>NC_086198.1:4963571-6287142 GCF_035770615.1 Melospiza melodia melodia | reverse complement strand
AAGACTCAAATACCACGCTCAAAATAAATCATAATTACCACTGTACGTTGTTTTTCATGGTCTGTACTTCAAGGATAAGGCGAACATTTCTTTCTGTTTTAATGTAGGTGCAATGGTGTACTGCATTTTTAGATTTTTGTCTCAATGTAGGCTGGCTAGGCAGACAAATATCAATCATTTTGAGTAGTTTCATTTGCTGATGCCTCTTTGAAAAACTTTTTATACTCATGCTTTTGCTTCTCAAAACATGGGGGATTTTTTTGTCAAAGCAAGGAGGGGATAAAGAGATAGAGAAACAAATGAGGGTTCTTTATGTTATGAAATATTTGTACATCTTTAATTTGCTGTCTAAGTAGAAAACAAGCTACCTAAACTGAGGTGTTTAATATTCAGTGTTAAAGTGTCTCAGTTACTGGCCCCCATTTCTATTGCAGGGTACAAAATTTTCATTTTTTTATGAAGCCCACTGAGACTGGCAGAAAAATCTCATGTCTTCTATGAATCTTGGATCAGGTCCTAAGTAGGTAGTTCTGCTGGCCCTGGAAAGATGGTTGTTTTTGCATGACTTGGTGCAACATTCTCGGGAAGAATGTGCACAAATACATTGGAAAATCTCTTCCATTCTTCACTGACTCCTGAATAATATTGGAAATACAGTATATTGCGAAAGCTTCTTCACTGCCTGAGCATAAAAATTGAGTGAACAATCTAAAAAAAATTACTGATTCAATGGTATTTGGTATTTGAAATTTGTGACTGTAGAAAATATAGTTACAAAAATTGTTTTATGGAAAAAAATCAACATTTAGGAAGAACATAACTAATGAGAAAACAATTAGGTGAATGCAATAATATACATACTAGAAGCATCTTGTGTGCCATGTTTAGATGAAGAGGCAGCATAAAAAAAAGGAAAACTATCAGCGCAAGAGAGAAAATATGGATTTTGGGATTTTGGATTTTGGTTAACAGGTTAACTGTCTTGGTGATTTAATTAGCTATATCTACCTTTAAAATCTAAGATTTATGGAGACCTTTTTTCTATCAAAACATATGATATTCAAAATGAGAAGTTCAGTGGAACACCTAGGGAAAAATATGAAAGAGCTTTCTAATTTCAAATAAATATATATAACTCTGATCACCTGCAAGGATTGCATCTTCTTTTTATTCCAGTTTCCATTGACATAGGACTTGAACTTGCTTCTTATTTATACTGGGGATTTAAATGTTTGTGCATTCCTGGAGTTAGTAGGAAAGGCATGTTTTCTTTCCTCTCAATTGCAACCAGATTCTGCACTATGAGGTTCATGAAATTTTTTGTTTATGAATGGCACGCCAGTGACACATTAAAGAGCAGCTGCTGCAGCAAGTGTGGATGTAAAATACCCAACTGACTGCGGCAGAGCTGAGGAAACAGCCCAGCCAGTAAATCCTGCAGAACCCAAGCACAGAAGAGTGACTTTATCCAATTTCCCCTTTTATTATTTTATCTTTTGAATTATATGTGGGGGCAGAGTCCGTCACAGACTACCAGTGTGTTCCAGATAACTCAGGACTTCAGAACTCATCAGAAAACAAAAAAAATACAGGAGCAATTATTAGAGCCAAGGACAAAAATGACCCCAAGAAATTGTTTTACTTTTTTTTAATTGGTTGTACTTCAAAGTATTGCACATGGTAAAATCCATGTCTACTAGAGATGTGGTAAAATCAGTAATCATCAGAAAGACGATTTTCTTTCACTTAATTTAATGAATGCCTACTCAACCATTTTATGAAGGAGGAAAAATTTTCAGGGGTGTTGCAAAAGAGTGAAAATATAATCTATACTTTAAAGGAGATATTTAAACAAAAGGGCTCAAAAGGGACACCAGGCAAACATATTTTTGTTTTATGTTTTTCTCAAACATAATGACTGTGCATACATTACACACATATTAACTTCACCAAAGCTGACATTACCAATATTTTTAAATAATATATAACTGGAGGATAACAATACTACTACTAAGGATCCGTGATTTACATTCTGTATTTGAGTTTTGCTTTTTCTGAGGACAGTAACTCTTAAAAATTGGAGTGCAAAGGTGTAGGAGGCTGGGAGGATAGATGTGTTACTATTCTCCTCGGAGTCAATTTCATAAAATCAGGTTCCTTATGGCTTGCTCTCCAATAATAAAAGTGACATATGAATAATAAATACATTCAGAAGCTTGATTCTTGTAATCATCTTCATAACCTAGATCCAGAAGTACTCCCATCACACATCCAGGGATAAAGAACCAAGAAGTTCAAACATACAGTGATCTTAACGCAAAACATTTGATGATGTTTTGCCTCCTGGATGAAGGCAAAACTTTAAATAACAGGGGCACTAGAAAATACTTCCTACGTGGACAGAAAAGTGTCCATGATTCAGTTTCAGTAAAAAAAAAAAAAAAAAAAAAAAAAAAAAGTTACTATGTATCAACAGGGTAAACATGAAAAAGGGAAGTAGGCTTTATTGAAGGTAGGTGAGAGCATATGAATTACTTGTGGCATTTACCATCTAATATAGCAACACCTCAGCATGAAAGGAGTGAAGATTGCACACATTTAGGCAATACCAATAAACCCAGGAAATTCATATGGTCATTTTCATATGCTCATGCTCTTGCACTGCTAACATAACTTTAAAAAAAAAAAGTGTATACAAGCTGACAAGATTTCCAATAAGTAATGCTTATTTCCATAATTGGTAATTATTTTTCCTTTCATCATTTTGCACCATTACTTGCATTAGGTTTTTTTAGAAGTCTTTAATCTTCTTCAGCTGTATTCATGTGTTGCTGACTTCAACAATAAGACACTTGATAATAATATCCTATGGTGACACAAACTTATTTCTCCTGTTATCCCAGTCAATAAGAAGTTGCTGGGAACACAGAGTGATTAATAGTACTCTATCTTTAGAGATTTCAACTGTTCATAACACTAATGTAATTGAGTACTCACAATGCCAGGTTTTGTGGTGTCATAATAACCATCAAAACAGGCATTTCATGACCTTTTTGAACTGGAAGATAGCATGACTAACATAAACTCCCTTGAAAAGTATAATATTCACCTACAAACACATTCTTCTTATAAGTAATTGAAATAAGTTGGAGCTGTTCTAAAAGAAAATACATGGTCAGAATGTAAGAGAAAAATTTTTCCCGAGCTGAATCCTGCTTATCACCAGGATTGTATGGACAGAAATGCTTCAACTAGCAGAAAATATATGTAAAAGTTTTGCATACCGACAGTTTGACACTATTAATTTTTTAAGCAAATATGTGAGTGGTCACTTAAAATGAGACTGAAATCTAATGCCAAGCCAACTATAGATCTTTTAAACTTCAAAAGTACATCTGAATTTTCCATAACGAAAAATTGGAAAGGAAAATGTAATTGTTTTCATGGCATTTTTTCTAATAAAAATTCTTTTCACTCCTGCAATATAAATTTACTAGAAACTTTGGGATATGGTCGCCATGGTTGGAGCAAACCTTCAACAGTAATTCAAAATTGTTCAAATTAAAAAGCTGTTGAACCTTTCTTAAAGTTTTTAACAAGCTGTCAACATTCAACATCGGCAGAGTTGTATTTATGTGCCTTTTCACTCTGAATCACATCAGTAATATTCCTTCACAGTGAAAGATAAATTGTAAAACAATGCACAGAGGGCAAAAGAATCATAAAGACCTTGCATGAGAAAGGGAATAATTTCTGAGATGGGGAAAGGTACACAAAAATTTTGGTAATATATTTTGCTACCTGAAGATCTTATGCGGGTGGTCCAGATACTGATGTACAAGGATAAATACTGCTCTGCTATAATGCCACCACATTATCTAAAATGTGTACCTTATAGATGGAGTATGAAAAGCTGAAGTACTTTTTAAATTGTAGAGTCCTTTTGATGGTGAGGAATGTAAATCAAGTACCAAGATTTTTTACTCAATCTATGGCATGTCCATCCAACAGAGCCAAATAATTTCAGGGTTGGATTTTTTTCCTACTTAATTCCACTGAATTAGATGATTTAATTAAGAATTCATTCCACAATTTAAGATGTATTCTTAAGATTTTCTGATGTTACTATATATTACTGAAGAACATATGAAAACTCTGTCCTTTCACGGGCAGTTTTAACACAGTTAAAATAGTCTGTTAGCAGTAATGATATGTGTCTGACTCTTCTTTTTTGGGATTTTCCTTTGTTTTTGACACATAAGAATTATTATGGCTGTAATGATATTGGCATATAGGAAGTATTAGCAGAAAACCTCTTTTAAAATTATAATTAAAGGTTTTATGCACAGTACTTAAATTTACTGCTGATCTCAGAATGCTTAAAAACTATTTCCTCTTCTCTGACACCTTTTATTATGTGTACATGGAAAATAATGTACCTTTATCTTCTCTTCCACTTTTAGAAAGGCAGTGTAATATGAGTACAATAGTCAGATGATGCACAGTAACTGCTTTCCTAGGGCTCCTGCAGCCAAATAGGAAATGTAATATAAATTTAAGATCATTTCACACCCTTGAAAATCCCTAAAGAAACATACCTGACAAACAAGCCTACCTTATATGTGTGACAGTCTTACCTTTGCCCCTTCAAATGCCCCCACAGCCAAGACTGAATTTAATTTAATGTGGATTGCATTTTAATTTTTTTACACAATCCACATTAAAATCATGAAGTCAGTTTTATTATTCTTCTTTTCTAACCTGCTCTGGGTGCTATACTAGGGAATTATTGCTTCAAAATTCTCAAGGGATAATTTCTTCCTTCTTCATAAAAAGACACCACCTTCACACTGTTGCTATCAAGTCTTGTGGGATTTTTGACACTAGCAAACGGTATGTAATATGAGATTAGGATGTAATAGTAACAGACAAGCTGAGTTTCAGACTGATATGTCCCTATTTATTGTTCCCTGCCTTTCAGTTCATGCCAATATTTGTCACTGCCTTACAGTACATACCCACATGGCCTCTCATTTCCTCTATTGTGCATATGGTGTGAAACAGCTATCTTTTTTATTTACAGTACTGTAAATTATTCTTAACTGCATTACAGATTCCAGAAGTGATTCATTTATATTAAAATGGGTAATGGGCTGTGGACAAACAGGGATTTTGTTCAGAAGTCACCAAAATATTCTCAGTGAATTTTACATATGTATATATATATATGTCTATATCTATATATGTAGAGTATATAGATATGTATATGAGTGTATTTCAAAGCTTCTCTTTCTAGCTGTCAATGCAATTAATGCTTAATTTACAAGTGACTTTAAAATGCTGAAACATTTGGTTTTGGTTGTCTATGTGAAGCAGATTCGTGTAGCAGCCTGCTTATGTTAGAAAGCAGATCAGAGATCATATTGAGTGCAACTAGCACTAATTGGCAAACTTGGCAGGTTGATCAGAAAGGCTAAAAACTAAATGGGCAGCAGAACTGACCTTCTTTTAGAAGTTAACACCAAAACACTCTGCTGAGAAATCTGCTAGTGCAGAGAAATCTGTTGACCCTATCACTTTTCTGTTCTCTTCTCTGGGGGCTGTCAATCCAACCTTTTTCAGTAGCACTAAAACTACGAATAAATAAGTGTAGAAGTACATAGCAAAAGAGTAGAAATGTCCACATTCCCAGAATTACTTAGAAGGTGAGATTCTAAATATATATATCTAAAGTGTATATGATAGGATAGTGTGGTATGGTAATGCAATTGTCATCTATCTTCAGTGAACCTTTGTTGAGTAAAGTGTGTCCTGTGAGTTATATTTGGAAGGGGGAGATGGAGATAAGAGATCTTTTCCTTCAGAGTTTTGTGTCATTTCTGAGGGGGAACTTCAGAGTATACTGAGTTGTAAAATAATAATCAGTATCTTGATATTGCTAAATCTCCACCTAAGCTCCTTAGGTGGGAAATACACTACATTAATACTGTATTACTCCTTCTTACTAGGAAAAAGAGAGCTTCTGCCTCACCAAAGTCCTTTGTCCACAGCAGCTGTTTCCTAGTTATGGCACAGATATATTTCAGTGGAAAACTTTTGTGGCCGTGTACATTATGTCTCAGTAACAATGTTTGTATCTTGTATTTTAGCACACAGAACTGAAGCTGGTATTTTTATTTGGTATTTGGTTTGCAGATTCAGTTGTCCTTGAGTATTTCCAGATCAGTCTTTCTAGCCTGTTATCTTATATTTATTCAGCGGTTTTGTAGTACCTCTGGTGAGAAGATGTAAATACATCTGTATTCCTAAATATCATAATACTTTATCTGTTCTTCTTTACTCTCCATAGGCATTATTAGCCCTAGAATTGCTGTGCCTTGTTGTTTGGGAAATCACCCTGGGAATGCAATCTCTTCAGATGAGTGACAAGCCTTTATCACCTTTTCCACCCCCTACAATTTTCCAGGTTGCTTAAGGGACAACAGAATTTCTGCTTCAATGGATGGCAAATGCCTTTTCAGCACTTGCACAATGTCCTTGCTTAGAGAAGGAATACAGGTGAAATTTGAAGATATGGATCTGATGATTTTACTTTCTGAATACATTAATGACGTGTTTTCCTGCACCTGTGAATGAAAAGAGGAAAAAATGAAAGTAAAAATCTTTACTTTGTGGAAGTCAGACCCCAAATCTGAGAAAACATCATGTGCAAATTGTGGAGGTTCAGGCCATGTCCTTCTCAAACACAATCAGCAAAAATTCTTTTCCATCATAGAAGAAAAAGATGGATGCAAAAACCATCAGCCAATGTGCTGTTTGTAGTCCTTTGACCAGCCATTTCTCTGTAAAGTTTTATCAGTTTTATCTGATAAAGTTTTATCTAGGAAAGTGTTTTGGTTTTGATTTCAGTTTTGGCTTTATTTTTTTTCCTAGTGAAAGTAAGTGAGCAATTTTAGTTTTTGATTTACTAATTTATTTGTTCAGATTTATACACATACTCTAAGTGTTTTGAAGACCTGTATTTTGGCCTGCAGTTTATGCTATTCTCTATCCTTTTAAATTTAGATAATATTTACTGCTAATGATAATATAATTTAGATTATATTTAGATAAGATTATTTAATTTAGATAACATTTACTGCTGAATAACAAACTACCTTACTTCAGTGTAAATTCCAATTCTATTTGACTACAACGGGTAGGAATCTGGCCCAAGAATTTAATGTCAAACAGTATAATGTGGCTGCTTCCTTGGGCCTAAAGTGCTGTATATTTTTAGAAGAGTAGGATTTTTCTGCACTAACCCTCCTCATTTCTATGTTGCATTTCCTGTAAAATTCTTTGAGTTTCACTGAATATTACAGTCCAAGTAAACTTTGGTTCATTGACTTCAAAGTTACAAGTAAAGATTATTTAGCAGAATTTGCTATTTTAACCATTATTGATCAATATTTGCCCACATATCCTACATTATAATATCATCATATCTGAAATATGTACAAAAAGTCATCTGCACACAAACTGCATTTTCTAGATTGCAAAATTAGAAACTTTGCACAAAACTACAGCGCAAGCCACGCCACATTCCAAGATATTTATAGAACCTTTCTCTGTCTCAAAATCCTCTGACACATGGTATTGCAGGAAGAATTTTGTCACACTTTAAAGGATCTGTGTCTGTCCATGGGAAATATATAATATTGGAAATATTGTCTCATCTGTGAAGATGACATTTGGGATTTTTATTTGCCTCAAGGCATCTGTTGGCCTTTTACAACATTTTCTTTTTATTGGTGTCCCTAATCGAATATAAGTGCATAGTGAAAACAAAGTTTTATTACATCAACATTGTCTCCTTTATTTAGAGTAGTTAATTTATATATTTAAGCTGTCACCCTCTCATCTTTTTTTGCTGCTCTGCAGAGTCTCTTATTTCAAATTTCTGTATCTCTCGCTGACCATAGGAACCTTCTTTGAACATCCTGGTGATCATCATGTTAAACTTTCTTATAGTTAATTAGTAATCAAAACTGTTATTAGTATTGAAGTGTTCTTAGCTGGATGGAAGGAAGGAAGGAAGGAAGGAAGGAAGGAAGGAAGGAAGGAAGGAAGGAAGGAAGGAAGGAAGGAAGGAAGGAAGGAAGGAAGGAAGGAAGGAAGAGGAAAGAAAGAAAGAAAGAAAGAAAGAAAGAAAGAAAGAAAGAAAGAAAGAAAGAAAGAAAGAAAGAAAGAAAGAAAGAAAGAAAGAAAGAAAGAAAGAAAGAAAGAAAGAAAGAAAGAAAGAAAGAAAGAAAGGAAAAAAGGAAAAAAGGAAAAAAGATACCAGATTTTAGGATTGAGGGGAAAATAAAAAATAATCTTTAAATTAAAAATTAATATATAATATAATTATGTAATCAATAGATACATTTACATATAATGTAATAATATAATTAAATATTATTTTATATTTTACTTATATTGAATTATATTTGTAACATATTATTAATATATATTTGTATACATGTACTGTGGATCTCCATCCTGCTCAGGCTGTTGGTGCTGTCTGTGCCCATCTGAGTGCTCTGTCTGTCTGGGATCTGTGTGTCTGGGTGAATACCTATGTGGTGCACACAGGTAGGTGCTGTGTGTTTGTGCCTGCTGGGAGCACACCCCACTGCTGGCTGGACTGGGGACACAGGGGTGCTGCAGCTTCTCACCTCTGGAGCTGTTGAGTGCAATGTGGTGCATTTTCTTCTCACTGTGTTGCAAATTATGACAAATGACAACGACGATGACAATAATAACAAAAAGGAGAGCAGTAGTAAATGTTGTAGAAGACATGTTTCTACCTTTGTGCTTAGTTGAGGAGCTGGGATCCCAGCAGTCACTCTGATGTGTGTTTCAAACAAACTGGTCCAAAATCCTTTGAGTTTAGGAAGAAGCATGATGAAGTCCATGCTCTTCTTTCACTGCTATGAACACCTTGATTAAAGGTACCCCAGGCATATCTGTGAGGCAACTAGACAACTGCTTTTGAAGCAATACCCTAACTGCAGTAGCCTAGGGTATGTAAGTGATTCAAATTTTTCAAGAAGTAATAGATTTATTGGATGTAGCTGGAATATGTAAGCAAGCCTTTGGACATATTTTGCTCCCTTGTCAAGCCGCAGCTTAGCAAATTCATTCAGGCTGATGCTCCCTGGTCAGGCAGATTGAGCAATGAGCAAGGGTACCTTTGGGCAGCACCCATGCTGTCAGAGAGCTGAAATCTCTTGGATATCTCCCACCTTTCTGCTACCTGCCTAGCTCTCCAGTAGCACTTGCTAAGTAATTAAAGCTGTGTGAAGGACCTGAGACAGTTCTCTTTAAGGTCCTCTGAGGGCTCAGAACTCAGAGCTCTTTTTAGCATTTGCCTCTGTTCTGTGTTTGCATACCCAGCTCTTTACTCTTGGACTACTGTTGTTTTTAGCATAAGGCCAAAAAATGGACCACACTTCCAAAAAGTACTGCAATAATAATTTCATGTTGTATGTGTGAATTTGGATGTTATAGACAATATAGCTCACTGGAGACTTTTGCATATATAATAAAAACCTTATTTTTCCCAATCCTAGCTAAACTTTAAGAAGTAATTGCCTTTAAATTTCTCAATATTTAAGGAACAGTTTCATCTACTTTCTCCAAAAACACCAGTATATTGTAATAATTGTTAGTTTTGATACAAAAAATTCTAGAAAGTTAAACACTCATTATTTTCAAAACACCTTTAAATTTAATTCTCATAATTTATACTCTGGACTGATCAAATCAGTTTTTAGACAACTGTTATGTTCAAAACTTTTGGTTAGAAAATACTATGATGAAGGCTGATTTGTGTATAAATCCAGTGCCAAATTACATCTAAAGTTGTAAAGATTTCTAATATATTGGAAATGGTTTTGATCTACCAAGGGCAGTAGTATTTACAGAGGGGTTAGTCTGATATATCAAGAATCCCTTCTTTTTCTATTCAAAGATCAGGAATTATACTTGCTTGACTGTTTGCCTGCTTGCCTATCAAAAATGTGTATTATAAAATTATAACTGTTTCTGTTTGTCCTCCTGCCTATTTTCCATGGTTAGCCCAAGGTTTTGCTGAGAAGAAATTCAATTAGTGGTATTTAAATAATAATTTAAATTATTCTGCTGAGTTTTACTTTTTTCCTCACAAATGAAAAGAATACCAATTGTTGCATTTTTGGGTATATGGGATTAAAGAATATAGAATTAAAATGCTTTTTAATTTTCTCATGCTTAGATTATATTGCATACTAAACAAAAACCATGGCTTTAGAGGCAGAGCATACTGTGAGCTTTGAGTGCACTGTCTGAGTGCACCGGTGAGTTAATTAATTGAGAGAGTAGCAGTATGATAAATGGGATGTGAGTTGCAACTCCAACAGGATTTGATCTGCAAAGAACTCTATCCTGTATAACCAGAAAAGGAAGCCATCACTCAGTTTTGAATATGCTGGGAGACATGCAGTATCACACAATGATAAAAGAGCCTTCACTCTCATGAAATCATGATAGAGTCATCTAAATTTTCCATTATATAGTTATATAGTTATTGTCCCATTACACAGGGAGCTGAACTTGCATTAGCAAGTCACTCCTATCCCATAGCAGGATTTAAAATTGTAAACTAAGTATGGTAAACCTGAAGCCTTGTAATCCATCTGTAGATTGATGGGGAGAATGCTGTTCTTCGATCTTGTCTTTGTGTGTATTTCCAGAACTCATCCAGGTTATCCAGTCTTTATGTAAGGAAGAAGGGAATTCTGTAAAATGAATAAGACAAATGGATATTACCACTTCTCCAGAGATTTCCATCTTTATAAGGCCCCCTCAAAGTACAAAGGTATCTTGAGTTTGGCTACATGAAACATAAATCAAACAACTGATTTCAATTCTGTTATCAAAATTCTACTGGTAAAAATACATAAATATATATATATATATATATATATATATATATATATATATATATATATATATATATATATATATATGAATTGTGTTAAAATAATATTTTCTTCTATGTTTTTGTAGAATATCTTAAGGATAAATGAAACTGGCAGCAATCAAATACTCCCTGAATACCTAAGCAGATTGTAAGTATTTGCAAGGTGTTGCATTGCAGTATATCCTAGGAACACAGTAATGTTCTCATGGAATTTTGATGAAGGTTATGCTATTGTTCTTCCAATTTCTTTATGTACCTCCCTTGAAGAAATGCGAAGAGACTCAAGCTTAGCATCTTACCTTTTCTGCTTTGATTGAAATTTCCTACTGAATTTGATCTTTTGCATTTCTAATAGAATCATGATGGTCATTAATAACTTCACATTTTTTCAAAACTGTCACCACACAGAGAGGTTAATTATCCTTGGTGAAAATGAAAAGGTATAAAAAGAACAAGGTTGCCAACATGGCTGAATCTAAAAAAAGACTGACAGGACACCTTTGTTAAAACTTCACTACTCCACAATATATGTTCTATAAAATTTTAATGTTAATACATATACTTTAGACAGAGACTTACATGCAGTCCAGTGAAGACTCTTTAGGACATGCATATCAGATGCTCAGCAAAATATCTGAAGCTAAAAATTAATGACACTGACTGGATTGAAAGAGAGGTGAGAAGGACAGGTGAAGGTAAGTTTTATTTTCATCTTGCCTAACTTTATCTTTAAACAATATTGGTTGCTTTCTCTTTATTATTTTTTAATGCTGTTAATGATCCTGTTCTTAATTCTCCATCCACATGTCATTTGGTTTTTTTCTGCCTTTTTTTTCTCTTTTTACAGGATCTCTTAATTTGGTCACCAGAGTTCCTCTATTTTCTGGGTCAGCATCTCCAATAAAAATAACAAACAAGATCATCCCAATCTATGCTTTAAAAAAATCTATTGATCTTGCTAAAGCTATACAATTTTCCTAAAAGAATAACCATTACCAGGTTCTCCTTACTGGATGCTGTAATTTATGAGTGGCACCTGTTAATTCAGTGCTCTCTTCCCCTCACAGGCTCACTCACTGCCCTTCCTGCTCTGGTGGGAGATACAAAAGGCAGAGATTGCACATTGGGATAAAAACAATTTTCTGGAAACAGCTATGAGATAAGTAAAGATGAATAGTAACAGCAACAATATTAATAACCAAAGTGTATAAAAGAGGGGGATTTACATGGTAAATGCTCACTGAGTCCACCCCAAAGCAATGAGACTGCAGCAAGCACCCTCCCTCTGCTCCCTCCACTGTGTTTTTTTCCCATATGGAAAGGATGCCACTTTTCTTGGAAATGCATAGTCCCTTCTTGCTGGCCCCTGGCCATGAGGTAGGATGGTTTTGAATAAACTCTTAGACATGCCCACAGCCACAGCCCCTCAGTTACTGCAAAAATCAACTCTGTCCTGGCCAACACAGGACATGGGACTTAATACACATCTTGTTAAATTCCTTTGTTCTTGAATTGCAGCTAACAAAAGCATGTACATGCTATAACTAAGTTTATAAGATCTAGGCAGCCAAAGGCTGCATGTACATGATTCAATCAGTCCATTTAATTTTACAAATTTACTAAAAAATATAGCACTAAAGAAATATAATTCAATTGGTTTTAAACATATTTGAGCTTAGATGTATCTTTAAAACAACACATGACAAATTCCTTCACTAATGTTAGAACTTCAGGGTATATATTATTTTCAACAATAGGAGTTAGAGATTTAGGTTGAAGTTTTGACTTAACTGTAATTAACATCAGCATTCCCAGAAATGTCAGTAGGAACTGATTTTTTTTTACCCTTATGCTTATTTATTTCAGAAGAAAAATGTATTTTTCTTGTTATATTAAGAAGAAAGAACTGTTATTTCAAATACTGTATCCTTGGAAGCTCATGAGGGAGGAATAGGTTAAAGCATATGTAATACAACTGTGGCTCTGCACTTTTTTTCAATTTTAAGTTTATTGATTTGAAGTACGCAAGGCCAGAAGGCATCGTTGCCTCAGCTAGTCTATTGTATTATATATCACAGGCCATTACATTTCACACAACCTCCACTGAACTTGATAATCTGCATTTGGATATGGATCATTGGCTAATACTTGTCTTCCAAGAAATATAATCTTCACTAAAAGACACCAGAAGACAGACACTTTGTTGCTTGTTACCAAGGTTAATAATGCTATTAAAATATATTGTGCTTTACCTCTAATTTCAATTTTTCTCACTTCAACATTGATTCTTGTTATACCTTTCTGTTCCAAGCAAAGCAGCCCAATAATAGCTCAATTTTTCCCCATAAAAATTGGTAACTCCCTTCTTTTCTGTAGGTATTCAGTGTCTTCATCTGAACTTGTGATGAATGCATATCTGCCAAAATCAGCCCAAAATAATGTTGTACAAATCTGCTTTTCTTTGTCCTTTCAGCAGACTACTGGTTCGCAGTGAATTTTTGAAAAGCCTGCAACTATTTTTTCTGTCTTTTAAGTTGTATTAGCTTGTAATAGGCCCATGGTGGGAGAGACATACTCCAATCTCTTCCCCTGTTCCCCCAAAGTTTGACATATTAATTCCTCATTCTCCAATCCCAGCGTGGTGTTTTGAGCTATTCTTCCAGAATCTTATAAATTTCCCTTACAGAGAGAGCAGAAGAATGATTTCTAGGTAAGAATATAACTTGATTTTGAAAGTGAATGTAGTATATTATTAAAGCCTCTTGAGCCAGTAATGTTAGTGCCTTGAAATAACCCATATAAATAATGAATCAAAGAAGGGATGTAGAAGCTCTTTCAGCAGGTACTTACACAGGAATAAACTACTGGGGGTTTTACCTGAAAGTCTGATTATATTGATTTTAGAGGTGGGAAACTCTGTTCCACAGCAGAACATCTTCAACATTTTACTGTAGAGGACAGCTGCACCAGTCTGAAGCAAAAAAAGGCATCTATAGTTATTAACTATTCATGCATATAACATTTGTTACAATTTTCTCAATATGTTCTATTTTACATGATTTTTATTTTTTTCATCTCTGCTGATGCCTAGATTTTTAGCTTTCTCATGTATTTGTAGCCTTGTAGATTTTTAATATACAATTGTATAGTTTCTAGTGCTTTTTGTGCCCTTTCTCACATTTTAGAGCAATAAGCTAACCCTTTCTAACACTTTCTGTTTAGTCTTATTCCCAAGAAGAGAATTTCTAACAAAGACGTCTTGTTTTTCACCAGAATTTGAGAGACATAACAAGATATAGGACAAAGAATCCCTTGGACTAACTCCAAAGGGCAGACCCAAGGGTGTGTTGCTGGGGCAACTGATCTCTTATTGGATGTACCTGCTAGATATACAAATTAATTTACCTTATAAAAACTGCAGAAATCCTATATCATGTGTGTGCATAGCACTATTTTTTCATCTGAAAGCTTTCATTAAATAATTGCATTTTATCTTACCATCCCATGTTTTTTGGAAAGTTTTTGTCTTTTGAATCTAGGCAGCAGTGCGAAGATCAGAATAGTCAAAATGAACAAAACTTGTAAGCAACTTTTAAGACTTTTCTCACATGGTGACAATAAAAAAAAAAAAAAATCAGAAAAAGATTCTAGTCATCTGGTATTTTTCTATTTAGTATCCCTATGGCCATTTTAATTTGGGCTGACTTCAGGGGTCAGACTTGAGGTCCATACCCCGTGTGTGTTTTTCTCTGCTCTGGCTTCTCAGCCAGGGCATTCCTGTGCTTGAGAGAAACAGTGATTTGCCTTGGCAGGGAAATTCATGTTTAGCTGATCAGCTACAGACACCTTGGCTGAACTAAACTGCCCAGCTTTGACAGCTTGAGGTGTAAATCAAGGATCTGTGCTCATAAGAGCAGTCAAGGTGTAACTAAGGAATGAACCAGGAAGCAGGGCAGCAAAATTTTGGGAGTCGTAGGGAGTATTGCATTCATGGAAGCTGTCTGTGCCCAGGAGTATGGAAAGCCAGATGTGCTTTACTGTGAAGCTTTAAGAGTTTATCTAAAACAGCAGGCTAAGTAATTCTGAAAATTAATTGTTATCTAAAGCTTTGCAAAACAGAGCTTCAGATATTGTGGCTACTCTAAGTTTTAAAAGTCCAGAAACACTAGCAGAAATATTTATCAGTTGTTAATTGCTCTTTTATAATCACTTCACTTGAAAATTGAATTTATCTAGTTATTATAAATTTAATCAAAAATGTCTTGGAGGAAGAAAAAAATTATAAATACAGAGACAAACTTCCTTTTCAATAGCTGCTGTATAATTATATTGATTCAAAATAAGTTAAATAGGGTAGACAAAGTAATTAAACATTGTGAAACTGTTTAACAATTACTGTTCTATATAGTCAACCTATAAGAGTCAAAATTTGACATTGTGCCACACTTCTGACAAGGTTGTGGGTAGTTTTCCTCTATCTGTCAATGTTTTTTCCAGTTAGTTTTCCCACACTCAATTCAAGTACCATTACTTCAATTCCAAGTGCAGTGGAAATAATTTTGAAATTACAGGATATGAAGACAAAAACTTCTTGCATCTGTTAACTTTCTGAACATGTGTTCCAACATTTTTTCACCCACTGCAGCATAAAACTTGCTTTATCAGGAATTTCCAATATTTTTCGGGCTAAAGCATATGAGATTAAAAAAAAAAAATTCAATTTATTTTCTCTTCTTGGTTGTATTATGTGAACGTGATAACTGTATCAATTCTCACATTGGAAAAGTCTTGCTGAAAGAAATGTTTACTGCCTGAAGTGGCAGTGCAGCAAACAGGTGACAGGTGGAGAGTCAGCTTCTCGTGACAATGCAGGTCTGCATCAGCCTTAAACAAACATTCTTTGAATTTCACTAGGAAAAAGGTGACATAAAGCAATTGGGAAGGGATCTACCTTACAAGCCAGCATCACATTCTAATGTTTAGAGGTACTGTAGAAGGGTACAGTAAAAGGTCCCCTTCACTCTAACTTGTAGCCTGGTGCTGTAGAAGGGTACTCCTGATTTTAGATCTCTTTTCAATTCAGTTGTTGCATTGCCTTCTGTCACTGTCACTGTTCTGTCTACTGCCCTACTAACTGCACAGCTGCAGCTCCAATTGGAAGGGAGAATTTTATTTGAATTCTTCACATGAGATCTCCTTTAACATCTTAAGTTTTAACATCTAAAATAAAAACAAACATTACAAATTAATTTGCTGAGGAAATATAACCTGCAGGAGAGACAAATAAATTAAAATATTCAGAAATATTTTTTCTTATTTTGATATAAAGTGACAGAAATGCTTAATCTGCCCATCATGAACACGATATGGCTCATTGACCTCAAAATACTTTACAAAAACAAGAACAATTGTCAGTAGGACACACCATGTCTGAAATCTGATGAATGATATGTACTACACGGGAAAGTAAACTAAGAATGATTGGGGCAATTGTTTTGAGAGCCAGGGCTAAATTAGGAGACCTTTAAACTTGACTTTGACATTTAAACTATACTTGAATGAAGAGTATGGAGATACAGAAGAACTTGATAATTTCCTTCCACTAATTACTTGTTACAAATGAATATTTTCCAACAAACCTCATTAATCAATGAGAAGTGTCTCACAATAAGCACAATGGTCAGTAAGTTCAAAGCTGCAATACAGCTACATTTGCACATTACAAAGCTGCCCATTTCTCTTTTCATCCAGCAGCCAGGCAAAGTCAGGCACCCAATGTGCTCAGAAGGACATTTTTCTTTGATATTGGACTTCAGCATGCACACTGCTCTTCTGCAGATCTCTTTATTCAAAAATGTTTGTAGTTCAGAGTTGTTTGCTCTTATAACCTCACCCTTTAAGACCTCTTTAATTTTTTTTTCAATTTTCCTTTTCAGAGAGCTATTTCATCTTTTCTATTACTCCTTTCAGTGCAGTATTCTAGCATTTGAAAGTTACTTTAGACCTTAAAAAAAATTGAAAAACTTAGTATTCTGTCTCAGCAATCACTGAATACAAGATGATAAAACAAATTCCAAAGTACACTAAATGTTATTCCCAAGTATAGAGTACAGAAATCACAAAAAGTGGTAACACAGAAATGATACAGCTGATGTCACAAGCTGTACCATGTTTTTTTATATATTAGTTGAAAATGGATCAACCTTATATTACTAGCAATTATGGTGTAAATCAAAGTATTCTGTTAGATATTTTCTAAATCAGAAATAAAAATCTATTTAAAGTAGCTACACTATTTTCTTACCATCTGGAATTTTAAAAAACTTATGATAAATCACTGCAATGAGCGTTTCCTAGAGAGATTACAATTCACATCTACGTGCTCACACACACCACCTACACTTCAAAGAATTCTCCAAACACTGAGTTTTGTGACTAAATGCTTGCAAGGATCTTGCAGCTCAGAGGCAGTCAGAGTAGGGTGATTTATTTATCTCTATTTTTAACCCATAATGCTAAATTTACTATCTGTGATGAATTTCACTTTAAACCACTTCCTTAAAAAGTCTTCTTTTTTTTTTATTTTCCAGATATGCTGCATTATTTATGTCTTTGATTGAAAATCCTTTGTGAATTAGAAGAATGTAAAACCAAGTATGTTTGGTTTTTATTTATTGTTGCATAATATCACTGTTGTCTGTTTCTCTGGGATTTCTGTAAAACTTGACAATATTTTGTGCAGTGCATGATACAGTTAAGTAGTGCAGTGTTTTAAATTTTGGTTAATTTTCAACTTTCTGAGAAGCTGAAAGAGGTTTTAATTGCATTTTCTCTTCTGAGATTCAGAAATAAAACATTAAAACATGATCGCCTTCTGTGTGGCTATCAGAGGAAAATGGAGCTACAAGGTGAGAACACACGGCAAAGTTTTTCCCTTAGAATTTTTTTGTGTCTCTTATTTATTTTCTATTAAAGGTTTCTGAAAGGAAGCTCATACCTGAACAGCAAGGATTTTCAAGGATCTGTACATCTGTAAAGAAAGATAAGTAGAATTTGTGTGTGCTTTCACCAAAGCTTTGAACCTTTTATGTTTGAGACCAAATTCTTAACAATGTAGGTTCAGAAAAGCTGTTGTGAACATGACGTAATTTCTAATATCCTACAAAAATATTCTGGACTGGCACATAAGCTACCAGAAACAGCCATGCCTCCAGTCAGTACCTGAAGATGTTGTCTGATTTTCTAGAGCAGAACTCCTGTTTGTACTTTAATGAAACAATCTGACATTCCATGAACAGAATATAACTTAAACTAGAAAAATAGATATTTCAATTAAGGTAGCATTGAAGATGTAGAGCATTACATAAAAGCCAGTAACGCTTTTAAGTTTCTTATTATACTCTTTAGGAGTAGTACTAAACACTGTCTATTATTATTACTAAACACATAAATTATAGAACTAATAAAATAAATATACTAAAGAATGTAAAAATATGAAAAAATTACAAAATAAAGTATAATATAAAAATGCAATATAGAATATAGAATAATATATTAAAAAACTACTTGACTTGAGCTTTTTATGAGAAATTTAATTTAGAAAATGCCTGTAACTCAGATTTCATCTAAGACTGCATGATCTGTCATACACTAACATTGTGATTGGAGCAACACTTCGCAATGAAAAAATATCCTGACAAACACCTTTAAAATATTCTGAAAAAAATCTGAAATAGTCTGAAAAATATTCTGACAAACAGCTCTAAATGTGATTTCATCACCACTTTTCTCCTTCAATTTGTTATGCCCACCTATAGCTTTGTGATTTAAATTGGATTGTAAACTTTTTACTGAAGAGACTGTGCCTACTGTTCTCGTGCAAAGCAACCCTGAGGTTCCCTCCTGAATGGAGTCCCTGGCCAGGCTCTGTCATGCTTATGTTGAACACATTAACTTTGCACAACTCACCTAAAATTCACGGCGTTTATAACTGGAATCTGTAAGATTGCAATTGAAATTATCTTGACAAAGGCTGAAATTAAAGGACATTACTCACACACTGGGAAAAAAAACCTCCCATATTTGTTCTAAGTGCAATGTCTCATTCAGACTGGAATTTTCTTTCTGTCTGAGAATTTGCATGATAAAAGAAAATGATGAATGGACATGGGACTGAAATGTTTGGGAGAGGAGCCTGTGACAGTTCCTTTGAAGCTTTAAGAGTTTATAATATAAATAAGTGTTTAGGGGATTATTAACATTCACATATTTTACCTCAAAGGCTTTCCTTAAGGTCAACTTTTAAGCAGTTCAAGTATGCAAAAAGAATTGTAAAATGTATGTGGAACATGTTCAAAGACATTAGAGAGTCTGCGCTGCAGAATGTTTTCATTTGACTTTTAATATGCTATTATATATGCCAAATTAGTGTATATAATTAGTCATCATCATATATACACTAACATAGGCCTTGGGAGTTTTGGAAATCAAGGAATGCTAGCAGTTTTCTATATGAAGATATTTTGGTTCCAGACTATCACCAAAAGAGCAGACAAGGAAAACAGTTTTCGAATGAGATTTAACAAACAGGGGACTAATTTATTATGGCTGCAAAGAAGGTATCTTATTTCTCAGAAATATAGCTTCACACAGCTGTTTTCTGAAACATGTCTGGAAAGCAGTGTGCTTCTTTACATGTCCAAATGCATTTGATATCCCGAAGGATACATTTTAAATTCACAAGCTGAGGAAAATGACCAGTGCAACTCTAATTTCCAGCTAAATTATTAACTATTATTACTATTATTACTATGATATAAGGGTTTCACATAGTGAAATATGTATCTTAGTAATAATAATTCTGAGAGAATACCGACTGTTTCTATTTGTTCAACATACTGTTGAAGGCCTGAAAAAAGCCTTGTTTTTCTCATTCAAATAAAAATAAATCGTGAAAATCTAAGCATGAAATCAATTATACTCACCTTTTTTTATTGCATATACCAATGTTACCCTGAATTTGCAGAAAATAAGTTGATCTATTAAAAATGTTTTTGGACATGTACTGAATTCCAGGTTTCTCTGCTACACTGTATCACTGAAATTCCATGAAGGATGATGTAACCATAGCTTATATGGAATGCTATAATTTCAACCTGAATTTTGACTACTTGACAAGCATAAATGTCGACCTTAGTTAATGAATTTGGTAATATAATATCCATTCATATATTACAGGTATAATCATACAGTATACTTAAGCTACAAAAACTGTCAAAAGCTGCTTGCCATCCCTAATCAACATTTGCTATTTCCCCTAGAAATCTAATTCAATTACAACTGTCAAGAATAAATCAAGAATAACTTCTGCAAACTGAATATTCCTTTGTTTCACTCACTGTGCCTTGAGGAATTTTTATCTCCCTTTTGTCTATATTTTAACAATTTGTTTCATAAGGAAGAATTGACAAAGGGCATATCAGGAAAGGGAAAGAAAAAAATTAGTGGATAGCACTTCTTCTTGAGATAAGTTAGTTGAAAAAGCTGAATTATTCATACACCAATAAAGTCACACCTAGGGAAGTGCAAAGTTGCTTATCACAAGGAGAAAGAAGGAAATAATCCAATCTGTTTACTAACATGTATAATGCAGCCATTCACTTAATTCTGCAAACATTTTCTTATCAAATTGCTTCTTAGAAAATGAGAAATAAATTGCTTGACTGTATTCATACATTGCTTATATAGCAATTTTCCTTTAGTATTTGTCAAATACTCCAAATAGCTATAAATTCACTCTGTCTGTCTTGGTTATGCAGTGAAACAACAGTACTGCAGTCATATGGTTCCTCAGAGTTTTTAAATAATGAGGTTAGAAATAAAAGTTGGCATTTTTGTTCTAATCTACTGGATAGTCTCATCCAATTAAAATGCAAACATGGAGATATGAAGAAAATTCTGAATTTGAAATGTCAAAATTATAATATTAAAAAAATCCTATTGACATATAATAAGAAAAGATGGTTTTCATTATCTAAAAAAGTAACCTCTCCAGGAAGCTGAAATTAGAAATTAATCTTGAACTGCTGCTTCAAATACTGCTACATCTCTCAAAAACATTTATTTGAAAATTTAAATATATAAATAACTTTTGTATATATGCATCAATTAAGTAAAAAGCCCACAGTCAAGATGAACAATTTTCTTCCATCAAAACCTTTTTTTGGGTACTGGGAAAATGTGCAGGAGAGGAAACACCTTGAGTTCAAAGGAGAGAATATCAGTCATATATGTCACTAAGAATTATTCATTCAAGGAGTTGATAATTGCATAGAAATTGTTATGATTGCTCCACACAAATACTTATGAGTAAACCTATATAAATATTAATTTAAGAAAAATGAGTGTTTTCTCTGTTTCAAAAGTGATTGAAGTGCTTTTAAATAAAGGAAGAATGCAGCAGAAAAAGAGAAGCTCTCTCCAGAAAAGGAGAACCTGTATGGCTGAGAGCTTCATTCTACTTTTTGTCGCCCTACGCTTCAAGACACAGATTTCTAAAACCTATGGAAGAGATGGCTTAGAGAATCTTGGATGTCACTGGTTGAAACAAGAGTCCATTGCTCACGGTAGCCAAACCCTCAGTCCCCTATGTGTTGAGTATGTGTTTTCTGGGGGTTTGAGATCATGGCTCTCCTGTGAACACCATGTCAAACCCGTGTGCATGGCTGGGGTAATCTGAAGGCTCTTGGTATTGACATCAGTCTGTTGGGCTGTTTTGGGTAGTGCTCAGCTATGTATTTAGCACAGCGACAGAAAGCTACCTGTATGGACTTAATATACTGTCTTAATCAGTAAACGGAATCCATACCCTATGTATGTTGTATTTAAATATATATTTATATATAGCCTATATGTAATAACCTCTATATAAATAGACATTTTTCTTGGCATTAAAGATAGAAACATGACTTTGTAAACTTTTCAAGTAAAGTTATCTTGATAGTTCATCCTTGAATAAATTTCATAAAACTAAAGGAGAGGCCTGATTAGGCGAAAAGAGGAGATCACTTTTCAAAAGTTCCCTGCTACAGCTCAGAAGCAAAAATTAACTACTGAATTTGGTCTGTGAATTTGAAAATATATGTAATTGACATAGACTATCAAATTGCTCTGTTGAAGAGGGTGACTGACTGTAACTGCTAATTTACAGACCTGGCAAGAAAACCACTGCTCGTGAAAGAGGAATTCAGTTCAGCTTTCAAATACTGGATATAGTTCAAAGATCAAACTAAAATATTAATTGAGACAAGAAAAATCATAAATGGCAAGTTCCTTACTAAAAGAATGGTTAGCTTTGACATAAGTAAAACGCATTAAGTTTTATCTTCATATGACCATAGAAGCACAGAATGGTTAAGGTAGGGAGAGGACTGCCGGAGGGTGTCTGGTCCAGCCTTTTGATCAAGCAGAGGCACTTAAAGCTTAAAGACACATATATAAACAGCTATTTTGTGTATTTTCAGATATGGAGACTCCAAAACAGGCAGCTAAATTATGAATTAAGACGTCTCTATGTAACAAATGGAAGAATACAAATCAGAAGCTAGGAATTTGAAAGAAGATTAAGACTACACAAGGAGAAACGTAGCTAATACAAGGCTAAAAATGAGGAGGCTTTGTGTGTGTCAGAAACAATTATAATCACATTAATAATCACATTTATGTTTTACTGTTCTTACAAAAATATCAGATGTTGTGTAAAGATTACTTGAAAAAAAGGTATACCGTTTCTTCCTTGATTATTGGATAAATGTTGCACTGCCTGTGCTCAGACTTAATGGGTTTTAATCAGAGAGTTTACTTAACTTGCTGCCAAATATCTGACCAATGAATATTCTGTGCTATTAACATTGATTTTCTGTAAGTTTTCGAACACTGGGGCAATTCTCCAGAGACTGAAAGAAAGATGATATTGTGATAACATTCAAGAAAGGTGAGTTGGATGACCTGGGTGATGCTAGGCCTGTCAGTCTGACATTGATCTTAGACAAAGTAATGGAAAGAGGCTGAGAGAACACTCGATTAATAAAGAGATAAAGGAGGTAAATATAATTAATGCCAGTCAGAATGGGTTTATGGAAAATAAATCTCATCAAACTGACTTGATAATTTTTTCAACACTACAATCTTCGTTAACAATTAAAATGGGATTGACAAAATACACCCATTGCACCACATGTTTTTCTCTTGATATTATACCAAACACTGTCGAATAAAAAAATGAAGGCACAAGATCAGTCACACACAATAAATAGATGTAAAACTGTCTAGGTAGAAAGATTCAACTGAGAGTAGAAAATTTTAGTAGTTAAGTTTCTAGCAGGACCCTATCAGATTTTATTTTTTTTGTGTGTTTTGCTGTTTTTTGTAAGCTATGCTATGTCTGGCAGGGGAGCATTACTCCTCAATGAGCATGCTAAGAGAAATATGGTTGAAATAGTTGAATGAAACCAGTTTCTGATATTATGAAGTCTGACTTTCAATGAGCTTTGTTCTGGCCAATGAAAAAAGTTAACTACACCTAAACATACAGTAAAAATAGACGACAGAAAAAGAAGGCTTTACTTGCAGCAGAGTGGGCACTATCACAAAAAGCATAGGTCTGACAAATACTCTGAGTAATTTGAATAATTAGTTGAGAATATACATTGACTGTTATGATGTAACTCCTAGGAATAATGAAATCTATGAATTCATGAATAAAATTTTTGTGGTCTAGTGTTTCTGGAAAATCTCCAAATTTTCTTCTCTTAGACTGCTTTAATTTTATCTTAGTAACACCTAGTTTTGGAGTTCTCATCAAAGATGTCTTAAATGGAACAGATTAAAAGAAGAACAGCAGAAATAGAGAACAAAGTGGATAATTAATTTTGTTAGCAGCTAGGTTTTATAATGAAAGGGGACAGTTCATTGGCAAGAGAATTTTCTTCTATCAGAAAAATTATGTAATAATGTCAGATGGCTTGTAGTTGAAACTAGATACATTCAAATTATAAATAAAATAGTTTTAAGAGTAGCATGAGACATATTTTAATCAAGTGATAAGCATTTGTTATTTTTAAATTTTTAAATGCGGGTTGATTCCCCTATGCTGATCAACTCAAGCAGGAATTAATTTGGAGTCTTACGTTACACAAAAAAATATGCTGGATGATTAAATGGGCTTTTATGGCTGCAGTCCATGAATCTATAGCAACAGGGAGAGCTGACTTCTTTGCTCTACTTGCCAATAAAATGAATTAAGTCTGATCTATATAGAAAATGTTCACTAGCAGAATAATAATTGGATAGTATGTGATTTTTTGATTAAATAATTACACTGGTAAAATCTCCAGTGTAAATTCACCTATACACAGGACAGCTTAGGCTGTTTCTTAAACCAAACATGCTGATTTACATTGGAATTACTGGACATTCATGAGAGATTTTAAGCTCAAAATGAAACAGTTTTACAGTTATGCTGTACTTAGGGGGTACTTATGCTGGAGCTGTTTGATCCTGAAGATCCACACCTCATTGAAGAGACACATGCTGGAAGTATTTTGTGAGTAAGTGCAGCCTGTGGGAAGGAGAGGTTTGTGGAAGACTGACTTCCATGGGAGGCACCCCACAATGTAGCAGGGAAAGAGTGTGAGGAGTCCTTCCACTGAGGAGCAAGGAGTGCCAGAACGTGTGATAGCAGGGGCCCAGATAGGAGAAAACAAAGCCAGCACGTAGATGGACGGCTTTTGTTTGGATCTTGCCTACAAGTGGCAAGCTGAATGTGAAAATTTGAGACTGGGTTTACCATAAACTGTAATTTAACAATTCCTCATAGCTACCTTAAATTCACTTTTCATTGAGGGATTTAACCACACAGGTAAATCAGAGACGGGGACAAGAGCTTTTATCTTACTCTTTTTAAATTTAATAAATTACACCCCACAACCACAACAGGGATAGCTGGATGAGAAAGAGTTTTGACTTTTGCATGTGAAACTAATAATAAAAATGCTTGTCCATTAAACAGATGATGCAATCTGTGTGATGAACAAGTAATAAGATCATATATTTATGATCCACATCATGAAATGCAGTCTGCATATACATGCACACACTTGACCACCTTCACAAACACCCATAGGTGTATGAATGGAAAAGAGGTGATTGGAAATTTCTCATTTATATTTGTCCATCCAGAAATGAAAAACACAAAAGAAATAATTATTTAGCTTTGAGATGAGAATGAGAGCAAATCTGGAATGCATCAACACTTTGGATCATACACAAAAATACACATAGTCCTTTCCTTTCCTTCAGATATCTTGGCAAAAAGCATTAGGAAAGAAGTGTTTTTAGCACAAGCAAAGAAAGAAACTTAAAAAGGTATACACAATTCAAACTGCTGCTTAACAGTGAAATTTCAATAGACAGAAGATATGTTATATATTCTTCTCTGTTAGACATTCCATATTTATTTGAGACATCTTATTCCAAGCGTGCAGGGTAATGTGAAAGCTGTTCTGAGATATTTGACTTTGGTCATTCAATAAATGCACATTTTAAACACCCACTCTAACATGCTTACTCTCATTAGCAGAATTGATTATAATGCAAGTTAACCACCTACATTGGTCCAATATTATTTTTTCTTTGTTAATGGGCAACATGTTTCACTTTGGGTTTATTTCTTTATCTGGGTTTTATAATAGTGGACTATTTTGTGTGTTTGGGTTGGGGGGCTTGACAATTTAGGTAAAATATACCATTTTGATTTAAAACTGTGTCTAAAAGTAGAATTACAAGATATAGCAGGAGAATATTATCTGACTGGGATCCCAAAGGATAAGACCTACTCTTACAATAATCACTTTAGGAACCAGATTCAATACTGGTGCTACTTGCACAGAAGCTTGATAGACCCACCAAAAATAATAAAATAATTGTCCTGGCTTGGGACAAATTTGGGAGGAAACCTCCAAAGGCATCTCTCGAGAAAGCATATTCAAGCAGTCCCTCCCCCAGCTGGTTGAGGAAAATATTTCCTTGGAGAAAAGTGGAAAAACCCATTTATTTAACAAGCAAAGTATTCACAAGCATAAAAAATCAATCACATTAAACAATAGACCTCTCGCTGTTCTGAAGAGACAGCAAATTCAGAAAGTCCTTGTTGTGGGTTCTAGCTCGCTCACTCAGTCTCTTATCAGTCCCTTTGGCACTGGAAAATGCTGCGGGCCACAGGTGTGAGCAGCTGGTGCTCTTCTGGGTTTTAAGTCCAGAACCAGGCTGACCAGTTCCAAGAAAAAGAAAAAAAACACTGTCTGGGGAACTTCTCTGCCTCAGCTAGCTAAAAACTAAAAGCAAAGGAGAATGCTGTCCCTGCTGCAGACAACACAGTCTGTGAAAGAGAGAGCTGAAGCTTTTATCTCTATATTTTTGAATACAGCCACCTCAGATATTCCACTGCTTCTCCTTCTCCCCCCCTCTTCAGTCTCAGATCTAGTTTTGAAGGTGCACAACTTGTTTCTGGGCTAAACAGATGAATAGGGACACAATCAGCATCATAAAGGCACCTCAGGACAATACGTCAACACCTCACACACATATTAAATAAAAAATTGAAGAGTAGCTAAAGGTCTGGAAACTGAAGTGATTCACTGGTAGGTACATCTTTCTTAATGTTTTATTCTGTGGAGAAGACTCAGAGGAACTAATTACCAAAATAATTGTTCATTTTCTCAGACTGTATAATAGACAAGTAGAGAAAAGCAGAAGACCCAAAAAGAAAAAAAAAATAACACCTTGGAAAACAGCTTTTACTGAACAGCTGTATCTACAGAGAAATGGAGAAGAGGATTGTGACAATACTCAGTAAACAAGCTTATAAGGGACTGAAATTGTAACCAGATGATTCTGGGATTGTTGTGCACAAATTTGCCCTATATGTCTGTCTGAAAGAAATTTGGCAGACTCTGCTAACTAATTATATTGTGCTAATTGTAGTAGATCTACTTTTGTCAGTCAGGGAGATATTTGTGTTGGATCTGCACTCTCACATCAGCCTTACTGACGTTCTAAATTTTTTAAAGTATGGTAGCTGTTATCAGCGTTTTATTTATTGACATAATTTCTCTGCACCTAGCCTAGTTCAGTAATCTGATCAAATATTTAGATCTGGAATCCAAATTCTGAATTCTGTAAACTATTATGTAGGTGTTGGAAATACGTGAAAGCGTAGGTTGAACACCAGCAACAGTGTTACCATGGACAAAAGAATTTCTACTTCATATAACCTGGCAACAGTCTATATATTCTTTAGGCTTTAAGAGTTTCCATCCTTTATGGGCAAATTTCTCTCATGATAGTAATAATGAAGACAGCTGTATAAACAAAATGTTAGCAGCCATCAATGCTAAACATACTAAAACTCATGTTAGTTAAAAAAATTAAATTATAAAAGCTGTTTTGATCAGTTCTGGCTCTAAAATGATGACTAGAAGTGGAGATAAAAACCCCAAGGCTTGTGAGAAGCAAGTTGTATTAACACAACCTCAGGGGAGAGAATGGGCAGTCAGGCTTTTTCCAGGTAAACCCAAACTTCTCTGCATGTAACTCTAGCCTCTTGTTATGATCAATGAAGATTTTTTTCCTACAGCTGTGCCTGCCTTTCTCCTTCCATGTTATTGATGGGGTACTGATCCCTGTCAGAAAAATGAACATGCAGGGGATCATAAGAAAAAAAATAGTAAACATATAAAATCCCATTGTGACACAAAAATAAAATGATTGAAACTGCTTCAGTTAGACCCCTATATAAGTAATAAAAACTGTAAGCATACTATAAGGACTAAGAAAAATAGATTTTTGGTACTACTTAACCTCTCATCATAGTTTTAAAAAGCCCTATTAAACAGAAAGGAGCTAAAAGTATGATGCTTTCTATCAACACATCAAAAATCCTTGGAACTTATCCCTCCAGATGGAACTGAGAAGCTATATGTTAGACATGTGCTTTAAATTGTTAAATAGCTTGGAAAATGTGAATATGATTTTTGTGCACCCTCTAAAGACAAATATATGATTCTTATTGAAAAAAATGTGCGCTTTTTTAGGCAACTTCAGGAAATTTTGAGAAGAAGTAGCTTTTTAATCAATCCACTTCTCACATTAACACCCAGAATGTCAGAATGCTATTCTTCCTAAAACATTGAAGGACTCAATGAGTGGGAGTTGGTGAGAGAGAACATTAGCATTCTCAGACATAACTTACTAGGTGCAATAAAATTATATTCCTTTATCTATGCACCGATATCTCTTAAGCCTTGAGCAATTTTCTCTCTGTTAAAGTAAAAATCAAGTTCAACTATAATTTTATGTAGTACATATAAAAAGTTGCACAAAATAGTCAGCTTAGTTGCAGCACTGTTGTCTTATCTGTAGAAAAATTAATGTAAGAGACATTTGGAAAAGGAGGCATCAAAGTGCCACCGAGTTTTTGACATTTTAACAATGATAGGAAATATTGTTTTCATGAAGTATATATATTCTGTCCTAACACAAAACAGAAATAAGTGGCTACTCTTGGTGAATTCTGTCATCTCAGCTGAGCTTATACTTCCATGGAGAAGCCAGTGTTATTTGTTGTTGTTTCTTGGTTAATTAGCATCTGTTACATCCTTCCATTTTGTGACTGCAGGGTATTGGAAACAAATATAAGCATGAAAAATCATTCTTAATTTCATATTTTATTTCCCAAACCCCCAGATCTTGGCTTTTTAATTTCATCACCCACATTGACATATATCTACATTATTTGGCAGACTAATTTTGAAGAAAATGGAATTAAAATTTAACAGACAACTAAATGGATAATGTCAACTTATCTATGTTAAAAATAGCCTTTTGAGAAAGTATATGCATGCTTTGTATAAACTCTTAACTGCATTTTTTGTGAACAGTTTACAGGGAAAAAAAACCCAGTACTTAATTTGAACTGGTGGCATTGCTCTCCTCCTCTCATGAAAAATTATGCTTACATGTTTTTAGTGCCAGATCAAATCTTGAAGTAATTTGTGCTAAATCTATTCATTTGGGCTTATTCTTGTCTAGAGCATGATGCACTTGTTCTTTGAAATGCTTGCTTTCCTAAATATTAAACCTAAGGCATTTATTCACCACAGGCACCTTCAGGGATTTTTTAAAAAAAATCTCTGTAAAGAGTACCTTGTAATTGGTATTTAATTCTTTGGCAAGTGTCTCTGGAGGCTACAGATGTGTGACATTTATTGTATATATTGATTTCTAAACTTAGTATGCTTATTAGACAACATCTGCAAAAGACTGCAAAGCCCCTGATGGTTTAATTTAAAACTAAATTATATTAAAAAATACAAAACTTAAAAAATCAGTGGGCTCCAAAGACTAGAAGAGCCCAAAATCTTGTCCCAGTAATTCTCAAGAAAATAAGAAGTGGCTTTATCCTAACAATTGAAGACACACTATTTGACATACTGTTATTATAGCATACAAGTCTTTACCTAAACTGTAAAATTATCCACTGCAAATAGCACATAATATTGCAATTAGTATTGTTTGAGTATATTAGCAAGTTATTACTAAAACTGATTAGTTTTGAAATGAGAGTCGAGTAAAGAAATTAAAAATCCACATATTTTGTCATGAAAGGATGAGAATTCAGGCACTTAAGTATAAAAACTTGATGTTTTCAGATTAAAAAGAGCATGTGTGAAAAAAACCTTTCTAATATGCAGTAATGATAGAGGTAGAAATCATAAGTTGCCTGATTTGTAAGAAAATAAATGATTTCAGGTTTTCTGCTAAGTGTTTCAAACCTGATTTCGGTAAATGCGCTTGAGTTTAGGTTTCTATTCTCAAGCCAAATTTTGTGTCAGTAGGACCCAACATTCATGTGACTGCTCCTCCCAATCACACCCATCCCAGCCCTCAGCAGGAAATACCCAGGATTGCCAAACATCCCCGAACCCTTTGCTGCTCACACTAATTGGTGAGTATGCTTGACCTTATTCATTGAGGCTGCTATCTATGAGGAGAAGGCATTTTTCTCTGAGCATCCACACAGAAATGGTGCCTGCTGTGGTTGTTGGGACAGGCAGTGACTAAGAAAGTTGCTTTAGTCTGTTTTTTCCTAACTGGAGGCAGAACTCCCACCATGATACTGGCCCTAATGCCTGACACACGCAGCACTGGGAGCACATACTTTTGATGCAGTCTAACAAGTCTTTCTAGGATTAAGAAGATACCAGGGTGCAAATATGTACTATATATTGTACCTCGCACATTTTCTTCTCTTGCCTCATGCATCCCAACCTGAGCAATGGACCTCAAAAGTTAGTTGTCAGATTATTTCAGGATAATAAGGAGCTTAGAGGATTAAATCTCATACACAGTTTTGTACTGGAAATGTTTATCAGAGTATTTTGGTGTGTTTACTGAGGACACCAGAAAGGTGTTCCACTGGGACAAGGAATTTTAGGTGTTGGTTGCCACAGGAATGTTTCAGCACCTTGAACTTCAGGTGAATGGGCTGCTCCTAATTTGCAATCACACATGCCAGCTTGTCAAACTGCATCACACACCAAATTGCTATATCTAGGGAGCATGGCCAGGAAGATGTTGTCTCCAGTAAATTTGTAGCTTGCTCTGACTTCCTGTACATACAGAATAGATCATGTCCCCCTTTTTACTTCTTTCAAGCAATGGTCTCTCTGACTCCCTTTCACGACCTAGTTCACCCAGCTTCAGCCTGTGGGCAAACATCAAGTCATGTTATCCAATGTAGTAAATCCTAAAATCCAGGTTATTATACAGTGGTCTTTGGCTGACTCTCAAAATAATGTTTCACACTTCTAATAGCCCTCACATGTGCTCTCCCTCTTTCTTGGCACAGAAAATACCCTTTGAATCTTGAAATGCCGCAGATACCACCTCTAAAATCTCCCTGTTCCAGACTTTACCTCACAGCAATTTTCAGCAAACTATCAGACAAGGAAAATGAAAACTCAAATACTTTCAAAGAAGTTTGAATAGTATGAATTCTTCAAAAGGCCAAACACATCTGTTTTTTAATCAGCATTTGCACATATGTCTAACAATAAGCATAAAGGAAATGTATGCTGACAAGGGCATTCCATGACAGAATGAAAACTGAAAAGTCAGCAAGTATAAAGCTACTTTACTCCCTCAGGAGTTCCTGAAAAAGATTTTCTGGGGTCATTTTTATGCCAACATGTGGCCTTTTGTAGTCAAACAATTCCATATTTTTAATCTAATTGTAAGGAGTCATTCAGGCTCTGAAAATACTAGGTTTCTACAGTTATAGGGTTTCTACAGTTAAAAAAGTTTTCTTTAAAAAGTCTTTAAAATAGACTATTTAAAATAAAATACATAAATAAGTTCCCTTTTGCCCTGCTCACTGTATTGTTGTGACCAGATTGTCTGACAAAGTCTAAACAAATTGGGGAAGTAATTTAATCTTTTATGTTCAATTCATTCATAAAAAAATATTTATGGGGGAAACAGTGACATCATTCACCCTATTTACACATTACACATTGGTCTTCAAACTCTTACCCTCAGCTGATGTTTTCTTTTTGTGTTTTTAGCCTTTTTGCCAAAAGGTAAGTCAGTAGCAGAAGATAATTTCTATGTGCTTACCCTACCTTAAGGACTGGTTTTGCCTCCCCTTGCTTCTTTGAAAAAGCAGGAAAGAAATCAAGAGGAAATATGCTTGCCTGAGACATCAGTAACAGGAATGAGTTTGATAAGTTACAGTTGTTGCTTAGCCATTGATTTGGGCCCAGGGCTGAGAATCCCTCTGAGGATCTATATGTCTGGCTTGATGTTCTCCTTCAAATGTGTCAGCAGAACAAAAAAAAAAGTAAGGAAGATATATTAGCCTTCCCAGTTTTATGAAGTTATAAAATATGATTGACTTTTAGCCAGCTACAGTCTGCTGACATCCTAACCCATGGCTGTGTTTGTAACTTGCTATCTGTATATTCTGGCAGACTCATCCCTTTGCAGACCTTTCTCAGGAAGACTGGTGAACAGCTCTGGGGAAAGCAGCAGAGCACTCCAGCAGGTGTTAGGAATGTTCTCACATGAAGACAAAGGCATTGGAGATTATCATTTTGGCTCTTCACAGATGCAGGACTGCAGTTCAGGGCCTTGTCCCCCATAATGGGTCATGAGACAGCACGATAACCCAGTGAAACAATGTGTAGTGAAAACACCTTTTTTGATGTGAATTAAAAAAAATCTTCCCACTCAGTTTTCACACAGAAATAATAATTAACGTTTATCTTATTTTTTCTGATTAGAAATACTTTTACATTATGGATTTGCATCCATAAGTGCAGTGACTGCATTTCAAGGGTCTGTTTAGGGCCTGGAATCTTTCTGAGCAAAGGTTGTTGGAAGAATTACTGTGTATGACGAGAACATGTTGTAGAACATGAAAACATTAGCTTCAACAAAATCTTTTAAGAAGGTATTTAGTTTGCTTTCACTGAGTTTTTTCAATTTTATAAAGTTTATTTTCTGTGGACTGTTATGAATTTCCTGCACAACTAAATAAGAAAATAAGCTAAATAAGAAAGAGTCAAGAGTAGATGAATGTGAAATAAATACTTGCAAGGTATCTCTGCTATGACTTTAGCAAAAGTCTATTTTGTAATTACACAGTGATTAACAATTGTATTTGTATTTTCTTATCTCGGTGTCATAAACATCCCCCTTTTTGAAGTTGGCATTAATATGAGCTTTGAAAAAGAATACCGATAGCTCTTTTGAATGTTAACAATATTTTCTTTGAGGATTATGGAAATTAGTTTTAAAGTCTCATTAAATGATAATTTTTAAACCAACTGTAAAACCAAACTCTAAAAATTCTTAGCTAAAATTCAGATCAGTGGAGCATGAAGTTGGTAGGTAGCACATTGTTAGATATAGTGTTCATACATCTATATTCTGTAAACATTTTTTTTTATTTGCATCCAATATTTTCAATGCATAATTGTCTGATATGTCCTTCAATTATTTTCATGATATATTTATGAAGCAATTCATATATTCTTGATCTTAAATAAAAGTCTCACTTTTTTAGGCAAATTAGACTATGCATCAAGAGAACATTTAGTCTGATAGCCAGATACTGACAGAAATATAAGTAATTGGTTTTTAAGATAGTGTAATGGTATTTAAAAGATACTTAACTATAAATTGGATTCTTTAATCATGCTATCACTGCTTACAATCCTAGTACTGTAAGAACACTGTGTTTTCCATATAGATCAAATTTCAACTGTTCATAAGCTTCTTTTTGTTATCATGTGATATGTTAAACATGTGTCAATTGACTGTGTCAAAATGTGTGTCAAATTAGACAGCCACTAAACAGATTTATTGTAAAGCCATTTAAAATGTCTTTTAAAGGAGCCAGGAGGGAACTGTGGAAATACTTGATAAATCGTAGTAATATTAAAGAATGTCAGAAGTAAGCTTGTGGGGATTTGAGTTTGAGTGTCTACTCACTTATTATCAAAACACATGAAATTTCCTGCTACATCTGAGAGGGAGAGAAATTGCACTAGTCAATGCATGTATTAAAGAAAATAAGAAAGCAGCAGCCCCCAAAAGGCAAATAAAACCAAGAAAGAAGTTGAAAGATGAAGATAACACACTATTCCCAGATGAATCTTGCAATATTTGTTTTCCATTCCTTTTTATTTATAGACAATTGGGTTCCTTCATAAATATAGAAACAAAATTACACATAAATGAAGAAAAAAAGATAAATAACCTTGGACACTTTGTAGATTGTTTACAACAATCTTTTTCAACTGACTACTAAATCAAAAGCTGCTTTATTTAATGTCAACAGATTTCAGAACTTGTGCTTCAGTCTAGAATTTATTAACTATGTAAATATTGTTAATTGTAAATACATTATTAAATAGAAACACTAAACAAATCTTCCTATGTTCACATTTCATTCTTCTTTGAAGATCTCCTTATTGTTTGCCAGGAATTACTTTTATACTTTGGAATATTTCAGTGATGAGTGAACCTTTCAAAAAAAGCACCAGTGATTTGATTTATTTTGAAGGCATTCTCATTAAACTGTGTACTGCTATATTGAAATACATGATTACTCTAAAAATGCTGACACAAATATTTTTTCGTATTACTCTTTAAGTTTGTTGATTTTCTGTGAATGTTAAATCAAGGACATGAACATACACTTCATCTGCATAGAGATGAAGATGCTTCATATATTCATTATTTCTTCCTCTGCTGTCATTTTTATGTATATAGATTTTTTAAAATAAATGTACGAAGCAAGTTCTTAATAAAGCTACCAGTTTTATAAATCTACAGCACTGTAATTTTTTTAACTTCAATTAGAGCAATAAACACCTCTATTAGCAATAACTGTACTAATAGACTTCCCAGTGAATATTTCAGCACAATTGAATAAACTAACACTAACATTTATTTTTAGCCTTGATGTGCCTAACTTTTAGTTGACAGTTTTTTTCTAATTTAGCACCTGCTTAAGGCATTTGTAATTTTCTGTGAAATAGTTGGAACAAAGTTTTTTAGGCTTGTTCTCAATATAAATTATTCCTTTTCTTTTTTTTTTTCTAGATGGTATTTTTCAGACGAATATGAACTATACAAAAAGGACTCTCTGAGACTATAAACAATTTTAGAGTGTGTTAGAAGCATGGAGACTGATTTAAAATACATTTTAACAGAGATTTGTTAAGACATTGGTCAGTTAATGTTTCTAAAGCCACGTACTGTATGTACTCATGGTTTACATGGCTGATTACACACTGATCTGCTACTTGTGACTGAATAACTTCTGTTTAACTGGAATACCATATCCTGAGGGTGTAAATGAGGTTAGACTTCATGATGAATATTCTGGTCTTTGTGTCTGATTTTGAACATTTACATACATGAAATTGTCAGGAAAGTTAGAAAGAAAGTAATCACTAATATTCTAAAGAGTCATATTGTTATTTAGCATATTTTTACTTTCGATCTGTAACCAAAAAGTTGTATCAGTTATCATATGAGGTGAAAAAATTTAAATGCCAACATAGCAATTACCTTTAGTATTATGATTTCTCCAGTAGTTTTGATTTCTTCACACGCTGCAGAACCCATAAACAGAGAATTTTAGCAACTTTATTCTATTTTTAACTTCTGAGTTCTCCATGCTCTGATAATGTCATGAGGATTTAGGCACTTTTCCAAATTTTCTGAATTTTTTTGATATCCTTCATCAATATCATAAAAGTAATTATCTGGTTATTTGTGAGATGTTTAATTGGGTTTTTTTTGTTTTCTATTCCTGGTTTTGGTTTGTTTGTTTTTTTGGTATTTTTTGTAAAGTAAACCAATTTTGTTTTCATTCTTCAGTTATCCTACTTCTTAAATCTCACCCGGCAATCTGGGAGGTAAGTCAGCATAGTTCTTTGGGTGTCATTAATGAAGTCAGTTTTAGAAAGCACTGAAATTTCTTCTAACTTGAATAATGCTAGTTACATATGCTCAGTAAGATTTTTATTTTAACTGGAAAGCAATATTACTTTGCTTATCCTTGAAAGATGGTTTAATCCTTTGCCAGCCACAACAATGCAGAAGATTTCACAGCACCACTGATTTCGTCCAACACATATCTACAAATAAGACTAATCATTCTTTCAACTTCCTTCTGCAATATATGATTTGCTCAAATATTTTGGGAAATGTACAAAAACAACAATACTATCTATCAAGTTTTTATGTTTGATTTCCTTACTTATCTCAAGATTTTTTCTTCATTTGTTTCTTTGTGGTAACACAGGCCTTTACTTCTTGAATAATACAGTTTTGGAGAAAAAGAAAATCTCTCCTTTAGCAAAAGAGGTCTCATTAATTCTACTACTAGCAGCAGTAATTTCTGCAATAACATCTTGCATGCAATTTGTACGTCCAAGCACTCAAATGTTCTCTACATTCTAGAGGAAAATACTGATGATTTAAAAGCTGGTAAAGTGAAGATTTGCATATTGTCACAAGATAAAAAAGGTGTGGATATTTATTAAAGAGAAAATGAGAAAGGCTATTAGAAATGAAAGGATACAGAAGCAGGGCCAAAATTAGTGGAGACCCTGAGATATCACTTTGACAAAGACAAGAAAGGAAAAGGTAATAGATAGGAAAAAAACAAAGAAGCTGAGACTAGCAGGATTTTGCAGTACAGGATTGTCTTTCAACACAGTGCAGAACAAAAGCATCTGACTCACCAAATGGAATATGTTTGTTCAAACACAGAAAATAGCTGGAAGCTCAAGTACTGCTTATTGGGTTTTGGTTGAATTTTATAATATTTGACCAAATCCCTAAGCCCCAAGTGATGCGGCTTCTGCTTGTGTAAGAGACTCTCATTAGCATAGCACTGCTACAGATTTTGTGTGTGTTTAACAGCTTTCAAAGTAATTAATTTTATCTTGGAATGAAAGTAAAACACTTTGTGATTTTGAGTGAAATAGAGTCAGATTAGTTGATCCTCAAGTTTCAAGTTAGTCCTTCCGGTCAGAAGCAAAACTGTCAAAAATCTTGTAACAGAAATCCTCACAGAAATCAATAAATCACTGCAGAACAACTTGAACTTGGAAAACTATGCTTTTTGACAGATTACATGTTGTCAAAAGTATTTTGGCTATTTAAAATTCAGCTAAACATTTTCTGTGGAGTTGTGGAACTCACTCCTTCCTTTACACTCTTCTTCAGAGGCCTCATTTCTGAACAAAAATATTTTCATTTTGTTTTCTGCAAGCTTAGGAGGTCTGAGATACCTGGTCTCTGTTACTGGATCCAGAAGAAGAAACTATGACTAAAGTTATGTGAGGCAAAATACAGCAAATGATGAAGAAAAATTTGGAAAACTATTTTCATTAATGAAATACTACCCTGAAAGATTTTAAGTGCCTACATCAACTTCTAGCTCACTTCATTCAGATACATAGTAAGAAATGTAGATGCCTTTGAACTTACTATATAAAAATCCTGGATCGTCACCCTGCCTAAGGCTTTTATGCAAAGAAGATGAAAATGCACAGGTATGCACACACACGCACACACATATATATTTTTTAAACTCATGTCTGTGCTTTCAATATTTTCAGTAAATGTTATTTTCTTTAAACTAAACTGTTGAGGTAAAAATAATACAATGATCTCATATGATACAGATATGACAGAAGTTTCCTTGAATATTACAGAAGTCCCTGTGCTTTAAGTGGCAGATAATGAGGCAAACATTTGTTGTCGGGGGTTTCCATGGACAGCACAGTCTCTTTCAGTGTAGCCAAACACTAAGATTAGGTAGAATTTACATTATGGCACCAGTAATAGGTTTCCATACTGAATACGCTTTTCATATGATTAAACTTTCTGGTTATTATGTCTGGTATTCAAACACTGAAAACCATGATAACACATGCAATAGATATTTTACCTAATTGCCTAAGAATAACTATTTACAGCACATATAAACAAATATATTAGATGGACTAGAGCAAAATTAGCCAAGGTAATATGCACTCAAACCTGTATATTTTTTTATACCGAATACCAAAATGCCGAAATGCCAAAATGCCAAAAGTACATTTAGAAATGTAGAAGGCACAGAATATACTGCTCCTTTATGCAGGCTCTCATAATTTAAATATGAATAATTTAATAATTGAATTTAATTTAAATATTTTAAAAATAATTTCAAATTGAATTTACATGTGAATGCTTCTTAGCAGTAAAAATCCATAATTTAGAATTATATATGTAAATACAGAAAAAAAATGCTGTAGAATCCTTTGCTTTGGCCTTCTCCATTGGTTTTAGAGACACTTTCTGGATTCATTTTTAAAGATCAGGAAGGAATCCTCAGGACTGGCTACATAAAAAGTTACAGAGGATTAGAATGTTAAAAAATGTGTTTGCACGAACTCCAAAAAATTTCAATTATTGTTGCAAACTTTTAAGATAAAATTTTGTTTGATGTTGTGCAATAATCTCCCTGAGATAATTTAAAAAATGCTATGGACATTAACCAAATACAACGTACATGTTACGGCTTTGAAAAGACAAAAGAATCATATTTTTCTTCTTGTTTATAAACAAGTACATTGTTCTTCATTCCTATTAATACTTATCACATAAAATTGCCTACAAAAATCAGTCAGGTTGCATCAGTATAAAGGCAAACTGAGCTTATAATGAGGCATGAAAAGCTCTTTCATCACTTTCTAAAACATTAAAAAAAGAAACACTCCCCTTAAGATCTTCTGTATTCTTTTGAATCCTTTAATACTCTAAAGTTGTGCTTCTAGAATAAAGAACAAAAACCCCTTTTGTGTAAGTGATTGCTTACAAAAATAGTATAGATATTAATATTAATATAAAACATTAATATTTAAATAAATCAAACAAATTTTTATAAATCAAAATGTGCATTGGTTTTAAAGTTTTAGGATATATATCATTTACTAAAAACTATCTTCAAACTATTTTCCTTTTGTTTTTAAGTTAGTTATGCCTCATACTTTTATGGAGGGGAAAAAATTACAAAAAATATCCTAGAGTATATAAGAGAATCTTTCCTGGATTCCTCTAGTAAAATAATGTAAAGTCACAGACTTGGACTGATAAAACCGAGGATTTCCTTCAACTGAATACAGTAGTATGTTGAAGAACTTGGTGTTTCACAGAATCATGGAATGGGGAAATTTGGATGGGACCACATTGAATCATCTGGTGCAGCCTCCCTGCTCAAGCAGTGTCATCCCGGAGCACAAGGCACAGGATTGTGTCCAGATTGTTCTTGAGTATGGGGGAGAGTCCACAACCTCTCTGGGAAACCTATTGCACACTCCTATGGAATGCAGGAGCCCCCCACCAGGGAGTGACTGGCATCTGACTCCATGATTCAGAATGCTGAACAATTGCTGTACTAAAACTATACTATATTACATTAATACTATATTATATTAAAGAAATACTATACTACAAAGAGATACTAAAGAAAACCCGTGGCTGTCAGGACACCGCTTTGACCCAATTGGCCAAGGAAACAAAATAATCCTCAGCAGAATCCAATTGACAAATGTCTTCAGGTAAACAATCCTCCCTAGCACATTGCACATGTGCAAAAACAACTGGAGCAGCAAGTAGAGATAAGAATTGTTTTCTCTTCTTCTCTCTGTGCTTCTCCAGGAAAAATCCAGGAGAGAGAATTATGTTTCTCTCTGTTCAGAGAATGTGAATGCCACACAATCCAATGCTTTTCCTAATGCACCCCAGGTCACCATTGGCCTTCTTGGCCACAAGGTCACACTGCTGCTATGGACAGCTTGGTCTCCACCAGGACCCCAAGGTCCTTTTCCACAGAGCTGCTTCCCAGCAGGTTGGCCCCACCCTGAACTGGTGCCTGGAGTTTTTCCCTCCCCAGCTGCAGGACCCTGTGTTTACCTTTGCTGAATTTCAGCTGGTTCCTCTCTGCCCACCACTCCAACCTGCCAAGGTCCCTCTGGAGGGCTGCACAGTACCCTGGGGTATTGGCCACTCCTCCCAGCTTTGTGTAATCAGTGAACTTGCTGAGGAGGCATCTGCCCCTTCATGAAATCATTGATGAAAAAGTTAAAAGATAGTGAGGCCAGTGCTGACAAACTATTGTATGTCAGTAATCTTTTTACCTAAATTTCTGCAAGATTCTTCCCCTCAACACTGACTTTCTTTTCTGACAGCTCTCAAAACCTTTATCTTTAGAAGATGCCTTCTAAATGCTGAAGTACTATTTGAAAGAATGCAAAGTTTCTTAATTTTTTTAAATTTTAAATTTATTTTCTAAAACCAACATAATTAATAAATACCATTTATTAATATAAAATTTATATAGCCAGAACACAGAATTTATAACTATTTCTCAACCAGTTTCAGGAAAACTCATTTTGCTACTTTTGTGGATTTGGGTAGTGTAAGATATTCCTAATGTCTTTGGGGCATTGTTTTATATCAGGACATATGCATTTCCAAGGGCATCCAGTTTTAAAGAATTTCTCTTACTTGCCTTTCAAGGCCCATGTAGAAGTCTGTTCAATGAACACATTAGTTTGTCCAACAGAAAAACTTGCTTTGGTACATAAATTTATCTTTTTTGCAGCCATCTTTGCCTTAGGAAGCCCCAAGGCCATGCAATTCAAATAATATCTGAGAGCATCGCTTTGGTTCCTTAAGTTTCAGCTGACAAGGTGCCCTTGGTGCAAAAAAGCTTAGAGCATCAGACTAACACAGTTTTAGAAAACTGTCTTTGAGAAAACAGAAAGAAGGGATATCTTTGGGAAAACTGGGAGGCCACTGGACTTGAACTCCCATACTAAGTCAGATAATTATATTAAACCCCTCAGTTGCAGCCAATGAAATGTGCACTTTAGGGTGTTAATCCACGCCAAATAAAAACACAACTAAATGAACAAACAAATAAACAAGCAAATTTCCCCAAAGTTGCCTTAGGGCATCAGCTTTGTTCAGGTAGCTCTTTGCTTGGATATCCCAATGGCATAAATGAATAATAACAAGCAGTAGACAGACCATATCCCAGGTGGACCACACACACATGAAGTGAAAGATAAAGGAGCTCTGTTTTCACACAATTTTTGGGGGGTTTTTTGTAAGGGAGGATGGGAATTGAAAAAGAAAAAATAAATGGATGCTAATAAATACAACTTGAAACAGAAACAAAGAGGGCAGAAGGCACAGCAGAGGATGAGGACAGGAAAATAGAGGAAGAAGCGGTTAAAATAGAGAAGGAAGGAAGGCAGATGATTCAACAGGGAATGACATGAGGTTCTCTGTATGTTATGGTATTATACACCACAGCAGAACTGTATTATTGTCAAATCCTATATTATATGTATAATAACACATTTACAGAAAAAATTCTGATGTAAGCTGACTAAATTTTTCAAAAGAGAAAGTAAAAGTTACATCTTCAAAAGATTATGCTTCTACTGAGATATAAGAAAAGTATGCAATTATAGATCAGCCAGAACACAAGAATTATGAATAGAATAAAATACATGGCAAAAGTAGCTTGCATTCAGGCAGGTCGTATGTAAAAGCTGAATATACAAAATAGCACCAGAAAGGATTCCCATATTTTATGTTCGTTGATTCTTGTAGGAATCATGGCAAATGCCCTTACTGAGAATTATGAGAGACAGATGAAGGTAGAGAAGGAAAAAAGAGGAAAAACTTACTATGACAAAAAAAGATATTAAATCCCTCTTTCTAGTCCCATCTTTAGAATAATGATCATAAACATTTTTTCTTCCTTCTTTTATTAAACCAAATGTTGATTATGTAACAATTCAGTTCAGTTTAAGCAATTAACTTCTCCAATAATTGGTTGCTAACGTCTCCATAAAAATATAAATATTTTGCTGTTGTTGTAATCCACTTCTGTATTACTACTCCACGTGTTTTTTATTTTTCTGAAGATATGAATGCAGAAGACACTGAGTTTTCCTGTCTAATATTTCGTCTCTGTCCTTATACAGAATGTAAAGTAGAGTGTTTCCTCTCAGGAACATCCAAAAGTAGTTAGCAATAACTCTGGAATTTGCTTTCTGAATCACACTGCATATTATTTAAGCCAGATAGCAGAGAGTTATTGTACACAGGCAGTAAGTATGTTTATCCCACAGATATTTACCACCTCAAGCAATGCCACTAGAGCTTGAGTGGGAAGGGCAAAGAACAGCTCTTCCCACCTTGCAGGATCAAGCAAACTGATAATACTAAAGGCTGAGATAAGCACTTGTGACATGTAAAATATGGGATATACTAGCAGTCTTACTGATTTTAATCATCTTCATTGAGTAAGGAAATGCTTCAGAGAAAGAATGTTGTTCCAAATTAATATATTTAAAATTTTAAGGAGCAAAGCTGGTATTATCCCAAGTACCCCATTCTCGTGGCTTGCAGAATTTTTATTTAGCTACAAGCTAGTTGCTTTAAATTAGAATTTAGCCGCTGTTAAGAAGAGATCAGAACAGACATGAAGAAAGATGACATATGCATTTTTAATTGACTTTTCTGAACATGAGGAAATAAGATCTTTTGAAGTGAGAACCTCAGAAAAATAGACTTCTCTTGTACAGACTCCATACAAGATATTGATTCCTTATTTGGTAGTAACTGAGGCAAATTAAATGTTATCTGAAGGACTGGATTTGTGCTAGGTGGTGAAAACCTCAGACATACAGCTTTCTGAAAGAATCTTGAAGTGTTTAGAGAAGAAATATTATGTTGTAATTCTTCTCAAAAGCATCTATGTGATACAGGCTACATAATACTATTGCAGGAAGCAAAGAAAAGTACTAAGTAAATAAAGAAAGTAAATTTTAAAAAAGCATTCTGAATGAATTATGTGCTTCACAGTAAATCTGCCATCCTTGTCATATTCCTAAATGTTTGCATTTACAATAATCTACTAAGAGAATGAAGATCAAATCTATATAAAGACTATTAGAGTATGTGTAGATTATAAATATTTATGTTTGTATTCTATCTATTTGTATGCACATTTGTATATACAACACATGTAGAATATACATAAAGTGTAAATCATAATGAATTATAGCATGTTTTAAAGGTATTCAGAGAATTATTAATATAATTTTGAAAATTTACATCAGTTGCAATGCTTTGGGTGTACATTAAGTCCTGAGTATCAGCATAAATGGAGAAATTAGAAAGGAAGATTATTAGAATAATTATTTCTTGTATGTGCTTTTCACACTTATATTGTAATAAATAAAGGAGCTTTCAGTTGAACTTTTACGTTTATTTCAATCATTAACTTTTAATCATACAAATACTTGCAGGGGCCTCTATTGTTTGCTAGAGGAAAAATAGACCCTGCTTCAATGTATCTACAGGGTAAACCAGAAAATTCTAGGTGAATTATTTAACTGTCCTTTAACACTTCTAAATCTGAAATGACTTCAAAGATCACAAAGAATGCAAGAAATGCTAATACCATTATGATAAAATTGTATATACAGAGAAAATCTACAGAAAAAGTCTATACTCTTTGTGGTTATTCATTATTCTATTTTTAAAAAACTGCTGGTGTTTAAACTCTTTAACACAATATTCCTGCCAGACAGATAATCAATCCATCTCCTTTTATGATCCTGTTACTTATTTCTCTAATTCTTTGTTAGCATGTCATCTAGAAACATGAAGTACTATTTATGTTTTAGTGTTACCAAACCCATTCAAATTATGCTGAAAGAAAAATGAGGGAAAAAAAATTATGATATTCAGCTCATTAGGTGAAGCCTCTATATTCAGAACAGCGAAAGGAATTTAAATCCTGGAACCATCTGCATAAAAGTCACATTTGAGTGAGGCTGAGAAAGGAAGTATTGAAAGGCTGTTAGATAAATGAAAGATTAAGACAAGGATTAAACTCTGGAAGACAGATAGGATGAAAATTCTAGTACATAGTGCAGGTCATAGCATCATAGAATATCTCAAGTTGGAAGACAGCGTTAAGAGACCAACTTCCTGCTCCTCACAGGAGTACCTCAAACTAAACTACATGACTAAGGACATCATGCAGATGCTCCTTGAGCTCTGTCAGGCTTGTGGTGCCAACACTTCCCTGGCTAGCCCGTGCCAGTGACCCTCCACCCTCTCAGTGAAGAACGCTTTCCTGATGTCCAGCCTGAACTTTCCCTGGTGCAGCTTGATTCCATTTTCTTATATCCTATTGTTGGTCACCAGAGAGTAGATACCAGCATGACCCTCTCCACTGTCACCTTTCACAGCTGTAGACTGTGATGAGGCTACTCCTCAGCTTTCTTAGGGCACCCTACAAAGCTGTCACTCAATGGAAAGAGTTGGTGACAATAGCTGGCTCAGAATCACAACATGGAGTAATTGGACAGACAAAGACTGATAACAGGACAGTAAAGGTCACAACACTAAGGATGTAATATTATGTCTTGTTTCAAATGTTTTGTACAAAAAAAAAAAAAGTGAAACGCTGTGTTCGGTTCAGTCACCCAGATAAGCAGTAATTGCAGCAACAGAAGTGGCAACTATGCTGAATTCTGGGGCAAAACACTACACAGGGGGTTTTCAGTCACAGAAACCTGAGACAGAAGAGATGTGGCAAGCCCCAGTAGCTCCCCGAATGAGGCTGATGTCATGAGGATGTCAACAGAGCAATCGTGGGAGATGGAAATGGTTCTAAGGAGATGAGTGACCAGGAGCACAACAAATGGGGCAGGCAAACAGGACATGGTGTGTTAGAAGTACATGATGTGGCAGCTGTGTGACAGTCTGTATAGGACGGCACAGCCACTCTCCCAGCTCCTGGGGCAAGCTCACCTGGTGGTTTTTGCCTGTTCAGCTGGAACAGACCCAGGGATGGATCTTTCCACAGAGTGGAAAGCCATTGCTAGAAGGAGCATGGAGACCCAGATGGAGCTCCATTAGAAACATGCAGCTGCCCTGGTCTCAGGCAGTAGAGAGTATTTGAGCCTGACTTTAGTACCATTAGTACCAGGCAGCAGAGGTCACACCTGAGTGCAGTGTGAACAGATGGGTGGTCAGCTCAGCCCAGTGGCAGAGCTTGAAGTGGAGAGCCTGAGGAGTACCAGGGTGTGAGAGTCTGGGGGAATCGCACTCTTCCATCCCTGGGCAATGCAACAGATGGAAGCTTTGGACGCTCCTGTCATCAGTCAGAAGGAGACAACCTAAAAGAAAGGGGGAAATGAAAACAGGTTCCTGCTTGGAGCAGCAGGAGAAGTTCCTTCTGGCCTCCAGTACCTTTGCTGATGCCCTTACAGAATAAAGGGTATGAGGCTCTGGAACTTGATGGTGAACATGAAGCTCCACCCTAGGGGTATCCTAGAAGAAGTCAGTCAACGTCAGGAAATAATATTTCATGTATTTAATAACATATTAAGGAATAACACACAGTTTTGTAATAATTTTTTTCTTCTGTTTATCTTGGTTTGAACTCAGATGTTCTACTTTCTCAATCGCTACTTCTGTCCACTAATTATGCATTGCAAAGCAGGACTGCTTTAGGAATACCTTGGGCTTTGAATATAGGTGGTGTCTATTAGGTGGTTTTTATTCCTGAAACCATAAAGTAATAGCAGGGATGTAACCTTAGCAGTCAGTAAATGTAGATGTCCCCAAACAGCCATTATAGACACCACTGCTTTATTTGATGGACATAGCTCTTTGTTTGTGGCTGAAGCATCTGGCCAAGCACTCAATACTATTTGAGAGTTTACTGTGAATGTATTCAAATGCTATGAACCATATTTCTCCATAGAGGAAGATGATTTTGTTAGAAGAACACAGAAGTTTTTTGCTTTGTGAGACATAAAATGGTACTTACACATAAAAAGCAAAATAAAAAAAAAATCATTGGAAATCTATTAGAGATGTTGTATTTTGTAATATAATGTGTTTTCCATCTTGGTAAATATTTTTGAGAGGGTGGGTTAAAACACTTATAACAATAAAATGCTAGGAACAGCATAAACACAAAGGCAAGTTTGTATATTTTTGCCAAATTTCAGTGATATTGAATTTGAGTACTAAAGATGCATACAATATGATTATTTCTAGGCAAAAACATGTAAATTTAATCCTGCCAACATTTATGCATGTGCTTACTCAGGTCAGTGAGGCAGTTTATGAACTGCAGCCAATAGGTCTATTTTTATAAGCCGTTACTACCTGCCATTGTGCTCACTACTCAAAGGGTAATGGATTATTCATGGCAGCAAACCCATAATCTACTAACAAATGATGGCAGGATGGGTCTTAAGACCATTTGCAGGATTCATGTTGTCCGTTACTAAATTGTCTCTCCAAGTGAAATGAAGTTACAATAAGAAATGAGTTGCATAGGTACAGAGTAATCAATGGGTTTTGAAGCTTATCATTTTACATAGCATTGACCTCTATGGAAGCCTGGACTTCATTTACAAGGTATTTTTCAAACTAAAAATATGGTTTTTTAAAAACACTATCAGAAAAATAAGGTAGAGCAAAAGTTGAAAATGTTAACATCATTGTAAATAAATTCACTTTGTGTCCTTTCTAATTTTTACATATACTATGGTGAACAGAGCAACTCATCATCAGAGTATCAAAACTGATGTGAATTAATGGGAAATGGGTGTAATTTGCAGGAATATGTATATCTATATACACACACACACACATATATATACACATATGTATATATATGTCAAGTATATATATTTTTACTGATTAGCATCATGCCATAAACTTCTGGCTAACAAGAAAATCAAGCAGTGCTCATATTTAAGTTGTTTAGATATTAGTAATGTTGCAGTTATAGCTATGATGGTCAGAATGTTCTTAAATGAGACAAGGTTTGTACAGAAAGATTAGACCAGCTTTTGTTAGACCAGCTGAGAAAGACAGAAAAATGAAAGAATTGGTTGGGTGTTTTGAAAGATTGTCCTCAGACCCCTAAGCCAAAACCTCTGCTTATTTTCTATTTTGCTGGAGTAGCTATTAGCTGTTAATTTTTCTTTCAATCCGCACTTCATTCCTTTGTTTCTCTCTATCTGTGAAAAGTGGTAAATCTGATTGAAACTCATTTATTTGTGCCTGGAAATGTAAATCCAGCTGCATGTTCCATCACCATACAGCAAGGTGTCAACTGGATCCAAGAAGAACTTTGAAATGCTGACAAACCACTTTTAATCAGTTTTTAATCAAAAATATATAGAAAATAAAACCTATTTATGATTTAAGAATAAAAGAAAATAATTATTCAGTAAGTTTGGAGTTTATTTCCAAGAAGAGGTGAAATAAAAATATTCTAATAGGTTATATTTAAAAATTACTTTTACTATCCATGAAAAACCACTTGCTATCAATTAGATTGTTAGTAGAAAGAAAAATGTGGCTCTCAGAAAAGTGTGTGCAGTGATGCAAGTTCCCTTCTACCACCAAAATTAATATCCACCTGAGATCCATCATTCAAAACTAGAAGCCTGTAGAATGTATGCAACTGCAGGTTTATCCCCTGCAATTCATTAAAGTGTCTTCTAGGAGTAGAGAGTTTCTGTTTTTATTCAGAATACAAAGAGTAGATACAAAGCCCTAAAGAGCAGAGTCAAGAGACTTGTGGCTCTAGGTCCCAAATTCAGAAGCAGTTTAATCCTTTTCCATAAAGTGAAGAACATTCCTACATTTTACCTTGTCCTACTCTGTGTTTATCAGAACTGTCTGAAATACTGATATTGAAGAAGATAAACACCGTTATAAAGTTATGCCATAAATCAATCAGAAAAACTGAGAGTACTAAAGCACAGAAAACCATCAAAGGAGTGAAGCTGTTAAGGGCGCATTGAGCTGTGGGTGTGGAAACAAACTGAACTCCCAAACACAAGAATCCTGTCTTACCAAGAAGTTTCCAGGTGTACTGCTACAATAAGAGACGCAGCCTAAAGGCACAGGGGCTGCTGGTGATGCCTAATCAAAGAGAGGAGCAGGTGCTGTGCTAGAATCCCCCTCAGGCTCTGGAGAACAGCGCTAGAAATCTTTGCAGCCATAGTGTACCACAGGGAGGAATTCATTGCTAACGTGTGTTTTGGGTAAGAAAGTGAGGCTAATTGTGTTTGTTATGTCAAGACACAGTGTTGGCAAAATGAGAGCCATATGAGGATATATTTTAGGATGTGAGTTTATTCATTTATCCCTTTTTAATGCAGCTTCAGACTTAGTTCCACATATTCAGTCTTAAATGTTGCTCATCAAGATCTTGTGAAAAGTCAATAGAAGCATATAATAGAATTTCTAATGATGAAGCATAATTTCCTAACATTTTCTATGATGCTTCCACAAGATAAATTGCATACATGTAAATACACATCTGGGGTTCATAAAAGCTTTAGGAATGCATTCCACAAAGTGTTGCTTTCAAAAGTATCGTTATGTTTCCTCTCACTTTAAATTCAAATAATTTCTGATGAAAGGTGTTTGTAATTAACAGAAATGGATTGGGAACTAAATGAAAGTGAACTTTATGTGAGCCAAGGGAGCAAGAGTAGAAGCAAAAAGCTAGCAGAAGTAGCAGATATATATCACAGCACCCACAAAACCTGCTTTAGTTTTCTAAAAATACACAGCAGTGCACTGATGTTTATAAAATATGTTTGAAAGTACAGTACCATTACAGAAATGTAGAAAGGTACATGCTGAAATCTGTGGTTAAGACCATATCAGGGCATACTCAGCAGCAACATCATCAACAGAGCATTTCAGATCTTGTGCAAATCAGCATGAACATTACACAAATTCATATTAAGGTATGTTCAGAGTAATATCTTGGACTCTCACTGTTGCAGCTGGCCCTTTTCTTTTATGCTTCCTTCCTTTCTTCATAATATTTTGCAATATTATGTGTGAAATTTATAGTTCTCATAAAACAGAAATTGGCCCTCCTAACTTATGTGTAAAGCCAGATTATCCTATGGTGAAATCCAGATCACAACAGATGTTCACATAAGCAAACATACAAAATGTGCATGAAATCCATATGAAAAAACTGCCTTTACACAACCTCTAGCTACCTTGAAAATGTGCATATTTAATCTATTTCTTAATAAGAACTTCACTGAACAGTTTGCTATTGACTTTTTTTGTACTGAGGCTTCAAAATAAATGCTGTCCTTCTTCCTACTTCACCTTCCTGGAAAATCATATATGCTCGAAAAAATTGACTAAACAGAGATTTCTTTTTCTTTCAGGGTTTATGATGTTAACATCTTAGTGTACTAGCATTTCTGTGACCACAAGAGGATTTTCAGTAACTTTATCCGTATGTGATTTAAAACTTGAGTTTCTCTATGCTATTAGTCACTTTCAGTTTCTGCAGAGCTGTTGAAAAAACTGTGGATCTTGCATTGCAAGATTCTTATCTCTAGAAAGGACTAAGTTTGTTGCTACATACAATTTGTCATAGGGATAATACAAAAAGCTAGCACGTTGTTGTCACTGAAGGAAGACACATGAACCCAAACCCTTTCTGAATATCGGAATTTTTGCATTAGAAATTTGCCTAGGAAGAAGCCTCATATAAACAGCATTTCACCTAAAGAAATTATGTTCTGCAATTAGGCTGGCTGCTGCATAATAAGAGCACACTTTAGGAGAAGACTGTATGTCCAGTTCTGTGCCTTTATGTCGCACACAGTTATGGCTCTTAATAGAGCTGCACCACCTGTATCAAAACTGTTGTTGTAGGCAGACCCCAGTGCGGTGGTTTGACCAGGAAGAAGTGGGAATTCTGGGATGCTGTGGTCAAACCAATGGGTGCTTGGATTTTGATATTGGCACCTGGTGTAGCCAGTGGGTTTTAGGACACACCTCCGAGAACACCCAGGGGTTAAAAGCAGAGCTTCGGGCCTGGGAGGCTCTCTTGGGACTTTGAGGGACTCCAGCCGCTGCTGCTGGGCGGGGCAGGGGCAGCCATGTGGTAGGCCTGGGCCTAGACAGAGATGGCGGTGAGGAGGCCCTTGAGGATGGAAGGGTGGAGAGCAACAAGAGACATCGGGCAGCCATTTCCCCCCCCACCTTGGAGACAGACAGAGAGAGAGAGAGAGAGTGCAGCCTGTGTCGTTACCTTGAGACTCAGTAAACATGTGCTGGCAGCAGGCAGCCCGGCTGAGGAGATGGGGAGAGGTGCAGCCAGGAGTCCAGCCGCCTGGAGGAGTTTTTAACCCTTTTTGGACAATGAAAGCCTTACAGAACATTAACCCTTCCTAGACGAATGATAAGAGTGGAGGAGGACGAAGGAAATGAACGAGTGATGGAGGTCTGGACCAGAGAGAGAGAGAGAGTGAGAGATGTTGGAAGAATGGAGAAGATGGAGTGGCATGTTATGCTGGACTCTTTCGTGTAGCCATGGACAGAGCCATGTTTCCGTGAGATACAGAGACTGAGTCCAGGGGGAGAAATGTCCCAGTGCCAGAGAAGATTCAGTGTGGGTACCCCTCGGCCCCAGGGGGTATATAAAATATGGGGGGGACGGATGTCCCAAAGGTGAGAAGGTGAGATACTGTGCTTTTCTGGAACTGGACAAAGCATCCTTAAAAAGACAACCCTGGAAGCAGCCCTGATCCCTGTTCGGTGGTGAGAGCACCGGAACAAGGACGGAAGAGGCCACCATGACACATGGAAGGACTCCCTCTCCTCTTGAGGAATTGAAAGTTGAGCATTCTAAAGGGTGGTGCTGGACCCAGAATTGGTGATTTTGGAGGATGTATTGTATTGGGAATTTAGAGGGGAGGAGGGGGAGAGTGTTTTTTGTGAGGTTTTCATTTTCCTCGTGTTTTCTTTTTTCTTTTGTGTGTAGTTTAGTAATTGTTTGTGTGTAGCTTAGTTAATAAACTTTTCTTTATGTTTAAGCTGGAGCCTGCTTTGCTTATTCCTGGTCACATCTCACAGCAGACACCGGGGAGAAGGTGTACTCATGGGGGCTCTGGCTTTGCCAGGCCAAAACCATAACACCCAGGAACCACCAACCAGGGCAGTCAGGCTGTGGTCTCAGCTCCTGGTAGAGACTTCTTCTCAGAAACACTACAGAAATATGAAATACATGTGAGGAACCTGGGTTAAAGTTCACTTGAGACTGCATTGCTTCAAAGAGTATTTTTGGAGACATAAACCTGGACTCTGCAATCCTTGTATTGCTTGCATAGTCCAAAGGAGGAAAATTATTTTAGGATGCCTGATGGTTTGGGCTGTATACAGACAAGAAAATTTCCAGACCAATATTTCTTTCACCTGAAGTAAGGCCAGTCAGTAGCACTGCAGAGTCTTACATCAAATATCTCAGGGTGCAGCAGTTTTAAAAAAGATTTAAAGTGTTTATTTCATGGTTATGACTGGCTGCTACTGCTGGATTTTAGAGACATTAGTCTTTAGAAGACCACAGCCTCTTCCTGACTTTTTTGAGGACAACTTTGCAAAAGGCTGGATATGGCACTTGGTGCCATAGTGTAGTTGAAGTGTTAGGACATGGGTTGGACTCAATGATGTTGAAGGTTTCTTCCAGCCTCATCATTCAGTGAATTTTGTGAACTTCCTGACAGGCTGAAGTGCTATCAGACATTGATTCAAGTTTAGGAACCGCACTAAAAGCGTGATCCTAATTCTTGTGTATCCTCTCTCAAGATGAACAAAATGTTTTTCTTTTGCTTTTCTTTCTTTTCTGTCTCTTTTAGGCAATTTGAACATCAGATGACAGGATAATATTTCCATACCTAAAATGACTTCAGCTAAATTTGTCCTGGGAAGCCCTCATTAAAGTTCTGGGCTCTTGTCAGAAAAAGACATTTGGGTATAATTCAATAGCAAAGAACTCTCAGAAAGCCTTCAGCATTTACATATGCAAAAAATGGAGATATTAATCAGAATAGAATAGAATAGAATAGAATAGAATAGAATAGAATAGAATAGAATAGAATAGAATAGAATAGAATACAATGGGAAAACTCCTGGACTTGTCAAATTCTTGCCTAGTAACCTACAGGTATGAGAGACAGAAGAAAACAAAAAAGAAAAGCAGCATTAAATGGTACAGGAGAGGAGAAGTCAACATACGTAACAGGGTTGAACAGGACCTGCAAAAAAACCCAAAAGTGTTGTTTCCAACTGTTAGTGCCATACAAATATTTTATTCTGTTCAGAAGAAAACCTGCATTTTTTATTACTTATATGGGTGGTCACTCAACTTGACAGACATATACCAAAATTTTTTTTCACTGGCAGAAAAGGAAATAGAAATTAAAAAAAAATAATCTACCAAGAGGATAATTGATTCCAAAAGGAAAAAACCCACCCTGTCTTTAGTGCTGTCTGTTGACTAATCATAGATCAAAACCCTTCCTATAAAATATTGAAGCAAGCCTTACACTCCTCAAGCATCGATTAGCACTTTCATGATTTGCACATACTCAAGACTACTTGAATCCAAAATAAATTCAAAATGCTGTGCTGGTGTCTGATTTTGTTTCAATTTTATGGTCATCTGCTTATAACAACTCCAATCATAATATTTCTGAAAAGAAGATGAACATTCATAAAGAGTGCTTTTAAATATGCAAACCATAGGAATTTTCACTTTAACAGAATGCTTAGTTTTACTCCCTTATAGGCCTCCAGATATAAGCCAGATATATGGTCAGTGGCTCATACGTCTAACCTTTTCAGCATACAAATCACCTTTAATCTTTAATAGATTTTTTTTTTTCTACTTTGTTTTCTGGAATAATTGACTATTGTTTTCGGGCGGCAAGATTACCTTTTTATTCTGCAGATATTCCTTCTGTTAAAAGACTTCTCCTGTCAGTTCACAAATGGCATGCCTTGTTTTTTGCAGTAAAACATGCACACTTATGCAGGCCAAACATATCAAATAGATAGTAAATTGCTGTCAGGATTGGCTTGCCAATGATAAGAACTTGAACTAAGGTTGTGATGAATTTCCCTGGATACCTTAATTATGTACTTGAATAGAAAGCCAAGAACTTTTTTTAATAGGTGAAATCTGCAAAATTCTTAGCTGTCATTTACTCTTTCATTGAGTTCTCTTTGGCCTCCGAAGATACACATACTTTTTAATTCTTTGTTCACTTGATTAAAAGGCAGAACCCATCAACACAATTAAACTACAATCACTCTTCAAACAAAACCATAATGTTCATTTTTTCCTCATTACTTTAAAGAAGGTGCAGGCCATTAAATACCAAACTTTTGCACTTAGACATATTTTTACACTTTTATGAGACTGACATTTTTATATATATCTGAAACTGTGTATGAGAATCCTGTGAAAGAAAAAGCATTTCATACTTGTCCACTTTAATAATGTTTGACCACCAAATTCAAATTGCTTGGAGCAATGGTGTTCAGGGACAGATTTTTCATTATTTTAATTTATGAATTTTGTTCTACATAGGAAGACTTTCCCATTAAAAAAAATCTCAGATTTTATTTAATACAGAAGAATGAGGCAATACCATGCTTTAATTTAGAGTCCCAAAGAAAAAAAATTAAATTGTGCAATGATATAATGACAAAATTAGCATTTTTCAACTATTACAGTACAATTCTTACTAGATTTTTCAAGTTTAGTCTTAAATCAAGAAGTCCTGTGCTCTCAATATTTGATTTGAGTATAGTGTCTATATAATAATTATTTATTTATTCTCAGGTAGGGGATGAAAAATTTTATCCATAAGAAACTATAAATGAGATTTTTGTCATGGGGTAAATTTTGGGCATGTTCTCTGCTTCGATAAATTGTTCTAGTGCCATCAGAAATTCTGTGCTATAAAGTTATGATAGTACCAGAGAGAATACATTCTGTATCTTGGCAGGCAGATTTCTGTAAGAATTTTCTAAGAGTGAGCTACATGAAGCAGGACTTGATAGAAAGAGCCACTGTGAACTTCCAAGACATTAAAGAATATGCGTTGGCAAAGAGAACAGTGTTATCCTGGAATTACCCACCAAGCACTGGTGCATTCATAGCTTCATCTGAGTCTGTGTGGAATTTGCAAGGTAAGTCTGATAATTTAAAGAATTACTGGCTTTCCCACAGGAACATCTCTTCCTCTGAAACACCATTTTTCCTCCTGCTGTCCTCTTTGAAGAGCTGTATTCACCACCAGTACTTGAACTGTGGCCATTCTTCATACAGTCATGTGTCAGTTAGTCCATTTTTTACCACTGTTTTCTCTTTTTTTTTGTCAGATACAAGAAATTCTGTCCTTAAGTCTATGGTAGAGGCTGGTGTATGTTTGCAGCTATTGCTTGTAAGTATCTGTTCCAAAGATGCTGGCTGTTTGTTCACTAGCTCATGTGTTTTGGAATCTGGAATTCCTCTGAGTAAGACAATGTCAAAAAATATTTTCTTCCTTAAAGGTATTTCTGCATAACCAATTTAATTTCCTTGCCTTCTTAAAGGTATTTTCAAAATTTTGTCGACTCACATCTGTCGACACTCTGTGCTGTATTCAGCAGGTAAGGGGAAAGACCTCATCATGGCTCCAGAGCTTGTGACTACCAGGGCTGTACTAATGCTTTCCCCTTTAAATTGCTGAAAATATAACTTATTGCTAATGGCAACATGAGCACTAAAGCCAGGCTTCATATCTTAGATGAGCATTGATATTCCTCATGCAAAGGCAGATTTATTTCTCTTTCCAGCACAATTTGTAGGCGCTAACACACTGACAAATGAAGATGGTCAGACATGAAAGAAACACGTCAATTTAAAGAGTTTTTTACTTTTTACTGCCCCCACGTCACTCATTGGTATCTGAGCCATCTTAGAAAAGCTATGGCAGTACGTGTGAGTGTGCCACTATATCAGCTCAGGTATTTCATGGGGAAGTATTAATATGAATTTGTAGAGCTGTCATGATTTTAATTTCTTAAACATGACATGATTTGGAAGTGCTTCTGATAAGGAAATTAGGTAAATATATGAAGCCTGAAGAGCCCTAAAGGCACTTAAGACAGTTCCTGGTCCTGGCACTATTCCTTTACCTAAGGCAATTCTTCCTACAATGATAGTAGGATGCTTTACAGTCTTTAGCTCCACAATAAAATTTTCTGATGCCAGCAACTGCGGCATGATTAGAGTTTGAGGATTGAAGACATCAAGTGCAAAGTTATTTGGGGCCAAATAAACTGATGGACTAAGATACACCACATAATATTGGAATGCAATTAATGCCAAAAACCTCAAAGCTCATTCAGCTGCCATCCCACTGTAAGGATTTAATGTCCAAAGATGTTTGGATGTTTTATATCCTTCAATTCTGCTTTAGGAGAAGTCTTGGAAAGACTGAAGCTTCACCTAATTGAACAGTTGAATGTTGAGCATGTCCAAATCTCACTAGCATTCACAATTTGGATGTCTCTGTACAAGAGAAAGAGCCTGTTTCACCTGGTATCATCAGAGCATGTCTGCCCTGTGAGAACTTTCAGATAAACAGATCCATTCTTCTTCCTCTTTAAACATAACTGCTGAAGGAAAGCACAGTGGAGGTTGTGATGTCCCACTCTTTCTATAAAGGCAAGGGTAAAACAGCCTGACAGGATGTGAAGAGCCAGGATCAGCTCTCCTCAACACCTGCCCTCCCCACTTGAGAGAAATGGTACCATACCACCCACCTTACAAATGAAGGCTATTCTAGGGCATGTGAGGCAGGGAACATCTCAATATCTTCATACTGAAGTGTTTCTGCTTTACATGAAATATTTGAAAACTTCTATAGAATTAGAAATTTTCATAAGAACCATAGAGTCTTATCACCCAGGAAGAGCATCCTTGTTCTAGTTCCAGCTCCAAAGATTGTGTATTTCAGTTGCAGGGGATATATGAGACTCTTAATGACAAAATGGAACGCTCTTTTCATGTCACTGTTGTTTTTGCTAAATAACATTAGAGAAGTGTACTGAAGCCTGATTCCCTTATCATATAGTACAATGAAAAAAGGTGGAGACGAGATTGCTCTGTCAGCTTTCCTGGCAAAACCACCTGTGTTTTGAAGAAACAAAAAAGACACTGGAGAGAGGTTAGACCTATTTTCAATATTCTCCTACCAGCTTTTCTAGGCTAGTGCTTAAACACAGTGCTGTTGCTGCTGTGGTTCCTGTCTAACACCCCCTCTGAGTCCCAGCATCTCAGAGGGAGTTTCATTATCCACAGTGGCAACCACAGCTGCAGGAAGAAAACATTCAACAGAGAGCAAGTTCGCTATGAATATCTTTTTAAAAATCCTTCATGCCAGTACTATTGAAAAATATGTTTACACGGTCTCATTACAATAATTTAAGAGAGGTTTCCACCCAGTTTTCATGTGTTTTGCATGAAAGTGGTCTGATGAGACAGATCTGAAAATTATGAATTACTAGTGTCCATGTAATATCCACAGTTTTTATCATCCTATATATGGTCTTGTTGCATGCTATTCTGTCATATATCTTACAAGAACTGAAAAGCAGACTTGTTTTTCAAGCATTTTAAATTACATTTTCCATGATATTAAACATTGTGTTATATCACAGAAAAAATATTTTTTACAAAGCAATCTATCATTAATTTCTTATTTGGGCTAAATAGCATTAGTTCACAAGAAAAGGCACCAGAGCCAAAGAAACTCTAAAACTCTTTACTGTGTTATTTTTATTTAAAAAAGAAGTCTAATGCATAGAAAAAAAGAAAAAAGGAAAAAAGAAAAAAGAAAAAAGAAAAAAGAAAAAAAAAGAAGAAAATAAACTACATAACATAGTAATTTAAGAAAATTTTAGGGAATTAACATTGCGCCCAAAACACTTTAGCACCTGGAATCCAAGGTCTATTGAATTATTGCTGGAAAATAAATCAGTGATACATTAAAGTCACTGTAATAACCCAGTGCAATAGAAAACTTTTTAAAAAAAATTAGATGCTTGGGCTCATTCAGCGTCCTGAAGATGTATTAGTAAACAACTATATGACAAAAATTACTACCTTCCTGTCTTAAAACTTGATGAGCAGACATGAAACCAAGGTCTAGCACCAGTTCACCTTGGCAGAGAAATCTGCTCAGTGTTCCTTAGAGATGTTTTTACAGTGTAGTAGGATACCGGCTATACAGAATACAGTAATTTTGTCAATTCTTAAGTGAACATGAACTCCAACACTGCTTAAAGACTACTGACACTAAAATGGCTGAATGAAAGATGTTATTAAATGTCTCTGATCTCTAAACTTTGACCTAATAGTAATTATATTTTCATTTTCTGAGACATAAACATCTTTGTTATATGCCTTTTTATATGATCCCCATACCGATGCTTTCATATCTGACTATTCAGCATTGTATTTGTACTTTTACCTGCTGATAACACAGCAGCTGCTGGATTGCAATGAAACTGCAAGATGCTCCAGTTCAGAGCCTTGCTAATGCTGACAATTGATTTAGCATTGTAAGCTACCTCAACAGCGCTGGGCTGGTTTTTGTTCAGAGATTTCAGTAGGGAGTTATTTTAAGGGATATATTTCCTTTGTTGGGGCAAAAAAGCACAGTTTGTCTTAATTATCCCTGACGTTTCAAACCTCATACCAGGCACTTCCTCCAGGGACAGAAACAAACCAGTCTCCTCCAGAAACCAAGTGTGAAATGAATAAATAGGGCTCTGGTTTCTTAATGGCATGGTGCGGTTACTATTTTTACTGTGGGGGAAGAGGCTGTCTAGATTGTTTCTTTTTATCTCTGAGGAAATTCAGGGCATTGATAGGTGAAATATTGTGGACAATTAAGAAAGGAAAAAAGCTGGTCTAAAAAAGCAATATTTGGTAGGTACTTGGTTGGCTGGTATATTCAATCTGAGAGCTAAGTTTTTCTCAAAGGAAAGAGCCGGAGCAGAGCAGCTATGTATCACAAACAGAGACTGCTGTTTTCATCTGCAGTCCGCTGAAGATGACAGTAATTAGAAGCTTCTCTGCATCTACTTTTTGGTATAGATTTTAAGGCAATTTTTGTTTTTATTTCATGTATAGTCTTAATGAAATGTCTGGTTGGGGACCTACTATCGTTACATCTATCTGCAAATTCACAAAATCTTGCAAAGAATCTTGATGAGGCTAAGCAAAATGATTCCAGTGAAGGAGATGATTATGGAAAAATATTTGTTTCTTTGTTTAATGCTGGTAGATCAATAGATAAATTGAAGAGCTCCTTTTCTGAGCTGAAGGTAACTATTAGGTATTGATTAGATAGGTCTTAGGGCACTTTCATCTGGTTAGGAAATCCTGTGTTTCATGACAAGTACTAAACTTCATTAAAAAGCTATTCTAGGAGGAAAGAAAAAAAGATGTTTCTGTATTTCTTGGGTTTTTCATATGTTTGTGAAGGTGATGCTCTGTCAGAAGGAAGTCTGTATTGCTGCTGCTCGCCGTGATGATTTAAATGAAGGCAGCTCTAAATTGAAACCTCGGTGCAAGGGCATTTGTAACCAGATTCTCAAGGCTATTCATAACCAGATTCAAGGGCATTTCTCAAGGGCATTTCTAGTCAGATTCTGTGGGGGACTAGTTCCAGGGCATAGAGTACAGTCTGGTGTCTTTATTTTACTTAGAGTATCATGCTCATTCTTGCAGCATCCATATGAATGCAATGCTTGCCTGTGAATAATCAGAGAAATTCTGTGTTTTAATTTTTCATTAAATCTATTTTATAGCACTTCATCACAACAAAACAAACTTCAGACAGTGGTCAGCTGAAGATCCAAGATTTTGGCTCTCACAAAATTGTCAGGGGCAAACCCGGAAAATGTGGACTGCATGAGTGAACAGTGAGGTGAGCTGAAATTTGGTTGAATCCCAGAGGGTCATAATCAGTGGCACAGGTTCTAGTTGAAGGCCTAGTACTGATGATGATGTCCTCCAAGGTTCAATACTGGGTCCAGTGTTTAGCTTATCCTTGAACTTAGATGAAGAGGCAGATGCCTCCTCAGCAAGTTGACTGGTGACACAAAGCTGGGAGGAGTGGCCAATACCTCAGAGGGCTGTGCAGCCCTCCAGAGGGACCTTGGCAGGTTGGAGAGGTGGGCAGGGAACAACCAAGTTAAGTTCAATGAGGACAAATGCAGAGTTCTTCACTGGGGAAGAACTCCAGGCACCAGCACAGGTGAGACCTGAGCTGGTGGAAAGCAGCTCTGCATGGAGCAGTGTGGGGGTCCTGGTGGACACCAAACTGCCCATGAGCCAGCAGAGTGTCCTTTGGGCCAAGAAGGCCAATGGCATCCTGGGGGGCGCTAGGAAGAGCATTCCAGCAGGGTGGGACGGGTGATCCTGCCCCTCTACTCTGTTCTAGTGAGGCCGCATCTGGAGTGCTGTGTCCAGGTCTGGGCTGCTCAGTACAAGAGAGACATGAAGAACCTAGAAAGGGTCCAGCAGACAGCAATGAAGGTGATTAGGGGACTGGAGTATCCTTCTTACTAAGAAAGGCTGAGTTGAGGCTTTCAGCCTTGAGAAGAGACAACTGCTAGAGGACCTCATCAGTGTCTGTCAGTATCTGCAGGGAGGGTGACAGGAGGATGGAGCCAGGCTCTGATCAGTGGTGCTGGGCAATATGACAAGAGGCAATGGGCAGAAAATGATACACAGGAAGTCCCTCCTGAACATAAGGAAGAACTTCTCTGCTCTATGTGCCAAGCACTGGAACAGAATGCCTAGAGAGGTTTCAGAGTCTCCCTCTCTGGAGATATTCCAGAACCATCTGGGCACAATGTAGTCTAGGGTGGCCCTGCTTGAGCAGGGAGGTTGGACCCTGTGGTCCCTTCCAACATTACCCTGTCTGTGCCTCTTTGCCTCTGAGTCTGCAGGGTTTGTGGATTGCTTTTATAAAAAGACAGTCTTTGAGTACAGAGAGCTGAAATAGGCAGCTGTGCCAAGACTTAATTCCATTTTATGACAAAACATGTGGCACAATCTGCCAAGTGATATTGGTGAGGGCATAGTGCTGCTGTCTTTGTGGATCTGTATTTGTTGAAGAATCTGGACCATTCTCTACTGAGACAAAACCTTAAGCTAATGCTGACAAGGGAAAAACCAACTATGAAAGAGAGAGATTTCAAGGATTTCAATGTATCCACAACCATGATATTAAATTCCGTTACTTCCTTCTATATCCACAGTTTGCTACTGTTAGCGCTTAATGAGTGTATAAAATTTGCTGGTAAACGTTTGCAGAGAAAGGAGGAAAGCATCATGCAGAAAATCCATACCTGGCTCTGAGCAGTTCTAACACACTGAAATTCATGCACACATCCTGAGAGGATTGTATGCAAACCTTGTACCCAAACTTATACGTGCATGTCTGAATTCTAGTTACAGCAGTATTCAAGCCCTTCTAACCCCATATAATAGAAAAGAATACCAGATGCATTTGGTGTGAAATGAATAAAATGCAAAACAGCTTTGAAAGGTCCTTGCCTGAAGACAGAAATCTAAGAATGAGTATTTGTTTGCTATGGGGATACACATGAACTGAAGTTCTCTAAATACCAGATATTTTCAAGGTCAGTAAAAACAATGTCATCTTTTTTTGTTAATATTACCAGTAGTATAAGACTGGCAAAAACACAGATGAGGTTTTAAGGACTGTAGCACCACTTTATTTGTGTTTAAGATGCATTATTTTATAAGCCTTAATCTATAAATATACAGTTAGATATAGTTCTGTCATTATATCTTGCCACCATGATTATCTCTTCGGTCCTGTTGGTATAGAAATTTTGTGCTCACAATTTTTTACATAATTATTGAAAATTTGGTTTCAATAAGAGTCAGTCGAATGTACCAGTTTTCATTTTGTTAATTTAATAATGATTTTTATTCTCATATGGTGCTAGGCATACAGTAGAAGCTACAATTAATTTAGGGACAACGAGGTAAAATTTAGTCCTATAATCAATGTTTTAAAAATATGACCACAACCTCTATGAAAATGCTGTCTACTAAAGCTGGACAACCATGCTTCTAAGATAGGGTGGGTGTGCTCAATTTCACAAAAGTTGCATTACTCATCAGCCTATATTAATATCATAGTCCATAAAAATACTACAAAATTATAATGTTGTTATGTGCCAAGAGATTATTAAAGGATATTAAAAAATTCTATAAAATATAAAAAATAGTGATTATCTTCTCAATGGCTAAAATAGTGAGACAATTACCCTGCTTTCATTCATAGGAAGGTCAATAAAAATTTTTCTTTGTTTTTTTGACCTTACCCATGACAGAAAAAGGAGTAGATTAAATGAAAATAGAAAATGAATTTCAAATGATAAAAAAAAACACCGCGATGAATTCTGGAATCTTAAGTGCTACAGAACAGAAAGTAATTATTAGCCTTAAGCTATATTAGCTAAAATTATTTTAGATAAAATATTTTCACCTGTTTATTTAATAATGAGGCCTAAGATACTCAGAGAGAAAATCACTGATGAGTTTTGTTTTCTTTCATCTCCTTTTTTTGTAAATGAGCTCTGGTGCCCAAAAAACAAAAAAATTCAGCAATATTTCTTGTCATACGTTATGACATTTTTAGTTTGCATATGCATTTTTTAATTTTTATTTAAAAAAAATATATATATATATATATAAAATCTTTATAGAATTAAAAATCTTTCACAATCAGAGCTCTTCAAATGGTTTTAAGGACATGGTTTAATTTTTTTTCCAAAACCACTGAATCACAGAATAAGCCGAATTGGAAGGGACACACAAGGATCCTGGCCCTGCACAAGATCATCCCCAAGAATCACACCATGTGCCTGAGTGCATTTTCCAAAAACTCACAGAACTCTGTCAGACTCGGTGCTGTGACCACTTCCTTGGGGAGCTGTTCTAGTGCCCAACCACCCTCTGGGTGAAGAAACCTTCGCTGTGTCCAACCTAAACCTCCCTGACACAGCTTGAGGCCGTTCCCTCAGCTCCTGTCCCTGGGCAGCACAGAGAAGGGATCGGTGCCTGCCCTTCCTCTGTCCCTCATGAGGAACTTGTAACTGCAAGGAGATCTCCCCTCAGCCTCCTCCTTGTGCTGAACAGATCAATAAAACACTGCCTAAGAATTGCACTGTACACCGCCTGAATTATTCTGAATCTTCTAGATCTGTTGAAGGTTTTCAGACTAAATTTTTTCCAGCAAAATATTTTGCTCGTAAGAGGCAGCAAATACATATATTTAGAGTGGTCACTAAGCCTACAGGCTATCTAGGGCTATCTCTGTTAACTCTGTTCTTGTACCTGTTTGATTTTAGGAAACACACCATAGTGTTCTTGTTGATTTCTTGCTTATCATTATTTACTAAGCTACAATACACAAAAAGTTACAACTGAAAGGCAGATTAATAATTCATACCTCCATTATAAAAATCTGTAAATTGTATTCCAAGCAATGAGCTGCATCTGTTACCTAAAAATAAGAAGACAGGCACAGCATGGTAACAATTTAGAATATAGAGCATTGCACGGCAGGAAAGTTCCCATTGAGATGACTTTGGCTTAGATGAAAGTCCTAGCTGTCTACCTTCTTTGATTGAACAGTCTCATTTTTTAAAGTAAACACTACTGTATATTCTGTGAATATTGCCTGTCTCAAAGAATGTCAATAATTCTTTCTGACAAAGCCAAACTGAAGAGGTTAGGTTGAGGGTACAGCACATATTGTCTTACAAAAATTAAAGGAAATTTCTTCAGGAACCTGTCTGTTTCTGATAGATAAGAAATATTTGCCTAGAAACTAGTTATTTGTAATGTATTCTGTGTTGGAAAAAGTAATAATTTGTATCAACTTCAGTTACCAAAATGTATTAGTTGACTTTAACATTTAGGCTTCTTGAGCTATTGCAAAACAATCTTAATTCTGTCTGTAGTGTGGATGAAGAAGGACAGTATATCACATTAAAAACTAATGAAATATAAAGGAATTTTTCCAAATTTCGTTTAGATCTTTGCCACAGGAAAACAGTGGCAATCTCACAGCCATTCTACCCTGCTCCATGCCTGCTGTCATCCTGTGGAAAAATCAATGACATTTTGTCTGTGTTGACATTGAGGTCGAGGTTCTCAATAATTTTACTGGGAAGTAAGATGAAACATGCTTTGATTTTTTCCGCAAACTGCATTTTCAGAAACTAAATTTAACTTTAACTGAGTGCGTTTTCCTTCTTATGTGAATACAATGAATAGATAATAATATAATTTTTCTCAGCATTTCTGTTCTTCATTACAGAAGTGTCAAACAAAACACTTAGATACAGGAGTTCTTAACCATCCTGAAGAATCTGGCTGCTTACATCATAAATCAAGTACCAAAATTAGTGAAATGGCATTTTATTTGTTTGGAATGTTGGGGTTTTTTTGGTTGTTTGGTTGGTTGGTTGGTTTTTTGTTTGTTTTGTCTTTGTTTGTTCATTTTTAAATTAGCATAACTTAATGGCAACTTTTTTGATGAAATTTTTTAAGAAATAAAACAATTCATACATGCTACTGTGATGATGTAACACAACATAGTATTTGATGACTTTTTAAAATAATGGCAGAAATTTTCCCAAACACAGGTATCAGAAAACAAATAATTCAGTTAAAAGTTATGGTCCTGCTTGCACATGGTGCCTGTAACCCAAAATGTCTCTTCTGCACAGTGAAATTAGGTTCACAAGAAACACTGAGAAAATAATGTTCCAGTTTTTCATTTTCCTTCTACCCTGAGGTGCAGAGAGGCAAGTATTTTGGGGAAATCTCAGATGCAGAAGATTTATTTTGAACTCTGCCTGGATAAAGGCAGACAAATTGGAAACTCTATGTTCTTCTGCTCAGGCATCTTATTTATTAAATAAACAGAAATATATAATAGAAAGCCGCTTCTCTTTTCTTTCTGGGGCTAAATAAATAAATAATTTAATAAGCCTGGTGCGAGGCTCCTGGCCTGAATTCCTAAAACTGCTACAGTTTTAATGCAGACATCATCTGCAAAATTTTCCTTCAACCACTGGGAAAAAAATTCCTGACTCTGCTAAAGCAAGCTGTAAGATATTTGACTTCTACTTTCTGGAGAAAAATTTACACTGCTTGGAAGCTTTTACTGAAGCTTCCATTGACACATCTAATAAACAGGTATCAATTTCAATAGTACAATTCTTTTGTGGTAGATTGTTCCTAGTCTTCTTGAAGTTTTCCTTGCAAGGCCATTTGCTCCTGGTCTACTGTCCAGCAAGCCAAGACAGCCCAAGTGGCCAGGATGGGGAATGGTGATGTACTTTTTGTCAGCCTCACATGGAATGTCTCAGTCACAAGAAAGAGCACGCCTCACAGCTGAAATATTTCTCAGGCTATTTGTTCAGTTAGGCAAGCTGGCTAAGGCAATTTTATTGATAAGTTAAAAGTGATGATGGGAGGTCAAGCAGCTCTTTCTGCTTTGGTTACAATGAACACATTGTATAACTCTGCGAGCCTCTTTACAGCACGTTTTTCATACATGTAACATATAAGTCATGGAGATATAGCATGATAATAATTTAGAGTAATTTTTGGTGGGTTTTATGAAAAGGTATGAAATTTTACTGCTCAGAGCTTTGCTGAAGGTTAAACACTGATTAAAAAAATAGGTATGCCTAAATGTTTTCTTTTTCCGGGAATTAAATTGATTGTGGAATTACAGCACACACTTTTAGACTGTAAGGTAAGGAGAAAGGGCAAAGCTTGTTTTGCTTGTAGAGTGCAAGTCCTGCCCATCTTCCACCGGAGACACGTTGAAAACTGTCACTGGTGAGGTGAGAGAAGGCCACCCCTGCAGGTTGCATCTCCTTCTATTCAGTGGATTTCCCTGCCTCCACAGTCTGGACATGTAGATGGGGAAGGAAAAAGGGATAAAGGCTAACATGCCCTCAGCTTCATTTTCACATTCCCTTGTACAGTAGGAGGCACAGAACAATAACAGCACCATTAGCAGACAGAACCCGAATGCTCCCTCTGGAGCCCTTAGAGTGGTCTCTCCTACAATTAACTCATATAGCCAGTTCTGGATGGCTTCAGTCAACTTCTTTTGTAATATGTTCTCTTCAAAAGAGATTAAGCAATTACTCCTTGATGTGTGTTAATCATGTGTGATAAAATTAAATTAAAAATTAATCTTGATGGAAAATAATAGCAGAAGGTTTTGAGCCTAGATAGAGAAATCACCATTTACTCTGTTTCGTCATAAAAACCCTCAAACTTTCAAAGCCATGATGTGTCCTAAAAAGACATAAAGCTTTTGTTCTGTATTTCAGCTTAAAAAAAAATTTAAAGTGGGTAGCAATGTTCTGAAAACCTGAGGGCTTTTCCTAATATGAATATTTTCGCAATACACCAAAAATCTATGTTTCTGTAAAGGATACAAAAGTTCTGTCCTTATCGCTCATATGAGCACTACATGTTTAAACAAACCTTTGAGCTACTCAGTTTACTTGCCTAAGAATATGTCACATATGTCCACTTCAGGGGTGTAACTAGGCAAAATAGATAATATTGTTTGCTCCCACAATGAATTTTTCTGCTTTATAGCTGACTTAATTTGCAGGCGTTTAAAAAATAAAACCCACCAAACCCACCAATTATAACTTCATTACCTTTAGCTCCTTTTGCGCATTATTTATGGTAACACTCAAAGATGGCTTACCTGACTTCCTGATATATCCTGATGCTTTCATTGAAAACAAATGCTATTAGTCTCCATTCTAAAGAAGTTTTATCCTTGAAGTGGTAAGTTTGAATAAAAAATTTTTGAAGTAGGCAAAATAGTAGTAAAGTTTGCACTATGAAAAACCTCAGTTCTTTCAAAGTTTTATCCTCTGCACATGGAAAACAGCAAGCAATGTATGTTTTTAGTCAGAAGTACTTTATTCAGCATGTTCCCTTCAGGTCATTACACAGAAGGTTGTTTCATACATTTGACTTTCAACAGACATCTGTGTTTTATTCAAATTCTTTCTAACCAGATTCACTGTCTCTGCTCACAAAATCATCTAATTCCAACAGTAAATAAACAGACCGAGAAGAATTCTGTAACCTTGTGTGTGGGGTTTCTCTGCAGCCATCTTATGTTCTTGGATGAGAGAAGCTGCAAAAAAAGAATGTAGAGAATTTCCAGTAAATTCTGCAGCACAGAAGGGACAAAGCCAAAATATATTAAATTCTGACACATTCACAGAATTCCCTGTGTGGGAAAAGAAGCAGCATTCTTTTTTCAAAAGGTGATAAATGTGATTTTCCAATATTTTGGAAAAATATCCTAAATTCACTCACAGAATTAGGCCTGAATTAGGCATAGCTCTCCCTTGCTATTATCTGTAGTTTTTTTCCCTGTTTTCTGTGTTAGCAGGTATGTAGATTTGACGGAATGTAAGGGTCTCTTAATGCTCCATGGTTTTTCAATTGAGGAATGCAAAAAAAAAAAGTTCTGTAAGTGTATCTGTTCAGCTATAACCTTGAATAAATTGCAGAATTGCTCTACAGGTTGTGGGCTATGACCAATATTTAGATGATATTGAAATGTAAAATTACTTTTACTATCTATTCCTTTTTCTCTTCAGCCTTCCCCCTTCCCTCTTCCCATTTTCCTATTCCCTTCCCTTCCTTTCCCTTCTCTTCTTTTCCCAGGATTTCAAACACTGCTTACTCTTACTAGTGCTTCTTCTTCTTCCTATTACTATTATTATTATTATTATTATTATTATTATTATTACTGGTTTAAAGTGCTTACTCCTGCCTTAAAATTAGCATTATGTAAAGAAAATTGTTTATGTGGATCTGTCAAAATTTAGCACCTCCAGATAGAGCACAAATACATTGTCACAATCCAGGACACAGGTGGTGAAGTTTAAAAAGTAGCTGAGGTTCTTAATGTCTGGAAACTAGATTTCTCTTCCTTATATATTCTCCGGCACCTTAATTTTACCATCATTGAGGTACCTGTAGATTAATACAGAGCCATTCATTATTGGGGTTTAACAATTTCTTTAAACATTAAAACTGTTTACTGCAATTGGACTGAATATTGTTTTTCATTTGCCTTGAAACATATCTAAAGGTATCCAACAAACTAAGCCAGACTTTTCTGCATAAGTCATAAAAAATTTTATGCAGGCCAGTTTTTAATTAAAATAAACCCATATTTCAATAGTTATCACTGCAAAAGGATATGAAAATAAAAAATTTTGGAACTATTCCTCCATTGAAATGACTGGAAAATTATTAGAATTTTATAGTACAGAAGGAAATAACAATGAATTATTTGCAGCAAACAATTTGTTTGTGGAATCCAGAGCAATTCTATTTTATTGTACACAAACTGAACATAATCTTCATTCATTTGTCCATTTAAAAAAATGACATGCTGATATTTCAACATACGGATTGTTTGTTAAAAGGCCAACTGTCTGTGTTTCCATGGAAATTTTTATGCAGCTTATCGCAGGGCATTCTCAAAATCTGAGCTGGGCTATTTGTCATTTTCTTATATATGACTTATAGCACACATTATGTTGGTTTCAGCTTTAATTTCAACATTGTTTTGCTGAGCCCGCTGTACCAACACTGCATATTGGACATTAAACATTATAAATTTTAACCGCTTTTGCAAACAGGAATTAAAATGGCAAACTCAGAGTATACTGGGGATAAACTATTTCTGCTACTGTTATCTGCTGGTTTACGTTTTTCCTTGTGTTCTACATCCTAACAGAAAACCAACCTATATGTTCTTATTATCCTGTTCCTCTGCCCACAATGTACACTTCAGTAGGAGGTGCAGGTACCCAGTGACACTGAAAATCAGGCAATTAGTGTCTCTGTTTTGGTACTGAGGCGTGATTAGCCTCTGCCTTGTGAATAACCCCTTTGACTTGTGAGAATTATTTTCATGCAGTTTATTGCTGTAGTTAAATTCTACTTTCAGCTGGGGAACAGTTTGAAGCTGCTGTTTTCTTTTTCCAGTAGATGAGTTGATATTTTAAATAAGCCCTCCATGTATTATTAATAGTAGATCATATTATAAAAGGAACACAGGCCCTGAGAAGCGCACAGGGTTTTTCCCCTCTCTCTTATAGTAAAAAAGGCGACTCTTCAAGTCAAGTGAGAAAGGAACAGAAGGTGAGTTTGACTCCGGAAGAAGGAAGAGGAAAGGAAGGAAAGGAAGAAGGAGAAGAACAGCACTAATTTCTTTAGAAAAAAGGACAAGAAATGCAACTGACCACAGTGAGCATGGGCCACAGACTGACTTCTCCAATAGCTCCTTGTCCAGGAAGTTCTTGCAGATGAGCATGAGTTTTCTTGTGTTTAGTACTGCCTGAGTGGGTCCACAGATTTCTAGAAGAGCCACTTAAAAGGATAAGAGCTCTCTGTGTAGACTTACTAAATTATTTTCTGTTTTTCATAGGGTACAGAGCAACAAATAGATATATTACACTGAAGCAGTGCATCTCTTGTAAGCCTCTGTTTCTACACAACCATTTCTCCATGTTTATTATTGGATGCTGGTACAGATTTTGATGCCTACATGCAGTTTTACTTGCTTTCCTCTTTTCTGAAAAGATTTACAACCATAGTGGCAGCAGTAATAGCACTTGTTTTGCTGGTATTCTAATTTTTACTTACAGCTACAAGAGAAAAAAATGACATCACTGTTCTACGACATGGAACAGCTGTCAGGTGAATAAAAACTTGGACTGTGTTCATGGCTTTGATGCAGAAAGGATTCAACCCTGCTTATACCCCCGCCTTGACTTCACCTGTGCTAAATCACCTGCTGAGAGCATTATTTTTATAAGCCCTAAGCACAAGCCTAATTTGTACAGTAATTCTGCAGAATGGATTTTCTTTGTCATATTGCTGTGTCTCATCTGCTAAGTAGGATGCACCTTAGTTACTGCTGTAGTCCTCTTCTTTGTCTTAGGGTGCTTCTGCTGAAGTCTGCAGAAACAGTGCTATTTCCTTTAGTGGGAGGAGAGTTTTGTCAGCACTTTGTGAAAACCATATGTTGAGTGCACAAATAGCCATTAGCTTTAATCTGGAAGTATAAATTTTGTTTTAAAAAATTTCTAGCACTGTAGCAACATCCATTAAAATACTGTATTCAGTGCACACAGTCTCCACAAGCAGCACATACCTTTTTTTTTTTTTTCTGGAACTACAATAAAAGGAACAATGGGTGACACTTCAGGAAGCAATCTGAACCTTAGTTTTAAAATAGATATGATTTATTGCAATTCACCTGCAGTTTTGGAATGCAAGTAAGAAAACTAACATTCCAGAGATACAACGTTTGACAGAAATTAAGAAAGCTCACGTTGTCATGGTCTTAAACCCCAAAGACCAAAGCTCTTGTCTTTGGATCACCACATCTCAGATAGCAAAGTGGCATTTTCTTGACATTTGTGATGCTTTTAACAATAAATAAAGAATCACTCTTAAATTTGAATTATTTTTTCTTTTAATGTTCACTGTCACCATCTAATACCAGTCTTTGCAGCAACTACACCTCAAATCAAATTAGAGTGTTACAATATTTTACATGTTTTTGAGCATTAATTTTTTCTCTTAAATTCAAGTCTACAGGGACCTTACTGCTATGGTGCACTGAAACCTACATGGAAACTCATTTAATGAACTACAACCTATAATTCCCCAGTTCCACAATTGTTAAACCCATCCGCAGAAAAAAATAAACTTTTGGAGGATCCCCAAATGCCTTGAAGAAGCTGAAGGATGAAAATCCATGATCCTACATATACACATTCCAAAATACAATCCATCACATCCAGTTAATTAAAAGCTTTTCTAGAAATAAAATGGACAAACTTTATCAAACACGGTGGACCAAAATCAAAATACAACACCAATAAACAATGGAGACACCCAGTCACAGCTGGGAGAACATCTTTCACAAGAAATAGTTTATACTTGATCTGTCAGTCCAGGATGTTTAAAGGGATATCTATGTAATAAATTCAAAAGACAAGCCTGGAAACTAAATTTCCTCTCTCACTGGACATTAAAAGCCATAGACTTCCATGGAAATACATGTTTCCCCAGTTTTTCTCTGGGGAGTGGAAATCTCTCCAGATTGCACAAGACCTAAGCATTTTGTTGCTTATTCCTACTAGTGTACTGGTGGTTTTATTTATTTTCACATTAGTCCTGATTAAAAAGTTAACATTCAATTCAGATCTTTTGTTTTTGAAGTCTGTTTATGAGATTTTATTCTACACAGAAGTTTGATATTTCTATTCCAAATTTGAACCACTAGCATGCAATGAAATGTTCCAGTTTTTCATCCAGTGTATTGATCCTGCAATAGAATATATTCTCTTTTTCTATAAGATTTGCTAGGAAGTTCAGCAGACTCACCAATTTCAAACTCAAGCTGAGCAACAATAATCACTGATCACATATTTGGCTGAACTCCAATTTGGATAATAAGAGGGCATACTGCCACTTTTAGGATTTCTAGAAGCTTACAACAAGTACCTGATTCCTCCTGACAGGCCTAAATACTGCTCTGTTCAAAAAGGTTGGATTTTTTTTCTTTTTTTTTTTTTTTTCTTTTTTTACTACAAATCTTTCTGTTGTCATTTTTGTCTTTATCCTTTATGGGGTGGACAAGACATAAAAGACATTCCTCAAAATGCATGACTAAATTTTGAGAGCTGGTGTCTCCAGAAAGATCAAATGATAGTGTTACTCAACAGAAAGGACGCAAGAGAGGGATTTTCCCCTGTTCATTTTTGCCCTAAGTTCTCCCTTCTGTTTCTGTGAGTTTGACACAAAGACCAGTCAGTTGACTTCATGTGAGTGATAAGGACACTCCATGGCTTAGAGCCCTGCTTGCAACGCTGTGCCCAGCAGGTTTTGGAAATCATTCACTTCTATCTTTTCCAGCATGTTTCCTAGGCATGGGCACTCTGTTACTTCTTCATTGGATATGTAACCCTAGCATCCAGAATTATTGATGCATGCTAACTGATACTGGGACATATTTTTGACAGATTTCCAGACCCGCGTCTAAAACTAGGTTTTAAAGGATATTTGAAAGGAACTGTGCATAACACAAGTAGGAATATAAATTGTAAAGTTTAAATCTTCATTTTTTACTTTGTACTATAAGAAATTTTGTAACTGCAACACTGTGTTATTGCACCTTTCTCTTAATTCTTGATCCAGGGTCAGGTCCAGTTATGCAAGAATCTCCTCCTGCATTTTCTATAGTACATATTCTGAATAACTGTTGATTTCCCCTTTTTGGTCTTGGAGAGTGCTTATCTCCATCACTAGGAAAGCCTTTCTGCATTTTTCTTGTTTTCTTCCCAAACCACTCTCTGTGTCTTTTCATCCCTTCCCTAATGTGCTTTTCCTAATAACTACTTAAGTAATTTTACATTATTCTAACTTCCTTTACAGCTGGCATGGAGAAAACCTCAGCCTTCAGCTATTATGTTCTCCTATTATATTCTCTCAACTACAGAAAAAGAGATTTTTGTGTCAGTCTATTATATATAATAAATTTTTATTAGGTGGACATTTACATTAAAAAAAAAAAAGTGTTTCATAAAAGTAACTCCAAAATATGAAACTGAAATATCTGAGCATACAGCAACAGATTCCACAAACATTATTAATTTCTTGAAGTACAGACAAGATGAGAATTCAGTAGGGCAGAATAGGAAAAGGAGGGGAAAAACACCAGCTGTAATTATATCCCCTTAACCTTCTTTACTTTGCAGCTCATTGAGTACATTTATATCAGAAATGGTTTTGGAATATTAATGCACAGGTCCAATCCTCATCAAGAAAAGGCAAAGCCACCCCTTCATATGACTTTACCATCTTTAAGTAAATAATAAGCAGATCTTATGGTTTTCTTGTGGTTACAGCACAAATAACAATGGGTTAAGGTAATAAATAAACATGTCCCCCAGATCAATGTCACTGAGGTCCAATCTTGTACTTAAACACTTGTGGCTGCTAGTGCTCTTGGCAATTGCAGTTCTGGTATTTACCTTCTGAAACAGGTGTGGGAGTAATAATTCCATCAAACATCAACTCTCCTTTCATCTACTCTTCTAAAAAGTCCCAAATCCCAAATATCCCAAACATCATATCGTGCCTGGTTTCCCCGTAGGTGCTTGAGTAAGGAGAAGATATGAAAATTTATGATTTGCATTTTTTACAGGTAACATCTCATCTCTGCTACTTTCAATATCCAGAAATAGATACCCTGCTGAATGTAGCATCATTCAAAACTTAACTGGAGAATTAGGTGTGGCATATGACAGATGAACACATAAAAGGTGCTCAAATCATAATTGCTCCTTGCAATATTTTATCTCTTTTTTGATAATGCAAATAATTGAGGCAGCTAAAACAAACTACATGCCGTTCTCCAAGGCAGATAACATCGAGATAGCTGAGTCCACTCTACATGGTTGGCACTTGGTGGCATTTAGTATGTGTGATTTAAGAAATTAACATGATTTTTCTGAAGAAAAAGAAAGTTTTCAAGCACCAATTTTTCAAATGTAGAGGTCTAACTATGAAAAGAATTTCACCCTGTGTGTTCAACAGATATTTTGCTTAGGAGGGTAAGGTGGAACTGCAAATATTCAGATGATTTATTATAATTTCCTTGAAACAGGGAAAAAAATGGAATATGAGGAATGTTATCTCCATCTCATGCACTAAGGAGCAGGCCCATACAATGATACACAGAAACTTTATTAAAAATTCATTAGACTGTAAAGTCTCTCATTTTGTAATCAGAATTAAGTAGTTTTCCAATGTCATTAGCTGGAAGTCAATTTAAACCACTATCAGCAGTTGCAACACACTCCAAAATGCTAAATTGAACACAACAAATGTTATCCATTTATTTTTATTAGAAATATTAGAATTTCATATTATGACTCAAACCCATGTGGCAGTGACACCTCTAAGAAATAAATTTCCCCTGAATTTATTTACCAGTCACATTTACGTTGGTCAAAGAAAGTGAAGGAGTTTCAGAAACAGAAATCCAGTGTCATGTTTAATTTCTGAGCCAATAGAATATTGATGCATGGAGAAGCTCAAAGGTGTGCTGTTTTCTCCTACAGGATAGCCAGGTCCCTTGACAGTAACAGCCAAGTGCAGTAAGCTACACCAAAGAGATCCTAGAATAAAGAAACAGTAACTTTCAGAAAAAAAAAAAAAAAGCTCAAAAACTTTTCAATATGAGAGTGTTGTATTAGTTAGGAAGATAGTTGATACTGGTAGAAGCCACAGCTTCTCATGTAAGTAGTTGTCTTTGATATGCTTCTGTACTAAGGCAGTAGCTGTGATCTTAAATAGAGTTTTTATGTAGGCAAATATAGCTTTTACTTTTTCTAAAAACATGCTTATACACAAGTATTACTATATTTACAAAGCACATAAGGAAAATAGTTTTGTAATATAAGTATCTTAGTTTGAGAAAAAACTGTTTTCTAAATTAGTTTTTTTGAAAACAATCTAATTTTCTGGGAAGAAGAAAATGGATACTTCCCTTTAAAGAAATTAATCTTTCTTAGGGAACTCATGCAAGTTATCAAACAAATTACTAGCAATTTTTAAAAGTCCTTTAGCTGATTGTGCATACATCTCAGTGGCATTAAACAAGCTCATATACAGGCATGAGGTCACGTATAACCTCCTGGCTTCTCATATAGCTTATGCAGTTATTCATGTTTTCAAAAGAAATACTCCTCTCTATATTTTAACATAATCAAAATATATAAGAGAATATATATTTTATAGCCATGAATTCAGTATTAAAAACATTGAGTTTTGAATGGGCCAATGATATTAAAAAATTTTATGTAGATTCTCTTCTAAAATGTGTATTGGTTAATTACATACTTTGGCTTTGACATATTAAATAATTTCCTGCAGCCTAAGTCTCCACTCTGTATTGTTGACTGGTCCTTACAAGGTGATGAATTATTCAATTTAAAAAGTATTCACTCTTTTGTATCTGAAAGGGAGCAAAGCTACTGATGGATTTTGCATACCGCATTTCCTTGCATTTCAGAGACAATTAAAAAAAGAAATCTCAGAACACCCTGCTTAAACCAGATATGGATCAGTCTGTTTTGGAGAAAAATGTTGTTTTTTATTATTTTAACAAGTATTATGTACGCTTTCATTTGATTTCAACTAAAGTAGCATTTCTCTTGAACACTAGCAATGAACTGTGACAGAGGTATCAGATGTAATAATTGGTAATATTTTATAACAGATATTTAAGATGTGTGTAATCAAGGGGACCTTTGCATGAAAGGGCTCATATCTAACCTAGTCATCTCTTGTACTAGATTTGCAAAAGAATTTATCAGAAAAACTGAATTTGGAGGATCACTAAACAAACTCTGCTGGCATGTGCAATAAAATGTTTGAGAACAGCGTATATGAGGAAGAGGACAGGGCAGACAAGCAGAAGCAGATTTACTGCTGCAGAACCCTGTGCTGCCACCAACCTGTTTTCTGTTGCATCCAGGACATGGGCAAATCCTCAGGTGATCCCTTCTTGTCCTGGGTCAGCAAGGATATTCACTGCCCTGTTCTTCAGCAGCTGGCAGAGGTGCTGAAGTTGTGGCTGGTACCCAGCTACACGTGTGGATAATTATCATTATGGCATGCTGAGGAAGCAATTCCTTTTCCCTCCCCCTAGATAAATTTATCTACCTAGACAGATAAAAAGCAATATCTTTTCCCTCTCCCTAGATAAAGCCCAGGTTTGGGAGACTGTGAACTTTAATGCCAAATCTTTTGCCATGTTCCCATATGATTCTTCACACCCACATACAGTACTAGGATTATAGGCCAGCTACAGAGTTTAAAACTGGTTATGAAAAAAACCCTCATTTTAGTCTTGAATCAAAAGGTGCATTGGACAGATCATCTTGAAGAGTTTCATCCCATCTGTAACTCAGATTAAGTCTGGTGTGGTGACAGGTATCAGTAAGGAACTGAGTGGGGCTGGTCAATACCTCTTCAAGCAAGTTTCACTCCCACTTGTCTTTTCTGTTTATGTAAAAATCTTGTCTCTACCCTCTGTCACTGTCATTTGACTTTTTAAGTTTCATTCTGTAATTTTTTAAATTGAAAAATACTGGATAAGATGCTCTTCTCACCTTGGACTTCACTGGTGGCACTATATCAAACACTTGTTTCACAGATGGGATCTAGAGCAGTAATCTAAATGCAGAGGTACAATTGTTCTAAAGATGCTAGAGTATAAGGCTAACTTTATCTAAACATCTGAAAGATTGAAATTCTGGGATGCTTCACCTGGAGACAAAAGACAGTCTTAGTGACAGATAATATACTATTTTGGGAAATCTGTTCAGTATAGTTACATGGCCCTAAACACTGCAGCTGTGCTTTGATTTGGACAAATTTAAATAATTTTAACCTCTTTGCACTACCACATTACTTTTTTTTATGGGATTATCTCTGCTACTTCTAGCCTTATGATTAGAGCATTAATATGATTCAATGAAACCAACAGGTACAAATTTCTCTTTGCATTTCTTATACTAAAGTTATATTCCTATACAGGCCTTTGAGTAAAATATTGTAAATTTACTGAGCAAAAAATAATAAGTAAGTTTTTGGTCTTTATAAGTCTTATTTGAAGTAACTAAATCATTACAATATAAATACTTTTTAATATGACTGATGTAGTTTGATGTCTATTGTAAGACAGATGCATCTCAAAGCCTATTAAAGAAGAGAACGGCCTATTCTTGTTCCCTCTTGATGGGATTATCCAGCCATAAAAGATGAATTTTTGTGGTTTAACATTTCGTTCCACTGATTATTACCAACACAGTGAAGTGGTAAATACAAATGCTAATTTCAACATACTTTCAAAGCAAATCTTTAAAGTTTGATAGGCTCTCATGATATTTTAAATTAAAATGCAAGGTACTGTAAAATCCATTTTGTTTACAAACAAAAAATGGCAATACAAATGCAAAAGATGCCGAAATGTAAAGCTTATCAAACAACACTAAGAATAAAAAACTGATAGAAAGAGAGTTAATACAGAGATAGCACCAACCAAAGCAGCCTTTGGGAAGTGTGAAAAGAATATGGGAATCCAAAATCTCACTAGTGTTGTGGGGAAAAAAAAATCTTTTGCAACAAGCAGCAATAATCATATTCACTTTAGAAGGCTATATTTTAAGAAAGAATATACCAGAATATTAGCAATTAGGATTTTTTGTCTTCCATTTTTAGGTGCTAACTTCTTTTGTCACTGCATATTCAATGCTTCTTTGGATTAGAATTTAATCTAGAGATTTTTTTTTTCTGAGAGTTAGAATAAGGTCATATATTTGTAGAAAAAATTACAAATGTAGAAAGTTCTAAAAAGCCTGCTACCTCTATTAATTGAGGTTTTGAGCTTCTTTTTCTTTATATACAATTTCCTGCTTTTCCAGTCAGTTTTTTTCTCTCCTTTGGCATTTGTTTATCATGGGTTTGTATGTATTTGTATGAAAGGAATTAGTTTTATACACCCATGTATATATAACTTCATAACATATGTACAATTTATAATGCTACTAAAAATACATCCGCAGCTCATTTTAGTTGAATGCATTTATTCAGGGAAAAGTATTTTACATTTTGGAAAATGCAGATGTTGAAGATATTGAGATCAGGAGTCTTCTGATTTCTTCCCAGTATCAAACAAATTTACAAAAGGATGAGTGTTCAGTTTCTGTAAAACATAGTCTTTTGCTATTTTGGCAAATATGGTGATCAACAACCCCAGAAATCACAAACCACTATTTTCCAATGCCTTGTGGAAAGTTTTTTTCCTCCTGCAAATTTTGCTGTAGACCTGAACATAAAATCATGCGGAAAAATGGACAATACTGAAGAGCTATCCTTCGAGAAATGCCAACCATCTTTTGCTCACTTTCACTTTTGTGAAGGTATTTTTGTATGTCTGTTTCTGGACAGCTGCCTAACTCAGGTTAAAGATTTTTTTTCTTTTTTTTTGCTTTTGTCTTTTTTTGAAGTATATACTTATGGGTCAAAGCAAAGGTTTCCTTTACAGGGAAACATTTTAGTACCACTGAACGCATGAAAGATATGAAGGAATCTAGCTTTTCACAGGAAATCTTCCATCTCATTTTTTCCCCCGTACATCTCATGCCTGCTTTTCCTTACACAATTCTATTAATGTGACGGGTATCCTCAGCTGCCAGTGAAGTAAGCAGAGTATGAAGAAAGGTTTGGGGAAAAGGGACTCTAAAGGTGTCTTTTGCAGCACTGTGATGCTGGCAGAGTTTATGCTGCATTGGGATCTGCCTGCCTACCCATGGCTTAGAGGAGAGAAGCTGCTATCCAGGCATCAGAGGCACATAACAAATCTGTGAGAGTGAAGGGGGTTGCACATTCTCTATTCCAGAGGAATAGCCAGCAAAGCTCAGAGGATTTTCAGCTGTGGCCTGTCTAGAATAACAGAGAGTTAACAGAGAGTTAGAGCTTAACAAAGCTCATTTGATTTTGCTCATTGATTTTCATGTGTGTTTTAGCATTAAAAGGTTCAAAAACTCTAGTGTTTACAAAATGTGAAAATGAGAAGATGGTGAAAGTAGTGGCATTGTTCTTAAATCTGTATGAATTCTTACCAGCTTCCTTGGCAGGGCACAAACACGTGTGAACAGCAGCCTATGCACTACTTAAGTGGCATTTAGTTTAAGCCCTCAGTGAATTTCACTAATACAGAAATCTAAGGTCAGTCATTCCATTTTCCCTGGGAAGCAGCAAAGTTGACTTAAGCAGCTTTTTCTCCCCTTGCCAATGATTTCCACCCCCTGTGACTTCCCGTCAGCTGCACTGACAGCACTGCAAAAATGAAGGAGGAGCTTTAAATAATATGATTTTGCCTTGCAGTTCTTAAGGGAGAAGGAGAGGCAGGATTCAGAGGCCACTTATGTCAGCCTTGCTGTCAGGGGAAATAATATGGAGCAATAGTCCTGTGCTTATGGTGTCTGAAAAGTAAATCTCAACACCTGCTAGGATTTTGAGAGAAGCTTTGAAAAATGCAGAACAAATCACACATCTCCTTTAGATTTGGCCTTTCAGCTGTCTAGAAGATGCTCAGTCCTAAGTGCAACAGGCAGTTCAAGTGGAAAAATAAACCCCATAGGTAGCTAACTTTAAGAGTTTGAAGGATTACAGTTTGAATTATTAATTTAAGAAAAATTGACATGCTGTGAACATAGTGGACTAAGAGATCTTTAACACTCCAATCATTAAAGATACTGCAGTGGTATGGTACACTGGAGCAGATACACAGACTGAATCAGCCAAATCTCATTATAAATCAGCCTTTCAATCAGACACAGTCAACATTAGCAGGAGCAGGCATTCTTTATATACTGAATAAACTTACTGTTTTTAATTTCCAGTGGCATAAATATGGCAGTTGTCATTAGGTGTAAAATGAAAGCGAAAATGATTTAAGTAAGTGCCTTTGAAAAGTACAAGATTTTTCTTCTCTCTCTGTATGTATTTTCTGTGACATGGCCCTCACCTTATTCCCTTCAACCTTGTCCATTTTCATCACTGTCAAATCTCAGCAGAAGTTATGGTATAACCAAACAACACAAAAAAATTCTTCAGTTAGGAAAAATCTGCTTTTTCCTGGAGGTGTTTGATTTTAAAGAGTTTGCAAACATTTAAAAATAAATTGTGTAATATCCATCTCGAATAACACTTCAATATAGTGCTACAAATTAATGTGGAGCTCCAGAAGCACTCACATTAATGCAAAATGAGTTCATCACAATTACCATTATTACCATAAATACCAAAGGAATTAATAATGATTAGGGTGATATTTTAAAGCATTCTTAATTATCATGTGCATTGTTTATAAAATTCCAGGATGATGATAATTGCTGTAAAGCTTCTGTTTGGGCAAGGTTCTCTTCCCAATGGAAGGATAGCCCAAAGCTAAATGCTTCTGAAGTCCCTCTGAAATCCTCAAAATTGGAGTTAAAATTCTTTGCACATACGTTAGCTTGGAGATTGCTTTCCCTATAGTGTAAATTTCCACTGTAGGCTTGATGTAAGTAAGAAACACCAAGAAATAAGCATTCAAGACAAACTTCATTTTTTCCTGAATCTCTGGATGGTAACTAGAATAGTTCCTCTGTGCATGTTGTTGCTAGATTTGTGATTGGTGAAGAAAGCTCAAGGAGGCCTTAGTGAATTCTATGTAATTCTGTGTTTACTTGTTCAGTAATTGGAAAAAACCCTCAAACTATATAGCAGAGAACGCTTTCAGTTGAAAACCCATTGGAATTTTTAATTTTTCATGAGAATGAGATGTATAATACTATCATGCTTAACCTTCTTCAGGGGAACATTTTGAAAGACATAAAAAAATTCAAATTATGGCTTTTCAGTATGTTAATGTTGGCAGCATGGGCTACCTTTTGACTGCTTATGTTGCCCTACACATCACCTGTGATTTTAAAAGTGGCTTAAAGACTTTACTCCTGATTTTTTTCTCCCAGAGTGACTTTCAGGCGTACAAGGTGACAAAATCATAGACATGGAAGAAAAAGTGTTATAAGCATGATTTACATCAAGATAAACCTACTTCTTTGGAGACTCCAAATCTTTCCATTTTTAGAACGGGCAGTGTGCAGAGAAGCAGCCTAGAAGAAGAAGCCAGTTGTGAAATTTTATTCTGAGTTTCAGTAGATTTATACTTTTTTCCCTCACTTATCTTATTTCTTATTTAAAATGGGGCTGCCAGTGCAGATCCCACTTCTCATCCTGGCATGGTTCTATTCTCATGTCCTTAATGAGCTGACACTGCTTAAAACTAATCAAACAAAAAGAAGGCAGTAAGTGATCAGGTCCCAGTACATGGGCTCCCCACTTGAATAAATGATGCATCCCTTGGACCTCAAAGGCTGGCATAAGGGAATGGAAGGGAATGTGTGACTGGGGAGAAGTAGGAACTAAGAGCTCACTGGATTTCCTCTAACCGTTTTTTTGGGATATAAAAAAATCATAAGCAAAGCAAAAGTTATCAAAATTATAGAAATTATCAGTTCATTTCTGTGGAAAATTCAGGTTCTTAAAATGGCACTTTTTATATAACAGTCTTTTCAGAAGGTTTAAAAGCCTCAACTCTCAGTTAAGCGGTTGCTTTTTTGTCCTTTAACTTCCACTTTTACATTTTCTCTCAAGTGAGAAATATTTGAAAAACCTATACTTAAAATTTCCAAAGCCTTTAAATAATAAATGTTTAAGTCATTGCTGAAAACAAAATTTGCCTTCTAACCTACATACATGGTTATAGAAATTCTGCGTGCGAGATGGTGTGCTAACATTTAACTTGGAGATGAAATTTACTTAGTGGAGAGTTCATGCATAGTGTTATAAGCTTAGAGGTAGTTGATAATTTTGTGTGAAAATCAATATCTGGTAGGAAATATCTTTTTTTTTTTTTTTCCTAAGGAAGTGCTTTTTATGGTGGTAAAACTGAAAATTATGGGTCCCTGGTTGCTCACCTAGAAGACTGCTATCAGTTTCAATTTTTGCATGAGTGGTCCAAGTTCCTGGATCATTTGTTGCTTTCAGCAGGGACAGGCAGACTGAGCATCCGTGGCTCTTTGGCAGTAAGGCTGAAAGGATGAAAGACTCCTATCAATTTTTCTTAGTGGAAAAGCAAACCTCACAAGAGTCTTCAATCTGTTACTCAAAAAAAAAAAAAAAAAAAAGAAAAATTCCTTTTCTTTTTCTCTGGAATATTTAATTTTCCTGGACAATCTATCATGTTTTTTAAACTTTTGCCTTCTTTTGACAGAATATACTTAAACATAGGACTCAGGCCTTTTAGCTGCACCTGTGGGCAGATACACAGGCAAGGTACACTTCCAACATCATGCTGCGGTGACAGGCTTGACGCCACTCTTGCTGGGCATCATCACAGTTAGCACAGATGGGGAATAGGATTTCACTGACAATTATAGCTGAGGATGGACCTTCCTCACTTTCCCCAAAGTTAGAGCTGCCTCTGTCCACAGGGAAGGGTATTCCTGTAAATCTAAAGCAGCTTTCTTTACAGTGCTGGAGGCCCTGAGCTATGACAGCGCAATTCAACATGTGGTGGTTTGCTTTAAGCATGCATTTCTTAAATGTGAACATGAATTCCCTAGGTCCAGAGCTGCTGGGAGGAAATAGTGAAATAGGGATCCTTTCCACATTGTGATCTGTTGCTGTCATTTGAAATCTTTCAACTTTATTGAGCATCTCCCAGAAAGGCGAAAGGGGGCCATAGGTGAGGAAAGTACATTAGTGACTGAATGACATTTGAACTCCTTGGTACAGGAGTAATAAAACCAAGAAGTTTGGAAGAAAGACAAACTATTAGAAAAGTACCATTCATGGATGTTTAAAACTTCCTTCAGAAAAAGTAAGGGGAAGAGGTTTAAAGATCTTTATATTACTGTGATTGGCGCAAGGTAAATTCATGGCATACTGAGAGTTCATCTTTGATTGTATTTTGGCAACTGACATTAAATTAATACTTCTTGGTAAGTCACAAAATATTAGGTAAATTGCAAAAAGCTGCTGTTTCTCCAGCTGACATAAATATTGTATTAATTAAATCTACTAAGAACACTGAAATTAGATTTCATTAACTAATATCCCCCTATTAGGATAATTATGACTAATTATAGTTATTAGACTAATGGTTTTAGTCCTCAAGCACAATGTGTTACAGAAGGTTAAGAGGCGTAAGATAAATTGAAAATCAAAAGTATGATCAAACTCTTTCTTAATATTTTACACAGCTACCATCCTATAACGGTAACTATGACAGAAAGAGTTTCATTTCTTGCAACTCGCCTCATGCTGGGAAAGAAGATAATTTTTTATAATTTGCTAGTGATTTTACATTTCCAACAGGAAGTATCCTGATTTTTAGATTGTAGGTGCTAATCAGTATGAAAAATTAACCTCTTACACATTCTCATAAAACTGGGTAATTTTATTAAACTTTTCAGCAGAGTGTCATCTTCGGAAGGCAAAATTCCATTCATAGTAAAATGTGGTTTTTATGTCACTGCACAGAACTATTCTTTTGTATGTATTTGCTGATGTGTGGTATGTACTATTTGAACACTTATGCAAGTAACTCAATATTCACTAGCACATGAGTGAAAAAATGTGCAATACATGACCTTTGAATCCTTCTGTGGAGGAAAGACAAAATCTTACCAGACATTAAAATCCCCTATAGTACATAACAGAGACTTTTTCCTCCTTTAGGGCTGGACAATTGTGTTAAGTTTCTTGGGGTTTGAACTGTGAAATTCAACAAGATTTTACATGAAGTAGTTCTGTCACATAACTGCAGTGTGATTAAGATTACCAGCTGCCTTTTAAGAAAACCCTCACACAAAAATGGGTGAGCTGTACTCAGCTCTTGAATGGATAGCATAAGGGACTATCTATATTCAGAAAATTTACCAGTTTTGGATCTTGGGTGGATAGAAATGACCTAGTACCATGGAAAATAAAGAGACACTCCAAACTGTATCCAATCTAGGAAATTCAGAATTTACATATAGTTAGAAATTTGTATCTAAAATTTAGTAATTTATCTTTTAGATGAGAGGTATCAGAGAGGACTCCAAAACAGGTTTGGATATCTAAAATGTGTAGGAAAAGACACTCTTTGAGCTAAGTAAATTATGATTCATCTTTTTCATGGATTATTTCATGCCTTTTTGTGTCCACACAGAGCAGCAGAATGGGAGCAGACAGGAATATCTGCCTACAGCACACATAGAACTGGGATAGTGTATCTTGCAGATGATTATAAGGCTGTTAAATGCTAAAACATTTCCATGTCAGAGAAACCACTGTCATTTCAACCACTGTTTCTGAAGATTTCAACATAACATTCTGAAGATTTGGAATATAGTGACAATACTAGTTTGAACAATATAATAAGTATAGAGTCAAATGTATTTTTAAATTATTAGTGACATTTGAGAGATTAAAATGGTTTTATTTTTATAAATTTTTTTCATGTTGCAAGATAAAGTCTTTATTATCTATTCATGCTAAAAGTACAATGAAAAATATTTCAGTTATTTGAGTGACAGAGCTAGTTTCTTATAATAATTGACCTTGCTTCTCCAGAGGTTGGTCCTGGCAAATCTTTATTGATCTCTCTGTACAGTTGATTCAATAAACTTAGATCTCCATTTGTTTGTTTGCTTGTCTTTTATATTGTAACATCTGGATTTCTTCTTTTACCTTGTTATCTCCTAAGTACACTTTTATAATTTTACAGATTATTTCTTTCAGTTGTTTCTGTGATAATGCTCCAGTTCCACCCGAGTTTTCATGTCCCATTCCTGTGCAATTTCCTAATATGCAGTATGTGCTTCTCTTATCAGAACAACTATACACACTTGCCAAATCCTCTGCTTGGAGGCCTGGAAGGGAAATTGCACATGTTACTAATCAAGAGTTGGCATGCTCTTTCATGGCTGGTTTCCTTTAAGGCACAGCTATTAGAGTTAAGAGTTTTCTTATTGCTGGGTAATAAAGCAGAGTTTCTGCCTTGGATAAATGACACAGAGGCACGGAACACAGAAGCTGAGATGCTGAATTAGACAAATGGTGGGAAATGGTGTAGTTGTGATGCTGAAGAATTCGGGATTAGATATGAGATCCCTGTAATGAAAGGAACTTCTCTTCCTAATCCTATGCAATTACCTGTTAGGTCTTGTGTTGTAAAGCATAAGAATGACATCACAAGCATGCTTTTTAATCCTTGGCAAGGCAATTGTGATTCCCATTGTTTGGAATTCCTATTTCTTTTTCTTTCCTGAACCCTAATGTTTTATGTCTCAAATGTATTTCAAGACAGCCACTTTAGCAGTAATGATGTGCTTATAAAAATTGCACAAAGGGAAAACTAAGAATGTTCAAAACTAGAAATTAAGAAATATCACTAAGAAGTTGTTCATGCTATGCACACTTTCTGCTCTTTCCTATCATGCATTTTAAAAAGTTTATGCTCAGTTATGTAGTAACTTAACCCAGCAGGTAGCTAAACACCCAGCTTGTTCCATGCTCTCACTCAGTGGGGCTGGGAAGAAATTTTTAGATTTGAGATAAACATGCTTTAATAAGACAGAAACAGGAGTAAATAATAATAATAAAAATTATAATAATAGCCATATTAGAAAACACTGTTGCACATTGCAATTTCTCACCATTTGCCCACCAATGCCCAGACAGTTTTCAAACAGGGGTCCAGGACCAGCTTTTCCTGTAGTTTATAAACTGAGCTTGACACCTTGGTATGGAATAAACCTTTGGCCAGGTGGGGTTATCTGTCCTGCCTTTTTCTCTTCCCTACCTATGCCTTTGAGGCTGCTTGCTGATTGGATAGTGTTAAAAGCTGAAAAGTCTTTGACTGAGTGCAAACACTGCTTAATAACAACTAGAATGTTAGTGTGTTTTTGACATTATTCATCTTCTAAGTCCAAAACAGAGCACTATACCAGACAATAGGAAGAAAATAATTAATTCCCTCGCAGCCAAAAACAGGGCAATACCTACTCCTTATTCTAAACTATGTATATCATGCCCAGGTCCGACATTTTTCAAGACATCCTTTCCTGTCTTCTATATACACACACAGATATAATTCCCTAAATTTATGGGCCATTTCTTGAAAATATCCATTGTTTATAATTTATAAAATCATATTGAATTCCACACGTAGCAGTAGTTTCTTGAGGCAGGAGAGGTGGATTGGTGTGTTTAATTGTTGTTTAATGAATACAGTTCCAGTTGGATAGGGCCACTAACCAGGCAGCTTTTGCTATATATGTATCCTAATGTTTGAACATCCGATCACAAGCACGCGTTGCTGTCAGTAGGGTCTTTAACAGACCATTGCAACACTTGCCATTCCCAGAGGCTGGTGTGTGATAAGCTCTATGATATATCCACTCAGTGCCATGCTCTTTGGCCCAGGTGTCTACGAGGTTGTTTCAGAAATGAATCTTGTTGTATGACTCATGTTGCCATAAGAGCTCCTTTTCAAAGGCCAGGATTGTATTCCAGGCAGTGGCATGGGGTGTGGGATATGTTTCCAGCCATCTGGTGTTTGCTTCTGCCGTTGTAAGCATAAGGCGCTCGCCTAGGCAGGTTTGTGGGAGTTTGATATAATTGATCTGCCAGGCCCCCCATTTATATTCCAGCCATCCTCCTCCATACCAGAGAGGCTTTAACTGCTTGGCCTGCTCGATTGCAATGCCTGTTTCACATTTTGGATAACCTGTACCATAGTGTCCATGGTCGAATCCATACCTTGATCGTGAGCCCATCTCATATTGCATCTCCTCCTTGATGGCCTAAGGTGTCATGGGGCCTTGCAATAAATCCTTATGCTGCCAGCCCAGACCCATCTGTGCTCCTTCAATACTAGCAGCCTGATTCAACTGCTGATCGTGCTCTTCAGTGCCCCCACTCTTGGGATATGCTTTTAAAACCAGTTTCTCTACCTGAGCAGCAATACACAGTTCATGGTATGGTGGGGCCTCTTCAAAAAGCATTATCTCCTCCTCTGGTGATACTCCTAAATATTTGCCTGTTGGCCAGTCCACGATCATTTCCAAAATTCCTGGGTGACTGGATTTTCCTGTTGGAGCCTATTGTGTGATCAGTGTGACACACTTACTCCATGTAGCATAAGTTGCAAAATGTGTAGAAGAAACCACACCTTTGAACAGCAACTACTCTAATGTCAGGAGAAGCTGTGTTTCAGGACCATTACATTCTGAAGCACCTCAAACCCCTGATCAAACTCCTTCATACATTGCCAATTTTTCTTTTCCAGTTGGAATATCATAGGCCTTGGATCTTTTGTATTCCCAGCTCCAATACTCTAAATACCAACCAGAAGTTTTCCCTGGTGCTTCCCGCCAGACATCCAGGCAAGTCCATTCTCCGTGAATGCCATGTAGAGCACATTTTTATTATTTTATTCTGCTTGGACTAGCTGAATAGTTACTGCATGAAATATTTCCTGGCTATTTTTTTAAAAACCTGTCATTATTTAAAACCTCATTTTAAATTGTTCTTCTTCCAGGTCACTTGACAGTAGGCTTGCAGTTGTAGCTTGAAAAGTCCATTTTCTATAACTCCATAATACCTAAGAAAGCTTGTGTTTTATTTTGCCCATTGTTACAGAGACAGAAGTTATTCTGCTGATTGCATCCATTGAGATCTGATGACATCCATATTACCATTTTATTCCTAAAAATGGGAAGTCCTGTGCAAGTCCCTTCACCTTTGTTTTATAGCAAAATGGGTGTTGAGGATTCTGGCTAGTTTTTTTCCTTTTCTCTTTCTTCTAAAAACTTATTCAGTGCTGTTGCCCCATACGATGATATCACTGATGTGTTGCAGGTGTTCTGCTTTGCTGTGCTCCAGTGCAGTCTGAATCAGTCCACGACAAATGGTACAGCTGTGTTTGTAATCCAAAGAAGAACTGCACTCTACAAACTGTAAGCTTCAGAGCCTGAGAAAAAGATGAAAAGGTTTTTGTTTTTTTTTTTTTTTTTTTTAAGCACAAAATCAATGTGGTGTGTTCAAATTATACCCCAAAAATTGTATCTTCTGTATTTTAAGGTTTCAAAGCCCTTAAATCACTGAAGCATATTACCCTGCAAACAACCCACGAGAAATCAGCACTATTTAACATCTTGATCTACTAAGAACTTTACATCATTTTCAAACTAATTTACCTTACAATGGACTGAGCATCAATGGTTAGCAGGTTAGCAGCATCCTCTCTTGTAATGATAGATGTCCAATAAAGACTGAGGGGTTTGATTTTGTATTTTTTTTTGTTTGTTTGGTTGGGGGTTTTTTTGGTTTTTTTTTTTCTTTTGGTTGGTTGGTTGGTTTGTTTTGGCTTTTGGGTTTTTTTTTTTTTTTGTTTGGTTCTTTTTGCTAGTTCTTTGGTATTTTCATTCATTCTACTATTCAGTTCTGACCAGTTATTCTAATTTAAATTCCACCTGTGTTTTGGCATCAACTTCTTAATCTTTCTTTCATCTCAATTTTTGACAGTGCCTCATCTTCATCAGTAGCCAAGAGTAGCTTTAGGGCAGGTGTATATCTGCCAAGTCTGGTAAAGAGGAATGAAAAGAACTCATCTCACTTTTCTGTAGTGCTCAAGAAGAAAAACTGGTCTTCTTACTCCCTGGCAATCTAGTTTAAAATTGATTCCTTAATTAAAAGTTGATTAAGAAAAAATGCAGAGAGAACTCCACAAGCTCAGATCTCTCCTTCCATGTTTTCCACATGCCAAAAATCCATTTTCATTGCTGTCCACAAAAGAAATCTGAACCTGACCAGATGCTTCTTTTCAATTTAATCATCAGTGGGTGAGTCTCTGCACAAGCATTTTATTTGAGATCAAGGGTGCATTTTTTACATAAACCTCTTAATAACCTCCATTTCTGGGATTTTTTTGGCTTGCTTATCAAAGAGGTAGCAAAGTGTAAAAAATATGTTTCTTTCAGATGAAACTAAACTAGCAAATATGGCCTGGGTATCCAGTATCTAATACCCTCTAAGTCATAATAGGCATTCTGTTCCCAAGCCAGAGCAGAGCAAAGCAGAGCTCAGCATGGTCTGAAAGCCCTCCTGAAACATTTGTAATGTAGTTGCCAGTTCTCAGCATCATGTAGTCTGCCAGTTGTCCTGTGCTCCTTGTAAATCTAAGCAGAACTAATTCCAGATTATCTGCTTGCCAAAGTCAAAGTCTTTGGCCCGTCTGCAGCTCACCGAGATAGCAGTCTGACATCCCTCAGAGGACGGCTTAGTGTGCTGTGAAGGAACCTGGAATATTTTCAGCCCTTCTCTGAGATATTAAGAACTAAGGTTCTGAGCTCCTTAACAACATCTGCCACATGAGAAGCTTTGTGTTTCTCTTAGCAATCTAACTTTGAATTGATATGGCAGAGCGGGTGTGACTAAGAGCCGCTCATCATCTAAGGCTGTAGAAAGTAGCAACATGAAATGGGAGGAAGCCAGAAACCTGGGATCCATTTTAAATTTCTACACATAAGTTTGCTTCCGTGACATTAATTTAAATCAGATGAAAAAAATGATGCATATAAAGTTGTTTCTGTGTTTATTTCTGACTAGGTCTTTCCCTTTAAATCAGTGAGAATATTTTCCTGCTTTCTCTGTAAGCTTTCAACATTTGCACTTCAGATTGTTTCTGAAGCCATTTAATTTATGTTTTATCTAACAGAATTTTATTTCCTCTCTACTTCACCAAGACTGGGTTTCAGTCTTCCTGGCTTGAATGACTACTTTGATTTGTTGATTAATCATGATACTTTTATTGTCCTTTCTGTTTCATTTTGAACACACAATTGTTTAAACTACTAAGTCTGATAAAAATTTATCATCCACAATATACATATATTCTACTACTTTTACTGCCTGAAACAGACAGACCCAACTCTCTTGCCTGACTCTACAGTCTTGAGAGTCTCTACTGAGAGTTTCTACTGTAGTCTCTACTATTGAGACTCGTAGGAAACTGGGCTAAGGACACTGAAGAAGCTGAAAAAATTTTCCTACATCCTGAAAAATTTTTCCTACATTATTATTGCTTAATATCATATGGGTCTGGAAGACCCATATGATATTAAGCAACAATAATGAGGAATCTATTGCACTTTTAGACCTTATTCCAAGCAGATGTGCTGTTGGAAAAAGAAACATTTGGGCATTTATTAGAACAAAACTTTACTCAGTGAAATTGATTATTATTTTAGCTGAGATTTTTATTTATCCCTTAGAATCTCATGAAAGGAGATAATACAGTATCCAAGTTTATTGAATGCCATTTTCAAACCTCCACATTTTTTAAATCAAAAACATTTGCTCAATCTCAGCAAGAATCAAAGTCCAAGTTAAGTAAGTGATCTATCTCTTGTGTTGTTAACTACCTTGGAGAGCTTGCTGTTGTTTTTCGATAGATTTTAAATACTATTTGATTATGCATTTCCCCTTCATCACAGAATGCAATTTTTTTTCTACATTTATTAGCAGAAAAATACTTGAAATAATATTTAAATATCATGGTTTTTCATTCCAAATAATTTTGGTAAACTTTCAGGACTCTGCTGGGATTCTGGACCTTTATATGGTATTGATTTACAAGGACAAAGTGTTTTTCTGAATCCAGCAATAACATATCTAAGGCTTCAAGTAAATAATTTCTTGCTCTAGTGGCATTCAAAATGTCTGAAGAATTATACTTCATATTTCCATTTATCTAAATCTGTAGATGTTAATTTATTTGGTGGCTCACAATTCTAACAGAGCTCTTGAAGGATGTGGGTGTTATTTTTATCTTCAGTTGGTTCATCCATAATATTGTCCATGAAGAATTCTAGCTGCCTGAGAGCATGCACAAATCAAGTAATTTGGCTGCTGAAATTTCAGTCCTTCAGATACATACATAATTACTGTTTTGCACATTAAACTTTACCACTTATTTTAATAGGACCATTTAAGGTGTTTCAATGAAGGGGCCTAAGAAAACACTAAAGGGATCTAGAAATACTAGCTAGAAGAAAATTTTTCTCCAAAGAATGAATGACATAATTCAGAGATTTTGGAGCCCATGATCTAATGTCTATGGATATTACCTCCTTCATATTATTTATGATCTAATGTCTATGGATATTACCTCCTTCATTTATAGTTATTATACATTGCATATATTATAGTAAGTAATAGGTATTATCTTATTTTGCTGTCTTTTCAGCCATGAATCCCTATGGTTCCATCAGGTTCTTGAATGATCTTTTCCTCTGTGAGGAAAAACTTCCAGATCCATACCAAGAGTTTTGGCTGTGGTCTGACTTTTAGTGACAGCTCAGGATTTAGGAGCCTGTTATATCTGTTACATCTGTGGAGTAGGCTCTAGATAATCCCTCTTCATGGAGGCCACAAAATAGGAATTAATTTTGGTTTTCATTATATTTGCCCTGCTTTTTCTACCTTCTGGTGCTATGAAGAAAGCACCAACAGGAGCAATACCTGGACCATTCTGTTACTCCATCCAAAATTTCTTCTTGATTTCTTGGGTATATGAATTACCAAGGGTTCTCTTCACCATGAACCCTGACAACTCTTCTTTCCACCAGGGAATTTGTATCTGTCTACCTCCCATGGTTCTAAAGGGTAAAAAAAAGCCCAGGTTTACAAAGACATTTCCCCTTCTAGAGTTGCTGAAACCTTTTTTCCTTTTCCAGAAGAAGCAGAGGAACAATTGATGATTCACTGAGAACAGAAATAACCCATAAATCTTCCTACCATCTTTCTGCCCAGAATGCCTTTCTATTTCAGGAGTGGGTTAATAAAATAAGTATTACTGCTCTTTCTTAGAAAACCATCTGTTGCTTTTTTAGACCAGCTGTTGTCTCCTGAATTTGACAGATCAGTCTTTGTCTCACCTTAATTCTCCTTAGTGATGGCATGGTTCCCCAAACAGTCTAAATCAGAATATGCTGGCATCCCTGCTGGAACTTAACACCAACCCTCCTCTCATGTCTGCCCATCCTCACCTTGGCATTGCCCTTCATCTGTGCTTGCACAATTCTGATCTGAATCAGAGAATCAACCCAGAAAAAGAGACTGAAATTACAGCAAATTGTGCCAAAATGGAAGAGGTAGTGCAGCCAGGGAGAGGAGAGCGTGAAATGGCTACCTGAACTGACTGTGAAAATGTGCCATTGGTGCGCAGATATCCATGTGATGCAACTTAATTAGCTGAACTATATCTTATATCAATCCTTATATAAACTAATATGCAAATATCCAGACAGGAGATATATATCTTTCTATCTGTATCTATCTATATCATCACCTATATCATCATCCATATCTATCTATCTATCTATATATATATGTATATTATTGAGACTACACACATTTGTTGTCAGCTGAGGATGCAGTAAGTTTTGGGGTGACTTTTTTATAGGAATAAAACCAATTCTTCTTTGCTGAAGTCTAATTTGAAGCTGCTTCTCATTTTGTTTGCTTGTGTGAGGCTTTTAAGTTTAAGAGAAACAAATCTCATCTCTTCCACTTAATCAAAAACCTCTAGTAGTGGTGTGTTTATGATACAGCACGATGTTGTGAAATAATCTCCCACTGCATTTTCCAAACAAGATTTCTGCTGAAGCATTCAGTTCTCATAGAGCACTTACCTTTTTAAATGTGCATTTAATTCTTAGCTAATTGCCATCAATATTTATGCTGCTGAACTTTTATCCTGCTACATATTGTATAATTGCTACCATTAGCTCATCTCCCAAAGGTTTTCTTTTCAGATTCCTATAATGAATCCATGTTATTCTTTTCCAAAGCACAGATTTTTATAATATTGTTAAATTGTCTAATACTCAGTTTATATTTTGGATCACAAGTGAAGTTGATTGCATTTGAAAATTTAGTAAATTCACATTCACTTTTCATTTTAGGAGAAATAATGCATAAGTAGTTGTTTGGTATTTTCTATCGATTTCTAGAATCAGGGTTACAGTAGGAATCTTAGCATCCTGAAAGCAAAATATATCCCCTCAATCTTAGGAATTTTCTACGTGTTTTGCAAGTACAGCCACAAAAACCCCAAACTGAGCTACCCTACAACAGTAAATTATTTTTATTTAAAGATAAAAGTGACATAGAAAGAAATGCCATTCACCTTCTCACCTAGAGGACAAACAGGACATGCTGTAAAACCCTTGTACTGACTACTGGCTGTCCAAGGGAGCCATGGCCTGCCTGCTCTGTTTATGCTGGTAAACAGCTCAGGGCAAGGTTCACACTAAAGATTATGTTATGGTGGGATGACCATGGCTAGATGCCAAGTGCCCACCAAAGACTCTTTGACATTCCCCTCCTGACTAGAATAGAGGAGAAAATTTGTAAAAAAAGCCACATACTTGGAGATAAGGGCATGAAGAGAGCACTCTGCCATTACCGTAAGGGGCAAAACAGACTCAATTCAGGAAAATTATTGAATTTTTTGCGAATCAAATCATAGTAGAATAAAGAGAAGCAAACCCAAATCTTAAAAATGTGTTTTCCCAGTCCCTCTCTCCTTCATAGGCTGAACTTTATTTCTGATTCCCCAACTCCTCAGTGTTTCAGGGGGACAGGAACTGCGGTTGTGGTCAGTTCATCATGTTGTTTCTGCCTCTGCTTCCATCTTAGGGAAGGGACTTCTCACACTGTTGCCTTGCTCCAGTGCAGGTGCTTCCCAAGGCTGTAGTTATTCACAAACTGCTCTGCTGTGGGTCTCTTCCATGGGATGCAGTCCTCCAGGAACAGATCACTCCAGCATTGGTCCACCACAGGGTTACGGGTCCTGCCAGTGTGGGAACCTCTCTTCATAGAGGCACAGGTCCTGCCAGGATCCTGCTCCAGGACGGGCTTCCCGTGGGATCACAGCCTCCTTGAGGCATCCGCCAGATCTGCAGGGTGGATATCTGCTCCACCACGGACCTCCATGTGCTGCAGGGGCACAGCTCCCTCACCTTGGTCTTCACCACAGGCTGCAGAGGAATGTCAGCCCTGATGCCTGGAGCATGAAATCCTGCTCCTTCTTCAGTGACCTTGTTGTCTGCAGAGCTGTTACTCTCACCTATTCTCACTCCTCTCTTCCCTGGCTATTGTTTTCATGCAATAACTTCATTTTCCTTCTTAAATATGTTGCCACAGATGCGTTTTGCTGTCTTTGAAGGGCTCAGTCCTGGAAGAGGCATGTCCAGCTTGGGGCCAATGTAAGACCAGCCTGGGGCCAAGTGAAACTGCCTTTCTTGGATGCAGGGGAAGCTTTTAGCAGCTTTTCAGAAAAAAAACCCCATACCCGTGGCTGCCCCACTACCAAGACCTTGCCACAGAAACCAAATACACACATGGTAACCCACGGTTTAATAGCAGGTCCAACTCCTTACATGCTATTTTGCCTAAATAGATAAGCACTTTCCCATTCAGTGTCCAAATAACGTTTGATCAAGTAGCATGTTATAGTGCCTATTCCCAAAAAAGATGAAGCTGCCTAATTCTGTGGGATTTGGAATGCAAACTGTGCCATGTAACTGGCCTTAAAGACAGTAAATAACAGATGTTGGGGTTTTTTCTGTTCACAATTGAGGATACAGCCTTTGACCACATCTAACTTCTGGGTCCCGAGAGCGATGGAGAAAATTTAGTTGCAGACCATACAATCAAATCTGAAAATTCTCTGTGTAAAAAGTGTTAAGAAATATTGTGATGAGAAAACTAATGTTAATTGTTACTCATGTGTGTTGTATGAGGTTTCTGAAAAAGCTTTGTGCAAAAGTGGTCTGTTTCATGACACTTTTCAGATGTCATTTGTTTCTGTTCTTAGCCTGGTACAAACATGCTGGTTTTGGCAGGAGTAGAGTTAATTATCTTCACAGTGGCTGGTACCAGGCTGTGTTTTGAACACAGGGTTGATCATATGGAGATGTCTTTGTTATTGTTGAGCAGGGCTTAGTCATTTCTGTTTTTCATAACTGCCATGCTGAGGAAGAAACAGGGTCCATGAGAAATTGTGAGGAGACATTGCTGGGACAACTGATCTCAAGTGAAAAAGCAGTATTTCATACCTTATGGTGTCAGGCTCAATACATAAAGTGGGGAGAAGGAAGGAAGGAAGGAAGGAAGGAAGGAAGGAAGGAAGGAAGGAAGGAAGGAAGGAAGGAAGGAAGGAAGGAAGGAAGGAAGGAAGGAAGGAAGGAAGGAAGGAAGGAAGGAAGGAAGGAAGGAAGGAAGGAAGGAAGGAAGGAAGGAAGGAAGGAAGGAAGGAAGGAAGGAAGGAAGGAAGGAAGGAAGGAAGGAAGGAAGGAAGGAAGGAGGAGAGGACATTTTGAGTGATGGGCTTTCCAAGTAACTGTTGCATGTCATGGACTTATTCTGATATTCTGCTCAACGTGAGAAAGATTCATGTTGATTAACTAATCCAGAAGAGAAATTTATGTATTTGCCATCTTTCAGGTAAGGACTGCAGGAGTGGAACTGAGTGTCAGAGAAGATTTTGGTGAGTTCATGGGATAATCAGTTAGACATACAATTTCAACTTAACACCAGGGTTAGAACAGGCAGAACTTTGGAATCATTCACTAAAAATGTCAAAGAAAATAACAAATTCAGCTCTTTGTCTTATATGTCTGCAGCCACTATGGAATATGGATGCTGATTTTGGTATCCACATATCAAAGCACTTCAGTTCTTCTGTGTGCCACATGACCAGTTGCAACCATGCTTAAAAATGGGTAGGGTGGGGACAGTAGTTGGGTATGGGTGGTGGATATAGGCAAAAAAGCCAAAAAAAGGGGAAAAAATAGAATTAGCCATAGAGTTGATTTAATCATATTGTAGAAGAATTGGCAGTGTCTAGAAAAAAGTTTATTCATGGAATTCTTCAAAACACAATGGAAATATTAAATTAAAAATCTGGCAGTCATAATTTTACAGCTGGCTTTACCAGTTGGCTGATATTGTTCTCATAATGTTATCTCTGTGCTGCAACATTCATTGATGTTGCAGTGGATGAAAACATTTCATATAGCCATATGCACTGTCTGATGTGTGTGCAAAGAATGGGACATTTGGATCATTGATTCAGTTGCAGGTTTTGCCTTGATTAAAAGATATTTCATCAAAACCAAGTAAGTTTTAATTAAGGCAATTAAATGATGGTTTAAAATAAGGAAATTCTAATTATGTCCAGCTTGGGGGGATGAGAGGAGGAGGAAAGAAGGAGATTTCAAAGTTCATGTATTCTTTTAAAGAATCTAGTTCTTTTGTGTTAGGCAGACATATTACAGTGGTCTTGCCAGTACCAAGAAGAAATATAAAATAATGGAAATATGATTGTATGTTTTAAAGAAAAACGCAAAGTTCTATGCCATGCACATAGCCATAGTCTGTTTCACTGTAAAACCTTGTCTTGAATTTCAGCATTCACAAATCCTTGAAAAGAGACAGAGAAGCAGAACAGTGTTCCATAAAGGCTTTTTCTGCTCAGTGGGGAAATGGAGATGTCAGTGACATTGAGTTTATTATTCACTCATCAACTCACATTTCCATTATTTGCAAGCAAGTGGTTCTCTTGCACTGTTTTACAGAAGGGCAGATTAGTGCTGTTAACAGCGGTGGGAATCAACATGACATCAGTTGTGGTTTTCCTTGATTGTAAGAAGCTCACTGTAAACCAGGGTCATATCTCTTTTGACTGTTTATTCCTTCATCTCACATTAAGCTTATGTTGAACTATCTCTCCTGAGCAAATTTAAATTCTTTTGCCACTTGCTCCTTTTAGGCAGCCTATGCATCAAGTAGGTTTTTTCCATGCAGTTGAAGGATGGGTGAGTATCCGTTACTTTTACTGCGCTGCTAATTATTTAATAGTCACTTCCCAACCCAGAGTTTGTGCTTGTCTGTATTTTTTTTTCTCTCTGCTCAGTGACCCACAATAAAACTCATTAATAGCCAGATGCCTTTAGGGAACATCCTCTTTGAACACATTACAATATGCAACAGTAATTAAGAATACATTTGGAAGCAGTTACACATTTATTCCTGACATTTATGTCAGTTCTAAATTCAGCTAGACATTAAACTCATTTTGCAACAGGTTTTCTCATGGCTGGCTCTGAGCACCTGATGAGCAGGTTGTGCATCAACACATTAGTTCCACAGATAGCAATTGAAAGCCTGAAGTACTGTGGTAGGAATTTCCATTCCTGTACATCACTGAGTGTTATGCTCGGTGAGATGTGATAGTCACAAAAATATCTAAACCCAGAGACCAGTATTAGACCTGGGTCACAAAACTGCTGTTAAATACTTTTCCTGGTACTTTTCTGCAGCTTTAACTATGGCAAGATTCTGCTAGATATGAAATCATTGGGATGGATATATTACCACTTTAAACAAGCTAAAAAGAGCTATTTTAAAAATTCCAGTGTCTGTAATTCGGCCACTGCTCAAACCCAGAGATTTAATAGTCCAAACAACTTTCTCCAGATTTTATATTGGCACCAAGGACACAAATGCACTTTTCACAGCGTAAAAAAATATGTAGTGGCTAGTAAGTAGTTTATGTATACCTCTTTGTTCTGAAGAAGGCTTTGCATTTTGAATTACATGGGTCCGTGGGCTTATGTATAAGAAGAATCATGTGGGTATTAAATTAAAAAAACCTTCTGAATAAAAGAGCTTTTCAGGTAACATGCACACATGTGAAGGCCAGTTTCAAAAGCCAAAGAAAGCATCTCACATGGCATTGAATCGCTGCTGAAAATCCTCACATGTAAGAGGATTACGAGCTGCCATTGCATTATTCAAAGGACAGAAGCATGAATTAGAAGTCCCACTTGATGTCCAGGAGAGCCAAGCACATATTCTAAGTAACATATAAAAAAATATGCTTAAGTAAGTATCTGGTGGTTTTTTCTAGTAGGAAAAAATATGCCAAATGCAAACTATAGCAGAAAGAAAGATTAATAAATGAATATATATGTTTTTAAAGACAGTTCTTTAACAATGAAAAACAGTGAACAATGACAAAAGAAAGTCCTTTCCAGCAAACAAACACCCTCTGCTATTTTAAGGCAAAGTGTTCTCTTTTCTGCCTCTCATTTTTAACACAAATACAATATTTTAGCTATAATCCCTACTCACACAATTAACATTATTGAAGTTGAAAAGAAATCTGTTGGTAGTTATTGAAAGGATGATGTACATCAGCAGCAGGAAGGCAGTGTTCTCACTTTCACTCAGTAAATCATGCTGGAATGTTTGTTAGATTTCTTTAAACAGTTTTTGATAACCATCTGTTAGTGATGAAACAGAAACAGCTACTATGTTAATCCATCCACTGGGGAAAAAAATAAAAAAAAAAAAAGAAAGGGAAAACAAATAGAGAATTGAGCCAGAACAAAATTCTATTAAAAACATATCTGAGAAAAATCATGACAACAAGGCTACTAATTCATGATTCTGGGCAGAGTGCATTCCTCAGTGTTCAGCAGTTTAGGGGTAGTATGAATTTGATATGTGCCTGCCCATTTTAGAGGCATAAGAAACTTGGACACCAACATGGTGTGGTGAGAGAAGTTTATCAGTTAAAGGGAGCAAGGCATGGAGCAAGAGCACGCTAAGGATCAAAGCTCCTGTTTTCACTGTGCTCCTTGGAGCAGCGCTGGGAGTGTGTGCAACCAGATCTTTGAAAGGCCTGGTCCTCCTTCTGCCCAAGGAAGCTTATGAAAATGTGATTTGGTGGGTTTTTCTGTGGTTACTGCCACAAAGTTATGGTGCATAATGCCTGTTGAAAATGCAGAAGACAGTGGAGAAAATGTCATAGTTTCCAGTCTGTTCTTTTTGTCCCTGCCTGGAGACCTCCAGTTATTTAGTATTGCTGCTGATAACAATGGCTCAGCCTTTCCCCTTGAACAGATGCTTAGGGCAGTGTCATTCAGGAAAAGTTTCTAAAGGGGAGAGAGGAGGCTCAGAGAAACCTAGTCAGATTAAGATAAGAACATGGTCATATTAATGCACAAATGTTAAAATTATGATTTATAAACTTCCTAAGGAAGAATTGATGATGTAAATTCTTTCCTCCCCCTTCTGCTTCTTCTTGCTGATTTGATCAAGGTAGAGATGAAAATACTTGGAAGGTCGGAACTCAGTGGGTAGTCCAACTCATTTACATTTTACTGGAAAGACAATATAATATTTAATACTTCTAGGCTAATGAGCCTTTGATATAAGTATACTTATTTCTTGTGACTTGCATTTATGGATCATAATGAGTTTTTTGTTCCTTGATGGTGAACAGAGGCAAAAAAACCAAAACCCCAACAGAGGCACTGTATTTACATATGTTCTTTACATAAAACTACAAATGAATAGCCACAACAGAAGGAAAGGAGTCCTTTGCTTCTGTCCCTTGAAGAACAAAGAATATTCAGACACAGAGGAGTCGTCTGCCTAATGTTCTTTTAACAAAATTTTGGGGGTCATAATTTTCTAGAAACTTAGAATTGTTCACCAAACCATTTTGCTAAACAATATGAAAATATTTCCTCTTGGAAAGGACTTTTGAAGCCTGAGTCCTATTCTCATCCATATAGATACCAAATTATTTAGAACAGCATACTGTTTGGTAGAAAATGACATAAAGCTGCTTAACTTTGGGGTTTTTGGTAGTCATTGGTGATGGTAGCCTTTTTTCCCAATGGACTGCTATGGAGAAAGAAAACTGCTGACCCACTGAAGGAAGCAAATGAGCCTCAGGGTCCTTGAGGCTCTTCTTATCTAACTAGTAAACATCTGAAATCACCAATTCTCATTATGTGATATGTCCTGAGCAGAGGAATGGGAAACACATCTTGAGGGACAAAAGGCAGAAATGCCTGAAGACAGTTCAGCATTCATTGGAAACAGAAAAAATACAGTTTGGCAGGTGGGGGAAAGAACTTTCATGGAACAAAGATATTCATCCATTCAATATCTGATACATGACTAGGTTACCATGCTAATTACTGCTGCCAAAATTATGTTTAAATTGTGTTTAGAACTCATATATAGTTAAATAAAAGGTGTATTTTTGTTAGTTGCAGATGTATTTATGCCCTTATAACTTTTCTGGTTTCTAATGTAACTGTAGGGCATAAGGAAAGAGCAGGAAAATTTTTTTTGTTACAATGTAAAATAATTGATTGTCTAAGAAAAATCTGTATCAGGTTTCAGAAGAACATTTCTTAGTTTAACAGGGAGACTGGATATTTGTTGTTGGTATTTTTGGGAGTAGTATTTGCAGGACACATCTCTGGAAAATAACTTAAATAACAACCTGTCTTGTAAGAAATCTTGTGAGTCTGTGCTGCTATGGCTGAAAAACAGTTGCATCAGAAATGTGTAAGTGCATATTAAGTTTATTGCTCTTTGCTTTTCCTTGCCTCAAAATCAGATTTCTTGCAGCATGATCACAGTCAGCAAACAAGAAATTTTCAATGTATGGCATGAAAAAAGACTAAAATTGCACTAATGATATTCCTTGGCTTCACCATCTGCCAGTGCTCTATTGCATTCAGTGGTTCCAATAAAATCCCAGTGAACCAGGGATGAGAAGTGTATGTCTAGCAGAGCTGAGTGAACAGAAAAAAACACCTGAATTTCACGTTTCATACAAGAACCTTCTCCTATGCAACACACTGCTTTCACTTTCCCTCTTCATCTACTTCTTTGTTGCCTTGGTAAATGTTAATCATGTGGAGAATTCTCCAAGCAGAACAACCAAGTCTAGGTCTGTATCTTACCCTTTTCTCCTATGGCTGTTTTTAGACAAAAATCTGGAAGAAAAAATGCTCCACTGCGACAGTTCTGACCACCCTTCATGACAGGTCAGCAGATGGTGTCTTTAAGTGATGAATCTGACAACTTTTGGGGGTTAGTTGACTGAAAATGAAATATTATAAAGGAAAAATGTGCACTGCTTTCTAACTACAGTTTCCTACTGCCATCCAACAATAGCATAAATGAGGATTCAGTGCTGGTAAAAGAAAACCACTTCCTAATATATGATTTGTGGGCCATTAATCTTGGCTTCCCATCCTCCAGTTTCAGTCTGAAAAACATTTTAGCTCAGCAGGTGATGCTGTCAGTGACAAATGAACAAGATTAAAATCAAGTGATGTGGACAAAGCAAACTGTCTCAGAATGAATCTTCCTGTTCTTGGAAACTACTCTGGTTCTTATGTTGCTAGAAACAGGGCTAGTGGCTTTGTGAATTTAATCTAAGAGAATTAGGAAATGGCATTTCTGTCATAGTGATATTAAAAAAAAAAAATAGAACCTTCATGAGAAGTAACTGGCATATTTCTTGAAGGATTCAACTGAATCTTTCATAAGGCTTTGCCTTATCTCAAGGATTCTTTTCTATAGGAATGTTAAAATACGTTACCTAAAGATAAGAGTGCTATCACTGGCTGCGAAATTTCCATACTGAATAGGGTCAAAAATGAAAAAGATGGCAAAAAGCTGTGTGTCCAGTGGTCCAGAAACAGTCCAACTGTGAGAGCATGAAACACTGTGGAGGAGAGGAGTGCCTGTGAATTTGCAAATTTGCACTGAGTGAAGATATGAAGATTGTGGGAATGGCTTCTGAGACACTGGGAGCAGCAGAATAACTGAAGCAGCAGGGGCTCACTTTTTAAAGCTGGCTCTGGGAACCCACCTGGAAAGACAGGGTCACCTAAGCAGATAAGAAAGAATTCTCCACAAGAAGTAGTCTAGTAGATCCACAGAATGAGAGAGCAAAGAGACCAAACCCTCTTTTTTTTGGATAGATTTTCCTCAGCAGGTGTCTTAAGGATCAGAAAGGTAACATTTAAAAAAGTTTATTTTATAAAGAAGGAATGGACAGGATTGAAAATCAGACCATAATAACTCCTTTCACCTATACACTACTGTAATGCCTCTGGGAAAGAATGGTAAAATGGCACAGAAAAAGGGAGTACAAACGGAAAATATTTTCTGAGGTGTCTCTCTGATGTCTCATACACTTCCTAATATTCTGCATTTGGCAGGCAGAGAGTGCACATCATAATGTGGGGGCACATCCATCTCTACTCTTCAGATGCATGAGCCACCTTGCTTCCTGGCTGGTAGGTGACAATGTGTTAGGAATTCCAAAATATCTTCCTTCAGGAGCAGTATGGTGGCTGGGCGTGTTTGCTCTCGTGAGAAGGGCTAACCCCTACCCAACCTCGTCCTTCGGAAAGAGATAGGCTGGTGAATCCTGTGTCTGATGCTAATGACAATAATAATTTAGATTTAGGATTCTTGGATATTCTGGGGAAGGGGGCATGAGGGACTGAGGCACAGTGGCAGCCATTTCTTGGATGGGGATAAGATAATAGGGAGCATCTAAGAGCTGCAGAAAAAAAGAGTGATATAGAGAAGAATAGAAAAGAAAATAGACACCTGCAAAACTGCTGAAGATAAATTTGAGATAAGGAAATGGAAGAAAATTTTGGTGTGTACATAATATTTTCTTTGAATTTTAACAGAGACATGAACATTTAGGATTATTTTTATCATTTTTCATAGATGACTGCTAGGCAGGTTTGTGCCCTGGTAGAAGGGAGGAGAAACTGCCACTGTTTCTAAATCTGGTCTCTATATTATAAAAAATTGGCAGAATTATGCGAATTTGTGTCTATATTGAGCTCCCAAAAGTACACATTCAAGAAAAATGTTGCAATGGTTTATGAAGAGAAACTCAGATTTAAAGCATAATAAAAACAAAAGATTGTAATTTACTCCGTTTACTTGACCCTCTAGATGTGCATTGAACAGGGATTACGTAGACCAGCACGTCTTTAGGCTTCAAATATGGTTCAGAAAGCTATAAGAATTCATGAAGTCCATCTTTCCCTTCAGGCTTTCTTGTCTGCTTTTCCTTTCATTTAACTGTATTTTCCAACAGTTGCTGTATCATGTTACATTTATTTTTAAAATTGGGTTTTTTTCCATGTTTCACTTAGAAAGGGACACTTTTCTCTAGCCACCACAGAAGATCTTTTTGAAAGGCTTTTTCTTAGGGCATATCTCTGTCCAGCTTAACTTTGTTCTTTATAACACCCAAATACTGCGCTTGGTTTACCTGCTGTGTCTGGCCCAGGAATTTCTCTATTGTAGCTCAGATTTCAGCATTTAGCTTCTAATTGGATAGGAAGCAACTTCCTGCAGATATGTGAACTGCATAACCTCTGATCTAGCCAGTCATTCATAAGTAATAGAGGTGGTAGAAGGTTCTTTGCTGATGGGGGCAGGACAGAGATGCTGCCAGAAATGAGCCCTGGGTTGGGAGGGGTGGGACTGAAAGGCAGCTACAGTTTTATAGGGAAGCTAAAGAAAAGAACAGTGCTCTCTGAAAAATTCTGTACAAATGCAGATTTGTACAGTATTGGCAGATGTCTTCCTGTGTTGTTTTGAGGCCTCGTCCAGAAAGCGGCTGTTCCATGATAAAATTTTCTAGGCATGGAAAAATGATACTGCTTTTTGTGATAAAATATTTCTTTTAGTGATAGGTAGCTAAGTTATTACATGTTTTCAGGTCAAAACCCATGAGGTTCTATGGCTGGGAATACTTGTAGGTAAATCTTAAAGTGATTGAAATATTACTGAAGTGTTCTGTCATCCTACTGAAATCTATTTTCTTTGGAGTTTTTATAGAGAAGGAAGTGCAGCAGCTGAACCAAAAACTGCCCTAAGAATTGTTGGACTGTGACAGATGAAGGATTTTGGCTTGCTGCTTGGAGAATCATGGAAAAAAAATGCAAAAATAGCAAAAATTCCAATATCATCTAAATGCATTCTGGCCAGCAGATTTAGGAGAGGTTAGTCCCACACCTTAGCTGTTTTCATGAGGCCTTAGACATCCAAGATTCTCCTCTATCTCCATTTATCAAAAACGTTAGTACAGGATATCCAGTTTCTAATCAAGCTGGCAGAGAGATTTCTTTAGATACTTCCTGTACGTGGCGCCTGTATGAAGCCCAATGGAGACTTCCGCAGTACCGTGTAGCCAAATTCTTTGCTGACTCTCAGATTTTTAAATCATCAGAGATTTGCACTGCTGTGAATGAGCACAAAAACAGGGTTCAGGAAATTCCCTAATATTTTCGCAGAAAATATTCACATTGCAAAAAACTAATGTTTTTATTACTTTCAGAACCCATCTGAACAGATTATTTTTTCACTTGCATTACATGTAAGCAGACACACCAATATTAGTAACTTTGAACATGTCAAGAAAATATTGCTGTTGCTGAGGAAACAGGATGCTAATCTCAAAACCAACATAGATATTTCCTTGTAAACTACCAATTAGGCAGTAAGGTTCAAGAGGGCATCATAGAGTAATCATTGCCATGGAGATTTATATGGCAGAGTAGAATTTAATGGCATAAGTATATGGGGGACATGAAATCAACTCAATAAAAATTATGAATAATATACTCTGTGCCTGAAATTTTTTTTCTCTTAAGTCACAATAAAATTACATGGACAGGACACAGCACCAAATTTTAAAATTTAGGGTTTTCTTCTCTCTATGTGTGTGTTTAAATCTTCTAAATGTTTTAGTCAGACTCATGCAGTACTAGATCATGGTACCTTTCTTATAGGTCTGGTATTAGTCCTCAGCAGCAACTTTTTGGAAAGAAGTCTCAATCCCCTCCATGTCAGAGGATTGGAGCCAACACTGCCATTAAAAGAGCTTCTCTGTCTGGAATGAAATCCTGTACAGAGTGTGAGATCTGCATCAATAAAATGTTATTCTCTCTTGGCAGATACTCAAAGGGAAGGCAGGTGGCAGTAACACTGCCTCCGCTCTGATGATGTGGATCTGTCTGCAGAGGTCCATGGGTTCAGTTCTGACATAAGAAAACATAACATAGAGCATCTTTTATTGGATTTGGTGAATTTAGTTCTTTTGGTTTTCTTTTCACTTGAAACAAGTGCTCTGATGTTCTTTCACAGAGTCTTAATAAAATCCACAATAGTTCAAGTGTATTGAGATATTTTAGTGTCAAAGCACCAAGTTTGTGAAATTTAACGGTTTGGTAAAATGTGATAAGGGAAAGAACTTTCTCTTCCCAGCTGCCAAAAAACCAGCATACAGAGAAGGCATACTCCATTTCAATAAATGATTTTTTTCCTCTATATCCTGTGAAAATAGTTTATGTAAAAACAATTAAAATGCCTGAAAGAACTAAGCAGCCAGGTTCCAAGAATGGAAGGACTTAGGGGAAAAATTAAAATAAACTAAAATTAATCTACAATTTTGATCTGGATTGAAGTATAAATAGCTCAGGTACATCATGAAGAAATATTTTGATTAGCTAGCAGGCTACTCTCAGCTGTCTGGATCTGAGAGCCCACCCATCGCGCCCACAGGCAATGGAGTCATCAGTTGTCTTTCCCTCATTAAAGACAGATAGGGACTGGATCTCCTTCCCTTACTGAACACTTCAGCTTCCTTGAGAAGAAAGGAGGCATCAGCAAAAGCAGGGCAGATTAAATACCACTGCAAATTCCAGAGCGACTTCTTGCCAGAATAATTTCTTCCACCAGACTGGCAAACAGAATAAAACTGGTGTTTCAGCATGTGTGGTCACAGCCTGGGGTTAAGCTTATATTGAGCATGGAGAATTTGTTACTTTGCACACTGATGGAAATGTGTATAAATGGCAATTAAATGTATTATGAACTACTTTAAAGTATTCAGATTTAATCTGTCTTAAACAGTGTCTTAAAGTCATCTAATGAGATGGTGTTTGTCAAATCTACTCTTAATGCCAAAATTTTTCACTTGTTTTTAACTTGTAAGTTACTAGAAACCCTGGATCAAGCCTGCCTGATATCTTATAGGTTTTACAGAAGAAGCAGGAGGGCTGGAAGTTTCCAGAGGAGGAGCCAGAGAGCTGCATGAGTACTGAGGCAGCCGTTGGATGACCGAACCCCATGGATTTAATGATGATGGCTTTAGAAAGTAAAGTAGCAAAGTAACTGAATTGTTTCAGAGTTCACAATCCAGAGTCAACTTAGAGATAGTTTCACTTCCTTGGCACTGGATGAGAAATCATAGTACTGCAGAAGCACAGAATGGATTGAATTGGAAGGGACTGTAAAGATTATCTAGTTCTGACTCTCCTACTGTGGGCAGGGATGACACCCACAAGAGCTGGATGTTCAAAGCCTCATTCAGCTCCTCTGTTAGAACAGCTTACCAGGGGATCTCTCATCTAGTAATTCTTTAAAAGGTGGAATTTCACTCTTCCAAAGTTCAGATCCTTGTTCCTCAGTATCACAAAATTGCTACAGCCCACACTCCCTCCATTCCTAGCCTCTTTAATTAGCTTGTTTCCATTGGTGAGCACCAGGTCTAGTAATGCTTCTCCTCTGGTTGCTTTGTCCAACACCTGGATGAGTAAGTTATCCTCAACATAGTCCAGGACTCTCCTGGATTGTGTACAGCCGGCTGTATTTCCTACCCAGTAGACATCCAGGTGTTTGAAATCCCCCATCAGGATGACAGCCTGTGAGGGTGATGCTGCCTGCAGCAGAATCAATAGGCTGCATCAACAGGCTTCTCCTGCTCAGGCAGACTCAGACCCACAGCACAACGTGCCCTTGGTCGGTCCTGTCCTTGATTTTTACCCAGAGGTTCTCAGCACGTTTGTGGCTGTTTTACAGAGGTAGCTCTTCAGAGCTTATTCATTCTTTAAGGTAGAGTGAAACACCCTTTCTCCTCCTACCCAGCTTATCTCTTCTGGGCCTGTAGCTCTCAATTGTTGTGTTCCAGCTGAGATTCATCCCACCATGTTTCTACGATAGCAATTAAGTCAATTTCTAGCTCCACCATGATTTGCAACTCCTCTTGCTTATTACCAATGCTGCGTGCATTGGAGTATAGGTACTTCAGCTGAATAAATCTTCAGGAAAAAAAGAAGAAAAAGTATAGAAAAGAAAGAAAAGATTTCTCAGTTTTAGATCTAGTTTTAGACACTTTGCAGTAAATATCTATAAACTGTCTTTTAGAATTATTCTGTTTTGATTAACAGGCCTAACACTCATTAAAACCAACACAAAGCTCTCATTAGTCTCCCAGCTGAGAGATTTATGCAGAAAGAAGTACATCATGGTTTCTTTTCCAACTCTGCTGAGTGCTTGTTTATGTAAACACTTTTGCAACCTATCCTGGAATTTTAGGTGGTAATGAACTGCTGGTGAAACTCTCAGGCATCATGCAACACACATCCGGTCTGTTTAACTACAGTAAACAAAAATATGATGAATTCCTCAGATCATGTTTTAATCCAAGTCCAGCTGCATATGATTTTCATGGCATAGCTGCAAAATCCATGACTTCTATTTCTGACAATGCTCAGACACCTCCACTGGCTCACCTGACCTTCCTGGCAGGAATAAGAGATGACTAATGTGAGGAGAAGGAAATTGACTGCAAAGGAGGGGAGGAGGTGGCATCATTGTTTTCTAAATATTGGAAAGACAAAACAAAACCACTAATAAGAAAGCCTCACCACACCCTTAATTCTTAACATGTTTTTTTCTGAATTTTCAGTTTGCTTCACTAGAAAATGGGTCATCTTTCTTGCCGAGAAGGACAGTATTTGTGGTTACCACCTAAATATTTTAAATTTCATGGATGTTGCATTGAGAAATGTCTACAGAGATGTCTTCAACATACTTTTCCAAAGCAATCACTTATTGCTTCTCGTGATAATATATTTCTTAGCTATTTTTAATATTTAAAAACAAAGAGGTCTGATAAAGCCTACCAAGTGTTTATCAAATAATTAATTTATTAACATAAGCTTCTAATGCTATCTTAAAATTTCTATCTCAGTTCACATTTAAAGGTGTAAATTCCTTAATACATAAATTTTCAGCAAAAGCTCAGATATTTTTAAACCAAGTATCCATATTGTAGTTTCTTAGTTCAAGAATAATCATGGGGTAAACACACTGCACACTATTAATTTTTGTTTCTAATATGCATTTTCTTGGTGTATGAGAAACACATCTTTGATTAATCCTCTGCAGTTATTTGCCAACTTTTAAAATACAGTTTTTCTACTTCCTTGTAAATCTCCTTTATGGCAAAAAAATCTGAATTAAGCAATATGAATATGTTCATAACAGAGATTTTTCCTTGAAATATGCACTCCATGTAAAAGTTAAACTGAAGTATCAGTATGAGGTGTCGATGTTTTTGGTTTTTTGTTGTTTGGAGTTTTTTGTGTTTGTTTGTGGAGTTTTTAGATTGGTTTTTTTTTGCGGGGGGGAATGCTTATAAGTTATACTTATGAACTATGAAATACATGGCACAAGTCATAAACCGATACTGAAAAATTACCTTTTGCTCCACATATGGAGGTATATTTTACGGCAAAGTGGTAAACAAAACACATTTTTAAGGTGGTTCAGTGTTGCAGTATTATATTGTGTAAAACATTCATTTTTAATTTACTATATTTATTTATTTTAACAAAGTACTCAATTTACCTGACTAATAAAAAAAATCAAAGAAGAAATATTTGCTAGAGGAAAATACCTTTAATAACGAATTCTTTGTAAACTGGACATAGATCCGTGATTAAGGGGGATATAGTTTATGAGACTAGAAGAATTTAAGGAGCTATTTAGCTGACCAGCTGCTAACTTGAGATTTGTTTGCCTAAAACTTTACAAGGATGTTGTATTTATGTAAACAAATCCCATCTCCTGTGCCAGCGTCAGACTACATCAGACTAACATGAGCTCCTTGAGTGTACTGACTACCAGATCAAATCAGTCACCTAAACACAGATTCTGTCCATCCAAGACAGTCCAAGATAGTCAAGATAGCTACACAAACCTGTGGGTATGACATAAGTCCTACCAGAAACTTGTACCTTTCTAGAATGGCTGATTTAGGCCATTGAGATTGCCCTAAAAAAGTCTCAAAGAAATGCTTGTGTTCAGACAGTTAAATCCAGCCTAGCTGCTATATATATAAACACACAGTAAAATCTACTTGAAGGACCTGGACCATCCTGGTCCTTCAATGAGAGTTATGTCTCACTGTTTTTCCCACCAAACACATTGCATTTATTTGTGTACTAATTTTGGACTTAATTAAAAAGAAAAAAATATGGCTTTTGAAAAGCAGGGGGATTATGATAATTCCAAAAATGTTTCTGTTAGTACTCATAAGCCAAGGGCCCAGCTGGTGCTAATGATATTGACTATGTAAAGACAGTGTTCTGTTTCATATTCTTCATTTTTTTTGTACAGAATGATTTTGATGAGATGACCATAGCTTGCATAGCCACATGACCAACACAATGCAGAAACTGCAGCTGAACTCAGTTTTATCATAGATTTAGTATGAAGCATTGCTCACATTTATAAAGTATAGATTCAATTATTAATTTTCAAAGGGGTAGAAATCTCATTGCAGATATGGATTTAAATTTGGATTACCTACATGGAGTAAGGCAAGAAAGAATAAGGCGTGTTTTGGCAAGAAAAACTACTGTTATTAATGTGGGTATGACTGTGCAAAGTTAGGAAACACAAGGAAAAAAGAGGAACTAATTTGAGCAGTGATAACATTCTTTGTATAGAAATAGGAATTATCAATATGAACATTTTTTTAGACTAATATACTGCAAGCTGTTCCTTGCAACTGTTAAATATGCATTTAATTTCATATTTACTACTGTGACATTTTAGTCAGATAGTAGTATTGTTCATTTAAACGGTGTTACTTCTTATCTTTATGCTTTTTTTCTTATTGTAACATGTGGACCAATATTAGCCTTTAAGATAAAACCTTTCTACCAAGAGGAAACATCAGCAGAAAGGGAGGAAATAAATGAAGCATACCTTTAGGCAATTAAATATGCTGGCACAAGATTTCATGCACACATATTCTTCAGAATCCAAGATATTTGTATTTCTTTCATAGGAAGAACTACCACAGATGTCTCTCTGCTTATTCCTACTTACCCTTCTTGTAGCACGTAGACATAGTGAAGGACGGTGCACAAAGGACACTTCTTGTCAGGCAAAAGGCACTTAAGAACAGAATGGATATGTAAAAATTTAAATTTTAAATTAAATTAAATTTATTAAATGGGACAGAGGTAACCTAATCTTGAAGGTAGGCTTCAGACCACGTGTGGGTTTCTCCCACTGCAGCCTGATAGACGTGATATTGCCACAGCGTTGTGTTCCCAAGCCCTGCCAACGGTGAGGCTGAGCCCGTGTCCCCAGTAGGCAGCCAGGTGTGTGTGCACCTGTACACACATGCATGAGGGCACACAGAGCCCTACACACAGAGTGACACAGGTCAGCACCTTCACTGACACTCACACGAACACTCACTGTGCTACATTTTCCCATGCTCGCTCCTCCTGCATCTGCCCTGATCCTTTTCTTGTCTTTGGTCCTGACCACTAGCCTCTTATAGTGTTTCACTTAGTAACCAAATGCTCTGGCCCTGCATCCTCTAACAAGTTCTCTGCTTCTACAGGCAACCACCTACCTTGTATGGCTTTCATGATGGAGTTTCTTCCACTTACACTGAAGGGAGTGTTTCAAGAAGAAACCAGCCTTTTCTAGGCCAAACAATAGAGCTAGGCACAATAGGCAGGAACTGATGTGCAGGAAGTTCTAACTAAATATGAGAAGGGACCTGTTCACTGTGCAGGTGGTAGAGCACTGGAATAAATTACCCAGAGAGGTTGTGGAATGTCCCTCAATGCAGATATTGAATAACTGTCTAAATGCCATCCTGTGCTGTGTGCTCTATGATGATCCTGACTGGGCAGGGAGGTTGGATCAGGCGATCCCAGTATGGTCCTTTCTGACCTTATCCATTTGGTGATTCTGTGACTCTTGCTGAGTATCCCATCAGGGACAATGACCAAATTTCCTTTGTGGTGGTCCTTTCTGACCTTATCCATTTGGTGATTCTGTGACTCTTGCTGAGTTTCCCATCAGGGACAATGGCCAAATTTCCTTCTTTGCTAGCTTTAGGATAGTTAGTTCAGTCAGTGCCATTTTCACTGATGATATTGGTAGGGTTCTTCTACCAATCTTTGCACTTATCATAATTGCTCTTTAATCACACCAAACATTTTTACATGTGCATAAAACCTATCAATGTAATTACTCCTCTCCCTTATGTTTTACTGTCTTCCCATCTAAATCAGAGTCTGCATGCAAGGAACCATGGGGAATATGTTTATGTCTGTCAATTTCAAGGTGCAAATTTGCTAAGCTGCTGCTTTTATGTATTGCTCCTTTTCATAGGCTCTTTCATTACACTGATCACTTAAATGAGGTTAAGGTTTCAGCTTTGCTGAGCTCCTGAGAATATAAGAGTTCTGAGGACAAAACTCAACTCCAGGGTCCTCAGCTCTGTTCCTGTGACAGTGGTGAATAGAGGTGAATAGTGGTGAATAGAGGTGTCTGCTCATGGAGGTGAATAGACAAGAGAGGTAAGAGCAAATTAAAGCTCTTGTCATTGAGAAATAAACTGTTTCCCTGGAAAGCTGTTTATTCAAGAGGCTACTACATTAAGAAGTTACATTTCAGATACAATGATGCTGACATGCCAGGTGCCAGTAGAGGAGATGTGCAGAAAAATCTGATTTATGAAAATTAAATTTTCTGTGGAAGCTTTTTCCTCTTTTTAAAAAGTGACTCAAAAGACTTATTTTTCTCCTGGAGTGTCTGGCCATGGGTCTTATGTCATAGCAGCCCTACAAAATATATTCAGAACACAATGAATTGGACAAAGATTGGACTTGATGTTCTTAGAAATCTTTTCCAACTTTAATGATTCTATCATTCTCATGGTTCTATTTGGTTTCTTCTTGAATACGAAAGATTGTTAGTTTCAAAGCTGTCTTCTGCAAACAATGTTAGGGAAATATCACTCACTTTTATTTAATTCTAAGAATTTTAATAAGGCATACAGAGCATTAATATTTAAACTCACAAAATTATTTTTTGCATGGTAGCATTTGTTCAGTTTTATGACTTTCTAAAGTGTAATACATTCACATTTCAGGGCTCTAAGAGGAATTAAGAACTCTTGTCTGACACTGTAAAGAGAGTTCAATCAAACTCATATGCAGTAGAAAGAGAGCCCCATAGGATGCCAAAAAAACCAGATACCAGAGTGCAGCTAAGAGGAAAGTAGGAAGAAAGAACTCACACCAAAATTGTTATTTGGTGGCTCTGGCTTTGGACATTCAAATTGCTGTTCCATAGACATGAGCTATTACCATTCAAAACCAGACCAAATAATTTCTATATTCATATATAGGCTTTTCTGTTGCTTTGGATAATTAGTACTGAATTCCTTAAAGGCATATTAATTTTCTTGCAGGTATGTGATGATTTTATATTCCTAGAATCATGCTGTGATATCTATTATCAATATTACTTCAGTGAAATCACTGAAAATTGATCCTATATATATAGAAGGGGATTCCAGAAACCAAAGACAGAAAATAATTTATTTTCTGATATTTTTATCTCATAGATTTGTAGTTCAGAAGATGGATAAATTGCATAACATTTGTGACTGTTCTTTTTTCCATTCTCAGGCATTGAGGAAAGTATCTTTGATACTACTGCCAAAGATAACTAAGTCCAAAAAACAGTTTTCTACACAGTACGTCTTCAGAGATTTTGAAATGATTAAATAAAATTCTTCAAGATGTACTCAGTCTGATAGTCTGTAATAGGAATTAGGAATAAATATTGGGGAAAAAAAAGCACTAAGTAGGCAAGAAAGAGTCAGTTCCTTTGTAACTATCTCTATCATTGCTGCAGGGCATATGGCAAAAACATTCAAAGTTGCGTCAGTGTCCATAAAAAATTACCAATCTCTATCACCATGAACACACTGTATTGTGATGCTGTCGTGCTAACATATTACACATGACTGAGGAAAATGGTTTTAACAGCTAAATTGCAGGAGCTACCAAGGAGTTCCTATAGTTCCCAGCTTCTCTACCACAGAATACCTTGACACTACTGCAGCAAAACTGATGTCAAACTGACTGTAGGTGTTTATGTAATGCTTACTGTGAAATTCCTGTCATTGCAATCACAAGTATTTATTTATTAAATGTTACAAGAAAAAAAAATATTTTCAGGGTTTTTTCAGTAGACTGGGAAAGCAATCTGTGGAGTTTTCACAGACATTTGCTTTCATTTTCAAGAGCTTTACTATGGATGATTCAGTCTTTGTGGTAACAGCCAGATAACATGGGCTAATCCAATACCCTTTGAAGTCAGAGTGCTGATATTCCCATTGAAGTAAGCAAGCATTTGTTAATGAGTAGATTGACCTCTTATCTTTAGGAGTATACCATTATCCCTAAAGTTACTCTGCTCATACATTCACCTTTATAGCTGTGGGCCCAATTGTAATGCACTTGGGATATTCAAGCCCCAGTCCTGGCTAATTTGAAATCTTTTGTATCTCATAAATTCTATTATTTGAAACTTGCTTAGTATCTTTTCTCATACTAGTTCCTTTGAGTTATGTAAGTACTTGGCTTCACGAATGATGTCAAAGGAAATTCGTTAGGTTTCTCCCTAATTTGTGATTTCACAAAGGTGTATGTTTCTTCATTTTCCCCTCATTTCTCCCCATTTGTTTCTTCCCATATTTCATATTATATTTCTTTCTTCCTATATTCTTCTTCTCATTTTTTTTAATCTTTGAATCCAGTCTACAGGGTGAAACTTACTCTACCCATTTTTCTATAAACTAAAAATCCCACCCCTAATACATGAATAACCACAATAAAAATGGGAATGCTAAACAGTCTTCATTCATCTGGAAGCCAAAATGCATAAGGTGCAGAAAGAACAGTAAGATCAAATAGTCCTATGCATGCCACTTAGTGATTTCTTTCATTCAAGTACATGTCAGCACAGGGCTGGACGAGCCTAAAAATAAAGCCTAACTGAAGACAATTGCTCCCTGGATTAAAATTTCTGAGGCACATAAGAAAACTGAATTAAAATCACTAGAGAATTTCAGAGTAATGAGCGACTGAATGCCAAAAAGAAATGAATCTATTTATAACAAAATTAAAAGTTTGAGTCGATACAGGAGGAATCAGTGGATTATGTCAGTTATTTATGAGGTGGATGGAATTAATCAGTGAGAGAGAGAGCATCTGTGAATGCAATGATCTGACTGGAAAATTAGCAAATCATCCCACAAACATTCAAAGTTACTCATCACCATAAATTCAGTAAAATCATATGTGATATTAACAACAGATATGAACAGAAAGGTTAAAAAGCTTGTGTGATATAACAATGAAAGCTTTCCTGATTTTCCTCTTTGTTTCTTCTCTGCCAGAGAACTGCAGATGCCCAGAATATAACTCATCCAGAATATATAATATTTAAAATTATGACTGGATCTCTTTTGTGCCAGGTGCATAGTAAATTTAACTGCTTCCATACTGCAGACTTAAATGTTGTTCTCAGCTGTTTGTCCAGAATTTCCAAATACCTTCATCTATATCCAATGTCATCCATGCTGCAGGAGGTCTAAGCTCATAAATGAACAGCCCAAGTAGCCAAGTAATTTCCAGGCAGAAAAAGAAGACAAATCTTGAAAAAGCTAGATACATTACCTCCTTTATACTGTAAGTTTTGAGTGAACTAATAGTAGGGCCCATTTTGGCATTTCTCTCTTGGTGCATGCTTTTTGCTTTCTAGCCTCTACCCTTTAAAACTTACACAAAAAATAAAAATAAAAATAAAAAAAAGACAAAATACTTCCCACTGCAACAACAAAAAACAACAAACCAAACAAAAATAAATATATTTTAGACTGAACTGCACTTTTGGAATGAATGTGTTTTCACAATAGAAACCTTATTAAAAACATGATTAAATATAATTGAGATACCAAGTACTGGTCTCTGAAATTAACTTAAGCATATATTGAGGTATTCAAAATGTAGATGGAATTTGTGGCCTTCAATACACAGAATTTAAAAGTAAAGTATCTTTTCTCGTATTTTTATTTTCAAGACACTTGCATTACTTCTCTTTCATGAAAAAAGCAAAATAGACAAACTTGTTCATCTCTTTATTATTTCTTTAAACATTTCTCCAATCAAAATAGAGCTGTAGAGGCTGAAAGTCTGATATGCCCTTCCCTTACTGTTCTTCACTGTCGAATATCCAGGACTGACTGAGAAGCAAAGGCCCATTGCAACAAAAAAACCCCACATATTGATGCGTCCATGACCCATTAAAATATCATTTGGCTTTCAACACTGTGTTCTAGTGTAGTGGGATGATGGGCATACAGATATTCCCACTAGGGCTTAAGCTCTGTTTGTGCAAAATTCCCATGTTTCTGTAGATGTAATGCACCCTTCTGTGTGATCTTACATTCTGGCTGCAAACAGCAAAAAAACCCCATGTATTTATAATGGAAAGTCTTTTTCTAAGGCCTATCAATATCTAAGGAATAGGAATCTGAACTTCTAAGACTTTCCAAAGATAAAGTAGAACTTTTAACTTTCAACTTGCTTGAAATTTCTCTCAAGTTAACAATAAACAAAACATTACAATTTAATGGTCACTTGTGAATGAAGCCATTGATGACAATATGTTGCTTACCTCTGTAATTCCATAGCAATAATATTACACAAGTGTTCACTAATGGGACTCTTGACAAATTGCTATGTATTCCAAAAACTAATAGACCTGTATATAAACAGCACGTCTTTGTTCTGCTAGTTTGGAATTTTTTGAGAGTTATGAGTTGACAAATAAAAATAAAAACAAAAATTCAAATGAATGCAGAGAGAAATTTCTGTCTTTGTTACTTACTTTATAATCCTTATTGAGCATCTGGCTGTTCTGTGATGTTCATTAAACTAAAAATATCTAGTTCAGCCTATCTCTTAAAGTTGTTGCCAGCAACAGAAACAAGTACATTTCAGTAGCACAATTACTGATCTGTGCTATTCATAAATAAAAATGCTTTTCCATTTTTTCACACATATTATATGGGATTCAGAGCTTATTTCATGTTCTTCAGGCATTCTTTAATCTTATTTCTACCTATGATTTTTTTCTATCAGAGGTATATCTAAGTACAGCTCAAATCCATTATTAGAAGTCCTTCTCAACATTTCATTCCTCTGAACCTCTCACTCTTCTTGAGACGATGCAACTTTGAGTCTTAATCAGCATACGCAAAACTATGGCACTACGCTGAGTCTGAGGTGAGCAGTACGGGGATGAATGAAGACTGTCTTACCAAGTCAGTGCTGATGAGTTTTATGCAGGGGAATTTTCTCACTCTTTTCTCAAGCAACCCAAGCAAGCAACCTGTTCTTCTTGTCCATCAGTTTCCTCTGGCTCTCAAGCATGCTCACCTAGCCATGCGCTCCTAACAGAAGATGATGAATGTCTGCATGAAACTTTTTTGGTGGTTTATCTCTCTGCTGTGTGCTCAAGTTTACCCACTTTGGTTTGATTTTTCATGGGCTCTGGTGTGTACCTCTTCCTAGATATATTGTTCAGCTTTGCTGTCCAGGCAGAGAACACGACAGAGGTCTGGGGAGTGTGCAGCTGTGACCAGAGCAGCTGGATGTCTTTTGTTAGCATCCCCATGCAGCAAGGACTAAGCTAGCACTGGAACTGGTGTGGTAAGAGCAGAAAACATTGTGTGATACTGCTCCCAGATGGATATCGTAACTTACCAATGTTCTGTCTTCCAGAACAGTGATGATTAGCCCTTCTCTCATCCCTGGACCTTCTTGGTCAGACGAAGCTCATTTCACGTGGGAGCTAGCGTTAAGGGAAAAGACATCCGACAGAATTTATGGAGAAACGCTTCAAACATGAAGGATATGGGAAATGGATTTTGCTTGCCATTGAAGATGTGTTGTAGATTGTTAGCCTGCCATGTCTTTCCTTCCACTGGCACAGTAAAAAGATTCTTTTTAATATGTAAAGAAATAGAGATTTCTTTAAGATCCGGATTAATAATTTATTTCTAATCTTATCAAATAATTAAGTTTTGAATGAATGTCTCGTTTTTAAAGTTGGAATCTTGAGATTTATGAAAAGTAAAGCATAATTCAATGTTTAAGAAATATATCTCTAAAAGGCAATTTGGTGGTCTTAATCTCTTCAATCTTAAAATAGAGGATTTCAGCTATTGAATAACTCTTTAATCAGTGAAAAAAACCCCCACTTTTAAAAGATTGTGAGGTTCTTATTGATCATTTAGGTCAGTTGTTTCAGGTTTCTGTAACGTTAAAACTCCTGAGGGGATTATAGTGTCTTTTTTTGCTGTTGTTTTGTCTTAGAAGAAGCATCAAAATGCTTTTTCTTAATTGTGTCAAAACTGAGAAGCTCCTTCTTTCCACCAAATTCTTTCCTTTACTGAGCAGTCCTCATTTACCTCCCCTTGCACGCATTGTTTCAGCAAGGACATATTCATTATGAAGTGACATTTTAAGTTTTCATAAACTCCACATCCCCAGAAGAATTCTGTGGCTGCTATTTGTGAGCATGCAGGAGACAGGTCACTGCTAGGTAGCTCATAGACTGGTCCAGTGGCTTTCAAGTACATTCCAAAGTTTTGAAGTTTTGCTTCTAAAACCATGGACATTCCAGAAGCATTTCTGCCATTAATTTTTGAATGAGAACTCAAACTCTTAATGCCTTCATTGTTTCCAACTATTTTTGTGAAATATTTTCATTTAAGCACTGAAATGTAGTATATTATACTTTTGATATCACACAGCAAGTTACTTCATTTAGATCATAAAGGACACCAAAATTAATTTATGTAGACACACACAAAAGCATATAGACATAAAAATAGAGGCCCCTGTCTTTTGTTGTATACTTTTGAGGGGATGCTGGAAAATGCATCCAAATTTTGCAGTTCAGGTGTCATTCTTGTTTACAGACTGATAGCTTCATGCTGAGTATTTAAACCATAAGGTCTTTACAGCACTGCAGGGATACTGCAAAGGTTTGTTTTTCCTCTCTTGAGTCTCCTTAATCCCATTCTGGAGTAAAAGTACTTCCATAATCCCTCGCTTTTGAGTGAAGATGTCCTCATCAGAGATGTCTTTTTTTTTACTAATCCCTATTCTCAGTGGTCTTATTGCTGCATTACCAACATTCTTTTTACCTGGCTAACAAGAGATACTCATGTCCAGCTACTGCCTCTGCTCCTCCACAGTCTCTATTTGCCAAAGTGACAGGAGCTGATGGACTACTTTGAGTCATCTAAGAATTTTCTTTACTCTTTTCCTCCCCTTAGTTTTTATTTATGACAAGACACTGGAAATATACAAGGAATTAAAGCTTTGAAGAGAGATTTTTTATTCATGCAGAAAGGGCCCTGGAAAAAGTACAATTGCAAAAGATGACAAAGAATAAAGCTTAGTTCTTAAAAGTGTCACATCTTTCTAAGACTCTTGTTTTCAACTGCTGTTGTGGGCTTTTGAATCAATATACAATTTTTGAACTTGCTTTTAGCTGAAAGCTATTTAAAGAGTCCTTTTCTCAATCAGCATTCTACAAAGGTAGAAGTGTTTACTCTCTACTTTCATTGCTACATTTTAAGAAGAGAAGCCAAATTCTAAAAGCTGACTGAAAGACAAACCTTGTCTTTTGGCACTTGCACAATAGGTGCTTACACTAAAGTCAGATGATTGACTTTTTAACTGTTAACACATGACATAACTGCTCTGAGACACACAGAAAAAGCCATTCTGTAGGGTTTTCAGTACATCAGTTGGATACTAGCACAGCTCTATTATTTTCCTTCATGGATAATCAAGGCACCATTTTTTCCAACTAGTTCTTTAATTTTTGTCTACCATGCCAAACAAGGTTGAAATTAAACTAATATTCTATTTCTGGAACTCTCAAAAGTGAGATAGATGCATTTTAATGCAATTTCCTAATGGCTTGATTGTTACTTAAAACTGGATTTTTTTCCTTTTTGTATTTTAAAACATCAGGTAAGCAAACAGAGGTAAATGAACTAATGTCAATTCAAAACCAGAAAGCTACTTCCTTCATTTCAAGTATATGACAGCATCATGACATCTTCCTAACTGCTCTCAAGGTTCTCATTTAATATTTTTTTTCTTAAAAGAGAAACCCTCCTGTTCATAATTCAGTTTTGCTGCTTACTTTCTTTGGTCAAATGAACTGATCAACTGCTGTAAAATTCCCATTCTTATGAAGAAACTTTTGTACATAAACATTTTGAATTATGTTTGAAGACTGCACAACTTACATGTCATGTTCTAGAGAAAATGAATACTTCATGCTCAGCACTTAAATGTGCCATTTCACAGTAGTTTTGCAAAATATGGTAATATTTCCACAGATTTTACTATAATTGTATCATTGTTACTCTGAATATTATTACCAATAAGCTGGAAGCTAGTAAACCCTCCTGAAGGAATCCTAGAAAAAAACTGTCTTTCAATTGTACTATTGAAGATCAAGCACAGTAGTTGACTAGTGTACCCCATCAAAATAGCCACTTATTAAATGCTGTCTTTTATGTTTCAAAAACTTGAAAGTGCTCCAGTGGGGAAAACTAATCTAGGTAAAGTGCCATAATATTTTCGTAGTAGATAATGGTAGGAGCAGATTTCAGGACTGAAAGATCCTTAGGAAGGAGTCTGAAACTTTGGGCAGGCAAGAATCTCACCCTTTTACAGTTTTAAAATGTGAACAGATGGTCGTTCTTGGATGCGCCAGCTTAAGGAGTGCTGTGAAAATAACATGTACTCTAAATGGGATGCCAGTTTACAGGGATGTAAACAGAAAAATCAGTAGGAGGGTAAGGGGTGAGGAAAATACTCTATCTCACCAATACTGCTCCTTACAGAAAACTTGTGCCACTAGATTTATTTAGTGAGATGCCTTTTTATGTTTAGCAACACTTCATTTCACCACGTCAGTAAGTTTGTACTGCCATTATGCTATCAAATGGCATATTAGTGCTCTACTGAAGCACTTAAAGCATTGCACTGCTGCAGGATGCACAGCTTTCTGGTGATGATTTTTATTAAGCAGCCTTACAAGCCTCTGTGATAGCATTTTTCTTTGCACTCTGAATATAAAACTAAAGAGACTTGATGCATTGTGTCTTGTTATGTCTGATTCTGTCAGCGTATGGCTGTGTGTGGCTCCAAGTGATGTGATGTGAGATGTAATGCATCAAAGAGACTTTAAGTTTCTTCTGCATTCTGAATAATGACAGAAACTTTTGCTACAAAAACTAATGTCATGTAATGTTACATATGCAATAGAAAAGGATTTGTAGAAAAATTATAGTGTTTAGTTATGGGCAGAATTAAATTGATACAGGGGAAAGCGGTGAAATCTACTTCTTAGACACATACAGAAACTTGAAAGGAAGTCATAAGATAATGAACATCTAGCATCCTTGGATATGAGAGATGATATTTCTCTAAGTAATTCATTGAGAATTTACAAGTCAACAACAAAAGAAAGATTACAAGTAAGTTTTGGATTTTTTGATGGAAAACCTACAGGCTTGTAAACCGAATAAAAGGAGACTAGGCATTTGTGGATGACAGAAATAATCCTCTGCGTGTTTGTGTGAGAGAGAGAAACGTGGGGAGGGGAGCAGGGAGACAGTGAGAAATGCATTGAGACAGACAACTGGATGGGTAGTGGGACAAACATCTATAATTTCAAGCTGTCCTGAATAAGAGCCTTGCATCCCAGATCTTTAAGGTACCTGCTAAAGCTAGATACTAGAAAGTATGTGAAATTTGTTGAGGTGACTCAATGATAGACATTTAGCATCCTAAAATAATTTTATATGCCTGAAGTAGAGGATGTCTTCTAGGTTTATAATTTCCTTTTTTCTTTTCCCCATCTCCTAAATAAGCACAATAATATCTTGCTACCTCATGAGATGCGATGAGGAAATAAATGTTTGAAGGGAACAAAATTATCTCAGAAATTAAAGCCGTATGGATAACAAGATATGTCCATCATGCAAATGTTTTTGAAACATCAAAAGGCAGCAGCTTTGTAAATCTTACACAGAGATTAGAAGGCTTTTTTTGGAAATCTTTGCTATAAAAAGGCAGCTTATTGTAGAAAAATATTGAGAGCTGATGATTGTTGCTACCAAGAAAATCTTTGATCCAAAATCCATTACAGGGCTTCCTTAATGCCATCAGGTATTCCAGTACTGTGTTTCAGGCACAGTGTAAGTATTTGCTAAAACAGAGAATGAACCAGCTAGGATTTTGGACAGATGGCAGATCAGGAGCAAATAGAAGGACATGCTATTGAAAAGGACACACGGCAGGAGAGGAAAAGAAGTCTCAGGAAGGAGTCATGGTTGTGTCCTGAGAGAAGGCATTGAAATGGGACTTTTAGGAAACATAAGTGAAATGAGATTAAGTAAATTGGTGATCTTTTTGCTTCTACTAAACAGAAGACCCTATTTATATATTTTTATCATAAATAAAGCCAGTAGTAAACTTGACATAAAACACTGATTTCTCCTAATAGCAGCAGTCCTTCTTGAAAGAAGACACATATTTTTGTCAAATCTTTGGGTCCACAAATGTAAGAATGTTTTGTTACACGGCATCAATTCAATTTTAAATGACAGAACAAAACAAATAACTGCTAATTAAAAAGAATAATGGGCATTATCTTCCTTCAAGCCTTAGAAGGGAAAGGAATTATAGTATTTGATTGTGAATCGCATATACATACATTCATGCATTTTGAAAAATTTTTATTTACCTTAACTTCCTTTTCTTTTGAAGAAGACAGCTGTATTAACGAGCTCTTAATTTTTCTACTCTAGACAATTTTTTTCCATAATTGTTAATAGATTAAAAAGCAATGCATGCCAGCATGCAAAGGAGAAATATTTTAAAGTTTTTCTTACAAAATACATTTTGCATCTGTTCTACAGAAATTAGAATTTTAAATGGAAGATATGACAAACAGATATATCAGTAGAGGATGAAATTTACAATTCTTGTTTCTAGACAGAGATTTTAATATGGGCTTCCATAAACTGGTGGTGGAAAGTTAACTAGATGTCTTCCAACTTTAGTGTTTCTCTCTGGAGGAGTAATATGAAATGAAATTCCAACCATGATATAGTAAGTCTGCAAATTTTTTAAAATTTTTTTTCTTATTGATACTTCCTGGGTTAGTGGAAAGTGGTATTGAAACCAGGCACTGCTGGATCCAGCTTTCAGCCATGCCTTGGTTTTGTCATCACTCATGCTGAAGTCATCTGTACTACTGTGACTGTTTGTTGTAGTATCAGACATACTACTATATGTGACTCCCAGAAAAGTAAAGAAATGTGTATACAGAAAGTAGAAAATATTGTTTCTTTTATATTTTATGCTGTCACTGTAATATAAGTGGTATAAGTGCCTGGAACCAGAACAGAATTAATGTGAGTACTGAAACAAAAACAGGCTATCTTTTCTGATACATAAAAAATATCCTGCTATACCTTTGTGCCACTGTTGGAAAATAAAATCAAGATTTAATATATCTTTCTTAGATGGGTGGCATAATTTGTTTGCTCAGAAGGTAATATCATTCATCACAAAAGAGAAATAAAAGAAAAAGGTAGACATAAAACCAAAGAAAAATGTAATCTCCGGGTGAGATGTAAGACATGATGATATCAGAATCCATGTGTTTCTTTTCTTGATCTTCTATACCACAAAACCTGACTAACATACAGAATTCCAAGAAACATTCTACCACTTAACAGTGTTACAGAACACAGGACTGCAGAAATTCAGTAAGAAAAGATCACTGAGAAAGTAAAAGTTATAAAAATGAGCCTACTCGGAGGAATAAGAACATTCATACTGCCTTTCACAATGAAAACAGCTTTTTGATATTTAAGAGGGAATTTTTTTGTGATACAAAGGAAATAAAAGAGTGTTTTATATTCTACTAATCAGTAGCAACATAGTTGACGGTTGGCACTTGAGTATCAGCTGCATATGCAACATACATCAATTTTTATTTTTGCTTTGACATTTGGGCCTGCATTTTCTATAGTTTCAATTTAGTTTTCAACTAGTTTAGGGCCAGACTGGTATAGAACTGAACCTTAGGAAAATAAATATCATGAAATGTAGAGCTTATCTTCAGCATGTATGTCATCATTTTGCCACCCTTTAACATGAGAAGCATGTCCACTATTTCTACTTATTATTTCAGTCAAGCAAAGGCTTTTGCGTGTCAGGTTGGTTCATTAGCCTTTGTTTTAATGTTTTTCTATTTAATGCTTCTCCAGGTAACTCCTATTCTGATCATCTCCCATATCATTGTTTATAATGAAAGTTATTCTGAAAATATGTTGCTCTAAAATAATTTTTAACTGACATTTTAAAAGCATTCCTTAAATGTGTCCAGTAGGATACTCAATATCTTTTCAATATAATTCATAAATAACAGCTGACAGATTCATACAATACCTCTTTGTGACTGAACATGGAATTCACAGGATTATTAATTATAAAAGGAGAAAAATGGGAAACCAATACAAATATGACCGTGTTACAGATATGCTTGTTTTAAATTTACATCTCTCTTTGCAGTCTAGGGTATATGACTAATTAACTCTTTGAATTCTTCCTTTCATTACCTTCTTTACAGCGCTTTCCTCGTTTCTTTATTCCAGTTGCGGCACAACACTCATCTCTTCTAAATACAGCAGAAATGTCAAGACTACTGCTGACATAAGAAAAAGCAGAAATGAACCTTTGAATTAACAGAAAATACACATTCTGCTTGTATTTCCCTCTCCTGTTAAGAGGGCTAGAAATTCCCATCCAAGACACTTACTATTCTGGTCATCGTATATGCAAACAAAGTCAAGACATAACATTTTGTAACAGGTAAAGTATTGAGCTGAAGTCAATTTAAGAAGCAGCATGTTTTCCTACAGCATTAAGGAATACAGAAAATGCATTCTCTCATCAGGCTTTTTCTCTAATCTGTCATGTTGATTTTCACTACCATCATTATATCACTTATGGCCACGTTCAGCAGTGTGGTCTTAGAGTTGTTTTATATGCACCTCATTTATGTTTGCCATGATTTTTATTTAAGGACATTCCTAAGAACATTTTTATAAATTGTACAGGTCATTATTCATCGTTGTTATATGGATGGCTTGCTAGTTACTTGCCAGCCTGTATGTGATTTATTAGGTGAATGCTTTGATGTCTAGAGCACCAGTTTTTCAAACTTGTCTGAAGTGGAAGTGATCTTGAGGCTGTGATATATATTGATTTGATTATTGTTTTGTAAATATTTTCTTGCTTAATAGAGAGAGCGAGCAGAATGACCCGCTTGCAGTGTAACTACTTGTGGGAAAGAGTTTTTGCTAGTCATCAAATAGGACACATAAATCAGTATTATTGAATACAAAATCTATGGCTTGATTTTAAAAAAATAGGCTTTAGGCTTTCCTTTCAAACTGAGTGTTTGGAGACCAAATGAATATGTGTTTATCTTAACTTTTTATATTATTTTTCAGCTCTCAGAATTCTTATTTTTACATATTTATATTGCTTTCTTCATCTTATGCAACAGTAGATGAATTATATACACAAAGCTTTCTCTGATAAAAGGATATTTATTACCAGGATGTATATTATGTGCTATTTTTGTTACAGGGCATATTTTAAGTGAATTGAATCGTGAGCATCCCTTTGCTTATTTTTCTTCCTTTATTTACATGTCTTTAAATAATCTTCATGCTGAAAAACAATGATAATAAGTTTATTACCACATCTTAATAAAAGAGAATGTCCTGTCTCATTGACTTGAATAATGAGTTTTGTTCATTCTTTATCCATTTCCTTTTTTTGAACCATCTCTCTGTGTTTCTCCTTCAGTCATAGGACAAATCACTTCTCAAACTTTTGGAAACATGGATCCAGTTCTGCATGGACTTTAGTTCGTCTTTCATGAAAAAACATTCTTACTGCTGAATGCTTTATAGCAGGTTGTTTTTCTAAGATATTTTTAAAATTTTTTTTCTTTTATGGTAGCCTTCTATTAATTTACCGGTGATGGTGCTTTTTGGTAGTTTTGGGGTTGGTGTTTTTGGTGGGGGTGTTTTTTGTTTGGTTGGTTTGTTTTGGGTTTTTATTTTTTTTTGCTTTGTTTTTTCCCCCAGAATCTTGGAATATTCTTTAGTAGGTGGTCTTATTAACATATCAAAATACCTTTTCATGTAGCCTTGTACAATACAGTAACATTAAAATTATTTAATTGATTCACTGGTTGTACTTTCATTGCATCTAAATTTTCAAATAATTTTATTTGCTTTGTTGTGTGGTTGGTACCAAAAAGAAAAATTCTTTTGCTCAAAGGTAGGGTAAGTCACATTATACTCTTTATTTCTCAGCCTTCAGAACAGAAATCTGCCTTGGAACTTTTACAAAGATCAATTTTCCAAATTGATTTGGGATTTTTTTTTGCTCATCTCTTACACTGGCATTTCAAATTGTTGCATAATATTCAACAGAAGTTCATAAAATTTTAGTACTTTTAATTTTCTTCCACTTTCTGTTTGCTGTTCTTCCTGGGTAGTAAATACATTCCCTAGATCACATCAACTTCCCTCCATCTAAGCAAAAATGTTTTGTCCACTGCACCGTTGTAGATTTCTCTCTGAAAATGAAATCCATTGCTTTAATTTTAACAAAACCATACCAGAAAATTCATTTGTAAAACGAATAGTGAAAATGTATTGATATTTCCTGAAATCTAATCAAGTCTAGTTGAAGGAAGGATCAATTCACTATTGCATGTTTGTTCTTCTCTTATTGGATCAGGAGGTGATCTAGAGCATAGTGAGCATTTCCTTGATTTACCAGTATTGGGCTTTGCTCGGGTACTGTCACAAATTCTGATTTTCCAAACTAGTCCTTTGAGCTTACTTCCCAGCATGGGGTTTTTAAGAATACATAATTGTATAGATGACCTTCTTAAGTAGTTTTGTAATAGTCTGTCATTAGCTCTTCAGTTAATTTTCTGCTTAGAGTTGCATGAGATTTTTTCTCAGTTCTACAGAATAAGTTAATAGCTTGGGGGTTTGTTCGTTTTTTCTTGAAAAACAGATGCTTTTAATATCAGAAAATACAGTGTGTTGTTTTATTTTATATTTCTATGAATATTATATCTGAAGCATCCCAGTATAGCATTAGCACTCTGACTAGTATTTTTATAGTGGTAAAAATGCTTCATTTTATAATTTTGAGTTTTAACCTTCATTGATGGATCTCTTCCTGCACTGGTAACACACTGAGAGCTATTCCAAGGATTTACAGTTTGTGGGAAGTGGATACAGCTTCTGAAACGTGACATGACAGTCAATATGCAGCACATGGTAATGCAAAAACTTTAGGAAAAAAGAGAGGTGTGAAATAATTGATATGAGCCCAAGTTGTCATGTCTCTCACACCTGCAAGGCATTATCAAGACTTGGGGAGTACTTTGAGAAGGAACTGAAATTAACAGGAGAAAGGGCTCCAATGAGTTTGAGCTTTAATTCCAAAGAATTTGGAAAAGTGATAGAAAATGACACATGTGCTCCTTCAACTGGTGCCATCAGAGTTCTTTGAGGGGGAAAGTTGGTAGGAATCATATGAAACAGTAATTATGGATTGCACAGAAGTACTGTGTAGATCTACAGCTTACTAGAATGCAAAAGAGAAAGGAAATATGCTAAGCTTTGTGGTTTTGGTTTATTTTAGACAGGATTTTTTTTCCAATTTTTTGTTCTATGCTTTTGAATCCATAAAGAACACTAGGTTCTTCAGTATTGTTTTGGTTTTGATTTGTTTGTTTGGTTGTTTGTTTTTTTTCTTTTCTCAGAGTGCAGATAATGGATCATAGTCAAGATCTTATTGCTCTTTATGGCTGCCTGAAAGGAGGCTGCAGGAGAAATCTGTCTCTTCTCCTGAGGAACAAGTAACAGGACAATGGGAAGTGGCCTCAAGCTATACCAAGGGAGATTCAGATTGGATATAAAGGAAACTTCACTAGAACTGTAGTCAAACATTGGAGCAATTGCCCAGGGAACGCCTGAATTACCATCCCTGGAGGTAATTAAAAGATGTATGGATGTGGTGCTTGGGAGGAGGGTTTAGTAGTGAATGTGGCAGTGCTGGGTTAACAGTTCGACTCAATAATTTAGATGACTCCTCCAACCTAAATGACTGCATGATTTTATGATGTAATAAGAGTATATCTCTTTAACCATCTTATATCTGAAGTCCAGTATCAGATTTGTTATCGTGGAGAGGTTAAACACACGACAGAAAACTTTCCTAGAGCCTTACCTATAACACAGGAGCACCCTCTCAAGCAAAACACTTTCACTGTCTGTCATCTTCTTGTCAAAAAGGAGCATCCATGTCCTCTTCCCCTTGAGCTAGCCATATGCCAGTGTGTAGGATTGTGAAGAATATGGATTTTGAATTTACCTACTACTCCTGTGGTACCACTGTAAAGAAATCATTAATTTCACAGAGTAGCCCTATTGCCACTTCACTGCAATGCCTTTTATATTCCATGTAAACTTTTCCTACTTTGAATGCTCAGCTGGGACTGAACCCTTTTCCTTGGGAGGATGGTTGTCTAGGGAAAACTATAGCATTAAGGTTTTCAGAGAAGCTAATAGATGTAAAAGAAGTTCAATTGGATAATGCTCCTCCAGAAGACTCCAAAATAAGGTACTCTTAGGCTTAAGTGGGAACATTCAAGAAAAATGAGCCCACAGGCTCATTTTACTTACCAGCAAGAGAAAAAACCACATAATTCAGAGTCCCTCATCAGATGAGGACATGGTGGAATAAGTATTTCTAAAAAATAGAGGGTATTAAACAGAGGGCTTTGTTTTGTGGTAGGACTTTGAAGGCAAATTTGCATGCAGTATGGAGATATGGAGGGGTTCCAAGTCTGTTAAAGTACTGTTGCAAGAAACTAGGACTGAGCCAATTTTATCCAACCCTGATTTAATTATGTATGTTCTACACATGTCCTAGAAGAATGGAAATAAAAAGTTGGTTTTTACTATTATTTTTCTCTTACTCAAAATTCAGGTTTTCTCAGAGAGGCACTTCATGCATGCCAATGTATATACAAACATAATACTTTTTCAGACAGTCAGAAATCAGGGCTTAACTGTGACATAAGAACAAGCTATTGCAAAAGTACAGGGGCTGGGAACTGCTTTTTTAAAAAAAGCCAGATTTAATTATATGCTTGCGCACATTTTGAAAGCAGAGCCTTGATGTGTAGGTCAAAGAACAGCACTTAAATGTTGGGACACATCTCTGAATTAAAACCACCTCGCTTTTCTCAGTACCCATTGTGGCTCTGTTTTCCTCATGATAACACTAATGTTTAAGGTATTTGGACTGAACCATCTGGGAATACAGAGCATGCGTGAATGCACATAAAAGCAGTCTCTAAAAAAAGGTTACTACTTTTCCAAATATTTTCTATTTTTTTTTTTTGTCAAATGTAACATGGTGTTTCCAGGTAAAGGATACTTAGAATTTATGTGCAAAGTGAAGGAGGAAATGGAGGGTGGGTTAAATAAGTCGTATATCAGCTCTTTGAAAAGATAAAAACTTGTTTCAGTTATCCTGCTCCCTAAAGTAGCTTTGACTTTTTAGCAAAAACTTGTAGTGGGTTACAGGCTGATGTAAATAGGCATACCTTTCTTGATTTCTATATTTTTCCCCAGTTATATTCTTTTAAAAATTTATTTTCTCATTATTTTTAAGACCTATTACCCCTATACAGTACCTAAAACATTTCCTCAAGAAAAGATTATGACATGATGAACAATCTTTCACATATTTACTACCCTACATTATTGTCTTGTATGATAGTCTTGGGGACAAGCCATCTGTGCTTTACAAATATTCTGGCAACATTAATAAAATATTCACACAGTGTTCTTGCTTACTGAATACACAAAACAATTATTGCTAGTTAGTTCTTTTGTTTAAAATGTAGCACAATATACTATCTGGTTGCCATCATAAAGTCAGCCTTTTCTCTACAGGGCATTATATATAAGATTATCACTATTTCTGCCTGCACTTTTCTTGGAATGGGAGATTTCTATTGTAGTTGTGCATAATGGTTACCAAATTTTGTCTTTCATAATCTTTTTTATGTATTTTCATAAAAGATTAGGTGTGCTGCCTTTAAATTTCATTGATTTGCCTTAAACTAAAGATTTCTGACAAGATTGTTTGTGAAATAAGGAAGTATGAGGTGCGAAAACACAAGGCAGGAGCTGATTGAAATAATCACAGAAGATTTAAGCTTTATTCTCTCCATATTCCCTCTTTTCTTTTTCTACAAGTAGGATGCATTGTTCCAGTAATACTGTTCAATGAATAGACACAGTGAAGTAGTGACATCTACTAAGATGTGAATGCAAGCTCCCGTCTCATTTAACTGTTCTACTCTTATTCTTCATCTTGACTTTTTCTAGTAATCTGGCCAGGGTGTGTAGATATTTCTTCTCTTGGATAACATTTTTTTCTGTGAAGACCCAATTAAGAAAATGTTTGAGAATATGATATACCCGTAGAAAGTTGGCAAAATAAACTCTTCAAGAAAAACCAATACTTAGATTGAATTAAATGATGAGCATTGGATTAACGAAATCTTCTTTGTAAACAAGTAAATTACTAATAACATTGATTGTTACAAAGGTAGCATTTTCCACAGCATGAACTGGGATAAAAGAGATAGCTATTTATCCAGTGCTTATTTTTTTAAACATTTATGAAAGCCTCTCATTAATCAAATGGAAACTGAACTAGATCTTAGGCTATATAACATATGATGCAATGCCATGCTGCACACAGGAATTGTGTGTGGAATTGGCTATTGGCTGGAATCAGACCAACATCGAACCAGGAACCCACAGTGTTGATTGTGGGGCATATCAGAACTAAATAGGAATAGGATCTGATATTATTCTTCCAGAAACATATTTTATGGCAGCATGAATTGTCCTTTGAAAGTGACTGTAATCTGTGACTTTCTTTACAGAAAGACTGTAGAAAAACAAATAAGGTCAACAGTTTAGCCTGGACAAGAGGATACTAGGTTTAATAAAACTATCCTATCTTAATGTATTATACAAAAATTTTAAATTAATTTGAAGGCAAGGTATTTATAGACTTCTATGTACAGCTAAAAACTCAGGATTTGGGATGAGATTTTACATGTACATGACTGATCTAAGAAGTCTATCATTGACAAGCAATAGGATGTGTAAATCTTGCTTAGATTGCAGTTTTAGAGTTCAGTTTTTATTCATGCAATCCATATGTGCTATTTAGAAGCATAGACTGGCACGTTGTGGGGAGACTAACAAATTTATTCTGCTAATCAGGGAGGCAAGGAGCATTTAACATTTTAAAGTTAATTCAAACCTAAGTTTCTTTTTTGTCCCACTTTAGCAAACACACCTGGATGCTTCTCAGGGCACTTTAATTTATTTTCATGGGATGCTACATGAATGCCTTGTAATGAATGTAAAATATTGCCAGTTATTGTTTACAGATCACACAATATTCTGATATGGAAGGGACCCAGAAAGATAATCAAGTCCAACTCTTAAGTTAATGGTGTATGCATGGATTGAACCCACACCTTTGGTGTCATTGGCACCATGCTCTAATCAACTGAGCTAATCTCAGGCTCTTTATTCAGATTTTGGTCTAGTTGAAAATACAGTTTCTGAAGGGAATTATAAATGCTCATTATAGTATTTTTAGTCACTTCTGAATGCATAAATCACCAAAATTTCAAGGTAAAACATCCTACAATAATACAGTTTTCTCTGTTGTTTAGCCAACAGCATTTCAGGAAGGGAGTGGTCTCCTGAAATACAGCTGCTTTGTCAAATAAAACATAGAAGTTATGAGTCTTTTATTTTTCCAGTTCTGCTGCCTTTGTTTCCTCTGTTGAATGTGTTTAGCTGTTCTAAAGAGCAGCGCTGCAATTTACAAATCAGAGGAGGAAACCATTGTTGCTTTAGAAAAGTGTCATAAGTAAATAATGAAAGTTTCATAATCTATCTGATTTTTTTTGGATGAGTGAAATCTTTTTGACATATGTTCTTGGACAAGTCTGAAGCTTTTGAAATATATTGAAAGATGTATTTGTTATAGTTACACTTTATTATTTTTTTATCCTATTTGTGCCTTGCTCATAAAAAGAAAGGGAAAAATTCTATATTTGAGGGTGTCAACATTTTTCACTGATTTTTTAAAATTATCCTGATGTTGCATTGATGTTGACAAATGTATCTTAGACATTTATATTCATGTGAAAAAATATACTTAATTTTTTTTTTCTGTTCTAGAGATCTTTTCATGTGGTGTCCCTAAAATTTCTGCTCTCAAAAAGAGAAAATAACTAGAGTTTGGTCCCATTTTCATGAGGAACAATTTTAGCAGTGGGCTTAGTTTAAATTTGCTGTATCATCTGTATAATGTTGCTTTTGTGGCATTATAAACTTCTCATGTGTACTGCCAGAAGACATAAAATGGCCCAGTGGCATATGTTATGTTCTTGCATCTGCCTAATTTTCGACTTGAAATACCACACAGCAATGTTTGTGATAAACTACACACAACAAGGTCAAAGCAGGTGCCTGCTGGGATGAGTAATCATCTTTATTTCATCATCCTATATCAACAGGTATCATGGAGACAAAGTAATAGCTTTTATGAGAGGAGCTTCATATGTACCTCTGAAAAGTTATGAGGCACAAGACAGAATCAACGAAGAGATAATGACTGTAGATTTGCCATAGAGTGCCCCGCAGTTCAATTTACATTGCATCCTGAAGGGTACTGTGTAGGAAGGACAGATTTTTCAAAACAAATAGGCTTGAAAGTACTATTTAATCACTGATGCTCAAACTGTGTGTGCTGCTTTTAGAGTTCCCTCTCTGTAGAAGAAGTGTTTTGTTTTTGTTTCTATATGCAGTTTTACCTCTCTCGTTCGTCTCTGTTTTTTAAGTAGCAAATATATGCATCCTCCAACATATATTTCCACACTTGTGCAGCCCTAATTGTCACATGAAAACTGAAGTGGTTTACCATTACCTGGAAGGAAAATATTGTGCCTCTATGTAATCTCTAACATGTAGGGAATTGCTATATTACTGACATGGTGGATACTAAAGTCAAATAAGTGGGTATAAGTAATATTTTAAGAGATAAGTGTTAAGAGATGGAAAATGCATAAACACATGATTGCCTAAAAGAGCATGGAATAAAATAAAGAAAAAAACATAGTGAAATTGTTGTAGAAAGCATCTGAATATGCATCTCACAGCTCACAGGTTCAGCTGTCTATTTGCTTTGTGAAGCACAACAGCATGACTTTTGAGTCAGCTCTAATGAACAAAACTGTTACTGAACTATGCAAATACACAAGTCAAAGCCTTGTAAGACAGGAGAAGTGAAAATGAAAATGGAATTAGTTTTTGAAATTGGCAAAAGTAATTGAAAGCATTAGGAAAAACATGAAAAACCTACAGCACACGATCAGTTTTTGAAGACAATTACTCACCGAAATAAAAAAATCAGCATGTTTTCAGGGGCAGTTGGTGTTAGAGAAAAATGTGTTTGGCTGGATAGGGCCACTAGTTACCAGTTGCTGTCAGCTGGGCCTACACGCCGCAGAGGCCGTAAGCCCACTGTGGCTCCTGGCACGGACGGCTCTGCTCACACACACACAGCCTGCCGTGCCACGCCTGGTCCCCAGTAGATGTCTGCTCTGGGCCCTTCCACAGGCACAGGCACTGGGGGTTTCATCTCCAGAGACACCCAGACCCCATGGTGTCACCTGTCACCAGCAGCTGTCCACGACTACACTGATAGCCAGTGCCTCCTGTGATCCTGCCTATGGGAAAGAGTTTGAAATTTAATATATGAGACAGGCTGTACTGAATAGCCTTGTGGAACAGACAGCTAACCAACCATTCAAGAAGGAAACAACACATGACCAGCTCTTTTTAATTCCCTTATGTGTCCACTTTCCGACACTTATTCCTTCCCAAACCACTTAGATCCTTCCCTGAAATACAGCCATAAGAATTCTTGTGAAATCCTGAAATACATTTCCTCTTCATCCCTTAATGTGTTTCACAGCCCTAAGCACTGACCCTCTCAAAACAAGAGGTGCTCCTGCACTGGCTCACTCTGTTGTGACCCACAGTAGGACAGGCTTTTCTGAGACAGCCATGGGGTAACCTGGACTGGCAAATCTTGCTCTAAGTCTCTGATTTGTTTGGCTGAATGACTTTGTGTCCCTGTGCATCTCTGCACTGCTAGAAATGAGCCTCTGATGGGCTGATGGCACCTGTGATGGGCTTGGGAGGAAGGTGAGGGTGTGTTTGGACCTCCTCGCCTCAAATGTTATCTCTGTGTTCTCCTTTGTAGGCATGCAGATGAGCTTTTGTCACAAAACCTAGCAATGTATAGATGCTGCAGCTGGATTTGACCAGCAGCCACTTGCCCAGGCTTGACTGGTGTCCATTGAGCAGGTAGGGAGCACATCCATGCTTTTATTTTTAGCATATTGGTCCTAAATATTTACCTGGCATGCTAATGCTGTTTTTGTACTAAGTTCCATACGGTTCTGTCAAGGATGCCCAAACAGAAGTGACCAATGAAGACCAAGCTGCACATCAGGTTTTAAAGACCAAGTGTCTTGTCCCTAAAGAAGAAAACATAAAAAGAAGGCTTTTCTACTATATGTGCCTCAAGCAGGCAAATTTAATTCTCTTTTCAATCTCCAAGTCTACCTGAAATGATGTTTTTATAGATATCAGCATTTTTCAACCAGAAAACAGGTGGTCAAGAAAAAAAAAGATTAACTTTCAGAGTTTCCTTTCCCTGAGTGACAGGCATCTCAGTAGTGGGAGGAGACTATTTATGACATAAAATCATAAACTTCTTGGACAAGTCACAACAACCCAGACTCTAACTTGCAGTCACCATTGTGCCATTAAATAGTTGTGACTAACATTGAAAGATGCCTGAGGGGAAAAAAAGAGGTTTTATTCTCTCCCAGGAGAATTAAATTGATTGCATATTTTAGTTTCAGAAACATCTGAGAATTTTTTTTAATGAAAAAAAAAGTTCTAATTGTGAGATGCAAACAAACTTGTCTTGAAAAGCAAGCAGCAATTGAGAGAAAAGATGCAATGTAGTTGCAAAGTTCCCTTACTCTTGCAAGATTTCTTGACTTTTACAGAGAATAAAGCCTTCATAATAAAAAAAAAAATCTGTCTTGGTTTCCATGCATCAATTGTTTTTAAGTGGACTGTGGCTTTTCAGACTTTGTTTACCTGAAGCAAAATATTCTAGTTTGATGAAGGTAGATTGCAGAGATTTTATGTCACTATTTTCAAAATAGTAACACCACACAAGAATGATTCAAAAAAGTGCATGTAAAAATTAACAGAGTCCATGCAAGTCCATGAAGAATCTAGAAATACTTTTTTCCCCTAACTTTTCCAAATGGGAATTTTTCTGCAAGGCCAGAAAGGTCAAGGTGTTCTAACACTCTGCCTTAAATCTGAACAAAATTGAAGCTGTTTAGACACACATTGCTTTAATTTCCATTGAAAAAAAACAGCTTTGGTCTCAAAGATTGAATTGAATTTTGATTAATATTAGGCTCTGGACTTGCAGCTATATGAAGGGGCAAAGATATATGCAGAACCAGCTGGATTTCTTACAGTTTTATCAAATACAGTTTGTGAATGACATAAATGATACAAAAGGCTTCCTTATGCCCTAACTGGTGTTTTTAATGGTTATCCTGTATCCAAGCAGTTGATGCAGCTTATGTCTGGTTGCACAATATGTCAAATTAGAGTCAAAACATTCAATTTAAACTCACATTACAAGTGTGCTATTTTTACAAGAGTGTCTGACCCAGTGTGTGAGATTAAACAAGTGGTTTCTTGCAGGCAAAGCACAAAGGAAAAGAAAGAAATTTTGATAAACAATAAAATTGTATTTTGCCCAAGTTATTGCAAATAATCTTACCATAGACACAACCTACCCACAACATATCAAGTGTCTGATCTACATATGCAAAAATGTTCATGTTCCCACAGAGAATCACAGAGGAATTTGTATCATTTGAAAATGAGAAAGTCCCTAATTTTTCTTCAACTCTCTTTTTGAACCATTTTGGACTCTCTGTCTTAAATTTTGCCAGATGCCAGGTTTTACAGGGAGAAAATTCTTTTTTTGAGAGTAAATAATTAAAAAAACAAATTATGTTTATATTTTAATGCCACAAACATTGTCACTAGTATGAGTTCATGAAAAATCAGGAAGTTTCTCCATACATCCCAGGTGAAACAAGTGAATCAAACATCAGCTGGCTGCAAGAATTGCTGTTGCAGTTTTCCAGCTGTGGGGAGCTCACTGCAGATTCAGCAAGCCCGTGTGGCATTATGCTTATTCTTCTTTGGGTAAATAATTTAAAAGCTCAGGTTTCATACAGTTCCAGTCCACAATTTATTACATTTCACAGGGGAAAACGCATCTCAACTTTCCAAAATGTCTTTAACAACCAATATATGAATAACAAAAAAAATAATACAGTACAAACTGTTGTTCTTACAAGCCAAAAAAAATATATATAACATCACTCTTCATCTTAACAATTTATTTAAGGTTATTTAAAATAATACATGGAATTTATCTGTGAACAAAAATTCAATGAAATACAACATTTGAACTAGAAGTCAAAACTATTAAGTGCAACTTTTGAATGGGAATACAAAACAGCAGCCACCTTTATAACATCTGCAAGACGGGCATTGTTTTATACTTAGAAAAGGAGAATATAGCTAGCAGAAGGACACAATCTCTTGCAAGCTGAAAGTCTGCTCACTGACTAACGCACCCCTCTTACATTGTAAAACAACATGATAAGCCAGAATTTTTATTTTTATTATAACAATTGTTCCATAAGTATCATCCATGTGTGAAATGTGTGAGTTCATGTAACAAGGAGACCTTTTGAAGTAAACAGGAAATGTGATGAAGTAATAAGCACAGTATAGCAATTTAAAGACAAAGTACCTGGTAACCAGATAGATGAGCCATAACAGATGGTGCCTAAGTAGTGGCAGGAAAAAGCTGTGTCAGGCTGTACCTCTGTAACTTTAAAGGATCTTTCCCACAATGTCTACTGACTGGGAGTTTAAAAGGTCTGTTTCCATTTCCTGTGTTGTTGTAAATATGAGTTGACTTTAATGGATGAAATTTTCTGGGAGAAAGCCAGGAACTTGTGTAACAATATTTGTTGCTAAGAGTTGCTAGATACCTGCACTGTGAGAGGAACCACTTCAGCTTTTTAAGCACAATTTTACCAGACAGTACCCCAGTAACCCTGGTTTATAGACTGACAGCAGCAGTGATAAAAAGAATAGCAGTGAAGATAATATCAGCAAGCACATGCCCCTTTGCTACAGCTTTGACTGATATTCCAGAAAGCCTAAGGAATAAGTGCACAATGGAGGCTTGTAATGTGGTTTTTTTAGGTTTTATTGCTTCTTGCCATTTCATATGCATTTTGTATACAGGACCCATGAATACATATAGCTAGCGTAGCTTATATATTGCTTTACACCTGGAAGCACCTAAGAGAAGAAAGAATCCTAACAAAATAAACAGATTTAAAACCATTCAGAGTTCACAGCTTTATAATATCACTGCTGACACAGCATTTTTGGAAATATCAGTTATGGTTGAAAAGGATTGTACAAGAATCAAGCAGCACTTTCAGGATTCTTGATGTTTACCTTTCCCCGCTGTCTTCCTAAGAAAAACTTTTGTATTTAGATTGAATTTTAATTAGTAATTTCATGTTCAGTGTCTAGGTCAGCATTCTATTTTGAAAGATGTTTTTGTTAACTGGAAGGGACTCTAAATGGGAAGACCAAAAATGACATGAGAAGGAAGGAAAGGGTTTCTGTTTTCTATAGTTTTCAGAAAAGTACATTCACTTGCAGTTACAGCTGTTTGTCAAAACCACACAGTAGAAGGGAAAAATACCTGGTCATTGGCACAGAATCAGTCAAGGAATGGTCACCTGAACATTCACTAAATCTGTAGTTTTAGCTGACATGCTGTTTCACTAATTGCTTAATTTATTTTCCTCACAGTCTCTTCATACCTACTTAATTCCATTTTATACTCTCTTCTGGCCCTGTTACCCTGTTTACTTTTCTTTACTGCCAGTGTTTATTGCCCCTGAAGTAAATCACTAAAGAAAGAGATATGAAAAGATAGTAAATTAACGTTTATTGCCTCACTGCGGTTCCTTCTGTTATAAATAAAGTTAGCTTTTGTAGGCGGGGTTATGAATTGGTACTTAATGTAATAAATTGTTATTCTTAATTTATGTAATAAGTTATGGAGTAATAAGTTATGTAGTTAAATGTGCTATAATAAATATGCGTGCCCACTAGAAGACGGGTGAGGGAATTTTCCAGAAATCTACCTCATGAGATGATGACATTAATATGAAGTATGACTGGAGGACTAACCAGCCAATGAAGCCTCAGAACTCTAGAATGGTTGGTCAGAAATGCAGCATCCTATGGACCAACCAACCTCCAAGAAAAATACCAATGAGCAGGCGGATTGAGAGCGCACCAATCCTGTGGCTTTAGGGGACTTTAAACCCCCTGGGTGCCGAGCACCTGGGTCTGTGCAGAAGGGGTGTCCAAGGAAGCACCCTGTGCAGCACACAGTGTTGTTAATTTCTAACTATGAATGGCTGTGTAGGCCCCGTGTTGCTCTGGAGTCTTGTCTTTGGTCATCTTGACTTTCAATACCCAGGCCCAAGCCCTTTAAAAGATCTTGGCTTCATTTCGCTTGTTCATAGCACCTCTATGAGCCAACTCCCATTTCCTTTCTCTGGCCACTGAACTTTGATAGAGGAACACCTTCTGATACTTTATATACTACCCAGCACCATGGAGGCTTGTTTTGAACTGGCTCTTAATTATTTCTCTAAGAATGATCCAAAATTAGTACAATTTAATGAATTGTACTAATTGATGAATTAATGAATTCAATATCTTAAAAAGCCAGCAATCAGATCTATGGCCTCCAGGTCCCAGTCTTCAAGTTCTGAGCTGGAATATTGTTATATTAACTTTTTTTTCTCCCCTCAAGTTAGAAGGGAACTAAAGGATTTATACATTAGGTTCACCCATTCTTTTAGGCAAACATTAGCCCACTCTTGAAAAGTAATCAAGAGGAATACAGAAAGGCCCAGCTATCTTCTGACAATCTTCCAGCACGTGATATTGGACGACGAACTGTTCAGCAATTGCACAACCAGATAGCTTCCCAAAATACCTGTCAAATAATGTTTCTCCTACTTCCTGTGACCTTTCACAAACATACCAGCTTCACTTCAGTCATGGAATCTAGAGCTGACTTCTTCACAGTTCTGCAGAAAACTCTATATTTTTTTAAGTGGTTAGCAAGTATACTTGAAAATTCAACGTAGATGCAGAGACACCTTCTTAGTGTTGAGTAAAATCCAACTCCTTGAACACAGGCAGTGAAGGTTAGTTCTCAAGTGCCTTCATCTAAGTGGGGCTGCAGGACACTTTCAGGACATTCCAAGGTGCTGTGGACCAGACACTCTGAATTAGGGGATCAGATCATTCCAGGTTGTTTTTGTGTGAACTGGAGTTCTTACAAAGGGGCAGAAGTCCTGACTATCTCTGCTGCATAAAAAGCCAATCCTTCCATGAAGAAGCAGAAAGCTGACTCTGAACATTTCCAAATGTCTCATCCACAAGGTCTTAGTCACTATGACTGCATAGCTGGAAAAATCAGTGAGAGAAAATGCAAAGGGAGACAGATATTTTAAAAAATAACCTCTGTACTGTCATAGGAAAAAAAAAAAAGTCTTTTGACTTTGATGCACATGATACCCATTTTTTCGTATTATCTTATTGCTTACATGCCCTATGATGCTAAACCACGGTTACCTACACAGAAATGAAACTAAGATTGCAAAGATGAAGAACATGAATGACTCCAGACGGAGAATTTTCTTAATGATGGAAACCAGGAAAGTGGAAGTTGTAATGACAGAGAGTTGAAACTTGAATCTAGGATGGCAGCTCTACATAGTGTTTCTTAACCTAGAAGATGGTCACACATTTCCATTCTCAAGTTGATTTTCTCCCTCTTCAGTAACTGTTGCTGAAGAAGTATTTGTGGGGAAATGCTGTAGATAGACGTTCAGGAATGGAGAAAATAAATTGTTACATTTTAACACGAAAAACCAACAATTGTAAATAATTGAGCTGATCTAGAGGACAAGGTCTTTGACTATTTTTTCTCAAAACTAATGGGGTAGCAGGCAATGGTTTGCAGATCCTACGCTGTCTTAACAAAAAAGGATAAGGTACAGATCTTTTAGGCTTTGCATAAAATTAACTACTTGCTATTTGCTCTTTTGCAGTCGAAGGAAGGTTTTGGCATCTTTCTGAATCTTTGAGTTAAAACATTTGTTACTATAATAACATTTTGCTAAAAAAGTGAGAGACAAAACATTTTCCAGGACTCATGGACTACATTACAGGGTAGTAATAAAGTGGGAGATGAAGGTTGTCTTGAGTGATTTGTTCTCATGAGGAGTTGTTAAGGTTGCTTATAAAAAACCCTAGCATTTTCACCAAAACAAAAACCTGGGGAAAACAAAAGCAGTGAGAGCACTGCAAACCCAGTAATGTCTGCTTCCTTCATTACAATGTTTTTTCCCAGGCTCTGGAGAACTTCTTGTTTGACTCATGAGGCTTTGAGAGTCTCTCCATCACGTTCTCTAGCAAAAGTTGAGGAAAACTAGCCTTCTGCATTCTCTTGCACTTAATAGTACAATACGTTTTTTTCTTTTTCTGGAAGAAAAAGAATTGAAACAATGAAGAAGGTATACACACAGGCGAACGGGGAAAAAAACCAAATGAATGCTGAATGAACTTCGCCACTCCATTCATATCTCATGTCTTACATTTCCCCAAGCAAAAGGTCAATCAGTGGCAAAGCTCTAACAAGTGCTTAACAGCTTAATAAACATAATAAGAATTGTGCCAATATGCCAGAGAGTAAGAAACAGTCACACAGGCACAAATATGTAGAAGCAGAATTATCCATTTAGTAATTGAAAACAACCCATCCTGAGGTAATGGAATCTGGCAATAGAGATGAACTGCTTTCCCAGGAGGTAGACTATTATCATAGGCTAAACAGCTGTTTAAAAGTAAAAGTTGCTTCAAACAAAGAAGAAAACAGATGCTTAACTAATTTTAGACATTTCTTGGAAGTTAAAAAAGCCCGAAACCACCAAATATGTGAAAATGGGTTTCCTTAAACATGGAGAGAGTTTTATAGCCTAAATTGAAAACCAAACAAAACCCCAATTGCTAATACAGCATACTGTCTTTGAAAACCCTAGGTATCCTAACACTCTGTCCTTAGGCATCTGTAGCAAAGCTTTCTACATCTCAAGAATCCTCATGGTGCTTCTGGGTATAGCTAAATGAGAGCTGCTACAGAGGATTTCATTTATTCACAATTTGTTATGTGTTGCTAGGACATCACAGGCATTTTCCCTAGGTTCAGCCACAGAGGGCAAGTCTCTGTTCCAGACAAGTAAAGAAATTGATGAAAAGGAAACATCCCACAGACCATTTTCAATCTCTGTAGTACCTTCTTTCTGCATGAGGAGCGCTGATTATACTCCCAATATTCAAGTGATCTATGCCTGTGCTATGGCAATTACTAGCTCCTCATACAAAGCAAAATTCAGCTTAAGGAGACACAGGCTTCAGGGGGTAAGCCATGAATGCAGCAATCAGAATCCTGAAGTGGAGCACACAAATTCAGCTGAGTGTATGAAGTTCCCACACAACAAAGACTTTAGATGCACAAACTGAAAAGTATAATAATTGCTGCCCACAAATAACTTTTTAAGTAAGTCCTGATTTGAAGGAAATAGTCATGGTTGTAGTTGCTAACTCTACTGCAATACTAATTGTCTCCACTACCCACACTGTTTGAAATCATTGTTTTGCCTATAACTATGTATTGACAGATTCTGGTTTTGATTAGATCTATGGTGCTACCAGAAGATAAATAAAATGAAAGGTAACTTAAAATACTTGTAACAATGTAATTCACAGAATATATTTTAATAGTGTATACAAAAGCATATAGAAATTAAAGTAGATAAACTTTGCATTAAATAAATGCACAAGCAAAATTATCCCAGAATTTAGTTATAGTCCTAAAATATTCTCATGTGATGTATGAAAAGATTCTTGTCTGGGAATGGACAAAGAAGGTCCTTTTTGTCTTTTTCAAGCTTTCACATGACTAGTGGATTTTTTGTTTGTTTGTTTGTTTTATGCACTTACCCCTTGAAATGCACCTTTTAAAGTTTCCCCTTCCAGTTGCTATTAAAGATTCCTTTTGGGACCTGAAAACTTTCTGAAAAGCATCCCATTAGTTGTTTATATGAAAATATCCATTCTGGGTAGCAGAGCTAAAAATTTTGTCAGAAGATACAGTCTCCTGACAGTTAAAAAGTAGCTTGAAGATTTTTATTTGTCTTATCAATAACAGTGGAGTTCTGGAAGCAATAGTTTGATCACTAAATTTGCTCCAATATTCTGTTCTTGTATGAAATCATATTGCAGAAACAAAGCTGGAAGGAAGTTTCAGATTGTCCAGTTATCTAGTCTTTTCCCATATTATGTGGATCACAGTGCTCAAAACCATTTGTCTCTGCCGTTCTTTAAAGCTTGCAGTCAAAATTTTCCCTAAGCAACCTATGCAATCTATTTCAGGGCTCAATGGTTCTTACTGCCAGACAGAAAGCATTCAACAGTCATTTTATAACCAATTATTGTGCTAACATTGTCCTTTAGTCAAAGTGGTTTTTCCTTATTTTCCTTCCAGTATGGCTATAGAAAGTAATTTTCCTTCTGGCCTTCATTTTGCTATGATAAATAACTCAATTTATGTATTCCCAGAAAAATACCTCTTTATTCCCTAAGATTGTTATTAATGTCCATTCTCTTGTCCAGTCTAATCATTGCTGCAAATAGGGGATTCAAGCAGTACTCAGTCTTCTGCCTAGGTAAGGTCATCCTAGAGCTGATTTTCTGATTAAACTGTAAACTAACATCTGAATTTTGAGCAGCCAAAATACAGTTTTCAGGCTACAGCACCACAGAATGAATGGCTCACAAATATACCAGTAATGCTAGTGAAAACCTGTCTAGCTAAAAGTAGGGCATTAATAGTTCACTAAAAGCAAAACATCTTAAGGATATGTGTAATTTGAACAAAACCATTTTGAAAGAAAATGTGTAGGGAAAAGGGAGGTTGTATTCCCGTTAAGTAAACCTACTGGTTTGATAATGGGTTCTTTTTTTGCCTCTCAGGTTCAAAGTGGAAAGAATTCTGGTGAAAATTTAAAATTAGATTCCTACACATATCTATGTATTGGCCACTAAATGCAGCATCTTGTTTTTGAAAGATGACTTCTATTATGCCTAGGGATTTTGCTTTAGGAGCACACTGTTCTCATTGTACTGAATAGACAAGCCACAATAATCAACTAAGTTAGGTTCCCCACAAATTTACTCCTTTTCTCAATCCTCTTCTCATTTTCTGCCTTCTTTCTTTTCCCTCCTACTTCTCCTCCCTTGAATAAGGTGTTAAAAGACTGTGACCAAGAGCTGTTGTTGAGCCAACCTAGTGGAACAAATCTGCTGAATACAGCTGAATACAGTATTCTACAAATGGAATTTAACAGCGACTCACAGTAATAATAATTAGGTGGAAGAGCAAGCTGGTTTTGAAAACCTGTTACCAATTTGTGCCATAAGATGTGGTCAACTTACTATTTGTTTGTCAAAAGCCTTGATATCTCAGTAAAAAATTGAAATACTGATGTGCCTTGGTCTTACTCCTGAATATTCTGCATTAGAACAAATTTTCTAATGAAATGTGCGTAGGGATGCAAGACCTGTTAAAGAAAAGAATGCAAGTGCATGAAAAAACATTTTGCTGAGTGCAAAAAACCCACAGTGCTCTCTACAGTAGCTCAACTCTCTCTGTGCTTCAAAGCTATGGCTGAAATGTCCCCCGAAGCCTACAATACTGCAGGGAAACGAAGAGTCAAAAAAGACCTGTACTGCAGGCTATACAGTTCTGTGGCCACCGAGAAGCTCAAGTGACCAAAACTTTGAAGTGTGCATAGATCCTCTGAAAACCTCGTGGGTTGCTAAAAGGAACTGTCTGAAGGGCTTCTCCAAAGCTTCTGTGAGGGCATCTTTTGTCAGTATAGCTTGCTCAGAGTGACAGGAGTTGTGTAAAATTGCTAGCTGTCTTTTAAGGTCAGCAATATACTTTTCTAATATATTTCCACTTTCTAATGTTTTGGGGTTTTGCTTTGCTTTGTCTTTCCCCAGATGCTCTCCATTTATTTCCTTACACAAAAAAATCCCATCATGGCTAGCATCCCACAAGTCAATTGTGAAACCTGTCCTCTGGTTATTTCTACTGCTCTCTGATTTTAGGTTTATGTTTTACAGGCAAGGATTTGAAATAAGAAAGAATCAGGTTACCTACTAATTTTAGCTAAAGGAATACTCAAAAAGTTTCTAAAGGCTTGGAAGGAATAACTCCTAGCTAAAATGCTGCAGGAAATATCACTGAAGAATGACATGGATGGAGGTGGTTGTTTTTGTTTTGTTTGTTTGTTTGTGGTTTTGGTGGGCTTTTTTATTGACTTTTTTGTTTTGTTTTTTTTTTTTTTTTTTCTTAGATTTACTTCTGTGTCTTCTTGCTTGTTTTTGTGTCCTAAAGACATGCTGATGATTTTGAATACTAGGTAATGTTTAATGCAGTTTTCTGAGAGTCATTAGAGTCCTTAAAAGTGAAACTTTCCATCTGATCTGCCCAGAGTGTAATTTAATAATAAAAATGTAAGCTTTGTGCTTTGGATTTAAGTACACAAATAATGTAATACATATATTCATTTATTGTTCCTTTTTTTTTTTTTTTTTTTAAGCTCTCTTATTGCTGTTATTACATCAGAAGCCAAGTATAATTTCATGAAGTGGACATACTCTCTGCATTTCTGTACCTTATGTTGTACTTCTATTTATTTCTTAAAAGAATACCAGTATGAACCAAAACTAAGGATATATCTGAGCCAGTGCAAAATCCTGATTGAGTGCAACATACATGAAAATGTAGCAATAGGCCTGATGTGTCAGCCAGCAGTGTTGGAACCATCAGAAAGTCCTACTAAGTACTCATTCTGTGATAACACCAAACCTTTGACCTTGGGTACAAGGTCATATCTGAATAATTTTGTTATGTATGCAGCTACCCAGCTGAGTTGAGTTTTGGAATTACTGACCTTATTTTAAATGCTCTGTAGTATCCTTCTGCTTTCCTTTGCTTCTTTAGCACTGCTAACACTGTTTCATAGACAATTTCTTTGTTCCGTACAAAGAGATAAACTGTGAAATTAAGCCTCATCAGCAAAGCAACTTAGTTTATTTAACACATTTTTCTGAGTAGAAAGTATGAAAAATGAAGAGCCGAAGCAAATAACTTTCCAGTGAATTGCTATCTGCATTTCAGAAACATATCAGACTAGAAAATTTCCCATGAACCAGTTAGGTTTTTATATTTACATAACAGAGCTAATTGCAGATAGTTATGTATTCTTTCCTTGCATTGCTTAAAATATTGGCACAGAAATAACACTAGATCTATCTTGTGGCAAAATGCCATAGCGTCGTCCAATTTCCGAGGAGCCATATGGCAATGGTACAGCCATCTGTTTATCTTGATATTCCTTTCCTGGCAAACCTTTTACCCATATGGGTTATTGGTGCCCTCATCTGTGTATATCATGAAGAGGTTCAAAACCAAAATCTATAATTTTCCCTGGTATAACTTTTAACAATTACACTGAACATAAAGATCACACTATCCCCATGTTTAACCTCATCCATTTCTGTTATGTACACACCTGCCTTCTTCTGTTAGATGCAGGAACAATTTGATTTCCAGAATTTGTGAAAGCTGTCATCACAAGCTGTCAGGTTCGAGGCATCATAATCATCTCAAAGGACTGATAGCTTGTGCTTTGTGGATTTGAAACTTCATCACTAAAGAGATTAAATGATCCGTCCTTTTACATGCTGACAGGGTAGCAATTTTGCGTCAGTGTAGAGATTCACGCATTCAGACAGTAAAGCCACGCTGAATATATGTGGAGCCCTTTTACATTTTATGTGACAGCCATTTTCAATAATGTCTAAAATATTTGACATGCACTGTTTAGAATAATTTTAAATAAAGCAGAGTGTCGGCTTTCATCCTGATGTATTAGCAAGCCTGAGTGAAATCATGTTTATATTCCATTTAACAATCTGCTCCTTAATTTCCTCTTTGCGTGAAAGAGTTGTTGCAAATTGGATACACCAAGAGTACAAACCAGACCTTTTAAGTATATATATATATGTTTCAAATCCCATCAGAATAGATAAATACAGCATTTGTCAGAATAGATAAATACAACATTTGTTTACTTCAGTATTTTTTCCCCTGTTTTTAAAGTAGTACAAACATTTCCATTCCAGATACCAAGCAAATGCAAAGATGCAATGAAAAGAAACAAAGGCTAATGCATTTTTGAGGGCTATACTGAATTATGTACATAATGAATTGTTTTGCAGCTCTTTGTGTTTTTGTTGAATAATGAAATACATTGACTTGTTGCATTCCACGAATTTGCAATACAGTTTATTTAAGAAATTCATGGGTTTATTTGGCAACTTTATTGCTTTTCTTTGAAATATCATGTTTTGTGTACATTAGAGTAGTTACGATTCATGCAATGCCCTTTAATGAAAATTTAATTGGATTATCGCTCTGATTTTCAGTTAGGAATTTTTAAAAAATGATAAGTGTATTTGTTTGCATCTTAAGTATTCTATGTCTGCTGCTGATTTCAGTTTAGTGATGTTTAAGATAAAAAACTCTTTAATTTTTAAGGATCTCTTCCATGGCCCTTTTTTTTTAAATTCTTTGCTTTAATAATAATAAGCCATGAGGAAATCCCACATCCTATTCCTTTCTCTTTTAGATGGATTTTACCACCATTAATTTTAGAAACACAATTGTTCTTCATCCCTTCAAAAACTCTTACTATCCCAACCACTAACAAATCAACCATTGGCTTTGATGCTAGCAGGACTTTGAGACACGATTAACTTTCCACGTCACCCTGCATGCTTGCATGCACACATGTGCTTTCATCCTCATTGCTGCTCTATTTATCAACTCTCATCTACAGACATGCTACAACTTACGTCTTTTCCTTCTAATCACCTTCCACGCTTGTACATTTGTTCACACACCTCTCTCTGTTAGACCTGTGAGCAGATGCTTGAATCAAATTTGGCAGTAAACAAGTCCAGTTCTATTTTTGTGTAAAACCCTCCCATGAAATAGAGAGCAAAGTATTCACAAGAGTGTTAGTCCAAGACTGGTGCACCAAAAAGGGAAGAGTTTTAATGATTAAGGAATTAATAATTTTTTTTTAAGAAGGTACTCTAAATTACCCTGTCAACTTTACTGTGGTGTTGAGTGTTTTGTAACAACTACAAATACACTACTTTTCATTATGAGCAAGATAATTTGTCTCACTTTTTGCTCTTGAATGGTGCTTTTTTCTTTCCGTTACTATCCTCTAACAATTTCCAGACATTTCTGCCTTCCTTGCTTCCTTTAAACTTTATGCTGACTGAGGACATTTACATATGAAAACCTGCTTGGCTCTCCAAGGGGTTGAAGTTTCTATTTTGGGACACCTTGAACATACCCTCTTGGTCCCAATTTAGTAAATATATCTCTGTCTAGCGACTCAGATTCTGCCTTAAAGGCTTTGGCATAAGGAGGACACAGCTGTGACTTTTCTCTCTCTTTTCCAACATGTCAGTGTCCTAGCAACACATGAATAACGCTATCACGACAAGAGCCTAGAGCAAAAAGAATAAACAGATAAATTTTGGGGTACACTGCCTATCAAAGTAAAATAGAGTAAAACATATATGCTGTTGTTTCCAGAGTCTGAAACTGCACCAGGTTCCCCAAAAGGGCAGAGATCAAAGGCAATGCACCTGAATCAGCATGTCATTTCACCCAAGCTAACACTGCCACTGATAGTCGCCACTAATTACTACAAGGCAAATCAATGATAACATAAATATAGTTCTTTCAGAACCCAGTCTTGAAATTTTGCTTGCTTCTCTACACAGTGCATTTCTACTGGTACTTAAAAGACTAATCAAATAGAAAATGTAAAACTGGTTTAGGTACTTAGAGCCTGAGGCTACAACTGAACTATGAAGTGAGATGGTCTGATTCAGTGTTTCCCAAATTCCTAATCCCTAATGTGATTTGTCTCATGACCCAACCAGATCACATCATGCCTCCCATCTACACAAAAATCTGCCTTACACTTTCTTGACAAGCAGAGGCAGAAAGATGAGTGGAAGAAAGGATCACATGTCTCTAAAGCTCTTCTTGAGACAAAATTGAGTGACAGCAGGAACAGATAGCCAAACCAAGTCCATCATGTAAATACAACATACTTGGGTTTTGAGCATAGAATTTGTAAAGACTGAATTTTTACAAATTCCATTTTATCACATGACAGCTCCTCTGGTAGTTTGTGTACCACGATCCCCAAACTATGATTTGTGTTATTTTGAATGCACCATATAAAGAAATAATAGCATCTGAAAGTTCAGGTATCTTTAATAATAAGTCTGCAAAATCTCAGTTAACATTGACTTTGGAACTGAGCTCTTAGCTAGGAATCAGATCCAGTGCTTTTGAAACCATGAAGGACCAGGGAAAACTCTAAAGTATGAGACTGTGATGGTTTTGGCAGGTCTAGAGTTAATTTTCTGCGTAGTGGCCGGTATGTGAATGTGTTTTGGATTTATGCTAAACACAGAGTTGATAATATAGAGGTGTTTTTGTTACAGCCAAGCAGGGCTTACACAGAGCCAAGGCCTTTTCTGCTTCTCGTTCTTCTACGCTGGTGAGGAGACTGGTGGTGCTGGGATGCTGGGAGGAGACACACCTGGGACAGGTGACTCAAACTGACCACAGAGACATTCCAGACCATATGGAATCATGCTCAGTGCATAAAGCTGGGGGAGAAGGAGAAAGGGAGGTATGTTTGCAGTGATGTTGTTTGTCTTCCCAAGTCCCCATTGCATGTGATGGGGCCCTTCTCTCCTGGAGATGGCTGAGCACCTGCCTGCCCATGGGAAGCAGAGAATTCATTCCTGGTTTTGATTTGCTTGGGTGTGTGGCTTTTTTTTTTTCTTTTTCCTATTTAATTATCTGTATCTCTGCCCATGAGTTCTCCAGCTTTAAGTTTTTCAATTCTTTCCTCAGACCCACAGGTGAGGGAGTGAGCAAGGGTCTGTGTGCTGGTGGCAGTAGTTAAACCATGACATAGACTTTTAATTAAATCAGTGTAAAGTCAGCTTATAATAGCATTAATCAATGGCTTAGTGCAGTTAGCAATAATAAAATTAAATGGTCACAGCATACAACTTGCTGCAGATAAAGAAATAGGCTTAGTGAAGGCTTTAGTGTTTTCTCCTCTCTCTGACAGTAAGCTACGTAAATCTGCAGCTAAAGAACTCCTCAAGCATACCCCTGACTTTATTAGAAAAAGCAAACTTACCTCTTGAGCTGCTGTATTTAACACATGAACACCATTAATTAGTAGTGATGTCAGGAATAATTCCTCTAAGGAGAAGACCAATGTACATGTCACCCTTCCTCTGATCCTGTGGAGCAGTTCCTGCTCCCGGACAGCTCTCAGAAAACACTGCTGTTTTCCTGAGGGAAGGGCTGGCATCGTGTGAAAGCATGGCTGGAAGGCTCCTGGCATAGTATCCAGTGTTTTATTAATGCACATGGTGTTTGGCATTAACGTTGCAAACAAAACTGTTCATTCCTTTAAATCCACTCACTCATTGGAAACAATGTTTGGGTTAACCAATTTCTTCAGGCAAACACATTAAAAAAATCCTCTATGGAAACACAACAAAACTGCAGATAACTATAGATTTTTCAGTAGGCACAGATATTTGGAGATTTGGAAAAGAACAATACTGATATTGTTCATTTTTTAATTCATATCAGACTGGGTAAGAATTGCAAAGCCTGATGCTTCAGGAGAGAAAAGGAAGAGAGAGTACTGCTCTGCATAACAAACACAACACCTTGTAGCGCAAGGGATTTACTGGTCTCTCAAGAAAATCATGGGTCCATTTTGGCTGAGATCTTGTCCTACACTCAGAAACATTTGGGTTTTTTACCAAAAAAAGAAAGGAAAAAACCCTCAGATGATAGGTGTTCTCTAACCTCTTTACATGCTAAAACTCTACTTTTCCTATTCCCTTTTACAAGATCACTTCAAAAGACTGACTATAAGAGGTAAGCAAGGAAAAGTATTTCTTCCAATTTTGTGAAAATGGTTGCTTTAGTAAGCAAGACATAGGTTGACTGTGATTCACAGTACATAGTACACACAGGATGCTTACAATTTTGGAAGTGTTGTTGGCAGGAGGTAAAAGGAAGGTTCACACCAACAGCTCCTATTTCCAGAAAAAGAAGACATTGATTAGGATGTGCATCTTGACGAGATTTCTAAACTTGAACTAAAGCTTATTACATTTTTTTCTTACTTTAATTCAGTTAATTTAGAAATTATGTTAATGCCTATAGAAGTGACTGAAGTTTAAAACCAGATTATATTCTAGCATTAACAAAACTTCTACCCAGTTTGATGGATTTTTTTAGTGCTAACTTCAGTTTGGCTTTCCCTCTCTTGTCCATAAGTGATAAGAGACCAAAGCTGTAGCAGAGCCTATTTCAGACATAAAAAAGAAGTTTTTTTTCAAAGAAAAAAAAGGGATGAGAATAGATTAGATTAAAAATAAAACATATAAAATACTAGATGATGAATAAATTGAATCAGGAATTAATTTATGCTTAATCCTTGTTAAATTTTGAGCTTTTTGTGGGAAAAAAAACCCCCAGTGAACCATTACTTGGATGTGTTTGTTGAATCATAACTGCAAAAGAAGAAGAAGAGTGATACAGTGCTTCCTATTTTCTCCTCCTTCTGCTCATTACCAGTTTTCTGAAGAGTTTATGCCACTAAACTCCAGGACAACACAGTGCTTTAACTTTTTACATCTTCAACCCCATTTTCCAGATCAAGAGAGGTTGAAAGAAGCTGTGCCAGTATGAGGGTAATGAGAGCATGTAACGGCTGAAAAGGAGGGTAACACCCTGCCCTGAAAGAAGATTTGTCCATTGTTATTTAATCTTTTCCAGTCTTTCAAACTGCATTTTGAATACTGACACACTAATGAATTGTTCTAAACATTATTGTAGTAATACAACTTCAGCCATAACTGGATTGGAAGTGGAAGCAAATGGAAAAAATCCACTGGTTTATCCCACTTAAGACAATATGGAAAAGGGAAACAGGGAAGTAAAGTCACTGGTCCCTTTCCTAACATGAGACAGGATTACGCAGTGACAGGATATTTCTGATGCAATGTTTTCCTTTTTAAGATAGTTTCAAATAATTTCTAAGATAACATAGGCAATTTCCAGCATAGGAATATGTTAAATAATTTATTGTTTCTAGTATGCTTATGCCCACATGAAACACACAAGTACAATAGCAAGAACTTGAATTGGTGATAAAAAGAGAATTTGAGTGCACAGAGGTCACAGAAAGATGGGTGCAGGAAAAAAAATATTGTGCATGTATGACTATAAATCGTATCAAAAACATTGGATACCTTTCCAGTTTTCTTTCAGAAGAAAATTCCAATCAATTGACCTGATTCTTTAAACATGTTGATTTTGGCAAGGTTTTGTATTTCAGTGAAAGCTAGTCCTATGAAAATGTTGAAACCAGCTGTATTTGAGGCTTAATGACTGACTTATGCCCTAAAGCACAAGAATTTCTATATAGTATGTTGGAACAGCAGTAGTAGTCCAAAAGCTTTTGATGGTGCAGAGGGACCAGGATGGGTCACTCATTGCTTTCTTTGCTAAGAGACTGAGGAAAATAAAAGAAAACAAAAGCTTTTTTTCACTATGTTATGTACACAAGATTTTCCTTCTATGTCCATCCTAATCTGGAGTCCTTATATAGGTTGAAGATCACCTTTTCATTGACTTAGAAGGCAAGTTTCCAACTGGCTATAGCTCATTAAAAATTTTGTCTTCATACAATATTATCACTAATAAAACTATACCTAATTAAAATGGCAGTATTTTATTACAAGTCTGCTATGCATCCTTTAATTTCATTATGTCCTGCTGCCCAGTAATTCAGTAGTAGACTTCATACTTTTTTTTTTTCATTTTTTTAAGCGTTGTTTTATGAAGTTTCAGGTTGATTTCTCTGTGAACTGTGCACACAATTGTTTATGACCATATCTAAAAAAATAATGTACTTTTCTTTTTAGAATGGCTACAGAGTGATGGAAGCAAAAAGCAAACAGTGCAATCTCTCATGAAGACTTCATTTTCTTTGTCATTTTTTTTCCTTATTGTAATTTAAAATGCATCTGTTAGAACAGGAGCTTGTTATGCTTGTTTGCTGACAGAATTCACAGAATGATTTGTTTAAAAAAGGTACAAAAAGAGAACTGGTCATTCTGATTATGCATTGAGTTAGAATAAATGATACCTTAAAGATGTACAGTGCTCCATGATCCAAAAGACTTAGTACTGTGCAGGGTCAACCTTCAGAGAATTACAATTGGATAATGTCCTTGAAAAATGCAAAATGTTCAGCATGAGGAATGTCAATAGATTGAGGGTTTTTTCACTCAGTTGTTTTTTTTTTCCTCTGTGTGTGGCTAAAACTAAGAGTGAATGGAAAAAATAAAATTAAAGTAAACAATTATTTATGAAAAGAGGACTAAAATTCACTCAAAAGACTTCCATTTAACTAAAACTATAAGTTAAAAGAGAGTTAGAAGAAAGAGAGGTAAATAGCTTGTTCTTATTATTTCTTCTTGTTAAATAATAAAAAAAAAAATAGGAGTGCAAAAATCCACTTAGACAAATGTCATTAAATTCTCCATAACTATTTAGATTCTTAGGAACACTTAGAGAAATACTAAAGGTTACGTGAGTATGGAAACGAAATTATTCTTTTGATACATCTAACACTTGCAGGCCATCAGGGTGATATCAGATATTGTCTCAGCTTTATGAGCTAGACTATTCAAATGATAGGAATGTGACACCCTTCCCAAAAGGAAACGTCACATTAAAAATTGAAAATATTTTGAAAAAGTTAGACAAATGCAGCTGTAAAGTGTGAGTGGCTAAAATCAGAACAGAAGGGGAAAAAAAAGTGAATTAGCATACAGAAATGGTTTAGAATGCCATGACAACACAAAGACAGGCAGGCTCAGGCTATTTCATATCATTCTATTTGACTTTTTCTTGCCCCCTGCCTCTGAACTTTCAGTCCAGGAGAACAAATGCTTTGTGTGATATTTTAATGAGTTCTTTGCACATTTTCTGTCACTAAAGCCTGCTTTCTCAGTGTTAATTATAACAGTTCTCCTGTTAGTGAAAAAATAAATGCTAACCTAATGGCATCCAATTCTTGATTTTCCCTCTGGAAAAAAATTATTATTATACAGCAGCATGCTTAAGATGCTCAAGTACAGATTATGTCAATATTTTTATTAACTCATCATTTCAGGGGTTTCAAAGCTCACAAATTATATTCTATGCACAACTGGACAGGACCTGACAGTGCCTAATGCCTAAGCCTGGGGCCAAAGTCAATACACCACTCAGATGGGTGAGTGAGGTAATTCTTATACATACAAAGAATTTCTGTTAAATGATATAGAAAGGTCTGTAATACAATGATATATCTACCATGGAATCACAGCCATGTGGTGTCTTTGAAAGTACAACTGCATTATTGCTTATACTATATGTTTTTGTATAAATCAATGACTGGCAGATAAATACTGATTGTTCTGAGGTAATCTGATTGTTTTTCCTGATTCAGTGCTATATGCTGCTCATAGTAGGCATATCACTTTTATTTATTCTGAAAAAAGTACAGGTGTCTGTCATTTTAGTTGCAGCAATCTATATTTTTTTGAGGAAGATGAACCTTTGTAAAGCAGAAGCAGTTGTCTGCAACATTATAAATCATGTAATACTGGAAGTTTTATGACACTACATCAGTAAGCTACACAGCCCAGCTCTTCTTCCCTTAAACACTCAGTGGTTTAAAGAAAAGAAAACACTGGATTACAGCCATGAGGCTAAATTAGTAAACCTGTGGCTAATAAATAGCCCAGCTGAAAGCACATTCGTGAATGATGAACCTTAAAAGTCAAGATGAGCTAAAAAAATCTCATCCATTTTTAATTATAAATTATAAAATTATTCAAACAAAACAAAACAAAAGGCATCTCAGAAGATTTGTAGTATTTCTTATTTCTAAAAATGTGAATCTTCAGCATGGGAGCGCCTTCCTGCCCTGTTACCTATAGAAGACCAAAACTGATTGTGTAAGAATAAAGAAGGCCCCAAAGCCAGAAAATGTCATTTCCAGCAGAAGCACATACCCTGTCAATCAGAAGGGCACTCACAGTACTTGAGATGCTTAGTGCTGGCTTTCTCCAGACTACTGATGCCAATTCTGCACAGTTTGAGGTTAGGCCTTCTTACATCGCTCTTACCTCTGCCCTGTGTCACTTTATCTTAGGAGAACACAAATAAAGACACCAGCTACACAGGAAGAGATACACACAGGAGTTTGACTGGTGTTTTGAAGATGCAAGCAGGGTGCTCTTCCGAGAAGCTTGGCCTTGTTCTTGGAGACAAACCCAAATGACTCTTTTGGAAAATATTATCAACACCCTGAAGTCTATTGAAGTGTAAAAAAATTTCTTGTTACATTTGTGAATATTTTCAAATTAAATATTAGTATATTTCTTTACATTAAGCAGGATGTTATGAACATCTTCTGATTTACCATTTTAAAATCTATTTCCATCTATTAGCATATTTATTTTGTAATATTAGTAAATGCATATTTTAACTGCAGTGAAGATTACAGCTTTAGTTAATGACAGATAATAAAGATATATTCATTAGGTAGATATTAATGATACTGTTGTAGTGAGGCATGGTCTTAACCCATTTAGCATTTCTAGAAGTGTTAACATACACTGAGTGCACTGGTACTGCTATTTTGTATGGGCAGTCCTCCATGACACTGGGAAAGGCAGAATGACCATGGCTTTCCCTCAGGAATTAGGAACATTAGACCAACTTTTGTACAGAAGCATTTGGGAATTTGGCCTTTAGAAATTAAACTAAAGTAGTTCACTCTGCAAGCAGAGAGTGACTGTGAAGCAGATCTTTGTATTTAGAAAGCATATTACTAAAGAGCTGATCACTAAGAAGCCCTTTTCAGTAAGCCTTTTAGTTGATCAGAAAGAAATCTTACACTGAAAAACTCCATTGTAATTCAATATAATAAGAAAGATTTCACTAGAAGAATGAAAATTGATGTATGACACAGTCAAAGACAGTATGGAAGTGTGATTATGGTTTACTGCATACTCAATGATCTGAGAGCACATTTTGTGAAAATTTATTTATAATGAGATGGGTACCTAGGTAGCTCTGTGGTCTTACTGCCTGAATTTAGTGCTCCAAAATATGCTAGACTTAAAGGAGAGTATTTAAAGATGAATCATAATAGTCAAAGTAGAATGAAGTTATGAAAGCGATTTAAATTTTCCTATTATTGCAGTAAAAGTTTATGGTTTATTTTTGCTTCCATTGAAGTGACTAGCATAATTTCCCTTATCTTTTTAGCTTCCCCCTGTCTGTTAACTTATCCTTTAAGTTGTTCAGAGCTAGTTGTGACTTCCTCTTAAGTTTAATCTGTAGTGTGTTGTTTTGAAATCAGTTTATAGATTCTAGTTCACAAGGAAATGAGCAGCTACTTTCCCTTACTATGGCTAGACCTTTTGCCCAGGTCTAGTATTTGAGTCTGTATTTTTCACAGGTAAGAAAGAATATGATTGAAATATATTAACTTGCTCCAAGGGAAAATTATCTCAATCTCTTGTTGGTGATTGCCCCATTTGGTATAAATAATTTTATTATCAGAATATGGAGGTTCCACTTTGTGATTGCAGTCTTTGTATGTGGAGGTTTTCAACTGCTGTCGCAGACATTTTTTCACAGAAATCCTTTCTTTGGGATTTGTGCATCTTCTGGGAAGCAAGGGCCCCAGAAGAAGAATGTAAACAATTGTTATCAGCTGCCGTGAAATGCAATAGGGTGCACCTGTGATTGGTTCATGTTCCATGTGTACAATTAAGGGCCAATCACAGGAGCAGCTTGGGGAGAGATTCCCTGGACACAGAACTTTGTTATTCATTCTTTCTATTCTATTCTTAGCTTAGCAGCTCTGCAACTTCTCTCCTTATTCTTTTTAGTATAGTTATAATGTATTATATATCATATATCAATAAATCCAGCCTTCTGATCATCAAACAAGATTCTCATTCTTCCACCCCAGCGACCTCCTCAGGTCGCTGTAATAAACTGCTTATAAAATAATCAAATATTCTGGTGTAAAATAATATCCTGGGGTATAATATACTCAAATATATTGGGGTAAAATAAAAATGTATATGACCTCATGGTCTTTACAATGCCATTTGCCTGGTTCCTGTTTTGGGATATATTTTAATACTTCATGTGAAGACAGAGAACATCACTATAAAACATCCAGACTAAATTATGACAGCATATTTGATTGAACATCTTGGAGTTTTCTTCTAGGAAAATCTGAATATTGTTTAGAACAATGGCAGAATCTCTATCTGGGCCTTTGATTCCTTGGGTGAATGCATTGAGTTTATGCATTAAACAAGCAAATTCCTTATTATTATTTTTAGGAGTTTCTTTTTTTTCTTTGTATATGGATTGAAATATTTCACACAAAACTGAATCATGTATTTATGTTGACACATGGAAAAAAACAAGCAATCCTGATTGTCATTTGCTCAGTGAACAAGATTATGTCAATCAGAAGCTTCCCTTCCCAACTTTCCTGATCAGGTCACTACCTAAGGAGTGATTATTGAAGTGGTTCTGTTTCTATATTTTTGAAAGGGAGGTAAAAATGTCCACTAAAAACACTTTAAAGAAGACCTCAAAGAACCACTCATGCATGGAAGCACTCCTCCCAACTCTCATTTCCTGCAAGAAATAGCTAGCTGTGGCTGATGTTCATATGGAGATTTTTAAGAATTAGTTCACAGTCTTATGTATATTTATTAAGTCAGGAGAAAAATCACTTAGGTCTACTTTGTTTTGCAGAGAAATAATTAATGATCTCAGGTCATAGCACAGATAATTAAAGATAAACAAACCAAGATCTAACCTACAAAAGAAAAAAAAAGTAAAAAAGTAGTGCAAGAAATGATTATTCCCTGTGGAACTTAAGGGTGTTTATTTTCAACATAATATTAAGTCAAATAGTTGAATAGCTTTTACACTGTTTTATGCTATTTCAGGGAACAAAATCTGAATATCATACAGTCAAGTTTCCTGTATGAAATAGTCAGAGTGCAATAGTAATTTCACTCTTTAATTTTCCTATATGAAATAAATGCCCACACAAAATTTTAAGCAAAATGCCTTGGTATGAGATCAATATTCAGTGCTATCTGATCATCTATAGATTGCCTGGGTGTGTATGAGGATATCTCCTTCAGAGAGAAGGATTTTCAGATCTTTGAGTAAACAGGAAAGTAATTCATATTTCCTTAGAGCCGTGTGCCCTGAATATTTGTAGCAGCACAACTCCTACACATTCTTCTTGTTGACAGTACTCTCATGTGCAGATGGCAGGTGTGTTGCCAAAAAAAACCCAGCCTTAAGGACTGGGGGATTATGAGTATGGTGGACTCTAAAAACGTGGTGAGGATTCAGTCTTGCAGCCATGTGTTATAAAATACAGAAGTTAAGGCTGCATTAAGAGATAGCATAACCCAGAGAGGGACAGACCGACAGACCTACAGAATAGAACATGCAGAGGAGCTTGCATCACTCCTTGCACATTTATTTCATATCTGCTGCAGCTGTACCTCACTGTGAAAATGATCATTGTTAGTTGGAGAATATTCAGTGCCTTCCTGAGGAACATGTTCTTATTCAGCTTCATCTGGCAGGAAAGGATTGGGGAGACAAGCAAAACACACCATCTGGAGAGGACCAGGTAACTAATTCCAAACAAATGCTGAAGTGTTTCTCTAACCATAGCACGATTTTATCAGGGCAGTTACTCTCTAACAGGCCTTTAGTATCTTTCTGTGAATCCTATTCTTATTAAATATACATATCTATTTAGGTAATAAAAAAAGAAGAGAAGCTTCTCTTATTAACACACCTTTAGGGATTTGAACCCCATCAGAGGACAAGATTTTCAGGTGCAATCAAGTAGATATTTAAAAGGCATTGTTGAGGAGGTAATAGATCATAGGCACTACAACACAAAAATTTCTTATTATTTAATTTTTCCTACAGTGAGATATAGTGGAAGAAAGAAAAGACGAAGGTATAATTTTATGTAATTTACCAGAAAAAAATCTATTCCCACAGATACTGATGCATTTCTGCAAACAAAAGCCATAATTTTTTTCTCATTATGAATATTTTTAGTAATCTGAAACTTCATCAATGAGTATATCTGAACTTGCTTTGTGATAAAAAAACTTTCCATCTCTCTACCTTTGCAAGCTTCCCACAGAAATTAATATTCAATGTACTGGCAGTGATGTCAAAAGCCTATAGGCTGACAAGCTAAAGTAATTATTTTCATTATAGCGGACAGAGTGGGTTGCATCTACAGGGTTTGTACTGAAAAATTCTGCTTTTTTCCACTGTACTTGTCTATTGCAAACACATACTGAAAATGGAAAGCACAACAATAGATTTGAATAGGGATAGAAATCTGTTTCATACCTATAATTTAGCTTGTTAAAAATGTTAAATTCACATGCTTCTGTTTGAAAGCATTTCTGACCTTTAATGTTTCTATATTAGTAGGAACATAAATATTAATCTGCGCAGCTAAGGCTGGAACTTAATAGAAGTTAAGGTATGCAGCAACTTTTTCCTTTCTGTTACTTTTATGTCTGAATGGGTCTAAATAGGCTGGTGCTGGAAAAAAGTATTAGCACTCAAAAAAAAAAAAAAAAAAGATAAAACAATACCTCATTTTTATTAATTTGTAGTTTATTTTAGCACTCTCCCCAAACCATGGGGGCAAACTAAACCATTAAAACATTTTGTTGGATTACTACTAATATAAATACGCACTCAGAGCTGATAGTATGTTCATTAAATTTCTTTGAAATACTTGGTTGGTTTCTTTCTATGCCATTTCTACACAATCCCTTCTCTGGAATTATTGGTCTTAAAATATTTCACCTTTCCTGAAACTCTGTGTTTGCAATAATACATTTTAGACCCTCACTTCCTGCAAGGCTGCTGGAAGCATTCCTTTTTCCACTCTGGCCTTTCTATGGTTGTAGGACAAGCTCAGTCTAATTCAGGTGTGGTATCAGAGCACCGGGACTGGCTGGTAGTGGCAAAGCTGTTGAGTGTGAGAGCTGAGGCTGGATGTTGCCTCCATCTCTGGTGAAGGACGTAGCTAGGGGGCACATAATCATATGGACATCTATTTCTCCCACCTGGACAATGCAGCAGGAAAAACAGGGTTCATCTGGCTTCCCACATGAGTAAAGACACAGCTGCTGTCATGAAGAAAGACACAGAGCAGAGACCTTCCAGGAAGAATTGTTCATTTCTCTGAAAATCACATTTCTTTGGAAGGAGAACTAGAAAATATCCTTTTACAAGTGTTTTTTTTTTTTTTTTTTTGTTTCGTTTTCTCCTTTTTTCAAAAAATAAATCATAAGTTAACATCACTCCCTATCTTCACTCAAATGGTTTTAGTCCAGGTTGTGCAGGTAGAAGATATTGCATTAACCTGCTTAAGCACATAACACTTAATAAATAGTCAAAATTACAAAAAGTAGAAAAAATATCTGTGCTCTAAGTGCAGCAGACACTTTACCATTCTAAAGCAGTTGCTCCAGTAACTACCTGAAGAGCTGTCAATTTTTCAGACAGCCCAATTTGAAGACAGACTTTCAGATTTACAAAAAAAAAAAAAAGATTATTAAAATGAGAAATAATTACACTTGCATCTCCAAAGGAACTTGTAGAGGAGATTTCATTTTTCAAAGAACACTTGCTCCAGAACTTATTACAAACACGCATCTTAAAAAAGAAATGAATAAGGATACTTGAGGAGATGGGAGATGTTCTTCCTTAAGATATGCATTATTATGTGAATATAGAACTTGTTACAGCCTGTAATTATAATGAAATAGGTCTTATCCTTCCCTGAGGATATCTGATGTTGCCATGTGAGCAAAGACCAACTCAATTTCCCTTTGTTTAGGGTCCTTCAGCTGTGTCCCACTTTGCTTCCACTTCTGTTACCAAACTTCCAAGGTAGGATATTGCTGGTACTTTATCTTTGATTATGTCAAAATCCATTGAACTTGGAGAATGAGTTTGAAGAAATAGAGCTAAAATGTTTGAGACTAGCAACTTACTACATTTGGCAGATAATTGATGATCTTGTTCCAATCTGGATTCTTGTATCTTTTTAGCAAAGGTAAAAAAGTTCCGAATGAATTTGCAAAAATTTCTGCTAATGTGTTTGGAGAGGAGGCTCTGATAAAAAAAAAAACAAACAAAAAAAAAAAAAAACAACAAAAAAAAAAAAGAAAAAAAAACAAAAAAACCAAAAAAAAACCCCCAAAAAAACCCCAAAACAAAACAAAACAAAACAAAAAAAAAACCCAAAAAAAAAAAAACCAAAAAAACCACAAAAACAAAAACAAAAAAAACCCAAAAAAACAAAAAAAAACCCAAAAACAAAAAACAAACAAACAAACAAACAAAATAAAACAAAAAAAAAAAACAATGAATGAGTTTAATATTAGTATGTTTACCCTGGGGGAAGAGGAAAAATATTTTATGTCTATGATCAAATGAAATGAAGAAGTAATTTTGGATAGACTAGGTAGGCATGCTTCAAGGAGGAATGGCACAGTAAAACATAGGTGTGAATTATCAGTATTAGAAGTGAAAACGTGAGCAGAAGGAGCAGGGAGAAATCCTCAAGACAAAGAAAGATAAAGGAAAATTTAAAACACTGCTTATTTTAAAAAAGTGTCTTCCTGCCTGACACTGGATTTAAATAAATTGAGGGAGATAGCAGGATCCTGCAGAGTCACTTATACAGAGGTGCAGACAGCTGCAGGGTAGTGCTTCAGAAGCCTCAAATTGTTCCAAATGAACAGAACTGTTCACCAGCTCATACAGCAACACAGGACACACCTGAGCAGAAAGGAGAAATTTACTGAATCACAACTGATGGTGCTGACACAGTAGATAGTCCCATCTGATCGAGATGGCCGAGTGTGTGGTTGGGGCATTTTCTGCCATCAGAACTCCCTGGAGCTCTCCAGGGTACCGAGTCTGGTAATGAGAGCGGAGTCTCGGTGTGTCACATCACTCTCTGAAGTTGTCATTAAATTGTTTAGGCTCCTAATTCTGATAGCATATGACTGAAGTTAAATGTTGTAGATAAAATGCCTATTTCAACTATTGTAATCTTCCATTTTCTTTATTCTAAGCATCTGTCACTATAGGACACGAAATAACATGATGCAGATATGCAACTCTTCCAAGGTGAAAAGAGAATATTTAATTTCTGACTCCAACATTTGTGGATTTCTAAAAGTGACGGTGGATTGGAGGCCAACAGTGCCACCTCTCCAATGGCACTGGACAAACCAACAGTCCATCACATTTCTCCTCCTCCAAAAAAGAACGTAAAACAATAAGTTATTTGCATAAAGTGTGTGAGAAAGTTTGTTACAAGAGTGTAAACATCAGAAGGCTTAGAAAAACTTTAAAAATCAGGGCAACAAGCATCTGGAAAATATCTGAAGAGCCAATGTTTACCCTCTGTTATTTGGATAGTGGGCACCAGATGAAATGGTAGAAGTGCAGATTAATTTGTACTGCATGGTTGCTTATTGGTCCTAAATGAGATAAACCTTTATGCACAGGAAATTGTATCCCACTGAAGATTTTCTAAAAGCTGATTGGTGATGTGTTACCAATCAGCAAATATATTGCAGGATTTGTTAGACATGCATCTTCCAATATGCCTACACTGGTTTCATCAACGCTATGTTTATTGCAAAATCAATAAAATATTGAAAAAATTTTTGAAAAGCTGTTAGGCAGCTAGCTTTTAGTGGTCTATAATAAATGATCATGACTGGCATTTTTAAGCCTTGTGTTTCATTCAGATGCCTAAGTGTGTATTAAATAAGAGGATAAAGATGCTACATAAGCTAATGTGTTTGTTACTCTTGCAAAGCCATGCTCATCTGTGCTGATGTTTTCCTTAATAAACACTTGCTCAGGAAGTCCACGAGCATAGTATGCAATCCATCAAGTTGGTGCAGAACAAAATAAATTAATAAAAATCTGATGCAAAAATGTCTTCTTTGGGCCTTCCTCCAGTAATTGTTTTCATGGAAAGTTAACTCCCACATTTGAGCAATCCACCTGCAAAGGGACACTTACATAAAATCCGACATACATTTAAGAGCTTGACAGTTCCAGGCCTCATTTACAAACAAGGTTTGTGATCTGAATTCCATAGTATGCAAACTAAGAAAGGATGAGGTGGAAGTAGATACAAACCTCCACAGAGACATCAAGATTAATCACACATTGGCAGGAACACAATATAGAGTTGATGAATTTTTAATTTGTGACATTTTTTTGTAAAACCAGCCACGTTCTTTGCCCCTTTTTAGTACTCTAAAGCAATGTTGGGTTTTTTGAAAGAAAAATCTCAAAAAGGGAGGGGTTCATCAAGCATAGTTTTATAAATTTCACTTTAAACCAGGGATGAAACTTTTTCTCTGCAGATACATGTTTTCTTTCCCCCCCAACACATGAAAGTAAAAATTATTGAAAATGCACAATGTAGTTCTCTCCTTTGGAGACTCTCTCTCAATGTAGACTCTCCTTTGGAAGTGTATCATTTGCAAACCTAATAAAGTGGTGACATTCAGTGTCCAGAAATAACAATAGCATCGCATGCATGGGTGTCTCACAGGCAGTAGAGAGAGCCAGGGCACTGACATCTGTGAAAATATCAGTGCAGAATGGGTTCCTGAGCATTCAGGTTTTCCTACTACTTCCCAGACTATTGGTTGATTTTTGAACAATTGAGTCTCAATAGCATATTACTAATTATAATTACAGGGGAAAGGTTTTTGTTTCTCCAGCAGAGTCATTCTCCCTACTTAAACATTCAAGCTGCGTCAATTATGTACACAGTCAGTTCTCTCAAACTGTTGAATTTTCATCTTTAGTAAAGACAATTCTCACGGAGGTTTTGTGTTGTCTACATAAATATTTGTGCAATGTACTTAGTGTGGCAACATATGATTGCTGAAGATAGAACAGATTCTTGAGGCACAAGAGTACTTGTAATAATGGAAATGAATGACAATCCAGCCTCTGTGCAGGTTGGTGTGGGAGGAAGGAGAGGTAGATGAGATGCATGCAGTGCTCAGCGCAAATTCCCAAAAGCTTATGAATATGCCGAAGTATCAATGAGAATGTGTGACTATGGGAATATTTTCAGATGATAATTCCAGAGTTTTCTCAATAATCTGTATGTAGTTTGCCATCTGCAAATCCTCTTAAAGGAGTATGAATATGGAGTAAGTGCAAAATGTAACCAAGGCCAATTTACAAAATGAATTGGCAGATTTCATATTGTTTGCTCTGGAGAACTACTGCAAATATGTTCATTCAAAATTTTATTTAATTTATGCTAATAAGACAGATCAGTAATAGGGAAGAAAAATGGGGCATAGTAAAACATTAATAAGTGAGATCTGAAAGCTCCATATTTTTGTAATTTTCATCAAGTGCTATATTCTATGATTATTTTTTTCTTCTCTATGGCACTTTATGAACACCTCTGGGACAGCAGGAATCCCAAAGAAATTAGAGTAACTGATTAAGATAACTTGCCCAAGATCACCATTGATCAGGCATAAGTGTTGCATCAAATCTGACGTATTTTCTAAAATATTTTTCAAAATATTTTCATTTGGCTGCTAATGTAAACAAAACACTAAAAGGCAAATTACTTCTGCACAATCAAATTAAATAGAAGGTTCACTGCCAATACTAAAAAGTACTTTTCACAGTCTATTGTAATAATTTCTAAGCAAAATAAAACATTTTTTCTCAGGGAGAGAAATTTGCAAACACAATTTACATAATTCAAGCTATAAGCTGACTTAAAGTCTACAAATCATGGCCACAAACATTCCTGATTTTGTCCAGGTGGGATGACACCTTAGCGAAATACTGGAAGCAACAGTTCCTGCTCTGAAATGGTGATATGGCCACCCCTGCTGCTGGGCTCTACATCAATGACTTGTACCTGATATGGGAGTAAAGAGAGAATTGCAGTGTATCCCATTAGAATTTGTCCCTGATTTCAGTCTCTTATTCACACTGGAGCTGGATTAATCATATTAGTGAATATGCTTTGTTGTTAGCAGAGTGCCTGTGGCAAACTCTTTTTGTGAGGCAGGGCAAATGGGTAAACCAGGTAGAGAGAAAAAACTAAAACAACCAAAAAAGCCTTAGAGGCACTTAATTTGATTTTCAGGCTCCAAGGACTACAAGTTTGCTCTAATTACCTCATACTAACTCATGTAAACGTTATATGTGTGGAATTTATGTGTCTGATTATAAATATTAATAAATAATAATTAATACATTAGTTATTTTAAAAAATCTAATTATATTTTAATATCTTCTGCTTGAGGGAACTGATGTGAGATAGTGGATCCTGTTGCTGTGTATACTGCAGAAATTATCTGCAGGTCTGAAACTGGTCCCCCTCTTCTTGCTGTCTCGTATCTTATTTGAGGAGGCAACTTAGGATGAGATTTTGAGAGCGTCTGAAGTCTCACAGTTCTTAGAAAGGCACAGTCTCACTTGGTTTTCCATGCTTTCCATGCTCCCATCTTGCTGACCCTCCACAATGCCTTCTGGATGTAGGAGCTGCTGGAGACTGACCCTAGCCTGCTGGGCTGTCTGCAGGGTAGGTCTAGATTAGCTGCTAGGAAGAAATTCTGTGCTTTAGGCACTGGAATAGGTTGTCCAGACAGGTTGTGGGCTCTCCAAGTTCTCAACACCAGGTTGGATGAGGCTCTGAGTAATCTGGTCTAGTGGGAATTGTCCCTGCCCATGACAAGGGGGCTAGAACCAGGTGATGTTAAAGGTTTCCAACCCTAGCCATTCTATGATTCCATGGCATTCCAAAAGCAATTCATTTATTAATTCCTAATTGTCCTCTTTATTTCTCCTGAGTTATTGTGTTGAGCAGGCTCAGTAACAGGTTTGGTGAGACGAGGACTGGAATTAGAGCAGATCTGGGGAGTATGTGGCTGGCAGCAGTGAGGGAGAGACTCGGTGGTGGGACAGGACTCCTTTTTTGTTGGTGGTAGGCTGCTGGGCTGGCCTGCTCTTGTCTGGAAACTGCTGCCACAGGCTCCTAAGCAGAGACCTAGGTTGGATGTCTGCCTCCTGGTAACTCAGCATTTTGACCAAGCCTGTAAAATTTGGGCTTTCTTTTTTCAACATCCATCAGGTTTACTGAAGCTATTTGTGAACTGCCATCTCAGATACTAACAGTGTTTCTCCTTTTGTTATATAAGAGAGAGTTTAACTACCAATTAATTGCTGCTAATTACATGTCTACTGGATTGCCAGCCACAACACTAGGCCCAAATGCCTTTAGAGATGTTATCTGAAGCCTCTGCCTGCTGCCATTCCACCTTAGCAATCCTTTCTCCAGGTGTGCCAAGGACTGTACACATCTGCAGCATGGGCAGCATTGAAAAAGGTGACTGACAGAAACAGGAGAAAAATTTCAGCTCTAATGGAAGAAACAAAGACAAGGGGAAGCTGCAACTGCTGCCTTCCTCCTCCACAGGGACCTGGGTCTGAGCAATACTCTAAAATAGAGACCCAGTGCTCTCTGTGAAGGGTGATTGATGGTTATCACTTCCCATGCATGGATCATCTAGAGAATCTCTGTGCCTGCATCAGTGGGCTCATAATGTAGTTTTCTGGGTGCTAATGATAATATAAAAAATTAAAAATACTCAGGTTGCCTGACAGTAGTCAGAAGCCTTAGTGAACTTGTATGGGGATTTCAAAACAGAAAATATTTACAGATATTCAGGTGTATATGTGATATAATACATGCTCACATGTTTCTTGTTGTTTTCAGTGTAATCAAAAATGGTAATTATTTCAAAACTGTATCAGAAAAATAAAAGAAGAGATCTCTGAAACAGGTAAGATATTTGCCTTGATAGCATAGTGTTACCTGAATAAGGTGTCAGGATGTTAAAACACAGACAGAGAGATAATAGATTTTATTAACACACTTTGATCCTCATCTGGAGCTGCTTGATGTTCAGTTAGAAAGCTTTTATAAGCCAGAAGTGTTATTTCTCTGGGGTTGATGGTTTTCTTTTATTCCTGTGAGTGCCCAGATTTTATAATGAAATACAAAGATTTGTCTCAAACAGACATATTAGGAATTCATAGTATCTATATCTCACTTTGAAGGTGTGTGAATGTGTCTTGGACTTTGATCCAACAGAGTTCCCCTCAAAAGAAAATTAATATATTTTATAACTATATTGTGAGTTAATTTAATTTCAGAGAAACTGCACCACATTAGATCAGTTGCAGAATCACTAAATGTGATCTATACAAGAAAAAAAGTTTTAATTCATTAAGTTCTTCAAAATTAGCACAGAAAGACTACTTTTGCTTTGTGTTTCTCAATTTTTGTCAGATAAAATGAAAAAAATGAGGTGCAAGATATGTAATTCTGAAACTAATTCAGGAGCCTTATTTTTTTTTTTTCTATCAAAGACCAGCTTTTTCAGCTGTTGAAAATCAAACTATAATGACTGACTTGTTTTGGTAAATAACTTTTTTTATGTTCAGAGTAGCAAACTACCTCCCTCAAAGATAAAAGGAAAGGGAACAAGGCTGCCTCAGGTGTACTGTGACTGAGACAGATACATTCTCTGGTGAGCCCTGGAGTCCCCATTCCTTTTCATGCAGCAGGGAGGATGACACTAATCTATCCTTCAGTCTCAATTTACAAAAAAGTTTGATCATATTTATTAAATATATTTGAGTAATAACTTATGTTAATATTTGCATGGAAAAAACCCTAAAAATCAAAAGTCCAATTAAGTAAGAACAGGAAATTGAACGTAAAAAGAATGGGGTTTTTAATTGAATAAGATATAAAGATCAATTACAAATATAAGCATACAAATCCCTACTAAAATCAGAGACAGCACACAATTAACTATCCCCAACTTTTTTCTCTTCCAGCAGCTTTCATGCAAGGGTCAATGAAATAATAGACTGAGATATGGACAAGGTAAGTCCCAACACAATCAGTAAAAATCCAAAAAACAATTCCCTTGATGGGAAATTTTCACCTTAGGGATGGATCATTCAGAAACTGAATGCAGCAGAACTAAAGAGTGTCATTTCAATTTTACTTGAATTCTCTCTAGAATCCAACACATAATTTCTCATCATAACAAATAAACACTCTCATGTTTGGTGTATATTTTAGCTGTCATCTGAGGAAAAGGCAAATATCATAGCATTTATTTACAAAACCCGGTTTGATCCTCCTAAATTACATATTGCTTTGAAAATAAGCAACCAGATACCAAACAGATGCATATTGACAAACGTCCAATGAACTCAACCAAGCTCTGCCTATTTACACCCCCCTCAGGATAACACAGATGTGTATAGTATACTAAAATGAGATTTTAAATGTAAATGCACATTATCATTAAGGAATAATTTGATACAAGAAGGACAGAATTAGTAAAATAAACAGCTGTCTTAAAAATATGAAGTCTAAATGTGTCCAGCTGTCAGAAAGAATGAATATCAGAAGCCTGTGAAGTGTTTCATTGATGCTTACACAGTATCTGCCATAAATGTGTGTTATAGTAAAGATTACTTCTTTCTAACAGAATAGATCAAAGTATTTGAAATTAGAATGTTCTATATAGATATTAAATAATGTATCTTACTTTTATGAATCTTCTTCCAAAAGCACTCTTAAATTATATTTTGCAAGCATCTGTCTAAAGTAAACAAGGTTAACAATCTATCTTAATGAAAATACAGAACACTGAAACAGATTCAGTGATTTTTCAAAATGAGAAAAGCATCGTGTCAAAATACCACTGTTGTTGTTTTAATGGTTTTTGTACATCTAGAATTATTTGTATGTTCGTGGTGTCCAAACATCTTTCAACATCCTGATGCTAAAACTTGAGCTCCTGACTTTCTTCTCAGAATTTGATATATATTGAGAAGAGGTTATTTCCTGAAGAAAAAAAACCTCCCAATAAATTTTTTTAGAGTTTAAAAGTTTGTACAACTTCTATTACTCATCTGCATTATGAAATGCAGAGCAGCATTTTTTTTTTGCTAGTAATAATACTCATCTATGGAAAAAAAATCTATCAGTAACAGCAAACAACTGCTGAGATGAGCACCATCAGGATTTCACATCAGTTTTGCTTAAAGACTCCTTTTTTTATTCATTCCAGACTGCTAAATTCATGGTAGATCCACTCCAAGTTGTTTGTATCTACTTTAAAACTAATGTTAAGGAGAAAATTAGGGTGCATGTAACAAATGTAACATATGCTTATTTTCTGTGTCATTGATTTTGAACTAGAACAAACTTGGATGGATCTAGAAAGTATTACAAGTCATGTATTTCAGTTAGATTTTAAGACCTTCAAATTCCAAGTTGAATTTGGTGGGTTTTTTTCTTTTTTCAAACCTAACACATTGTATAATCACAGCAAATGGGCTTTGAAGGAACCTCAGGAGATTATCTTGTCCATCTCTGACGCCTCAGGCAGGATCAGTTTTTCCAATGACATTTCTGACAGATGTTAGTTAAACCTGGTACTAAAACCTTCCAAAGCTGTATTCCTTATATCTGTAAGGAATGTATTCTCACTCCTAGTAAGAGTGATGTACAGGTTAAACACTGCCTTAAAAAGAAAAAATAAACAAAAAAAACCAAACAACCCAAGAAAAAAGAACCACAAAACAACAAAGACAAACAAGCAATGGCCTGAAAAAACTAAGTACAGAAGATCCTTCTGCTTCCTGATTCCTATTTGCTCACCAGAAGCAACTCTGAAATAAGAAAAGAAATAACACTGCTGCTAATCAAGGCTGGACAGATTTCATTTTGCAATTTGTTAGATACAAAGAAGATGCAGCCCTGATACGGCAAAAACCTGGACTTTCTGGGTGGCAATTGGTGCTCACAGAGACTGACCCTGTGTAAATACTGTATATTTACAATACCAGCAGGTATTTGTAAATATGTGTGGGAAGGACACGTGCCCATGGCAGGGTGCATAAACAGCTCTGAGTACATGAAATTGGATGGATGCTCCAATGCCACCTCTGTCTCTCTGAAACTGTACTGGGTATGGTACTTTGCATACCATAAATACCATTTCAAGATTTTTTTTCCCCCTACTGTTGTTCTGTTTCCCTTGTATGTGGGTAATTATGGTGGTAATTTGGCTACAGCATTCTGAACTTGCATGATTTTTAGTAAGGACTACATGGATTTGAATCTGTCTGTTTGTCATAATGCTTCCTCAATATTACCCATTTAGTGTCAATTATAAACAAAAAATAGCCCACTTATTGTCTCATATTAGCATCCACATCAATAATTGTGCAGAACAAAAGGCATAAACTGAGACCATCTGCTCTCACTACAATAATCTACCCAAAAAGCCTAGCCAGTAATACAGTAAAAAATTCTGATGCATTTGTCTGCGGTCATGCTGTTTAAGTGTCTTTTATGATTAAAATCATTACTGCTTTGGTCCGTCACCTATTAAGACATATGTTTTCTCATTTCAAGTAAAATAATGTAATTGTATTTTTAATACTGTAGTAAATTAAGATAACATGTAAGAAAAAAACTGTACTTTTGTTTTATACATCATTGTCACTATCTTTCCTGCTGATGTTTACAATACTTAGACATTTCTTGAAAAAATAATGTATGCTGCAGATTTTTATTTTTTTGACAAGTGCAGAACACTTAAACTCTTTTAAATTCCAGTACAAAACCATATCAAAATGTAAAATGTTAACCAGAAGTGCCATCATGACCTGAAAAGTTACAAAAAGAAAGAAAAAAAGAAAAGAATATTTAAAATCCTACAATCAAAGAAGATTGTTGATGTTTAAAGAGAATGTATTGTGAGTTTTCTCAGCATTGGATATGTGGAATTTTTCCTGGCAGCTTGCAAGAATAGATAGGAGTTTAAGAAACATTCACATGAAAGTACAAAAGGCAGGCAAATCCCTGCTGCTTTATGCCAGTGTCCTTATTCAATTCTCTAGCATATCAAGCCTGTCAAGACATCTCAGTTTTTCACTTCTACCAAAAATAAGTAAATGAAAATAATGCACAGCAAATGCCCAGTGCATTTAATACAACATCTTAAATGTTTGGTTATGATCAACTGCAAATTCAGTAAACATGTTCCCCAACCCTCAATGGTGACCTCTGAAACCTGATTACAGGCTGGTTTTCAATAGCAAAATATTATTTTTATCCAAAAATGTACTATGATGCTACACTTCCTATGTCTGATTTTCTAACATGTTAAACACTTGTCTTTCTCCTTGATTTCAAATGGATTTTCTATATGCTCAAAGCATGATTCATAAACTGATTGATGAGCCATTCTATTTATGCTATTAATTCAATAACAATTGGCTTCACAGTATTCAAAACAAAACTTGGATAGAAATCAAACTAAAATTAACCCTTTAGGAAACTTGGTTTAGAAAGTATAATACTGTTCATGAATTGACCTTATGACACCTGAAAACAAGAATGAAGAGGAAAGTCAAAAATTCACATCTATTTCTAGTTTTTCAGGCTTGGGTAACATGCACAATTTTTGGATTAGATACTTGTTATCATTTAGGCTAAGAAGAAAAGGCTAATGTGATTGTATTGATGTTTATTGGGTCTATTTATCAGTCCCTGAATTAATATCTTGCTGAGTTTTAAGTAAAATTTGGGATTAAAAGTCTCTTTCATCCCAGGTGTGTCAAGAATATGATTGGAGATCTCAAAAAGAAGGCATGTAGAGTTATCCATTATTTATTGGCCCAGAGTAGCCAGCATATATAGCACATGTACATGGGCACCTCATCAGTTTCTGTGTGTAGATGAATCCTTAGCTTGAATGTATCAGTGAGATCATTGCTGTTTTTTAACACTCCAAGGTTCTCAAAACAGACACTGGAAAATGGTCAGGGAGAAATGAAGGATGAAGTGTGCTTGTCTTCAGTAACCAAGCATTTTGCTCTGCTGCTTGTGGACCAACTTGCTTTTCTTTTCCAATTATTAACACTCCACCTTTTAGGAAATTCATGTCCAGTAATGAATCTCATTTTTGTAGGTAAGAGAATTTTTGTTATGCATTTTGTATATCAATAACTCAGCAGCTACTTATACTTGATAAATCAAGGCATTTCAAAATTTGCTCTTTTGTTTAAAGCAGAAATGTGATCTATTCCATCTCAAACAGTGGTCAAATAATAAGTTATTAATGCAGCTTCTGCTTCTGCTTCCTAAATTCAAACTTCCATAGTGAAAGTATACTTGTGTTTGCTCTTCAAACTGTTGGGTAGAAAAAGTTTCACTTAAAAATACGAAAAAAATATCTGAAACTAGTAAACATTTTGGTCAGTATTGAGGGTCTTAATTTTAAGTTCAAAGTCATAATTTTTCAAAATTGAATCTTATAAAAAATTTTAAAAATTAAAAATTAATTATCACCATTTGGCCAATGAATATTGGAATGCAATTTTGAAATTTTTTGGAAGAATAGTATATTATACATATTCCTGCTATTTCCAATTGGAAGGTGTGAGAGTCTGTCTGAATTTTCCCTCATCTGCCTCACGATTGTCATTGGGGGGACCACTGAAGAAAAGACTCCCCCTGTGTAGAATCTCTGGCTCTGAAGGAGAAAGTCACATGCCAAAGGTCCTGAGACCTGAAAGCTCAGTGTTAAGTAATTGTTTTCACGAGTGTGTTTGCTGTATGCTGTACTGAGGAGAAGAAGCAGGCGCACTCTGCCCCTTTATGCAACAACGGCTTTGGAAGCTGTCCCACCTCTCGGCCTGGCTGGACTTCTCCTGAGTTTCGGGTGGTCTCCTGCTTTACAACCACCGTGACAGACAGACTGTGATGTAAGGAGCCTCTCCATCAAGGACTGAGACATGAAACTCCTAAAAGGCCCCTGTCCTCCTTCCAAGGACTGGGACTGAACCCCCCAGCCCGGGGGATGTGTGTGGGGGAGGCAAGCTGGCCAAAGAGAGATGCTTGCCTGCAGGTTGTGACCACTGGACCAAGAAAACAATGGTTCTTTCCGGCTGCATAGCTTGGACTCTGTGTACCCCCCCTTTCTATTCTTCCCCCCCTGAAGACCTTTCTTTCAGTTGCAAAATTTATTCTCCCTTCCCCCAACAAAAAAGAGTATAATTGGGGAGCAATTCAGCCGTGCCTTTGAGATCTCCCCAGTGTAGCAGGCGGACCCTCAACTGGACCGGACCAAAGGACTTTGTGCTGGTAGCTATATCCCTCCCCCGCCTCTTCTCTCTCCCTATCTTTGTCTCTCCCTTAATCCCTCTATCACATTTTTGCTGTGGTCATTTCAATAAAATTGTATTTGTTTTGATTATCACTGCAAACCCCTTTGTATCGTGTTGGTTTTTGCACCCTAAGATCACTCCTACGAAACATCAGGTCATCCGTTCACTAGGACAGATCCTTTCAATCTGTTCTGGATCATGCAATATTTTTTTTCCAAAGTCTGTGCATGTCTGTCCAACTACAATATAGAGTAATGTGTACATCAGAACAATGGTTAGTGCCATGGCAGGCGTTCAAAAAATTGGCATGTCATTATTTCAGATTTCATCTCCTTCAAAATATGGTAATGTGGGCTGCATTTATGAAACCAGGTCTGAAATATACTGTGGTCTCCACCTGTTCCAAAACCAGTAGAGAACAGATAGAGGTAAGTGTAATATGGGATAGCAATTTTGACTAGCTATGTAAGCTAAGCATTTTATACTCATATGTTATGGTTAATAATGCTATATACAAGTGCTTTTCTTGAAAGCAAAAGACTACAAGCAAAATAAAAAAGTAAAAAATGAAATCTACAATTTTTGCCATATATTTGGAAGAAAAAAAATATTAATTTCTCTCTATTACTTTCCATTAGCATCAAATCTTCAAACCTTTCCAAACATGAAAAATTCTTTTGTGCATATTAACATCATCCAGCAATAGAAGAGACATTACTGTTCTTGATAGATAATAGAACCATATCCTAATATTTAAAACTATAAATATATGAACTATAAACTAAAACATAAACTATATCATATTTGAAAATGAAAATAAATATATAGTGCTTGTTTTTATCCTCATATTCTGAGGCAAACACAAACACTAAGTTGGTTTGTTTTTTCCTGACAAACTGCCCAGGATTTTCATATACTAAAGGACATGATCTGAGGACCTTAAGACCAAGGCAGTATTCATAATAAAACCTTCGACTGGTTGCTCTGGAAGCTTTTATGTGGACAAAAATGTGTAAGTCAGAACTATCCTTGCAGAAAGAGATTAGCAAGGTCTTCTGATTAAAACGGTTTCCTTCATTTCTCTTAGTCTTACCACCATTTATTAGACAGCACAAGCCCAACTGTGAAATAAAAATGATACAACTATGCTCAAAAGGCTGCTGCAAATTCTTGGATACATGAGGAAGCAATCAAACTTGTCAGTGAAACAGAGATGAGACAGCAGATACATTTCAAAAACTCTTGAGGATTTGGAAGAGCTAAACTGATTTTATTTTCCTCAGAATATAGTTGTGTCAGACTAAGTATTAAATGTATTTTTGTGAACTACACCTTGTTTTTGGACTGAAAAAAATATCAGTCATAAACCACAAAATTAAATTACTTTTTAAGCAGTAGTGGTTTCAACTTGTCTTGAAGGGCCTTGTGCTGAGTTGAAATGTGGCCCCAGACCACAGGGTGAACAGGGAAAAGGGACCGTAAGGCCAGAGAATACCCTTAGAGCTGAGACAGTCACTGTGGCATTCCTTTAGATGCTATCCTTTACAGTTTGTTTAGTGCAGTGGTGACAAGGTTTTTGGATTTGAGTGGGTGTTTTATCTGCTTTGTTTGGGGTTTTTTATTTGTTGTTTGCTTGGTTTCCAGATAAATATGTGAATTATGGCTGAATTATGGCTCACGCATAAGGATCTACACTTCACTTGCAGCCACTTATAATATTCCTTCCAGGAGAAATAAAATGGTTTTTCCTATTTACCTTTTCCAAATGGTACATGCTGTCCTGCCTCGATTGATTTGCTTCTGGCACTTACTAATTTTCAATATTGTGCCACTTTTCTAACAATAACAAGTAGAAGCATGAACATTGAAGGTTATTATTTACTAGCCACAGCTCAGTGCACCATATAATCAAATCCTTTGTCAGAGAATCCTGCCACATAATCAGATCTTGTGAATTGTCAAAGGCAATTTTATAAATATATATATTCATTTAAAACCTCAGTAAGCTTGTCATGGTGTGAGATAAGCACATTTTTCTTTCATTTTCATGCTTTTCCAGTTCTTTATATATGTAGTAATTACATTGTCTTCGTACAGTTTCTACTGTGAGAAGTAATGCTATATATAGCTATAGATGTTATACATGCAACCTAATAACAACAGGTATTAGATTCAATAGTTGATTTAATGTGGATTTTTTCCTATATATCATCATTTAAAGATTTATGTTACTAACCAGATTTTATAATTAGCAATGTAATGCCTGAAACAAAATTAGAAGAATCAGAAAACCCCACAAAGAGGGCATATCTTTCCTAGGTTGGTGTGCTTTAAGATGCCAGATTCACTTCTTGCTCTGGCAAAACTCTGAACAACTTAGGAAATTTTATCTACTACAAGGAACAGATTGGAAGATTTTTCATAGTTTTTGTTTTTAATGATTAGAATAATGAATTCCAAAATTGAAATAAAACTCTGTGAAAAGACTGATTGGTTCAATGTAAGAAAAAAGGTATTAGACAAATGTTCTAAGAAGGAAAATTTTGTAAAAATTGCTGGGATTATTGCAATAGAGGATGTTAAATTTTAAAAGTATTAGAAAGCACAGTAAGTTTATGGGAAAAAAAATTTATAATATTCTGTATATTCAAAGTTTGTTTTCAAAAATTAGATGAGAATACAATGGCTTTAGAATATCAGAGAAATACCTGACGTTTTCAGAGATCTATTCTATCTGTATAATGATACTTTAGTGTTTGCAGTGGTCCAGCCGCAAAGAGATATTCTGTGGATGCTGCAGAAAGCATTTTATAGTTCAAATATGGTTTGTGCTTAGTCTGTAGTCTCCATACATCCTCACTGATTGTCCTCTAATTGGATGGTGATGATGAAGACATCTGCCAGATAAAAAAAAACATAATCAAGTAATATGTCAGCCAGAACAATAGTGAGGAAAGAAGAGAAAGGAAAGATAGAAGCAGTAACAATATCCCAATTAAAATGAAGAACAAAAGAGTTGAAGTTCAGATGAGTGTCAGCTTTCTTCACACAGTACAGAAAATGAGACCTGTGCAAACATATCTAAGCTGTGTTGGAAAAGAGGTGGCTATATAAGGGAAAAAATAGTTCTGAAATAAGTAATTGAATAATATTGCCAGGATTTAGCAGTACATTTTCTCAGATGCATACCCTATGTGAACTGACATTCAGGGAGTGAAGAGTTAGATAAACAGGAACCAATTCTTGAAAACAAAATAGCCTCAGCTTTCCTTACAATCCTGATTATTGGACGTTGTGGTTTATTAATTTACTTAACACAAAAAAGAAAGAAGGTTATAGAGAGGACATTGTTCTATTTGATATGTCTAATGTGATATCATATGCATGAGGTGCCATCTGTGCTATCAAATTGCAGGGAATTTTATTTCATTTAATTTTTGATTGTGTCTAACAACAATTCAATCAGGGTATGGGTATGGGTAACTTTTAAAGTTTCTTTAGTTTCAAAGGATGTTCTTTCATTGCTGGGTAGGTTTATGCATTGCAAAAGTCCACAGGAACCTGTTTCTAGGCTAAATTATCAGTCCAGATCTGAGTCCAAGAAAAGCTGAGTCCAAGAAAAGCTGAGTCCAAGAAAAGCTGCTACAGCTCCATGTCCCAGGTTCAACAAGTGGCAAGGCTGGAGATGCACATTGCCACCAGGCACACGCACACCAAGCACGTGTGTGCACTGCTCACAGCCAGAGTTGGCCTCTGAGCTCTGACTTGCAGTCACTTACCCCAACTCAGACAGCACCAGCAGCTTCAGGGGTCTTCCCCCTCGCCCAGGCACACAGACCCTCTGGCCTGTGGTCCAGTGCAGCTGCTGGCACCCAGACCTTGCTCACTCCAGGTGCTGGTATCACAGGCTCCTACAATCACTTCAGTTGCTGGCACTCGCCTTAAAACACATGCACGTGCAGACACATGAAATAGAATTCCTTACCCAAGGAAAGCGCTGGAAAGGAATTTCAAAGGGTGTACAGATCACAGTGGTTAGGCACAAGGCCTGGGCAGAAAAGCGTACAAAACTATTTAATCACCACCATTCCTTTTCATCCCCATAGTATTCTTTTCACGCACATTTCCCTTCCCAAATCACTTAGATCCCCCCACTTTTTTTTCCCCCTCTAAACGTCTTAATAAGTCCTGTGCAATTCCAAAATTCCCCTGCATCCATCCCAGTAAAAAGTGACCCTCCTCAGTGCAAAATGCACTCCTGCAGCATTAACACACTTTGATGTGATATTAGATGATCTTTAAGGTCCCTTCCAACCCAGGCCATTCGATGGTTCCATGTCACAAGCAGACTTTTAAACTGAGGCTTTCCTGAGAAAGCTATGGGAGCGAACTGGACAGGACATTCCTTTCTCTGAAGCCTGAAATTTTGTGCCAGTGCCCTTGTTCTTCTGTGAATTTGTGGAAATTGAAGTTTGATGGGCTGACAATATCTGTGGCAGTCCTGGGCATAGCTGAGGCAAGACGCCATTCAGACTCCCCTGCTGCCTTGGTCTCTGTGCCCCACAGACGAGCTTTCATCACATATCTGCACATCACAAGTCTCTTGTGTGTATTTATGTCCACAGCCAAATGCTCAAAGAAGTTCTGACTTAAGAACAGAGACAGAACTATCAGTTGTACAGTGAATAAAGTGAATCACGTGCTTGAACTTCAGTATGCAGAACTGACTTGAGAGCCCAGGGTCCATAGTGACTGATGTGTTGATGGTTCTCTCTCACAGGACAGAGTAAGTTAGGGGAAGATCATCTGGAAGCGCATTCCTTATTATTGTAGAAGGATGCACCCTCATGAATTGTTGACATTTGTCAATCCATTAGAATTTGCTAGGAATTTTTCCCTGTCTTCTATTTACCTGCATAGACATATCCATAAAAGCAATACAAAGAAAAGTGTAATTAGGCAGAATACAATATTGGGGTGTATTTAACAAATTGCTCTCTCACAATGGGATTTTATCAAACTGGAGAGGTTATTGCAGTGCTTTTTCTTGTTTTGGCAGTATTTGATTTTTAATTACTTGAGTGATGGGTCTGCAGTACAGGTTGGTTAGTCTGCACGAGTTGGCAGGCTGGGAAGGATACCCTTCTAAAGGGGAAGGCTAGAATGCCAAATGATTGTGACAAATTAGGGAGCCTCACTGAAAAAAAATATGTCCATCAAGATGGACAAGTGCAATGAAAAGTAAGAAGCTGAAGAAAAATAATCTAGAGGATGACTGGCCAAGCAGCAGTTCCACAGTTATGACCTGGTCTTAGCTGAGCCTTTATAGATTAATGGAATCATGCTGTCATATTGCTGGTGGTATGAGCTTCTGGGAGACACAAAGTACAGCCTGTACAGGGTATTTCCACTACATCAAGTCAGCTATTGCTTTCTTTTTTTTTTTTAACATGAGTCGAAAATGTCTGTAACATCTTTGTTCTCACTCGCAGTGATTTCATCATGTCTGGGTAACAGATTCACTGACACCATCTGTTCCTAGTCCTTTCTTGAACAGTCTGGAGTATAGCACTCAATACCCTTGACATGTCTAGTACCTCCTACAAGAAATTTGAATGTTTTCAATTTCTCAGTCCATAGGCCTTTCTAGATCAGTTATCTACTCCAGTCAGCAGTTTTCTGTCTAATTATTTTTATTAGATTATATCTTGTTATGAAGCTTAATCTGGTAGTTCCATACTAGGTTTCATGATAAGGAAGACCTGCTGGCATAGCATTGGACACATCCTCGAAAAGATGAAAGCCAGAATACTTATTGCAGACTGAAGCATGTCATTGCCTAGAGAGGTCATGGATGCTCCATCCTGGATAGGTTCAAGGCCAGGCTGGCTGAGGCTCTGAGAAAGCTGGTCTAGGTGTCCCTGCCCATGAAAATGCAGCTGGAAATAGATGATTTTTAGGGTCCTTTTAAACCCAACCATGGTTTCATTAATATTACAGAAAGAGTCCCTACCTCAGTCAAACATGGAGTTACACGTGGAAATGTTTGGACAGTTTAAAGCAAAAGAGATCCTGACATTCAGCTCTTATGAGGACAGTGTGAATGCTTAAGCTAAGAGGGCTCAGAAGAAAATAAGTTTAAATGTAAAAATAAGAGTAAACCTTGAGGCATGGCTTAACAAGGCACTATTGCAGAAAAAGACTGGTAGGAACTGCTTGAAAGACCCTTGAAGTGTGTCCTCTAGTCCGCTCAATGCTGATAAAGCATATACTAGAGCCTTTTATCCTACTGAAGTCATCGTTCTTTTGGAAAAGATAAAACAGAATTAACTAGTGGGAGATCAGTGCAGAATGGTAATAATGATAGACTACAAAGACAGGAGTATTTGGGGCTGATTAGTCTGGGGACAAGAATGCTGAGGGTACCAAGATCAGACAACTGAAAATGAGAAAAGCATAAACTCCCTGTTATTAGTTTAAAGCAAGGAATGGCAGGTAAAAGTAAATCAGGGATGGTACAGTATTAGATATTAAAAAATTATTTGCAAACAGTAAGGATAGTTCAGCACTAGTTTAAGAGAGAAGACTGTGGACTCTCCAAAACGTGAGATTTTAAAAAGCAAATTAGAAAACTCGATAGGAATGATTTCACTACTCTGGGACAGGGTATGGATTAGACCATTTCTCAATGATCTTTAAAAGCTTGTTTCCTATGAAACAATTACAATGTAAATATACAAACATCCTAGTAAATTTGCTGCTAATACTATAAATTCTGTTGCTAGGGAAAAGCATACTCGATGCTTCTAAACAAAGCTACAAAAGGAAAAACAAAATAAAAAACTTGCATTTAGAGCACTTAGAATACTAAATATATTCACTCCTAGATTTAAAAGATACATGGTACTCCTAGTAAAGCCTTACTTTCTAGTCTGAAATCATAGGATATGGTTTACTGTATTGAAGCTGGAGTTGACCCTTCATTTTGCCTGTCTTGATTTTTTTCAGGAGTAATTTTTCACAGTGATAGACACTGGATAAAGTCTTGATATCTGAATTCTTAGTCTTCTTATCTAATAAGAAATATGATAAAGGGTTACATTTAAGGTTTTTTGTTCTTGACCTACAATGTGTCATTGTATCTGCTTATGATGATAAAGAATTGTATAATCTCATGAAGAAAGAGCAAGAGGCAGCTGGCTAATTTTCTTATCAACAACCACTGTAGTGCTTTGATAAAAATGAAAACTTTGGACACACATAAGAATTGAAACTGATAAAAAGCATCCACTGGTTTCTGAATAAAAATTGCTAATCTTGCAAAAGGGGGCTGTTGTCATCATGACCTTCTACTAATAAACATTAAAATACAGAACTATTTAACTCAATTTTGTAGCTATTCCTGCAGTGCATGCAAATGGAATTTAATTAAAGATGAAAAAAGTTACATTAGATAATGTTTTTGACCTCCTGCCCAATTACTGTCTATAAATACACCAACCTCTGCTTCTGGCAAGCATATTGCAAATGAAACAAAACATACATTAAAGAAATATATCTATTGAATAGAGTTTGATATTGTTCAGAAGCATTGAACACTCTCTAAAGACATAGGAAAAATCTTTTTTCTCTCAAAGACCTTGCAATTTCAAGTGCCCAAGCTGAGAAATGTGTAAATAAATACAAGCAACACAATCAGGATAAAAATAAACATATGTGTGTTTCTTTTTGCTCTATTTAAGTTTGAGCATATATATTTAATCACCTACTTTTCTCCTCCCTTCTACTAAGCCATTTCGTCTTACTTCAGTATTGAGCACCCATTTCTATCCCTATGCTTCCATGCACATCTGATTCATTGGAATCAGTTACATTATTGTACATTTTTTTAAATGAAGAGGTTGCCACTCTTTGCTATGTAGACATGTGCATGACTGTAAGTGAACTTTGTTGTTAGACTGTTTCTTTTACTTGCAAAATTATATGCTGAGTATAAAAAATGTGTGCTGGGATGCTGGGTTAAAAAAAGAGAAGCAGAGTAGTAACTGTCATGCTGTAGATTCTATACTGGTTACATTCATGGTATTCAAGTTTCCCACAGCTATTAATGTATAGTCAATTTGTATTTAAAAAAGAATATTTAAAGCCTTATTGCTGAAAAATTACTGAAATTTTTTGATCCTCTTCTCATGAGAAGATGCATCACATGGAAAAGAAGATTTTTCCTGCCTACAAATATCTAGAACTCATTTTGAAGCACTCTTCAACGATTTCAGTTACCAAATAGAAGCAGTCTATCTCAGAAGTCCGCCCTGCTTCTTTCATCCCTAACAGATGTGTCTAGCATAAGTTCAGGAGAAATAATTGTTTTCTTAGAATTTCAGTTCTCTCTAATGGCTCAATTTTAATTTTCTTGGTAGAGAATTTTTTCCTGTACTGCACACAATTATGTCTTAATCTCACTGTTGATGAAATGGCGTTAAGGCATTCAAAGGTCAATCTTTCAGCTTTCATAATAGAAATGATGGCAAAAATAGTCACAGGCACAAAGCAGATATTTAATTGCATGTTCTAAAGAGTTGCTGCTGTTCTCAGTAGAGTTGAAATTGCCATTAATTAAGACATCAAAAAAGGCCACAGTTACAAAAAAATGAAACATCCAAAATAACTAAAATCACAGCCAAATGCAGTAATAGCCAGTTTATCATCAAAGCGATAGTAGTTCAATCAACTCAAAAAGTGTAAATAAACTTTGTCAGCTCCTGCATTCACGATGGAAATCAGTGATAAAAATCTTATTGAAATCAAAAAATGAAGCATATTGACTAATTTAACTCACTTGAAAGATTAAGACCCTGAAGTAGATTCCAGACTTAAACTGAGAAGCATTGCTAATTACCAACAGTGATCTACTTCACAAAGAATAAAAAAACATGCTCAGATCCCAAACATTTTTGCCCACAGCAAGTAGAGTGAGACCACCAAGTCAGTTTATTCTGAAACTCATGATGCTCTGATAAGTATTTTGCAAACTGAAGTAACTAGAATAAAGCAGCTTTAACCTAGGACTTATTCAGCCATAAAGCTAGAAAATAAGAAATCTGAATCTCTGAAATCCAGCTATTTTAACAGAACACTTTAAAGTACATGCTTTATAGGATACTGGTAGCTACAGAAAGAAGACTAAAAAAGAAATGTGTGTAACTTGTCCCAGTGATGAGGACAGCTGACAAACTTCTGCCATAACTACAAGTATCGATTCAACAGTATAAAATTAGCAGTAGGATTATGCTAATTTTGCAACAACCACTTACAAAACCCATTTTCTGGAATGCTTTTCTCCAGACAGCTCTTTTATTGAATTCAGCAATGCTGGGCATGTCAAACACACTTGAAGACCTTTATCATTTCTGGAATGCTTTTCTCCAGACAGCACTTTTATTTAATTCAGCAATTCTGGCCATGTCAAACACACTTGAAGACCTTTAGCACCTATGCAGAATTCAATACATGACTGTGAAAAAATATTGGTTTTACCGTTACTGCAATTTCTGCAAATATCTTATAACTTTTTTGTAAGAAATAAGACAGTCGTTGAAAAATTATGGAAAACTGCAAAAAAATGTTTTATTTCTTTCACAATTTGAAGTGTGATACCCTTAGTAATAAAAAAGTTGCAGTAAGAAAGATATATATCTATTAACTTCAAATCACAGCAGACAATATGTAAATACCAAATCTTGTTCAGAAGAGTGCTAGTAGTACAATTATAAGTAGTTTATGATCACCTATGATGAAGTTTTTGCAATTTGGATCGGTTACAATAATCTTTTTTGTAGAATACACAATCTACAAGGCAATGTTTTCAGAGAGCAAGACTGCATTCTATCTCTCATCTTTCTTTGATTATTTTCAAAATTCAAGGTATCTGGCCTTTTCCTTTCTACAGCTGCGTGTTCCCACTTGCAGGAGTAGTTAATTAAAAATTGCATTTGTGTTCTTTATGAGCTGAGGACATGGGACTTAAGGTAATGACTTACTATGAGACTTACAGAGATCTTCCAGTGAGATCTTTCCTGTCTGAGCTTAAAGTATTACAACAATTTTCACCTAAATCTTTATTAGATCAAGAAGTGATCCTGAAACTATACCATTTCTGCTATATTCCAAGTTATCTACATTTAGATATGCATTTCAAAAAAGGTCTCACTTTTTTATTTTGTGTAGAGGTGTATGTTAAATTCAAAGTTGCCTGTATCAGATAGTCTTGAAAGACCATAAAACATGCAGTAGCTATGCTAATAATTATTCAATAAAAAGTAAGTTTCTAATTTTTAAAAATTATTTACTGCATATCTTTCTCCTGTCAAGACAAGCAAAATCTACAAAATTTCTCATTTTGTAGATTTGCAAGAGTTTGGATGTGGCACTTTTTAAAAATATATTTTGTGTCATAGTTTCACAAAATGTAAAGCGAGAAGATCTCATTTCAAATATCTAATATGACTACATCAAGACCTAGATTGAATTAACTGAACTTCAAAATACTTTGAAAACTCACATACTTATTACAGGTAAACTGTTTCTAATATTTTTAAGGAGAGAAAATCCAGAAGATACCCAAAACTAACTACTTTCTTATTAAAACAAATTTAAAAGTAAAAACAGAGATGTGCTGACTATTCCATTTTATATGGCTATTAAAATTTACAAAATACAGACATATTAAACAAGTATTTCTCTCCCCTAATAAGCATGGAAAAGAGTGTAAGAGAAGGATGATAAAATTATCAAGAAATCTCTTAAGAGAGTTGAGGTTGCTCTCTCAGTTGGTTAACAATTTTCTTATCACAGCAGTAACTTCAGGTTTTGAGAAGCTTTAGCTACCAAACACAGCTCATATTTTGTCTTTGAGAATAATAATTGCAAAAAGTTATCTTTTTCATATAAGCATAGTCATGCTCTTGTTATTTGAACAAGGCTAATAGGTTATTTAAGAGGAAAATGTACAAACTTTTGTAGATGTGTAAGAGAATAGAAATGAGAGTGACCATGTGATTGAAAAAACGTGCTTTGTAATGATAAAAATACATGAGTTGAAAAAAAGAACAGCCTTGGCTTGATCATACTTGCATTGTTGTAAACAAAACTGGTGATGGGATCTTCAGCCTGCAGAGATATTTCAGGATTCAGTGCTAAACATAAAAACAAAACAGTGCAGCATAATGTTAAAGGCAATCATACAATTTATTAAGTGCCATATTTCATCTTAGAACACTAAAATTGTTAAAATTAACTCTGCGTACTTGCTCTAGAAGATATAGCTCAGTTCTTAATACTTCTTTATGCCAGATTTAATTTCATGGCCAGCGCAATTTTGGTTTCCTGCACTTGTCTTCATTCAACTGGGACTCAATGGTAAAGAAAAACAAAAAGATAATGACTATAAATTATGACAATTTTAATATTAGAGAAAGACAAAAATAATTCAAAAGCGCAACTAAAAGAGGAGTTAAACCCACAATTATTTACTTTGCTTAAATTCTAAAATAAAAAAATTTAAAAAAAAAACAACAACAACAACAAAAAAACCAACTCTGATTTTCTTGTTGATTTACCTCTAGGCCTACCAGGGTTGACCAAAACATGTCATCTTATGTTGTGGTCAACCCTGGCAGGCAATTAAATATGGTACAACCACTTGTTTGCTCCCCATCCAGTGGGATGGGGGAGAGAACTGGAAGGGCAAAAGTGAGAAAACTCACGGCCTGAGATAAAGACACTCTAATAGGGAAAGCAAAAGCAGCACAGGAAAACGTGAAATTGATCTACTCTTTCCCAGGGAGGGGAATATTTTGCCATTTTCAGGAAAGTAGGGACCATCACGTGTAACAGTGACTTGGGAGGAGAAATGCAGTTAATCCAAACTGTGTTTCTCCTCCCCTTCCCGCCTCTCTCCCCCGGCTGTTCTTGCCGAGCATGAGGACGGGCGGTGTGGGATGGCTGGGGTCAGCTGCCCCAGCTGTGTCCCCTCACAACTCCTCGTGCACCCCCAGATCACAGCGCATAAAATAGAAAAGACTTTGTGTAAACACTGCTCTGCAGCAACCGAAAAATCCCAGTGTTGACAACGCTTTTTCAGTCCCACATCCAAAACACAACACCATACCAGGTGCTAAGCAGAAAATTAACTCTATCCCAGCACAAACCAGCACATCTTATATCTGAAATTTGTGCATACCTATTTACTCTATTCCTGGAAATTGTGAATATTTACAAATGGGCAAGATATTAATTGACAAGATGGTCATTGTAAGTTACCTTCATCATTTTGATAAACATTTCCCTAACTTTTATAAATTAAAAAAAAGGCAAGCTAATTCTCAAAAGAAAAATTGTCATGAGAGTGAAAAATGCATGAGATGTGAATTTAATTCCACTTTTTTATTTTGGCTTGGCTTCTATAGCCTTTCCATAAATAAGTGGTTTAAATGACTTCACGTTTAAGTAAAGAAGCTGTTAGTGCTTAACCATATAAAATCATCTAAATAGCCCATTCAAAATCCTTCAGAGAAAACTCTTTTTAAGTAGCCTCTTACAACTCAGTCTCATTTCTTTTGATTGTCTCTGTAAAATCAAATGGTGGAGGCATGCTGATGTGAAATCTTGCTGAACAGATTCAGGCTGGTGCCAGGAGGAGAAAGGAGAGAGGAGAGAGCTAAGGAGAGTCCTTAGCTTCTGCTTTTTTAGACTAACAAGACTGATCTGGGAACAATGATGTTAGGTTGAGAAGAAAGTCAGAGAAATGACCTGGTTCAGCTCCAAAGGCTTTTAAAAATATACCTTCTCTCTAAATAAATGGAAGAGGGAGGACAGTGGCGTTCATTGTTTTCTGGATTCATAACGAGCTGTTGTCATTTTCTGTTTGGCCTCATTTCTTCCTGAGATTTTTCATTACATGTTTTAGCTGGTGAATAGCCAATCTGCTTTGTATGCAGTACATGTTAGGTAGATAGTCCTAATATCATAGGTAGATAGTTTCATCAGTAATAAAAAGAGACAAAATGTTTATTCTAATAAATCCAAACACTTCATTATATATAAAAACTTTTCAGCTCTTAAATTTTTTGTTAAAACTCTATTGTTAAAAGCATCTTTCTTTTGGATAGTTATTTGGTCATGTTGTTTTATTGAGAATAATTGCATTGCTTCTTCTCAGCATTCTTGAGGGTAGAGGCCATTGACTATTCAATAGATACATAAAAGAAATTTCTTAACCATTGTCAGAAAATGAATTACTCTGTTAGTATATGGGGGCTTTGTGCTTATATGGCTTTTTTCTATTTGGCAGCCTAAATGGTCTTGCTTTATTATACATAAATGGCTTCATTACAGAACAGTACCAGTTATTATAACCTATCATTTCATGAAGTTTGTCATCTCAATTATCTAAGGAACAAAAAACATGTGCTCTATTTGGAAGGAGATGTTATTTGTAAGTATTGCTGGTGCCAAGACAATTCACTATTGAAAGTGCAGTGATGTTATTTCTCTCTAACATAAATATCTACACAGGACAGAACTTATAATAATACACAGAGTTCAGTGACTCCTTTCAAAATATTTTACTTAAATTAGCAAATATGTTAGTGTTTTTAAAAGAAAACAAGATTTTTTCTTGCAAAGTTCTCTTCTTTTTTTTTTTTCCTAAGGGAACTACAATTTTCTTCTCATATCTCTGTGCATTGATTTATAATCACAAGTATAATCTTGCCAATTTTGAGTATCTTTTTTAATAAACAACTGTTTTGTATGCTTATGATCCAGCTGAGAAGGAAAATCTGCTTTTCAATATGACATTCTTACTGTTAACTTAGTTACTAAACAAAAGATTATTAGTTATGAAATATGTTATACATTATATACTTACAGTTATGCACAGACTCAGAAAAACCATAGACATTACAAATAAAGGTTTTTGGGATTTTTTTTAATAGCTCAAATTAGATGACAGAGAGTTAAAGCAAGACATTATAGTATCCATTTTATTGTCCCTGGTAATATTGTCATTGATTAAACATTCTTTTTCTTAAGTTAAGAAATATACAAATTCATTGAAAATTATTTTTAATGAGATAGCTTACTTATAAAAATAGATATTAAATAAAATAGATAACAAAATGTGTGTGAACGGATTGCTATATACTTTAATCATGGATATAAATCACAGAGAGCATTATTTAATGCTTGGTAATGGCCGAATACTTAAATAGAGAAGCCTAACAGTCCTATTCAAAATAATGATGAATTCATATTGAAGCTCATTTCCCTCCATCTACTTGCCAGGTTTTACCATGTGACATGTATAAGCAGGGTTAATTTCTTCAGACCTATTAATGGTGGTTTTCATCCTTATTTTCCCATGACGTATTCTTTGTGTCTAATTGTGCTACACCTGCTATGATCTGAAACAGCTCTGTACTAAACAGGAAAAGGTAGTAATTTTCTCCTTCTTTAGTCTGGTAATTCCAAACGAAATGTAAAAATACTGCACAGCTCTCAAAGCTTTCTGTTCTTCGAAAGCATTTGTTTGCATTCCAACAAAAATATTTTCTCCTTGTTTGAAAAGAAACAGCACATGAAATTTAGCTGAGAGACTGGGACTGTAGTAACCATATTTATTCTAAGTGTTCCTTCAAAATTAGAATATTTACTATAGAAATTTATTTATATAAATATTACTTGTATAAGCAAGAAGATTTCCATTACACATATAAAAAGAATGATGAATTTGAAGAAAAAAATAGCCCTAAGAACTTTTTTTTATGCAATGAAATTTGTGGTTACATATCTCATTGACAACACTGGCTGATTCCAATATTATAACTCTAGATTAGTTAGCATTTCTTAGACAATTACAAAAGAAAGTAGGAAGGAACTCTGGTTTCATCTGCAAAACTCTCATTTTCAGTATAAAAATGTTTTCATAGATAAGTACAGTGTCACGCAAAACTTCTGATGCCCAGTATTTTACAATTTTAGGCAGAATTATCTCAGTTCAATTTGACAATTGAAATAAGCTTAACTTCAAGGATGCAAATAATCTTTTAAATTTGTATAATTTTGGCTCCTATGGGACAGTTCACATGATGACCGCTCTGCATAAGGTTGTATATTTTCCTGAGCAGAATAGAATTAAGAAAATCGGCATAACATGTGTTTCTGCAGATGGCATGTGAAACGTGGACTGCTATGTTACACAGGAGAAATTCCCTTCAACTTATTTTATAAATTAGGAATGAAAATTTCATTCTACACTTTTCATCCCATATCATGAATGGGAGGTCATGTTTTCTTCAGAAGTACTTCATTCTTTGTTGATCACTAAGAATTTTTCAAATACCATTCAGCTAGAGAATAACAGAACTTATTGAGTTTATTTAAATATATCTTTTTGTTCCCTTATATCTCATTTATTCAAGCTCTTTTAGATTAAAGGAGACATTTACTAATAAAACTGAAGGAAAAATTGTACGTGATAAACTCAGCTTTCCCTTTCTTCCACGAAACTGTTATTAAAGAAACTTTCACAATGAAGTTACCTGGAATATTTGAAGTTAAGGCTGTATTTGGATACCTTGTGACACACAACTATAACAGACAGGGGCTTGAGTGGCTGCCTGATAAGCAAAACTATGACTTGCATGAGAAGAAAATTTTGTGTAAAAGTTCTAAGCGGAAAAGTCTGTTGATTTCAGCATTTTTCCCTTCTAGAGTGAGAAGTAAATTATTCACTGAACTCTCTAGGGGTTACTGAGCTGGGATTCCTGAAGTTAAGAGAGAAAACAAAGTACAGTGTTGCTGTTGCTTGTCTCTTGAATAGACTTGGTGATGCAATATTTAGGTGTAGAAGTAAATTGCTTAAAAGCTTATTTCTTCTCTGTTTCCAAGTTTTGTACTACTGGTTAATGTTAAAAAATAAAGACTAAAGAAGCAGAACAATTCTATTCAGTGGCTTCCATCTATAACGTCCATTCCTCCCAGCTCTTTTAGTCATATTTTTTGAAAAATCTTTCATAAGAAGAGGACTAGAAAATACAAATTTCCTGTTTCAGTCACAAGTTCCAAAGCGTTCCCATTTAGGGCCAGCGCTCTCCAAATGAAATTAAACTGGGAGGAGCTGCTGACTCTCTCAAAGGCAGGGAGGCCCTGCAGAGAGACCTCAACAAATTTGTCAGCTGGATAATCACCAGCCCCATGAAGTTCAACAAGAGCAAGTGCTGGATTCTGCACCTGGGATGGAGCAGCCCTGAATATATATAGAGACTGGAGAGCAAGACCCTGAAGGGCAGTGCTGTGGGAAGGAGTCTGAGAGTCCTGGTCAGGATGAGCCAGCAGTGTGAATGAGTGAGTAGAAGGCCAGCCGTGTCCTGGGTGCGTCAGGCACAGCCAGGCAAGGGAGGGATTGTCCCACTCTGCTCTGCACTGGCGCGGCCTCGCCTCCGGGGCTGGGGGCAGTTTTGGGTGCCACAATGTCAGAACGATGTAAAGCTGTTACAGAGTGCCCAAAGGAAGGCTCTGAAGAGGTGAAGGGTCTAGAGGAGAAGTCGTGTGAGGAGCTACTGAGGTCACTTGGTCTGTCTAGACTGAAAAAGAAGAGACTGAGGGAAGACCTCACTGTAGTCTACAATTTCCTCACAAGATGAAGCCCAAGGACTTGCAGCAGTCTCATTCTTCTCTGTGGTGACCAGCAATAGGACTCAAGAGAATGGGAGGAAACTGTGTCTAGAGAGATTTAGGTTAAATAGTAGGAAAAGGTTCTCTACCCAAAGGGCAGCTGGATCTAGAATAGGCTCCTCAGGGAAGGGATCATGGCACCAAGCCTGCCAAACCTTCAAGAAACATTTGGACAGTGGGCTCAGGCAAATGGATGGGATTCCTGAGGGAGATCCTGTCCAGAGCCAGGAGTTTGATTTAATGATCCTTGTGGGTCTCCTTCAACTCAGGATATGCTATGACTCTATTATTCTGTGTTTTACATGAGAATATTTTTGCTTTGGACCCTAATTGTAAAATACAGAAAGTTTTAAAAACATGAAAACCCTGGAAGAGAAAAGCCTGAAAGTATTGTTCAGAGTCAGTGGAGGTGTGAGACTCAGACAATCAAACATTCTAATTTGTGCTTACCAAGTCTGAATGCAGTGGGCATATTTCACTTCCCTGTCATGCTCTGATCCACTGTTGCTAGGGAGAGAGGATACGGTGGTAAAATGATTTTATGCACTAAAATTGATTTAAATTACACCAATCATTCTCACAATAATCCTTTTAATTGCTCTTAGGAATTATGAAATTAATTAAGAAATATCTCGTGGCATCCCCTCAATTTAAAAAATAAAATATTGGCTTAAGTCATTGAATGATTACTACCTTGTGAAAAGTAATCATCTTAGCTTTTTACTTCTATGAAGGAAAAAAAATATCAAAAAGAAGATGAAAGTTGAATGTGCCTGATAAAGAAAGATTCCTCTTTTGAATCCATTTCTCCATCTCGGTGCCTACCTTATCAGCTAAACCAGATGAGATTAGTGGTGTCTTGAGTCCCATTAGGAGGAAGAAAGCCTTTGTTTTTTACTTGGTAACACTCAATTTCCTGTCATTTTCTCTCTTTCTAAGCCTTTGTGTTCAACTCAAACCGCTGGGAAAATACATTAACCTTTAAAGGGAAGTGGCAAAATAATCTATTATATGAAATACAAAAATATTTCCTTCAAGCTATAGTATTTTATTTTCTTTCTGTAGTCATTAAGTGTTTAGGCAGTGTTTACAGTTGCACACTGTTAGCCAGATTTAATTAGGTGACACAGGACATTGAAATATATTAAGAGAACCCTGCCACAGCTGAAGATATGTACCAGGAATCAGATGATGGCAGGAATTGCAAGGGTGGCATTACACTTATGTCTGCATTGCCCAGCCCTTGGTACTTTGAATTCTGAAGTTCTTGCTCTGTAACATTTTAGAATATTCTCAGTCTAATTGCTAATCACACTGCTTGTCAATGACTACAAGGTGTGAAAGGATAGGAAACTCTTGCTCCTGCTCTCATTTCTTTACGTCTTCTGTAGCACTAATAGAATTGCAAGGTAGAAATCATTATTTTTCATACAGAGCACTCCTGGGAAAGGGAAAATCCTTATTCTGGAAATGATATTTTCATAGCAAATAATGCCAGTCAGGTTCCACCAGATGTGTGACGCAAAATCAGTTAGGCTATACCTAGAATCTAGATAACTGCTTGTTTTAATCCAAACCATATATTTTACTCATCTGAAATTTTGCTATTAAAGAGAATGCATTCTGCATTTATATCAAATGCTTCTCTTTAATGAATAGAAATTAACAAGGAGAAAATTACATTAAAAACATTAAAGTAGAGACAGCTGTGGTGGGGGAGAAATTCAGTCTGTTCAATATAAGCAAGATTCTGAATAAGGGTCATGAATGCTGCTTAAGCAATGGGCCATTAGGGCGGAGTGGTTATCATGAAATAATCTCACCCCTGGAGAGATAACCATGGACCAGATGCAGCCATGTGCTTCTAAGCACCCAGGAGTGTAGTTATCATGATAACCACACCTGCTGATTTTGCTTCATTGCCACCATAAAATTCCTTGTATTTCGTCTCAGTACAAACAGAACGCAGTGTTTACATATATTATTCTGACCACAGAAAATTGCCAATTAATGCAAAAATATTTAAGTAATTTAAGCTGCAATATTTCTGCAAAACCATATGAAAATGTGGTGGAGAGAGTAGTACTTGTTGTAGGGTAAGCTTGAAGGAAATAGATCTTTGTTTCAGAGCAGAAAGGGTACATTATCAGATGTTTGAGATTCTTGAAAGACAAGACCCTATGTTCCAATGCACCAGGACAAAGCCAGAGCTTTGTCTTTTCTTCCCCACTTGCCAAATATTTGACCTCTTAATGCTAAAATAGATACAAAGGATTCAGTACCTGTAGCAAAAATCTTTAGATAACATCTTTCCCCCCAAAACCAGGCTTCATCAAACCCCTTTGGTACCTATCTCCTGAGAAATCCCAAAGATTTGAATTCATAGTGTATGCATCAAAGGCCCCACTTTCTTTTGTCTGGAGACAATGGTTGGGATGGCTGTTGGCAAAATATTCACAGTCCCCTCAGGGAGACGAGCTGTCAAGTAATAATAAGGCAGCAAGGAGCATCAGGGAACAGGGTCTGGGCTTCTGTGGAAATGCCTCTGAATCTGACTTGTTTTAAAGGCTAGGGGCTCCATCTAAAAACTATATGGTCCTCTCTCTTCACTGAAGCAGAGATACCTGACACAAAAGAATACATTAGGAAAAAAAGTAAACAGATGGAGTTTCATCTTCACAGCTTTAACCAAATAAAAGGAAAGGAGGGGCTTTGTTTTCTTTCCTTAATTAAATCTGATTCTCTTTGAAGTACATTTCTGTTGTCTGGAAGAGGCCTACATAAAAAAAAGCTGGACAAAATTAAATTAAATGTTTTCAGTTCGTTGAGGTTTTAAGACACAGGTTGATGTTTGAAATATGCCTGAAATTTTGACAACCTCATCATAAGTTAATTCTATGTGATCTGGTAAAATTAGGTCTGTAGGTTTATCAGCTGAATGCCCTGTAATTCATCTAGGGTGCACATTTCAGCAGGCATATAGCACAGACAGATATTAAGTATAAATTTTATGGTAATTATTGATGATAAACAATACTTGTTAAGAAGAAATATTACTAGAGGGAAAAGCTAAGTAAAACATTTGCTGCATGCACATAATCTAATTTCAAGTTTTTAAAGTATTTTAAGGTTTTGTGGCTGGCTTTCTAAAGGTAAGATTACCTTTAGACTCTCAAATCATAGTTATACAAAGCAGTGTCAATAATATCAGGACAGCATGATCAGAAGCTGTTAGTCTAGCTGGGCTTTTTTTTGTGATTTTTTTTTTGGTTTTTGGTTTTTTTTTGTTTGTTTGTTTGTTTTGTTATTGTTCATTTGATCAGTTGGATTTTTTAAATCCAGATTCCTGCATAAGCAACAAGACAGAGTAGACAGAATCAAAGCTAAAACTCAGCAACACCGTTGGAAATATAAATGGTATAAGGCAAAACGTCACTCTAAATCTCTAAATATATTTGATATTGTGTTTTCATTGCATCTTGGTAGTCAGGGGTTCATGAGGGAAAAAATAACAAAGAAAACACAATAACTGAAATATAGTCAGATAAGTGGCAGAGGAAAGAAGTTATGAGACAAAAAAAGCATGGAAAGATGGAAAGGATTCAAAAAAATAATCCTAAAGAGAAAAAAAATTGAAAAAAAAAAACTAGGGAAAATTAGAAAACAAATAATTGAGTAAATTGTACCAAAAATGTTATTAAAAAGCAAGAGAAAAAATATAATAAAAGATTAAACTATTAATTATTATTTTAATTTAATAAATTAATTAATTATAACTAACTGTAACTATAAATATAACTAACTATACCGTTAACTAACTGTAAGTATAAATATAAGTATAAAATCTTAGATCAATTAATACTGTAAATTAATATGATTATATTCCCTTCATTTTAGTTAACTTGTGGCATTCACTTACTATTAGAATTCTGTCTGAAATGACATTTATTTAGGTTTGAAAAAATAAAACACAGTTTAAAAGCCTTTGCAAAAACCAGACTTCACTTTTCCACATTTCTAGCTCTCATAGGAACGGCTGAGGGAAAGGCATAAATCAACTTGATGAATACATGAATTTGTGGAGACAGAATAACAAATATCTTGAGGAATTATCATTTTCATACATTGAATTGCCCCTACCCTCTGCTTTCAAAAGAAAAAAATTCTGAAAATAGTCACCTAAGCGTTTTATGACTCTTGATATTTTTCCAGATACAAAATTCTTTTTAAACACACTATTATCTTCCTGCCATATGTTTAGGCTCTTTTAAACATGTTTTTCATATTTAGATATTATTTGCTGAAAAAAAAATTATCTATACACTTACTTGAAAGTATTTTTTTCCTTGTTTTGTGCTTGTGTGTCTGAATTTTGTGGGAATTTTTGTGCTGTGTTGTTATGCTTTGTTTTGTTGTGTTTTTCAAGAAAAATGCATAAAATACTTTTTCAAGAGAGCACATACTGGAGTTGACATTCTCAGATGTTATTAACATGATCCAAAAGTGACTTTGTTATAGTTTTTCTTAGAAGAGTTTAGGGGAAAAAAAAATCTATATCTGGTGAGAGGAAACTGAAGCTAATTACTATATAAAAGCACAAAAGGGATTATTTTGCCATGCAAGAGGTAATTCATAATAAACCATTTTTCAGGAAAATTAAAGAGGAAAAGGAAAGGAAGGAGATAATTCAACAGATAGTCAAACTCTGGCAAAGAATTCCTTTAATCATGTAGACTTGAGCTTGCAAGCTTATCCTCATTTGACCACTGAATTTAAAATAAATAGATGCAAAGCAGTCTGCTAAGGGCTCTGGTAAACTACCCCCCAAAAAATCAGTAACTCCATAGTATATAATTTTCAAAGTCCAACTCTGAGCCCTTTGCTTTTTGAGCAGGGAAGGGGAGAAAGCATTCAAAAACTTCATGACTGAGCTGAGTTTAGTCTTTGGTAAAAGGAACAGGGCACTGGAAAGTGATGCACATTTCTTATTTATCTCTGTTACTAGTAAAAAAAAAGCAAAATATATTGAGAATAGCCCATGTGGAAGCAATATTTTATGGCTTTTTTTAAACATTTATTTATAAGCCCTTGAGCAGTAACTCCTTTTGGCCTGATCAGATATTTTTTCAGGGTGTTTAGTCACCAGGTAAACTTCTAGGAACATAAAAACCTTTAAGAATTAATTTATCTTTTCTCCTCCACATGTGTTCTACTTGAAGTACTCTGGGCTAAGGAAAAAGAATCTTGTGAGGTAATTTCCTAAAGAAAACAGGCAGATGTAAGATTTTCTAATTAACTCCTCTCGCCTATGTTAACTTATGCAGATGTAAGTTATCTAATTGTTACTTTATTGGCTCTGAATAGATTGGTTGTGTTTTAATGGCATCTGTATGTTTTTTGCTTCACTGGCTTTATAGGAACCATAGCTGTGATAGGAAAGCTATATTGACTGACTTTGAGATAGCTGAAAATCACATACTAAAACTCAACACACAATTTCTTATTTTTTTACTATTTAGTATAAGAAGTAGAACATCCACAAATCTAACAGACCAATTTATCTATCTGCCTATTTGCTAAATGTCCATAGTGTGGGAACATATAATTGGTTTATTTTGTACTAAGAAATAATGTGTACAAATAATCTGATTAATGCAAATAATCCACAATTCTGAATAATCTACTGCTTTGATAATGGCATTAGTAACTACCTTATTTTCCTTCGTCTCATAACAGCATCTCCTCCTATTACAGGTCAAAATGCAAACACCATGAATAGCTGTCCCAGACATAACAGGAAAATAATGGTAGAGAACACAAAAGTACATGTCTGAAAAGGTGGAGAGAAAGCAGGCATCTTAGAAAGACAGCAAAACAGAAAAACCCTATTGGAAAGAAGAGGCAAGAGGGGGAGAACAGAGGGAAAGGCAAGGCATAAAGCATTATGAGCATTAGCAAGAGTGGGAAAACACTGTATTTCAGCAATAAAGGTATTTTCAGCTACTGGCAAGATAGGAGATAAAATACAAGCACAGTTGTATTTGATATCGTGTAAAGAATTTATAAGACAAAAAATCTTGGAAAACTAGCAATGACAAGAGAAGAAAAAATTTGTTGAACACAGGTCCTTTGATAAGGACGAAACTTGAAAGACCCTTCCAAAAGGAAAAAAAGTCTGTGTAAAAGAGACTTATAAGAAGAGACAGGATGGAAAAGCAGGGATAGAAAACTTGAATATAATTAAGGAGCAATAAGCAGACACCTAGAGCTGTGGCAGTGAGGAATTGGGTTTTAACTACAAAGAGAGCAGAAATCATAGGTGATAATGGGGTTCTGGGACAGTCCCCTGTCATGTTATGGGCAGTGGGACACTGGAGGAACACTCACGGGAGGAACACGCAGCATTGCCAAAACAGTTTTCAAAGAATTTGAAAAACACAATTTACCATTTATAGTGATTGGTTCACTCTAGATTGGGAATGTGTTGCGTTTTAAGGGCTTGTGTTTAAAACAGACTGCTCTCTGCAAGGGCAATCTGTTAAGGTTCAATATTTTAGTTCATTGATTTATATTATTCTTGTAAACCTGAAACTTCTGTTCTGTAATAACCACTTGAAAAACACGATGTCTGTTTAATGAAAATAGTCAAGTCTTGGTTTACTTTACTGTTTTAAATGCACTTCTGTCATTTCTCTACTGTTAATTTTACCTGGTTCATTTTTAAATTAATTTCCTAGCTTTTATCAGCATTCAAATCGGCTATCAGAATTGACAATGAGTGCTTTCCTCAAAAGCAAATGATAACCTGAACTATGAATGTTCAAGGACAAATACTACTCAATGAAGATTGCTTTTGCAAGTGACTGAGTAATGAAGTGAAGCTGAAGACTCTGGCAGTCACAGAAACATCTTTTGGAGAATGCATTCTATTGTTACAGAAGATCATAGCTCTTCTCCTAGAGTTCAATGAATTTCCTAGAGTTGAAATTGATAAAATGAAAAAATTACACTTATAAACATTTACGAAGAGAAAATAAAGGTGAAAACCGCCACACTGAAGTAAATTTTGCATCCCAAATATAAATAATGGGTATCAGTGCCCTAGAAATCCTCAGGCATCTTTGTTTGGACATGCGAGAAAAATGCCTAGCATAGACAAGAGAAACTCAGCTCCAGCTTGTATGCAAGAAAATGTTGTTGAGTTTTGATGAGCTACCTGCTGCCAAATCATTGTTCCTTATTATGTTTGTTAGACCTCACTCAGCCTGACAGCTGTAAACTGTTTAATCTTAGACAGGATAAGTAAGAGCTTAGTTAAACCACTAAGTTTCCAAAATTCCATCTCAAAAATACAGCTCTGTCCAAAGAAGAGATTACCCAGGGAATGAAGATGCTTTTTGGGTCAGTATTTGTCCTGAAGACAAAAAAAAATCAGGAAATGTTGGTTAAATGGCAAAGTCAAGTTAATAATTGTCTGCCTTCATATATGGCTCATTGTCATCCTTAGTCATGCTTGTGGCACCATATGCCAAATGAAATCCCTATAATAACAAATAATTAAACAATAATAATTTTAGCTTACAATACGCTACAACACTTGTAGCTAGGCAGAAAGAAAAAAAACACTCGAAAAATAGGAATGCAAAGATTACAGGCTGAGTGGGTGTAGCTTGCTAAGAAATATGTATATAACAATAAAAAAAAGATACCTTTACCCTGAGCTAAGAAGGAATTGAAACAGTTTTTAGGTGCATACTATTTAAAAGGTCTCAGGGCACTGAACAAAAGTATTTTGCTTTATTGTTTGATTTCTGTTGTGTTCAGGGAATGAAAATGTATTTGTAAAGAGGATTTCATTAAGAGAGTAATACCTTTTCCTCATCCTGAATAGGTGACTCACAAAAAGATGAATTTTTCTAGCTCCACAAAAGAAGAATATCTGCTGCAACATTATGAGCTGCAGCCTCTTATGACTTTTGAGATCCAGACTGGTTCCCAGTTTCATGAGAGTTCTGACTGTGCTGTTGGAAACTCTCATTTATACTGCAGATCTACCTGGAAGAAAAAATGACACGAATTTACCTACTTCATTAATCTTCAGGTAAAAGGTAATACTTGAGCATAAAATAATGAGTTCTCTAAAATATCTACCTGTTGTTCTTCCCATTTATCCTATTAAGGAAGGAAGTACTTATTACCAATCCAATTTGGTAATGCAATGTCAGTAACTTGCTCATACTGAGGCGTTGTTACACCAGGTAGCATAATTAGATTAGGCCACTTGACTTTGTGAATGTGAGTCCTATCTCAAAAAGCAGTAAAGACCCAACAGATACATCAAAAGCAGTGCTAATCATCTTCCAGAATCCTGCAGAGATCCCACTCCATGCTGAATGCATAATTTCCAGCCCTCTGGACACCTCAGAGCAGTGCCTCATGCTCATCCTCGCTGTGTCCTTCCACAAGTTCAGGGCCTGCCCCCCAGACACCGCCACTGTCTGCGCCTTGCTCAGCTGCTCCAGCCCCTCAACATGAACATCTGCATGCACATCTGTTTTGCTGGGTGCGTGGATGCTCTCCCATGCTGAGGCAGAGCAGTCGCCTCAAGAATGCATTGACACAATTCCAGACAGGGACAGAAGCCACCAAAGAGCCGCCGTGACTCTCAAAGGCAGGCTGCAGCAGTCTCTTCTTGTCCATTGAAAGATAATTTCCTGTTACATCCAGACCAACCCTATCCAGCTGTACTAATTACCACCCGCTTAAACCCTTCTTTGCTCAGCCTGTGCTTTTCTGCAGGTGTGAATTTCATGCTAAATGAAAACACTCTTGCTGTCTTCATGCCTGGGAGAACAATAGAAAGATATCAAAAGCATTGTCAAACTTAGGGAAAAAGGCACTGGTTTGTGAAGAAGCCATTTGTGGGCAGATTTAACTTTTAATTTCAATTTAAAGAACGTCTTTCTGCTTATGAAAATGGAATATAATTCTCAACTGTTTTTATAAATTCAACCATTTAGCAACGACAATGGAAAGATAATGTGATACATTTTGGAAATAACTCTGCTCATAGCTGGATTTGGATAACCACTGTAGGTAGAGAAAGACAACAGGGAAATGTGCTTAAATATTCATTGAATTTCAGGAAAATACAACTATATCACATAATGAAGATACTAAAAAATTACTTGAACAGTAAAAATCACAATTACTTGAACAGTAAAAACTTATTCTGATAATGTGTCTCTTTACAAAGGTGAGATCTAATTCACATTTTACTCACAGGTATGACTTAAAAATTAGTGTTTCCACCTTAGGAATGCACACATGCATGCACAGCAGTTACCCTTGAAAATACACACAGTTGTTCTGAAATATCTGCTGCTTGGAATACATACAGAGCAAGTCCAGAAATAATGCTATCTACCTCAGCTGACCAACCAAGATAACACTGATGGTGAATATTCCCAATTTTATTTGTCTTATTCCAATAGGGACATATTTGTTCATCATTTGTACATATAAAAAAGAAACAAAATGCATTACTGTGTAGAAAATAAGTAATCTTCAGAATGAGCACTATGTAGAAAAATATTTTACTTTAAAAAAAAAATGAGTGCTGGGTATAAAATTCTGACTTCCTTTTGTTTCATATTCTTCCTCTAAATACATAAAAATATCTTATTTTTTAGCAATTACAAGTTACCTAGCTCCTCTTCCGTACATTACATATTCTGCAAAATGTGTGCACATAATTGAATATAGATTTTATATTATTCTTCTAATTTCTCTTTTGTAGTATACTTTGGTTAATAATCTTTTGCTGTTGCACTGCGATACCCAAGATAAAACATTCCTAACACATGCTGAAGAAGTAGCATTTGAAAATACTGAAGCCATAAATTAGACTTTAATTTTCAGTTTACAGAGAAATCAAAAGCAGCTTTCCGCAGAATAAGAGATTTATTGAAATATGGTTTATTCTGCTTATTATATCATTGTTCTTAACAGTCTTCCATTTGGGAGCCATTTTTATAGGCACTTTACAAATGAATAGAGAGAGAAGATTAAATTATAATATCAATTTTGTATGGTGAATAACCTGCATAATTCAGATGGAAGATAAGTCTAAAATCACATAGTTGACACCAGAAAAATATTGAGTTGAAAATAACAGGGGCTATGTACTGCCTTAGTCCAAATCTTTTTTTAACCTTGTTTATTTTGAAACATGAGTGCTCTGCTTGCTCATTAGTATTCATATCAATGTTTGTCCAGGGAAGAAATGGAAATGTACTCTACCATCTGATGTCCTGTTTTATATTCTTTTGCTTTGTTTTAGTTTATTCATCAACACTGAGAATAATAGGCACTGAGCGGGGTGAGCCAGCTATGTTACACATTTTCCTGCAGTGAAGCTGTAAAATTATGTGACAACAAGTATTGATAAACTTCAATATAGTTGTAATTTTGCCACAACATTCACACTAAATCATACTAAGAAGTGAATTGTCCTAGCTCAGAAAGCCTAGTCTTCAAGGATTCCCCCTTCTAAATAAAACACTATTTCAAGTTTTGTCAAGCAGTTTTTTGAAGTATTAGATATCAGTGAATCCTATTTCTCAATTTCCAATTCCAACTACAAATTCCAAGCTTTTGTGAGATGACAGAAAAAAGAAAGTAAAATTTATCTTCTGTGATGAAATCAGAGACCAAACCAAGTTTTAAAATAACCAAATTAAAATACATTTAAAAAATGTTCAAAGTTAAACTAATTTTCATTACGAATAGCTCTAAAAGATAAGATTTTCTTTCACTACCTGCACCATTTTTAACATCTTTAGGAAGAGTTTTCTGCCATAAATTCTCCTGATAATATACTTGGGATTTATATTTTTAGCTCTAAAAACCTGACCCCGTCTTTCCAAAAAGCACAATACATTTTCACAAAGTGAGATAAACTCCTGCTACATTTTAGCCTTATTGGAGACCAGCTTGTAAGAATATTTTTCAGGGAAACTTTTTTTTTGTTGTCAGAGTCTATGCAAGGATTTGTGTCTAAAGGACCCACTTTAAATATTGGATTTAATTTTATTCATATATACATTCTTGCAATGCCCCTGACTGCTTTTTCCAAACATTCAAATCACAACATATCTTAAGACAGTACTAAATGAGTAACAATATGTACAGTAACTCCATTGTTTTTATTTTGAGATAACAATGTTATCTAGCTCAGTGCACTGAAAGTGATGCAGTATCTGTTTTCCTTCCTCTGCTTTTCTCTTTCCTGTGCAATTTTAAAATCAATAATTTGCCTAAAAATCTTTGCATATTTTGGAATTTTAAGTCTATCCTGACAGATACACGCTAACAAAGTTAGCCATTATTTTGCTCTTTTGAAGAGTAACACCAGCAGTATTCTTATTAGTGTTTCTTAATGAGTCATTAAAATATGAAACATAACTAAGGCTGAAAAATTACGTGGAAAAAGTATCTCTGTCTCCCCTCCTTACATTATTATATATAAACATATATATACTGTGAAATAATCAAATAACACAGAGCTAGAAAGGGAAACAGATAGGAAAAGTACACGTGTACTTGTTTCTTACTAACTTATTCCTTAGAAAAAGTTTTAGAAACTGCTGCTGGGGTTGTCAGGTCATCATGGGAGAGATGTAATCATACATTTCCTGAGCCTGAAAGGGTAAGAAAATCTAACCCTACCTCAGAGCTTCAATTCATATTCATATATTCATTGTGTTGTACTTGTTCATTTCTGCCAGCTGTTGACTTTAGGATCACATTGGTTTGTTTGTCATTAAAAGTGTTATTTTCTAATCAATAATAAATATCATCTGGGGAAAGAAATAAACAAGACAGACAGAGACCAGAACTCAGTATCTAGAGAAATACACCTCTCTATTGAAAAAAAATCACAACAAATAAATCCATTGTAAATAGAAGACCCTCATTCATCATCCATTTAATAATACCTGCAGCGAGCATCAAATAATTCTGGACTGTTTATTTTTCTAATTCTTTTTCCTGGCTGAAGCTTTTGACAAGTCTATTTCTAAAGGCATATTGCTCCTATCAGCTACTGAAATTCTAGCTCTTCTGCAGACCTCGGAGAGAGAGATTGAGAATGGATATTTGGTGAAAAGAGATTTAATGTTAACAAATGAGATGGTGAAGCTGATGCAAAAGAAACATTCTGGATTTTGATATGATCTTCTTTCTGGTTTTTCATATTTTGAACAAAAACTCTACAGATCAGCAGAGGAGAAAAATATTGGAGCAGTTCCTACAAACAGCTTTTTAAAATATACTTCTTTGAGAAACAGTAATTTTGGAAATTAGTGACCAAGATATGCAGTTAGAATTCTTGCTTTAGTTTTTCTGTGTTCTTGGAGGTTATTATTTAGTCATTCCTCCTTTTCTTTCTCATTGCTCTGTACGGCGCTGTTCTTTCAGTGTTGAATATTTGCTCATAGTCCTTCCAATAAATGACTCCTGAGAGCTTGTGATTACCAGTATGAGAGTTTCCACTCTAACTTAATATATTAGTACTTGTACAATGAGTAGGTTTTTCCATAAGTGCTAATGCTCTCTGTGTGTCAGCATGCCTTTCTCTCTTGTGGCTGACCCACAAAGCTTTAAGTCTGCTTCTCTTCCAGCTGTCAAATCAAGTTTTATCATTGCAGATGAGAGATGCAACTGTGGAATAGGCTTTTATTCCAACATTAAACTTCCCACTAGGCTGTATCAACCCTGAGACCTTGACCATCAGATTTAAATTTAAATAATTACATACATTGCTGAGTCTGCTTGCTGGCCTGAATTTAGTTTTATTTTAGCGATCAGTCAGCATAGGATGTAATGAGAGTTTAAGCCTTTCCTAAGAATAATTTTGGAACATATTTTAAAAAATAACGTAAATCTAGGATACATTTCTCCTTTTCCAAAACAGCATGAGAGATTAATATAGGATTTTTCACACTAAATATCGGTATAAAAAGAATATACAAGAGCCTCTGAGACTTCTAAGACAAACCAAGCATTTTACCTCCTAATTTTCACTTAAAACTAGGAAATAAAAATATAATCAAAATTTTTAAAATAAATAAAAAATAAATAAAAATAAAAATATAAACAACCTAAAATTAAACAAAAATAAAATTGAAAAATTAAAATTGAAAAATTAAAATTGAAAAATTAAAATTAAAAATGGAAGTAAAAATAAAAATAAAAATAAAAATAAAAATAAAAATAAAAATAAAAATAAAAATAAAAATAAAAATAAAAATAAAAATAAAAATAAAAATAAAAATAAAAATAAAAATAAAATTAAAAATAAAATTAAAATTAAAAATAAGCCAAACAAGTTTGTAGGGTTAGAAAGAAAATATTAGTTTATTCACCACACTGAGTGCATGGGGAAATCTCTCCACCTAACATGCATGCCCAGCAGCTTAACAGACCTGGCTATATTAATGAAACCAGTACGTACTCACTACATCCCTATTTAATATTCATTACATTTCCTGAATACATGCATGTTACTTGTTTCAGTGGGCTTATTTGGATGTGGTTCTGGAGCATGCAAAGAATCTTTTCTTATTGAGACCATCTCAAATAAGTTGTCAGGTCATAATGTACTTCTCTTTCTAGTCTTTGCTGTGGGATACAACCCTTTTTCTCAAAACAAAGACATCTGCTAGTATATAATAATCACTGATATATGTAGGTAAGGAACCAAATAGCTGGCACAGGACTCAGTCGCAGATATAGGGAATTAACACAAAGCCACATTAATCTCTGGCATTTCTACTAAGCACTATGTAGTACAAAACTAAGCATTAAACTTTAACATTATTGCGCTAAAGTTAAAAGAATTTTTCAACATTTTCCTCTACTACTGCGTAGACTCCTTTTTAAATAAATATAACTTGCTCATTAACATCGTGTCTACCATGAATTCAGTACAGAATCTTAAAACATATAAATGAGCAAGAATATTTCTAGGAAGTGGTTTTCCTCAGAACTGGGTGGCAACATGAATACACAATTCAGGAGAAATTTCGAAGGTGAAAGCAATACAGTATTTTCTTCCCTCATCTTTCTGAAGATGGATTTTACTCTGTAATGATTCAAATCCTTTTGCATTCTAATATGTTTCTCACATTCCTGCATCTTCCTTCTTTTTAAAGAAAATCCAGATGCTCCTTTAAATTGTTTTCATTAGTTGAATCAAAGTGTTTTTATATAGCTGTCCAGGATGAGATGAGATCAAAGGCTAGAAGATTCTTAAAGCAGTCACTGTGGTTACTACAGTCTCAGCAGGGTCTGCTATTTATACAAACTTGAGAAAAGTTCCTACCTTTTATTTGCCTTCAAAAGGTATAAAGCTTATTTGATTGTGAGGGGTTTAGTTTTTGCTAAAACTTAAAAAACTGTTGTTATTGTATACTTAACTTTTTAGGTCCTCTGCATATTTAGAAACTTTTACCATGTGGCTGACCTCATCTGGGCTGCTTTCCCAAACCTCACTCTACTTACTAATTAGTTTTAATGTCAGAAGTCTAGGTTTTTGTTTTATTATGCTAGTCTGGTATAGCAAAGTTGTACCACACGATAGATTTATAAAACCTTAAGTAGATCTTAGCAGATGCTTTTGCTGCCAGGCGTCAAATTTATTCCTGTCAGTGTGCAGCCAATACTTTGTTAGGGAAAAATTTATCCTCTCTTGAGTTATTAAAGAAGAATTAGAACACTCCTTCCCATACCTGCAAAATATGCTCTCTGAAGTTTAATTTCTTTTTGTTTCCTTCTTTGACTGTTACTGTTGAAGTCAAGTTTCTTCCTAATCTATTTTTTTTTTCTTTTAAAATATTTTTAATGTACCTAGTAGTTAGTATGCACTTTTTGTACATTTCCTTAGTGGCTTCTAAACCCTGTGAAAATTTCTTCATCTGTTCTCTGATTTCAATGTTTGTGGAGGTTCAGTAGTTTTCTAAACACCACGTGATACAAGATTATAAGGAACACTTAATATAAACTTCTAATTTAAAGTAAACTACATGATCTACAGGGGAAAATACATAAGCTTTTCTAATTTGCAATATTGTTGAGATATCCTCATATTGAATCTTCTTATCTTGCAGAGTAAACTAATAATATGGACATATTTAAAAAAAAAATAAAAGAGAAGAAGTCCATGGGAAGTTTTATTTGTTGTGACAGACTTGTCCTACTGGATGCCATTTAAATACTCTACCAGCAAAAAGAAAATTTTAATGTCTGTTGTAGGGTAAAAGCCGATTTCCTTTTTCTATTTATATCATGTTTGAAGTGGATGTGAAATTGGTGTTTCTAATTTGCATTGGGCTATGTAAAATTAATTATCTAGCTGACGTAGGATATTATTTTGAAATAATGGTTTTAATAGAAATATTCTTTGATTTAGTATTTTAACTGCGTAGAAAAATGTATTTTTCTGTCTAGTATATACTGTAAACACTAAAGACACACCTGGCCCAAGGAGGGACCCAAGGAAATCAGGACTGACAAGAAAATGAAGTGAAAATATTGCATGGTTTTGGTGACTTCTTGGAAGAAGATGTGACCTTGAAATGGGTAGAGAAGGGAAAAGCAAATAGAAAAAAAAAGTAAAAAGAAAGTACAGAGTAAAGGATAAAAAAAGAAAAGAATATTAATGTGAAGTTTTTCCTAAAGAGGCAAAAAGCCCAGAAACTAAAAAGACGGTAATTCATTGTTAACATGAACTAGAATCATAGAATCACATTGAAAGTGATCTTTAGCTATCATCTAATTCAACACCTCTGGAACATAATGAGTCAGGACCCAAGGGAATTGATATTAGATAAAAGGTTTTCCACCTTTCCTTGTTTGGCACTGGAACAGGCTCCTGGGGTCAGAGCGCCAGGCCTGACAGAGTTCAAGAAGCATTTGGACAATGCCCTCAGGCACAGGGTGTGATTCTTGGGGCTGCCCTGTGCAGGGCCGGGAGTTGGACTTGATGATCCTTGTGGGTCCCTTCCAACTCAGGATATTCTGTGATTCTGTGAAATGTAGAAGTCTGGCACAAATAAATAAAGGAATGAGCAGGGACTGTTTTTTCAACTAGATCAGGTTTCTCAGAGCCCCAGCTAGCCTAATCTTAGAGGTTTCCAAAGATAGGACATCTTCCACTTCTCTGAGCAACACATTCCAGCATTTCAACACGCTCATCATAAGAAGTTCCTTCCTTATTTCTAGTCAGAATCTGCCCCCTTTTAATTTAAAATCATGACCCTTTGTCCTACCCCAGCCTTGCTAAAAAGTTTGCCCCCTTCTCTGAGTGAACAACGCCAACTCACTCAGTCTTCATGTGGAAAGTGTTCTGTCTCCCTGATCATATCCATGGACTCTTCTCTGGACTTCTTCCATGTTCTACCTCTGTGGAGGACCCCAGAGCTGGATGCAGCACTGCAGCTGGGGTCTCACCAGAGCAGAGCAGAGGGACAGAATCACCTCCCTCAGCCTGCTGGCCACAAATGAATTAGAGCACCTCAGCTGCAGCCAGACCTTGATCTGGGAGTTTAGGAAATGCTTCCTGGATTTTCCCAGACAACTTTTTGTCCATTTCTGAAAACCAAAAATGACTGTATTAATTATTTATGGCTAAACATCTGGACAGTTAATGATTTTTGGAAGCAAACTGAAGCTTTGCCTAGTTGTTTTTTTCTGCCACTAATTTTGTTCGGCCTAGTATTTCTGGCTTTAATAATGTAGTTTATTACAGTGAAGGGCCTATCTAATGAGAAAGAGTGTTGGTTTCAGAGCAAAAAAACTTCACCTGCAACACAAAGCATGGGATGGGACAGGGTGCAGAACATGATGCATCTAGAAATGATTTGTTCTCTTTTTTCCCTTTTTCTGAGCACAAGGTATCAAGGCCTCATGTAAAGGTTACATCGTGAGCTATATTCTATGCATATAACTCTGATGGAAATCTGGAGAAGCTTTGCTCTTGTCAGAACATCATCAGCTACTGAGGCATTACACACTTGAATGAGAAAAAAAGGAGGGTGTGGGGAGAAGAGAGATAAAAAACAAATGCAAACTGGCTATATAATTCTTGGAACATCTGTTTTGAAGCTGTGTAGTGCCTGCCACTGTGCCAGCCTTTAATTTAGGGATCTGGCCGGTCTAAAAGTAGTAATTGTATGCAGTTTTCCACTGAGCATTAGGCACGGTAAGAGGCATGATTAAGATGCTAACTTGCATGAGCAGTTTCTCCACTGTTTTATTGGATCATATTCAGCTGTTTTCCCTAGAAAATGAATTTACTAGGTACCTCATTTTGGATTTAGATGTTTAAGTATATGAGTTGCTTTAAAGTTGAAACAGACCTCAGTTTTAGGTTTTTGAGATGCAATATGAAGGCCATTTAACCACATGTGTGAAATGGTGAGATAACTTTTCCTGAAAGATATTTGCACAGAAAGGTCTGCTGTTACAGTTTACAATACGTGGACCACAATTCACTCACAACCAATCTTAAACAATAGGTAGATGACCCCATATCACATCTAATTTCTTTTTTGGATATGTGTCATTCTTTCTGCCCACGAGCCCAACTTTAAAAAATACAGGTGTGTCTTTGGATACAAAATTCCATAAGCAATAAAAATTCCACTAAATAAATATAGGGTTTCTGTTTCTAAGGGCAGATTTTTAAAGATATGTAGGTGCCTGAATCCAAATCTTGTCTTTCTTTTAGTTTCTAAGTTACTCAAACACTGAAAATTTCATGCCTCTGAATAAAAAAGAAGAGCTTGAAGACATGAAGAAGCACAAAGTAATCCCTATGAACTGCCAACAGAACAGCAGTAAATTGCCATGTGAAAGATTACTAAATAAAGCTAACAATACAAAATTGTCTATACTGCCATGGTGTATCATTCTTTAGGCCAGCTGCTGCTCCCAATGCACTTATCAGATTGTTTCAACTGATTTAGCTACATCTCCTCTGCTATTGTCTTTAATAAACATTTTTTTAATATCTTTCCCTCTTGCTGTCTCCTATATTACAACCTGACACCTAAAAATATCCAGGGCATTTTGCTATACCTATGTTGGGTGCTGTTCATACAGGATACAACAGTGTATTCAGGAGTAATAGTACATTAAATTTTAAGTGTGCAATTGTTAATCATCTCCTTTCCTTCCTCACACAATATATGTCCTTAAGATATTTTTTAGTTTCACCCACAATCAGTATCTTATTCATTCAGCATGAAATATGGCTGTTATAGTTAATTCTTCTCCTTAACAGTGCTGTTCCTGGCTAAATAAATTGTAATTTTGCCATTTTTTATGTATTTGAACATTTCCTCATAGTTTTCTTCTTCTTAATGATTTTTATGCCTTTTCTTAGGATTTTTTCCAAACTACTGTAACATTGTGTTGTACTGTAAGTTTCTGGTGTACCACTTCCTAAGTCCAGCTACCAATATTAGATTTCTTCTTACAATATCATCATTTTCATCTATCACATTTTTGCCTGTTTCCATACCAGAGGTCATTCTGCACTTTCATCTCACAGTTTTTCCCTCAGGATCTTCTGTGATGCCAAAAAGAAATCAGCCAGCTAAGAATGACAGCAGCTACAATTTTCCACAAGGCTTGTGCTTATTTTCTTCAAGGTTTTAAAAAGTTCATCCCTTTGCCTTTTGGGGGATGGCTTTTTCATAATGGTTTTTCAGTCATATTTGTTATTTTTTACCTTATATCTAGAAAATGCTACTTACAAAACCTGATATGTGTTACAACACAATAGAAAGAGGGACTGACATTCAAGTATTCTTTCAATGGAATGGGGCATCTTATCCTTAGATAAATTTTTCTCTGACCTGAAACCTCCTTCCATCTTTCTCTTCCATACACAACTAGAAATCACTGGTAAATGCCATAAAACATTCTGAAACTCACTTCTAAATCTGCAAAACTTTCGGATGAAAGCATCGCTTCCTGACTATCAAATATCCTTAAGTTTTGGGTTGAATCTCAAAGGATGAAAATGTTTTCTTGAAACACATTGGAAAGGTAATTCCTAAGTATCTAAATAGCACTGATGAAAATGGTTGCTTGTACAGTGACTCTAAAGCTGCTATCCTAAATAAATGCCAGATATATAATTGTTTTCCCTTCCAGCTGGCAGGGGAGCCACAGGGATATTGCCAGAAATAATGGCTGATTATTATAGACAAAGATACATTTTATATTAAAAAAAAACAAAACAAAAGCAACTGAACCTTTTGTTCTCTAGAAAATGATTGTCATCATTAGAGAGTTTAAGTGTTTATTTCTATGCGATGATATAATTCAACTAATATAGATTGTAATTGTTTTGAAGAAAAAGGAGAAAAATAATCTCAAGTCAGTTTTGTTGGTGAGTGGGGAAATATAAACCCTAAATTGAACTTAATTGTTATTACAGATGAATGATGTGGGACTCATTTGTATGTGATTTGTTTTCTTCTGTTAGTTATGTCTTACCCTGCGCTATATATTTGAGCCCAGGTGTTATGACTTAATTTTCATGCTGCCCATAACCTCTGTATTGCCATTAAATAGATAGTCACCAAATGCCCATGTAAGCAGCAAGTTCTAGCTTTAAAACTGGTTTAGCTTTAATATTCATCCACATTTCCTGTGCTTCTCCTTTGTCTTTTGGATAGCCTACCTGGAAGCAGTGCATTTATAAGTATTTTACTTGCATTCAAGGAGATAATTCCCCACATTTTTAAACCCTTTGTTTTTCTTTGAATGGATAAAAGTTTCTTTTCAACTTTTTCTCTAGGATTTTGGAATGGACTGTAAAGAATAATGTCCTAGAAAAATAATTTATGTTCTGATTTTTCAAAGTCCTTCCTGATGTCACCTTACTTTTAGGGGGTAACACTTGGGCTTGCTGGACTATTTTGGTTTAATAGAAACTGAGATTTGTGTGGGTGAGATAGTTAAGACTTACTTCTGGAAGATCATTTAACTTGTTACAGAGAATTTTGAGTGCTGAGCAGAGCAGAAGGGCCAAATATAATGGAAGGATTGGTTTCTACTATATTAAGACTTAAATTAAATCAATAAAGAAGATTGAAATACTCTTCCATACACTTTGCATTTTGTGTGTAGAAGACTATGCTGTTTATTTCTGAGCTGGTAAGGACTCAATCATATTCAGAGAATAATTTCCATGATTTTAATATAATCCACTGTACTTTTATTGGCCTAAATCATTAAAATCCACCCCAGCAAAAGCAAAAGTGTACCTTCCAGGAGCATATATGCATAGATCATGGAAGTTTTTTGGTTTTTCTAATATCACAGTTCTTGTAGAAAATTCCTGGAGCTATACAGTTCATCTGCAAATTAATTTCTCTTTGTGCATAAGTACGATATACACACTGAACAGAACTGGAACAAATTGGCACTTCATTCCACAGTGGGAATAAAATACTTTTCCTGCTCGCATCTTTTCCCGAGATCTAGGCAAATTAGAGAAATAAAGGCCATTAAGTAAAATTAGATTTTATGCTATTTAACAGGTGTTTTGGTCTATTTTACCCTAAGGGTAGATCACAATGCAGTCCAAAAAGTTAATTGTTTGATAATTTTACAGTTTGTATATTTATTTTCAGCAGTTTAGCCTATAGTATAGTTCTGTTAAACTTCTGTCATCTATCTTTGGACCTATTCTTTCTTTAATGCACCATAGAATTATAAAGAACAATAGCTTAACTTTGAGATATTTGCATTTGGTATTGTCAGACACACTAGATAAACCATCTGAGAAAAATAACTGAAATCAGGCGCTATTGTAACAATTTATATTACTTAGGGTGTTACTGAAAAAAGGAAAAACAGTATTCCCTGCTTATTTTCAAAATTAATTTTCCTGAAAGATTGAGAATCACAAACAGAATAAATTGTTTTGTGCTGCAGTTTACATCTCCTCAAGATCCTGCTCAAGGAAAGCAGAAGAGGAAAAGGTTAGTTTAGAGCTTTATGTTCGTCCCCCCAAAATTTTCAGATGTCTTCCACTGTGCCATGCTCTGATATGAAAAATATCACAAAAAAAGCCCCAAAACAGCTACCACCCAAATAAAGCACAAAAAAACCCACTTCACTGAACAAAATGTAAAAACACCATTCAGTGGTCTATAGGTGAGGACCTAGCTTCCTGTCTCCTAGCCATAAAATATGTGCCCCAAATATATAATAAATATAATATTTGAAGAAAATAAAAAACTTAAGAACAAATGAAAACCAGTGCAGTAATATATATATATATATATATATATATATATATATATATATATATATATACACATTTTTTCTTAGCAGCTTTTGAAACCCACACACATAACTAAAAGCAGGTTTTTATTTCTTTTCTTTCTGAAATGGGGTCACTGACAACTTCTCTGTAGCATTAGAAGTCAGTCAGCTAACTATTGTATAAATATCCACAGCACAAATCTATTTGATTTCTGTTTCTCATATAGTAGTAGTAAGTAGTATTTCCAGAAATGGAAATAATCCATAACCTGGTGTCCCAAGATCTGAACATTTATATTGTTCTTTTCAATTCAGCCCCATGAATGATTTCTGATCTCTTATGTCCTGGCAAAAGCCTTTGAAGGGATTTCTTCCCCTCTCCTGCCCCATCCTTTCACAAAAGTATTGAGTCAGAGCTGCCTGCTTGTGTCAGCCAATGTCTCCCAAAGGTAAAATTTCGAGAAAATGTTGAGGGAAGGACCTTTTAAACTACCATGAAAAAGGACAGTTCTGTTCCTGAGAATATTTCTGGGTTTAGGTACTTTCTGAGTAATTTTATAAATTTTCAGTTGTTGAGCATTTACAGCTGAAAGAACATCAAAGCAAAATTTCAGAAAGAATAGGAAGCAAACTAATAATTCTCATAAGCACAATGAAAGATTATTGTGATAAAATAAAACATTTAATTTCTGAAAATACTTCAAGTTACTCCTGCAACTAACTTCAAGTTAGTCCTGCAAATTATGAAAAGGAAAACTATTAATAGAATTTTTGCTTTGGCTTGCTTGTTTTTTTTTTTTGTTTTTTTTTTACTTTTTAGGAACTCCTAGCTTAATCTGTTTCCTTTAAGTGTTATCTATGTATTGCATATATGGTTTTACAAGAAATATACCTTGCACTATAGACACAAGAAGGTAAAGCGAATGTGGATGTATGAAGCAGTAGAATTTATTTTCCTTTAAAAACAGAAATAAACCCCTTTCTGATTAGAATCCTTTTCAATTCACTGAATTGATTTGTTTTAGGAAAGTATGTTTTATGAGCTAATTGACAGCTCAATTTTAATAAATTACTTTGCAAACTACCTAATAATGTTTATTCTAATTATATCTAGGTACTGTTATTGTTGCAGGTAATAGTTTTCCAGTCTTTGCTTTTATTTAATAAATGGATCTTTGCAGTTATGCAGCAATTTTCAGCCCTAACAGGGTTATTTCAGACAGACTGCACATCTTTCCTTTCTGACACTTACTTTTAATCATGTCTAATGTCCGTATGTTATGAAAAATGAAATGGGTCTAGGCTAATAATAAATATATGGGGATGAACTCTTATTCTAATTTGTAATACAATTTATATTTTGGATGAAATTTTGAGTACTTATTTCATCTCTCATGTGACTGAAGTCCCAAGGTCTTTGACCTTAACTTCAGAATTCAAGTGTAGTTTGCATTTCCCAGAAACGCACTGTCTATTATATAGCCTCAGTAATAGTGACACAGAACTTGATCTCATAATCTGTACTTGTGCTGCAAAATCAACAAAACGTTTCTTGTCCTTTGTGGAACAGATGGGGCAATTTCACGTCTCTCATTTTATCAAACTTCTTTTTTGAAATTTAAATTATTGATACCATCAGCTAACACAAAAAATGCAGAAGCGTGTTAGGTGTGACGGCTCTTTACTACTGGCAGTGAGTTGTTACCAGTAGAATTCCTCTGTTGTAGTCAATAGCACACAGCTCAGGGTTAGTGGGTATTGATGCTTCAGGAGTTATGTACATTTTGATATCTGCTAGTACGGGTTTTTCTTTCTTCTGTCCCCAGTTTATGTTGCATCTTTTAAACAGTGCCAGTTTGCAATTAGATTATGGGATTAAATAGGTCTCAGTAACTTTGATGTATTCATTTCTTCCACTGGAAAATATGCATCTTCGTTGAGAAAATAAGGTAATCTGAAAGAGTGAAAACAATAACCATTCTATACAGGCATGCAGTAGAAATAAATACAGTAGACAGAATGTCAGATCATAGAACTTTAGCCTGATCTATGATGGCATTTGCATTTTCCAGATCTCAGTTTGTACTAAATGTGGCCAATTAAGAAAATTTAACTGTAACTTTATTCTCTTCTCCTCAGCAGTTCTAATTTTAAAGTAATAGTTGCAACTTAAATAAGAAAAAATGCAAAGCTCTGTGCTTTTCAGTTAATTTAAATTTCTTTAAGATATCCCTAAAGAATTAAGTGTACCTCATTTAGAAAAGAAACAGAAGAACTGAAAATCTTGGATTTGTCATAGGCTTCTAACCAAAGATGAGCTTGTGAAGATTTTAAAATGAAATCACCACAGTGACTCCTGCTTCATTGGCTTAGTACCAACATAAGCACCATCTTTTAAATGAGATTGCTAAGCGTGAGTAAATCTGCAATACCAAATATCCCATGTTTACTCTTTGAAGCATGTTCAGAGAGAACTAAAGCAACTGAAAGGGATAAATAGGGAGACAAGAAGAAACTACAGCAGAAGAAAGGGTTGGAGTATGTAACTACCCTCTCAGCACTCAGAACCCAGAGCTCAGGAAACGGTGGACCTTTGATGAAAGTAACTGCTTTATCTTAAATTCTCTATCAGTAACCCTGCCTATTAATGTTCTATATATACATAGCATGTAAGGCTGAAACATAGATTTATAAATTTTAAAGCTGTAATTTTAGGTCAGGTTAATAGCAAATTAGTGAATGGGCAAGTGGTCTTTAGCAATTCATGAGCTACTTGCTTGGTCCACTTAATCATAACATAACCTTTGGAAAAATCATTCTAGATAAAAATGAATAAAATATGCAATTAATTATTTTTGATTCACTGTAGGTAGCACGTACAGTATGTGAATAGTTTTGCATTCCCATGATTTAATTTTGTTATATGCTATTTTCTTCTGCTGTTTTTCATATAAAAATTTGATGTATTATCTCATCTTGACAATCTGCACTCTTTCTGTTGGAAAATTCCCATAAACTATTTAAAGTATTTCTATCAAATGGTTATCTAGTGGTTTTTAAAAATATTTGGGTCTGCTATGAAATCCCAGCTATCAGAGGGTTGGATATTTTTGGCATCTAGTATTTGATTAATGAGAGCAATCATTTATTTCAGAGACTGAATTTTTTATTCTCTGGTTGCATGCTCTAAGTGGGATGATCCACGAATCAAGAAATTATTTGTATACTGAATCTCTTAGGAAATGTGCAATGCATTTGGGGATCTAAAAAATAAAACATGAGGTGTACAACTCTGCAATACATAAAAGCTTTTCCAAGACTTATACGTTGTTCCTCCCACTAACAAGTAAGCAGAGGTAAAGCTGAGGCAGTTTCTGCAAAGCCTTCACAGGAATCACAATCATGGAGATGCCTTTTAATTAGGTTTTTTTTGTAAAAAAAAATTTTTACATTTGCTTGTAAATATTTTTTATTAGCTCTTTCATATTAGATTGTTATTTAAGTCCACTTCTGCAGTGGAAGGAAACCTTTTCTGTCTGTTCTAGTAGAGGCAGAAATTTGCAGACTTCATCAGACGCAGGCTACAGCAGATGAGCACTCAACGTTTGTAGCAGAAAAACGTTTGTGTGTACTGATCATCCACACCTACAGCTCATCTGAACACACACACTGTCCTTGCTCAGATGTGGTGCCATCCATCTTTTGGACAAAACAGAGAAATCACTGTTGCTTGGCTTCAGTAGCTCTCGACTGGCACCCTTATTTACACTTATTCTTGTTCTGGGCAGACTTCAGTGAGATGAAACTCAGTGATTTCAGACTCAGGAAGCCAAGTTTGATTAGTCTGAACCAAGAAGCATTCACCAAGTGAAGAATATCTAGACTCACCTCATTTCCTCACATACTTGCTGACAACATCTTTATTAAGTCTGTTCAGATCTCTTCTGTCTGCTCCTTCTGAGCAAGGAAAACCTGGAAAAACTCAAATAAAAGAGGTAAGCATACAGAGCATGGAAGTAAGAACAGGAAGCTTGGGAGAAATACAACAAAACTGTCCAAAACAGCCAGGGATCAGGGTAGGAAGGTTAGGACCTGATATAATTAAATCTGGCCACGGATGTCAAAGCCAAAAAGAAAAGTATACCAAAAAGAGGTATGTCAATGAAAAAAAGTAGAGCTAAGGAGCTGGTTTTGTATGCACTCTGGAAGGAAGGAGATCAGGTTCCCTGGGACACAGAGAAGTGAGAGCTGGTTACCCAGGACATACAGATGAGATAGTCTTTTCTCCTCAGTCTTCACGGGCAAGTGACTCGAGTTGCTGGGGGCAAAGGCAGGCACTGGAAGAGCAAAGAACTCCACATTGTAGGAGAAGATCAGGCTCCAGACCATCTAGGATACCTGAAAGTGTACAGGTCCATGGGACCTGATGAGATGCATCCATGGCTTCTGAGGGAACTGATGGATAAGATGGCTAACCTTTTTGAGAGCCTACGGCAGATAAGTGAAGTTCCCACTGACTATAAAAAGTGAAACAATTCCGCAGAATTAACATCAGCCCAGTGTATGGCACACTGCAAGCTGTCTGCTGTCTCCCAACTCTACTTTATTCACTTTATTCATGGAAGTGGCAAAGCTATAAAGGTGTCACTAGTTTTTAATTCTGCTAGTGCAGCATTTGAAACTGGGGAGAGTAGATATGTGGAGCTAAAAAAACCACCAGATTTTACTGATGTTTACTGGATGTCATTTAAAGTAAGGCAGGCAATGTCTGGCCTCAAAACAGGCTGATCAAGGCTGTTTGATTTACTGGCCAGTATGACTAGAGAATCTGATGATAGTAGTTTCTGTCCTGTAAAAAACTGTCTGAACACTTCAGTAAGAGTAAATATAATCTCTTTCAGTATCACACTGCTTTTTATTTCAGGCAGGCATTTATAGAGACTAACTGCACATTGTCTTGTGACTTGTGTAATTGCTTTTACTTGGACAAATGAATTATGAAATACTGCCATTTTCATTTGGCAATTTTGCACAGCTGTATATGACAGCATAACATAAAAAAAGGCATTGAAATGTCAAGCATGCTTATAAAACAAAGGAACAGCCTCTGAGTGGAGGGTGTATGATAGGAACAATTCTTTAGTGGTACTTTAGGGGAAATACTTTTTGAATGCAGATATACATTTTCCAGGTCTGACATATTTCCCTCTGTGCTCTTAAAATCTATGCAACCTTAAAATCTTGATGTACTAATATATCATGTAAGATTTCAAGGCCCTTCTTTTTTCTTTTATTTTTTTTAAGAATAAAACCATTTCCTTATATCAGGCATTGGGATATTGGCAATAGTTTAGAAACTACTTTATGCCAGATACTGAACATGGATTTCTAGTTATGTGGCAGATTGGTTAGTTCAAACACATGGGTGAACACACTTTATTTAAAATTTTAATTCCTGCTAGAATCAAGCTCTTAAGGTCTTAGTCTCATCACAAATAAATAATAAATGCAGCAAAACAATAAATGCAGCAAAATGCAGACAATCAAGTGTGTGCATGTGTACATATGTCAGCATTCTTCAGGTGCAATCACAAGTCAAGTCTGCCATACCAATAGTAATAATTACCACCTCCATTATTTATTTCACTGCCTTCTATGAGATTCTTTGCAGTTGCAAATTTTTTTTTTTTTTTTTTTTTTTTGCACAATGGACAGCCATCAAAGAAAGAGAATTGCCCAGTGACACTGCAGTGTATCTCTGAAGCCTGTAAGAGAGCAGAAGGTATGAAAACCTGATGCACTTGTAAACAGATTAAACATTGTTGTCATTAGTTCAGGTCACTGTATTTAACACTTTTTTCAAGAGTCCTGTTACTGAATTGGGTTCATCAAATGAGACATATGCACAACACATCTGGGACTGACTGAGCACAGATGTGTATCTACTAAATTGTTTGTGACAGCGACTGTAGTTAATTGTGATGGGTGACAGGTACGTTGGAGGCCAGTCAACTCAGTGAACTGTTGATTAGTGTGGTATGAGACATGGTATCTATTAACAGCAAGTGGAAAATTTGAGTCACCCATGACTGAAAATTCAAATCAAGCACAGACAAATAAAGCAGACTGGAGGTGTTCATAACCCTTTTCCTTGCTTCTGCTTTCTTGCTGTCCTTAATATTAAAACAATGTGATAATGTTTATTTCTCATAATCATAGAATAGCTTGGTAAAAACGTTGTAACTTTTTCACTGGAACCATCATTATTATTGTTGCTGCTATTATTATCTGTAGGAAAAAACCCCAAAAACTGCTTTGTTTCAACCTACACAGTTTCTTCCCAGGGTTTCATTTGTGAACTCAATCAATATGCAATTTTATTTACAATTTATCATTGTCTGTTTCCTTAGACTAAATCTTCGTGCCTTTTTTTCTCCTCCTTGCTACCAATTCTCCATTATTAATTAAGTGAAACATCAAATGAGCTTTTTCTTTCCTGTTGTGAAATAAAAGCTGTGCAACAATCACATTTAATTTTTTTTAAAACTGAATTTGGAGACCTTGAGATAGAATTGTAGTCATAGATGATTCAGTGAGAACCAGACATGATAGGTTTGGAGAAGCTCTGAAAGAAGCCCTGTTAAACATTATTATCAGCAACAGAAGTTCATGTTAACTGTGCTTAGGACTTAGACACTGGATGAAGCAGGGCTGTCAGACCCATTTTGGGGGACAGAAATATTTTGACTCAGGATTCTTTCCTTTTTGTATAACCTGAGTGGTACAGAATTAGTTTTGAGGTTTCCAGACTAAACGCTATATGGATCCAGTAGCATGTTTTCTATTAATCTATTATACCACGGAAATTTAACTTTATTCTATGAGTATCTGAGGCTAGTCCTCCAGTTCAATGCCATAGTTTTATCAATTAATGTTTCCAATGTTACAAAAACTGTAGCTAACTAGATAAGAGGGCTATGAGTGCAAAATTCTCAGCAGAAAGGGTGGGCACAAATACAAAATGTTGTCTCTATTTAGTTGCATAAGAGAATCTACAGCTATTTTCTTATTTCTTCTGAGCTCCTACAATTCCTGAAAACAAACTGGGTATCCTACCAGGAGAATGTGGGATTATACCAGTCTGCACAATTTTTATGTGAGGTAGATATTTATATCTCTCATGCATGTTTCCTTCCTTCATATGATTTTTGCTTAAATATATGGTCTGAAGGTCTGCCTTGGGAATCCAGCAGTTGTTTCCATTTAAGGTAACAGGAAACTCACACTGCTGTTTCTTAGTTCCTAGACACAAGCTGTGAGCAATATCCCTTTCTCCTCTCCTCGTTCCAGAACTTTTAAAGCCTTCTATGGCTACTGGTTCTTCAATAGTTCATTGGGATTCATGACTCACGTGGCAATGTGGTGGGGTGAATTTTTACTTTTTATAGTATTCCTCTGTGTCAGCTCACATCACTCAGTAACAATCATTACTCATATGGTCTTCTTCATCTGAAAAGTACAGTGGGGAGGTGGAGCCTACCTACACCTTAATCTTCTACTAGAAAAACAGTTCTGATGAGATGCGCTTGTGTGATATTCAGTTATAATGGATTTAAATAAAAAGGGTAGAACACTTATCTTGCACTTTTCTAGCACAGTCTCATAAACTGGAGAGCTGTAGCAGGACTGCCATATGTGCAGTTATTTAACACATGAAGTTTACCTACAGAGGCCATTTTCTGCAAGATGTAGTTTTAGCAGAAGATGCTGAGTTAGATGGAAGTCTTCCCCAAAGAGTCATGGAGGTCGCAGTGTCAGTATAAAATTGGCATAAATTTCCAGCCAAAGGAAATAATGTTTCCACTGCTCCTTCTCTATCCACACCTCTCTGTGGTCTAGAGATATTATATCTGGGACAGCAGGTAGGTACTGTGAAGAACTGAACTCCATGCCAGTAATAGCTGTGCACTGGAACATTAGAGAGTTTCTAAATATTGTGAAGGAAAAGCAGGTTCTGTGCTACTGACATTATTTGCCTGCTGTTCCAGCTAGCCCATCCTCACTGTGCCCTGATAAGTGCTCCAAGGCTTGGAGACTTTTAAAATTCTGAAGACTTCCAGAAAATTGTTCTCTCAGTACAATGCCAGGTACACTGTAAGAGGTCAATGGGTGAATTCAAAGTTAACTTTCCATCTGCATTTTCACATTATTTAGTTTCAAAAAGAGGAATTGAGCTGAAAGGTTTATTAACATCTAAATTATATGTGCCAAAATCACATTTACATTAGGCTACAAGATTAGAATAAACTGAAATTAAATACTCTTATAGAGGTCAGTAGACTTGTGCCCATCTTGCTCAGGTGAGAAATTTATTCCCCATAAAGCAAGACTCAAAATGAGACTGTACAGAAGTTTTGAAGAATTATGCGATTTGTTCACTTGTCAATGGCCAGAAAAACATCATCAAACATCATCATCTCTTCTAGCCTTATAGATTACCTGAGGGGAGAGGAGGTTTTTGTTGCTACTATCTGATATGATAACTTTGTGGCACAGCTCTCCAGATTTCCTTACCCTTTTGTCTGGGCAGAGCTGTTCTTCTCTATCAATCTGCATCTGGTCCAGGTGCTGCAGCTGCAGAGCAGAGATTGCACAGAAGAGCACCAGGATGGCAAAGATAAACGTACTTGCACAGTGAAGCTTGTAAAGTGGCATGCCCTTCTGAGTACATTATATAGGAAGCTCAGTAGGGGATAATTAAACATCAAATCTGTGTTTCTTTGAGGTGTGAAAACAGTGGTTTGAGGTGGTGAAAGAGAGGACAGTGGCCACATGCAGAGCAGAGTGAGTCTTTCTCCTATTAAAGCCAGAGGGAAAAGGATTCCTCAGAGAGAATGAAACACAAATGCTTTTACACGAGGTTGAATTTTTAAGGAAAAGGGCAGGAGTGCCCAGCCAGGGCCAGGTTGCTGTCTGTTGTTATGGCAACAGAGGGAGAATCTCCTGTGAAAGAGGAAAGAGTGGAGGGAGTGGGAGGGCAGAAAAGAAAATGGTTTCAGAAGGAAGCAAGGGGGTGGGTGTTTGCAAATGGAAAGAGAACAAAGCTAACTGTCAAGGTCAGGGAGAAATGCATCTATGTCCACGATGACTGAAATGCCCCCAGAGACCTTGTGCACAGCCATTCCCTTTGTGGGTGGGCAGATTTGCTGGGGTCACTCCCACAGTCATCCTGTGGCTGGCAGGATGCCGCTGCAGTGCCCTCTCCTCCCACACCCACTCCAGCTGAGGGCTTACACCTACCTTTGTTCCCTGCCTCAGTGTGCATAATACTTCCAAAAAAACCTCTTTTCTTTGTCAAGGACTCCTGCATCTGCTATCTTTTTAACAAATTGAACTGATCTAAAACAGTAAATTTTATTTACTTCTGGAGGTATATTGGGAGATGAGATCTAGACCTTCAGCATGGGAACATCCCTTTATTCCCCAAGGAGTAAGCGTTCTAGACAGAATACTGGTTCCAAGGTGCACCCCAAAAATTTTGACTACAAAGATGTGCAGATAATTTAATCAGAAATAATGTATTGATATATGATGGGTCTTGATATATGATGGGTCCAGCAGTTTTTGAGGAAAGAATGGAAGTGCAGCAAGAGCCAGACAACCGGCAGGCCAGGGATGCAATTTAATACTTTGCTAAACAGATTCAAAATGAAATCTCTGTGATCAGTGCACCAGAAGGAAGTATTACAAATCAGGACTAAGCAACACAAAACTAACACTTTCTTTCAGTCTTCATAATAAAAGAGTTTGTGAGTCGGTGCTATTGTGAGAGCATGGCTGTCCCTGCTCCTCTAGCACTTTTGAACTGGCTAGCCCATTTCTATCAAATCTGACAGAGAGATAGAGTTTTGAGATGTTACACTCTTACAAGTTCTGTGAAAATTGTTAGCTAGGGGCAAGAAAAAGGCCTACACTGAGGGAAAGACCCGTGTATGAACTGCACCATTACTGAATACACACATCTATTGTGTTGAAGAGTGTAGATAGAAGGGAGAGGTTATAAATGTTTTAATTCTTGGAAAAGCTTCAATCAAAGTTTGAACTTTATTAGACACTATGTAGCTTTCATTTTCCTTCTGTCTTTCACTCCACATATGAGTTCTCTAGTGTTTAATAAGGATAGGAAACATGCTGCAGGCTTAGTTTACTTCATTTAAAAAGACATTTGGTGAAACACAAATCATTTGAAACCACAACTCTATTAGTTGCAGTGTTTGTAGAACTATTTATTATTTAAAGCAAATGATAGTTGAATTACACTGTCTCAAAAAAAAGTTCTTAAGACATGCCCATTGTCTTTTTATTACTCTTTCATTTGTTTTCTCTCTCTTGTCTGAAATATTCTTATTTTCCAGATTTTCCCCTTAACTGCAGTTTCAAAACACTTCCCTGGAAAATAACGTGAATATCCTTCTCTTCTTCCTCATAAATATTCAAGTTTGAAATGTAATTTCAGCATGAAGACCAATGGAATTCTGAAGACAATATCTTGAATCTTATCTCACCAAGTCATGTGAAATTCTTTTAATTTAAAACAAAATATCCCTTCTTCTCTTATAGCTTCTAAAGATCTCTTAAGCCTCTGCAGTACCAGTTTAGCCATCTGGTCCATTATCATAAAAGCAATTTTTTGGGGGCAAGTCAAAGAATTCAGTGTCTTCTTTAAATCACTTTATGCTTTCCTCACTTTACTTTCCAAAATCATACTACTGTTGATTTTATATAGTTTTTGAACTCATCAATAGGTGTTCCTACATCTGCCGTCTACTGGGTTTTACTTTCTTGAATGCTATAATCAAAACAAAGCTTGATAGAATATTTGCACCACTAAGACTAAAGTGAAAAATTGTAAAGGGAATTTGGAGATTTACAGCTGGTTTGTCAAATTTTGAGGATTGAGTCAGTTCAAAGTGATGGCTTGATGAAGACTGGCTTTCACCTTCAGAAGAGATAACACTGCTCAGGATGTAGTATCCCTGATGAACTACAATCTATTACACTGTTAATTGGACAGCAAGAAATTAAACATAAATCATTCAACAGAATACAGTGATATAAAATCAATTAAGTCATTGCACTGGAAAAAATATTAAGTGCTCTTCATTAGGGAACATTATGAAAGCAGGCATCAATTTTAATAAAACTTTTGTTTGATGCTTGATACAGTTATTCGCATAGATTTTAGAAGATTTTAATTGGGTTTAGGCTTTGATTTTGAATCAGGAAAAGCGTTTCTAATATCAGCTAGTAGGGGTAAATAACCAAGCAACTACTGACCATTGTAGTTACATAAGTTAAGGACCAAATTCAGAAAAAATTAACAGATATCTAACTGCAATAATTTTCATCATATTCCATGTAAGAAAAATTGAAGCCTGGCTTTTGAAGACATAAACTCTAATTTTTTCCCTTACTTATCTGCAGTGAGACAACCCGTGAAGTTTAATTTCCAGGCTCGTGTTAGAAGCAGTCTAAATTTGGTTGTTGTGTAAGACCTGAAAAACCAGTGAGGTCTCTGTAACTGCTGTAAGTTGGCTGTTTCACACTCACTCTGAATGACAGTGGGGTCTTGACAGAGTTCCCCATTTCCTCCATCTCCAGTTAGCTAGCTTGGTAATTTACCCTCACCCTTCCAAACAAAACACTACTTTGGACAGTTTTTGCATTTTGTTTCAGCAAGATTTCAGATATGAGAAACTAGGTGAACATCCTTCTGGAAGCAGACTTTAGGAAAGAGGGACAAACCCATATTCTTTACTCTGTCAGTGGAAAAACACTGATGAGCTGCAACTTCTAAACCTAGATGTCTTCCTGGAAGACCTCATCATGCTGCTTCAGGACTGATCTAGAAGTTAATTGTTCAGGTTGATTCAATAAGTTCTTCATTTTACTTTCCAGAAGCATCTCAATTGGCACTGACCAAATGTTTTTGTCATGTGTCATAACTTGCAGCTCAAAATCAACACCCAGAAATATGTCTTTCATAATATGCCACCAGTTAGGCAGATATGTATAATGACTTAATTATTCTTGCAACATCTATTGGGAATTTGCTTGTAATTGTATATATGCTCCCCAACACACATACAAGTCTCTGTACAAAATTACCTATGTAAAATATTACACCTAAGGTCAATTTTTAAAAGTTTCTTTGCATTCAAACTTTCTGCCAGTGCCCACAAATTAAAATCTAAAATTGCTGATGTTTTTAAGTTTTGAAATGTATTTGTTTCCTAAAATCATTCATTATTGTGGTTTTTATTAGCAAATATGCTGAAAACAACCTGTCATTACATTTAATGAGGATTCCATATGCCAGTTCTGTATACAAAAACAAATTAAGTCTATAATTAACTTATTAATTCAATGCAGCACTAATTCTTAGGATTTTATCATTGCTTTCTGTAAATGGAAGTTTTAAATTCACAGCCTCTCTTTAGTACTTGGGAATAGCTCCTGGAAACATGACAGCTGCTTCTCCCTCCCTATCTCCCCAATTATACTAAGAATCAAACCATTAATGTACTCAGGAGCAGTAAGGTAATTATATGTTTTAGTAGCTTCATTAAGAGCTCTGAAAATATATTTCACTATAAAATAATTTCTGTTCTCTTCAAATTGCCTAGAACATGAGGAATTTTTGGTAAGAAAAGGCTAAGGTGCTATGTTTCTTTACTTTAGACAACAACCTCTTACAAATCAGTACTAAATGATGCACAAAAATCCCTTGGTATCTTAAAGAGGGAAAAATTACATAGGTAAACAGATAAATCTTTAGTACATTTGTCTTTATGGGAGCAGCTCCTGCTGTTGGTCTCTAACCTGGAGGGCATTATTCTTTTCTAAATTGCCAGTAGTGTCTCACAGCACAGTGATAAATAGAAACCACTGAAAGAAATAACGTTCATTCTAACACACAAGAACTTTCCAGACAGACATTGGCCTCTGAGAACAAACACTTAGACAAAATAGATTAGTTGCAGTTGCAGAATATATCACTCTCGTTCCCTATAAACCAGCATTATCCCAGCTGTGCAAATAAGTGCCTTTATGCCAATCATTAAGTAATAAATACATTTAAGAGAGAGTCTAAAACTTTAGGAAAACACAGGAAAAGGTCTTTCTAAATCAGTTACTTTTTGTATGAAGCCAGTGATGTATTCCCAGCAATACTTTAAAAAGTCCCTAATGATGTAGAGGCCTTTGTGCTATTTTGTGGTAGAAAGTTTCCTTTGTCACAGAATTAATGAAACAGAAAAGAAACAAGTGCTACAGAATTGCAATTAAAAGTACTAGTTTAATAATAGAACAGAAAACTCCCTGACAACTTTCTCTCTTATTTATAGTTTCACCTGAAGCACACATGCTAAGGCAGAATTTTGTTTGTTTCTGGTTTTGCTGGAGTAACATTCAGCTATGCGGTTCGTGTTTTTCCTCATTAATTGTTTTGAAAGTCTGACAAAATGAAAACTGTCTTGGAAAATACAGTTATTCTGCTTTGTCTGGTAGATACACAGCATATGGATTGCTCTTAAGAATGGGTGTGAATAATAATTTGGTTTTATTTCTTTTTCATGCAGTCAGAACCCTAGGAAGGTACTGTGACGCTACCAGCCGTTTTCACCACTACCTTTGCTCTGGCCACAAGACTCCAGGAATTCAAGTTCCTGGGCTCAGCTATCCAGCACAATCAGAGCAGCCCTACCCTACCTACTTATCCTGTCTGAAAATTTCCTTGCTTCTTTTCTGTAGGTACCAGAAGCAGTTGGGCAGGCAGAGCCTTCCTTGGTCCTGGATCAAGGTGTGTGTTGGGAGGGTTGGGATACGAACAGGGGGAGCTGCAGCAAGCACAGCAGTGAGTCCAGGCAAGGACATAGGAGGGTGGGGGGAAACGATGACATTGTGGCCACTGCCAGGAGAAGAGATGGATGCTGGATGCATCGAGGAGCAAGTAGCCTGCTAGGAAGTCCTTGAATGGACATGAATGTAACTGAGAAAATTGAACATCGGCACATCATCTTCTTTCCCAATAGAAGTTTGTGTTTTCTCTCTGTCATTGATAGACTCTAAGCGCAATTCTTGTTTTTAAGTACAACATGTTTTGTTTTGCTTTAATTTATACAGAATTCAGTACAAAATCTGTACTTCTATTGACATTTGTGCTGAATTAATGAGATGGATTTTATCTAGGACTACGTCTTTGAAAAGCTCTCTCTATTTTTTCTCTATGTATGCACTTCAGCTGAAGAAGGTGCTGGAAATAGAAATGCCCTTTTTGTTTCTGGTACATATACATTAATTTTTCTATAAAATCATATTTTTCTAACAATTAATCTGTGTGCATAGTAGACCTTTTAATTTATTTGATTAAAATATCAAAAATTCTACTTTTATAGTAAATTCAACTTATTAATTCAATATTATTAATTTCTATAGTTTGACAGCTGGTTTAGGGCAGTATAAACAAGTATTGACTTCCAAAACAGTCAGTGGTCTTGCTTTCTTCCTCCTGTGGATCTCAAAGCAAAGGGCATATTGAACAAGCTTAAAACTTCTCCTTAAGCACTCCAACAGAAAATTCATAAAAGATATTGAAGAGGCTTGGGGAGGATCAGAAGCAGCTGGACATCAATGGAAAGGGAGGATACACACTCTTCTGTCTTCAATTTATGTTGCTGCAAATTTTAATTAGATGAAATGGACTTTTAAACCTGCATGTTAGATCCAGGTCCAAAATGTAGAACAAAGGAAATGTCTGTTTGAGTTCCACAGGCTTCTGAAGCAGTCTGCAACCTTCCCTGACCTGGTTTCCTGAATGTTTCTCCAACAAAGTAAATATGACAACCATGCTGATTGGGACTTTTTCATTTTCTGGGCGCTGTAGATTTCTTAAAATTCTATTTGTTCTGTCCTCATCACCTTTGATCAGCTTTGCACATTTTTGTTTTACATTTTTTTGTCCTTCTTTTCATGTTAATTTTCTTGTTATCTTTTCCATCCATCTGCTCTGGAGTACAGAATCAAAGTCTTTTCTCCTATTCAGTTTTTTCTAGATTTTCTCATATTCACTTTTCTCTAGGACTATCAATCATTTCAAAGACTACAGTAAAAGTTTTATAATTCTCTCTAACTATATACATCTGTTAATCATACTTTCAAAGTAACACACAGGACATTTCTCTTGCCGACTGTGTAGTACTAATTCATATTCATTTACTCCATGTCTGATTGTAATTAATTTAGAAATAGCTGAGCTGGCAATAAACAAGCTAGTTTGAAAAATGTGCCTTCACACACTTCCAAAGTCACCTGTGAAATTATGGAAATATTTCCTTTCACTGGAGACTGAGCTGCCACACTGATGCTGCTGCATGTGCTGCTATCTGGTCCTACTCTTATCAGTAGGGTACCTGGCAATTTCAATTGAAGCTTTGTTATAACTTGTACTTGAACTTTGGTCTATGAATGATACGAGTAGGGTGTGTCTTTTGAATTTTGTTGTGACTGAGATTTTAAATCAGGAATGTCATGGATAGTTGAAACTGCATCAGCTACATATACAATTTTCTCTGATTTATAAGCAATAAAGTATGTACCATCAAACCTGTGTAGAAAGTGTTTACATGTGTTTGTATTGACAGAATTTCCAGATTTCCTACAGCATGGTGTACTATGTTTTTTTCCTATTATTTTTTATTTTTCAGGTCTTCAGAATTTCATTAATAGTTGCCATGAAGAAAAGTGAGATGTAAAAACCATAGGAGCAAGATTCTTGTAAAATTCACATTCCTTTGTTCAAATGTGTATATCAAGAGGCTTTGTATACTCATCCTTGAGGGAGACAAAAATTCCTTTAGGAATTTTTACTGTCCATATAATTTCATAATTCAACAGTGAATCTGCACAGTAGTGCACAGGATTAACTGCACAGTCAATACTACATCTCTAGAGAACTAGGTACTGGTCTAAAAATAATGGTTTCCAGCCATTAGCATTTTGTGTAAAACTCATATCATCTAAGAACACACAACTAATTCTTTCTCACATTTTAGTAATCAGAAGTGAATGTTATGTGTACACGCTTACCTTGTCCATTTGCTCTTTCAAATGCTGTTTTAAAATCTATTAGCAGTGGATGCAGTTTTCACCTTGGGAAAAACAAAAAGGAGATCGACCTGAATAATTTTCATTTTCAAAAATATAGTACTGTTTACCAATCATTGCCAGTGCTGATTATTTCAGTACTCACACCGTATGAAGGAAAACTCAGGAACTCTATGCAGCAAGAGACAGGGTCAAGAAAGATGAGTCCATGGAAATGATAAACAGACGCAATCAAATAATTTCATGGTAATCAGTCATCTGACAGGAGAAAAAAATGGTTAATGAGTAGTTAAATTTATTTTGATCAGCTATATGGTTGAATTTATAGTTCTAAGTATGTTGAAACCCTGATTTTTTTCCCTAAACAAAGATCTTCCTAGAAACTCTGATAATGTAAGAAAACAATAAAGTATAAGACCACTTGATTTTAAATGATTTATATAAGAATTAGTGTGTTGTGATAGAATAAGACAGAGTGCTGACATAAAAAAGCAATATGAAAATTAAATGGACTTGCATTAAACATATATGTTGGGAATACAGCTCCTGGTAATAAAGCACTGGTTGGATATGTTGACTGTAAAAAAAAAACCAAAACTATTTCTAGTGGCTTAGAACAAAAATAACCATACTTACTCCTTCACAATTCATCTAACTTTAGAACAGAAATCTGATCAGCAAAGACAAGTGTTTGAGAAATGACAGTTGATGTGTGGATATTAGAGACATTTTTACTGAATTGTATAAAGAATTATGAGTCCCTCCATATGCAAGAAAATGTGGAATCACCAAAATATAAGGACAAATAAGAAATTCTCTGCCTCAATGAGTTTTATTGAGCATAGATCAAATCTAAATTAAATCCAGCAAAATTTGAAAACTAAAGAATGTCTGGTTTTCGTGGAGTACTGTTACCAGTTGTTCAAGCAAAGAAAGTGAACACAAATTCATCTAGCAAACATAGAAAAAATGTCACACACTAAATCCAAGGGAGTAAATGCTGACTAGATTATGCATGAAATCCATTCTTCTGGATAACCCATCAACCTAGGCATTTATTTCCACATATCAGCATCATTACACACTGGTAAAGGAGATAATTCTGTAGTTTCAAAAGCAAGTTTATTAAAGATGTGTTAGTATTGCTTCTATTTCTACTAAAATTATGAAGACCCAAGGGAAAATTCACATGATATAACTCAATAGTTTCAAAGACAAGTTTATTAAAGTTGTGATAGTAGCTCTTCTGTATCCACAAAAGCCCTGAAGATCAAAGGGAATGTTCTTGTGAAAATCACATTTCACCACCAAGTAGTTTGGCCTGAGTCTTTTCTCAATCCAATAAAACAGAGAATGACTGAAAATGCAAGAGGACATGAGGTTTCTTCTCAGTTTATCTCCTTTCCATGCAAACTGAAAGCAACAGAAAAGAGTAATTCTCGTCTAGAATTTGTGAAGTTAGGAAACACATCTACAGTCTGCTAGCTCTTCAATATGAAGCTGCTTCTGGATGACTAAAATTGTAGATAAAAGTGTGAGCAGATCATGCTCAATATAATTTATGTATTCCCTTGAGTGCATTTAATAATCCAAGAATAGGCCTGGCTTAACTTGGCAAGATGGCTTTCATAGCAAAGCTGGCACATGCATTTGTAACTGCCTGTCTTGATTTGTAACTATATCCTACTTTAGAATTTTATCATTTTCTAAATTAAAACGAATTCTTTTTCTTCTTAAGTAACAAAGCAATGTCTTGTGTAGTCACTGAAATACAAGGATCATAAAAATGTTTATCTCTTTCTTTTAGGTGAGTTACGAAGGGAAAGGAAACCCAAGGTAAAGCCCAAACAATTTGTGGCATAGGACAAGCCAGTGTCACCATAACCTGTGACCTGGTGTGTGATGCACTACAAGTTACCTGCAGAGACAGGAACACAAGCCTGACTTATTACTGTCAGAGTGCTCTGAGTAATATAGTCTCACCAAAAAAACCAGCTAGGACTATTAGAACTCATGTGGTCAAGTCACAGGTATGGCACCATTGACTTCTTAATGAAAGGTCCTGAAATGTTATTAATTTTTATTGATTTTTGGTGTCTTTTTGTCTTGATGGTGGTAAAGACTGTATTCGATAGAAAATTGAAAATTCTGTTAAAATATAAAATATATTTAGATAGTACATAACTGAATAACTGAATACTATTTCTAAGTGGTTTTCTATCAGCAGTCAATTTCTGCTTCTTCATTTGCCATAATGATTTTTTTAGGAATATTTCCAAATTTTGAATTTACAAATGTATAGAAAGATAAATTAATTATAGAGTCATGAAAGCATACAATCCTCAAGGTCGGAAGAATCCTTTAAGATCATCAGGTCCAGCTGATCAGTGCTGCATCAGTGCAGCACTACCACTGTAACCCAAAATCGTCTAAACCACAACACCTACCTGCACCATCCCAGGCCAGCTGCAGATATAGGAAGCTGTAGAATTCAGGAAAACAAACCCCCAGCGTTCGTATTGATATTTTCAAATAGGATTTTCCTGGTTTAGGGACACTGAGAACACTCCCACAATCAGGTCTCATACTATTTACATATTTAGATTTTATTAACACTGTTAAAGCAGGTCTAAAAGGTCTCAGAGAACTAGAGTGGTGGATATTGCTTCTTATCTGTATTATCCCTGTGATAAGATTTTCTAGAAGAATGCCTTGAAAATTGCTGCAGCTAAATTTAGAACCTTTCAAATAGGCACATTTAGTTCCGAACCTGGAATTTCACTTCTGCATTTACCCTCTCTGCATGTGTGTTACATTGTTAGATATTTTTTAAGTTGTACAAGAAGGTATTGATCAAGCTATTTCTGCTTTAATGTACCCCTATCCTTGTCAATTTGAAACTAGTTTGTTAGAACAATAAACAGAACCCATGAAAAGCAGCATTGTTATGAAGAATGGTTATTTTACTCATCCCAGCTTTTCTTAAATATTTTTAAATAGGAAATAAAATCAAGGACCTTCTCAACTGTATATTTTTTTTCCCTACATATGTGAATGCATCCTGGCTCCTCCCTACTTTGACAAGGAGTATTACATTTGAAAATAACTTTTTCAAAACTAATAATATTCATCATATACAATCATATACATTAAACTTTCTGACTGGAGTCTCCTAATTACTTTTCCACTCAATTGGATATATTCTTTAGACCTCTTCCAAGACCTAAGACTTTTTATAATTATCTGAAAAGGACAGGCCCTGAAACTTACTATGGCAGGGCCACATTAAGAGTAGTCAATAATGCAGAAAAGAACCCCACATATTTGTTCAATTCCTTTTCAGGGACATAACTTCAAATGAAAAATTATGAAAGTACATTTAAGTTCACTCAGACTGATGTAATTCCAAGCTCCCTGGTCACAAAGGCTGCTTATTCTCAGAGCTGATCTTGCATATGCTAATAACATTATCTAGAGATCATGAAGAAAAGACAAGTTCTTTGCCTCATGCAGCTATACCCCTTTCAATCAACCTCATGCTGAGAACCATTTATTACCATAACATATGACACAGAAAATCTTAAGAGGCAGTAAGGGGCAAATTTTCAGATTATCACATGCCATTCTAGCTGTGACTTTCTCATTAACTTTAAAAGAATCATGTGGCTTAGACCAGCTCAAAGCTCTGAAATAGACCCCTACACATGCCCCAGAATAAACCTTTACAAACATAATAATTTTCCATATTTCAGTTAATCTCTATAAGATAACACAAGTCAGCAACTAAGCAGATTGTTCACAAATAGTCTTCAAACTGCAGACAGCCTTGCATGGTGTTTGAGGTGACCTTGTAGTGGGGACAAGCCTCAGCTCTTCAGCAATTCCAAGTCAGGAAGGGAGATAGGAGGAAAGAAGCTTCTGGCCATAAGGCACCATTAATGATCCTACACCACAGGTAAGCTGTGCTAGTTTATCTCCTTTGACTTAAAGAGGCTTGCAAAATGCAGTAAATGAGAATTTTATTTGTTTACTTTTTAAATCCAGAAATCTAACTGAAGCAACGTGGAATAATGGAACAAACCTTTATTATACAGCACCTTGAGATGGTGTACACCTTTATGCACTCAAAATGAGAATGTGACAATGATGTGCCCCCTCTTTTATCCTTTCTCCTCAAATGGAAAGCTTTTTACTCCACTCTACCCAAATCTTGCTGTCTATTACACGCTCAAAGGCAATAATTTCAAAAATAGACTTTTGAGAAAAGCACATAATTAGTCCAGTGCAGCTGGTATAAAAATTACTGGCAGAAGTAGTAGTATCATTAAAAAATTGGAACTAAAGCACACCAACTATACTCCAGGGCAAGTAAAACACACAGAAACTCTAGTAAATATTTTAGTATCCAGGATAGTACACACTCAGGGCACAATTTTTTTTTAACACCACTGATCCAGACTCAACAGAAAGTCACTTCTGCCAAAATGGAACTATCGTGCATTCTGGTTTACATAAGTTCAGTAAGGTGATTTTCTTTAACTCCTACATATAATTAGACTGCAGTAGAAAAAAGGGCGAGTTTGCCCCAGAGTCATGCAATGATATCAGAATTTCAATTTTTATTTCAGCTATTTTCTTCTCAATGAGAAAAGTCTTTGAAATTATGAACTGGAATGCAAACTAATTTGTAATAACTGTGTGACTCTGCAGGGAACCTAATACAGTAGTTTTTTCAAATAAGACATCTCCCTTTTTATTGTGACCTTCTTAGAATTATTTAAGAGCCTAGCCTGGGATGCTCCTAGAACCAAGATGCCTACAACAAAAAATTACATTTATTGATATGTCTATTTAGATGTCTAAAAAAATTAGACTTCTAGAACTGTTAGTATCTTATGTTTAATTTTCAAACTGCTTGAAGTCTAACCCTAGCCATGTGTGCACACTTTTATTTAAGGTCAAGCAGTTTCTGGCTCTGCTAGACACAAAATGGAATTCCTCTACCTGAAAGGTCTGAAGGTGTTAATCTGGAAATTATATTTTGGATTTATCTATCTGGTCTAACACCAGTTTGACATCAAATTCCAACAGAGTGCCAGTTAATACATTAGCCTAACCAGCAAAAAATAAGAAACGAGCTTGGGTTAGGTGATCTTCACGGTCTTCAGGTATTCAGTTGTACATTCTACCTCCACAGTGATGAGAACGGCTTAAGTGAAAGGATAATTCCTCACGGAAGTTTTTGCATAGTGCTTCAAAAAGCTGTGGATTCACTAGGTGAGAGGGAACGAGTCTGAGGAATCTCATGGGTTAGATACACGGTTTGATTGCTCTGGCTCATTATTGTGCTAAATATCCCCAAGAGAAGGAGTAATAGCCTAGGAGGGAGAGAGGACAAGGAACCCGAGTTCCAGCAATGAATAGTGGCTGGTCCCCATGGTCAGTCAGGAGACACTGAAGTGAGCAGTCCTGGATTTCAACTACACTGCACAGATGGGTTGCAGAAAGCCTACATATTGCAGCAGACCCAAATACCTCTTTGCTTAAAGCTGGCTTGGGAAATCTTAGCCAAAGATGTATTTTAGAAATTTTTCCCCTCCTGAATCAATTTTGCTTCAACTTCACTTCTGCTTGTCTTTTCATTCTATTAGCTTTCTTATCCTTTCGTCTCCTTTCCGGCGTACCTTTTAAAATGTTTGTATATTTTTCTCCCCCATCTGTGTCTTTTGCATGTGAACATTATTATCCTTGTCACTGTATTTTTACTGCTCATGAAAAATAAACACTTGAGAAATAATCACTGCACAGTGGCCAAACAGAAGGCAATCCTTCCTGTAAATACTGCTTTTGTGTAATGGACATGGTGAGATCTGTGCTAGAAATGTAGTGAGAACAATTAATCTACATCATTTTTTTTCCTCTACAGAGACGTTGCTGTGGTTCTTTCATACTTTAAACTCCATGTAGAATTTATCTTTTTTTCCCTCTCTTATTTTTTTAGGTCTTGCTCTTTCATACTTCTACTTTATGAAAAACAGGCTTCTGTCATACAGACTCTCTCAAAGTCATCATTCATCCATGTGTTAAGACGTCTGCGAGCTTTCTTTTCCTACATCAATGACACACAGTTTTCTTTTGACTCTAACACTTTTTGTTCTTCCTATTTTATAATGCATGCACAGTTGTGTTATAAAGACTCATCAAAGTCACCACTGTTCTACATTTATCTGCATTGAACTGGCTTTGTAATTTATTAGTCTTTAAAATGTTCTTTATATTTCCTATCTAGTTACATTCTCCTTCATTATTTACTGTTCCTCTATCATCTCTTTCTGATTCACATTACTCTGCTCTTTGACTTTAATATTCTGGACCTAAAATACTTGCCACTAAATCTTCAAAGTCAAAAGTCTTAGCACTGATTTTATTGTAAGTTAGTAATGTAGTGTCTTATAAATTAACATTATTTGAAAAAACACACTCATTCCTCCTTTGGGAAGTTAAAGTCAGGATTTTGAAGAACTGTGTGAGGGTATATTAATGAAATCCCCATTAATTTTGGTGGGAATAGTATTACTTTAATCCTGAGGTACGCTTTGGCACTTTAAATTGAGGATCTAACACACATTTAATAAAATGACTGTCCACTCCAGATCTCAACTGCTAAATTCTGCCCTTAAGCCATCACGTTACTCCCGTTGGTTTGGTGTGTGACATGCCAAAGCAAAGGGGGAAGTTTTGCCCACAGCATACACAGTGAGACTTCAAAGAGCAGACATTTTAACTTGGCATTGTTTAGCAGTTATTAGAATTAATCACAAGCATAGATAGGAGAGTAACTCTCCTAAATGTTTCATATTTTTTAGGCATCTCTTATGATGATAGCAAGCTTTGCTCAGTGCGCTCATCAATCCCTTTACCCTGGGAAGAGAAAATACTTCTGTCTCTTTTATTAGATGCTCTGTCATTTAGACAGTGGTAGATGACTCTAGAAAAATTAGTTCCACCTGGTAAGGCGGCCTATGGGAAAGACCTGTGACATTACACTGAATTAATATAAAACCTATGAGGCAAAGAAACAGGTTAGAAAATGTATTTACACTGAAAGTACGTTTGAGAAGATTTCCATCCATATTGGATTTTTTTTTGCTCAGTTGTGAAGTTTACTGAAAACACTGCCAAAATCAGTCTTGTGCTGTAGTCTCAAAGAGCACTAAACATTGACCAGTAAAACAACTTCCTCACAAGCCCTGCAGATGTGGTAGATATTTAAGACTCTTCCTCTACAGTCGCTGCTTCTCTTTTTGAGTATATGTCCATGCTTGCATAGTCTACACAGTCCAAGAGTTCATCAGCCAAAACAGTGGAAAAAGAAAATTATATTAGCAACACTATTTTTTCATCCAAGAAATTCTTTGCGTTGGTGTTTTTGCATGTTGGGGTTTTTATATTTTATTTTGTATCTTCCTGTGATCCTGAAGTACTTTTAAGATGGAAGGGATCTCACTGCCTTTGCTGTGTCTCATTGCAACCATTTCTTCTGTCAAAGTTTCACATTTGTTTATTTGTCAGATTGTTATAACCAGGTGTCACAGTTTATTCCCTGACAGCAGCTAAGCACCATGTAGCCCCTACCAGTGGGCCCAGGGAGAGAACTGCAATGGTAGAAGTGAGGAAACTTGTGGGCTGAGATATTTTAAAAGGGAAAGGAAAGTAAAATACTCTGTATGCAAGCAAAGTAAAACAAATCTTTGTAGATTCACCACTTCCTATTGACAGGCTAGTGTTCAGCCATCCCCAGGAAAGCCGGGTTCCGTCACTGTGCTAACAGTGACTTTGGAATTCAAATGGTGTGACTCCTAACATCTCCCTGCTTCCTTCTTCTTCACCTCACTTCATATACTGATCATGATGTCACATGGTATGAACTGTCCCTGTGGTCAGGGGTCAGCTGTCCCTGCTGACAGATTTTCCTTTAATAACTGTTGGCATTAGTATAATTTAGAAGGAAAAAAATGTGTGTCTAAGTATTCAAGCTTCACTAAAAGTTATTGAAAACCTTATCATCATTTTCAGTTAAGGAATTTTCTATCCACAAGCAATATTTACTAGTAAATTAATATTTTTATTGCCATTTAAATCTTACTTTTTGCCACAGCTAAATTTTTATACATTTAGAAGTTGTGAAATAAAATACCTATTTCAAAAGTACTGAAACCACTGTAGAAACAGTTTGCAAAGACATCAATCCATTTTTTCCTCAGGCCTTTGGTGAGAATTCCTACAGCTCAGGATTTAATGCCCTTCCATGCTAGCAGGAAGTGGATGTTGTGACCAAGGGAGGTACGGCTGTAGATTTAGAATAGGAAATACATGCCTTCCCTAGCTTTGCAATTCTCTTCTCGGTGGAGAAACTATGGACTGCAGATGTAGAATGCAGTATTTGTCACAAAGAATATTTGCTGCTACTCTGATTCCTCTTGACCTCATTTCCTTGGTTTGGAGCTTCATTATTTTCAAAGCTCAGTTAGTTATGTTTATTGTGTGCACTCTGTATAGTCTGTGCACGATTAAGCTTCCATTTTTATTGATTCTTCATGCTTGGAGGCTAAAAAATCCAATGGTATCCTTATCCCTTTCCAAAAGATCACTCTTCTTCTCTTTCTGGACTGAGTACAGAACATTTGCAGAGAAAAATCTAATAGCTGATTCAAAATGAATTCAGATATTGAGCCTTAACTATATAGCTTTCCACTTTCCATCTTATGGTGTTATACAAATGCATTGTAATGACAGAATCAAAGAATCATAAAATGTCCTGAGTTAGAAAGGACCCACAAGGAGTATTGAGTCCGTTCCTGGCCCTACACAGGACCACTCCTCCTTTCCCAAAATAATGGACAATAACCTGGGCAATTTTTAAAAATATAATGAAAAACAAGCTTAGTTGTTAGCAATGATTCAGAGACAATAGTGTCTACCAATACATATCATTGAGGATATTTTGATTTCAGTTGATGCCTGCATTGTGGATCATCTTTCTGTCTCTCCACACCAAAGTTTGGCAATAGGCATTAGCTTGTGACATGTAAAGTTGTACCTACTTTTTAGTCTACAGAGATGGAAACTCTCAGCAGAGACGTGTTAAAGATCTGTCTGTCACCATTTTAATAAGACATCAAATTGCATGTTGCTCTTAATTTGAATAGAATGAGAGATTAAAGCATTTGGCTTAAATCAAGCCTTTTTAACTAGACTGCAAATGAACACCATAAGAGAAGGATGTTTAAGCACAGAGAGCTTTAAGTCAATAAATGCATATATTTTTTAATTCTTAATTTTTTAATTTTTAATACATTTTTAATTTTTAATTGAATTTTAATTTTTAATTAATAATTTAATTAAAATGATCTGATAATTATTAGTATATATTTTACATAGTGAAAAGTGAAAGAAACTTAATTATTGACTCAGTAAGAAAAAAAGCAAACATCATTAGGTAGCTAATTTTGCACACGATGCACATGTGCATTTGTTTATTTAGAGTGAAGGGACAAATAAAACTTTTTAAAATCCCAACTTTCAATGTACCAAGTATTTCCATGTAAAGTAGTCAGAAATGAGTACCTGTAAGAGCTGTTAGTGTGAATTGCCTTCTTGCACCAGGTGATTGTGAAAAGGACAAATGGAGGAAGAATATGTTTATTTGTCACAAAATTCTTCCTATTTTCCCTCATAGAAATGTAGGAACTGTGGATCAGATGGCACTGGGTCTGCTTTGCAAAACAGTGAGAGTTCTCATGAAAGCAAATGTGCAGGTGCATAGCATGTGGTAGTCATAGAATATAAGGTTTCAGGAATTTGTAATTGTCCTAAGGGAAAATGTAAAATATTCCCTTTTATGGACAAATAAGTTACTTCTTAAGAATTGTTATATGTTTTTCCCTTTATAATTACATTTTCGTGTCTGATTGCAGAAAAATTCCATTAGTTCCTTTTATCACACTGCAAACATGGTGAATGAAGCATTTTTTCAAAAGAGAAATGAAAAGTCTGCATTGTTTTGCTTCAACTGGAAGGACATTTATATTCGTAGAGAAGACAAAAAACACCTGGGTTGCTAGCATTTCTGGTATTCTAATTCCATTGTTTTTCTCTGAGTTTCAATGTATGTTCTCTTTTATAAGACTTTCCATTCTGATTATTTCTGTAAGGCGCTTGTAACAGCAAAGACATTCCACTGTAAATTTTCTTCAGATATCCTTTGTTTCTGACTGACAAATAAAGATGACTTAATTTTTATTATGGTGTATCCATAAGGACTGCGTATTGGCAGTATTTATAGTTTCCAAACTTCACAGAGTTTTCCAGAAAAATAATCCAAAAAACCTCAAAAGTTTCTCAAATGGCCACAAAAAGGCTATAAACTTCATTAAAATGTGTTGGCATTCTATTATTGTCACAGTTAAAACATACAAACTGTAATACCTATTGTTACAGCACAAAGAAAAACAATTGTCCTGAGAATCTTAATGTAAAAACCATTGATTAATAAAAAGATACAGATTTATTTTCACCTTTGTAGCTGGAAAAATTCTTTCATCTGTGCAATCTTCCTATAGTAAGACTTTGAAAACTGGAAAAAAAGTTTTTTTAAAAAAGAAATAAAATACCTTAATGCAGTAGGTATGACACATGAGTGTCCATTTTAGGCAGTGTGGAAATACACATTTGCAGTCTGTGGAAACAAACTGCCTTATGGTACACACAAATCAGAAAAGAAATATCACAAAAGTGTAAAATTGTTTCAATAGGGATGCAAATGTCTGAATTAATGTCCTGCAATAGATTATGAAAAGTAAAAGACTTTTGTGTCATCTTGCACTGTGAATTTGTGAATAATTCCTATAGATAACACAGAACTTTATCTATTTCACTCTGTTGCAATTTATTTTCTTGAAATTTCTGCATTAAGGGAAATGAAAGACAGTTCTTTTTACCTATTTAATTTTTCTTCTTATATACAGATATGTTATTGTGAGTGTGATCATCAATATAACATAGAAATATGGGTCCCAGATACAGGTCATATGAAACAATATTATTGGTCAAAAAAATTATTTTAAATATCAATTGTGTTACATCGATTTTTGGAAAAAGTTTCTAGAATCTTCCAGTTTCCTGAATGATGAGTTAGGGCATCACTTCATCACTTTTTTTTTTTTTTTTATTTCATTTGAAGAAATGCATTATGGATCTTGATCAGAGACTGTCTTTTATTATTATTACTTACTCATCATAACACCATTTTAAGAAGGTAATAATTACTTAGAGTGATCTAGTATAAATGATTGTGTCTTATGTCAGTTTCATTAATTAATGAAAAAATGCATATTTTGCCATTTTCACCAGGATTAACTCTTTCTCTCTTCAGGTTTAATGTAAGATGCAACAAACTGCTCTCTTTTTTAAAATTATAATACCAATTACATTTACCTGGCAACTATTTCATATTTTACAGGTCTTCTCTAACAAAAACAGTGAATATTAGCTTTGTTCTAAGGTGGTAGGAAAAAAGGAAAATTGTGTGAGCATGAGAAAGCTAGGAGAATAATACCCTAAAGGTAGAGTTCTTAAATGCCAAGTGCCCTTTCTCAGCCTCAACCATTCATTCTGAAAATGGCCTATCAAAAAGGCTTAGAGGGAGCACTTTAATTACTGTTCCTTTGACAAATGTAATATATTTTCAGAAGCAGGCCCATACATTTATTTAGGGCCAAATGTTGTACAACAAAACTGTCCTCAGAGGTATTTCATTCTACCATCCTATTTTTTTCCACCTGGCTTGCACTGCTTTTTCTTTTTTCTAATGACTATGTCATTCCTAGAGACATTTTAAAATGAGTCTTAAATCATGTTTTCCTTTAACAGAACATAAGCTACATGAACAGGGTGGGAGAAAGAAAAATAGTGTAAATAATCACAAAGTTTTTATAATGTTTTCATAAGAAAAGAATGACCAGCAGCCCTACACCAGGCCCTATATATCTTGTCCCGAGCTCAGCTGGGCTGACTGTCCCTATATATCTTCTCCTAAATTCTGCTGGACTTAAGTCTTCTCCTGGATCCTTACAAATATGAAAGGAAGTCCAACATACTTCCACACATATACTTTTTCCTCCCCACTCTCACAGCAAAACCTTGACTGCTTGTTTAGTTAACTGAGGTTAAAAAGGAACCCGACTTAGGCTGGATGGCACCTCTTGTAAAAAGTCATCTCAGATGAAAGTCCAGAAGGCAATGACCACTTTGAGAGAGTATCCAACTGGTAAAAGCCAGTGTCAGGAGTAGATCTCTACAGATCTCCAGCAGGAATAGACCGAAAAATCTTTCTGCTCTTGGCATATACTGAACATAGAACTGAATGCCCAATTATGCAAGCACAAGAAATGAGTGAGAGACTTGTTGCCACCTCTTGTAGCAAAACCAGAGTAAAATGAGTATTCAGAAATTTATACAGAGGCCAAAAGAAAAAAATATTAGATAAATTTCTCCTCCTCTCCCCTCCCCCTCACTCCATGAACCTAGTAATTATCAAGTAATCCTAAATAAATCTGGTGTATTGTTCCCATCTGATGCACAGATGCTTCTATGACCTAATCCTCACCGTTATTTCTGCAGAATTATTTTTTTATATTAATAGGTTCTATTTATCATATGGCACTGCAAACATATTTGTTTTATCAGCCTTTATACGAAGGTGAAATTTGTCTTCTAAGCTGAAAAATTCATCAGCTAGTTTCTGAGCACTGTAGTGCTGTCTCAGTATTCTGTGCATGTAGAAAAAAAGTCTATTTAGACTTTTCATTTTATCTTATCCTGTGTAGCCAAAGAAAGTCATGTTCCCAGTAATTAGAATTGCATTCAGTGATACTTATATCTAAATATGTTTTAGACTGTAATTGCAAAACCCATCAAAAAGAAAAAAATACAAAATAATCCCTGTATAGCATCTCTTTCCTGTATTCAAATATGCTGAATTTAATTAAATTTATTTTTTGCTAAATTAAACTCAATGTAATTACTTAATATGTTTTTAAAATTGAAATGAATCTTAGAAAAAGAAACAGATATAGTCATGTACTAAGTTTAAAAATTACTTATGGTATTGTTTCCAAATAATAAAATATATAGCTGAAAGATAGATTTTCACTTTGGTGCAAATGGAGGACAGTTAATATCTCTTTTATCTTTTCCTTAATCCATGGAGAACATAACATAATTTTCTTTCTTTCTAAAGTGTCTAGACAAAGAAGAAAAAAAGTCCTTCTTCTTGTGCTTTTCTTTTCCAGATGTGTGTGATGATTAATCACTGTATGTGTCTAGACCCCATGGTAATCTCTGTCCCTGTTTCTGTCTCTACATTCATCTTTGACATCATGAGTTTCGTTTTAATACAGTCCGATTGATTTGTTTGCAGCTACAACACTGTTTTCATTCTTTTCCCCTCTGAAACGTCTTTATAGCACAAATACAAACTAGTTCCTATTCTCAAGCTGTGTAAAATTGATTTGTGAGAACAGATTGCAAAACTTAAGTGTATGGTGATTCACGTCCTAGATTGCAATGCCTGTATTGAAGATGCTACAGTGGAGTTAAGAAGGACATGATTATTTAGGACTTTGCAAATATTTCCATCTCCTTTATTAATTTTTACATTCTAGCTGTCATGAAAGAAATGGGAATCAAAATAGATTTTTATTGTGTAAATAAAAATGTCTGTATTGATTCCCATGTCTCTGTCAAATCTCTTTCTTTGTATGTCTATATCATCCTTCATCCACCAGGAAAGTGAGGAAAATTAGAACCATAGGTGGATGCTCCAATAGTTCAGACATTAAAAAAAAATAGTTTTGTGAGATTAAAACTGTCGTATGAAAGTTCCACACTTTTCATTTTGAATTGGCATTGAGTGAACTTTTTATTTACTTGAGACACTTTGAAAGCATATGTAGGGCAGAGAAAATCCATTTTGGATGGATTTTTTATTGTTCTTCATCACAATAAATTATTCCTAGCTTTAGTTCTTTGCTGGATTGCAAACCGGAAGATTCTTATTCCTGGTCAATTTAGTGCCCAAAAAACCTCATAAAAGTAGCTATGTTAAGGAGTTGACCACTCTTAAATAAAAGGAAACTTAGACAAACTGGAAAATCATCTAACAATTCATTTTAATACACATTTGATGTAACTGAAGAATCGCGCAATTTTTTGGACCAAATTTTCCTGTATGCCTTAGGACTACTATGTGAAAGAGATTACAAGACAGATCCAGCCTAAAATTTGCCTAAGTTTTCAATGACGAACAAGTACACAAAAGGCAGTGTCAAAAATCCTGAGATTCAGGGACCAACTCCTCTCTCCATTATCTTCTGATAATGTACAGACTAGAAAATTTTCCTAATAAGTATTTACATTTTCCTCATTATTAAGGCTCTTTTTTTATTATTCGCAAGTTCAATACTGTCTCCTCTTGAAGAAAGAACAAAATTTTTTTTTTCAAAAGAGACAATGTAAGTAAAAAAAACAAAATAGTCATGATTAGGCCTGTGGTTAATTCTGGGACTAAGAACTAGAACACTTCAGCTTCTATATTTTAGAATGCAATGAGTACTGCACAATTTGACTATAATCAGTTGAGCACTTACTGCCCCGTTTTTAAACATTCTTGCGTTGTTTTCTATGAGTGACATCTTTTTTGGTTGTTTGTTAATGAAAATATTACTGTAATTTAGAAATGTTTTGCATACCATAAATTATTTTACAGTACCAGATATTATTTTAAAAGAAAAAATTCTGTTACAGTTTTTTATAGATAATAATATATGCTCAACAATATTGGAAAAAAAGAATCCACAAAATTATTTTGCAGAAATTATGAGGAGAGTAGTCCCAACCTGGGTTTGATTTATAGAATATATTGAATAATGTCAGAATTTACTACAGATATAAAATCTGTAATTAGAACTGAATATCTGAGCAACAGACCTGGAATAGTTTGATTGACAGTGCTATTCACAGTCATCATTTCATGTTGAAAACTTCTTTTACTCTAATATTTTCTCAAAAACTTGAATGCTGTTATTAACAGTCTTCTTAGTAGAACATATATACACATTATATATATATATAGATTCACCCACACACGCACACACACTCTCTCACAGAGATATATATAAAAGCAAGACTTACATAATTGCATGAAAGTAGGAATTTTTTCTCTGTTTAAGTTATTTCCTGCATACCAATTTTAAGTCAAACAGTTGAAAATAATTCTTGAGTCCCGGAGAATAAAAATAAAGGCAGGACCAATTAGATTCTGACGGGCTTTGTTGGCCAGATTTGAAACAAACACCATACTTCTGAATCTCACATTTATTCCAGTGCAGTCAAAAATGTACACACTTTTATTGGCTCGCTAATTTTTACAAGTATTTTTGAACAACTAACCTAAACATTATTTTCATGTTTAGAAATATCAAGGTGTTGTACAGACACCCATAGGCCAAATTTTCTTGGGGAAAAAAAACCAAAACAAGACAGTAAGCTGTCTGAATTACTGAATGAGGTAATTGTGCTTAAAAACATGAGACTGGAAATGAACTTTGGTATTTAGGATCATCAAAGTCTTAGTTTCAGTGATAAAAGTTCTAAAGAAATTTAGGAAATGAACTTATTTTTGTAAGAGTAAAAGAAAATCTGAAGTGAGTTTCATAAATTATGAAAACCCTTCCTACAGCTAATCTCTAACAGTATCTGAACATACAGACAGAAGTCAAAAAGTTCATTTACGTATTTCAGAAGAGAAAAGTGTGAACTAATTCAGAAAATTTTATTGGTCCAGCTAAAAAGCAGAATTTGTAGCTGTATCATTCTCCTCTCTTGTGGAAGGCCAAGCCCCTCTTGAAAACACTCAAAGTCAAAAGCACTGCATGAAAAGAGCCCTGATGGAGTTTGAGGGTGGAGAAAGAGATACAAAGAGACAAAAATAGGATGGGTTTTTCTGTGCTTGAAATTGTCCATTTTTAAATCTTTTATCAAAAGGAATAGCCATGCCTAATTTCTTTTCCCAGTAATTATAGTCATCATTATGAGCAAGATTAATCACATAAATCCTACTAAAGAGATATTAAAGTGCAATTTATAAGACTAAAGACTATAAGAACATTTGTCCTTCATGACATCTATAAACCAGCAAATGGAGGTACAAAGAGTGTCTGGAAGAGAGTATGGCTATCAAAATACCTATTTAACAAACAAAATACTGTAAAAGTATCCAAACTCTCTCAGGTTGGCATTTTTATGATTGTGAGTGGGATTTGGAACTCACATCCAAGTGCTCTGTCCCATTTTACCTTGTCATAGCAGTTACCATTTCCTTCCAATGCACAGCAAAATTTTGCCTCAAATGTATTCTGCAAATTCAATGTATTAAAACGTGCTAAACATTATGAATTCTTGCAGGCTAGCAATTCATCTTAACCTAATTTGTATTAAAGTTTGGCAGTCATTAAAAATGAGAATTTAAAGGCAAATTAGGAGAGCAAATCCAGCTCTATAGAATGCATGTGTTCAGTTACCTCATTGTGACAGAGTCCAGCATAATTTACATGTGTCTCTTCTTCAGAACTCGTATAGCTTGACTACTACCATGTCATAATAACTACCATGTACTATTTCTACCCTTAATACTTGCTAGGTGATCAGTGAGCATCATCCTCAGCATTTAACATTTCTCAGAACCCAGAGAGGATGATCAAAATTGTATTTCTATCCATGGCAATTCTTTATTGTAGATATGGATATGCAAACACACACCTAATGGAATTATTCCAATATTTGAAAAAAAAAATCCATTAAATCACTATGTAGAAAAATGTATTTCTTTCCAATTCTGGCAATTCTCAAGTGGCATTATTCAATTTCCACAATTAAAATCAGCAAGCATTTTCATTGTCACTCTTTTCACTGAAACTATGTTTTTTATTAAACACAGTTACTTGAAATAGTTCTTAATTTATTCATTAAGGGCAACGCAGTATAAAAATTGATTATTTTTTTAGTCCACTTTAGCTAAGGGTCCTCAAAGCATAGGAACCTACCACATAATAGTCAAGATAAAAATCAGCATTTGGAATAAACAGATTGACTATGTGGAAAAGTACCCACTTGTCATTTCTGAAGTATTTTTCCATTATAATAAGGTTTCCAAATACTCTTCATTTCAGGTCATATTTTTATCAACATAAAAAGGTGCTCAATGGATTGCAACATACTTATGTGTAAAGAGCTCTGAAGTTATGTTTTTGTTGCTTGTACAAAATTAACACGTGAAGGAAAAAGTATAGTTGATAGGTCATTAGCTAAAAGAAAATCTGTCCAATTTAATGGAATCTTAATAAAAAGGAATGCATTTATTTTCTCCTGTTCTCCCAAAACATGGCTGGCATTGCTTAATGTGTTTCAGTTCTGATACTTTAGAGCTTTTTACATATTCCTCTAAAAAGGATGATTTGTTTTAAATATCAGACTGAAGATATTTTCTTTTTTGATTAGAAAAAATTTAAAATAACAACCTGCTTTGGATGTCCAAAAGTATTAGAACAGTTTAAAATGTAGTTTTACTGGACCAATTTATTACTGAGGCTACTTCCTTGAAATGAGTTTATTTTTACAGCCTTTTGTATTTTAGTAGAACTTATCTCTTTTGAATTGTCTCCAACCTTACCTCAAACAAACTTTTTTTACTGTCCCTGTTAGAGAAATTGAATGACTTCACAAGCAGTTTTGAATCATTCAATATTGAGACATCTGGACGTTGCCTTCTTCCCTCTCCTGACCTTCACCTACCTGTTCAAATACAAGCCATGAAGATGCATGACTACAGTAAATACATGTTTCTTTATGCTCTGAATGTATTCTAACCAACTGTGCGCTGGCTTCTTCATTTTTTGGGCTAGTGGCCAGTAGTATCTCCTGCTAGAGAGGAAAGAGGAAAAAAACGAATATTCACTGCATTTTTGCCTGTTCCAGATACTTATGGGAAGAAATATAAGTGATTATCAATTTAATAATTATGAGGCATACCCACAAGATAAAGATGATTATTAAGCAAATCTAATCATATTTACACAAAACTGTCAATTTTTTTTCTAAATTAATGTTCCTTTTTGCCAAATAAGCATTTCTTTGTAACAATATCTGAAAAGTTTATTGCATAATATGATACAGTCCAGTTGGCTTCCAAAGTTTTGGGGTTTTGGATTTTTTTTTGGGGGGGGGTGGGGAGTTGTTTTTTTTTTTAAGGAATCAGAAGTATGAATTTAAAATTAATAAGAGTCTTAGACTCACACTCTTATAACGTCTCTGTGATAATGACATTACTGCTGTGAAATATTCCTTAAACCATTAACACATGTACTTTGTAAGTGGTGATATGGTGCTGAGATACAACAGCGTTTTCTTCCCTTTTACCAGTTAGGAACCACTCCTTGTTCCTGTGTAATACAAAATGACAACAGTACCTGATCTCCTCACTGGAGATTTATAAATTAAAATCTTCTAATACTGAACTGACAAATCAAGGCTTATTCAACATTGTTTAGATGATGTATATTCCATTTACATTTAGAAGAAATAATTATTTTTAAAAAACAAAATGAGAAAGTAGAATTATCATTTTTTGCTGGCTTTTTTTCATTATTTGAACATGAATGTAAAGCATACACTAGTTTAATTTGGTAGACATCCCTTGTAGTCCATTAAACCACTTTGATATTAAGAGGTGAGAATTTATTAATGAATTTTAGGTTCAGGCAAAAATAAAAGAGTTGTGGGAACTTTATGAGGAAAACATGCAAAAGTCAGTCTTTTTTTTCCTCAGGACAATATCCTCTCAATATCATGTCACAATAACTTTTCAGTTTACTCAATAAAAGCTGGAATAGAATCATCAATTCAACCTCTAAAAATGCTCCCCTGAAGAAGCTATTGTACAGTGGGAACTTCAGAGTACGAAAGTCTCAAAAGGAACACAGGAAATGGAAATATTCTAATAGGTTCCTAGGCTTCCAAAAATTCACACTAATTACTTTTGATCTTTTTTATCCAAAGAGCAACAGGTGGTTGTTTTCCAAAATCAAAGGTTCCAGGGACTTTGAACATTCACAGAAATTTTCAAGGAGGGGAAATTTATTAGCTCGTCAACATTTTCCTTGAGGTTTCACTTCAAACATTTCCTCATAGATGGAAACCAGGAAACCAGACACTTCTAAGCATTTAAAGGCAGGCAGAGGTAATCTGTTTAGTCTATCACTTAGAGGATGGTTGCACTTTGCTGTACAAAAATAAGAAGTAACAACTTGAGGTGATTTTAAATTTACAGACCAGTCATGGCTATGTGCCGAAGTAAAGGCCAGACAGAATCTCTGCTATGGGATGCATTTTTACACTTAGAGGTATCTAAAAGCAAGGCTTGATATCCCAAAAATTAATAGCATTTAACCTACATTTTTAAAATATATTTTTAAAATTTTATTTTGTGGTGACGGTGGTGTCACATAAATTCATAATGCATTATTAATAAAAAAAAAAAGAGGGTTGTAGTTCAGGTGCTATTCTTCTCATTAGAGCATGAATATCCATGGAAATACCACATGTCATCATTTTTTCCTTCAGGCAAAACTTTGCATTATCATCCAGATGATTGTTTGGAAAGTTGTAATATGGATTTCATCTCAGTCTGATTGACTAAGCCCCTGCTCATATGGCACTATTTCCTAGAGCCAGGATTTAATCAGAGTGACTTGAAAAACGTCTACCTCAGATTTTTTTCCCATGAGAAATGTTTTTCACTGATAACTAGACCATTTCATATGTATTTACACAACCAAATGAATTGTATTGATTAGCAACACTTAGTATCTATTCAAGCACCTATTTGAGTGGGTGTTTAAATTCTCTAATTTTAAATCTTTTATGTTTGAATACTCAAGTCAATATTCAACCTTATTGGCAATGCATATCATTTTTGACTACAGCTTAGAATACTGAACTATTTAAAGACGTGCTACCTCTCGGGATTGAGATCAGTATCACCAACTTTCTAATAAATATTCAACGGTGGAGAGACAGAGCGTTTTCTCAAACCTGCTGGGCTCCTGTAGAGCTGAATGTTTCACATAAATATGGCTGAATGAACTAAAACTTTGTCATGCTGAATATTATCAAGAAATTCAGTTTCTGAACTATAACTTTTTCTTGTTCTTTCCTAGCTTCTTTGGTTCATCTATTCCATCAATTAGCAAAAACATTTGAATATGTCAGTTACAATAATTTCAATGCATAAGACAAATGTAAATTAAGTTAAATATGGCACCGAGACTCTAAACCCAGGACTTTATGATCCATGTCCATTTGATTGGTGACTCTAAGCCATACACAGATAGGTTCAAAAACTGAAACCAAACTGGTATGAATCAAATGCAATCTTTGCTGCTGGCATGAAACTAAGCATTTTGGGGGCAATTTACAATGCCAACAAATGAAATGGAACTTAAAAAGCTTCAAAAATTTGTTTTCATCCAATAAATTGCTGATAATAAATCAAATTCTAAATTAAATAAATAAAGCAAATTCTGTAACTGTATGAAAGATGGTGAGACAACTTTAACGCAACTGTACAAGTTACTTTAATTACTCTGTTACTTACATTGCGTTTATTTCTGCAAAACACCACACATCAAAACTTTATTAATCAGTTCACTTTTCTGTTAGTAAAAGCTAAGCACTTTGATGCTGTAAAATGAACCTCCATCCTTCAGAATAGATCCTATCCTAGGCGCCTTTGACTTTTAAATGTGCATAGAGAACAACAGTGAAAAAAGCATGCTGCTCATGTAAAACCTGTCCCTGTAGTATTTAAGTGATGAATAACATTGAGAAAAAGATGAACCTGTGTCTGATATCCCTTGTTTCACCTACCTAACTGAAAATTCATTGGAAAGCAGCTCCAATCCCTGAGCTCAAGTCTCTCTGAATGTGTGGCACCTTTGTCTTTGCTTCTATAAATGGAGCAGTGTTCATTCTCTTCTTCCAAAATATAACAGGTCACAGTAGCACCTTGTTCCAAAGTGACCATTTCAGAAGAGGACACTTGCCTCATTGGGCACATGGGACACAAACTTTGAACCTTTACCTCCCAGAGTACTACAATACAGAAGCTACTATGGGGTGCTCTGCATGCAGAAATAAAAGACACTCACAAGCACTTTTGTAGAAATTTTATCACCAAGAAGCAAACATGATCCTGGAGTGCGGAGACACAAAATCATATTTTCTTTATCTTGCAGGTATTTCTGTCAATTTAAATACAAGTATGTGGCACCTAGCCTATAATAGCTTGTTTTACTTCAGAGGAGACACATTTCAATCCTATACTCTCTACTGAGGAGTATTTCCATTAAATTAAGGCAAAAAGCAAACAGAAAATGAAAACAAGTAGATCTCACCATAGCATAGGAAATAACTACTTCCTGCTATTGGGCTACAACCCCAAAGCTGGTGTTTAGAGTCTTTGTTGCCTTTGTTGATTATGTCACCACTTCTGGATTTCATTATCATTTAGGTAATCTCTTGCATTTCTAGTTTGATTCCATTTCTTCCATCATAATAAATTATTGAAAATCCCCTCTGTGTCTTCATTAAATGACTTCTATTCAAACTGGCCTCTGTAGGTTAATGAGGGCTCTAAATATGCTTCAAATGGACTTAGAGTTCATAGGTTGTTGATTTATTATTTTCTTGTGACAGAACACCACACTAAGAGCTATTTCCTTTCATTTATGTGATGTACTATGCTCACAATCATTATGCAAAACACAGAAAGATGTAGTCTCTAAAATTAAAGATATTTCTTCATTTTTAACTATGCATGAATGTGCATGTGTATTAAGAACACAATGGGATTCATCTGGAACGTCTTAGAATCATGAGGTATAGTGGTGAAACAGCCTGCAATCTCATAAACTATTATTTCCATTGGAGATAATGGCCTATGACCATGGAAACTCTTGGGACAAAGTTGAATATGGAAGTGAAATTCAAATGGTGCCAGGATGGTAAATGTTGTGCCTAGATGTCTTCACATCTTCAGTATAGTACACAAAAAGTTAATCAAGTAATCCAACAGTGAATAAAGTAGAGCACTACCAAAATTTCTATCTGTATCAATTGTTTAAGGCAGAATCAATCAACTACATATTCACATATTTTAATATTTATATTTGATTCCTTCTGAAAATAAGGTGTGTGAATCATTTTCCTCCAACAATATGATACAATTCAAAAGCTGAGATTGAAAGAAAAGTTTTCTGAAATCTTAAGTAGTTTCATTAAATTATGTCATTGTTCTAATAGAATTTATCCACATTGCTTTAATAGAATTTATCAACCCCACTCTTTACATTTTAGAGGACATTTGGATTTCCAATTATTAATCTTCCTTATCTTCATGAACAAAGCTTATATAATGTGTGGCTATATAATTTTTGCCTCTAGAGCCCCTCATCTTCCTTTCTTTCTAAATTCTTCTAGAAACTTTCCTATGAAAAAAGTCTTTATTTGTTTCAGGAACTTCAAGACATTTTGGACAGTCCTTATTAAGGCTTTTTAAGTTCTATATGAGTCAGATTTGGGGTTTGTTGATTGTCTAAACTTTAGCTCTATTTCTGTAGATGACCTGTATCTGTTTGCATTATCTTACACCCTCTCAGTAGCAAAGGGTCTAGCACTCTGACAAAATAAGTCAAAATTAGGTCATTGAGAGGTCATTGATGGAAAATGGAGATATTTTAAAATTCTGATACATATTTTCAGGGGAATCGATTTACTCTTGCATGCTTTAAATACATCTAAAAGACTTTGATATAAAAACTGCTGCTATGTTCCACACAGTCGGCAATGATTAATTTTTTGGTAGGGGGAAAGTGATTAGTGCTTCAGCAGCTACCAGTGTCCCAGCCTTGGTGATTACTGTACTTAAAGCCACGGGATTAACTCCTTCTTCATGTGTATAATGATTAGCTTATATAAAATGTTTTGCCAAAATACGTTCAAACAAATTTTGGGCTAGTGCTAAAGCAGAGGGCATATACAGATACAATTATTTTGTGTGTTTATGTCTTATGTTTAACATATAAGCACATTTAAGTTGAAATCCCTTAAGAATTTGGCCTGAAGGCTGTCTTAATGTCTGAATTTCAATTAAGCTTCTCTGAGTATGCTTTTTCTCCAATTCTTGGTGGAAAAAAAAGCAGAACTTTAGCAGAACAGCATAATCTTGTACAGGATATATAAATGTCTTCAGATTAATTTAGGAATATAGGCTTAAGATTTGCAAACTCTGAGCAGTGCTGGGCCAAAAAAACCTCTATGAAAAGGGTTTCCTTCTCTTCCTCTTTTTTTTCTCTTTTCTTCTGAATTAACCTCTGCTCCTGGAACACCCACCCAATTCCTCTGTACCACAGGACCCTTTTTATCCTGGATCTCTCTTCTTTCCACTACATTTCTTTTCACTGATCCCCCTTGCCTCAGTTTACGTGTCATGGGCTTGAGTATTCTGTATGTCTCAAAAAGGGACATTTTCTTTGCCAGAATTCAGTAGTGTTTACTCTAAGTGTTGTTCCAGAAAAGGAAAACAATATTTTTGTTGACAAATGAATAAATAATTTTTTAAAAAATAGTGGAAATACATCAAGGAAAATAAAAAGTTGATGTGTAGCTCCTGAAAAATACCTCAACATATTGATGTTACATAAACTCAATTATAGATGGAAAAAATTTAAAAGATATTTATATTTAGATGTTACATATTATTCATATAATATGTGAATATGTAACATATTGTGCAGCATATCATATTTTTTTCTATTTAATAAATAGTGCTATCTGGAATTGAAGCTAAGTTAAAAGGAGGCAATACGTGTAATTATTGTAATGCCATAAACTTTTTCTTATTTAGGCTTACAGAAAGAAAAAAAAATATTTTCATATTCTTCATTACATTTAGACAGTTAGCAGAGCAAGATGTTGTTGCTTTTTCTTGAATGGTATTAAATTGAAGTTTCTCAAAAAATAAATTGCAGATGAAATGTATTAACCTTCTTAATCCTGGTCTCATTAGTAGATGAAAATATAAAGACCCTGGAAAACACTCTTATAATATAGAAGAAACCCACATCTTAGACCATAGCCAAAGATATACAAACCAGAACTTGAATTAAAGAGTAATCTTCAAGCAGATTTAAGATTCCCATGGTTGGTGTAGATTCTTTAGCCAGGACTCTTCATAATACAAAATATGAAATATTTTTAGATTCCAAAAAACATTTTTTGGTCAGGATTTACATTATTTCAGCTCTAATTTCTCTCTTTGATTTATCCAAAATTGTTTGCAAAATCCTAGGAAGACTCATTAGCCCCTTCATTTCAGACATAACTTGTTAACACTTTTTCCAGTGTCAAAAAGAGCTGTCCGAAAACAGTCAATGCTGTTATTAGCCTCAAGCAGAATTCTATCCAATTGTTGCTAATCTCCTAATTTGTATTTTGCTGAGAAGAAGAGGATAAATGTTTTGATTAATTGGGTTCACACTTAGATAGGACAATACTTTCTGCTCTTTGCTGTTTACAGATAATGGGATAGCTCCTGTAAATACAGATTTGTTGTAATCCCCTGGCAAAATTCCCTTTTTCCCCACAGCTCAACTACCTGGCTACCTCTAGTACAATATGCTTCTGGTAGTATTTCCTGCATGTTGCTATTTTGGAGCAATATTCCTGTTATCTAACAAATTGTTTGTTCACCCTGTGTTTAAAATTTCTGTATTTTTTCCCTGTGTCAGAATTCTTGGATTCTTAGTTAAACTAAGAATATGTTTAAGGGGAAAAGAAGTTCATCTTATATCTAAAAATAAAGCCAAGATTTTATTGTTAGCATAAATAAAACCTTAATAGTGTAGTTAAGGAATTGTCACTAGTCTAAATCTAATTATTACAGCAAAACAAAGAACAATGCATTTAGAGTATTTAGGTACATAAAATTTTAAAATAATATCAATAATACAATTAAAATTGTAATGCATCTGCAGTCTTTAACCAGGAGAAATATTATGTTCTTGTTAATGATTTTCCTCTTTTTCTTTTCCCATTTCAACTTTGGTTCATTTATATAAATTTGCTAGCATGCAAACTTACCCTTTCTTCACTGGTCCACAGGCCTGGACTACATTGAAATGTACTATATATGGTACCTTTCTATGTATGTTAGACATAATTTCTTTCTTCTCTTTCTCCCTCCTAGAACCAGCTATGTCCAGATTTATTCTTCTCATGTGTGATTTTGGTTTTTTCTCACTTACTGCTAGGAGATCCAGATGTCTCCAGTGTCAAGCCTGTGTCCCATCTCTCTTATCACTTCATGCCTTTGCTCAAACACACCTTACCCTCAGTCTTCTCAAGGCTCCCAGCACCATGCATCTCTAAACTAAATCATTGTGTGTGGTAAAGTTACCATTTACATACAACAACCTTTGGTTATTGCTATTTGTAAAAAACTAATATTTGTAAAAAAAAATAAAATACACAACTAAGTAGAAATAAATTAAAATTGACACCTGGTCGGTTGGAGGAATTGCTGTTGCAACTAAGCTAAGCAAAATGAAGCGGGCAAGTCAAAAAAAGCTCAGATAGAGCAAGACTGATGAAAAAGAGAAGTCCTTTCCTTCTCACAATTTCCTTGTTCGTTATCCTCCACCCTGGTTTCCTGTACAATGGATTAATAGTAAGTTTGGAATGTCTGCAAAAGACCTAGGTTCTGCACCTTGATTTCTGTGAAATCCAACAGGAAATTTTTATCTGTCCTTTCTCCCTCTTGTCAGGTACATAAATAAAATACCTCCCAAAAGATCATGAGAGTCAGTGCTGCAGAGCTACTAGACCCTTTCATCCCAAAGAGATACATTAAGCATGCATGATAGCCTGTATTTAATCTGGCAATAATGTTCAGGTTCTGCTCAGACTGGCAATTAACAGCAGTCTAAACCCTTACAAAATTCTAAACACTCTTCTCTAGTTTCTTTGCCAGTTATCACAATAAGTACCACAATATTATATATTATAGGGTAGGTGTAAAAAAAAAATTCTGAAGCAAGCCTAGATTTGTTTACTTGTTTATGTTACATGATGTCACAGCAACTGACCACACCAGACATTTTGAAATATTCAATAACAAAATTTGTCTAATACTTTACCTTTGTTCATGCTTTGAAATGTAAATCAACATCTGAACATTGATGTGACATTATCATACCTCAGTACTTTTGTTCCCTATTATGAATCAAGATCAAAACATTAAAAGGATGTCTGAAGTACAGGAATGATTTTATCAGTCTTTGGAATAATGTAAAATTGGCCACCAAACCCAGCTAATAATATGGTATCTTGAGAAAAATAAATGCAGAAAAATAACATATATGACAATTAACAGTACACTTATTACATTGAACTTGTAGTTGGAAAATAAAATCAAGAATCTTAATAAATTTCATATATTAAAATGTAAAAAGTAGTTTAGCTTCTCTTTTGTGTAAATGCAACCTTAATGAATAGGAATACTTGAATTTTACTGAGCTAGGAATCATGTGATTTAAACAGATCTACTGGCATGAAGTGTTTCACAATACATATTTTAAACCCAAAATTTATGGCAAGTTCTAGCCCAAAGATTTATTGGTGGTGTGTTTAAAAAAACTGACTGTATTTTTTTGGCTGTGCCTCCTTGTTTATAGATCAGGTAAATTGCACAAAGACATTTCTGTATTTGCAATAAATGAGAATTTTAATAGCTCTTCAGCATGTGGATGTAAAGGAATGTGATCCATGGAACTTTTTGCACTAGTATTTGAATTGTTATTAACTAGTTCAATTATAGATTCAGACATGAGCAAAGCCATTTTATACATCAGGGTAGCCACATTCTTCTGTTTAAATTTTCCAACTTGCACCGTGAGTGGATAATTTTGCAGTTTTTTCAATACTTTAGTGATTAAGTCAGTCAAGAATTAGGGAGAAATATTTGAAACATTTTATACATATATTGCAACAATTAATTATTGAAGGTAAGTTTAGTCTTATAAAATCTTTTTCAGTCAAATAATTTGTAATATTTTGGAGAGGCTTACTACATAATACTTGGACCTGTAAGAGAGGCTACTTTGACAGATACTTTATCACTAATCATTAAGATGTGTTTTAGTCTTTTTCAACTAATTTACAGCACAAAATAGATCTTATCCTATAATAGTAGATATTTCTAGTTTAAACATATTTTGATTTTAAAGCTATACAAACAAAAATGAAAGAAGTTTTAGGAAAACTACTTTGAAGAAGGATTTATCCTGTTTATTTGTGGTTCATGGCAAAATCACTTGAAATGCTTCTAATGCTATTTTTCATTTCCCTTAAGGAAACAAGACCATAATATACCTCAGCAGTGCAAGGTGGAAATGAAATATTAGTGATAGGAAATTGAGCAGAGCGTTGCAAACTGCTCCTGTGGCTGATCAAAGACCTTCTATTTTTTTGAATTATTATAGTGAAATAGAAGATACAGATTGGATTTTAGATGCACAGATTTTTCCTTTTAATTCATGTTCTGTAAAGAAAAGAAGGTCGTGACAGTGCCTGGTATAATTGACATATGTCTATAGAATGTAGTGGGGTAGGAACAAGCTGTTCAACTCTTACAGAGTGTCTTTTTTTTTTAAACAGAGAAGATACTAGGCAACCTCACAGCTTATCTAGCCTCCTGTTTTCAGCCCTCATCCCTAATTTGGTGAAAACCGTGGAATACAGACGTGGACACTTGGTGAGCAGCAGCAAGGAATGGTACAGCACGGGTGGGATGAGATGGACAAAGGTGGCTGTAAACTCATGGCAGTCACTGCTAAATACTTTCCTAGCTCACCTCTGCAACCTGCTAATTCTCCTTGAAAAATACACACTAAAAAGCTCTTATCCTGCTGGAGTGCATATTTAGTGGCAGTTATGACAGAAAAACTGTTATACTTTAAAAAATTGAAAATCCACCACCATTCAACATTTGCAATCTACTCTCAACCTCGTGAATATTTAAAGGCAACATTTGAAAAGTGCTTAGTCTCTGATTGGGCCCTCCAACCTTTAAAATAGATTTCTTCCCTGAACACTTTTTGTATCACTAGTAAGTGTATTTTTTCCTGTATATTTTTTATTCTGTTTACATTACTTTTCACTGCAGTTTAATATTGGAGCCATCATATTTTATAGCCCCATAAAATTATAAAGGCTATACCAATTTCTAGCATAATATTTTCTATGGAAATTATGAATATTTTCCATTAAGTAAGCCTTCCAAAAGGAGCTTATAGTGCTCTCTCCACAGACAGTAATAATAGCAATAATATTTATTTAGCACCTATCATCTTAGATTGGCAAATATTTTGCATGAAGTCCCAGTTCTGTGTTTGCTTTAGAGTATGCCACTGCATTTTCTCTCAGCAGGGAAAAAAAGGCAAATCAGAGTATTGCTTTTATAGATTCTCTACCCATAGTGAGAATGTAAATTATAGCCCTTTGCTGAAAATTGTTCATCAGCCATATCAGGCTTAATATTTAAAAAATCACAAAAAAAGTTGCAGGTGGCACTAAATACTGACACATACTGACACACACCCTTTACTTTCAGCTCTTTTGGGACCCACAGGTATTTTTCTTTCCAATTATTTGAGTCTTCATTTTGCTTTAAGGGAAATTAATATTTTTCTACTTTTCTGAGGGGAAAATTAAATTGAAAGAATTAAGATGATTATGCAGATAAATATCAACAGTGAGGATGGGTTTGATGTAAAATGCACTGTTCCAAATTAGCAGTTTTTACTTTTTATAATTTGATCGGTATTTTTAGAGTATAAATCCTTTAACTTTGGTGCATATTTCAAAGGTATACATCCACAAAATTTGGTATCAATAGATATGTTTTTCTGCATACAGCAGAATTATCAGAAATGAAAAATTACAAACAAAAATAGCCTATATCCTCTTAAAATGGCTTTCCTAGTTTTCTTATCAGACAGCTATTTGTTAAATTTTTTTCTCTTCCAATTAAGTGAAAAATTATTCACTCGCAGAGAAAACCCAACATGACCAGATTTTTTTGATGTTATTTTGGAATGGTAGAGTCAAAAGAGGTTATATTTTAGCAGCTTTAATATAGGAAGCCTCGATGTTCAATTTTCTAAAGACATAGATTTGGAAAGAAACCTCATGCTGTATTTGTAATTGCACTCGAAAACAAGTGAATTTGCAAATTCGCAAGAAAGCTCAAGTTTGTCCTTCAAGCAAAAAGCTGTAGATCTCTTGAACATACCAAGAACATAGTTGCTGACTTGAAATTGCAAGAATTTAATCTTTTTGTAGTGTGCTAATAGGAATGCAGTGCTTAAGTATCCAGAAGAACCACTTCAAGCTGTTGTGGTAGTAACAATAACCATGGAAAGGTCACTCTTCTAGAATTTTACTTTAAAAATTAGAAATTGCATTCTCTTCTTTGAAAGAAAGAACTGTGTTCTAAGATTTATATTTTGAATATTTAACACAGGTAAATGACAAGTAAAATGAAACACCAATATTGATTGATTGATGCTGTTTCAAGTATATATGTTTGCCCTCTCACTCAGTGTTTTGTTACAGAATTGTAAAGAAATTCTTTCAAAAGCATTTTTATTGTGGAGTTATTGCATGAATAATCAGTTTATTTCACTTAATGTCAGGACAACTTTGGTTTTTTAACAAAAAAAGGTAAAAATATTACATGGACTCAATAATTAATGTCATCTCTTCACCATAGGTGTCAAGACCATTTTCCTATTTACCTGACATATTACAGCCTTACATTTTAGTCTCTGGTTACTTGTCTGTTTTCCCACCATGACATGAGAGCCGAGTAAAAATGGCAGTGCCATGGTCTGTAATGGCCTGGTACCAAGCCAGCACCACAGAATTCAAGCCTGTCTGGACCTCCCTGAAAACAGTTTTAGCTTGCAATACCAATTATCTAATGACCTAATGTCTACTCTGATTTAGATTTTTCTTTATTTGGTATAATATGTATCTATGGTTATGTACACCAATACAGTAATAAGAAGTTACTGGCTAAAATGAAATACCTGCAGCCCTAATGTAAAATGCATGTAGAAAATTGTATCCATGGCAAGATAAAAGATTATAATAAAAGAAAAGATAAAAGATAAAAGATACTATCATGTGCAGTATGATAGTGGAGGTTTCAAGTTCATAAGCATCTCAGCCATGGTCATAAAATCACTTCAGCCTTCAGAGCTCTGCAAAATCAGTGTTCAGGCTAATTAAGAGAACAAAAAACAAGCATTCAACTCATGTAACATGCCCCTTATAGAGTAAAGAGAGACAAAACGGGGATTTGCAGGAAAAGAGGAAAAGAGCAAAGCGTAATATTATAAAGCAAAATAGAAAAAAGTATCAAACGTATCATGTAAAAATCCAAGGATTGGGGCACAAATACTGTAAATACTAATGATTTATTAGAAAATGTACTCATCTCAGTGAAGGACTTCTGATGCTGAGGACTTGCTCTAAGCATCTCTCCTCATAGTGAAAGTGTTGGGTTTAGGACCCTGCAGGGCAGTAGAAGGTTGAACATTCCACCAAGAAAGAAGAAGGGAACAGAATTCTTCCATTAAACTGGTATGACTTTAACTGAAGTAAGAGTAAATAACTGGTTTTAGGTATAAGGTGTGCTTCTCTTGTCTGTCATAAGGTTCTGATTGTAAGAAACAAATGAGAATCTCCAATTTATGTGCAATTAATGAGTAATACCATTCAGTGCAGTATTTTTAACCTTCCTTTCCCCCTACTGTTATTTTTCCTGTTCTCCTGTGGGTTTCTTTTTTTTTTTTGCCTTTGTCATTCTACCACTTTATCACATCCATCTACTTTTCAAATTTAAGCTTGGACCACAAAACTCCTTATGTACACTCCCTCAAGAGTTTATTATCAGCTCATTAACCTTTCTTCCATAAAATCTTTCCTTACAAGCCATGGAAGGTACAAGAGAATTGAGTGAGTCAGGAAGAAGTGGGATCCTCTGATCTTCTGATTTTGTTTTTTAATCGCAAATAAATTGGATTGGATTGTGTAAATGCAACATTTATGAATAGGAATACTTGAATTTTACTGAGCTAGGAATCATGTGATTTAAACAGATCTACTGGCATGAAGTGTTTCACAATACATATTGAAAAATGCTTTTTAGGCCTTTCTGCCATCTGGATTGCCCCCCAGCTGTAATAATCAAAAGAAAGGATGTTGTTTGTCAATGGCTCCTTCACAAGTCTGCCATGAATGTGCAATGAAGATGTGGCATCCTTCTACACACCTTTGTGCCTGTGGACTGAGTTCCCCAGACCTTTCTTACCTGCAGCCTGTGTTCTCCATCACAATGGCATCCACACTACTACACTTTTGAGGTTTCTATAATTACAAGGATGTTTTTCAGGAAAAGTATTTCAAATACACTTAGAAATAAAATGGGAAATCGATTTACCTTTGCAAATCTACCTATTACATTATAAGCTTTTCAATAAAGGAGTAAATCTGCATTATTGTGCACCAGTATGAAGACATAATCCTGATAAAAGCCAGTATTCTCTGCTGTCATAATAATTCAAGGTTATAAGAACTAAATAGTTTTTCCTCTTTTATAGGAGCTTCTTTTTTTTTAATATTATGAATAGTTTAAAAATAATGTTAAAGAATGCTGTCCCCTCCCTGGCCCCTCCCAAAAAATAGGGGGGATTAATGCTCCTCTTAGATCAGGGGGCAGAAAATAAATAAGAGCAAAGTTATGGCATCATTATGCTTTGGATTTTTGATGGCTAAATACTCGTTGATCTGCTTGTCCATTTTCAATGTCTTTGCTCTCTATTATCTTTATTTGCTTTTGTCTTCTGAATAGCAGTCTATTACTCATAAAAATTTAGATTTAACAAAGTTTAATGAACCCTACTATTTAAACAGAAGTACATTTTTCTGAAAGGCTGCAGGCTACTGGCTAGATGAGCCTATAGAGTAGCAGCCACATTTTTTGTGGAATGCCTACGCACTTCATTACGCAGCTATTACCTTTGATTTACCTTTGTTCAGGCATGAAGTAGCTCCCCTTACATTTCCTTATACCTCTGCAAGGTATTAGATTTCTGAAAATCCAGGCTCTATGTAGTAGTTGTATTGATTTAAGAAATGGCATGTGTTGAATCAAACCCAGAGGCTACAGCTAGTTGCTGTGTCTTCGTAGAGAACTGGGGGAGAGCAGTTAAGTAGAAAATACTCTGAGTAGTTCATTGCCCATATGCTGGGCCTCTCTAGGAGAATACTATTCCTTTTGGGAAAAGATTGACAGAGAGAGAGAGAGAGATGTGTGGGTGAAGCTCTGAGCAGGCTGCAGAGATCCTGTGTCCCTAGGTGTGGGGCTCCTGTGAGCACCCCGATGGAGGCAAGAGGGAGAAAAGGACCATTGCTTTCTGGGGCAACCACGGCACAACTCCACCCCTGACCCTGGGCAGGCTTGTGCCCTCTGCACTGCCCTGGCTGCCTCATGTTGGTCTCATCACCAATGGACAAAGCCAAACAAAACTTCCATTTCCACAGTCGTGCTCAGCTGCAGAAGGGACACCTTTCAACACCCATTGCGTGTGTGCCTGCAAGTACCAGTGTAGCTTTTGACACTGCTCCAAAAAACTCTTTCTGTCACAACATATTTGAGCTTTAAACTATGCAAGACATTCTTCACAACATTTAGACCTGCCATACAGCCCTTACAATTACCCCTTTCTTTTTGAATAAATGAAACTGTATCTTAACTAATCTGCTTCAGGTGAATGAGTTAGTCTCATGAGAAATAGAAGAGGAAGAGCTGAAAAGCATATTATGGAAAAAATAAATCATATCATGCCAGAGTGTCATTGTCCTGCTCCTCAGCCATTTTTCACTATCTTCTAGTGTCATTGTAACCTTCTGTGCAAGGTTAAATGTCACAGTCTGGTTTTATCAAAATAGTAACCTTTCTCACATGTGAAAATTACTATACCATGGGCTATACCATGTTTCCTGGAGAGATTTGTTACATGTTAGCACACTAAAAAGAAAAACTGAACTGATTTCTACATTTGAATTAAGATGTGTCATTCATATGAAATTGCATAAATATCATCATACACTCAGGCCAGAAATTATTTCTGTAAATACCCCAGGTTTCATTTGGTTTTGTGTATGATCCTTGTATACAAATTTATGTTTTAAGTGACATCAAATTTAGTTTAGCAAGTCAAAAATAATAAGATGATTTTACTTTGATCAATCCCAAAATAATACATATAAACAACAAAATAGTTGCAGAGCTGAATAGTATGGAGAATAGAGCAGATGAAGATCTCCACAAAATGAGAATTGAAGGAGCTATCCAAAACACACAAGCCAATCAAAGTGTTCGAAAGAGCTCACAATATTTCCTACCAAACAAAATAATGACACCAGAAAGAGCCAGTGCAAGTCTCAGGCACCTGTGAAAGGTGCTCCTAAGCAAAGTCTTGTAAGGGATGTCATACCAGAGAACAAAATGTAGGTAACAATGTGACACCAGTTTGTTACACATTTGCCTCCACAAAGAGTTTTATTCCATCCTCTGTCTCTTTCTGTCTTGCAGGGAGCTGGGATTTTTTTGGTCACCCTTATTTGCCTGCTGACACTTCATAAACTTCTGTAGCTAAGTATAGAAATATGAAGACCTAGAAAAATCTTTATTTTTCAAATTTAATTTCCCTGGATAAGGTCCTAATTTGTTTCCTTGTATATTTTATTTTAATGAAATCCTTCAATTTTTAATGATTTATTTTCAAATTCCCTTTCATTCTGGCCATATTTAGACCCCCAGATTAGAATTTGATAACAATATATATTTCCATTATAGAACCTTCAAGGATGGTGTCAAGCACAGCCAAAAGGATCTCTTTTTTTTTTTTTTCCACTGCATTTTTCATTAATAAGAAACCTTTCTAGAAAGGAAGAAGTAAACGAAGTATTTATTTCTCTATTTTAAATGTTTTATGTCAGTGTGGGGCAGGGCTGTCCTTTGGAAATTCCAGATTCTCAGAAGGGAAGAGAGAGTTTTGTGCTTCTCTGATTCTCCCCACCACAGTGAAAAACTGAATACAGCATTTGTCCTTTACTACTCCTCCAGCCACTGTGGCCTTTCTCCACCTATATTTCTGGCTTGTGAGTGCTCTAATCATCCGTTCTGTTATTTCTGGCCTTTATATATCTGCCCAGCTATTGATTTTAGCTAATACTTGCATGGATTGTTAAAACATGGAGTTGATTTATTTAGCTCTATATGAAATGTTCCAGACAATGCAATGTGTATCACTTTAGCTCCTGATTATACTGGAATTCAGTTGTTGTCAGCAACTGAGAGAATAACCAGAATGGATGTTTCACTAGGAAATTTCAAACAGCAAACCTAATGCAATTTTAATATTTTTTTCCTGAATGTCCATTTTCATAGAATAATTCTTCTAAATAAAAGAAAGTAGCTACTCCACTAAATCAAGAAATTCTTTCCTGTTGTCTAGTTTTCTAGCTTTTTATTTTGTGATATTACCCAATTAAATTTATTGCTACCATTTTGTTCCTTCCTAAATCATCTTTTTTTTGCCTTTGGATTGTGCAACATTTATATAGACACAATGTCCTCATAGCCCTTTTCTGCTGTCATTTAGCCAAGATATACAGAGTGGAATTTGGCTTTTATGCTTTCTCTTCCTAAAATATTCTCCCTCATCTTTTGGTCATTTTTTGCTGTTCCACTTTGAAATTAATTTCATTTGTTCACTCACTTTCCTAGTAAACTGATGCCCAGGACTGAGTGCAATATTCCAGGCTTAGTTGCAGGACTGTTATGCTGTGAATGATGATTATTTCCTCAGACTTTGACACCTCTTTGCATGAAGCCCAAGAGCTCATTGGCCTCCCTTAATGCCATATCAGGGTATCTATTCATGCCTAATTTTCTGCCCATTACCACCTCCATGGTTCTTTAAGCATTGCTGGCTTCCAGGTTTCTCTCTCCTGCTCTATAGCTATGTGTTGGCTTATTTTTCTTCACATGTTATTAAATAGCCTTTTTCCAAGTTGAATCTCATTTTGCTCATATGTCCATGTTTCTAATATTGCTTCTTATTAATTTGTGCCGTCAGTAGCGTTTACAGCACCTCCCAATTTGATATGATATGTGAATTTCATTAACTTGCTGTTTACTCACACTTTCAGATCATTAATGAGGTTGTCCAAAATAACTCTGAAACTAACACTAGTCCCTTCAGTGCTACCAGACAGCTCCCCCACAACCTGATACGTGGTTGGGTATCATTAGGCCTTGTTAGCATCCTTCAGTCACTTTTCAGTCTATATGAGAGTGTCCCTATCCACACAGTTTTTAATTAATTTTGAAAGATTTTGAGATATAATATAAATTGATTTTCTTTATGGCTCAAAGAGGATTCATGCAAAAATAGGTTTTTGTCTATTTTCCTTTTTTGTGAGCTAAGATTAAAATTTTATCATCAAGAAACCTATTTCTTTTTTTTCCCCTGAAAAATTTGTTCTGCTAATTCCTGATGATTCTATTAACTTCTAGCTATTCAATGACCATTTTGCACCTGACATTTATTTCTTTGATTAATCCAAGTTGAAATTTAGGCTTATGCTCTGATAGGTTCAGGATCATTCACAGTTCTATGGCCTGCTTGATTTTTTGCTAGTGTTTCAGGAATGCTCTAGTTCTCTCTGAATTTGACAGCAAAATAATTACAAATCAGGCATTCTATTCCTTTATTGTCATTCCTTAAAATGCATATCTGCGACAATCAAAATGTCTGTAACAGTATTTCCAAGGTTTCCCTTACTGCCCCCTTTGTCAGTGACTTACTGTATGAGTTGTTTTGAAATTGCCTAGCCTATTTTCTCTCTTTCTTAATTGGCAAAAAAAAAAAAAAACCATCTCTAATTTGCAGCACAAAATTCCCCCATCTACTCTGGACCCTTTTTAGCTGCGGTGGTGGGGAGTGCATTCTCTCAATCATATTTGATTGCTCTCTCTGTAGCTGGTGTTTTTAACCAGATTTCTTAGCACTTACAGTTCCCCAGGAGTATAGATCCATAGATTATAAAGCTACAAGGGACCATTATGAGCATCTGCTCTGACCTTCTGAGCAGTACATAACAGCAGTGGTCAGGAGAACCTTCAAACCACCTACTGTGAAAGCAAAGAGACACATAAAATGTTTAGAGTTAAAATGTCCTCATTTGTCTCCATTCAGATTCTCCTGGTATACTCATCACAGTATTATCTCCTGCAAGATCCAAGGGAATGTCTGCAGGAGCACATCTAATGTGATATATGCCTCTCTGAGGACCAGCTTGGTGGGGGACATGGTTTATTAGAGCACTGCACCTATGCCCTTACGTGTTAAAAAAAGGCTACACAAAAACCTACAAAAACATGGAAATCACAGGAGCATTTATAAAGATTAGGAAAGCACTTCACCCTGGGGATTAAAAGGTTAAAGAGTTCTTTCTCCTCCCCCTGGCACAGCAATCATGTGGTAGGTTGTGTTCAGTTTCAGTGTTCAGTACACACTGAGCCCCACCAGCTATGTGCAAAATTCCCTAGTTCTTTTAGGATAAGCAATTATCAGGTAATGACAGTTAGATATGGGAATGATGAAAGATTCAATTAAATTACTGATGCACTGCAGGATCTCACATCAGATCCTAAATTATATTTCCATTGGCAGTTTGGGTACTGGCTGTGGTGGCATGCCATAAACCCAGCACATTATGTCCTGATAACAGCACCATAAAAGAGATTCACTACTACTCTTACCCTCACTATTCACAAGAGTACATTTGTGGCAACCTTCCAATAAGGCTGAAAACTTTTCTGTTTCTTTCCCAGTTTATGATGTTCATTTACAGATTCTGAAAAATCATTGTTTTATAAATACATAAAATATACAAATATATGGTGTGTACAGATAGCTACTTCTGCACTTGTATGTGCGATCCACCAATTTGCACAGAGTGTGTTTTATTCCTTCTGCCTGAGCATCTAAAGACCTAAGAGATAGCCAATTAAAAGAAATAATTATTATTATTTTTTTAAATCTTGCTGCATGTATTGCACTGCTTGGGAAAGCAAGAGGAAAATAGGGAATATTCACTTATTGGTATCTTTTTTATGACTTACAGTCTAAAGGAACTTCTAATGGAAATTTCTGAATGACAGTCAGGGCTGGAGCACAGTTTGCTGTGAAGTGTTTTTTTATTGCTGTTTCAGAAAAAAACTGATAACCTCACTATCCCCAAAGCATAGGCTTTTGAAGTTTTGAAGGAATATCTAGGGACCAAGCTTCTTCCCAAAAGACCTTGACTCCACTTCTCACTGCATTTTTTGACTCAGCTAGGAACTCATCACTTGTCTCAATACACCTTAGAATATGGCCTCCAACAATGCTGCCTAAATTTAAAAACTAAAAAATTATAAATACCCACATATGAAGAGAATTAGCTAGAGATCTATAACATATTTATATAATAAAATAGAAAGGTGGCTTCTTAACTATGTATACACAGTGCTTGCTGTATTATGTGTTCTGCAGAGAATACACATTCAATAGGACCACTATTCATCTGTCTGCCCATATCTCATTTTATTATATGCTAGAGATCTATAGCATCTCTGCAAGAGTACTAAATGTTATTTTTAATAAAATTCTGAAATACTTCCAGGTCAAAAAAATTAGAGTGATTCCATTAGGATGATCTTGGATGTCTACAGTGTGAATAAAAAATATAAAAATATTAAAAATTGAAACAGTCACTCTTTTTAAATCTTCTCCACTTACTGAAAGCATGAAACTGAATAAATCGTATGTCTTTCAGCTTGAACATTTCCTGTTGCCTTTAATTTGGCATTAGAACAGTTTATATAGCCACAGAAAGAAACTTGAATTAATGCATGGAATATTTACTTGACACCAAGTAGTGTTTCTGCCAGCTCTATCTAGGAATGACTAATCCAGAGGTCAGAGAGTAAGTACTGGCAAACTAGAACCAATCAAAATTAAAAAAACCCCAAATTTTTGAACCTGAAAACCAGAAACATTTGTATACATTTATCATGACAAATACAGTGATTAAACAAAACTTCATCTCCATTCTGAGAGATGGGTCTCTGTCCTGATGAAAATGCAGTATAATCCACAGTGAGAGGAAAATCTCACAGAGCCTTTTAATTGAAACGACATCAAAATTATTACAACAACACTAAAATTTGCTTAGAATTACAAATATTCCAAACCCTTAGATTAATCAATAAAAAACAGAGTAGGAAGAGCTGGACATTGTGGGGAAAAAACAGAATTAGAAAAGGAATCATGGTCTTTTTTTTTCATACAGGGGAACCCAGCAGACTGTCTGATTTTTAGGTCTGTAATATTTTGGCAAGTACAAGATACTATCTCACCATGTCAACATCTGCATATTTAAGAGCAGGTAAATGTTTCAGATTGAATTCCAATGAACCTGAGCCTCTGTAAATATTGGTAGTTGTGCCCAACATAGCTTCATGTTTAGCCTGAAGACTTATTTGTGTCTGGGCATGGACTCCCAATCCCTAGATCAGTATCTGATCTTATCTTCTTGAACTGGATTTCACTCTGGGCTTCTACAGCTATAACAAAAGATGGAAAAGTATTCTAAGTCCCCCTCAGAAACAGAGTAGTTTTCAGTTGAAGTCCTATGAAAAGAAATCTTATTAAAATACCTTAGCTGTATCAAGATGCTTATTAGATTAAAAAGGCATTACAATGGGAATGAGCAGGCTAGTTGCAAGAACCAATTAATAAAACACAGCATATATTACCACTGGACTTAATTGAATCACACTAGTGATAAAAAAACAGTTAAACTCTTCCATGTTTACTACATTTATGCTTCTTTCTCTGAACTGGAAAGGAAAAAAAAAAGTTAAAAAAATATAATTTTCTGGTAGAAATTGCAAGGTAAGAAGAAAGGAGTAATTCTAATCCCTTCAGCAGAAACAGTCACTGCCTATCCTGCCATCTGTTTTCATGGAGTGAATGCTGTCAATGCACTTGCATTGTCCAGGACCTGGAAATGAAAAAGGAAATCAGAGCTGATCTGTATCCAGGGTAAAGGGTTTAACAACCTAGAATTTAGGAAACTATAGGGTTTAGGGCTGCAATACACTGCCTGGGGACTTGAAGAAACTACAGATATCAAGGTTTATGAAGCTATTTTAAGTCTAAGGGCTTTTTAAGAAGAACTCATGCTGCTCTGATCTACTGTTGGTGAGAGTTTTGAATGAAATAGGAGACTGAACTTGATGATCTCTGGTGGTCCCTTCCTAGCAGCAGTTCTATGATTATGTGTCAAATTGCACCATCTGATTTCATTTTGGTTTCTTAGGTAGTAAAAAAGCTATATTGCTTCCTTCGTCTAAGTGGTGCAGGAGTCAGCACCATCTTCAGAAGACACTTTTCCATGGAATTTTACTTCTTATGACACTGCCAGCTGTAACAGGACTCTAAATAAGCGCTGTTTTTAATTTAGATATCCAGATTTATGTAGAATTCCACTGATTTAGGGTCAGACTCCTCCTATCTGTTATCAGAGCAGTTTAAAATTTCTGGATGCTGGGGAGCACTACTGTCAAGGGACAGGACTACCACTGAAGTGTGCAAAACAGCTTTCACTGAGCGTCAGTGAACAAACTAGAGGTGACAATGCTCAGTCCACCTGGCCTCCTGCTACCCACATGGGTTGCGTCTTCACTCTGCAAGCAACTGCTTTTCCAGATATCTCACAGACCTAGAAAACCAGTTTATTTTGTTCAATAGATTTCAAAGTAGAGATGGAGCTGACCCATGTGACACAGGAAAGCTTCACAAGATTTAAAAGAGAAAAAGGGACAATTAAAGCAGTTCTGGCATCCTCATCTCTGGACTGTAAGTCCTGCCTCTAACTAACAAGATCCCAAATATTTTTCTCAAATGCAATTGTTTTAAAAAATATGAAATTGACTGCTGACATATGCATGCATACTGGAGATAGGTTTGCATATGTAGTATGGTACAGGCTTTGCAAAAAAAAACCCTAATGGTCACTGCACAATCAGGTTAGTGCCTCCTTTTTTTTGTTTTTCTGTAGTCATATGTATTCCATGCCTGCATGAATTTTCATGCTATGAATATTCATTTTTCTGTCCCCACTTGTTCCCAATTTTCTTAGCCATAGTTTAGACACTGGTATTTTAAAATTGTGTCCTTTTGCTTTATTTCTCCCTGCTTTGTCTCAATTGCATCTGGCTTCATCAACCCAGCATATAAAGGAAGGAAAATGTGCCAAATATCACACATTTGATATCTGAAGTGTACCTATTGACCTTTGACTGGAATGGATATTTTAATCCCACACTCGAAAATTACCCTTCAAAAGACTTGACTCCAAATTGCCAACATGATATGTCATCTTCTAATCTGATGTGACTGGAATGATAACATTTGCTTTGATGTGCAATGTAATCCACTTTGACTGATCAGATGCAACCTGCCATAACACTGCAAAAGGCAATGAATCATGCTCAGAAATTAGGATTATCCTATTTTTTGGAAATCAGAGTGAAAGTAGTCTATCTGTAGTTTACAGATACGGGGACATTTCAAGTGCTTTTTAACCCAACAGTGATAACTGTTTTATATAAATTATTTGTTTTCATTGTCTCTTGAGTCTGACTCTAGCTTTTGCTATAGCGTCTGCATTTTTTAGTCAAGAAATAGCCAGTTTTTAAACCACTGCAGAATTTCTAACAATTGGATTGAAATTGTTAAAGAACAGAATATTCTGCTTGGAAAGAATGCAGTTTGGAGCTTTTAAACTCAAGCAGCTAACAATAGTTGCTTCCATTATCAAGGCAGGAATTACTTTGCAGTCTGAGATGCAGCAGCAGGTGCAGGAAAAAGCAGCACCCAGCAGCACAAGAAATCAGCAGCTGTTTATTTTTCCTCTCCTGTGATTTCAGACTGGACCACTTTTGGGGAAGATTTTACAGAATCCAGAGTCTCCCTGTGCGACGGGACAAAATTACTTGCAATCTGCATGGCAATCCTCACCCCCAGCCAGAGGCAAGTCTTTCTATTCCTCTGAAAATGACAAAAAACCTTTAATTATAAAGCAGTGGAGGGATAGGTAAAAGTATATGAGATGGTTACCTGAGCGAAGGAGATGGACCAAGCCAAAAAGGGGTCATCTTACCCTTTACTAGGGCAGCTGTAACCCATGAGCCCACAGCACACAATTTGCTTAATTATTGAAAATGCTACAGTTTCCTGGAATGACAAATTTGCAGTAAGGTCTGATGATGTGCAGAGCAGCAACATTCATTATTGCTCAGTGTGCATTCAGCAGACCAAGGCAGTGAACACAGCAAAATACACACATCAAATGCTCTGTGTGTGGGGTTAAAGATGTGATATGCTGATGTGTCCAGTTGTCACATGTATCCACAGAGGTAAGAATGGAAGAATATTTCCTTCTCTAATTTCTGGACACTTCATATAAACCCTGGGGAGTTTTTTTGTTTGATTTGTTTTTTTTTTTTTTTTTTTTTAACTTTATCTAAGTCAAACAGGCTATCAAACATGTTTTCTTCTTTCTGAGTGGGAAAGAAATATAGACAATCTGAAATAGAAAATGGCAAGTTTTAAAAATAGATGGCAATTGGAGATTTCTATTTCCATTACAAACTCAAATATTTAAGCTTAATTCTTTAATTTATGGCCCAAGGGCCTTAGTGGAACTTGTCTGTAATTTATCCAGGTCCAGTTTGATTTTGCTCCACTGGGATTAGAAATTCAGGAAGGGGAAAGTAGGTGCTACTTGAAGACAATATTCCTGTTCTTGCAAAGACAAGAAGGTGTTTAAAAGTATTGAAGGTGCTAGTTAGGCTTCTGATGCAATAAGATTTGCAACAGTATTTTTTGATGTGGAGGCATACAAAAAGGTAGTCATAGTTACAAAGAAAATAGTTTTCTGGTTTAAAATTTTCATTAAATCCCCAAATATATAGGCAACATTAAATTAATAAAAAAACCTCAACCCTCATTTGATAAAGATAGTCCCCTGACAGGCAAATAATTCTGCAGCTTTTTAGGGTTAGGCTGATGTCAGACCACACCTAGAAAAATTAGTTATATTTGTCAACTCACTTTCCAGAAATGTAATTACTAAAAATGATTCTCCTTTTTGATTCAAATTTCCAACACGATCTGTCATTTTCTAATGTGAAGTGACTAGAATGATAACACACGCTCCCTAATGGGAAACACAGTCTGGTATGGTTGATCAGATTCAAAATGCCATACCACAGCATAGGGCAATTCATTTTACAAAACATTTAACCTTATCTCCTTTCCTGGAAAGCTGCAATGAAAGAGGAAACCTGTGTCCCACCTTGCTGAATTGCTGAAGATTTTAGGGTTGTATTTTTCCTATTGTCTTCTTGGCAGAAGTGGTAGGCGCTCATGCATCCAAGGAAGAAGTGATGTTCCTTTTTCCTAACTTTCCTAACTTGAAAAGCAAATTGCAAATCCTTTTCCTCAGGTGCCCTTTCCACAAAGTCATCCTCACTGGATGTGTATCCTTGCTGGATGACACCCAAGCTGTCTCCCCCTACAATTCATTCTAATTCATCAATATTTATCCTGACCATGTTGTGCTTGCAATTGCAAGTGCGGTTTTAATGCTGTGGTTGTCACTGGACCAAACGGTAAATAGACATTGCAGTTTAACATATGCATATGGAATGAGCATATTCTCACTTCTGTCTTGTACCCAGAATTTTGAACTGACATTTTGTTACTCCTAATACAATTAGTGCTAATGGAAAAATGCCAAAATGTCAAATAATTTTCTATAAACATATATTAATGCCAGATGTCTGAGAATGGGAATTAAGGAGTTTACTCTGCATTTTTTATTGGATTTCTGACAACTTTAAATTTCTATTTAGATAGACCAGGAATAAATATATATAAAAATCAACCCACAAACTCTGAGCCATTCCCTAAGATTTTGATAAGAACAAGTCTTTTAATTCTCATAGATTTCTTCCCTCTTTTCCACAGCAAGAACCTATGCCTTTTCATCTACTCTGTAGCACAGAGGAACAGAGAAAGCAACCAATGTGCCTTTTTAGTGACATCTAAATATTCAGTCCATGCAGCATTTGCATGTTTCCCCCCAAAAAATATTATAGGCAACTTTATCTAGGCCTATTAGAGGTCCTTAAAAGACTCTATTTTCAAAGACTTTGCAGTGGAACTTAGAGAGTGATGCTGTAAGAACAAGTAAGGGAATTTACTGAACAAATAATTTCTGAAATAAAGAAAATTGAGAAAAAAATAGAAAGGTAAAGAGTTTTGGAGTAGAAGAGCCTGGAATAAAATTGAATGAATATTTGAGTCAAAGAGAAGAAGACTCAATTGAAGGAAAAGCAGGAGCTGAAGGACAATATTATACCACATGATTTCTTACAAATAGGTAAATGCAAGAAGTTTATAATAACTTCTCCTAAACCAAAGATAATAAATACAAATTTATTATTGCAGAAGTGGAGTTCCTGCTGATTTTCTGACCTGTGAATTTAGAAAATGAACAATTCTGAAGAAAACTATATCCTTATTTAAAACACTATTACACTTAGAAATTTATCAATTTAGATAAAACAAAAAATAGTTGGAGTAGTTTTAATAGAAGAATAAAAATGCAAAAAAATTCAGAACATTCAATTCTTTTTTTTGACCAACAAACAGAAGTGTCTTTTAGTTGTACAACCTTATTTCTAATACTGACATGCAGGAAGATCAAGCAAGGGACAAACCCAAATAACTGTGCACTTTTTCATGAAATTGCACACATTTTTTTTTCAAAAGAATCACTGCTTTCTAATAATTCAAAGAACTGTTGTAACATCCTGCTCTGCTACAAATTACTCCCCGATAATGGCAAGCCTCATTTGTCAATATTTTTACAGTAGTAATACTACAGAATCTAAAAGAAGAAAGGCAAATAAAGACAGAAAGACGGATAGACTAAGAGAAAATGAAACCCTGAAAACTGTATAATAAAAAGGATCATAGCAGGAACAAACAATGCATGGATGTGTTGAGGTTGAATATTCTTCTTTTTCAGAAATGTCAAAATATCAGGTAGCTTAATCAACAATACAGTAAGATTTTTAATTTTTTTGCCTAGTTTACACATTATTAATTACCTACTTTGTGGAGGAAGTTGATGGATTTTAAATGCTAATAAAATCTTAGCTGAACTAATGTAAACGCAACAAAAGAGTTTTGATATCATTACATGCCACTGGAAATATAAGTCTCAGTAAGACTAAAATAAGGCACCATGGTGATAGGAACAATTATATGAGTCTGTACAGAATGAGGCTTTTCATCCCAGCAGTGAACTGTTGACAGAGAAGATGGGAAGAATAGGACTTGTCCCTATTTGAGCTTCCTCATAATCTTCCCATTTCTAAAGGAACAAATCATTTCAAGAAGAGTTTAAAGGTGAAGCAATAGTAGATTGCTTTGCAGTTTTGCCCATCTTATTTTTCCCCAATCAAGTTCCAAAACAGGAGTCCATGGCTCAGAGCAGAATTTTTCTCATCCTGTTTTAGTCACACACAATGGTATGCGCGCACCCTATCTACTGTCTTCCACAACGTTGGTCATTTTTCAACAAAACATATTTCCTTACATTTTGGATATGACATGAAATAATTTCAACCATTCCCAGTAGAGATGGAAGCAGGCAAAAAGACAAGAGGTACTCTTAGTATTACACAGCTGCAATAGCTGGCAGGTGGAAGTTTTGTCAGACATATTATTGCAAAAAGAAAAAAAAAGCAAGGATTTTTTTTGGTACAAATGATATATTTTTAAAACCCATCATATTTTTATAATGCTGCTTATTTTAAACTCTTACCATATGCTCTGCAAGTGATATAGGCATATGGTTCACATAACAGTACCATATGTCTGATAATATTTTGCTGTATATTACAGCAATAGAAAACATTTATAATTTGTAGAGGGACTCAATTTAAATTATGTTTTATCTTCATTTTTTTATATTTATGAATACTTCTGAAGACATATATGAAGAAGGCTATAAATCCCCCAAAGAGTTTAATATTTCAAACTAAACATTCAGGGAGTATTTTATGGCTAAAACCAGGCATTCATCACTGTGAAAAAAGACTACTGCCCTTTGGTAAAACATGGGAAAAAATAAAATAAAAATTTTTTAAAAACCTAAAATAAAAAATCAAAACAACATAAATTCAAACTACAATGTACTTAAGCTTTTTTAAAAACACTTACGTGTTTAATGTACTTCTTTTTAAACAGACATTTGTCCCTGTCTCATTCGAAATGTGAAATGTTTGGGTTTTTCTTCCTTTCTTCTCTTTTATGATGTTTAGTTCTTTATTGAATCATCAAGGAAATGAGAGATGAATCAAAAGCAAACATGTATGTGACCCATTTTTCCCTGGACAAGATTGCATGTGAAGAGATGAAAGGAGAATAATTGTATATCCTCTTTTTTTGCTTGTGCTATTGTACAGGGATTCTGCTCAGAGTCAAGTGCCACCATGTTAGACGTTCCTTTCTTTGGGATACTTAACCCCACATACAAAAGTGAAACTAGGAAGAATGATTTAGAATAAGTCCTTCAACCCAAGACCATGGAAGGAGAGAAAATGCAATTTTGGTGGGCTATTTTATTTTGCAGTGACTTACTTAATGGCTAAGTACCACAGAAAAAATATGGATGAACCTGATCTCATTACTAGTACAGAGAAGTCAGTGACCTTAGATGATGACGTGTGACACAATGAGAAAAAAGGAAGAGGACCAGCTGTCTGGAAGAGACTTTAAACATGGTAGTTATGCTGAAGTTGTGTTTTACAAGCTGGAACTGGCAAAGCCTTTGCTGGGAGTGTTACTCGCCTGCGTACATCTAAAATGTGATGAAGTAAAAAGAATTAATAAATTGGGAGACAATTAGACAGTCCAATGTCTCCAACAGAATCAGAAAATTGAGAAGTAACAGAAAACACAAAGACCTCAGTGGCATGGACATGCATGTGGCTGTCAGTAGACAGAGTGACCTGATATATATGAAGTGACCAAGAATGGAGGATGAAGAATTCATTTTTTCAGTTTAAGGTACTTACAAAGCATGCAGAAGAAATGAGCAAATTAATTGTGTTTAAATAAAAGAAAAACTAAAGCTTCCAGAAATCCGAGGGCTCTATCTTTTTTCTGCTATAGAAAATTTTATTCCCCTCCCTCTGGAGCTCTCGTTACCTCCTATAAGAAGACTTCTCTAGTCTTCTACTGTGATGATGAAGCTCCTCATTGGTACCTACTGAGCATGCTAGTTACAAGTGCCATGTACCAAATGAGAATTACACCCTAACTGTGATCTAGAATAAGACTAGACTGTCATGCAAAACCCCCAGCTTTTGAAACATCAAGAGTGAAGCTGTATATATGTATATATAAAAAAACTCCAAGCCATTTTAACCATTTCCTTTAAATGAACAAATTAAAAAATATATACAAATAGGTGGTTTGAGAAACTAAATATTGCTCTTCTACAGCTGCCTAATTTCAGCCAAAGTAATTCAATGCCCCACTCTCAAAAGACAGAAAATTCTTTCTTTGTATAAAATATACAGCTTATTTTATAGTTCTTATCCTTTCAACATTTTGTTGAATAAAATATAAGAAATGGAATGGAAAATGGTTCTTGGATGCTTTGTTTGTCTGCATTAGCTGATAATTACATCAGCTTATGTATCATCCAGGTTTTCAGGCTGGTGCTTAAACTAGTAATTGTCCCTAAAACATCAGCACCAGTTTTAACATATAGCCATGCCTGCAGTTTGAGTAACTGTCCAGTTTGATGACTGAAGAGTAATGAGCATCTGCTTTTAGATGTCTTTGAGGCTACCGTTTTTTCATTGGATCTCATAATCAAGATACAAAGAAAGAAAAATGAAAATCTAGTTCCATACTCAAAATACACGGTGAATTTGAGGGGGAATAGGCTCAAAAGCTATGAATTTTGTGTGGCAGAGAGGTTACACATGTAACATGGCTGTTGTGAAATTATGATGTGTTATAAAGTGATAACATGGGATGACTCTAAGTTATATCCTTTCATCCAAGTCTTTTTAAAGTACTTGTTAATTAAGGCCATAATTAGGACAGAAAAACATTTGCATTAACAATGTGATAGTAATGCTTAAGATTTTCTTTAATCTTCGTAATGTAAGTGAGATAAGGATAAATATGGTTCCTGATCCAAATTACCTCCCCTCTAAGCCAGTGGGTATCTGTTGTCATTAATCTGCAAAGAGTCCTTGATTTGAAAGGGTTTGAATGGTAGTGGAGCCTAGAACTTTATTTTCATAGCACTGAATAATACTATCTCAACATTTCTGTCCATAAATATTTATTTTCTAAATCTTTGCTAGCTTCAGTTGTGATTTTTTCCCCCCTGCATCCTGAGATTGATGTAGTAATGAAAAGAAAATTTTGTGATTGCAGAAAAGGCAAGGGTGAATTATATGCCAATGGTAATATACCAAGGAAATAATCTAACAAATAAAAAGCCAAGACAAAAGCTAGATTTCCCTTACAGATTTGTTATGTCCATAAGAAAATTAAAGCACAGCTCAGAAGTTAACAAAAAATATATGATCAAAAATGATCAATGCAGTTTTTATGAAGAGGAATAACTCCTTTTTTTTAAACTGATTTTAATTTCTTACACTGTTTGTGTCACAAGTAGATGAACAACTTATGTGATAAACAAATACACTTTTTTGTTCCCTTCATTCTCTTGAAAGGCGGTTTAGTTCATATTTTTTCCCTTTTCCAGATAGTTTTTAACATTAACCTGAAGTCAAAAGCACACATCTCTCTCTTAGAATTATCTTAATATTGAGATAGCATGGAATAGTTGTTATTTTAGCATTTTCTACCATTTTCTCTGACCAGGACTTTCTACACAGCTTGCTTACTAAGGGAAAACTTCAAATTTTCTTCCCTTCTTTACAGGCTGATTACTTTCAAAAACCAGCAGGTTTAAGGTCTCTACATAATACTGGATTCACATCCTTTCCACCCTGAGGCACAGCATTCATGTCAGGGTTTGAATGGGCACATGGTGTATACCCCACAGAATTAGGTTTAATTAGTTCACTGAAGTAACCTAAGAAACATTGGAAACACTTATGAGCGCCTTCTCAAAATCCTAAGCAATTTTTCAGGTTTAACAAATGTTTGATTTGAAGACTAGCTGAAGGTTTGTGGGTCTTTTCTTGTCAGGATCGAAAATGTTACATATATATTCTAAAAAATAGTTCTGAAAAACAAGTTCCTGTGTCAATCAAATGAAAAATTTTGTTTCACACTTACTATAATGAGCAAGAAAAGTCAGAAATGTCTTTGGCTTTCTAAAATACTCAAGGAAGTTGTACAAACGTAGCCTAACTTAAAAACATATACCAAAAGTTAGGCTAATGCTGGATTGTTTTTTTATACTATACTGACTACTGTTACATAAGTCGACAAAACCTTTGTAGTGCTACATAACACGGCGGAATCAGTCCACTTAGAAAAAGCGTTCTGAAGCACAGTGGAGTGGAAAAAATATATAAGAGAAAATGTAATTAATTATAAGTCATTACAATTATTTGTCTTCTTGGAAGAGAGATTATATGATTTCTTTGACCTTTTTACTAATGTTATTTTTCTAAGCAACCACACAAAAATTACTGATAGAATCCTTATCCAGATTTTTTTTTATTAACTTAATTTCCGAGGAAACCAAGAACTTTAGATTATGTTGTTGCAAGAGGGCTTTGATCTAGAGAGACAGATTAGACATGTCTGATTCATTAGCAGCAGTATTTTCATCCTAATACCCTACTTCAGTGTAGTAGTAACTGCTTTTAAATGCTCAGTAACAGGAAATCATCAATTCTTAGTAACAATATGAAGCTCACATGTTTAGTAAGGACTTTTGCCATTTTAGTATTAATTTTATATATTTTCAAAGATAAGGAAAGTACCTGTTGCCTTAACAGATTTAGCATAACTTTGCTGATCTTCAGTGATACAGCCTGATGGTTTTGCATACATTCATGTTGAAAACAGTGTGCAGTGGCAGTACCTGACTAATCATTCAGCTCAGGATTTAACATAGCAATAGTATGTGTGAGCTTTATCTAAGGATACAATTTAAAAGTCAGAGAATTAATTCAAACACCAATCTGCTTTCTGTTCAGATTCCTGCTCTCTTAGTGTCTCCAACAGAGTTTGTGAGCAACTTCGTGTGATGATCCGTACTAAAGCTGCTTGGCCTTGAACAAAATGTCCAGGAGAAATGAAAGTAGTTATCTGCAAATATGGAGAGCAGGGGATATTACTCCAGGAATCCCTTATAACGAGGTATGTAAGTAGATCAGTTTGTTGTTGATGTATTTTCTGTAACTTCAGTAGAAGTTCCTGTCTCCTAGTTTGTCATACCAAAAGTTTATGAGCTTTGTGCTAGAGAGGGCTGCGCACATTCATACCTTTTTGCTGCATCAAGCAATTTTTCTGTTGGTCATGAGCTCCATATTTTCTGAGGTTGTTGACAGTCATTCATAAGAAAAGTAATTGGATTTCATTTCAGCAAAGGATTTCCATAATTCTGCAGAGGAACCTTGCAACTCACACAGAAGAACAATCGCTTCTGTATGATACAACAGTGAAGACATCAAGATCATGGACTCCAGATTCTGGCTACTGCCCTTTACATTCCTATTTCCCTTCAGAAGTAAATGCTGTAATCACTTTTGAGAAAGATTTGCACCCCATTTTAACATTTTCAAAGTACCAATAAAGGACAAAATTGAAAGAGCACATAGGTATGCTGAACTTACTTCTTATCCATATGGGAACATACCCTGTAAAATGTGTCAGCCTCACTGATGTATCTGCTGACATCTGTACAATTACTATGAAAAAAGTTGTACATTTAAAAAAAGACATAAGTGCTAAAAATGTTCATGCACGGTCATCTTTCCTGGTTTTGCTATTTGCCTTTTTTTTAAATTATTCAGTTGATGTTTCTGTAAAATATGACTTAAAGGAAGATTTATGGTTTTAAACTATTGTGGAGTGTTGACCTTGGCTGACTGCCAGCTACCCATCCAGCTGCTTTCTCATTACCCTCCATTGCCTTCCAGACAGGATGAAAAAGCTTGTGGGTTTACTTGCCAGTTATGATCAGAGGCAAACCAGACCTGATTTGCGGAAAATTAATTCAATGTATTGCAAATTTAAAATAGAGTAGAAAAACGACAAAAAAAGGACAAAACTGAAAACTTCTTTCCCCAACCTCTCCCTTCTTCCAAACATCGGTTTCATTCCTGATTCTTCCGCAGCCTCCTTTCCAAGGCAGCTCAGAGAGGGTGAAGAACCATAGCTTAGGGTCAGTTCATAACACTCCTGCTCTACTGCTCTTTCTTCCTCACAATTTTCCTTTGATCAGTCTCTCCCATGGGATACAATCCTTCACACACTGGTGGTCCTTTCCATGGGTTGTGCTTTTTCAGGAGCTGCTCCAGCATGGGTCCTTCTCCACAGATTGCAGTTTATCAGGAACAGACTGCTCCAGCACAGCTCACCTACAGGTCCTGCCAGGAGCCTGCTCCAGTGTGGGCTCTCCGTGGGCTGCAGCTTCCTTCAGGACACATCCACCCATTCCACCGGGGCTCTCCGGAGGCTGCAGAGTGGACAATTGCTCCATTGGTGTAATCCACAGGCTGCAGCAGAATATCTTGCTTCTCCAGAATCTGCACGGGGGATTCTTTGCTCTAACACATGGAACACATCCTCCCAATTCCTCGCTGGCCTGGATGTCTGCACAGTCATTTCTCTGCCATTTTTCTCTCTGTCTGTCTCACAGCTGCTGCCTGGTGCACTTTACCTCGCACCCTTTGAGAGCCTCAGCAGTGCCCTGCTGTGGGCTTGCCTTGGGGCTGGAAGGAACAGGCTCTGTCCTGCCCTTGGTGTCTCCTCACAGGGGTCCGTGAGACCTCTGCAGCCCTCCCTTGGTAAAAACTCTTGGCGTGTATAACTGGTGTGAATATTTTTGGTTTTTACAGAAATTTTTAAATAATATGACGAAGCAATAATTTCAAAACAATAATTTCAATTAAAATATAAAATATATTCAGATATACGGACAGTGTACTCACAATTGGCTTTTTTGTCTATTCTCTTAAGTCTCTTTCTTTTATACAATTCCCCTCTGATATCTCTCATGAAGATCTTTATGATTTACTCAACTTCAACAGAAATTTCAGATATTCTTTGGTTTTCATAACAATTCTGTTAAATGTAGATTTTATTTTGAAATCAGGCTTATTCTTTAGAAATACTGACATTCAAAGTATTTTAGTGCCAACTGAATCACATTGTTTGATGATGGTTTAAAAGTATATTGCTGCTTATAACACTGGTTATTTATAGTCTCTTAAAAATTATTTATACTCTCTTATCAATGGCATAATAAGAAAGAAATAATTTCCTATAATGTACCAAATTGATATCTACAACAGTTTAGTGATACATTAATTTGAAAAATTAATTGTGCTTTGATTCCTATTCCCTATTATTAAAATGAAGCTCTGTATCAATATTGGCTAATTATATAAAAAATACTAATTATTTGCTGAAATTTTGGGCAGAATGTTATTGACTTCTGAAATATAAATGAGCAAGAAAAGTATCATGCTGACATTTTTCAGACAGGTAAAAAATATGCTTCCTAAGACAAAAGGAATTTTTAAGACAATACAACTGGAAAACCAAGAATTCAAAAAGCTAAATTTTTCATACTTTCAGCTTTTATACGTAAGTCCTTTTAATGGAACTACTTTATCTACTGCAATCTGTAGAATTTGGAGCTGCTCCTCAGTTAAGTTCATAACAAATTTTGTATGTGACTCATCCTCTAAATTCCAAAAATAAATCTTCCCTTTTCCTGCAATTTTGCATAATTGGTCTCTGATAAGAGCAGAAGAATTATGCAACTATTTGATATGTGTTAAGGCAGCTGTTTGAGACATATGCGGTTTCAAAAAGTTACTCATATTTCACTTTTTGAAAGTAGAACATCTTTCTCATTACATATTTTTAAAAGAAGGCTGTGTCTGGAAGCTCAGAACTTGCTGTATTTAAAAGAACTTATGTAAAACTGGCTACTGATACACTGTGTGTTGAAAAAGACAGAAATATTTTATTACATGAGTTTTGGATCAAACCATATCTAAATAATGTTGTACTGAATTATGTCCAGTTCTCAACTATAAAGGTAAAGTGTGCTCTGTCATGTCATTAGTTATTACTATATTATTATTATTATTATTATTATTATTATTATTATTATTATTATTATTATTATTATTATTATTATTATTACTACTACTACTACTACTACTACTACTACTATTACTATTACTATTACTATTACTATTACTATTACTATTACTATTACTATTACTATTACTATTAATACTATTATTACTATTATGTAACTGCTATAGAAATGCAGATTTCCATCAGGACAGAAACAGAGGCTTCCATCAAAACTTTAAAGGATCCCACAGCAAAAAGATTCCATTGCCAGACCAAAATAAAACCCTTCCTTTTATAAAGGGCTATAATATTACAGTGGGGAAAAATGCTTCATTTCGGAACTGCATTTTTCTTGTATAGCTTTTCCAATTTAATTTAAATTGTTAAAAAAGATCAATGCCATCAAATGTTTTGTTCCCTTGGATCCATTACATGTATTTATTCACTGTTGTGTCATCTAACCAAAAAAATCAATCTTTTGCACAGCTCTAGTTAATATAATGTGCCTGCCCTGACCTTCCAAGAAAGCTGTGCATAAACAGGAAATACAAATTCAATTTAAAACCACAATGATGAGATGAAAGAAGGCAACTCTTTAAAATGAACCTAAATAATTTTCCCCTGACCTCTCCCCACACTTCATACAACAAAAAGAGATAAAAAGCAACTTGTTTGATTGCTTCTTGCTGAACTGAATGTGGATACAAAAGCAATCGCTAAAAAGCTGGTCCTCCATTTCAGCATTTATGTGGTATTTGAGTGGAAATACATCTGACTTTTCAGCATTGTATACATTTGAAGTAGGAAAGGTTTTATGTTATGTAAGGCATGCTTTACTAAAGATTCCCAGAACCAATTAGATTTTTCTTAAAAGTTTTGCCTTTCCTGCATAGATTTTATGACTTACACAGTTCTTACAATGTATCAAAACACATGCAGACAGAGGAACTGTGCCATCAGACTTTGGAGGTTCCAGGGATTTGTGTTCAGAAGTCAGGCAATGCCAGACTTGCCTGAAACCTTACACGATCATATTTGTCACTGTACACTCTTTAGCCACCTGATCACATAATAGTGTTTTAAGATTACTCTGTTTTCATGCACAGGATGAATAATTCTCATTTAATAGAATTCAATTATGTCCTCTCTTTCTTTTTTTTTGTTGTAGTATCTCTAGTCATTTCATTGAGTCAATTAAAACTCAGAAGACAGATTTATTATTTTCTACAGAAATTTTTCTGTTCCAATCAGAAAAATATTAGTAGAACTCTTCACAAGGATTATTCAACTGAATTTATTGTCAGAGGGGTCTGCTGACATAAGTACTATTTAGTCCATTTTATAGAAGCAGAAATGAGTTGTAGGGACATTTTGTAGTCAGAAAAACATATCTTGATGCCCAGCCATTAGAACACAATTTTCCAGTAGAGATTCCGTGTTATGTTCATGCAGCTGCTGCACCATGGAGTCTTAAATGTGCATATATATATATATATACACATGTGACTGTAGAGCTCTCAGAAAATGAGAAAGACATTAAATGAAAAATCACTTTGTTGCATGATGTTAGCTCTCAATTTTATCACAGCAGAATCTACCAGAAGTGAGTTAAAATAAGGAGCCTAGCTACAATCTCTAGCTTACATTTTTCTTAACCCATAGATTCCTTAAAAGTAAAAACTCATCCCATTGCAATGGCATCCAGATCTTTGTAAGCGCTCATGCTTCTTAGACTCTTTCCAAACTTGTGATCTTCAGAGAAAGAACATGGGATAGCACAGTTTCACCATTCTTGACTCTCTTTTGATCAGATTATTAATTATATTAATTAATTGAATGTCTTCTCTTATCTCCACCAATGTACGGTACATAAAGTGTCTGTTTTACCAATGGTTTTTATAATAGTTCTGACTGACAAAGTTAGGATTCAGAAAGAGTTTTATTCTGCTCTTGTAAGGAAAGCAAACTCTATTCATCATAGAACCATGGAGTCATAAAATTATTCGGGTTGGGAGACTTGAAAGATCCAGTCCCCTGCGAAAACTCTGTCCCTGCTAAAGTGACACCTTTTCACTCTATTCTTTCCAATTACAACACCCCTGTCTCTTTTTTCCACCTTTGCTGACTTCTGCTTCTTTCTATGCTTTCTACTTACACATTTCCAGGCCCCCAACCAAGATGTTCATCCCATGTCGAGCACCAGCATAACATCAACTTCTTTCTGCTGAACTGCCTGTCTCTTTTTCAACATTTTCCCTTTTTCCATGTTTGCAGGTTTTCCCTTTCAGTTTTTGTAGACTCAGTACTTCCCTTCTGCCTAGTTGCTTTGTTTCTGCAGATTACCCTGTTTCTCCAGTTGTTTTCTCTTACCAGCACCCATTTCCAGTTACCCCAGTGTCTGTGAGACAATTGTTTGAGACACATGTGATTTCAAAAATTAACTCATATTTCACTTAGGCTCCTGACAGTCTCATTGTGCTATTTCTGTGCAGGTTCCTCACCCAGTCAGGAAATAACCAGTGCTGTTCAGCACTGAGCCTGGTGCCCTTTCTAGCATCAGCTTGAGGCAAGCTTAGCATAAAAAAGAACTTCTCTGGAAACGTAAGATTCCTATGTCGAATTTATGTGAACTTTTAATTATATCATTCATAGACAGCTTCCAACAGATTTCACTCTGACAGAAAAAGTGCATACTGTAATAGTTTGCCAATTTTCAAGTTCAAAGCATGAATTAAATCGGTTTCTTTTATTTGTATCATTTTCTTCCAAAGAACTAAACCACCTTGGCTAGAAAAATAAAAATAATTTCACTTTGAAACAGACACTCAGCACAAGAAATTTCAATCTGACTGCTTAGATTGGCAAAGCCTTAAGTGCCTGAGCACAAAATCTTGTAATAGGTGGCACTGGATCCTTAACGACTTAGAGTCTTACAATGTGTGAGGGAAATAGTCTCTTCATCTCTGATTTATCATCTCTTCTGCTCTCTTTTGTTATTCTTAACTGCTTAAAAAATGCTGAAAATATATTGATACATATGGTAAATTATGGAGGCGTTTTGTTTTCCTCATTTTCAACACAGTTTTCTCATACAGGCTACTGGGCAGCCAATGCAAAGAAGTTTAGACTTTACCTAATGAAGCAGACTTTGACAAATGTTTCCAAATGCTGGTAGGATTTTTCTTTTATTCATATGGAGACAAGGAGATATGATTTCTCCCTTTTTTTCCTTCTTGCCCCTTCTTATTAAAAATCCTTTCTACTACTGTTCAAATTGATAAATATATCTAACAGTGAAAGTGAAAATTTGATGCTCTCTACTGTTCTATAATATTGTCTAGGTGGTGACATTAACCTAGATTTGTATCTCTAGCACAAGAGATAAGTATCTCTGGTATATAGATACACAGTTTTTGAATGCTCAGATAATTATTATTGACACTCCTATTTGTAAATCCACAGTTGTCATTCAGAGCCAGTTTATTACTCATGGTACAGTCACATGCCATATACCAAAAATATTCAGAAAAAGAAAGGATTGTGAGCATGTTTGGATATAGATAGTCCCTTACCCTCCTGTAACTAAGGAATCTGAGCAGTGTCCTCTCTCTCTCTTCAACTCAGACATCTTCACCTCCAAAATGCTTTATACCTGTTGCTGTTCCGAAGCACCTGGGTGGAAAATTTTGTATGAGCATAAAACTGAATGCAAAAAAGTCTAGAACAATCTGATAAGAGGGCTGAATGCCCAGAATAACATCAGTTTCATACAAGAAAATATAATTGCTTTTTTGATAAAGTCCAAAATAGACTTCTCTTCTGTTGAGCTTACCCACAGTATAATATAATGAAGAATATGTTTCTGTCATCACACACCTATTACAAAAAGCAGAAGCTCCTCATGGAATCCTAGTAGATGTGTTTTAGAAGATTCACCTTTTAAATATGTCATGGAAATAGAAATGAAAAGACTTTCTGAAAAATTAATAAGAATTGAGAGATCTCTCCAGCAATGGTGGTAGCAAACCCTTGAAGCTGTCCTTGGGAGCAAAATAATTGCCTGCACTTCAAGCTGAAGAAGTAATGGTCAGAGAAAGTTTAAATCCCTTCTGACTATACTTGATTATGTTAAAACAGAACAGTGACAATCTTGGCAAAATGTTTGTTAAAACCTCCGAAAGGAAGAGGGCTTCTTTAATTCAAGTACCTGATGCAAAGGCAGAATAATAAAATGGTAAATGTTATAGCCTTCTGTTTAGAAAAATAGAAGCATGATCTGAGTTTAGAAAATATCAGTTTACAAAAACAGCAGCCCGTGTTCTAAGATTGAAAAATATGTATATAAAATAGAAATTGACATCACTGTTATGTATAATATAACAATTTTAAAAAAAGCTGAAGCAAAGTTAGTAATGGCAAAACTACTCTGATGAGATATTTTTTAATATGTATTATTAACTTATATTTGGATATGTCCGTAGTATCCTTAGAATCAAATGAACCCACAGGTGCTATTAAATCTTTTAGGAAACCCAAGATGACTTAGTTTGATTCAGCCTGGGGGGCCAGTTTTGAATAGCACTCTGTGGAAAGATACATTTTGGAAATATGTGCCCTAAACCCAGTGATTTTACACACACACTGTGTACCAGGAAAGACCACTGACAAACTAATTCAGTGCTCTTACAAGATTTTCTGAAGCCTGATTTCAACAAGCTATATCTTCAAACAGACTCTGTGCTACACTGTGACAGTCGCATATGCGTTGCAAAATGTCAAGATAAATATTGTCACCACATGCATTATCATAATTTTATCTGTTTAACCTTATCTCAAATTTACAATTATAAGAAGTATTTTTTCCAAAAAATTAATTTCAAATATTTCTTTGATATTCCATTTCCCCCTTGTTCCCATGTGTACTGTACTTGAGCACAGTCTTTAAAGAGATGTGTATATTACTAATTATTTAGAAGTGTCCATCAAGCAAAATTTGATTTAACTGTGGTTAGATGACCATAATTTTCAGAGCTATCAGAGAACCATCAGTTAGAAACTTAACTTTGAATCAAGAAGATGAAATTTTGCAGTGTCAAAATAAGATGCAGTTTGACAAGTCATTATGTAGTAAAGATAAATTTTGAAATTTTTTCAAGAAAATAAAATAATGCCACAATTGACTCAATTGGAATAAAAAAATGGCAATTAAGGTGATTGTGCCGCTGCAGATAAATATCATCAGTGTGTTTATAGCAGTGGCAAATTTCTGGAGTTATTTCAGACTTCTGGATCATACATATGTTTATATCTGTAATGGGATCGCACAGTATTTATTACTGTATGAACCTCATTATCAAACTTAAGTGCTACCAAGATGTCTTCCACTTTTCTGAATACTTTTAAATTGCTTTTTTAGATTAAAAAATAAACTCTTTCTCGATTTTTTAGAATTTTTTGTAAACAATGCAGGGAAAAAATCAGAGCAGTTTAACTATTTTATAGAAAATAAGCAGCCTGCTTCAAGAGTAGTGGTAATTAAAAGAAGAAATAAACAAAAAGAAGAAAATACAAGTATCTGCTAGGGTGATGCAGACAAGAAATTCTCTGTAAGTCCCCAGCCAAGTCAGACAGGAAGCAATGAATGTGAAAGTGAAAACAATCTTGACCAGGCAGATAAAGAGAGGCAAGCATCTCTTTCAAATGAAAGGGTCTTCATCAGGAAGATGTCAGCTGGAACAGGAAGAGAATCCATCAATTCTGAGCCTTGAGATCGAGATTGAGAAAAGCAGCTCCTGTTTGTTCAATTATACCCATCATTGGACTTCAGGATTTCTTTTGTACTGCTGGAAATGTTGAAGGCTATATTAACCTTCCTAGTATAAGGCTTTGTCTAAAAACTAGGATGGTCAAAGGACACACTTTATAATCTGTTTTTAGAAATAAAGGTTTAGAGAAATCATTCAGGGACACCAGCAGTTGCATTTGGTGGCTGACCACCAACAGTCTGAATAACAATTACTGCTTACAAAGAGAGGAAAAGCAAAATATTCTCTTTTGATTCAGAACGCAGGGGTTCATTCAACATATATTACTACTGCTAACATAGATGCCAAAAGAAAATATCTGAAATCCCACATTAAAAGCTCAGATTTTTTTTCTCCAAAAATGTTCGTGTACATAATAAAGCAGCGTCATATGTGCACTGGACTCTGCATTTCCAGGAAATTATTAGATATTTTGTCCTGTCTAGCAGTTTACTATTCAGAAGCCCCTTAGATTCAGGTTGTCTTCTCAGGCCCATAGATACACTACTGAAGTTATCATACACCCTCTGTAGATGTTTGCCTAGCACAAAACTAGGTTGGGGAAAAACTTACCTGTAAGTTTTGAACAGCACAAAAGCATACTAATAGTTTAAGTACACGAAAGCAGACTCTTAATCTAACCACTTGCCCTGCTCATCTTTCTGCCCTCTGAAATTTCATTCTAGGCTGGAAACTGGTCTAACTAGTAGTTAGAAAGTTTATCATTCTATCAGTTAAATATATGTAAAGCTGCATTGTACACAGAATTCCTACAAATGAGAGGAATGTAAAGAGGCAGAATGAGTATGAAAAAAGGTCTCATAAAACAACATTTTACACTAAAACATTGGTACATGGTGCAATATATCTTAGATGACTACATACAGTATTTTCTAATCTCTCAAGCAAAAAATAATTCTAACATTTTTTACTGTGACTGATCTTTGTTTTTTTCTATCATAGTACTTAGCCAAAGGATATGAAAAAGGTTTTGAAGACAGGTAGACACCTTTTTCTTTATTTTAAAAAGAGTTAAGTAGTCCATTATTGCATAGCACAACTAAAAATGGATCCCAACGTAGAAATTCCTACAAAAATATGCTTTATATATTACCTTCAAGGGCAAACTACTCTCTCAGAATCATAAAATTGTCAGTGTTGGAATGCCCTTTGGAGAAAATCTAATCCAACTCCCTCTGTGTAGGAAGGATTGCCTAGAGTAGGTGACACAGGAATTCATCCAGGTCAGTTTTGAACGTCTCCAGAGTGGGGAAACTCCAAGACCTCCCCAGGCAGCTGTTCCAGTGCTCTGCCATCCTCAACACAAAGAGGTTATTCCTCATGTCGAGGTGAAAGTTCTCCTGTTTTAGTTTGCTGCCATTGTTCTTTGTCCTGTTGCTGGGCACCAGTCAAAAGAGTCTGGCACCATCCTCTTGGCATCTCCCTGAGATATTCATATTCACCAGTGAGATCCCCTTCCAGTCTTCTGTTCTCTAAACAGCTCCCAGCTCCAGAAGTCTGAGCATAACAGAGTTGCTCCAGACCCCTGATAATCTTTTCTGGACACTCAGCACTAGCTCCTCGTGCTTCTTGCATTGAGGAGCTCAGAGCTGGAAACAAAGTAAAGACACTAACATTCAAGAACAGAAAGATCCAAAAACAGCTGTGTTTACAGCATTCATTGAAAGCTTTTCTTACATCTAGCAGAAAAAAAAATTAAGTTCTTCATTTTCATTGCTCATACTATTTCCCTCATTAAAAATTCTGGCATATTGTTATTTAAAATATTTTTTTCAATAATTCCTTTATTAAGTTGAACTTTTGAGGTTTGTGAGCTCAAAGGAACTGTCAGGATTCTTATATTTGGCAGATGAAATTTGCTTAATGAATTTTGCTTTATTGATATGTGAGAAAAAGTTGTCATCATGTTCTCATTAGGTACCATTATACATCGTAGAGAAGATTCAGAGGATATCAAGGATATCTGATATCAAGCAATAACCATGTCTCACAGAATTACAGAAATTCTGCCTGTTATAGGAGCAGATACAAGGAGAGAAGAAAAAAAATGGGGAAGTTCTAGACATCCTAATTATAACAGTCTGCTATGTTAATGCAGATGTGTGTAAAGACAGATGTTTTTCAGCTTCTTGTAGACTGATCTGTGTTGTTTTGCCTGGATCCAGAGCCTTTGGTCATCCTTTGCATACTGCCTTTGTCACATGAATCAATCATTGCTACACACAGTTCTTCTGAAAGAAAATTTCACACCTTAATCCAAGTATAAATAACATGACAAATGTTATTATAGACAAATACAAGAAAATATTTTCACAGATTCAAAAATAGTAGAGGTGCTGAAACAGGCAACAAATATATATATATATATATATATATATATATATATATATATATATATATAAACAGGAAAAAAGGATTAATCTTTTTGCAAGAAAATAAAGGATTCATAATGGCTTTCACAAACATATTCCCTCTTAAAAGGATCAAGTTATATCCTAAACTGCATTTACAGTCAGCAGAGACCTGCAAAATTATGATCCATACTATTTTCTTTTCTTTCTTTCTTTCTTTTCTTTCTTTCTTTCTTTCTTTCTTTCTTTCTTTCTTTCTTTCTTTCTTTCTTTCTTTCTTTCTTTCTTTCTTTCTTTCTTTCTTTCTTTCTTTCTTTCTTTCTTTCTTTCTTTCTTTCTTCAAATGAGGTCTTTAAGAACTGTGGTATTTCTGAAAAAGGAGAACAGCTCAAAATAAGCATATTCATAAGGAAGGATGCAAGGATCTCATTAGTCATCTTCCTTAGTACAATTGTCACTTAATAGGAAAAGCAGCACACAGGACATAATCCTGCCTTTTTTATTAGACACAAATTCCCTGTTAAAAATAATCACAGTTTCATAAATTAATAGCTTCCATCTGGGGAGAGAGATTAATATTTCTGTAAGAAAAAAATTTCAACATGTATTTCAATCATGTAGGCTACTTGCATACAACTATTTCTAGATTGAAAGGTATATTGACTAAGACAGTTTCCCTGTTGTCATATCCCGGTTTCTTTGTCTTTTTCTTAGGCACTGAAATGTAAATAAAAACTTATCATTTGAATTAGAATTGCTGCCTCCTCCTCCCCCTTTTTTCCTTTCAGTTTTCAATTGTGACTGGAATGCTGTAAGAGCAGCACTTAAACTAATTGCAATTTTTGCTTCACCCACCCTTTTCAATTCACCACTTTCTGCCTTCACATAAAGGAAAGGTGACCAACTTCCTCTGAAGGTGATGCTAATGCAGTTCAATAAACAGCAGAGAGATCAGGGTGACCTGAAATAGTGCAAGTTATATCAGAAAGGCATTTCATTTTTTTCTATTATGAAAATGAGATTCTCCTTTAAGTGTGGTTATTGAGGTGCAGAAACATAATGTAAAGTAACATAGACTTAAGCAAAACGACCTCATTCATCATCCTGGGGTAGCTAAAGATGTTGGAAGCATTCTGGGCACTGGTTAAAGCAAAAAATCAGGGAAAAAAATTCTTATTCTCTTTGGGATCGACCCTTTAAACTACAGCATACTGCAGAAGGAAGAGCAGAGCCTTTACATTAGCTTTCAGCACTAAGCATTTGCACAGCACCTGTGCAGAGAGCCAGTTGTAGCTTGAAGAAATGTTTAACCAAGTTCAGCAGTATGGAGTGAAATTCTACACATGCTCTGATCTTATAATTGGTAAAGAGGAGGAAAAGTGGACGTCACAGCAGGCAGAAAAGGTGTTTCACTGGGCTTAGGATAAGAATCATAAATTCTGACTGGAGCACTGCTGCTCAGCTGCAATGCACCTTATGCGAACAATTCAAATGGCCAGTATTTTTAGGTGTTTAGTTACTCCTCCAGCTAGCCAAAATTATTCAAATGTTCTTAAGAACTGTGTTTACAAGGAATTGATGAGGGGGCATACAAGACACCAGCCGCTAACACAGAAATGTGCCTACGGGTTCAGAGCAAACAGTGCTTCTCACAACTGCTCCATGCCTCTGACCATATGGTGCTCATCTGTTCATCTCCCCAACCATTCATTTGGACTAGGATGTTGAACTGTGCCAAATAAGCTTCCCAGGGAGTTTTCTCACACGGATACAGGGGAGGATGGTTGTGTTATCCAAGCTGAGCCAATCCAGCCTCTCCCCTCCAGGCCTTTATGAATAAAAGTAAGATGGAAAACTTGCAAACACCCTGCATCAGTCACCATCTCCAGTGGCCCAATCCCTAACCCAGACAGTTGTCTTCTAAAGTCCCTATAATTCCCTTCTCAAAGCTATTGTTTAATTGCCCAGCTCCTGAGTGCCTTTTTCTGTCAAGAAATTTCAAATTATACAAACTTCCCAGTCTTCTCTATTCCTGGAAAACCTGTTGATCTAGGACTTCATGTCTTCCTTTCATTTTATTGAACTAGACAGAGTTCTGTAGTTTTGAGCATGTACTCAGACAAAGATATCATTTCTAACAATAGTTCATTGTCAATTCTTTCTGGAAATTTTCCAGATGTTGCTTTAATTCACTTTGTGGAGTCTCCTGGCTCAGTTTTAAGTCTTGTTTCAATTCCTCTTGGTCCTATATCAATTCCTCTTGGCTATTTTTACATCTATGAGCATCTCCATTATTTATTGCATATTGATTCGACAGCCATATGAACACACAATATGCTTTTCTGCTAACACCAGTTTCAGTGCTTCCTGTCCCAAGAAACTAAGTATTTTTGATCTAATGGATTGTCTTTCTGAGCTGGGAAAATTGATTCTGTTAGTGAAATATGTCTTTGATGAAGCTAATATCAAACTAAGAGTGAAAAGAGTTTTTCTACCTAAACAGTAAAGGCAGAAAACGAAGTATTTCCTCAATTTTAAGGTCATTTTCTTTTTTCCCTTAGTACAGCATTCAAAGGAAACTCCTTATTTTTGCCTCTTTCCTCCCCTCTAAGCCCCAGATCTGCACTGAGAGGGACAGCTTGGGGAAAGAGGGATGCTGGCCCCAGAGCAGCCTGCTGATTCCCCAGCTGCTGGCTTTCTGGGGTCTTTCTTCAGGCACTGGGGGCTGGTCCAGAATCCAGAAATATTGATTTTAAATGTTCCCACCTGTGTTGAGATAAAGATATGTTCTTTGTTTCATGACTTGGACTATAATTTTAGGTAGGACCTACAGTGATGTAACTTCTTTGTACAACACTACATAATTTTATTGCCTGAGGAGTAAAAATGCTTCTGCAGAAGTAATACACTGTTTTTTTCCTCACAGCTTGCCTTCATACACATCTTACTCTGAAAAGTTTATTGCTGTTATGGTTGTCAATATACATATTATTTGAATGGAAATTTACTAGAAGCTAAGTACCACATCCTGGTTTGTCTTTTATCACATTCAGCTGAAGATATTAGTGAAGAAAATTAATTCTTAATCAACTTGGAGATAAATGATATAGAAATTCTGATTTTCTTGTTACAGTGTATGCAACTTCAGTTCTCTTAATATTATACTTTATTCAGAAAAGTCGATTTGTAGTGATATGAATCAGGAGACAGTAATAAATCTGACAGCCTCATATATCCAAAAAATATTCTTCATAACAACAAAAGAATTGAAAAAAGAAAATAAAAAGGGAAAAAAGGAAGAAAAAAATTGGAATAATGATAATCACAAAACATGTTCAGATTTTCACTCAGTTGCAGCTTTGCAAGGAATAATAAAGAATCATCTTTAAAACTTCCAGTTTCAAATGATGGGGGCTGTGTTTCTCTTTCAAGCATGAGTGGAACTTAAAACACCTGGAACAGTATAACCTTTGATTCTATTTACAAACTTTAACCACCCTGACTTCATTGCCTTTCACACACTTTAAAAATAAGGGTAAGCTCATTATTATTTTCTATTACCATACACGATAGTGGCAGATGCACTCCCACAATCAAGGACAGAGTTCTCCACGATAAACACATTTAAGGTACATAAGAAAACCACCTCTTTTTGAAATTTTGAATAGAAGCATCTTACATTGCTTTTCTTGAGCATTCTTTACAACAAAGAAAATAATTTTTGATCCAAGAAGTTCTCTAGTTAATCCCATGTCATTTGACTTAAGGGTCTTATCAACAAAGAAAGTTTCTTTTTATTCTTTTCAAGGGTGTGAAAGGTTAAGAGAAGTACCATCTCTCCAGACTTTCACTGCTGCACTCCTTTCAATAACAAAGCCTTCACATCTCTGCTTCTCTCCTTATTTCTACCACATACTTCATATCGAGTACCAGCAGGCAAACTTGATGAGGGAACCCAAACATGAAAAACTGGGATTTCTAGGTCTGTCTTTGTCTTTTGTGCTTCCCTTTCTCCCACAGTGCCCCTGTGCAGTCTCATGTCTTGCCACCACCCAGCTCTACTGTCCACTGCTCTTGTGTGGGTCTCTTGTCAACACAGACTACAGGAAATACACCTGTGCTACAGGAAATACACCTCCTTGAGGTTTTTTGTCAAAACCGTGTAAACTTTTACAATCAAATCCTTTCATTTCTTATATCTAAACACAGAATGTAATCTCTTTTTCAGCCTATTCTAATTACAATTTGCTTCACTTCTGAATTGCAAGATGCATTCTGCTCCAGGTCTAAATTTGGTAAAAGAAATTAATTTGAATTTAAAGTATTTTATAACATTGTAGCATTTCAAATTTTAGTAATTCAACATCTATCTTGTGTTTCTTAAATTCAATGCTTAGATCACATGTTGAACACACTTTTCCCTTCTTCACACTTGAAAGGGAATTTATGTCCAGAATCTATAATTCTTGTGCCACTGAGCGGAATATTAACAGCAATATTTATTATTTGTATTATGTTAGTGTCTGCAAGTAAAATTTGGCTGAAGGCCCCATGGCATTAATCAATGTAAACATTGTTACCTCTTGAGCAGTACCTAAACATCGCTTCATAAGAACATTAATAATTTGTAGGGCCAACTATCAAACTCTTTAATATCTTCCCTCTGTATCCATGTATTCCACTGTATAGACAGGAAAAATAGGGGAAGAAGAAGGGATTCTATTTCAGTTTTCATTCATATGCTTGCAGAATCTAGGCCTTAAAACGCAGGTCTTGGCAAGGTATGAGGTGTCCAAGGCACTTGAAACCTAATTAAGTCTGTGAAAAGAATTCTGATCCTAAAATAATGTTTACATTTTATGTAAGTTTTATTAAAAGCTTCACTTATGAAGATGAAATTTTATTTTTTCTTTATTTTTGTTTTAGTTTCGATGCTGCATATATCTATTTGGGTGTCATCTAAAAGAAGATATTTGTGAAATGGGAATGGTTTTCTTTCTTTCTCCCTGAAAGATCTTACACATCCTGTTTCTCTCCTCATCATGAAGACTTCATGCCATGTATATCAGAATACATCTGTGAAGTTGCCATCAGACAGCAAGAAACCTCAATTTCTGCTCTGTTTCTTGAAGGTGGTTCCAGAAATTGCCTTTTTTTCTGACCTATATATACTTATCTCTTCTCATTCTTTCTTAAATAGGGAATTTTTTATCTTTTTTATCTTTTTTTCTTTTTTTCCCATTCTTCAGAGTGGTGTTGCATCACTAGTCATGAAGTGATTTGGTGACAAAACAAAAAAACCATGAGCCCAGTGGATAAAGTTAATAGTTATTTCTTAAATCTCTGGATTTGGCTTATCACTTGAGAGGCATAAATAGATCCTTTACTTTTTTTTCTCTCTCTGAATTGTTAGGCTGAACATTAGTCATTTTTATATATGTTCTTATCTGCAGATGACTCTAAATACCTCCATTTTAAACTATCTTAAATGATTCAGTTTCATAATTTTTGGAAGATAATTCTTGTTTGATTCAAAAACACAGAAGGGAGACTAATGTCAGATAATCTTCATGTAAAGAACTGAAAAAAAATTCTAATATGACAGATCTTCATATGCAATGCATTCATGAGAAAATTTTTTCCACCAGCCCCCATACACTTACAGTGTCAGCCTCCATGCTCAACCTTACAGAATTGTCATCCACCCTCTCTGAAATGTGATGTACACTGAGCAAAAGTTCAAAAAACTTTCAGATATGAAAGGAAGTTTCAAGAAGTTGGGCAACAAATAGAAGTACCAGAAGCTAGAATAAATACTGCTACATGTCACCAGCCTAACAAGTGAATGTGTAGCAAGAAATTTATGACAACAACTCTAGAAGAAAGAATTTGTTGCCCCAACTAGAAATAAATCATTCAACAATATGAAGATATCAGAAAAATAAGAATCAGGAAGCTGGAGTCAGCAGAACCCAATTTATATCTAGTGTGCATCCCGAAAAGCAGGGGGTCTCAAAACCTAGTGACAGCAAGAGACAACAACTACTGTGGCTTTTGCTGACAAGACCTTTACCACACTTGCTTGCCATGTCTTTTTCCATACCATCAAATGAAAAGTTTGTATGAAAACTTCTGTGGTAAAAGTGCACATATAGCTATCAAAATGGTGACAGCATCAATATTTGTTCTTGCCTCAGGGGAATTGAGGGGCACACAAGAACAGAACCACACCTCTCAGGGACAGTGATCCCCTTATCTCCAATCCATTCATGAACCAGGCCGTGCTCTGCCAGCAATTGCAATTGCTATTCTGCAGTTTCTAACCTGAAATTAGGCCACTGAAATTCAGGCCACAGTTTCTCAGGGAACAAAGCCCTGGCCACTGCACACCAGCTCAGAGAGGGGACCCTTGCCCCAGCCGGTGCCACTGCTCCAGACCAGCTCCCGTGGCGGCCTGGCCTCACTGGCTCCATCCAGCTCCAGACCAGCTCCCGTGGCGGCCTGGCCTCACTGGCTCCATCCAGCTCCAGACCAGCTCCCATGGTGGCCTGGCCTCACTGGCTCCATCCAGCTCCAGACCAGCTCCCATGGTGGCCTGGCCTCACTGGCTCCATCCTGGGCCCAACCTTCCACACACTGCTGGAGACTCACTCATGTGTTCTTCACCTTTCCTGGTCTAAGAAAGAGTGATATTCACTCATTTATGCTTTTGGTATAAAAAGTGGAACATTGCCAGCAGTAATAAAATTGATCTACTTTTTGTTTGGTTTTAGGTCTTTATAAACCCAGTCATTTAAATGGGCAGATGTAGCCAATACCTCATATGTTTGGGCTGGGTCTTCAGGTAGTCTTCATGTGTCTTCATGGCAGTCTTGTGTTGTACAATGAGCTTCATTCAGTGATTTCTAGGTGATTTCACATTAATACCAATATAGCTATGAAGAAAAAAAGGGGATTGTCCTTCAAAATTTTTATTTTATAATAAATAATTTATTTTGTTTGGATTTCTGTGTGCATATATACATGCATGTGTGGATGTATTTTACTTGCTCCAGTTACACGATAGATAGGCTTTCTTATGACTTCAATTCCAATGTAAAATTTTAGTTGTTATGATCCTTTAATTTCTTCAGTGTATACTCCTTTATATTAAAAGTGGCTCTGTAACTCCTAATAAGTGTGAGCAAGCTGTATAAACGCTTTAGCAAAATTGCATCTGAATGATTGTAATTCAAACAAACCGATGATACAAATGCATATATTTACATTTTACACAACGAATAAACCCAGTGTGTATGACAAATCATCCTGTGAGTTAATGACAGAGGTACCAAATAGATTTCTGTCTTCATGACACTACTAATTGTTTCAGTGGAACTCCTCCCATGAGAATGAAGAGGTAGTTGAAGACTTGACAGTGATAGGTATTTAACCACATTCCAACTCTAGGTCAATATTCCTCATATCAATTTAAGCTTCACTGAAATCATGGGAAGTATGTCTATTTATATTTGCTGTCGAATTTTTCTCCTGCTCATATTGTGAGATCATCCTTAAGTAACTTGTATCTGATTTCTGATGCAAGCTTATATTAGGTCAAGTTCTGAATAAACTCAGTTAAATTCTCGCTGAAGGTGCAGAACTATTGCCTGTAGCAGCTGATAAACAGTTATTTTAAAAAGACACATTTTATCTGGGCTAGTAGTAAATGCAGTTTTATAAATTTATCTGATTTGATTTCAAATCCATACAAGTTTCAAATGTTCAAAGAGTTAAATGAAGCACAGAAGTTATCAGACTTATATTCACTTAAGTATTCATGAGGAAAATCACAAAAAAGACTGGAGCAAGGAAAAGCAGAGAATACATAAAACATATAATTAAATTGACAAGGAAGTAGTGAGAAAGAGATCAAAAGCAAAATTGTTTTCTGCATTTGAAATTTTTTTTGATTTTTAAAAATTTTGTTCTTTTCAGGATCACATGAGAACAAAATGTTATTCATGTTAATACTTCTTTGTGCTGCTGTGATGTTAAAAAAATTCTGAATAGACTTCTGAAGGCTTTATTGATGAAAATGGTTTTCTGCAGAAGGGTGGTAGATATTTGAGTGACAGCTGCTGATTTCTTCCTGGGCCATAGGTACTGTGGAGGAGGAAGGAAAGATGTCATTTATAATTTTGCTCATCCATTTTCAATATTCCTGTTAAAAGACTGTGTTGGGATCCAAAAATTCAGACTAATTTTCAAATATTGATGAATAGTCACATGTTTTTTTCTGATTCCAGGGACATGGGTGTTCACATTCATTCTACTAGCTACTAACTTTTAACTTATGATTTAAAGATTGAATAAAGTGTTAAGTTAAATGTTCTTTATGTTATGACTAGTGTTTCCATTTCACTCTGCTCAGACAACTGTTTCAAATTGCATTCTCAGATGCTACTCACAACCTACTCCAGTACTGCATTTTAAGCCTTGCATTTCTCTATTTGGATTTACTCCCCTGAGTTTCCCAGAATTTGTCATTACTCTGGTTTCTGAAAGTTTAAGCAGTTTACATTCTTGCAAGTCTCAGACCCCTTGCAAACAAAACACTCCCATCTCTTCTGCTTTTCCTTTTGGCGATCTGACACAACCTGATTGCTTTGGCTGCTTCATGCTTTGCTTTTAATCACTTCAGATGTTTTGGATATTCTGTTATAAACAGTGATTTACCCATATATTCTTGGTTTAAAGATTTGGTTTAGCTTGCAAACATGAATATTTTTTTCTCAGTCTGTGTTTAACATAACCATTGATCATGTTAGTCTACTACCTTTTCTTAAATCAGACATTTTTATTTTAGTCATAAAGCAACTATTCCTGGTAACTAACTAAGTAAAGGTCTAATATTTTAAAAAGCAATTCCACCAAATTTCTCCTTAACCAGAGATGAATCCAGCATCCAGAAGTGCATGAATTTGGAGGGAGAAAAGAACTAAAGCAGGTATCTGTTATATATTCCTTTAATGAAATTATGAGGCCTTGTGCTTCCTTCCAGGAAGAAAACAAGTCAGGTTAGAAATCTGCTGCATGCACACTTTCACTGTATAATTTGGCTTCTGAAGGATTTATCACAGAATAATCCTTACCGGTATAGAGGCAGGATGTTAAACTGTATTCACTCGGTGTAGTTACTACATTCAGGTTCAAACTGATTGCCATATCTGAAAGAAAGAGTCCAACTCTTCCACATTCACAATCACTGGGATAACAAATGCCATTTCATACCTTGACAGCTTGATGAGGCTAGCCTTGAGGATTTTGTTTGTCGATTTTGTTGCCTTCACAGCTGAAACTATTCATTACTATGTCCGGAAGATCAAAACTATATTTTTTAACAAATACACTATTCATTTAAAAACAAAGAGAGCATCCAAATCTGGCTTCAAGGCTTGCACTACATTTGGACTCCCAGAATCCTTGATTTTCATGACTCTTGATTACCCAAAATTATTTTCCTTTTAAAAAGTGTATGAGATCTACCAAAAGAAGGAATAAGTGACGTGAGTAAAAACAAAAAAAAATAAATAAAAAAAGAAAAGAAAGGGAAAAATCTTAGGAGATGAAAACATTTAATGTGCTTTTGCTTTTTTTCCCAGTGTCTACTGATGTTTCCCACTATTTGTTCATATTGCAAGGTGTGAACCAATACATTGGATAAGAAAACAAAGAATCAAAATTAAATACTCTTTTACTATAACACAAATTCAGGAACTTGACAAAACAGCAAAATATTGATCTCTCAGAACAGCCATTTTAGCTTCAGCAATGTAAACATCTCTCACTTTTGATTTAAAAAATGTTAAATTTCTTTCATAAAGTAAGATTTTGGAGCATGCTGAAATGAGCAATTGCAAGAACTTAGGCACTTCAATGAGGCTGATAAGTTGAGACAAGTGAATTAAGGTTTCTTAAAAAACTTAGAGTTTAAATGCTTTATTGACATATATGATGTCTTTACAAAAGAAGATATTTGAAAATGCATTTAAATATAGTACATAGTATTGCAGAGGTGGATAAAAATAGGTGAACATCAAATATATTTTTATAGTAAATTTAGGAAAAAAAATTTAGAAGAAGAGAGAGCATAACGAGTACTTTTCTCAGACATATACTTGCAAAATATCATTTTGTTCTCAAGGTTAAAGACAGCCTTGTTATTTTCCACGACAAGGTATAGCACTGAAATTTCAGTATATTATTTTCAGGCTGTTTCTAGTGTTAACTATCAAATTCTATAAAAAATCAAATGTGTGTTGTCTTGCAGGTTTTGCAAAGAAGTCTAAAAGAAAGCCCTTTAGACTTACTACATATCATTACTGTGTGAGATTTTGTACTGAAACAGACTCACAGTAACATACATGTGTTAAGCTAAACAGTCATAATGTTGTACTTTCTAAAATCCTTATTTTTGCTTCATATTTTCAACATAAATAAGTATCATACACCTGAATCCTGCATTTATCTTTGCTAATTCATTTCTTTCATTTGGTAGTTATGAGACAAATATTGATGAGACAATGTTATCACAATTAAAAGATGGACAAAATGACATCACTGCAACATTGTTTGGGGAATAAGAGCATCACACACTGAATTAAAAATAAGGTTTATTGCTCAGTTTTCTCACAAGAGAAACCACCCATTTTTCTACTGATGTGACAGTAAATCTAGATGTTGAGGTAGCCACAGAAATTGGGGAAGGGGTAGAATCTAGTCCAGAGAGTGTTAATGTGCCAAGGTTTCAAGGAGAAAAATGTGGCAGCAGTAGAGAGGGACTTTTCTTTTAGTCTTGAAGATAAACTAGGAAACCTGTAGAGCTCCTTAGAAACTAAAATAAATGCTGGAGTTCCATTTGTAACAATTATCTTTGTATCAAAGAAAATCTTGGAAGCTGTCACTCACTCTTTGTTTTCCTACTACCCCTGCTGCCTTCTGACGGGCAGAAATACTAATGCATACATAGAAAATAACTATATTTTTTATTAATTATAATTAGCTACACAGAAAAGATTTAGTTTTGGTGAGTAGCTTTTTGCTTGTTTTTAATGTCTGCTTAGATAATGGAACTCACATAGCAGAAGAACATTTTCTAAAGGTATTAATGAATTTTGAGTAACACTGAGAGTGAGGGTCAGTGGAAATACCAGAGTGACAAGAAATAATTGAATGTCTTCAGAGATGTTAAGGCATGTGCAGAGCACATCTAAAACACCCATAAGAACCTGTACATATAACACAATTCCATAAGAAAAAAGGAATAGTAGCTAGTAGCCCTCTTATGTTGTTAGAGATCAGATTAAAACTTATTCTCTCAGTAAAACATGGCCTCTATGTCAAAAAAATATATATAAATCTATAAATTGAGTGAAAATGAAGGCTCTACCAAAAAGGAGGCTCAAGACTTTGGCTGAACAGCAGCAGGAAGGAATTTAACATTGAATCTGAATACAAAACCTTCCATAAATAGTCATTTCCCAGCTCTGTATGTTTAACAGAGTCAGGAGGGTAAAGAATGGGCTGATAAATAAATCCATGGAAGAATTAGTAGTTTTGAACAAGTGATAGTGATGCTTGCTCAATGTTAAAGGCAAATTTAACAAACCAGGGCTATTGAAAATCAAACTATATAGAAACAGCTTGGCAACAGCTGGTATTAGTGAATGTACCTATTCTAATTTACACAAGCTGAAACTGGCTAACATTAAATTCACTTATGAGTTGGCTCTAAGGTTGGCCTGACCTCTTGATTTCCGAATGTTCATGGATACTGTGAAACTGCCTGTTCAGCCAGGAATATTCCTATTCAGTTCCTGCACCTGGGACCTCAGAGGCTGTTTGGAAATATTCTCTCTGTTCTGAAATGCAGAAATCTCAGAAGATTGATTTTTTTTTTAGACAAAGACCATATATATCATTTATGGCTACCTTTTTAATATTTTACTTTTATGCCCAATACTCCAAGGGAATCTGGCACCTGGTAAGTTTCTCTGGTGTCTACAGATGCTGTCATTGTCTACATTTAAATATTTTTTTAATTTAATCCTCAAAATGTGTTGTTGTTTTAGAAGGCAAAAAAATGATAATAAGCTTGTTCACACTTTAAAAAATAATCATTATTCTGATAGTCCTTATCACAAATTAGAAATCTCACTCTGAAGTCTACTAATACATTTAAAAAAAAAATATATATAGCAACAGGTTCATTCAATAATTTTTTTTCCCACATCCGTGGGGTTGTAAGTAGATTCATGTACTGATCCAGTCGAAATAATTTGCACATCTGAAGCATAAGAGAGTGTACAATAAGAGTCAGAATGCAAAGAAATATTGAAATATGTATATGTTTTCCACAGACATTATATTTGTAGGAGATATAAGCTATGATTTACAGGAGCATTTTAGTTATTTGGTTTAATATTTACAGGAGATACAAGCCAGATTAAGAGATGTATTTGAAGTATCTTGTCAGTGAAAGCTTCAAGCTTGTGGTTAAGAATGAAAAACTTGTTATTGTCAGTTGAGTTATCACTAATGAAACACAAGAGTTTCAGTACACAGTAATGAGTGTCAGAATCAGAGAAGTCAGAGAAGTAGATTTCTGAAATATTAAAACTTCTTTATTGCCTATGTATGAAGAAAGTGATTTATTAAACAAGTTGCTGAAGAACAAAAGGAAAAAAAAGCCCATTCATTTGAAATGCATTTTCCCTATCCCCCCTAAGAACATATTTATAAACCTGTACGATAAATGGAAAAGGTAAGCAAAGAATAACATTGGAATGTGCACTTATGGAAAAAAAAAATGTAAAAAATCTGGCCAGCTGGTAGAAAAGTAGAATTAATGTGCCTTTGTGTATCAGATTTGCAAGAATGCAAATATTGCAGCTTTTGGTCAGCTGGTTTAAAGATTAATTTCAAACAACTATTTTCCTTAAGGAAATGGACTAATAATAGGTCATAAGCATGAAAACAGGGCTGACTCTGCCATAAAAGCAGAATAGGTTGCCAACTAGAGCAGCAAAATATTGAGGGCAGCAAAATTAATTGTGAGCATAATGTGTGGGTCTGCAGATCTTTTTCCTCATTGTCTTAAACTGCAAGGCTTTTGGACTTGTATGCATATGTATGACTAAATCAGTAGATCAAGTGAATTTTATTTAAATGATATTTTAAAACTACAGTTATATAGACAAAATCTTAGTATTATTATAAAATAAGATACCACCTATCTAACTTTGTTTTAAAATACATCCTTACTTATCATACTACAGAGTTTTCTCTCAGAATCCCTTAAATTTTCACCTAAGACTAGTGTTAAATACAAGACTTCCCCCCTAGAAAACCCCAACAGACAAATAAACACAACAAAAACTCAACAATAAAATAGTTTATTTGATAATTTCATCTTTGACTGCATGTCTCCAGACATCCAAAAGGACTCAAAGCTTTGACTGGCAATATCTTGTTCTGATACAAGTCTATTAGTCTATATCTACCATTTGCCACTTAGTATTGCACAGTCTTAATTATCCTCAATAATTTGGTGTTATCAACAACATTTCTTATCCCTGACTTGTCACTCTTTGTAGAATGCATTACTTGAACATTAACCTGATCTGATATGCACGCTAATAACTCTTTGTGGGTCTGAGTAGTGTAAACCTCAAATTTGAGCAGTAACAAGGATTTTGAGCAGTAACCTCAACATGAAGAAACACTGCATTGGTACAGAATCTGATGCACCTTTCAGACCATCAGAAAGGAGCATAAAAGAAAAGTGATATATAAAGGCACAGTATTGTGTGAGTTAAGGTACCCAGGAAAAGTGGCACCCAGGTTTCTGTTGTCTAAAGTGAGGGTGGACTAGAACCTAAATTAGCCATAGAACCATCACTATTTCATTGTAGCTGCAGCATTTCATTTACACTGCTGCCATGAGCTCTTAACAAAATGCCAGCAGTAATTTCCAAGCTTTATTATTCTCTTCTAATTTGCTCTTTTTTCTGTCTACTACCTTGAATTTTTCAACTTTTGAAATGTGATGGAAAGGTGAACTTTGATATATCAACTGAGGTGGTAATTCCTAGTTTGCTTGGTGGACAGTGTTGGAATTCCATGTGGACTAAGCCCAACAACACAGTTAAAGCAAAAGAAAAAAAAAAAGTAACAAATTCAGATAAATTTATTGGACTAGAAATTATCATATTTCAAACTGATTACACCACTAGCATATTCTATTTCCTTGTGTTGTCTGATTTTCAGAAGAGGAAATGTATTCCTGTAGGAAGGAAGGACGGATATAATCATAGAAATTTCATCGGTTTTGCAAAACAATCTTTCTGAATTTGGGCTGCTTCCTCCTTTGTTGCAGCTGCACAGACTTCAAAGTCAGGTTCAACCACTAGGGAATTTTGTCAAATTTGCAAAGATAACAGTGATTACCAAGAATGGGGTCAGATTAGGCTGTAAACAAGCAATCAATGAGAGTTTTTAAACAGCAGAACTATGTATAAGCCAAACCTAACCAAAGTTCTTAATCAGAATATACTTTAAAAAAAACTCCAAATATATAAAGATAGAACACAATTAAACCAGAGATAGTAAAATCTAATGAGTAGCTCAGTTTTCTTCTCTTTTCAATTCTATCATGCATAGTAAATTTGAGTGAGACACCTGGCTGGCACCCAGCATTCATTAAAATCCTCAGCTCTGAAAGAGCAAGTGTCATCTCAGCTGTCTTTTGCCTGCTTTGCTGCTCACTGCAGGGTTCAGGAGGGCTAATGGAGCTAAGGAGTCCTGCTGCCTTGCTAAAGATTCTCCCTTAGCAAAGGATTATTTACCTCTGCTGGACCTTCACAGGACTTGCATTTCTTTTACTCTGCCTCAGGGCATATCTCTGCCTTCCCCTTTCTACAAACACTTGTCTTTGCATCACTGACTGAATGAATATTTCCTAATCTTGATCCTCCCGAGTACATGCTCCATGCAACTAGAGCTGACTGAACTACATATGGGAGCTGTAAATATTATTTTTTTTGCCTTTCCAATAATTTGGGGCATACATGAAAAGCTGAAGAGGTGTTCAGTCTGTGATGGCATTCTATTTTGCATACAACAAAAGGACTCCCCTGGTGATGCACTTCTCCAGGTACAAGACAAAGTCATTGAGATTGGTCTACTCATTGACCTCACAACAATGTGCAAGCACAGACCTGTACATGGAGCATGTGGGAAAAAAATGTAAATTATGGGAAGATGCAGCTGGAAAGCTCTTAATGGACATACTGGTTATGAGCATTCACGTGCTGATACTGGTCACTGGAATTTGTTTCAGGAGTTTTTGCAGGAATTAATAAATACAGACAATTTAGGCTTCCAGTAACTTCCCATATTACCAGATGTCAGAGAGCAGAACAGCCCAAATTATTTGTAGCCTAATTAATAATCACATTTTATTGAAATAGCTTGTTTACTTTTCTAATTCACAGTAATTACAGGGATTATAAAATCATGTAAGGAAAAAATATTTCAGTTTTGGGTAATTGTGAGAGTGGTGTCATTTTCTGATGACAATCAGGATTGTCAAGACAATATTGCACAGCAATGTCTTTGGGATTAATGCACTTGGGATGCAAAAAATATGTTCAAAATGCCTTTTAATTTGTGACCATCAGTTGAGCATATGTCATAAGTAAATAAGAAAACAATGAGAACAAGGAAGATGTTGGTGAGAAAACCTTAACCTGAAATAATAATGAGAGAGACAAAAACCTGGTATCATTCCCCATACCTGCCCCAAAATACAAGTCTGAGCTGCCCTCTCTTTAAGTCATTTCACACCTAACAATAACTTTAAATGTCCCCTCTCTGAGCTCTGTTCTGGTGTTCCTACACCTCTCTAAATGTCAAATAGTGGCAGCAAGGCTCACATCAATAAAGTTGCCTAAATTCCCCCAATGAAAAGTCACATGCATCACTAATGTCAGTGCTGGAATCCAGTTGTGTGCCATGTAATGCTCCATCTGTCTGTTCTTACAAATACAGTGGAAAGATAAAGGGAGAAAATAATGTACATATTTTTATTATTCACATCATCCATTTTAATACATTATATTTGTTTTGAGTTTTACTAATATCATTATACTCTTAAATAATTTTTTCAAACTTTATATTCTTATTTTTCCTCTTGTCCTTTTCTTTTTATCCTTGTCTACAGCATCTCAAGAATAAAATTTTCACACAGAATTTGGAAGTGACATTTACAAAAGAGAGTGGTTCAAGTACAGCAGAAATTTGCACATTAACTTTCTTATTTTACATCTCAGTGTATGAAAAAAAGGAATCAATTGGAAATTCACACCAGGTTTGCTACTTCCAAGATGTCTCCCTCTCATTTAATAATCCATAAAAGTAATACTGATCCTCTATGAAGACAAGATATATTTTAAAGTTTCTTTCAAATCTTCTTGCCATAGAAAAAAATTATGAGATTACAAAAGAAATTCCACACAGGAGAGCTTTGGTGCTGCCACTGTTCCTGTAATGCCAGAACAGATTCATCTCTGGAATTGCTCTAATCTGTCATTTTTTTAAATATATATGATATAAAAAATATGTTGGTCTTTAGAAAGGATTTTTCTCCTTTTTTTTTTTTTTTTTTTTTTTTTTTTTTTTTTTTTTTTTTTTTCCATTATTGTATCATCCATTCATTCACAAATTCACAATAGGTTGTCTTATTCATGGTTGTTTTATTCATGTACTGGATTAAAGTGTCTGGTGGGATAAATCTTACATCCATATAATGCACCATTTTTACTACAATTGAGTGCATTCATCCAGAATGAGAGCCCCATTGGCTAAATCAAATCATTCAGGATAAATGCAAATTACTACAGCCTTCTCCTTTTCTTCTTTTTTAACTCTAAATAACTTGAGTATTTCTATGTACGTAAAAAAAGAGGGGCAACCCTCCTAACATATAGTATGATCTATATGCAAAACATGAAGGGTACACAAGTAGATTTTCTTCCCTTATTTCCTTCACACAATTAATTAGTATGTAAAAAAAAAATCCTCTTTGCTCTTAAAAGGAAAAATCTTTACAACAAATGGGAATGTTCTATGAATAACCTCACTCTTTCATTTTTGAGTAGGAAAACTGAGGAAACAAAACTTTTTTAGTAAACAGCCTTAGGAGATCTTTGTTAAGTATAGTTTCTTTGCAAGTTTTTGAGGTTTCCCTTTAACAGCATGGAATACAAATAATCCAATTATATTTGCCTGTGTAGACAGGTTTGATAAGGTTTGGCTTTTCTCCAGGTTACTCACATAGAAAAATGTATGCCTCACATTCTGACCTGAAGTGGGATAGGTTCACATGCAGGTAGTCTTGAGTGGTGTAAACCGAGACTGCATTTCATGAGAATTATTTTGCCTTCCTGACTGTGGAAAAGGAGAGAAGTTTTTACATTGAAAACTAAGGAGAAATCCATTATGAATGTTAGAATAGTTTGATGGGGCCTTTTTGAGTATTCTCTTAGTGTTGATGCGCACGGACATGCATGATTATGCAACAACAGAAACTTAAAATATCACTGTCTGAATGAAACACAACACCCTGTTGTTGGTCTTTCTGGGCCGCACTCAGACATTTGGCTCAATTCAAAGAGTAAATGGAAAGTAGTTTGGGGACAGGAAATGTTTTGTTAAGGCTTATTGAGGGCTTAGGTTTTGTGGGTTTGTTTTAGGCTTTTTGGATTTCTGCTTGCAAGTTACTTAGTGATAATGATAACTGAAAATGTTATTTAGTCTGTTAGATTCCACAGTTTTGCATGCTTCAAAAATTAAATGAGAGCTTTAATTAATTTAAAACTATCTTACGGCACATATGTTACTTTTGTTTGCGTATGTTGCTGGAAGAGAGCTAAAAACTCCACACCTAAAGAAGTCAAGACAAAAACTACAGAAAACATCTTTACATGAGGTAAGTAAATCTCTATCAAACCAGGGTGAACAGAGCCATCTTCTTTCTTTCCCTCATTATCAAGATTTTCAAGAAGCATGAGGTAAATGAGGCCATACAACAATTAAGTATTCTCATTATCAAAGTAAAATTTTAAGCAATATTTTCACACATCATACTGTAAAATGAACAATCTTTCAGATTCCATTGCTCTACTAAGAACATTGTTTGCATTTCTCAAGAAGCAAATCACAAAATTACCAGCTTGTTCTGTATTGTGAGGAGTGGCAGTATAAATCAGAAATCTACAATGAACGGAATGTATGTGCTGCACTTGGTCATATTTTTGGACTGGTAAAGAACTTGTGATTAGAAGACAAACACAGTGAGTAGAAATTTGAAGAAGATACAGAAGTAGCTGTAAGATGAAATAGTGAGAGCAAAGATCACTGCTGGTACCTGAGGTGTGTTATCTGCTTCTGTTTCACTCCACGCTCTCCTTTCTTCAATTTTGCATACCTGTTTTGTCAACACTTGAAAGAGTTATCTTTAAGCAGAAACATTTTAAAAAATTTAAAGCATTAAAAAATGATAAAATAATTTTTTACATTAAAACCTGTCACAACCCTTCAAAATGTTAACAGTTATCTCTGTTTTGCATAGATACACTTCAGACAAATCTATGAAGCTTTATTTATGTTGACATTTTTCTCTGCCAAACAGCTATATCTTGACTGATGTATCAGAAACATCATTTGCATTTGTTTTTGGTAAGAAAGAAATAGTTTTTCTGCTAATGCACTGTAGCACCAGGACTCCTGGTGCTTTTGAGAACTCCCCTTTCAGTTCACTTCTTCCTTTCTCTGACCTTCCTGAAGTCCTTAGATACCTAAATCTCTATACCCCTAACTCACAATCTTGAATATAAGAATTTATTGACTTCACCTCCTGCCCTCCCCATCCAAAAAGAGAAACAGACACACACACAGACACACAACTCCATTCAATCAAATCCTTTCTCAGATCCTTTATGGCACCCAGCTACACCCACCCACCAACCCTGTGAACTCTGAATTTCAGCAAGGGCTGCTTCCCCGCCAGTGCTCACTCTCTGTTTTGGCAGGGCTGGCTCAGAGGAGCCCCATGGCCCTGGCTTGCTGCCATCTGCCTGCTCACCTGCCCTGCCCTGGCCTGGCTTCCTCACAGCACCATGAAAACAAGGCACCCACCCTGATGGGCATCCTCACACAGCCTGGCTTGTTTTTCAGGGGAAAGGGAAGGAGTGAGAAGGTGGTGGACAACTTCCCAATCTATTTTGTGCAGATAGCACTCAACAGGCTGTGCCTTTGTCCCCTTGCCTTTGCACCTCTCAGACTTTGAAGAAATGTTTCGATGCTGAAGACATCAAAATTTTCAGAGACATTGGAAAAGGGGAAAACAGAGAGGAAAAAGGGGGAAGGAAGGAGTATGAGGCTTTTAATGAATTTCTTTAACTTATTATTTATTCTTCACTTCCCAGAGGGCTCAAGTTTGTTCTGGAAACCTCTGGTAGTGTCTGCTGCATTCCACAGGTCAGTGACACAATGCCAGCACTTGGATAAACAAACTTTACACACCAAACTCTATTTCAAATTAATTGCAAATTATTTTAGGCCACTAATGAGGCCTGGTAGATTTCTTATTTTAAAATGAAAGGGATATTAACTGAAACAGGACACATTCCAAAATTTCTCATCACATAATTTTACTGGAAACGTACTACAACAGCAAAGTGACATCTGTTGTGTCAGTATTTATACTTTATACTCTTTTAAATGTTTTTGTTAAAAGATATTTCTTTTGGGAAAATTGCCACAGAATGAACACACAATATTGTTCTACATTCTGAACAAAATTATCAGCTAAAATTTGTAGCCATGTAGAATAAAACATAAAAAAATGGAAGTTCCTTCTAAGGAAGAATACTTTTTTTTTCCTGTTCACAGATCTATTTCCTATTAGAATAAACTAAATTTTCATCTGACCTTAAATCTATTCTTTGTATTTTTCTACAATAAGTGGTGCCCTCTTTTCACCTCACTTTTAGTCTGCTTCACAATTTGCAGTTCCACAGGATTTCCCCAAAATAACTGGTGATATAATTTTCCTCATACTTGCCTTACATATACTTCAGATATGTTGTTTTTTTCTTTTTCAAAGCAGAGCTTGCAGTGCTTTCAGCTTCTTAATGACTGAAGGAGATTAAGAGCTTGTTAGTTTTGAACAGAACTTTAGCACTATAAGCAGTATTTCACTCAAAACCAGCTCTTGGTTGAGTCCCAGATTTGTCATTTTTGACAAATGACATTTTCTGCCTTTTCATGACCTGGACAGAAAGTTAATGTGGTAGCCAGGTTTCCATTTCTATAGCTCAAGAACAGGCTTTTAGGATGTCATAGCTCTAAAGACAGCTCCACAGTCCACTAGAGTTTCTTCCATTTCCAGAACCTCAACATAATTGATGGCTCATCTGATACAGATGCTTGACACTGCACATTTAACAAAGCTCCTCAGTAACTATGAGCACCAGAGATGCCACCACTGCTTCACGCAGCTATCTTACAGAATTTTGTCAGCACTGCTCCCTTCTATTTCCCTATTCATTTCTCTGTGTCTATCAGAAAGGTTTCATCCAGTCTAACAGCATATTCTTCAAATAAAAGCAGGCTGGCCCAAATATTGCCCCTGCAGATGCCGGTGTAAATCCAAATTTGATTATGTTGGCAGATATCTTTTATGTGCACTCCTGTGTTAGTGAAGATTAGATTTGAATTCTTTCTAACAAAGACAATTCATGTGTGCGTTTGAACACTTCCATTTCTAGATCCTTGCCATACTGCCTAATTCTAATTCTTTTGTGGAAATGCATGTTGCACTTCTGCCACTCAGCTTTGATTGCAATTTTTCTTATCATTTGCCAAGTACAGCTCTGATTTCTGCACACAACCTTGCTTGGTCAGGACATTCAAGCCTGTTAATATTTCCATTTCAAAGCACCTTCAGCAAAGTAGCAGCAGCAGCAGCAATTCATCTCTTCACAGGATGCCATCTCTGTCTGTAATGACTGTTTCATCAATGTCCAGGACAGAACATCTATAACCCTGATCTGTGTTTTTCTTTGCTTCTTTATTCACTTTCCCCTGTTCTTGAATTTCTGCTTCCCACCTGAATTCATAATAAAAATATAGCTTCATTCTAACTACCTTTGGAAAGCTACAGGAACTTACCTGCTTTAATTTCAATCACATAAGGATGTAAACTATTATGAAATTTGTTTCAATCTACTAAATAACTAAATGAATTTGATGGGGTTTAGTATAATTTTCCCCTACAAAAGGTATGAACACTGACATCTTGAGTTGATAATACAAGAAAGTAGCTTCAAGCAAAAATATCAAGTTCATGAAATAAAACATTTTCTGTTCTTTAAATAGCTTGGTTGCTTTCCTTGTAATACATTTTATTAAAATAATATAGTATTTTGTTGATGTTCTGATGTCGTGCTATATTTTGTTGTTATTGCACACTAATCATTAGGGGTTTTATTTATGTATATATTTGAGCAAAATATTTGTTTTTAATCAATACAGGCTTTGCATAATATTCACAGAGACTGTTGCCTTAGGTTTTAGCTTTTATATTTTTCAGATTCTGTACTGCTTTAGTGTACAGTTCTGAGCTTCATATTTAAGGGATGGTAAGCTCTCTTCACAGAGTAGCTAAACAAAACAATTCCTTTCCTAGCTTGGGACCAAGGACCACCACCCAAATGTGAGGTCCAAGAGCATAAATCACGTGGACTGAAGAGAGAAAATAAGAAGGATGGGACTTCATAACCTAAAGCTACAACTGGACTGTTAACTCCAATATGCTAATGGAAAAAAAACTTTTGAAGGTGGGAGACCTCGTGACTGGTTGTCCATTGCTGTGACCATTTTGGGTTCATCTTGGGTGTTGCCCCGTCTGGGTTCTTGTACTGCCCATGGTGAGTCCATTGAGGCCTTTTAATAAATGCCTGCTTTATTTTTTAGCTCTGTCTAACGTCTGTCCTAGGTCAGCCTTTACAAGGCATCAGACTAGAATATTATGCTAAACACTATTATATCACCACAATTTATTTGGATTAATTTGATGGAAAAAAGTGCATTCATTAGTTCTGTCATTGCAAATCTGAAAAAATTGCTGAGATGTTTTAAGGAGTCTGCACTGAATCCTATGATATTGTGAACATAGTAATGGAGATTGGATCAACAAGGTGCTTTTTACATTGTAAATCCCTAACACTGGAAGATTATTTATTGGGTTTTTTAGTTTAGTGATGTAAGCTCAACACTGACTGTGCCATGATCATGTAAAAAGTTTATTCTCTTTCCTGAAACTGAAATGTTAGCTACTTCTTTGTTGTGGGGTCATGCTCTCTGGGATAGTAGGGGGAACAGAGGTTACATTTCTTAAGTTTGGAAGCTTTTACAAGCTGCTTCACTGAAAAGAATGGGAAAAGAAAATTTAAGAAGATAAAATGGAAGGGTCTCAGTCTTGTGAGGATACAGAAAACTCAAAACACGTTCACATGGATTTGTTCAGAGCAACTATTTGATGGTACAGGTTCCATTTACAAGCCACTTTCCTTATCAAATTGTCATGCTTACATTTGCAGATGTCACCTTGTGAGAATACTACAGTATAGAAATCTTATGGGATAATTAATTAACATTTTTCAATGTAATTAGTCATTGCACTATGACATATTAATGTATATTTATAATTGAAGTACTTGAACTACTGTTAGGCCAATGCATGTCACCTACTATTTTTCAAACCATTCATAAGTCTTTCAAAAATGACCATATAAAAATGGTCCTGTTCAGCAGAAAAAAATAAGATAATCAGGGAAAAAAATGCTAAAATTAAAAAAAATGTATCATGTAATGTAATTTTTTTCAGGCAATAAAATTATTCAGCATCTGTTATAGGTATCCATTGTCATTAATTTAATTTAAATGTCAAAGAAAAACACAATTGAAACTTTGTCCCAGTCATTGCTGAGAAGGATAAAATATTAAAGAATCAATATTTGTAGTATTTTAACATGATCAATATAGGAGTCACTAATAAATGTCACCATTTGACAACAATTTTCACAGTTACCAAAGCTTCTTCAGTTTTTTGTCGTTGCAAATAAATAAATAATTAAATGAATTAATAAGCTGTCTTATAACTGTTAGCGAATACTGACATCTTTATTGATGGTTATGGACAAAATTCTTGCCACTCTGAAGGCCAATAGAAATTACTTCTGTTAAGTTCAGTGAGGCCAGATTTTCACTCCATGTATGTGACATTTCACATAACAGACAAAATAAATTACTTCAGGATCTCAGTTCCAAAACCTGCATAATGCCTTTTTTATATGATGAATGAAACATATAACAGATGAAGTAGAAAAATATTGTCATGTATTACAGCTGCAGGGGAATATTAAAAACCTGGGTACTGAGAATTCACCATTGAACAACTTCCTGGCAGACAGGAAACTCATTCAGTGGTTCTGTAAAACAAAGAAATCTTCCTAGAACCATAATATTCAAAATAATTAAAGGAAAGCTACAGGCATAATTTTCTGTGATTGTATCTTATGATCAAAATTACTTCTATGCTCCTGTTCTGTACAGAAAATATTATTTTATTCTATGTTTTAACAGTATTAGCACAACTTACACAGTCTGAATGAAGTTAAATAATACAACTGGTCATTAAAAAAACTCTTTTTGTTAGAATGCTTGTGTTTTGTTTCACTATTTTCTATTTTCTGTCTTGATATTTTTGTTCTATTCAGAATTGTGTTGCTGGGAAGCACTTTCACTCATTTTTTTTTATGGAAAGAAATATTGCTACTGTAATCTGTCCCTCAGAAAGAAGAAAAATCATCAACATTATTTCTGTACAACTCCCACTTGAACCTGGGGACTTGTATTACACATTTGGCAGCAGAGTTGAAACAGATGCCATCTCTAAGGTCCTGAACCTCAAATTTTAAATTTATGTCTTTCCAAAACCCTAAAACACTTGATTTGTCAGTTCAGTTTCATGCAGAGATTCTTTTTTTAGTCATTTTTTCAAGCAACAAACTAGGTATACTTTTTTTATTCTGATATTCATCATATTCATGTAAATTCTCTGCAGTCAGTTCCTAAATAGTTCTGTGTACGAATGTGAATGCACTTCAAATTATTATTATTAATATTTTTACACCTCTTTTTCCAGGAACAATATTGAAACTTATGCTGGAACTTTATGTAACAGCACATGGGAAAGATTTGAAAGACCTCAGGTCTCCTATCAGTTCCTTGGTTTTAAGTGTATATTTCACTAACCTGCCCTCTAATGTGTTTTCTACTTTATGTAAACTTTGAAGAAAGGCCACAGCACTAACTGAAACTGTATTTTTACCATCTGGACCTGGTTTGTCCAGAAATACAGGAAAAATTGAACTGTTCCCTGTATGAGAGTCAAGCTCAAAGGTTAATCTGTGCCAAGCAGTAGAGGTGGAAAAAAAGTTCAGTAGCTGGAGCTGCCACTTCCCTACATATTTCATCCTGCTATACCTTCAAGACCTAGCCTTAAATTCATTCAGAGTCACTGGAGTTTACACAAGGCTAATATGTTCCTTTCATGACTCTTTAGTTGTATTAAAAATGTATCAAGTGTATGGCCTGCTATTATTCTGAAACCCTCTACTCTTAGTAAATTATTTTTATAGGAGCTCAAGCTGCTTATTACCCAACTCTTAATTGAGATGTACCTACGTACATCTCAAGTTATGGTTCCGTAACTCAACAAGAAACCCATCAGGAATTTGTACATCTGGCATTAAGTGTTTATTCTGTAAAAGCTGTGGTTCAGGACATAAAGTAATCTGTCATGAGTCCCAAATAATGGCAAGAATCCTCCAGTTATGTTTCACTGGAACAGCTCAGCAAGCAGATGGTGGGTCCTCACTGAGTTAGTAATGGAACACTCATTGACCTGAGTGGTGCAAGTAATGCACTAAATTAACTTTTAAAATCTATACATCCCTCGTAAGATTCTGCATCTTATGCAAAGAAATGTTTCAGTTTTGTCACGTATATTAGAACCTACAGATGTTCAATACTGACAGTGGAACAAAAGTGTATTCTGGTAGCCAGAACGTTATCATACAATGCATTTAGAAATACTACAAGGTTTGTGAAACTTGTTTACATCTGGAGTTTTCAGAACTAACAAATGTTTTTCTTTGCATAAGACTACTTATGTAATGTTTATCACTCTACATACTAGGCCATTCTTAATTGCTTCTAAGTTTTCATTGAAGTACAGGTCCATTTTTTTAAACAGATAAACAATATGCTTTCTCTCACAGTTTTTGGAGCTATTGCACTTCTATGGTGATTTTATTTTCACTTTTTAAAAAAATTCCTTTATGTGTAAAGTGTATTCCTAGTATCTGTCAGGACAGATTTAATATCAGAATTCACTCTCGAATAGCTCCATGAGAAAGATCAAAAATAGCCAAAGTCTTAGTAAAAAGCATGACTTCTTGAGCAGTATGAAGAAAGCCAATACTACTACGAGTTTATTTGATCTTGGTCTGTTATTCATCATGTATTTCTGCTGTTTCAGCGTCTGGTCTCAAACATATTGTGAGCAGAGTATGAATGAATTGGATATATTTGCTTGAAGAGAAATTTTGGCAGTTCTCTTTCATAGTGCAGCTGGGTCAAAGTGTTTTGGCTTCCAAAGAAGAGCTGAAGTATCTGCAAATTCTCCAAACCACGTCCAACACAAAACAACAGCTGCTGAGTCTATCTACTAAACCATGGAGCAACTGGCAATTAAATCACCAAGTTCCAGCCATTCAGCTGCAAAGTTAATGCACCAAATCTATGTTAGTATCTAAGCAAAATAGAATAATACTGGAAAGGATATGATAAATTTGGCATGTTGATTCAATTTGAAAGTATTAAAAATCACTAGAGGTTTCCTGTTTCAACAAGGGTGGTTTCACATGAAGGAAGCACTGGTTGTTTGTGGCTCTGCATATTTTCAGCTACATTAACCCTTGTATTATTCTAAATCTCTAGTATTTTAAAGAGAGCTCAGCATTAATGTTCTCAGCCAGAGTTTCCCTGGAATTCGTCTCCCAGTTTTAGTATCAGAGTAAGCAGCCTGCTTTCATAAGACTTCAGCAGATTGGATATCCAGCAATTTTGAAAAATCAGACCATAAAACTCTAGCTTATAATAGTATTGAAAAATTTCAAAATATTTCACCAGAGGATGACTCCCAGCAATTTGAAACATGTCCCAACCATTTCAAAAGCCACTTATAAATACCTGGTGCTGACTTACCATGCTGCATTTCTATAATTAGTGTAATGCTACAGTAGAGGCTGACAGTGAAAAGCCCTGGCAAGCAACATATTCAACTAACTATTTTCTTTAGCAGTTGGAGAAAAAAAATTTAGATATAAATATCTAAAAGTTTGCCATTTAGCTACTTAAGAATCGAATCACTTAACTTTTTTCACTTTAAAGATGCCTATAGCTTCAGCCATAGATGTTGAAGGAAGACCTGCCATGGAATCCCTACCTAGTAGATAGATGGCATAACCCACTGCTGAAAATATTTCTTTCCCTGCCTTGATTATAGAAGAATACTAAGTTTAGAGCTTTTACTGGATATTTAATTTTTGGAGGGACTAAGTCAGAGAAAATAAATTGCATACCTTGGTGGGAAAGTTGCCCCCTTTTGTGCTTTGTTTTCTTTTCTGTTTGCAATAATGTCACAAGAGTTTACTGGCTTAATGTTTTAAAATTAGCTATGATTACAACATGGAACATGTTATTTAAATACAGATTATTATTATTGTTATTATTGTTGTTGTTGTTGTTGCTATTACACAACACAGGGTTTTATTGATTTTATTGCACCAAATTTACATTAGTGTTAGCCCTTTTACCTCAGGTTACAGAAAAACAAACATGTCTGAGTTACCTAGAGAGAATCACTGGATTTGAGATACTGTAATGTGTGATAATGAACAAAGTTAAAAGCCAAACTTCTGACAGCCTTCTGCAGGTGTTTGTCCTCTATAAAGTGAGATGGCTACTGACCTTTCTATACCACTGTTTTTCTCCTCCTATGCTCTTTTGAAGTAACTGGTTGCACATATATGACTGCTAATGAAAAATGGTGACATTTCTGCTATTCTCTTTTGCTAATCTTCATTTGACAAATTCTGAGTCCTCCCATTAATTATTTTCCCAAAGTTCATACAGAATGAGAAAATTATGGAGATTGGGTACTTGAGTGGAATAGGTTCTAATGTTGGTTAACACAGAGTAATGAGGAAATATAAGGGTAACTCTTTTATATTCAGTTTCTGATTTTTGTACTGACTTAAAATATCCTTTGTATCTGCTAGTCCTGAAGATTCTCTGTGTTTTGAAAATGGCATTACTCACATCATTCTGGCACCTTCACAGTAATCACTTAAAACATTAAAAATTAAATTAAAGACAGAAATTGGAAAAAATAAGAGGAATACATTCCCATTTCTTAGGGAAAAATATTCACTAAGACTTTCCAAAACATCACATCCTTCTCCTAAAATGGAGGACTTCTCTATGCAAAGAGTCATTCTGCCAGAGGGAGATGTGCAATATTATACAACCTTTAGCTTCACTTGCTATGGTCAGCTGAAACTAAAAATTGCAAAAAGATGAAGTGCTCCATTAAATCCCTGTTTTATTGTATAAGTGCCCTTATGAAATGGTATAACTACACAATAGCATTATATCAGGCTAGAATTAAGGCTTACAACAGACGCTAAACTACAGCATTACCCTGACCAGATGTAAGGCTTATTTAAGCCGGATTTTAGAGTGAAATATTTATGAACTGATTTAAATACTAATGAACAGGCAGTCCTACAGCTGTCACAGTTGCAGAATGATAAATGTGTTACACAGGAATCTCTATGTCATATAGCTGGCCATTTTTCAATAGTCTTGGACACATGTTTCTTAATAGTACAGGCAGAAGATGGGCAATGAAGTAGGCAAGAAGAAAGACAATTACATAATTAGGAAGTTACCTTCCCTCTTCCTAAGTGCCCTTGTTGGCTCCCCGATTATTTTTTCACTGCTTCCTGATTCCTCTCCCCCTTTTTTTTCCCTCTTTCAGAAATTCACAGTTCCATCTGTGGAGGTGTCAATACTGTCAATGGGACTTATTTCTAGTTTTGGTCAAGGCTGCAGTTTCCTTATGCACACTGCATGAATTTTAGCTCACTCACAATCCCCACCGAGATTCCTTCCCTCCAAGAGGACACTGGCACAATGGACTGAAAAGCCATCTACCGAATGGTAGCATAAATTCTTGCTGTTTGCAAAAGGGAAAATCCCAGTCCTCCCAATGCTCCAAAATCCCACAAACACTTGCACATGTCCAGCACCTTCATAACCCTTCATGGTGTGCCCTGCACTTCCCTGTACATATCTAGGGTGTCACCCTAAAAGCTTTTCTGTGGGACACCTCATGCTGCCTTATTATTGCTGCTGCCACTTAGTTCTAAGAAACTTCAAGATATAGTTATTAGGCACACATATATATATATATATATATATATATATATATATATATATATATATATATGCCTCAGGGACAAAAGCAAATCACCTGGGACACAGAAAAGTCTCAAAGTACTTTTTATAAAGTTTCCAAGTAGGGAGAGTGCTTTAGCAAGTAAGGAAGCCTGCCCCAGGCTTCTCTCAGATGCAGTGCACAGTGGCAATATTGACAGAGCAGTAGGACCATCAAGAACAACATTAAGAAAGTTCAGTGCTGCTGACGCAGTGACTCCACTGTAAATCTCATCTCTGACTGGGCTAGGAGTAGGAAAATGAAGTCAAATCTCCTCATTGTCCTTTACTGGTTTTACTGTTTATCTTACTATACTAAAAAAATACAAAAGTGTTTTATTTCAGTTGCAAAATTAAATAGACACAAAAAGTGTAACATAAAGGATAATGCCTATATGCAAAATGATTTAGGGAAAAATTAAATTAAACTCCTTATATTTTTTCTCCTGTCCCCTTTTAAACATTTCCTAACTACTAATTTAAATTCTTGATTTCTGAATTATAAAATTAATGTTTTGCTCTTTCAAAACATTGGAATGTAATTAAAGAATCAGCTAAATATTATTATTTCTATTAAATATTTCTTCAATTCTACAAGGCATCCTAGTAAGAGAAACTAATGAATTAGTAAAAATAGTAAAGTAAGCAAAAAGTTTACAGAACATATGCATGATCTGTCAAAAGTGCTAGCAGACTAATTTAAAAATTTTAACTCACACCTGGTGCCAATGACAATATCCTTATAATGCTGAATAATTTATTTGTCATGTCCAGATCATTTCCATCATAAAAATAGCTACTTTATTAAATAATGAATATATGCAGTTAAGAACATCATCATGAGGATAATTCTTAGTGATAGATATACCGGATAAAGACTCTTAAGGAGCCCAAGTGCCTTCCTAGGAGGAAGGTAATATCCTTGCTTAAAGAATGGCATAAAAATGTTTAAATTACTAGAATTGAAATATTGAGTTAGGTATTTTTATATTGATTGTCATAGAGATTTTGAAATAGATTTACACAACACAACAATTCACAGAGACACTGGGCAGGTTAAGAACAGTGTGACTTTTAGACAGACATGGTAATAAAGTCTAAATCTCCAACAGAATGGTTTTTCTTCAGGACTCTCACAAATCTAATAAATTAAATTATTTTATTGTTTAATAGAAGAAAGTGGTATATGATCAATAAAGTGCTCGTTTCATCTTAATTATTGATCCTTACTCATTCATGTAGAGTTTTACAAGTTTCTATTAACTCTTGCTAACAATCTTGCAATAAGTTTCTCATGCCTTAATATTCTGCTAATCTCATAGGTGGCATCAGTACCCTGAGAATATCCTCTGTTTAGATGTCATGGAAATGCCACATTCTGTTGTCTTTTCAATATATGGAATGAAAGCACTTTCTTTATGCTAATGCTTTGCCTTCAGCAGATTTTTATCACTTGGAAAGCAAATACATCTTTATGCAATATGCACATATTTATATGTGAACATTTCAATGCCACGGTGTATCCATCTACATGGTTTCAGAAAGGATATGAAATAAGGTTTAGTATTATTATGGCTGCTCCATTTACAGGTGGAAATGGATATACAGGGGACTACACAGTGGAAATACATCTGGATTAGGAAGTCACAGACATAGTAGAAGCTACTTTTATAAATCTTGATATTATAAACCAGCTTTGTTTAATCTTTCTGATACCTGTGTAATCAGTGAGTTCTTCATAATTTCAGATTAATTTATTTGATCTCATTAAATATTCTTGCAACCCATTTCACATCAAAACTGCATGCAGACTTCTCTGAGTCACCATCACTTCCATTAACTGCTGGAACAAAAAAAAATGTAGTTCTGTAAAAGAAATTTTTCTGTTGTTTATTTAAGAAGAATGATTATGATTACTTAATCACTGTTGTAGAGAAAGGGAAAAAGTAAAGTCTACATGTGTGAAAAGAGTCTGACTGAACAAGAGAGCTGAAAGGAAACATCTGGAAGCTGAATATCTCATCTAAAGGAATATGGGAAGAAGAAACTATTTGGGAAGAAGGAACCAAAGAAGAACCTTAAGAATAGAAGAGTTTGAAGGCCCTGAAGAAAGAATGAAGGTAGGAAGATATGAGGAAAAGTAGAGGTAACTACTGAAGAGCTAATTTACAGGATATTGAAGAAGCATAGGGAAAAATAAAAAGAGACATCCAGCTCTGGAATGATTGAGGGATGCTTCAGTGGAAGGCACTCAGACTAAGTGCTCCATTGCATACTTTATCTGCAGGGCATCCCAAAGACATTTATGCTGCATGCTGAACAGGTTTTGTTTTGACACTTAGCCCCATCACAACTGCCCCTTTATCATTCTAAAGGAAAACATCTTTTATATGGGACATTCACATGCTTGTTTCTTTCCCAGTCTTTGAGAAAAGCTGTCCTCCATCAACTACTTTGTCCCAAAATGGAATGTCAATCTCATTTATGTAGTTGTGGTTTATCAAGAGAGCCTTCAAGGAACTTTCAAAAGAGGAATGGGAAAACAAGCATTGAAGAAATGATGCTCATGGCAGGACTATCAAACTGTCTTACATTTTTTTCTGAACTCAGCCCCAAGGCAGCCAGTCAACAGCAGGCTGAGGGCAAAGCTGAAGTGCAGGTACAATCCTTCCTAAGATCAGGCACATCGTGTCATAGCAGATTCATATCACCATCCAGTGGTGTAATTGTAGTACCAATGCATGTAGAATGGACAGCAGTTGGTCTGTTCATTTCATGGCAGAAATGATTATTTTTAGTTATGAGACCAATGTGGAAGTTGAACATAAAGGGCTGCACATTAATTGGCTCACTTCCTTTTGGTTGTCACCTAAGACATTAAAATAACTTTCACTGCTTTCTGCAGAACTATTGCACCAATCTGTGTTGTAATCATCAGAGGGCACACAGAGTGTCCTCTAGAGAGGTCTGTAATTGTTACAGGTTTAAGGGGAGTGTAAGTTATCAGCAGCTATGAGTGACCAATTTATACAGAGCAACATCAACCCTGTGGTTTTTTGAAAGAACATGATTTGTTCTGAAAATCTATTCAATTCCTGTCACATAAGTCTTATTCAGTGATAGATGGCTGTCAGGCAATTCAGTGAAAATGGATCTTGTAAAGGAGCTGTCATATGGGAGGCCATCTGCAGCTACATTGTTAGCAGCACCTTCCTTTCTAGATCTGAAACTCTTTTCACTTATTTTTGCTTATTAATGTGAACCCCAAAATCCTCTTTACCATTTTTAAAAATTTCTTTCTCTCCTGTTTAAAATCTATTACTCCGTTGTTCTGTCTTCCATTATTTTCTGAATTTATTCTGTTTCTACATCTATATGTCACAACCTGGCCATCACAGTTGTTTTGACGGTCTTGAAGGTCTATTACACACTCCATTTCTTAAGTGTCTGCATGCCCTATAATCTTATTGTGGCATTACACTTCCACATGCATTCCTTCTCTCCCAGCTTTTTGACATATGCTTAATTGTTATTTTCTATTCTGTAGGGACTCAAGGCAAATTTCACATTTAAGAGATGCTTGTTATCCAGGGAAAAAGACCTAGGTAGACAAAACTTCACATTCCAAATAAAAACATATTGGGCTGCAACAAGTTCTGTTGGTCAGGTCTTCATATTTGGCCTTTAAAATATTAAGATATACCTATTTATATATTAAATATATTAAACTGTCATAAACATGTACAAGACTGTCTCCAGGACAACGTGAGATAAGTCTTCACCCTCAGTTACTAGCACTGGTTTAGGATCTAATTTCCGGGATGATATATACTGAAGTAATGGAAATAAGTCAAACAAAAATTCAAAACATGCAGCCATCTTATCCTTTACTATATTTCAATTTATTTCAATCCAACATAATTTTAAAAAGTTAAGCTTTCATCCAAAAAATAAGAGAAAAAATATATTCTTATTTTGGAAGATTTCCAGACTTGAATTAATTGATTAATTATCCCTATTAAAAAAAAAATCTACGTTCTTTCTCATCAGCTTTTCCATAAATATGCATTGAGCTTAAAAAAAAACCCTGCATAAGTACTGTTCTATTATAAAATGAAAACATTGAAGTTTGCATGAAAATATTCTGTTATAGTTCAAATTAAACACTATTTTTCTCACTTTATAACTTCTGCTATTTTTGCATGATGTGGGCATGAAAGCAAATCTGTGTTGAATACAAATGAAACTCTTTTCATAATATGATATGTCAATAGGCTTAAGGTCACACGTATTTTCTCATCCTTTTCAATTCCAAGATTCTTAAAGATTAGAAATGTAAGTCAACTCCTTTAGCTATTTTGTTTCACTATTAGCTAATCCTCAACTCTAACACAAATTTAGCCCAGTGCACAGGCTGATCTGACACTATCCTTCTCATCACAGTTGAATTTGGCTCCACTTTTCTGCTGTACTTCAGAAGAGATAGAATAATAGCTACTGCAGCTCCTTTAGCATTTAAGATTTGTGAGTTAACATAATCCTGACTGCAGAATAAGCTGGATCATGAAAAACACATTGAGTACTTCATTGTTTCTTGGCTGCTTGGTGAGGCCCCATACCCACAAATGCAAATAGCAGTCTATGAGACAGAAAACATTAACTTTATAAACAGACATAAGAAAAGGAACAGTTAGATTTCCAGATTAAGATTTAACAGATCATTGAAATTCTGAGATGTATGTCAACCTCTTGTTTTGTTCTGGTTTTCATTTTAAAATTATTCTATGTCTGCTGAATGAATATATCTCAAATATATGACTATATATAAGCTTAAGTTCATCATAAACCATTCAACATTTTTTTCCCGCACTTTACTCATTCACTGCTCTGCAATGTCACTGGAAATCTCATGATCAAAAATTATGGGTAATAATCTTTGAGCATAGTTGAATTTCATTCAGCAAAGGACCAGAGGCTGGAGGGGGCAAAGATAGTTGAGCACAAATAACAGAACTTTCTAGAGGCCCCAAGCTACCAAAGGGTCTGTGACTCCTGCAAAAAGTGGGAAAACCTCTGAAGATGCTCTGGTTTTAGACATCTCTAATCAGTGGTTCTTGGGAATCCACTGAGAATCTGGTGTTCAGACACAGACACTACACACGTGGGTAGTGTGCAGCCCATTGAAAATGCCAGCAGAGACCCTGTTCCAGCAGACATTACTTTTCTGGTCCTTTTGGGTTGAATTTTGATCTTTTTACAAAAGCACAAAGAATCATATCAGGATTAAAGACCTGCCACATTCACTTTAGCGTGTCTTTATAGTTTATCACATTTCGTCCTGCCAAAGCTAGTGCAGGTGCCTAGGGCAGAGATCTCATCTTCTGCTCTGATATATTTTCCTGGGCTTATATCTTCTCTCTTGTGTTGATTGCTCCCCCTGTCTGCTAAAACTCTTCTAGGTCTCTTAAAATGCTTTCCTAATTGGGTGGCTTTTCTGGTGTGCTAGATGGTTTCCATTAAAGGCTTATTGAGAGTGGGTTTCCAGGTAAGGCTTATTGAAAGTGGACACCTTATTTACAAAGTCCCAAAAGTTTCCTTTCCATTGTAGACATGGTCATGACTTTTAAAAACTCTTCATCAGAACTGTTGTTTTATTATGCTGCTCAAAATATTTTATTGATGCTTCCACCTGCAGCTGTCTCCTTTTCACCTGAAACAGAAAACTTGCCTGCGTTGCAGGCACATCTTATACACTGTCAAAGAGAAAACATTTAAGGCATGTAATTAATTTTTTCCTGTTAGAGCTGGCTATCTTTTACTCCTACAGATCACTTTCCTAACACTAACATCACATCATTCTGAACAACTGAATAACATTCTGAACCAAGCTGAACAACTCCTGTTTTGCAGTGTGCAAAACAGGCAGGTGAGCTTCTGTTTTCTCCATATTTTTTCCTACAAGTGTGATATTGGTATTTAATCTGTAAGTTTCAAGAAAATTTGTTTCAAATTAACTGAGTTAGAGCTTGCTTGGTCTGCTACTCTTGTCAGATTTTCTTTGTAAAAAACCTTTCAGGGATGTCACTTAGTGGCATAATATCCTCCAGACACTTGCCTCTGGCTCTGTCTTTCCTATTTTCCTTTTTTTTTTCCAAGGCCTATGCATATCTTCATTAGTCTCTCTTATGGTTGAGCGTGACTTAGTCCTATTGAAGCTTTATTTGAAACATCCTTAACAGTTTTTGGTGCCGTTGCTGTTATGTCTAATTCCATTCTAAGCATTTATTTTTTGGATCTTTTCTTCTTCAAATGAACTGTGCAAAATTACGGTTAGTTATCAGGAAACTACAGAATATGATAGTAAAAAAGAGTAAAATGACAAGTTCAGAATAAATTAGATACACTCTTCTAAATTAAGTTTTGCAATTTCTCTGTATTAGAGCTGGACTTTTTGAATTTCTTACTTCCATTTGAAAACTAATAATTCTAATTTTATTATTATGTACATAGCAGTTACAGAATGCAATTTATGGAACCTTTCCACAAATTAGAAAGTAAAAACTGAAAATCAAAACCAAACAAACTGTAAAACTTTAATTAAAAACTCAGCAGGTTAGGTTTATTTCATTTACAAGCAATAATATGAAGGAGCTTAGCTTTTTTCCCTTCTTTTTCCTTTTTTTTTTTTTTTAATAGAAACATTAAATGAGTAAATGCTTGTCCCCATAGAATAAATTTTATTAGGGACTGGTTAAAAAACCTTTTCTTCATAAGGGCCTGGTGACAAATATGAACTTATTTACTTTCGTCTTTCTGATTGCTTTGCAAAATGAAACTGATTAATTTGAATTTACAGGCAGTTAAAAACAAGAAATGAAATAAAATTTGCTGCAAAGCAGTAAACTATTCATAATATAAAATTTCATTTAAAGAGCTTACAATCAGAATACATTGAATTATTCATTGAAAACAATGAATCCCTTGAATTTGGCTTCTGAGTGTGGTTGCAAATTGTCAATGAGCACTCATGAATTTTATTAATGCATTTTGTTATTTAAAATCTTTGATGGACTACACATATGAAGATATTTTTGCATTTAGATTATATGTGAGCTCTCTCCTATAATAATTTACTCAAATAACCACAAAACAGATTTTTTTTTTTGTTTTAGTAATTTGCAAACACCCTACATTGTTACTATTGTTAAACATCATAATTTGATCTCCATCTTGAAAGATTTAATGTCAAATTGAATAAATTAATAAACTTTGTCTCATCTTCAAGGAAATTGTCTTCTCTGATTTGTAAGTTTGCTAATTTTTTTAAAAAATAAAGACAATATATCTACTTTACTACACAAGGTTTACTTATGACAGTGACAGAATATCAGTATCAAAACAACATAACTATAGTTGGGGTCAAGACATCAAAGAAATATACTGCAGTCTTAACTCTTTCATAGGAAGATGATAATACAAAGAGGTGGCTGTAATATGTAGGAAAAAATACATACACAAAAATAACTTTAAAATTCCCCAAAGCCACAATAGATGGGATTTCCTATTAAGCTCACCATTAATATTTAGCTTTTGTTCCGAAATTAAAGGCTGGAAGAAAGAAAAAAGTGCGTGTGTGTCTTATTTGTTTTTTCTATGAAACTTTATTTTTAAATTCTTTTTGCAAGATTCATACAGATTTGCACTATTTATGTAGCAGCCATCAGCTTTTGTCTCAATTTTTCCAGTAATGTGAATACAGAGCTTTCATGTACAATCAGATGATAATGGATCTGCTAGAAGACTACAGCCTTTCTTTGAAATTATTTTTTTCCTACAAACTTCATGGACTAAATTAATTGGATTCTTTTTTTATTTCCTGCTCAATTTGTAATGTCATCACTAACATTTTTCCAATCATTCATCACATAAGGTTAAACCATTGCTGTGTGTCATAGAGGGCTATGCTTTCCCTCTCCTCTTACTTGAGGGCTTTAAATGACTTACTTATTGTCATGCCACCAACAAACAGGGAACTGGGATCTTGCTCTTCTATGTTAAGCATGGACCAAATAACCTGATTTCAGGCATCAAACACTCTCACTTAACCTATGAAAGTTTTACTTCCTGTCATTATTCTCAGTTTTTTCTGGCAGTTAGAAATTTTGTTTGTGCACAATTGCTCCTAGAAGAAGAGCCAAGAAATTTTCTTTTGTTAAAGGCTGTAATCTAAGCTTAGTGATTAGCTACTTATGTATTTCCTGACATGGTTGTGTCAGGATGTTGTCTCATTAAGTGCTTTTGTTTCTATGTTGATAAGAAACTTGTCATGTGTGACATATTTCACATTTCTACAAAGAGCATTTCTTTAACCAGTTACACTGTACATTTGTGTACTGGTTGGGGCTGGGGTAGAGTTGATTTTCTTCACAGGAGTTAGTAAGAGGCAGTGTTTTTGATTTGTGCTGGAAATAATGTCCCCAGTTTAGGGATGTTTTTGTTATTTCTGATCAGTGTTTATACGGCATCAAGGACATTTCTGCCCCTCACTCCACCCCACCAGCAGCGAGGCTGAGGGTGCACAGGAATGGGGAAGGGACACAGCCAGGCCAGCTGAGCCCACTGACTGGGGTGGCATCCCGCACCACACAGCACCACGTTCAGCATGCAAAACCCAGGGGAAGAAGATGGAAGGGGGAATGTCTGCAGGGATGGCGTTTGCCTTCCCTAATAACTTTTATTCTGGCTGAACTGGCTTTCCTGGAAATGACTGGACACCTTTCTGCTGATGAGAAGGAATGAGTGAATTGTGTTTTGCTCTGCTTGTATGTGTGACTTTTGCTTTATCCCTATCTCATCCCACAAGTTTTCTCACATTTCTGATTCTCTCTCCCTTTGCAACCAGAGGGGAGTGAGTGGCTGCCTGGTACTCAGATGATGGCTGGGGTTAAAACAGCAATTTTTTAGCATTGGCCAGTATTATGTCAATTTATCAGTGCTATAGCTTTGGTTTTTAGCCCTTTTGTTTTGTGCATTTTTCATACAATTAGCCTTTCTTTTCGTGTTCTGTGTAAGATTTCACAGTCACAGTTAATGCAGATGTGCACTTGCTGTTGAATCATATATATTGTTCTTCCAATATTTGCATGTCATCAAAAGAAAGATAAGGATAAAAAAGCCGTATTCATTTATGCCCTCAATAGACACAGTCAGGTGTCTTTACTGCTTTGTCCATTTTGTATCTATTAATGTTTATATTTTTTGTATAATACTGGAGGTACCAAAATAATATTTTAAGAAATCAAACCTTTTTTATTAGTGAAAAACTGAGTGCATTGTGAATCCCACTAAAACAATACTATCTATTTAGTCTATACAATTGCGCTAATTATTGTAAGGCAATAGGTTTCTCCAGAGGCTGAAATAAAATGCCAATATAGACACCTCTGATATGTGGATTGAATAAGAACTCTCTCCCTTCCCCATCCTAAGTATCTGGCTGAATTTAGGTGAGATACATACCACACACATAAGATTTTGTGTGAGCTTTCATTATATCATACTGTTGCTATTGCAATTTACTTCTGCCTGGCCTCTGTAACAAATCTGTGGTCTCCTCACATTTTGTTCAGGGTGCTGCTGCTGTGATGGGTAAAGACAGCTATCTACCCTCCATGGTCAAAATTGCTGAACTCCAAAGAAATAAGAGAATATCATTTCCCAGCACTGATTTATGATCAGCTTTAAATTTTTGCTGGTGCTTGTATGTTTACTAGAAATTTTTGTTTGTTGGTTTTTTGTTGTTCAGTTTTTTGGTTGTTTTTCATGTGAGATTTTCAGGATATTTGAAAAGTACTGTGTTCTTCTCAGAGGATCTTAGAATTACCTACATTACACTGATTTTTACAACTGTCAGGAGTAATGATTGCTACATTCCCCCTTTATATACACTTCCATGTATCTGATTTTGCTTGATCTTTCTTACCACCATTCTACACATCCATAATGATGTGGTGGCACATTCTATAGTTTAAATATTTACGTTTCTATGTGTTGTGTTCTCAAGCCACAAAGCTGTATTCCTTACTGGTGTACTTTACCAGGCATAAAATAAAACTTTAAAAGTGTTTGACGAAAATATGTTAGGATGTTATTTTTCAGTGGAAATAACAATTTGAATCTCTTTTTATCTAGCAATCTTTACTTAAAAGCAGAAAATAAAATTGAGAAATTAGACTACCCCAATGCTTCACAGAAGAATGCAATTGTATGGCTATTTAGCATTTTTTAACTTTTTTGTTTGTTTGTTTGTTTTTCTTGCCAAGACTTTCCCTGAGCCACAGATGCCATTTCCTATTCAGCTGTTGCTCTGTTTCTCACAGACACCCTGCAGATCATATGGGTAACATTCCAACCCAAATTGAGTCATTTGAGTACGAAATAGCTCCTCAAAATCTGTTACTGTTTCCGTTACAGTGTTTTCTTTATTCACTTTTTTCACTTTTTTGTTGATTGGATTGGGTTTGGTTTTTTTCCCCTTTTTGACATTAGTCTTAACACAGACTAATAAATATGTTTGATTTTAAAACTCTAGTCTTAAAAATGTTAGATCTAAAATCAAAACAAACATTCAGCCCAGCTGAGCAATTTCTATTTTTTATTAACTCAGGTATGATGCCACTGAAGATGTCCACTGCTTTCATTTTTTTGCTTAAATTGACTGCAAAAATAAAAACTTCCACTGAAGTAATATATCTTCCCATATTACTTCTGTGGCAATTCTTCCTTTTAGATGAACAATATTTCCACTTTAATTTTCATTGTAAATGAAAATCTTTGAATTTCTCCTCGTCACAGTATTTAGAATTTAGAATCAATACTACCTTTCCATGTGGTCTGGAGAAAATTTATTGGAACCTTTTAGAACTCTCAATGCTTTTTTCAATCCATATAAATAATTCAGTGTGGTAGAAAGTAAATGACTGGAATAATGCAGGCCAAGGGCTTCCAATTATCTTTGGGCAGCCTTGAAAATTGGACTTGTGCATGCTACTTTGTCAATGAGCCTTTAAACCCAGAGATGGTTAACATAAATAAAACCACTTTAGTTCTTCATGATTTTGTTTGTTTTGCAGTGGTAGACAAATTAAGAAAGCAATCTCCAGCAGCACAAAATGAGGCCAAATATGGTGTTTTTTCATAGCGATTCACAAAAGCCTACACTATCCCCATCACACACATGCTTTTTCACACACCATTATTAAAGTATTCCCACTGCTAAGACATATACTAATACTTTAAACAAACATAAACATATTTCTTATCTTATCAAAAAGATGATTTTTCTAGCCTTCCCTTTGATGATTGTGAGCCTGTCCGCTTTTGTTGTCAGCTAGAAATCCTAGAGGGCCTCTGAAAAAGAACATGACAGAACTTTGGGGACCTGAGCAATTTGAAGATTTGTTTTCCTTTCTTTTTCTTGACTTTCCAAGAGCTTCTAAACTAGTGAAATTGTTCAAAGGGCTTACAGAAAATGTTGTGTCTCAGAAGACTCCTGCTGTGCTTTAATGCCTTAAATTTATCACCATGGTGTCTGCAATTAGTGAACACCATCTAAAACTACCTAATTCTTAAAAACTCTATGATAGATATTTCATATTTTTAACAAAATTACCTCTGATCTGTTAAAATCATGTTATGCACTAGTACAACACATAATAGAAGTTATTTATAGTCAACATTAAACTTTTATACAGAGTGTTTGAACCCAGGCACTTTTCCCTTATATGGACATGCACCTCAAAAAGATTAATAAATCCTTATGGGCATTTCAGTTTTCTGCTCTATCATGTAATACCCCTAGGGTTCCAGGGTCACCTATTTTTGCTTTCTGGCGGGGTTTTGTAATTTGGAGAATCTTTACTCGTCTGCTCATTTGTTTACTGTCATAACAATCCCATTTTATACTGAAAATAAGTCTAGTCTGAAGCTTAAATATTGTTTTATACTTTTTCTTGTTTCTACATTCCAAGTGGAAACTAAGATTTATGAAGCCCTGGAGATATCACTTGGTTTCAGTCCTTCAAAGAGAAATGTTACATTAAAGACGATGTCGGTAACCCTGCAGCGTATCAGGAATTTATTATGAAATATAAACTGCACAAGAGACAACAGTGAACACAGGCAAGAAACTGACATAGTGTATTTATTTTTTGTTTTAATGTGGAGTTATGAATATTTATTGCGTTTGTGGAAATCGCAGTTTCTGAGCACAAGACAATTTTTAATGGTTGAGCTGCTTTTACTAAAATGTAACTCTCTACTTCATGCTAAGTTCTCAAATAATTTTGTGTGTATCACCATTCAGGAAGTTACTAAACACCTCCAGGGTATTCATCAGCTGTCCTGCAACAGAAAGATTCATCTTTTTTTATATATATAATGCTTTTGTAAATTCCATTTAATAAATGAAGCACATTTTGTCATATCGTTTTAAGAAAAAGCAGCAAAGATTTTCCATCAGTTGTTACTACGTACCTGATCTTTCTCCAACAAAGACAGCTACTGAGTATTCTTTGATTACTATGAGAAATCCCTCATTGGAAGTGTTCTTCTTTGTTATCCATTAACTTACAGGGCCATGTAGTTGGACTTGCACCTCATCATCTGAGGCTCAAATCTGGACTTTCAGCACTGCAATGCAACAGGCTAACAAATAGAAAATACCAAAGCAAATGAAAAAAACCCCAAAACATCCAGCCAGGCTAGATCAAACAGGTAAGTGCATCTGAAAAACAACAGACTAAAGTTTGGCAAAGTAGACTGCAAGGTATCAGGAGATCAGCCACACAGAGAGCAACTGGACACATCCTTGTAGCATTTTGGAATGTGTTGGCATGGCACAATTAGAGAAGGAACGACCAGCTCAGAAATGTTGGCAGAGTCAGTAAAATTGGATGACTGACAAGAATACGCCAAACCATATCTTGCATAATTATGTGAAACAGTGATTCAGGCACACATGCAGAAATGTAACTGTCAATGAGTTAAGAACTTGAATAATCTTAAAAAAACCTCACAAAAATAAACCCCCCAAAAACCTTATCACAACAATAAAAAAAACCCCAAACAAACAAATCCTCAAGAAAAGAATGTTAAAAGCCAGCATGACAAGCATTAAAAGATAGAAGGTAATCAGACTTTGCTTTTAAAAGAAAGAAAGAAAGAAAGAAAGAAAGAAAGAAAGAAAGAGAGAGAGAGAGAGAGAAAGAAAGAAAGAAAGAAAGAAAGAAAGAAAGAAAGAAAGAAAGAAAGAAAGAAAGAAAGAAAGAAAGAAAGAAAGAAAGAAAGAAAGAAAGAAAGAAAGAAAGAAAGAAAGAAAGAAAGAAAGAAAGAAAGAAAGAAAGAAAGAAAGAAAGAAAGAAAGAAAGGGAACTCTTACATGATATGACGTTTAAAGTCTTATTACACAATGGCACCTGATTACATTAAACTATTGTAATCAACCCATGTCTGCACTGAAATAAAAAAACTTCCTGGAATCTAGTTACTGCAACCTAGATCTATAAAATTTTGGCCCTTGAGACAGAGTCCCACAAAAATTAGGGTGTGGGAACTGTTGATCATCACTAGGAAAAGGTTAATTCATATATTTGACAAAAAATTTCATGTATTTAAGGTGTATAACAAAAGGTGAATAATGCACCCTAGCATGATGTGTCCTAATAATACCAATCTACCACAACTTTTAACTGTTCTGTTGCAATAAAACTATAGAAGGTGTGTTAGTGCAACATACTCTTTACTAATAAAGGGTTTTACTAGTGGCATTAGTTTATTTCCTTATTCTAAAATTAGAACTACACTGTTTTCAGGTTTAATCATAGTGATGTGAAGATGCTCTGAGAACAGAGAGTTAATTGCCAGGGCAAGAAAAGACACTTTGCCGGAGTGGAGTCCCCTGAAATCCACAGTGATCTTTTCCAGTTGATCACAGAAGAAGGTATTTATAAAAATGCAGTTATTCTCAGTGTGTCGAGGTTCAATTTCATAAATGACCTTAAAAGAGCAGATAAAGGATGAGTTATGTTGCAGAGAGAATCTAAAGAGTGCCTTTAAGGTTTTGGGGAGTTATTGGTTTTTGGGTTTTTTTATTTAGTCTGGTATCTGTCCTGGGGTTCTGTAAACCAGGACAGAATTTTGCAAAGATATCTTTTTAACCTTGAAAAAAACAGTGAGATGTTATAGAATTTTACCTGTTTTAAAAGATCTCTAATTAGCAACTTTGCATACAATGATCAACTGTATGAAATAAAATACCCTTACAGAATATGGCCAACCAGCTTTTACTTCCAGTAAAAATATACTCTGACTAACAGACACTGTGAAAGTCTTAGACACTCCACGGGAATGCAATTATTTATACTATTTCAGAAGGAATTCTGCATGTAAAGTGCCTATAGAGACAGATTAATACTAGTATTTGTAGGAAGTAATTCACTACAATATCGAATTTCTCAAAATATAGTGCTATTTAGCCTCATGATCAAAAATACAAAAGGCAGAAGTGAAACAATGCAGCAAGATTGTCACCCTTTCGACACACAGTACTGTATGTCTTTAGCACAGAAATATTTTCCCACAAGAAAGAACCAGGACAGAACCTAGATCATGGTAATTCCACATTTTCAAATGCTGGAAGGCATCCCTTGAAAAACTTATGTGGCCCTAGGATTTTCCTCTTTGTGTCTCTTCTGAGAGGCTGCCAGTACCTGAAGAGCACAACAACATCTCCTGAACTGTTCGAAACAACGATGCAGACTAGCAGTGGAAAATTTGAATGGTTTTGCCACCAGCTGCTAAAGTTTTCCTCTCTGAGAACTTACAGGGGTCAGAATTTCATCTTAAACTGTCCTGCTGCTTTTTCCAACATGCTCTTTGTTTCAGAATATTTTGAATAGCTAATTTTGTCTTTGTTGCGTGTTTGCTGAGTTTCCTGCAATTTTGCATCGCGTTTAAATTTAGGCCTTACAGCAAGCACAGACATTTTGTTGGTTTACAATATTCATACATCCATTCAGCTGTTTGGGATGATGCTATCCTGCATGACCTTTCTGCATCACATGACTCACCACTGTCCTAAGAGCAGTTACAGGAATTTTCACTTAGTGAAGAAGTGCAGACTGTATTTCTTTTATTTGACTAAGCTGTTTCCTATTACTTACTGTATTCTCTTGAGAGTAATAAATTTCAAAATGCTTGCTAGATTTCAAATCAACTATTACGCTATCTAGATGGAACAGTAAATCAATAATTGATGATATACAAATCACATCTAATAGCTGAAATACAAGGGGGTTTTGCCTTAAGGTGTCACACTCAGCAATCACTGTAATATTTATTGAAAATATAGTAAAATTCTATTAAATCAATAATAGGTTGATATGAATATATTAAGACATTTTCATAATCAAAGAGGACAGAACTGAGAGGAGAAAATATACTTTATTATGCACACACTTAATGATCCTTATTTATGAAAACCTGATTAATTAGATGCTTTATTATATACCTCGTTTTCTACATTTCCTTTGATGCTCCCACCTTCAAAATCATATAAAACTGGGTTAAGCTTGGTGAAATAATTTTACAATAGAGTTTAACACTTATGCTCCAACAGCTCTTGGTGGATAATAGTTTTGCTTAGGAGAAGTCTGTAGTGGTATAATTTCTTGAATAGACTTTTTTATTTTGTACCCACAGAAAAGTGTAAGTGCTCAGTAAACATTTTCATATGGTCAACATAACTAGAAAATTAAATATTAGTATAGAGACAATAAAAATTCTGATTCTGTATTTCATTCTGCATCTATTCTCATTGGGTAAATCAGAGACTGGAATTCTCAAGTATTGCATAATCAAGAATTAGACTACTTGTTAAAAGATGGTGCCCAAGTACAATCCAATTTTTCAAATAATCAAGCAATATACTATCAGTTCATTGAAGTTGAGTAGTTTTAATGGGTATCTTTTATTTTCTTTTTTAGTTTCTTCCTTCCTTTTTTTAATTTCCTTTTCAAAAAAGGCATAATAGAGTGAGCTATAACTCTTAGTGCTGATTCATTCTCAAGTTTTGATAAAATAGATTTTGTATCAAAAAAGATCAAATTAATTTGTTAGAATTTTGCTCACATATTTATGAGATATCTAAGGACAAACAGGTCATACTTTTCATGTCATTAAAGTATTTTCAAGGTTTTCAGGCTAATTAGATTGGTTAGCTGGAAAAAAAAAATGAAATGAGCATGGATATAAAGCCTCAAAAGCTTTCTTACATTGTCCAAATCCCTGTTTCACTGCTGATAAAGCAGGAAAAAGTGTGATGCTTATGGTTTGCTTCTGTGGTCTGTCAGAAATGCCACAGAAGTCATGAAATCATTTTGTTAAAAAAGTTTAGAAGATTTTTCTCTAAGACACTGATAAACAAATCTTATAGTTTTTGCAAGAAAATTCATCGATTTAATATTTTTTGTTGATATGTCTCTTGGAAAGATATAAAAAGTCTGTCCTGGTATTCTTCAAGGATAAATATTTTGATTCTTCCCACATTGTTTTATTGACAGTAACTGTTAATGTTTAATATAATTTGCAGACTACATGTTGCACAAGATGAAGAAATATATACCATTTCACAGAGCTCTTATTTGATTATTGCCGTGTTAATTCTATCAAAATATTAAGTAGTGAAAAAAAATTAAAAATCTGTGCATCATAATATACTAGATAAACTCTCAGAAGTTTCTTTTCTTTAAATAATCTCTATATTTTACAGATGAAAGTCTGAGCCTCACCTGGCAAAGGAAGCTTGAAATGCTTAAACATGCATTTCTGTCCTACAAGCACCATGAAAAGAATCTGCTTTTGCAAGTTGTTTGCTTCATGACATAATGTACCAAATGGCTTGCTGAAAATTTGGACAAATTCCAGCTGAACAGCTACCATTCAAATTGATAGTGACAGCTCATCCTGAAAAAAAAATGTTATTTTCAAATGATTGATATGAACTCAAAGGGGTGTGAAGAACTGTAGTGTTCATATTGCTCATGAGCTGTTGACAGTTTGGCACATCTCTAATGCTGATTAGAAACAAGCCAGGACGCTGCAGTTTGCATTCACATTAAGCTTACAGGCCACATTAATTATTTGATTCATGGGAACACTCAGTGTACTGAAATATGCCAGAGTTTCAAAATCAAATGACCTTTCTATCAAGTATCTCAATATCTATGAAAACAGCATTGAGTGATAAAAGGAGAGTAGGGGAATATTAACAAATATTAATTGAACTGAGCAAGTGACCTTGGTGATATTCAGTGAACTGCTGATGCATTTAGACGTATAATACAATGGAAAAAAAACTCTTGAAAATAGAATTCTGAAAAACTTGTGTACATTCTTCACATTTGACCTGTAAATCGAGGCGCTGGTACTTGGAGTGCTTTTTTTAGTGTTTATTTTTGCATTTCATATTTCACCTGTGCAAATGTTAATGCTACTAGGATTTTTTTTTAAGAGCCCTTTCCCTGACAGCCTTTCTCTATGGCAGTGCTGATGCAGGCAACTAAAAGAAAGTGTTAATGTAACTTTTCCAGCAGGCCATTATTTCTCAATTGGTTCTGCAAAATGGCAGCATCAGCAAAGGCAGCTCCCACATCCACCCAGGAAATTGCTGGGATATCTGTGTCTGAAGGCCACTCTGATGTATTTCTGTAGAGTACCTCCTATTTTTTAGCAGATCACTACTATTATTTCCCACTGACCGTACACAAACCCCAAAATGTGTTGATCACTTTGAATTTGCAGCCTCTTTACAAGATATTTCACTCATAGCTGCATAACAGAGAGATTACATATTCCTAGATGACAATATTTTTCTAATTCTCGGTCATTTAGGAAAGAAAAAAGGGAGAAAATGAGACATTTCCCTAGGCTGAAGAAGTTTCTCTGCCCTCTCTAAGGAACTGGCAGACAGAAACCATTGCCCAGAAGTCAGATGAAAGCTCAAGACCCTGCCACCAAATATTGATGGAGTTCAGGAAGTGAATCACTACCTTGTTTTCTTAGATGCCAGGTGCTGAAGGTAGCTATATTTCCATTTGTCAAACCTTCTAAAAAATCTCAGACATACTTCTGTATCCAGAAAGACAATGAATGGACCCTAAGCTACAGACCAGTAAACTTACACACTCTCTTTAGGTAAAAAATAGGTCTGGTATAGGAAAATGAAAGGGATAATGACCTCCTCCTCAACTTGGTCAGAAGAAGCTAGAACCATAAACACATTCTGAATGACAACAGTACAAAATTTGCACTGTCTTTTCATTATCTACTTCACTTTCATCAGTATAACAAGATTTGGGGTTTTCTTGGGTTTTTCTTTATTACAGAGCAAGAAATGTGGACAGATCTCCTTGCTGTGAGACAAGGTACAAGCTGAAACTGACCCACAAATTCAGCAGAAGGGGAAAGCACTGCACAATAGGAATGTTCATTCACAGATGAAATTCACAAAGTAGCATAAAAATGATGGCAGCTGACCCAGGAGGAAGTTTAACTTACATTTCCAGTATTTTTGCAACATGTAGCTCAAGCTCTCACTGACCTTGGCAGAATTATATAGGTGATATGATCATAGAGTGAACTGCCACAAGGTATTGTTCACTGTACAGCATTGTGTTTTCCTTTTCAATATTAGCTATTTTATTGTTTCTATGAATACTGTATAAATGAATGGATGCATAATTTTTGCCACTGCATACACAATGCATGCACACAAATCTTATCTTGGCTGAATTCCTCCACGCAATGTCCCTCAGGTAGAATATAAGAGCAGTGGTGAGACACAGCAATCCCAGCTCTTATTAGTACTCCTCCATATTCAGCGACCAAAGAGGAACTTCATGTGTACAGTGACCTTCTACATCACTACTTGTGTCTTGAAATATTAGAACTGACTTTATTAGCTTTGTTACATTAAGATTCAAAGTACACAGCTCTCCCTGTCACTTCAGTCTGAACAGTAGATCCAGCTTTAAAGGATATGTGAGTAGCAGTACAGATTTTGTGAATTTTTTGGTGCAATATCTCAAAAGCAGCAGGAACAAATTGTTAGGAAAGGAGCAAAGAAATGGTAAGGCCAGACTGCTCCTGTTTGATTCAGTGCCAACAGCAATAAAGTCTGCCAGAGGGATATTGTAATAAGTATTACAAAATCATAGATTTTTTCATGAAGTGTTATCACTTCTTCTCAAGATGAGATCTTAAACCCAAAGCAATAGCAAAAGTCATCCCAACAATTCTCCCTTTCCCTTCCTTTAATAATTGCCATAATCTCTTTACAACAATGCAAGATAAGTAGTGATAGCAGCAGCTTATTTCTCTCTGACAGCCTTCCCTTTAAATCTAGATGCCTAAATAATTGTCTGGATCTCTGGCATCCCCTTGAACCTGGGGTTTAACATCCAATATGCACATGATAACATAGTGCTCCTTTTGTCCACCTAGGGTCAGACAATCACATTTAACACTACACAATGTGGAGAGTGGTCCTGAGTTTTGTGAACAAACTAAGTCTAATATTGATGATAGTTGCCACTTTCAGTTGAAAAAAAGCTAAACAATTAATCTATATATGGTTTCTTTTGTATACAGAGACTAAATGTATATGTAGTGTACATCTTAATTTTAGTCTAATGCAGCTTTAAAAAATGCTTCTCTCTTAATCTGTGCTTATTTCAAAAAAGGCCAGTTAACATACTCTTTGCAGGTAACAGGGAATTTTTGCTTAATTCAGATTCTTTCATTTTTCAGGCAAAAAATCATTCTGCAGCTTTCTTCAAAACTGAATGCAAATATACAAAATGGCAAAAGTAAACACAGAAGACTCACAGAAGACCACAAGAATGGCTTGTGAGTAAATATATCACAGCTACTTTTATTTGTTGTTAAAAAAGGGGAAAGAAAGCAACAGTAATCTTCTGACCTCCTTGAAGATATCTGATGCACAAAAAAAGCAAAGTAGATAATAAAGAAAGCAGGTTTTATGCTTTCTAATCTTTTTTCTCTTATTTCCCAGAGATCATGCTAATGATTCCTCAGACAATATTTTATAGCTTAACGTACCTTTCTTCCTTTCTCTTTTTTTTAAATTATTTTTTTACCAATATAATTTTATATAAAGATAGCATACCTATCTCCATGCCAAGTCTGCAATTTACTAATAAATCTTTGTGGAATTGTGTGCATCCTGTGACTTCCATCATTCCTTTTGACTAGAAGTGCCTACAGAACTTGGGGGGTTCCTTCCCCTTAAGGGTGGGACTTCACAACCTGCTAATTACACATTAGTCTAGAAAGCTACAAAGAGTTTATAAATTATGATAAATTAAAAGGTATGTTCCTGTCTCAAGAAATAATATTTGAAAATTTCTTATTATAAAAGATTATTAAAAGAGATCCACCTTTACATTTACTCTTCTGTGGCATATATGATATTTCATAGGAAATAGAGGTGCTGCTGTTTTAAGGTAATATGAAACTTTTTTTTCCATTGTAATTCAGTCATGTATTACCTAGGTCTTCACCCAAACACTATTCCACAGCAGGAGCTCTGTGTACAGTTAGAAATGCAGAGGCAAACTGAGATATCACTAATAATTCTAATTACTGCTATGCTCTTTGCTATTGGGTTTATGTTTTGAAGTGTATTTTTAATAGGTAGACAGATAGACAGGGGTAGATAAATACTTTCATTACCATCTAGAAATCCAAACAAATTTAAAAATATATAGCTACTTTTTGAGATTATTGTTCCTAATAATACTCTTTAGAGCATTATTAAATGGGCTTTAGAGCTTCCATGGTCGAGTTCAGGAGCTTTTGCTTTGGGGATTCCAGCTTTAGATGATTTACATTAAAATAACCCAACATTTAAAAAAGGAAGTTTGTTACAATTGATTAGTATTTTAGAGCCATACTGTCTCTAGTGGTACCTGATCTGAAGCCTTGGTATTGGAAAAACTATAGTGGCAGATTTCTGGAGTACAGATAGATCCTGTCTTCTGATGGCTTTCTTCTGTCTGGAGACAGACTCAATTTCTTAAAATCTCCAAAGCATGGGCTACATTAATTTCTGTGCTTGTGACAGAAACCATAAGATTCTAAAGCACAGCATTTTAACTATTCCTGTAAGACTCTGTTCACACAAGAGGATGCTCTGCTTCCAGAATCATGATTTTACATCTTGCATTTGGGCATTACTTTTAAATCTCTCCAGATGAAAGAAGAGTGTGTTTATCAACTTCATCTTAATGATCAAAATGGCAATTTGGGGCCAAAAACACTGTGTACCAAATGAAAGACTAAATACAATAGGCATAGTAACTACTTCTTATTGGTGGTTACAACTAAAAGATAAAAACAAAATAGGACTTACCTAAACATTTGAGGTAATAAAGCTCTGCAATTACATCAGTTTCAGAATTTTTCACTTTCATTTATTTATTTCTGGGATAATTCTATGCATAGGACCTATTTTCTTTATCATGGAGAAAGAAATTTTTTTTCTAGTTCAATTTAGAATGAAAAACTTTCTACTTTTCAGCTTTTTCTTTCCCCTAACTCTTTATTTCCCAATCCCAATAATATTAGATCATCAAGCAAGAAATTTTTGCCTCAGAAATATTGTGTCCAAGTGACAGCTTGTCAAATTTTCTGAGAAGGGTCAGACCATAGAGCTGATGACAAAGCTTATGAAAATGTATCAAAATAGGTTTAGTAGAAGCTTTTTGTAGATAATGGCATCTAATCTTACTGCTTCTGGAGAGCATCTCTAGAATGTCCTGAACTCCATGTTAATGCCTTTAAGGCATTGCTTGTTCACTGCATTTATTGTCCTGCAGGGAAACTCAAGCATAGCTTGGAAGGAAGCCATTGCATTCTGCAGATGTGAGCTGTGTGCAGCTATAATTATCAAAGAGTACAAGTGGAAAATAAATTCTACAATTATACCTACTTGGAGTCATATTACTTATTTAGATATAAATAATAAAATTATTTATAAGTAAATCTCAGGGTTTACTGATTACCACATTGATATTAAGGAGATACACTTCGTTGAATTCATCATTGAATTACAAGAAACATATGTGTGGCTTTGACAAATGCTTACTCTTTTAAGTGCCCTTGAATATTGCAAAAATCAAAGGGAAAAGGATATATAGCCCAAGATGAGCAGAAAGAAGTAAAATATGTCAAGAGTACTTAAATAGAAACATTTATGGTCTAAAAGTCCACAAGTTCTTTAGTTCCAGGCTTTATCTATTAGCACTTTCTCAAGGAGAGCATACAGTGATCATTTCTCTGTCTGAATAGCACAATTTTTGGAGAACGGTGATTTTCAAAGCAGGCAGTCTTCTTTCTTTCTCTCTGAAAGACTGAGTAGTTAACCTGGTCTGAGAACAGCTACAACATCTTAAATTCACTGACCTCCAGATAAAATATGCAGCTAAAGATATTTGTATGTAGTGGGCTGACGCTGGCTGACCCATCAAAGCCTCTCTATCACTCCCCTGCACAATTGGGAGAAAATATATCTCTCCCACAAGGGAGAGAAAATATAACAAAGGGTTTATAGGTCAAGATAAGGACTGAGACAGATCACTCCTCAAATACCATCACAGACTAAACAGACTTAATTAGAGGTATTAAGTGAATTTACTACTAATAAAGTTAGAACAAGATAATGTTCTAAATAGTAATGTTCTAACAAAATAAATCTTACAAACACCTTCACCCCACTGCTCCCTCCTTCCCAGGTCTGCCTCTTACCCCCCAGCTGTGTGGTGATGCAGGGAATGTGGGCTACAGTCAGTTCAGCACCCATGGCTTCTGCTGCTCAGGCAGAAAGTCCATGCCCTGCTCCTTCCATGTGAGACAGTTCTTCATTTACTTCTCCAGCATGAGTCTATCCCATTAACAACAGATCCCTACAGAGACGGCTTCAAGGACAGGCTTCTGTAGCATCAGTCCCCCACAGGGTCACAAGTGCTACCAGGACACCTGCTCCAGCACGAGCTCCTCTCCCCACAAGCCTCCCAAAGCCTCCTCTCAGGCATCCACAGGCTGCAGGTGGATCTCTGCATCCCCACGGGTCTCCATGGGCCGCAGGATTACAGCTGCTTCACCACAGTCTGCACCACAGGCTGCAGGGGGACATCAGTCCCAGCACCTGGAGCACCTCCTGCCCCTCCTCCCTCACTTGTCTACAGAGTCCTTCCCCCCACATGTTCTCACCCTGCTCCTCTCTGGCTGCAATTACATCTACACATAACTAATATTTTTTTAATCCTCTTCTTAAATATCTTATTCCAGAGTTGTTGCAACCATTTCTGATGTGACCAGCCCTGAGCCAGCTGGTGTTGGCTCTGCTGCACATGGAGGGAGCTCCCGGCAGTTTGTCACATAAGCCACTCCTGTAGACCCTCTGCCAAAGCTTGGCCATACAAACCCAACACATTCTATCAAAAAAAAAACAAGAAAAAATAAATAAAAAGAAAAATCCATACTAGGAAGAACTATAAGGGTGCCGCTTTCTTAATTTGAAAAAAATTCTAGCTGGAGAATTTGATCTGGAAGAAAAAAATGAAACTTCATTCTTTCCCTTAACTTTAGATAGCACAGACCAGCAGCTACCATCTCCCCAGCTGCAATGCCTTCAGCTGCTTAGCAACATGGACCCTAAGTAACCTGCTTTAGTCTCACAGGGGGCTCTTGGTCTCATTGTAAGAGTCTTAGCTTTTCATCTTTTGAACAAATGCATTTCAATCTTTTATTGAATGTTTATTTGAAGAAAAACTTCACTACTAGCTTGAGGGAGAAATTCAAATCCAAGTCTAACCTTCCCTCAGGTAAGTGCTCTACTCATTGAGCTAGAAAGTTATGGTCTGATGAGCTTAAATTATTTCTGCACAGTGGCACAGCTTTGAGAGGAAAATTACCTGAAGTCTAATTGTTAGGTGTTGTAGGAAATGACACTTTATTTAATATATACTAACACAAAGTAGAGCACTAATATGTGTGTGAGAACGGCCTAACACCAGCTCATTCTGCAAAACTGCACCTCCATCCCTCAAAATTTTAAAAAGAAACCAGAAACTTTCTGCTTTCTTGTAGACAGAATAGATATACATCAAGCCCCACAAAGCTGTGTGAATGCTGAACTAATCTAACAAATCCTTCAAGGTCTTGAAAAGCAATAAAGTCAGCCTCAGGCAAGTGAAATTGAACACCTCCTCTACCTAACACTGCTCACATGTCCAGATAAGATAATTTAGACATTTAATGCAATGGCTCTGCATATGAATTGCATTGTGAGGACTCACAACTCTCTGCATGAATAGTCCAGTATATTTGGAAAACTAACCGGGATATAGGAATTCCTTTTTGGAAAATGGATAGCTGAGAGTTAGCTGATGCAGTGCTGAACTTGAAAGAATCAAGTATTTGAATTTAAAATTCTTGCTGGAAATGCCAATATTAGATTATTTCTCTCTTTGCAGAATCTGATTCTTCATTTGCTTGGAAATAAATCCACTTGTTTTCTTCTTTTTCTTCTCTTCAGTGAGACATTGCATTTATTTGGACTAAAAACATTTTAAAGTTGACTCTATTACAAGATATTTTAGTAGACATCCGGGTCATCTATATTTAATAGGTAGATGAATTTATCAGTAGAGTTTCACTTTCCTCTGACTATCAGTATTACATTAGAGGCAGGAGAAGATCAAATCTTTGATTTAGTAATGATTTAATTGCTGTGCTTTGAAATCACAAGGTGATTTTGTCACTTTTTTCCAAAGGCTACTGAGTGTTTTATGTTTTGCCAAGGTAGTTAAGTATTTCAAAAGCAACAGAATGTAAGTTAAAAATGTGCTTTTGGGAGAAGAAAATAAACATAATGAACTACTGCATTGTCCTATCATGCTTACAGAATTTATTGCAACTAAGGAATTAATTTCTAGGGGTGAAAAATCCTGCAAGAGTGTTTCCATACTACTATGTACTTGTGAAAAATACATTTTGCCTTTGGTAAGAAACAACATACATTAGCGTTGCTGAATAGATGCATATTTATATAAGGTAAAGAGATATATAAAAAGAAAAAGACATTTATTGAATAAAGGTTAAAAGAGGGGGAAAAGAAATCATAAAATGCTTTAGAAATAAACTGATGCTGCCTAATTTAGCTCTTACTCTGATAATTACAGAAATTAGATTATTTTTAAAAGCTTAAACTGTACCAACAGTGTCTTTTTGTAGATTCCTGTATTATTCAAGCACTTTACATTTCTCACATACCTTATCTTAGGGGCATGTCTTAGGCCCAATATTTACCCATGCCTCTGAGAGTTACCATGCTGCCTTTTACACCCCTCTGGTGTAATATACAGTAACAGTGTTTGGGGAAAGTTCTGACATTCACATTTAAGAATGCCACACCAAAGCAATGAAATTGTCTCTTAATTACTTACCTGGGAAACTATTTGCATACAACTGCCAGTAAGGAAAAAGGGGAAAAGTATTGGTTAGCCAGACCAAAGCCAAGAAAAGAAAAGAAAAGATGAGAAGAGAAGAGAAGAGAAGAGAAGAGAAGAGAAGAGAAGAGAAGAGAAGAGAAGAGAAGAGAAGAGAAGAGAAGAGATGAAAAGAAAAGAAAAGAAAAGAAAAGAAAAGAAAAGAAAAGAAAAGAAAAGAAAAGAAAAGAAAAGAAAAGAAAAGAAAAGAAAAGAAAAGAAAAGAAAAGAAAAGAAAAGAAAAGAACAGGACTAACTAGCTAACTAACAAACACCCTATTCCTAAATATCCTCGATCTGCTTGCATTTAAAAAATCTTAAAGATAAATTTAGGCTGAAAGCCATAGCAGACAAGTAATTTTCAGTTTTGTATTTCCTATTATATGCGTTATTCTTGTATATATAAAAATATACCTTTGTGTAATGGCTTCTAGTCATTTATTCAAATGCAAACACCTCCCTCCAGGATCACTAGTCCTAACTTACCTAAGGAGTTTTGACCTTTCCTTCTTGGTCAAGATTTTGCTTCAATTACCATAGAGTCTTTCCAGATATGTGAAGATATTTCTTGAGAGTTATTCAAATACTAAGTTGTTAATCTTCTCAAACTGCAATACAGCTTCATAACTATTGAGGCAACAGTTCGAAAATTTCTCTATAATAAGTTTTCATTTTAAATACACATAAATGCCAGCCAAACTTCAAGCAAACACAGGATATGTACCCTCTGCTCAGTACTGATTTGCAAACAAGGCAAGACGAAATACCATGATACATAAATATAACTGAGACCATCCCGTGTATTTCACAAGTTAATTTGAAAAAAAATTTGCAAGACAGAACAGGTAAAAGTGTTTAAACTTCTGTCTCTCCAAGGAGATCCTTTTTTATCAAGGCCTGGGTTTGGTTAGTTTTTTGACTTTCTGAATTTCAGAAAACTCCTCAGAATTTTCTTTCTTTGGCCCTTTTCCTTTCATCATAACTGAAGCCCAGATCTCTGCTTCATTCTTGTCACAGCAAGGGTGCTGCATAAACTTAGGGATTCCAGTTCTATACTGTGCCATAATCATACCTATCCATATTTTGAACATTTTCTTTCCAAGCACATATAACTGCAGTCATGTGAAATTTCTATTTCCGCTTGACCAAACAACTCTTACTTTTTTTATTATTCTGTCATAAATTAAAAAAAAAATTCTACCTTGTAGTATCATTCACAACACAGGCATACATGAAATTGTTGTATCACACAGCTAATTTTAAGACCTATGTATTTTGTGTCTATAGAGAATACCGTGCTGTATTGCAGAAATGGAAGGTAAAAAAAAAATGGTTTTTCTACACTGAAATATTATTTCCCCCTTTTTGTGGCCCAGCATATGAAATAATACATTGTTTAGAAGATGTATATTTGGAAGAGATATATTTTAATTTTTAAGAGACGTTGCCTTAACACTATTCAAAGAATGCTTAGGTAACACATGTAGAGAAAGAAGCAGTGAATGCAGAGGCACAGAGGAGGTGATTCAAAAAGCTTTTGGAACCAGGTGATCTTTGCATTGCCAAAATAATGAGTGTTGGTTGCAAGAATTCCTATGAAAATATCTGTTCCACAGGAAATATAAGTCTATAACCACTCTGCATTACACAAGGGTACAGGATATATTGTTCTTGGAAATGCCTGTAAACCTTGCATTCCCTTCTTACAGAAGTCTTGGCTTAATTTTCTATACTCAAAATGTAAACAGCAAGTATTTTTCTATTCTGTAGTAAATGTTCAATCTGTACGGTCACCTACTGTGTACAATCACTGGCAATTTCACGTGTTATTATTTGTAACTATGTGGTAGCATAGAGCTACCCACAGCTGTTCAGCAGTGGAACATACTTAACACAAAATACAAAACTTACTGTGAAGAATTCATCTGTGTGTTTAGAATTCCATAGTTTGGACTTAACATCTTCCTAATGCCCTAATGCTCATTTTTAGAATTACTTCTCCTGCAGACCTGCCACTGAGGAAAGTTACTAGTTCTTGTCAAAGTCCTTTTTGACAAAGGCTTTTTCAAGTGGTCATAAACACAGAGGAGTTTGGCAGTTCTTGTCAATATGAAACTAGATTTTGAAGATATCTTGTGCACAGATAACTGCGCTGTCATGGCAGCTATCACTCAGCTCATATCTAGAGGTGAAATGTCATTCCTAACCTCTTGTAGTAACATCCATTCCTGAGTAATCTTTAACAGGATATCTCAAACAGTGTTAGTGTTCAAATGTAAAGATAATGTAGGAACCTCCAGCTGAGATAACTATTTTAATGATTACCTCAACATAATTCTGCAGCACCTTTAGTTATAATTGCATTTTTGATGTTGGGAAACACAAGGATGTGTATTCATATAGATGAATTCTGAAATGCATCAGCAGACTGTCTTCTGCTGCTCTGAGAGAAGCCATGTAAGATAAGAAAGAAGCTATTTTGTAATATCTCACAAATAGCGTATTTAAAGATTCATTCATTAATGCACACTAATCTAGTAAATGAAAAATCCAAGCTTCAGGCAGTTCTGTCATGTTAAGTCCAATTTTTCTTGCCTCCTTGTGACTTGTAAAATTTTGGTTAGATTGTTTCTTCATTTAGATTTATGTCTCTCTGGATCTTCAAAGCAATGGAAGCACCAACACCTGTGTGTATCTCAGGTTTAGAAACTTTTACTTCAAGTCCATTCTTGGAATCATAGTTTAGAAGAAACAAATTATTCTTGTCTTCTTCCTACTTAGTCTTGGATGATCTGATCTGAAATAATTTTTCTTTTCAAACCGCTAGTGAATTATCAAATTAGGTTTTTGTGAAACACATGAAGGTAGATAAATTTTGTAGTTATGCAATTGCAAAATTTATATAGAGGTCTTCAATACAAGAGGTTGTGTATTGTTACATAGATAATTAGAAAAATGAGGTCTTATTATATTTAAAGAACAAAAGAAAGAAAACACAAAGGGATATGGTGATTAAATTAAGTAATGCTGAAATATCTAAGAAATATAAGTTCAAAAAAATAATGTTCTCGTGGTTGTTATCTCCTCCTCATGCATTATAGTCTTAGGATTTTAGGCCACATTAACTGAACTGGTTCATCAGAGATAGAGGAAAACAGCTACACTAAGTCATGTTCTGTGGTAGCTGCCCACACAAAATTGTATATCTACATCAAAAAATCTTTAAAGGAGAATAAATATATTTTATTCCCTAATGCCCTCTCCTTTACTCAAAAAAATTCCCTCTATAGGGGCCTATAAAAAGAAGTGTGTTCAAAGGATATAGCAGTCAAAATTACTTGGTCTACGAACAGTAATCAATTTAAAACAAAGTGAAAAGAATAAGTATATAATACCTAAGATCTCAAGATGCAATGAGCTCAGCTATGATGGATGGACTTTTTTGAAAGGCTTTTCCATGTGAAAAAAAGCATCTCCTTTTTAATAGAAGCATGCCAGATGCTTTATCAGAACCTCCATTTGTCAATCTGATAGAAGACAGTGTAATTTACTGCCTGTGATGCTAATGATAGTGCCTAGATCTCTGAAAAAGGTCCGAATCATTTTTTTACAGAAGCTTGGTGGGCACTGAATTACAACAGAAAGAGGAGAGGAAGTCTTGAGATTGATGATGTGTATCATTCTGTTATTTCAAGAAATATATGACCACTGTGGTTCCATTGTACCAGACTCAATGAACCAATTTATGAATTAACAAGTTGCAGTGTGAAGTAGCAGTTGCTAGAAACAGTGTATTAATCAATGATTTAAGAAAACATTTGTGCATGTATAGAGTTCCATTCATAAAAAGCAAATAATTGAGGCTGAGTTTTTTGAAAAAAAGAAACCAGTATCTGTATTTAGATCTGAGTATTCTTTTTCTCCAAGATCCAGGGGAAAAAAGGCAAAATGAATATAAGTACAATCTGCCAATCAAATTATATTGAAATGCCAAATTAAGTACAGTCTTGTCCTACTAATCCCATAATGTGACAAGATAAAGCTACCTACATATTAGAGTTACTAAAGCTACAACTCCCATTCCCCTTACTTTCATCATTCTAACCTCAGGGCTAAGCAGAAACAGAAGAGAGAGAAGGTATAGACAGGTTGCATCCCCATTTGCAAAAGCTCCTGACCACTGTCACTTGGGATTTGGTTAGAGCCATGTCTGTTTTACAGCTGTACCATAGCAGCTGTGAGAATATCTGGGGGGTAAAAGTAATAATGGATTGTTCTATTGAGTAATTCTGAGACAACAAGACTTACACATATGAACATATATCTTGTGCTACTCTGAAAAAAGAAGAATCTGTTAATAATACAAATAATGAAATAGAACTAAATCTAAACCGTGCTTTAAAATATTTTGCTTCTTTTCAAAGTTGGCATATCACCGCAAAAACATCCCAAATATTTTCTCCTACCCATCAATATCAAATCAAAGCTACTTTTTTTTTCACAAAAGCTCAGTTCAACAATAAAGATAGCTGTACAATGAAAAATGAAAATTAAAACTCCATGTCATTCATCTATTTCTATGTATATAACTTCTGCTGAAGTGAATAAGCACTGTATTACATAACTGATGAGGTAATTAGGATCATGCCTTTTTTCTTCCTATGTCTGCTGGTTAATTCTAAGATTAGTGTTCAGTTTAATGTTGAGCTTCACACAATGTTTCAGTATCATGCTGTAGATAAATTGTTGGAGTCCTGAGCATTAAATCAATAGGTTTTCTGTCTTGTTCAAATAACCAAGTTTCCCTTAGGCAAACCCCATGCTGACACCCTAGTGTGAAACTCATTTAGTTTCTTGTGGACTAAAATATGACATGCTGTCTAATAAATAATTAATACCATATGTTATAAATACAAATAAGTTTACTTAATGAAGGAAGAGTTTGATTTTTCACTGTCTTAGAATTCAGTTTAGAGTAAATGCTAACTTAGAACAACATAGGCAATTTTTTTTAAAAAATAAATAAAAATAAATTTGGAAAGACCAGGTTGGATAATGGGAAACTACCTCCAAATATATGCATATATATATATATATATATAAAAATTTAGATGTCAAGATAGTTGCAAGTACAGATTAAAATATTTCTGTAAGAAAAGCAAGAAGGAGAGAGAGAAAGAAATGGAAAGAATTATATAGCTAGAGGCAAGCTCACTAACTAAACACCAAATCTGGCACAGACTGTCATAAAAAGGGCTTATTGCAAACAGCAAGTTTTGAAGAAGCAGGCCTTAGCAGAGTAAATGAAAGCCCAAATTTCAACAGTACTGTTTGCTCTGAACTCTAATAAAACCTCATTATGACCCCTCAGATTTTGTCTTCAATACATTTATTTCTGGAAAGTCAGAAGTTAATAAGTTAAAACATGATGGAGAGAAGTGAGTACGGAAGAGAAGCTACCCATGAGGAAATAGGAAAATGGTTTGAAAGAAGTGCTGCAGAAAGGTTATTGTTGATCAGAAAAAAAACCCCTGAAAATTAAAGAAGATTTTTTACTGTGGAGAAATATGAAAGCTCATCTGGCATGGAAATGATCCTCTTCAAAAAATCTAGAAACCAGTCATAATCAAAATTTGTTATACTTTTCCTGCTTCTTTTTGTGATCTATTTAAGAATTGCAGAACAGAGAATATTATCCAAAAGGAATTATTGCTTCCCACAGGAAAGAGTACACATTCTTAGCAGAAATGAATACAAAACTAAAAGGAATGAGTCATAGGAGGAAGTTCTATCAGTAGGAGACAATGTCTTGTCATTTTACCACGTATAGTCGCTCAAATTTCTCATGTACCTTACAAAAAGTTTTTCTGCCTGTGGTCAGTTCTTAAATATGTTTTAGTCAAACAAGATGCTGCGTTCAAAACACCCAAGGATCTTGAGGAATATCTGTTATTTCATCAAATTAAAGTCTATGGAAGGAAAACAAAATATTGTGTTAGTTAAAATTAAAGCTCTTAAAAGGCTGGTAGTCTCAGAGAAAATGGCCTTTAATTGGTACTTATAAGAACACTGATTTTTTCAGTGCTTTTTTTATGTGTCTCTATCTACCAACCAACTATAAACCCAGTGTTTTGACTGGCCTAACAGCTATGACCTTCACAGTCTCTGACATGAAATTGGTGATAACCCATTCTTGTACAAGGAGCCACACAGAACGGATTTAAACTGTACTGTAGGATTTTCAGTAGAACCAAGTCTCAAAAGCTCTTTGCTTGAGCTTCTGTCCTGTTAAGTTAAAGATAACAGTATTCAAATTTGTGACTGATGTTCCAATTAAATTGAATTATTTTATGTGAGCTTTAAAAGTTTTGTCATTTGGTACCACTGTGAGTGTGATTCATGGTCCATGATTCTTTTGCAACTTTTTCCCCTGTTTAGATTTCAAACGAAAATGAATGTAGCATAGGAGGTTTTGCTATCAGAGAAATGACTGTAATATTCTGCACATTAAATAATACCTAATATCATGAATCCTTGACTACATTATAGATTTAATAATAAAACTTGATTCTGGCAGTAGTATGCATGAACAACCCACTAAAGTCAATACAATTATTTAGATTGAATCTATACATAAATGTTTGAAGAATGACTGCAAGTCTTATTGAACAGTAATCTCACAAAGGTTTGCATTTGTGCTGTTTTAATTGACCAGTATCAGCTCAAGAGTCAAACTGGTAATACATGCAACTGTATTTCAAGTCACAAACAAAATAATTTATTATTAAGCATTTTTATTTCTTCTTCAAGAATAAGACTCTAGAAGACATGGGGTTCTACCATAAGATTTCCATTTTTTACCTAAAATGAAACATAAAATGTTTAAGCTCACTATGAAGGTCACTTTGTCAAACTGATGGAGATCTTTAAAGTCGGAACCGCTGAGATGAAATTCTACCTTTCCTCTTCTGTGGTTGAGGGTTTTTTGCCTTCTGCACTGCTGATGTGTGATTTTTAGTTGTTTTCTGTCCATTCTGTGAAATACCAAACCATTACATGGAGATGCTGGCGTTCTAAATCAGCATCAACACGCTGAAGGCAGATACTTGTTTGATGAGCTGCTTTTGGCCACTCTGCTAACACTGAAGGCAGTACTACCCCAATAAAAATCTCTTGTGCATTCTCACAGCCTATTGCCATCGGAACTTTGATGGAGAAGCAAAGATATGGGATATTAAAAAAATAAATACAAAATAAAAGCTGCAGTCACAGAGTCCCATTAGAGTACCTGCAAGCAAAATCAGGTGGAAAATTTATGCCCTGACCACACAAAAATAAGGGATTTTTCTTCATATTTAAAGCTTCATTTTATTGAAAAATTTTAGATGATTTTTCCACATAATAAAATTTTGCTTTATCTTAAAATGGCACTATTTCTTCATATCTTGATGATTCTTTACAGCTTGTGTTCTGATTCAATAGAGTTTGGATGCATAGCAGCTACATTCTGATCAGGATTAAATAAAATCAATAGAAACATGTTGAAAAATATTCTTTTTCATAATTTCAATGAATAATCTTATTAAATATTTCATTAAAAATCTCCCTGTTTACTTTGATCTTTTTTTATTGTTTACATAATTCCATTTCTTCACAAAAGCCATCTTTTAATATCAAGGTATCTTTAAATTGCTTTAAAAGTATATTCTAATGAAATTTTCTCAGATAACCTTTAACAGTTTAAACAGGTTAAAATTTAATGTCATTTATGTTGGAAAGGTGTTCAAAATATTATACTATTAAATATTTAATGACATCATTACGGAAGATTTAGCTATTTTCAAACTAGACTCAGGAGGCCAGAGATATCATTCCACACTACTTCTTGAATCATTAAATGGGTCTACTGAGATTTGTAATCTTTTCCAAAATTTAATAATATGGTTTAGGTTGCTGCTAGCTTTGCAAAATATAGTATTCTTACACAGATGTGACTGCTAATTAAAAAGTCTCTTGAGATTGCAAATGGGTTTCAGGGTGCTGCTTTTATCCGTGTTTGTATCATTAAGGAAACTTGGAGCAATCAAGTATTTGTGTATTCATAATTATAATGTACATAAAAGACTACACGCAGTCCTGACTACTGCACAGAACTATAGGAAAATCATATTTATGTGCACATGCTTCCAGAGGCTTATATCTACAATATACCTGCCACTAAAAGGAATTAATATCTGATTCTTGGCAACCAAACAGTTCAGTAAACACACTTGTACTGTATCTCTTCTGAAGTAGTCATTTGTTAAAATATCTGCAGACCGTGTGTGCCAGGTATCCCAAGGGAGGGGAAGAAAAAAAAAAGATTATTTTGTGAGTGATTGAGAGTACTTTAAACAAATCTTCCTATTTTCAATAGGAATGGAAATCAAACAAGCAGAAATCAAACAAGAATGTTATAAGCTAAACTTCATTTCTTTTGCAACGAAGAAATAGCAAAGCATTTAAAATAATAATAATAGGAACGTGAGTTAAAATGCATTGTCACTTTAGTAGTAGTAATTATAATAGAGTACCAAAAATAGAAGGCATTATAGTGATTGCTAAAGACAGATACCCTGCTAAAGAACAATTCATTTTCTCTCATTCTGTAGTTCCCACAGAACTATGTTAAAGCATAACTCAAATGTAATGTTTGTGAGGGATATTACAGTTAACTTCTTTCTTGCTTCCTTTAAAATTTATAGAGAAAACACCATGATAACAATATACTGTGTAAATTTACCTAGGTAAGTTTTATTTATTGATTTTTCATTATTAATCCTCCACTGAAAGGTGTGGGGTTTATTATACTACTCTAAAAAAAATCTCTACAATGTTTTAATACCATTTGGGGAGTTATTAAAGTGCCATTACAAAAACAATATAAAAGGAAATATTGCAGTCATGGTAATAGGGAACTTTTACTTTTTGTCAAATATTTTCCTCCTTTTCTATTTCTTTCTCTCTTGACTAAACTTTGGAAGTTAGAACACTTATATTTTTACACTTATATATGTAAACAAAATTCACAGATTTAAAGAAATAAATAACTAAATCAATAAAATAGCTGTACTGACTATGCTGCCAAGCAATATATCCTAAAAAAATAACACATTTTCAGATGCAAGTGCAAATAGAAGTCTAATCAGTCTAAAAAAGTCAATTTCTGTCTGAGAAAATCTACAATTAGGAAAATGAAAAGAATTCTGTATGTTTTCCACTAACCACCAGAATGATATTCCTATTTCTTATACTTTAGTATAGCTCCAATTGCTACTTTCAAAATAATTTTATTCACTTCCCCATATAACCTTTGTGAGTACGGAAATGAAAAAACTCCTTCAGGAGAAAATGGAATTGAGAATGTGTTGCTAAGATTAATTTTACTTTGCTAACTGTCAATGTGTCTGAATATGTGGAAGTATGTACAATTCAGAAATTTATGGCATGTGCAAAAAATTTCATATACCTCTATATATATTTAGTGCATCATTTTCAGTGCTTGAGATCTGATGACCCCATACAAATGGCCAAGATAATTGAGACAATATGTGGCAAATAAAAAGAAGAAATGTATTGTCAAAACCCACAACTTTATCAGATGTTTACCTCAGCTAAAGCTGCAGAATAGATAAGCTGATGACAATCTGCAGAATATTTCCATCACTTTAGATTCCCTCACAAGAGCTCCACCTGCAACACAGCTTTCTTTTCCTTGCTGTAGGACAATGCTGCGCAGATGAGAATTTTTGCCTGAAAGGTTCAGTACCAAGACAAAAAAGATGAAAACATTAGATCTCTGACAACAGCAGTTGGATCTGAAATTTTGCTTCTGTTGGAATGCATTACCAGTAGCACAAATATTTTTTCTTGCCATTGTATTATATGCTTGCTAAATTATTAGAAAGCTCCAAAACAACAACAAAAAAATTTTCAAGTAAGATGTGTAATCATTCTTCATTCAAGAGAAAATATTTATCAAAGACAATAATAATGAGGGTTTTCAAGTAACTAGGTATATTTTGGGGTGGGTTGTTGCTTTTTACTTTCTATATGCAGTCAACACAAATGTCCATATTAATTCATGTATTTTATACCAAAATTATCAGAAAAAAATATTAGAAATTTGTGGCCTAATACATAAAGAATTTTGACATAAAGAATGTAGCTTAGAAGCTTCAATTTCCTTTCATATATCAGGTTTCAAAGCTGCAACTCCACTAATGGTTCCATAAAATTCATTAAAAAACCTACCATGAACAAGATGCTGGGAAAAGATAATTGTAAGACACAATAATTCAATATTCTTAATCATTAAACTCTTTTGGAGTATATTAAACACAGAAGACCAAAAATATCCTTTGCTCTGATGTGTTTTTATATTATATTCTTTTTTCATTTTATTTTAAATCTATGGACCAAGCTCTGATTTCAGGGGGAAAATGCTGATTTTTATGTGTCCCAAACTGTGAAACCTGAGGTTGTGATATGCATTTGGTGAGGGGAGTTCAGGATTTGAGTATTCTGTTTTCTCTAATCCAGTTGATCGGAAAAGAACTGAATTACAGAGGTAAAGAATGAACATTCCAATTGATCAGTAACATGTAAAAATGTGTAATCATTTTTAAATCTAGTGATAGAAAATAAAAATGCAGAATTGAAAGTGGGGAGGGTGAATAAATAAGTAAACATAGGCCATGCTCTTTAGGACAACCAAACTTTGCCAATCCATGCAGCTGCTAACATCCATGAGAACAAACAGCTGGCACTGCTGATACATGAAGCTAAAATATGTCTTTTGGCTTGTAGTGCCTACTTTTACTACAAATGAATGCTGAGTGAACGATCAAAGTTGTGCTTCTGGACATATGAGGACAGATGTTAGACGGCACTTTGCAGCAAACATGCAGCAAACACAGAAATAAACAGAATTCCAGTTCATATGGCATATTGAATGCTAGGGAGGAAAACAAAGCCACGGAGTCTCCTGACAATAAACATAAAGGTATAGGTGAACTGGAGAAAACCTGGGAAGAAGTTTGGACTGGGTGGAAGACTAGTTTGTGAAAAAACTCTCCTTGTCTTGTTTGCTCTGCTGCCCAAGAAGTAACTCAGTAAGACAGAAATTTCTGCAGAACAGTATGTTAGACTGAGCTCACTGTACAATGACATTAAAGTTTCAGCATTCTGCTACAGTTTTTGTTTTATTTATAAAAAAATATTTCTGAGATTTAAATTATTAAAAGCAAGAGATACAATTCAAAGATATTTCCTTTTGACATTTTGGATAGATAGAAAAATTCTGCAGATGTAAAGAAAGGTAATATAGTTTTTTGGGTAGTGATTCTCAATTTTTTATCAAGTCCACAGGGAAAACTGCAATTGCTCCCAGACTGTTCTTCAGATATTTATATACTGTAATTACTGCACAACTCTAGGCTAAAAAATAGCAAGTGTAGCAAAAGACTATCTCATCAGAACCCTTAAGCAAACAATTTCACTAAACTTTTACAATAATACAACAAAATCCTTGAAAATTACTAAATAAATTTATGTATTCATTTTGACATATTTTTAGTTTAGTGAACTAGAAAACTCCATTTTCTATGAATAATAGTGGCATAAAAAAAGTGCAAATTCTGGCATTTTCCAAATATGTAATATGATTTTAGCAATGGTAGTCCTAGTTAGGGAGCATGAGTGTCAGGACTGAGTATTAAATTCAGTTCTGTTATGTAAAAGAACCAAATGCTGCATCATGACATAAAAGGCCAATGTTAATACATGTCACTCAACACGTAGGGCAGTACTGCACTAGGAGGAATATCTCTAATAAGTTGACTTAAACCAGAGAAACAAAAACATGACATTTGTTTTTTTGGATGGCCTGTGCTGATGCTATTCCCCACAAAACTCATGCAACATTTCATGGTGCAGCTTGCACTTCACCATGCGTCTGCACAGCACCTAGGGTAAGTACTATGGGGCTTTCCTGCTTCTGTTTTGTCAGCTTAAGAGACATTTTTCCTTCAAGGGTTAATAATCATAATCCAAAAGGGCTAAAAGCCACTTCTCCCAACATAGCTCACTAGGAAGTCTAGCTTCCTGACCCCAATTCTTTTCAATTTAACACTCGTCATTAACAGCATCATAGTTAAAAGCCTAACTGAATTTCTTTTGTAACCCTTCTTTCAAGAATTTTATAGAAATGTCAATTTGCCATAATTATTTCTCTAAAGTAATGGAATTTTCATTTCCTGTACCATAAAACTTGATATTAGAGCTTTCTTAGATATTTCAGATAAAGTTCCAGCATCATACGCTAAAACAGAGCATATAATTCTGAGTCTCATTTAATGAACCGTTCTTCAAAACCAAACATCTTATTCCCTTAGAACACAAATATTTAGAAAATAAAATTTCGAAGCAAGCTAAGATGCCTTCCCACATATAAAGAGGCAGATGTTCCTAATGTGCTCTCAAATGTGGGCATGCACTTCCCCAATAACTGTGACGGAGGGGAAAAAAGCGTTTCTATGTGTATGTGGGGACTGACACACACTGTTGCTTTGTGTCCACCTTGGTGGTCAGCCAGATGTAGAGATTTGCCTAAAAGAATATTTCTCAGACATTTATAGCATTTTACAGATAAAATTACAATTTGAAATCAGTTAATTCAATGAAAATAGGGGAACTCTTCTCCCATGAACACAGGTGATAATTTCAGCTACACTGTTTTTGTGGAATTCATCTGCAATCAGTCACCACTGTTTAATTATTTCTGCTTTCAGGTCATCGTCTTTCACTAAGCTCTCTCCACAGCTCAGTAATGTATTACAGTCTTTTCTTCCAGTATTGATCTTCCTGCTGCCACTCTTGCATCAAGGTTATAAGGCTGCGCTGCATATCCACACAGAGTCTAAAATTAGAGGCAAATAGATCTAGCATATTACATAGCTCTGTACTACATCACACTCTTTTCTGAAATTACTGCTGATTTTTTTGTCTCTTGTGCGTTCAGTGTAGATTTAGGATGCTCTTTGGAGTTACACAAATGTATACGGCTTGAGACTTGTCTCTCTGACTTGTGTCTTTCCCACCATGATGCTGCTGGAGCTAACACAAGCAGGGCTGTCTGAAATATTTTTGTAAGAAAAAAAAAGACTTGAGTAACTCTTCGGTAAAATTTTTTCTATACTATCACAGCACTAAATAAATTAAGAAAGTCAGTTTTGGTGACTAGATGTTACAAATTTGAAGTACCAGCCCCACTGGTTAGAATATTTTACAACAAGAGTTTCTGCTGCCCTGTTCTCACACACTTCTGGGATGACTGGATAAACTCCAGCACGTTAGCTTAGAATTTCATCACATTGCATTACTTTGGTCCTGCCAAGAATTGACAAAATAACAAACATAAATACCACAAAACAAGCCCAGTTTCCAGAATGCAGCAGTGTCTCCCAGCCAACCAGAACTGATAGAATATAATGCTTTGGAACTCAGCTTTGCCTTATGTAAACCTTAAACTAAATTAATGAGCTGTTCTTTGTGCTTTCCAAACAGGGTATTAGAACACTTCGGCAATTTTTCTTTCCTTTGTTTTCCACTATAATCACTGTCTTGCTGTGGTAGTGCTTCAGTCTGCCATTCTTCATCAAGAACAGCTTTTCAAGCACTTTTAACCATTCTTGTGGCAGTGGAATTCTTCTGTGAGATAAAGACAAAGCGGAGCTATGTGTTATCATTATAATGGGGACACTTGCCTGAATGTCACTGGAGCAATTCTAATATTGCTTGCATGCAGATGTTCGGTACAGCAGCCTAAAATCTTACATTTCACTACAGAGTCCTGCAGAAGAGGCTAGTGGTAGACATGCAATTTCTCACACTTGCACTGCCCTCCTCTAGGGACGCAAGGCTCACACTGCTCTGCAATATTTTCCTTTCAGATATATCAGAAGTACAATTTGAACAAAAATTCTGAAGTTTAAATCATCTCTGATAACCTAAAATTGTGACATTATATGTCACAATATTGTATTTTCTTATAGTTTACTCTTACAAAAAAATTTAAAATTGATATCTTGTGGCAATTAACTAAAAATAAATAGCATACTTGATGTATATATTAGTTTTTACTGAAAAGAGAAAAATGAAAACCACCACCCTTTTGTGTTAAAAGTTTGAAGGGGGAATGAAGTCATTCTATTTGATTGCTAGTTTAGGGAACTTAAATAACCATTTGACAAACCTTTCCAGATTGCTCATTGAAGTAGAAATATTGGCACCAAAAATTCAGCTGCCACCAAAAACTGATAGAGCAGTGTAACTCTATAGTTCACTGGCAGCTTTACAGAATGCTAAGGGAAATATTTTTAAGGCTTTAAAAGTCATAGCCAAGGAATGTGGATTAATTCTTCATGTTTCCTTAGTTCAGTATCAACTTTCTTCTTCTATTGGTTCAAATCCAAACATTACTCTTCTTTTTTCTAGAAGAATATCTAGAAGACAGCTGGGTTCTTGCATTTAAAACCCAATGTAAAGAAAAAGGATTGATAACTGCATAATTTTTTTTTTTTTAATTTGAAGGGTCATTTGTCTGAAGCTGCTCAGTTATACATAACACAGTCTCACCTCATATATTTTGGAATAAAAGTCTGTTCCTCCTACAATAAGCAGAGGATCACTTGATGTTGGGGGTTCTTTGGTCTGATTTGGTTTACAATTTTCTTTCTAAAATCAGGAACAAGAAGGGCTAATTTTAAATCCTCTCAAAATCAACGGAATTTTCTACTACTAGTTTCAGCTAGTCTACATTAGATTCCTGCAGCAATATAAAAAAAGTGAATGAAAAACTAAGTCTGAGCAACCATATCTAAAGTATTTGAAGATATGGATTGCATATGTTAAGCAAGGATAGAAAGCAATTCCAGTATATGGTTGTTCAGTACTTTAAATCCCTACTTGCATTTAAATTCTTTAATTTTTTACTGGAAGTATCTATATTCACAAACTGCAAACCCAAATGTACTAAACCTGGTTAACACACATCATACAAAACACCTGTCAGTTTAAGGTTTGAAGCCAATTTGAAGCATGTAATGAATTTATATCTGGGTAAAAAAGAGATATCTAAAGTGACATTCTGAGGCACAGTTAATGAGATTGTCTCGTGTAAGTCTATCTGGTAATATGATCATCTCAAATGAGATTACTTTGAAGTAACCCCTTTACAAATTAAATTAATTAATTACATGCATTCAGAATGCAAGAATACAGAACTGAAGTGTTTTTAAGGTATTTTAAGGTTAATATCAAAGCATTTCTCTATCCCTGTTAGGACCAAGTCAATATGAATATAATAAAGTATTGCATTGAGCCAGAGGAGGCAAAGAACAAGGAGACACACAGGAAATAAAATGTTGCTAAGTATGGTGTATTATCTTTGTATCATATGTCCTTTGAAAATAATAGTCAAATAATTAAAGAGAAATCAGTCTCTTGCTGGAGCCCCGTACCAGATATAGGTACAAGAAACAAAGAGAATACTTAAATTTATTATTGAATCTGCTGAGTTGGAGAGAAAGGGCAAAGGAAAATGATTTCTCATCCTGAAAGAAAGACAAATAATAAGAACAGAAAGTATTAAAAAAGTTCATTGCAATGAGAGGTTGCATTCAGCTCTGTCAATCAGAAATAGAGGTAGTTGGGAGCTTTAAAATGGAAGCGTAAATTGGAGGTAAAGGGGGAAGAGATAAAAGTCATTGCTGGTTTAAACCTTTTATCTTTGTGTGGTTTCGTAGGAAAAATGAACTTGGCTATAAGAAGCCTCTTTTAGCCACTTGATTGTTGTGCTGTTAGAGGCTATCAGGCACACTATGGTAAGGATATTGTGAAGATCTTGTGTTTATCTCATTGATAAGCCAAAATAATTATTAGGAGATACAGCACAAGGCGTATCTCTTGTAAATTTTCTGTAACAAAATTCAGTGATGCATTTAATTGCCATCCAGGCAGGAGCCAGCATTCTGTGAATATCTTGACTCACCTCCAGTTTTGCCTTACTGAGAAATGCTTGATAGCAGTGTTATTTTTCATTAAATAAATACACAAGAGCATTTCTTCCTTGTTGGTTAAAGCTTATTCTTTCCCTATTCTATTTCTGTCAGAGTGATATAAAAGTGTTTGGTACTGGCAAGCTTTTTTCCACTGATAATAGAGACACTTACCCAACAAGTGGGTGAATTTCTTCTCCATTTGAAGCATTTGAAATATCATTTACACTGGTTTTGAAGAAATTAAACCTAAGCATTGATCTGTATTGTATAAATGACCTGCATCATGTAGCCCAAGTCCAATAGCTAATAAAATATTTTGATTCTTATGATGCAGAATCCCATTTCTTGTTCTTGTCTTCTTCCCAGTTACCACAGAAGCAGGCAGAGGCAGCGTTGGCAAGCAGGACCCCTGATATTTGACATCCCATTCAAAAGTCTCTCTGTTTAGAAGTTGTCACCCTGCCTTTGCAATAATCTTATCTTAGATCCTCTGGTGCCTACTTGATTAGAGAACATTTTTGGTGCTACATAAAAAATGGAAGATTTTAAAAATCCCCAAATGAAAGAAAATGTAGTTAATAGAAGCAACCCAAGGTGGGAATAGAAAAGAATATAGAGGAGATAGTACCTTTTTAATATGCCAAATTCAATAGAATTTATGTGTTCACTCACTCTAAAGGGCAGCCAAAAAAGTCTACAATTTAGGGGGCTGAGGATATTGTTCAAATAAAGTGAAAGATTATGTGGAAGTTGTGACATTTGATGGTGACTCTGTAATTAGACTTGTCCAACTGGGCGAGGGATTTAAGTTTTGCCATCATGGCATACCACCTGAAAAAAGGCAATCGGGAAGGATAATATTTTCACACAATGGAATTTCATAAAGTTATGCCTAAAAGATGCTAAAGTAACAGATTTTACCACATGACTATGATACCAGAGGGGAGAAATTTAAGTCTATAAAGACATTATAATGAAAATGGAATCAAATCAATCACTTCAGATTAATGCCAGCCTGGTCCCGTGTACAGACTGCCTGTAAAAAGCATTAGGCATGTTCCTGGAACATGTCTTCCAGTTTAGTTTCTTCCCAGAAGGATTCTGTGTGTATTGTGTGTCTCTGCAGCTGCAAGGTAATGTGAGACCAAGTATAAACTAAGTGGGAAGATGGGGAAAGTTGCTTCATAACTGCATTACTGGTCTCAGCTAAAGCACTAGTGTAGATACACTCCCAGGACTGCTGAAGCACTTCCAGTTAGGTCAGCTCCTTTTCTGATTTTAACACATCTGAAGGGAAAAAAAAAAAAAAAAAAAAAAAAAAAAAAAAAAAAGAGCATTCCTTCTAGTACAGGGAACTGATGGACTCTATCCTCCCCTGTAATTACAGGACTATTCCAAAGACAGTTGTGCCCAAATGCTACATTAAGCGATTTTCAGATCTTTAAAGCTGACTTGTAAGCATAATTTTGCATGGGATTCTTAAACAGAATCAGTCAACAGTATTAATTTAAATTAAGAAGAAAGATTATGAGAACCAAGGCAGAATTTTTCATGCTTATAAAAGGATGTTTAACATGAGTTGGAGGAATTTTCTCCCTGAATAGCAAAGGAAGGATCTAGGCACACACTTTATTCCTAGAGCTTTATGGCATTAACAGTACTTGTCACTTATGATTCTGCAGGTGGTACTTGCATCAAGTAAACGCAGTAGCCTGTTGAGGATATTATTCAGTCATAGGCAAGAGGCTACTGAAGAAGTGGATATGGTAGGAAATGATAAGGCTTTTCTGCTTGTCTTCCTTATTTCCTACCATTCTCTAACAGTGAAATCATAGCAGACATTGCAGGTAACAAGTCTTCTTCAGTAAAAGATTTCTCTATATTTCAGTCTAATTCAGCTTGCCACAAAGCACGGTAGCTGTTTAAACAATCACATTTTGGGTTCATTTCTGTCTCTTTGCAACTATTCAAAAAATTTAATAAAACTGACTGTAAAACATGAACTACATCTGTGAATGCCAAAACCAGAAATAAATGGCTTTTCTACTTGTTTGAGAAAAAACATCTATCAATTTTATTATAGGGAACCCCCCCAAAATCTGGTCCATCCTGATATTATACTGGGTTAAATAATTACAGATACTTTGGGCCATTTTGTGGCTAGCAATCATTGCCTTAGAAGTTCCTGCAGTTGCAGAGTGGTCTCAGTTCTGACTTTGTCTCAGTTCTCATGGGCTGCTACAATTAAGCCGGCATCATTATGGATCATATGCCTGTCCTGTAGCAACTGGATAGCCATTCCAACAAGCTGGATCCCTCGTGAACAAACAGAAAGGAACAAATGTACCTAGTTTTTTAGAATAAATTCATGATGATGTTATAAGTGGTATTAACACTTGCAGATGTTTCTTCTTGGTGAAAACTGAAATCAGAAAAGAAGGGTTCTCTTACAGTGTGCTACTTGACAACTAGTGTCCTCAATTTTTTTTAATATTAGAATGGCACAGAAGTAATCTAAATTGGCATGGTAGTAACCCTCAATCTTCTAGGTTTTTATATATATGATTTTTTTCCATTTTTGTGCACAGAATAATATTTACTTTCACAGTTTCAACCAAAATATTATTTGCCAATAATTTGGAAATCATATATGCTGAGTGCACCAAAAAAAGCCATCATAAATCCAAACTTAAATAATAACAATATTTTCCACCATAGGCAGAGGTAGCAGTCATGCTGCTAATGTGTGTTTAGCTAAATATTCACTATTGCAGCATGGCACTTCCTCTTTCTGGTGCCCACATTTAGGACAGAAACTTCCTAGCTGGTTTTGAATTGCTCTCCCCAAAAAATATCTGGGGATGCCACAAAACAGAACTGAACTAGAAACGTCCACAGCACACTCATCAGAGCAGAGGGCGCCAAGCCTTTCTCTAGAATGTTGGTCATGCATTGTGTCACCTAAAGAGGTCACTCCACTACAATCCTACTTGTCTGAATTGCAAAATCACTTCCATGCTGAATTATTCTCCTCATCGCTGCTGGGGCAGACTCTGCCTCCCGCTGTAACAAGATTAAGCTCATTCCATAACTGTCTGGACACTACCTTGGGATCTTGGCAGGCTTCCTGCCTTGCTGAAACCAAGATGAAGCATCTGCTGTGCCATTATACAGTCTTGGCATATGCATCCCTTAAGAAAGGATATTGTGACATAACCAGTGGAGCACAAAAGCCCTTACTGACTTAAAGACCCACAGGGTTATTGCCATCTGTTTATTAATTAGGTGCACTAGGTCCTGATTGTTACACATGGAATGAACCAGGCTGCTGGTGGCTCAGTCCACTGGAATGCTCTGGTTATAAGGAAAGGATTTTTAAGAAATAGGAAATAAGTGTCCTTGTTTGATTTACCCAGTCAATGTCTCCTAGTGTTAGAAATCCAAGTAATTATTCCACTCCCCTACTAAAAGGTTTGGATAAGTTTTCTGTTCTTGTCTTGTTATTAAATCTACCACTATGAGGTAGAATGATAGTTTCAACTTTCTTCCTTGTGTCTTCATGGTTTTCAGACCATGACATGTCAGTGTTTTTTTCTGTTTTAATCAGTCAAGGCCATTGCTACCCTGTGTGTAAAATCTCCTACTGAAACCATTCTTTCAGCAAGCAAAAAGTAAAAACTCCCTAAGAGCCCATGGATATTTTAACATATATTGTTATATATTCTATGTGTGTTTGAAGGACATGCCCAGCAAAGATGCAAAAAATCTGCATGTCTCTTCTGCAGCACTGGCAGCGTGTTCTCAGTTAGAACTTTTATTATTATTATTGTTATTGTTATTGTTATTAATAATACTACTACTACTATTACTATTACTATTACTATTAAATTTTAATTCCTTATATAACCATATAATTCACAGAATTCATGACATACCCATTTTGTAGCTTACACCTTCTATCTCTTGGAAGAGAAGGTCTTCTAATTATGATTCTCGAGTCATTTTAGGACTGTCCTTCAGTGGGACAAGAAGGCAGAGGGAATTTCAAGTCAGCATTTCCTCTCTGTGTCCTCCCAAGTCAGGAAAAAGTTCTTCATGGCCAGAGGGGAGATCACAGAATCATGGAATTGTCTCGGTTGAAATGGACTTTTAAAGATATTCTGTCCCACCTGCCATGGGCAGAATCAGCTATTGAAGTGAAGGGAGACGACCATCCGATTGATGAGCATTGACTCCGATTTATTGATCAAACCAGTCACTTTTTATAACAGTGTTAATTAAGTTCATGCATATTGCAAAATTCGAGCTCACGATAGGCTACAGAGAAAACTCTAACCCCTCCTTTTGTTCACAATACCCGTGGTTTGTTTATTGAAACCAAGATTTGTGTTCTCACCGTGATATGAAAAGTTCTCAAAACCTTCACATCTGTTCCCAGAGCAGCCAAGGACAGAATGTTTACCTGTTATGAGAAGACTGTCTGAGAATCCTGCTGTTTATAAAAAATGTGCCTGAGAACCTAATTATTTACAGAATCAAGCCTGGGAACTGCTGCTTTACAGCTGCCTTTTACTTTTCCATCAGCTGTATACTTTCATGGCCTCTTTCTTTAAGCCATGTTTGAACCAGGCTCTCCACAATCAGCTTTGACTCGTTATTGTGTATACCCCTGTTGCACAGTTAGTGCCTATAAATAGCCACTTTTTTTCTGATATTTGAAACAATAGGGTGCTTCCTTACAGCACCACACAGGATAAATAGATATGATTCTGCATAAATAATTAAATAATAATTATTTAAGAGTTAAATAATTCCGAAGTATAAGCCCTTCCAGCCCTCCTGTAAAAATATTTCTACATCTGAAAAAATAACAATAATATGGCAAATACTGCAGAAAATATATATGTTACTGCAGAAAACCCTAGACAATTCCTTCAGAATTTAAACAATATTATTTAAATGTAACTGCATCCTGACCTCTAGAAATGGGGTTGTTTAAGGTTCTTAAAAGTGTTTCTTAATGGACATATTATACAGTTTCAGGTAGGACTGCTTATTGAATAAACTGATCTGTACATCTACTAACAGAGTATTTTTATTTTCAAGATCTAAAACAGTTTCATGGAGCCTGGAGCAAAACAGAAGGAATCTTACAATGCAGAAAGCTTGAACTTTAAACCTCTGTGGAAATGAATTATGCATATGGATTGTATGTACAATTTTAAGCTTTAGAAATAATTTTGTATACTGCTATTGATATAAAGATAGCTCCAGATCATTAATGTGATTTAACACAAGTCTATGGGAGATAACATTGCTAAGAAAAGGAATGAGACAAAGGAAGTAAAACTGTTAATTGACAGGCAAAGTGGATTTTTCCTTGTGATTGAAATAGGTGAGAAAAAAAGGAACTTCAAACAAGAAGAAAAAATGATATCCTGCTAATTCATCAGCTTTCCAATATGAGAATGAAAAACTGAACTATCCAATCAAAACACTCATCAGGCACTTTAATATTAAAGAAGTAAATAACAAATGAAGAGCCCAAATATGTGATTTTGCATTTTCCTGGATATTTTTTGCAGTGGAGGAGATAACAGAAATGTTCACAGACCACAGAGTATTCTGAATTGGAAGGGACCCACAAGGATCACCAAATCCAACTGTAAAGTGAATGGTCCTTATGTGGTTATAACACCTACCTCAGTGTTATTAGCACCATGGTCTAAACAAGTGACCTAATGAAATTCTTAATTTTTATTCAAATATGAAAGCTTGCATACCGTTGTGAACACATTTCTTAATATAAATAAAATTTAAATAATAAATCCTCGCAGAATTAAACCTAAGCTCCTCGTTGCTCTATTTAGCAGGTGAAAAGGATTTTCTTGCAGAGAAATAGTGCTGTACAAACTGCTTGTTCAATATCTTCTTTTTTCTAGTATATATTTGGTTAAAAATATGAATTCTTCTGATGTGAGTCAATGCCTCTTTTAGTCAATGGGAAAATTTTTATTTTCTAAAATGACTTTTGTTTAGGCACCATGATTGTGTATGTGCAATAAGGGATCAGTGGCCTTAGTGTACAAAAACATTGTCTCAGAACTGTGCATTTCAGTAAGAACATGGCACAGATTCTTTTTCTTTATGATGGAGTTATCAACTCGTAGGTGATGTTTTCACTCATCCTATTTGATCACACACTTCTCATCTGTAACCCAACTGCAAAAATCCATTAGTGCTCAAGACTTATCTACTGCCTTAGAATTTTCCAGATAACTGAAGGTTGTTCCCTATTAAAAGTCAAAATTTCTGATCTTTAAAATACTGGAAGAAAAAACTTTAACATCCAGCAATGATTGCAAGTTAAACAAAATAGCTTTATATGGCCATATCATGATATGTCTGAGAATAATGTTGTAAATGTAAAAGCATATTCTACATTACATCTTGTTTTAGGCAAGCCTAAATAATTCATTTTACTTGTGCTATTTATATATTTGTATATATGTGTATATATATATATATAACCTCTTATCGTCCTAAAATAGAATATGTATAAAACATCATCACCTTATAACAAATGAATGAGTCCAGAAAAGTACATGTGTAAATCTTCTGAATAAGGAAAGTAATTTTTGTGTATTGATTTGTCTAAAGTGTTAAATTACATAATAGCCATATAGTAAAGCATTGAATAATTTAGGTAAATCAATGTTTTCTGAATTTCTTACAAGTACAAACTTATTAGGCAGTAAAATAAATCAATATAATAAAAAAATAGAGTAGTGTGTAATGATGAATGTATGAGCTGATAATAACCAGAAGTAAAAACTCTATCATTGTAGAAAACACCTTTCAATCATCTTTTCTCTATTATTCCCATCAGAAAACATGTTTCTCTGTAGCCAATTGATTTTAGCCTTTAAATTACTTTTCATTTGAAAGACACCTCACAGAAGTAAAAGTACAACCTTTTTCAAATTAACATCTTGGGTATGGAATAGTAATGCATATTAACTTCTATTAAACCTTGTTCATGCAGTTTATGGTTCCTAAAATGTTACACATTTTGTAGACCGTAAGGAAACATCACTTCCATTCTTAAATTTTTTCCACAATGTTTCTTTTTTGCTGATGTCTCCTAGGCAGAAGGCCCAAGTTTCAGATATTAAAACTTTTTAAATGTTAAAATTTTTTGGTTTGTTAATAATACTCCTGGCTACCATCCAGAAAGTTAAGAGTTAAAAAAAAAAGGAGAAATGCATACATTTTAAAACTGGTAACAAAATTAACCAGAAAAAAATATGCACAATTAATCTTTAAAGTGAACAAAAATATTGGCAGAGGATGATTGACAATTTTTTTAATAGTGATATTTGTGAAACCCATTAAATTCTTGCTTGGTGGTAAAAATATTTAATGGAAATTTCTCCTGGTAAATTGCATAATACCGTGTTCATTCAGGGATTGTAGACTCAAAAATTTTCTAGAAACATGGTGGGAATTTAGATACTTCTAAATACAGGTGGTCATACTACCAGATTCACCAGTATGTTGCCTTTAAGACTCACATCTTAAACCATGAAAAGAACAGAATAATTTGTTCTTTTGTTCTGCAAAGCCATATGAAGAAGTATGATTGGTTGGTTGTTGTTTTTATTTTTTTATAAATAGACTAAACAAAGAAGTCTTCAATATTAATACTAGACATAAATATTATATCTACACGAGCCAGATTTTATATATATATTTAAAAATATTTTATATTTTTATCCTACATCATATAGAATATGTTAAGAGGCTTTCAAAACAAGGTGTTGGGTTTTTTCCTTGGAAAATTTTGTTTCAGAAAAGCTAAGTCCATCATAATAATTGAACGACAGTTTTAATTATAAATCATGCTTTCTGCACCTCTCTCTGTTCATCTTACATCAGCAGTAGGTAGGCACATTAGTTTGAGGAAAGAGCTCTATTTTGGCTTTGTTTAAAAGGAGGGAAAAGAAATACTATGAAACGTGAACTCTCTCTGACTTTCTTTCTAATTCAGTGTTTCTTCATACAAGAAAATTTACATAATTAAAGATTTTATGTAAGAAATGTGTTTCTGACTCAGGGATTTGAAATCCATCCTATATTAAATGCACTGTTTACAAAAACTCAATATATAAACCTGCTGTCACACTTTTAAAGAAAATATGAAGAAAGATTGTGGTAATGCTGTATGACAAAATGTTCTATTCTATGATAATCTTAAAAATTTTCACTAGCTTCTAATCAAGGAATTAACTCTATGTTTAAAGTTGTTGATTGTCAGAAACACCATGTTACAGTCTTTTAACTGAGAAATGTGAACAAAGTAATACCAGCTACTTCTTTGATGAAAATCCTTCTTTAACTAAATACATTACATTACCTATGATTTTGAAAAGTAGATGTAATCTTTTTCTACAGATATGTAATTTCAAATTCATTGCAGAAATAACTCATTATCTATTTTTCCTGAATATCATATATTTACTTGCTTCTCTATATGTTCAATTCTGAAAACCATTTCTTGTTAGTTATGGATTACTGCCAGAAAATTGCCATTTTTTCCATTGTCTTAGCTACTTCTCAACCAAGAGTTCCAGTAATTATATGGTGAATTTGATGCAGTTATCTCCCAATGATTATATATATATATATATATATATATATATATATATATATGCTAATATGGAGCTCCATATAAGAAAAGGCAGAAAGCCTGTTTATTGGACCAAATTGGCAACAGAAAAAATACTGCAATTTTCAAAAATATTATGCAACTTTTCTAAAAAAGCAGCAGAATATTAAGCTGTTACAGAATTGAGAGGTTATAGATCCCACTACTTTCAGCACATAATTCTTCATAACCCACTGTTCTACAATCAATATTTAAACTAGATCCAGCTGAGCAGCATAAAATAAAATTTTTAGGAGATGTAAAAAGTAAAACATCAGTGTTTTCAAATTAGTGCAGAGAAATGGCTTCCTTGGACATCCACTACTGTAGTCTTCAAAATATGTTTGTCCTCAACAGGATAGACAATTGTGAATCATAGAAAGGTTTGCGTTCTTAATAACCAAGACCTGATCCCATAGGCAGAGATACTTTCACTTGACCAGGTTGCTCAGAGTTCCCATACAACCTGTTTTTGCACACCTCCAAGGATGGTGAACCCACACTTTTTCTGGGGCAACAGGTCACAGTACCTCACAGCCCTCACAGTAAAGAATTTCCTACTTACACCTTATCTTAATCTCCTTTGAATTTAAAACCATTCCCTCTTTTCTTAGCATGCTCTGCTTGCGAAAAAAGTCACTTTCCTTTTTGTAAGCATGGAGGTCACTCTCCCCTTTACACATGGCAAGGCCTCCATGAGCTCTCTGCACTCTCTCTACTTCAGGCTGAAAAACCTCAGCTCTCTGTGTGCCTTCATTGCAAAAGATCTCCAGCCCTCTGAGATGCTTCATGGTCTTCCTCTGAACCCAGTCTAATAGAGATGCATCTGACTTGCGCTGAGGATCCCAGAGATGGACAAAGTACTCCAGGTGGAGTCACACAAGAGCAGAGTAGAGAGGAAGAATGACCTTCCTCAGCCTGCTGGCTACCCCTCTTTTGGTACAGCCCAGGATGTGGCTGGCCTTCTAGGCTGTGAGCACATGGTGTTGACTCATGTCCAGCTTTTCATCCATGAGAATCCCCAAGTCCTTCTTGGCATGTCTGTTCTGAATGAGTCCTTCTCCCAGTCTGTATTTATGTCTGGGATTGCCATAATCCAGGCACAACACCTTCCACTTGGACTTGTTGAACTTCATGAGGTTCTCATGGGCCCACTTTTGTTCGTCCACATGTCCCTGGATGGAATCCTGTCCTTCAGGATGTCAGCTTCACTAGCACTTTCATGTAATCTGCTCTCAATCTCACTTTGTCACTGATAAAGATATCAAAGAGTACCAGTCCCCACAGAGACACCTGAGGGACGCCGCATGTCACTGGCCTCCACCTGAATGTAGAGCCATTGGCTGCAACTCCCTGGATGAATCCATGTTGGTCTATCCACTGAAAAGTCCACCCTTCAAATCCATGTCTCTCCAATTTGGACTTTGGGATATCATATGTCATTGTCTTGCAGAAGACCAGGTAGATGACATCAGCTTGTTGAATGCTGTGTTACTGCAGAAGGCCACCAGATTGGTCAGACATGATTTTCCTTTTGCTGTCTCAGATCATCTCCTCCTGCACTTGCATTAACGTTGCTTCCATGATGAGGATCTGCTCTGTGATCCTCCTAGGTACAGAAGTGAGTGAATGAGCATGGTGAAGCATGTCTTGATGGGAAAAACGGATTTTATTCCTTAGTTATCAATTCCTACACATTGTAATGTATGTAGATTTTTGCTTTAACTTCGTGTATATTTGAATTACACTTTTAAAATGGAACTCGAGTTTATCAAAAACATTGGTTTGGAATAGTCAAGAACTCCACACAATAACAGAAATTTACTTTTGATATTTTTGAGTAATTTTCTATTTGACTATAAGTACTTAGTAGTAGCAGTAAAAGACATGGAAATTCACTGTTAAAAAGAGAATATATAATACCATTGTATCTATTTTTATATGCCATACTTTTATTTTTATATGCCCATCCGCACAGACAAGAGTCAACTCTGCAAATAATTTTAAAAAATACATCACAATTGTGACTATAAATATTTACATTTATGTTGTATGGGCAAATAACAGAATACGAATCTTTCTGTTCTAAATGAAATTTATTACACAGGTTCTCTTGTCTTTACAGCCCAGCTTGTGTTATAGTGATGATGAAAACCATATACCTTGCACAAAACAAGAAAAGCACATTCTGGCAAAAATTTGGAACATCTTGGCTTCCTTCTTTATTTAAAACTATTTCTTTGGGTTGTTCGTTTGGTTGGTTGGCTGGTTTGGCGATTTTTCTCACTGGTTTTAGTGTTGGCTTAGTTCTGTTGGTGCTTTCTCGGTCCTTGATGTACCTGTTATTTTTCTAAGACTACTGTATAAGATCTTTACACTGAACAAAACACATTCCAACAGGACATATCCAATTGTTGATTGCAGAAAATCCTCTGAAATTTTAAGACAAAATTTTCAATGCACTGTACAAAAGGAGAAGTGTTCAAACAGGAATGAACTTTTCTTGTTCACTTCCTTTTAATGAAGTATCGATGCACAGAATAACAGCCTTAATTTGTTACTTTAAAGCAATTGCCTGATTTCATGAATATGCATTAGAACTTTAGGCTCTTAGAGTAAATCTGTAGAGGATAGTTACTATTTCCTACAACTAATTTTCAGTGTTGAGGATGAAATGTAGCACACCATGTACATAATCCTGCTCCAGGGAAAATTACCCCTTTGTACTTTACTTCCATTCTAGCCCAAATGCCTTTCCCCCATATTTATCTTTGGCTTCAACAACCTGCCCTGGCCCCCTGCATTTCCATCCAGTGGAGAAGAAGTTACCATCCGGACCAGTGGAGAAAAAGTTACCCTGGTAAGGGGACACTGCCCTGATTCTGTCTCATTTCAGTCTCTTTTCTTTATTCATGTTGTTACCTACGGCAACACGGTCTGTTAAAGGACAGTCAAAAAGTGGCCAGAGTAAATGGAACAAGCTGTACATGGTTAGCATACAAATGCTTTCAAACTAAAAAAAATGTAAGTAAAAATGTAGCTTAAATACAAAAATGTGAGTAAAACTCCCAGTTCATATCAAGTTGTCTCCATGAAGAGCCTTCCTAATGGGAATACAGATTCCAGGAGTATATTTTGAAATAATACATGCGGTCATATTTTATAATGTAACCCTTTATGAATATTCACTGACTTAGGCTTCAGTGAAAACAGTGTCATATTTAAGTACCTATAACTGCCAAATTTTTACTACTGAGTCATTTAGTTAAAATGACACTGGATTTCAACAATTTCATCCAACATGCAGACTTCCACTAGAAACATCAAAGTTGCATAGGTGTCTTCTCATATTTGACCCTTTTTCTTCCTAAATGATATCTGATACTAGAATATTATATAATAATATTCCTTCAATCTTAAGCTGCATGTCACTTATTGATGCTAGAATTATTTTTGAAGCAGGTAATTTGTATCTTTAAGGTGGGGAAATCATAAGTTTCCACTCCATCAGGAAACTCTGAATATGTTGGATTCCTCAGTTTACGTAGTCAGTATAAAAGCACGTACTAGTTCATGATCAGACCCTAAATTATTCATAGTGGTGAACCACCAAAAAAAAAAAAAATTAATTTCTCCTTTTTTTTTTTTTCCCACCAATGTTAATTCAGTTTTCAGATCCTGGATTTGGATCTCATAATACAATATGATTTAAGCCATGGATTTTCTGTGGAATAAATCTGTTTGTTATATACATTCATAGCATATTCAGGTGTGTCTTAGAGAGGTGATCTGTGAATATGTGTTCACATGGTTGGGATTTGATCTAGGGAGTAATTAGTTCAACTTCTCAGAGTCAATGCAGCATTGGGGACTGACAGTAAAACTAATGCTAAGTAGAAATTTTTAATCTTCCAAAAATTATAAAAGAGACAAGATATCAGATGTTGCATTAATAGAGAAAACATTCAAAGCCAACTAAAACTGGAACTGAGAACACTTTAAACAAAAAGCAAACATAGAGGTCCATGAATGAAAGAGGAACTTGTGGATGGCAAAATACAGATTTTCATTTTTTTAGCCTTTTCCTAGTCCCCAGGTATCAATGTAAGTTGTGTATATAGTGCATTGAAACTACTGCAAGTTGAGTGAGAATTAAAAAGGAGTTTCACAAAACTGAACCTTGGTAAGTAAAGCCAAACTATAAACAGAGTACAAAGACAATAAGAGGAATAGATGTTGTTAGCCGTAAATGTTCTAGATGAAGTATGAAGGAAATTTGTATTCAGATACATATTCAATAAACCACAGATATGAAATAGCATTTTCCCATTTCCAAATGTTTTTTTTTTAACACTGATTGCAATTAACCATAATATTTACAATATTTCTCTATTCTCAGGAGTGTTGATGGCATTAAATATTACCACACATAGAATTTCTGAAATCCTGAACTAAAGTTTGGTGCATGAAAATAATAGAAAAGTAAAAGGAATAGAAAAAGCTCCAAAGAAAGTATGACAATTACATACTGTTGCCAGTAGTATGCCAATTAATTTGCTCATATTATTCTGGTACTTAGATTAGGTTTATTGAGAGACTGTAGAAAAATAGATTAATATTAAATTGATGCCTAAAGACTTTTGGTTATTTATACATTCTTTATATCTCTGTAACTTTTTAGGTTTTTGTTATATAGCTATATTGTTTTAAACACTTTTTCACACTTGAGAATAGTAGATTACCCTTTCTCGCACTCAGTGCCATCTTCCTAAAATGTTGCTTACTCTCATTTTCAAAAACAAGAATGTCTAACAAGGACACCCTGTTTTGCACTAGCAGTTCGGACACATAACAAAATTTAAGGTTAAAAGTCCTTCCAGAGACTCCAAGGGGCAAGCCCATGCCTGGGTTACCAGGACAATCTACTTCCTATTGGATGTACTTGCTAGAGAGTCTAATTATTAAATTTATAAAAATTTTAATAATCCGGCACGATGTATACACATGCCCATATTTTCTGCACCTGAAAAATTTTACTAAAGAACTACTGTTTATGTTACCACCATTAATATTGTTTGGAAAGTTTGTCTTTCAATTTCAGGCAGCAAAAATATCAAAGCACTTTCATATCCTTGAATTAAGGGAGCCTTATAGCAATTCCCAAGCAAATGATGAATAAAATAAGAATTTTATCATTATTTTTCAATTAATAAAAAAGGACCAATTTAGGACAGGATCCTTGGATACTGCAAAGAAGTTTTACAAACTATTCTTTGAACTTGCATTATAGGAAAAAATTGTATGAGAACATATTTAGTCTGAAAAACTAGCTGTTAAACTAGTTTTTCTCAGATTAATCAATGATATTATAATTTTCAATAAATGGATTCTGATTTTTTTTCTTAGGTCAGATATTCACCAGAAAATAAATTGTAATGTATAAAAGTCATAGTTCTTTTATAACCAAATGTTTCTATATAATACTAAAAATTTAAATATTTGAACTGTATTGCATTACAGGAAAACAATAGATGCAGCATTTCCCTTCCACAAACCCCCAGAATGTTAAAAATATCTATTGTTTAAAATATAATTACCAAGTTGTGCACAAGAGGACACAAAAACTTGAAACACAGGTGCCTGTACCAAACTTTGCTCAAGAAGAAATCAAATGCTGCTCAACTTCTGCTATAGAAATATTGAAGAGATGCATATTTAACTTTCCCATCTTTTGATTCTTAAAAATATTTTAATTTGCCCACAATTCTTAAATGAATAATATATGAAAATGCTAGTAGCCCATTTAATATATGAAATATTATAAAATTAAGAATATTCATAATATAATAAAATTATATTTCCTTTCTAAATTTTCCTTTTTTAACATGTGGCAAATTCATTTGGTATTTCTAAAGAATTTTGTAGGCGTCCCTGATGTTGTTATATGAACATTACCGTTATTTTATTTTTCAGATGTCAAGTTCCAGTGTTTCTTTTTTATAGTATTTAAAACTTGATAGCAATTCTGACAGGAAATACCTGTTTTCAAATATAATCACGTTCTTATAGCTAGTCATTCACGTGACTTTGGTTTAGGTCTTGATTCAAAAGTCTTGATCTGGTCACTGAAAGGTAGCACATGATCATTTTTTAGTAATTAAAGCCAAGCACAAAAATTACAATCACTAAGCAATGCGTACAACAATCTAACATTTCATGCCCAAAAACCAGAATTTATTTATGAAGCATAGTGCACCTATGATGAATCCAGTACCTATTGCCTTTTAGACATTTTGAAATTTATTTTTCAAAATTCCTTTGCTTTTATGTTTAATACAGAATCATCCTTCCATGTAATTATCTTGGCTTTCCCATTCAGTAAACAATCCAAATATATAATCATCGTTTATTTTTTAAGCAGCCATTGTAACATAAATACTACCAAAACCTTTTGGCTTTGTTTTCGAAATGAAATCCCCTTAAACTCTTATCATGTCTTGTAATGCATATTTAAGTTCTTTCTGCAGGTGATCACGGAAACAAAAAAGGCACCATTTTACCAGCATAAAAAACTTCTGCCTTCTTTTTGTTTATTCTCTTACACCTTCACTACTTATTTCTTGACTCTTTATTGAAGTATTTTATGACTTAGCATAATTAATATTTAATACGAGCTGGAAAATGAATTGTAAATTATGTTAATTTACCTAATATATTTTCACTTCTCAGTATTTTTACATTAAAAAGTTGAATGTGTCCTTTACAGCCTTCTTTTCAAAGATATTATTATCAAGATTATAAATATGCAAGAGCGTACCTGGCTGCTTTTTAGTTGCCTTTATGTTTATAGATTCCTATCTGTTGGTAGTCAAACGATAAAGACAAGCTAGGTGATTAATTTTTCCACTGTGGTAATCACATTGATTTAGTTCATATTCATGACATTTCATATTGTTAACAGTCAATGACCCCAGATTAATATAGGAACAGTTTTGGCAAACCAAAGCACAATCTGACAATGCATTTACAACTATGATTGTGTTCTTACCGTGCTGAGATTGAAATGTCAATTATATTGGGGACGAGGGAATAGTGCATGTATAGAAGAAAAAAATTAACATATATGATTATACTGGAAAGTTAAACTATTGTTGCTTAAAATCAGGACTCTAAGCATAGGCATATGACCACTGAGAACATATAAAAACTAAAGATGTATATTTTAGAAATATGAAAGCATATTACAAGTACAGAACACCTATGGAAAGCCACCAAAAGAACCTTAAAGAATTAATGAAGCAGCAGGCTATCACTTATCTGATGATTTGCAATCATAAATCCCACTAATGATGGTGACACCTCTATTGCTCAGAAATGAATTTTCTAATTGAGTTTTTGGAAATTGAAAACCAAAATACTAATCTTAGAAATTTTGTTTTAAGGCAAAGGGTCAATTCCTTTGCAGCCAGCAACTGCAGAGTAGCTTCACCTGATTTTTGTACATTTCACTGTGGCTGCTGGTTGAGAGCTGAGATCATGTGCTTAGATTTTGTGTGCATTACACATCCATCTGTTCCTCCGTCTGGCAAAGGAAAAAAAAAAAAAAAAGAAAATTAAGAAAAAGAAGTCTAGAAATGCTTTATAAACTCTTTCCACCAATACACCAGTTGTTAGCTTCCTGCTGGTAGCCCTAGTATAAGCATCATTGGGTAATTATTTCAAGCAGGAAACAACCAACCCACATGTTCAAAAGTTATTACTAGCTCAATTAACTATACAGAAGCAGGTAATTTTTTTTCTTAAGATGCAGAAACAGAAGAGCTATAATATTTGTGCATCTTTAATAAAAGCATTTAGATAGCATCTGTGCAATTTTATACCTGCACATATTTTTGTAACTGAAACAAAAATTTAATACTATCATAAATGGTCTATATAAATCATAAATCACGGAGGGTCATCTGAAATTTCCTATGTATTTTTGTGGTAGGTGCAATATTAGGCCTGTTGTTATTTAACATTTTCACTAATGATTTGAAGATAAGCAGAACTAAGTTCACACATAGTATTAATTGGGAAGTACTGTACGTTTAGCTGAGGACAACAGCAGGGACATGAGAAGTCAGAAAAGCACAAGTAGAAAATAGCAATATAGACAAAGAAAAGAACACAATAATGCATCTGGGGAAAAATAAACCAGAACCAGGACAGTACAGCTGGGGGGAACTGTGAAAGCTGGTACACTCTAAGAGATTAAGGGGTAGCAGTGAACAGCAAACATGAAAACAAACCTGAATCAGAGACAGAAATAGCAAAGATGTACCTCACCAACAGCTTCAGAAATCTGCTTTTCTGCTTTGAACAGTTAATCCCCAGCAGATGCCAGTTTTTCTCCATCTACTTATTCCTGTTTTTTGCATATTACCAAAAAAGATAAAATTACATTATATTATAAAATGTCATAAGGCCTTGTCTTGACTGATTCATAGAGTTTTCAGTGGTTTAAGCTTCCTTTTATGTGGTCTGCCCCAAATACCAGCAAAATGAGCCACCTAATTCTCTCCAAGGAGCAATGTGATATAAACAGAGAGATGGTTTTATTACCCTATCTCTGAAATCTACATTCCTTAATCCAGCATTTTTTTCTTCAGAAACTTGAAAATACCATTGAGCTGCAGTTATTTTTCTCAGCTTTAAAAATGTTTTAAGATTCTTAACCTCAAAAAAGCTTTCCTATCTGCTCATTTTTTTATTTTGGTAGTATAAACATTGAAAGACTGATATGCTGTGGTATGGGGCGCAAAGTGAAAGAAGTTTTGGCAGAATGTCCCTTTTCAAAGCCATTTCATTATAAGTACTATGAAATTACTTAAGCCTGCCTATTTCACACTTTAGTCATCAAACAGTCAAAATTTCATAATAAATTTCCACACCTTGGTGTCTTTTAAGTATTTAACTTCTGTATGATTATATGTAATATATTAATTGGTCTTGTCTTCCTTTACCGCATATGGTAAGAAACAGGTGCTCCAATTACATAATGCTTTTATGGTACATCAATATTGAATTAATGTCTTCTATGTGCTCTATCAGGTAAACAGATATAACAGTCAATGTTCATAAAACCAAACACTGTCCCATAATTTATTTTTTTGTTAATTTGACAAAAAACATAGCTCCAGGACATAGGTTCAATGAGATTTGTTCTTCGACATTAGAAGCCAATTTCTTCATACACCTGCCAGTAATAGTGAAAATTACAAATTATCTGAGTAATGGATCTAGTGCAAGCTGCCAGTCATCCTATATATTCTAAACCCTTCAAACACAAGTAACCTCTCATCCAAAAGGTGATTAGATTTACAAGCATGTAACACTGCCCAAAATGGTAAACCATATCTCTTTCTAAATGGAGATAGCTTAAGACAAACTAAAATTAACTTCCAAGAGAAAGAAGAGAATTTCAGTTCTAATGTCAAAAAACTTTAATCTGAAGAGACGAAGGTGAGAATTCCTTCTGAATTTACAATAAATTTCATGGTGGAATGAGATTGTCATTATTATTTAATTGGAATTTTTAACTCAGATATAAAATTGACTCCAGACTAATATGCATCCTGAACCAAAAAGAAACCCAGTAATTCACTGATACACCTTTCTTGCATTCTAAACCTTTCTAAAATGTGTATGCATGTGTTTATAAAAGACATGATCTTATTTATATGTTCATTTCACTATTTTCCACATATGCCTTATTCTGCAAAAAAAAAAAAAAAAAAAAAAAAAAAAAGCTGGGGTGAGGGGGAAAGTAAGCATCAAATAAAAACAAATTTCAAACCATAAGTGCAGAAATATATTTCAATGGCTTTTTGCAAGAAAATGTATCAACCCTTTTGACTATATATGCTTTGTTGGGATGCCTGAAGTGTTAAATACTATAGCTGGCAATATGAGAATATTAAAGAAGGTATGAAAGACTAACTGCATTTAAAACACCATTTTTCCTTGACACTACTAGCAAGACGGCTTGACTGAGTTCATAATTCTTCTACTCCACTTTACAAATAATTTATGAATTCTATTTATCTGTACTACTTTGTGCCTACCTTACAGAGAAAAATTGTGTTCTTTCTCACAGGCCTACAGTTATTAGCAATATGTGAGGGAAGTGCCAACCTTCTGCACAGTTTGTGCTCCAAAGGACAAGAAGCCTCAGCAATGTACTGCAGCTTTTCAATAATCTCTCAATGAAAAATTGTTTCACTGCTCATAGAAGTGAAGCAATCTACAAGTGAGATGGCTGTGAGGTTCTGTAGAAGCCGCTCAGCTGGACCAGGGTCCATCAGTTGGAAAAATTTTTCCTCAGATTTCTTCATAAATCATGTGGAATGCTTCAAATTAACAACTGGGCAGAATACTGCAGGCACTTCTTCCACTGTTGAGTCTAATTTGAACAGTTTCCATAGGACTGGGCACAGTAAAACGAGACACGTTGGTGCCTGCAGTTAAGGAGTCAGTCCTACTGTTGGCTTGATCTTTGCCAACCATTAGGAATGAACATTGCACTTCAAGGGTACTGCAGCATGGCCAGGCTTCCCAGACAATATGGGAAACCTACGCAGGAGCTTTTCAATAGTCATGTACATGAAGCTCCATCTCACCTGCCACTGCCCCCACTTCAGGACATAGCCAGAAACAGGAGACCCTCCAGAGGTCCTTTCCAAATTTTATGTGATTCCATGACTCCTAATTACCTGCTTTCAGGGAGTCATCAATGTAAGTGTGATGTTCTAAAAAGGCCAAAGTATATAAACCATGTTTTCCTGTGGAGAAATAGCTACGTGACAAGAACCCAGCTAATCTAAGTCCTGCACCTGCAAGGACACTATCCTTGAGCATCGCTGTGTTGCCATAACAAAGTGCTGCAGTTGAGAGGCTAGAGACATGAGAAAAAGCAGACGTAACTCCTTTGGAATGAAGAAGCTGATATCTGTATATAACCGATAGACTGCTGGCTTACAGAATATGCATGAGCTTATTACTTGTTGTGCATAAAAGTTTGATGTTCTTTTCAATAAACGAAGCTTGCTGAACACTCATATTGAAAGTCCCAAGCCTTCCCAGCACCGAGACAAATGGCCTGCTGCGACATTTTTCTTTTTCTTTTAAATGGAAAAGAAAAAGGAAAAAAATAGAACTAAATGTTTTTCAAAAAATAATAGATAACTACTGATTGTTTTTCACTGAAGTGCCTTTATCAAAGTCTAAAACAGAAGACAGAATTCTGAAACAAAAAACCAAAAAAACCTATTGAATCAGCACAATTTTTTTATGCAAACATAGCACGCATTACAACTTCATTAGTGATAGCACTGTTTTATGGTTTATTACAGTGAAAGAGATACATATTTTAATAGAAATTTTTCTTTTTCACAACAGAACTGTAGGATTTAGAAAGAATTATACTCCTTCTGCCTATAAAGATGTTTTTCCTGAACACAGATAAATGCCGTATCTCCCAGGCTGGATAGATGAACATATTGAAGCTATAGTTCAAAACAACACTCTTTGAGCTGTCTGAAAGGATTATTGACTTTATTACTCTAAACTCTTGGACATAGTCATCTTGAACTCACATTGGCTGAAGCACACTCAATTGTGGAGGAAACAGGTACAGATTCCATGCCTGACACAGTTCTAGCTATGTGATCCATCCACTCTTTATGAAAAGGAAAAATATACTTTGACAACAGGGATTATAGCTACAACTCTAATTTTATTCTAGATTAAAAGAGTAGCCTTAAAGGCATCTAATTCCGCCCACTGTCATACTCAAAATAAATAGATGTATACCAAATTTTATGAAAATTATCTGCATCTAGATGACAGTCTTAACATCATATGTCAATGAAGCCCTTAACCAAATTTTTGAAAAGCAGCTGTCACATATATGATAAAAAAGAACACCAAAATAAGGTTGCTTTTTTTACTTGATTTTCTGCTCTTGTAAATTGATGGATCTATCTGGGTACATTACAATTTCACTGGATGTTTAAAAGAAACTGCTCTAGATGAACTTGAAAGTTTTACATCATGTTATGAATTCATTGATAATGTGTAAGCTAAATAATTAACTCTACCTCTAGTCTAATCTGTCATGCAACGATATTATTTTTTACAGTGTATTAATTTTATCTATTTAACTAGATTCAATATGAAATTTGAACTAGGACAGTAACATTCACATGTGATCTACCAAATTTATCAACTATTTCTAATTTAAAATGCTGTCAAAATCGTACTAGCAACATATCTTTGTTTTTAATTACCCTACAATAATTGAGTGAAGAAACACCTTCACATTTATGATTCTGATGGGACAGTATTTATTGGGTTTGTATGGTAAGTTTTTGGTAACAGGGGGACGACAGAGGCAGTTTCAGTGAGAAGTTGCCCAAAGCTTCCCCTGTGTCTGATGGAGCCAATGCCAGATGCCTCAGACTCACCCCTGGCCAAGGCTGAGCCCAGCAGTGAAGGTGTTAATGCTTCTGGGATAACAGAGTTAAAGAAGGGGGAAACTTTACTGTCCTAGAGCAAATTGCAGCTGGAGAGAGAATGTGTGAGAGCGACATGGTCTGTGAAGAAGAGCTCATGGTCTGTGAAGAAGGAGGAAGAGGTGCTTCAGGTGATGAAGCAGATTCATCCCTGCAGCATATGGAGGTCCTCTATGGAACAAATATCCACCTGCAGCCCATGGAGGAGCCAGATGGTGCTGGAGCAGAGGGATGGAGCAGACGGATGCCAAGAGGAGGCGGTGACTGTGGGAAGCCCATGCTGGAGCCGAATCCTGGCGGTGGCCCTGTGGCCAGAGGAGCCTACCCAGGAGCAGGTTTGCTCCAGGATTTGTGACCCTTCAAGGGACCTGCACTGGAGCAGCCTGCTTCTGAAGAACTGCAGCCTCCAGAAGGGACCCACATTGGACTAGGGGAAGAGTTTGAGGAGTACTTCCTCTAAGGAGGAAGGAGCCGCAGAAATCACATGTGATGACCAGACCATAGCCCCTATTCCCTATCTCCCTGCATAGCTGCTGAAAAGGTGGTAAACAATTCGTGAGGTAAGTCAAGCCCAGGAAGTAGGGAGGCATGGGGGAAAAGTGTTGTTAAGATTTGGTTTTATTTCTCATTACCTTACTGTGATTTGATAATTTTCCCAAGTCTTTTTCTGCTGATGGTGACTGCTGAGTGATTTCTCCTTGCTCCTGTTTCAATCCACAAGCCTTTTGTTCTGTTTTCTCTCCCCTGTCCAGCTGAGGAGGGGAGTGATAAAGAAGCTTTGGTGGGCACCTGATGTTCAGCCAGCATCAACCCACCACTGGCAGTACATGAAATCAGTATGTTATTTAAGGTGTAAAATATAATTGACAACATATGGTAAATTACTGCAGGTTGATATGATACTGGTAATAAGGTTATAGATTTTTATATAAGGGCTTTACAGAGAATAAATATATTATTGTTTAATCTATGGCTAAAATTTTATGTATCTTAGTATATTTGAACTTTGCAAGACTACTACCATGGCACAACAGTAACTTTAAAAATAATTTTGTCCAAAGTTGTCATGACATTGCAGACTTAACATTGTCACTTATTATTTTATTGTCACATATTATTGCCTTCAGATGTAGGCATGACCCTTTAATAAGAAAAAAATTAGGTTTTTTTAATCTACATTTTTTTCCAAGATAAAAAATTCATAAAACGACTAGCTTGTAAATTTACTGTATTATGATCTAATTATATTAACATTTGGCATCCACTAGTTAGCTTTATAAATAATACTTGGTGAATTAGCAGGAGAAGAAGGTAATTAATTCACAGACATCAATATATTTTTTATGATATACAAGAGTTTGTGTTTGACTGATTGTGAGGTTCAAACCCACAATTTTGTGACAGCACAACTGACCATTTTATGATCATGCTTTCACTGGTGAAAGTTTAGCATCAAATTAGAGGGAGAAAAAAAACCCCACGTAATTTTCACCCTGCTGGGATTAATGCTTACCTAACAAGAAACGACCATAGCTAAAAATAAAGTTCTTCTACCTTCTCAAAGCTATGTTATTTTGAAAGGTTAATTTTCAAGAAAAAATATTCAACAAGTAGTAATAGATACAGCTGCGCTCGTTAGGTTTATGCTGTCACTTTTTGAGCAAACTTCTCCTTTCCTAAGTCCCTTCTCCCAGAGATCATTATCAGCATGTACTACACATTGTTAGTGCTTTTCGTGTAAGGCTAAAATAATCATTAACCTTAAAAAAAATTAATGAACATACTTGTACCAAAACCTAGAAAATGTGCCATTCTTTTATGTTTCTATCCATCTCTTTACAAGACACCTAGGGGCTTCGCTATTTTCACAGTAGTCTTATGAGTAATGGTACAGCATATGACTTTTAAATGATTTATTAGGAATCCATAGAGATGGGAAAAACAAAGGATGCAATTAGAGGTGGCAACTATCGATTAAAAATCCTGATATAGTTCCCTTAAAGAAAGGAAAATGATAAATGACATGATTTTATCATTGGACAGAATGTCAAAGAAAACATTGCTGTTTCTCATATATCTCTAGTGTGAACTTCTCTGGAGAAGTTCAATATACTTTCTGATGTTTGAAAAAGGAAAAATAATTTTATTAGTGTTTCATAAGACAAATATGGGATGGTTACATCAGGTGGGAAAAGAAAGGAAAGTCAAGGCACAGATGAAAAAACCAGCTGATTCTATGAACTTCTCGGTAATGGCCCCATAAATAGTTATACCAAAAAACAATAGTGCTGAAAGAATCTAATTTGCAAAGTTATTACTAAATATTCATTTTTTTCCCTATTTCACTAAGAAACAGTTCCAGGAATACACAGATCTTAATAATTTATTTTCTTTGCCAAAATAAGAACTCAGGAGGCTAAATTAATTTCTGGCATAGCACTAATGAATGCAGTGAAATCACACAAGGGTCATTTTAAATCAAAATGTTTGATGGACTTCAAATTCCACCAAAAGTTTCTCCTGAACCTCTTCATATAAAATGCATAGTAGAAAAAAATCACAACAAGAAAAACAAACAAAAAAATCACCACACACGGAAAAAAAAAAAAACATAAACAAACAAAAAGAATCACCAAAAAACCACCACGAATCAATAGCTCAAAATAAAAGGCAAAAAAGGGACGCAATTTGGAAATAACCCAGTATTTTGGGGTTTGGAATAAATAAAAGAAAAACAGAACAAAATATGGAGTATATAAATTATCCAATCCTGTTTTCTAAATAACAATAAAAAAATGGTAAAATAAGAGAAAATTATGAACACCTGGTAACTTAAATAGAAGCCTGGATATAGAGATCCTTTTCTCTAGACCACTTTTCTAACTTGCAACAGCTTGCCAGCTGGGCCAAAAATTCATAAAAGAGGTGAACTCTAAACCATTTACACATAAGTGAATAATTTCCAGATGAAAGGAAAGTCAAGATATTTCTCCATGTCTAGCTTATTAATATTGAATCTTTCTTCTGATTTTTTTTACTATAATAGAATAATATTTTCTGCATGATGAGAAACAACCCCAGAGCACAGATCTGTTTCTAGTGCCACAAACCAGGCACTCCTTGGAAAGTATAAGGATAATCCATTCTTCCTTGAAACTGCGCAGTTTGAAAATTCCACAAAACTGTACAGAAATATCTTAGTCAACATTTACATGGAATTAAATGGTTTTTTTTCCACTGGATCAGCGGTGCACTGATAAGTTTGGATTTGTATTTGCAGTTCAGCAGAGGAAACACTTTTTCCATACTCTGAATCAAAGATTCTTTACAGATCTTATAACTAGGTGGGTTTTTTGGCTCCTGATTTTGATTCTGGAGGCAATGTAATCTGACACTAAAATCAATGCAACTCAGCATACTGATTTGAAAAGGAGTTCCAAGCGGCACTACAGGAGCTAATGGAAAATGCAAGTGTATATGATGTCAGGGTTTTATTAATAATTTCAGTAAAATGTGAGTTTTTCTGTTACCCAGTTGTAAAATGCAGATAATAATACCTCTCTACATCTTTAGAGAAATATGTACAACCACACTAAGGAAAAAGTGCCTTGAATAGATTTGGATCCTTGTGGCTTTTTTGTTTATTTTTTTGGGGTTTTTTGTTTTTTGTGTTTGTTGCTGTCGTTTGTGTTTGGGTGGTTTTTTTGGGGGTTTTTTATGTTGTTGTTGTTGGTTTTTGTTTTTTGTTGGGTTTGCTTTGGTTTGATTTTTTAATGAGCACTGCTGTTAAGCGAATAGTATGAGAATCCGGACATTTCTATTTGGGATAAACTTTCATCCTCCTTCCATTAGCATTTAGAGAAAGGCAGAAACTTTGGATTTCAGGCTTAATTACAGCCTTTAAGAAATGCACCATTTTTTTAATCCAAATCTGTTAAAATAGCTTCCTGGCATTTCTGTCTATCTAAATCCAAGGCTTCAAGTGTCCATAAAGTACAGGGACCACCAGAGGACATGAGAGAAATTTATAAATTATTTCAGGTATATCATGTTCAAATGCATTATTTTCTTATAACTCATTCATAAACTACCTCTTTCCCCACCGACAGGGAGCAGAAAATCATCATAGTCTTTTTACTCAAAGAGACATTCGTATGGCAGTCCAGCAGGCCCTGGAAAGAGACCATGTCAGAAAGCAGTGCTCATTGTGTTTCCCAGAAAAAACTTGAATCTGATCTAGTGAGTGATCTTAAGTGTCTGTAAGTGGTTTGCAGTGTGTATATGGGAAATGCTTATGGCACTGTGGAAGTTAATGTTTTGGGCTTGCATTTGCCAAATTTAAAGTCTCCATAGTGCTTTCAGGGGAAGTCGCCAGCAACAGAAGAAAGAAATGCAAATATTTGAAAAGGGAACTAGTTGCTATAGTGAAATCTTGAAAAATATATTCCTCCTTGTTGTTACTTACTTAACAATGATCTGGAAGAGTTTTCAATGACTTAAGAAAGACTAAAAGTAAGCTCTTTTCATTGTGATCAGAGAAAATATTGGAGCCCAATTTCTTTACCTCTAAAAATTACCTTTTAAAAAACATTAGGTTATATCTTAAAATAATTGATAAAAATATACCACATGTGACATATCTGTGTATTTATGACATGAGTTATGCTTCTCAGTGTGATTTACAAGATCAGATCATAGAGCAATTGTTAAGCTAAAAACAGCAAAGCAGCAAAACACCCTATAAGCCAAAACTATTGTCAGAACAACTGAAACCTAGTCTAATCACCATTAGTCCAGATATAATTGTAACACAAAAAGAAAACATAGTGATGCAGTTAAAATTGATATGCACACTTTTTTGAGTTCCTACTCTTTTTTTCTGTTATGTCCCAGGTGCCAGCATTCTCTGCCAAACCCTGTGTCTCCTCAAAAGCCCTGCTATAATATGAGGCTGGTATGTCTCTGCACTCTAAACATCACTGCATTAGAGTGGTAAATACCTTATTCTTCCTACAGCCGACACTCATTATTGCTACCTGCAAAAATCTAGCTGTATGCACTGCTAGCTCAATAAAACCGCGTATGGCTGTAACATAAACAGCTAAAAAGTGAAAGAAGTTAGCCTTGGGCATCTGGTCAATTAAAGAAATTGCTGCCACAGCTAAAGCAAGGAAAACAAAGCTGCAGGCAGGTCAAAAAAAGTTCACGATGAGCAAGAAGGAGAAACCCAGCCCTGAAGCCTTACAAACTCTGTGCAAACCTCGTGAGCCATCTCAAGCCATGGCAGCACTGTGGAACAGAGTTACATGGTTATACATTCCTAAGGCTCAAACTGACCACTAGCTGAGGTGACTGCAGTGAGTCCCCACAGAACTCTGCAAAATTTGGTGAGGGTTTAAGTTCTAAAAATAGGAAATTCACAACATCAAGTTTTTTGCTAAATTTTCAATGCAAAATGCAATCTAGATTTAACCTTTCCCTCTTTCTTCACATCCTTATTATTTTTATTATGATTTCATTATAAATAATCATCCTAATGACTATTTTATAAATGGGATTTTTATGTCCCACTATGTCAGGAAAATGTAGTTTAACGTCTCATCATTTTTCCACATAATTGAAACTCTTTTTTGTGCTCATTCCTCTTCAAATATAGAAGAAAAACAGACCATTGAAAGCCATCCTTTTTTACTGTCTAAAAAAGCTTCTAATATTACCTCCCACAAAACCTGATAAATTTTATTTTGGTCACCTTCCTCTCTCACACTCTCTCATATGATTATCACCTCTATCTTTGTTTCAGAAATATGAGCTAAATTACTAAATGAATGTACTTTTTAATTTTAAAACATATACACAAAGTAATCTCAATATAGGTTTTTTTTTGTTCAAGGATAAAAAGCAAAAAACATCTCGGAACACAGAGTTTAGCCTGGTGTTGCAGTCCAGTTTTTAAATTATTAGAAATATCTCTGCCTGGATTAAGGAGCAAATGAGACCACATGCCAAAGTCAATAGTATGGATTTTATTTAATTGTGAATATGAGAGAGATAAAAAAAAATAATAAAAAAAAAAGAAATAGAAAGAAATAGAAAAGAGGTGAGGGAATAAAAAAAGAGAGTGACAGAGACAGATCAAAGACAATATCATCACTCTCTGGATCCCACTGCCATCCCTATGATTCTCTTCAGCCGGTCTTCTTGGTGGTGAGGGTCCCCCCAAAAAGCATAGAATCCAATGCTTGAGGGTCCCCCAAAAAGCATAGAATCCAACGCTTGAGGGTCCCCCAGAAAGCATAGAATCCAATGCTTGAGGGGCCCCAAAAAGCATAGAATCCAATGCTTGAGGGTCCCCCCAAAAAGCATAGAATCCAACGCTTGAGGGGCCCCAAAAAGCATAGAATCCAACGCTTGAGGGTCCCCCAGAAAGCATAGAATCCAACGCTTGAGGGTCCCCCAAAAAGCATAGAATCCAACGCTTGAGGGTCCCCCAGAAAGCATAGAATCCAACGCTTGAGGGTCCCCCAGAAAGCATAGAATCCAATGCTCCCTCAGTCCAGGTGGGAGTGCCCCGGCACCACCCCTGCAGGGGGGTCTGACAGTCTCTTGCAGCAGTTTTTGATATAATGGGCAAAACTCCTCCATGACAATGTTTAAGGCATGAACCATTTCAGTCTCTGACACCTGGGAATATGCCTTAATACTGAATCTTACTATATCCCAGGTGTGTGTTGCCTCTTTCATGTATAAAAAAGAGACACACCTCTGTCCTGCAGAAGTTACACACTAAATTAAACATGGCAAAATTTATAACTGCATATTTTTATAGAGAGAATCTATTGAGTGGAAAGGAACATGAAGCTTCAAGTACTTAGAAATTGCAGGCTAGGAATTTAAAATTATTCTCATGATTATATTGAAAAAAATTTGAGAGAAAAGAGGTCCTTTTCATTTATAACAAAATATAGTAAAATGCTCTAGGTGTTAAAGAAATGTAGAGGTCTCAAAGGACAGTATGGAAATACGGCATTGATAGGTCTTCAGTAGTGCTAGCATTAACTTCTTATTTGGGATCTTGCAGATTCTCTTTTAATACAGAGAGATAGTGGAAAAACTGGATGGGATTAGCTACAATGGGCTGAAACTGAAGTATGTAATGCCATGACATCTTCATCTTTCTCATAGAGAATCCCCCACAAGTCAGAAAAAATTTTCATCATGAACACTCATTTCAGACTGTATAAATTTTCTAAAGAATGCAAGATCAGAACAGCACACATTCAGAACAGGATCTGTAATACTGCTGTACCAATTAAATTGAACATTCAATTTATAGAGGATATCATGGCAGCATAATAGGATTTCCTATAACAGGGCATCATTAAAGATTATAAACTCGTATCTGTGACATGTGACTGCCTTTTTAAAAGTCTACAAGTAATTAATAAAACATAGTTTAATTAATGCGGTTCAGTGTTAGCAATGCGTGTTTGCATGTTTGCATTAAGGAATCATCTAAGATAATATATTAATGGTCCAAATTATTGTCTCGGGAGTTGATGCAGCTACATTGGCATAAACCTGGAAGACCTTGATTGACCTGTGAATTTAATAACTAATAGTTGCTGAAGTATATTATACTCAGTTATAATTTTTGTTAATGTTTTCATATGTCTACTTAGAGAATACCTATTCTCCTAGAAAATTCCCTCAGGAATTCTGAATTCCTCCTCTTAACTCTCTTTCACATAAATTCAAATGTTGTCCACAGAGTTATTGAAAGACTGGGGGCAGAGGCCACAACTGTATATGAATTGAGAAGAATACAGTTACTCCACTGAAAATATTACTTTTCTTTCTTCCATTTAAAAAAAAGGTTTGTGAGACCTAGTAATCTTATTTTCCTATAAACTCCTCTTTTCTGAGGCTTTTTGCAAACGCTGTGCACTATTTCTTCCACTGTGATGGGTTTGGGAAATAGTAAGAGAGTTCTTCAGAAGAATGCCCTCTGCCTCATTTTTAAAAGGATTATCATGAATTACAGTGAAAGAGAAATGACATCTTGATCTCTACAGAGAGAAGTTGCTTTGGCCCATGTTATTTCTGAAAGACACAAGTAGCAAATACTTATTCCTTTGTCTCAGCATCTTTCTTTCATAACACTTCACAAGCGTCATCGAAATAGTCCTTCATCTCTATTGACTGCAAACTAAACAGCTTTATTAACTAAGTACAGCACAGCAGAATTTTAAAAAGGCATTAGTGCCACAGCATTATCCAGAGCCCATCTGACCAGTAGCTTCATAAACGAAACCCTTGCCTGTATTGATCTGAAACTCAGAAGAGGGTAAAATAAAAGCCAATGTATCTGAGATTTCTGGTAAAAATATGAACAGAAAGGCTGGTTAACTATTGGAGAAATATTATTTGTATACATACAGCCTAGGCCCTTCCACAAGCAGGCTTGTAGCTTTTTCCAGCCTGACTAACAGGACTAACAGAGGAGAAACAGAACACTAGACCATACTGTAAAACAACTTGTAATCCCTGGAAATGGGATCCCTTATTTTTTTGAGTTTAGTAACATCTCCAGTACAAACTCTTCCACTTTCCAAAGAGTCTCAAAGCTCGACTAGCTGGACTTGCTGTTAAATTTCTGTGTAGCTTGAATTTAACAATTTGCAATCTAAATCAAAACTTTAAAATATCCAGAGTACGGAAAATATTTTTGACCAAATCTCTTTCTCAGAAGGAATAAGAATATTTCGATCATCTTTATTTTGTTCTTCACTTTTTTTTTCTGTTATGTTTGTGATTAATAAAAAGGAAAGAAAAGAGCATAGGAAAACCATCTCATCATTGTTTAATTTCTTTTTTTAATTTTTCAAAATCATTAAATGGAAAAATAATGTATTTTGAGATTATTCTCAAAAAATAATGAAATAAAATTAAAAAATGAAAGAAATTACAATACAAAATTAAAATAATTAAATATAAAGTAAAAATAATAGTGATTCTAAATATTAAAAAAATAAGTTGGCTTTAAATAGCATTTTCTTCTGCTACAAGTAGACTATTTTACTTAAGAAAAACAAAAGCAAAGAAAAAGAAACAGACCCAAGAAAAACCCCCGAAGAAAAGTAATTTATTTATCCTGAAATAAGTACTTTAAAACATCATGAGTACAGTGAACTGATTTCCACAAAAAACAGTAATAAACACCTATCTTTAGGAGAGTTACCGTTCTCCTTGAAACAGGAGAGATACAGGAAGTACTGGGAAGTACTCCTTCCCCATGTATTCTATTAGGGAATTAAATATACACGCAATTAATTTTCTAATTTTGTATTTGAATTTGTCTGGCTTCATCTTTTTGCCAGCTTTGTTATGCCCTTTTCTGCTAAATTAATTAATCGTATATTTTGAGCCTGAGAAAATATTTATGGGCTTTAATCAAATCGCCTCTTCATTTTGACAAGATTAATAGATGTGGTCCTTTCAATCTCTCCAAATCCAAGAAACTAATGTCTGTATGTCTCCTTATTTACCTTACTCATTGATTCAATGGCAATCATCACAAATAGTTTCCAATACTTGCCTGATCTATACAATAAATGTATAGTAAGCCAATATATGGCAAATATTTATGTATAAATATTTAGGGAGAAGATCAGGTGATTGTCTTCCTAGTGCCATCCCGTGTATTTACATCCAGGGATTGCATTAGGCTATATCTATGTGATGTGACACACAAAATGCAACACACAAAATGCACGATGTCCTTGCCACCCCCAATGTTTATGTGTCTTGGCTTCCTCTCTGAAGGCAGGACCACTATTCCTCTGCATGGGACATTCAGCTACCTTAGACCTACACTCGGTTTTGTTTGCTTTTTTGATCAAAATACTGTTGCATGGGATGACCATTGAAATTTTTGTGAACAGCATGTCCCAACTAATCTCTTGGACAACAGGCAGACATAACCCAAAAATGGCAAACTTAAAAATTTCATAAACTGCTTCTCAGCCAGTTCTCCTCAGATTCAGAGAATAGAGTGTTTATCCCTGAAATGCCAAATTTGATAATCCAATGGAATTACAAATGAATACTTAAACATTTTTCTATTCATAGGAAACTTTCAATTAATAATGCAAATGCCCTTCTGAAGGTTGTTTACTGACACAATTTGCTGACATTTAAAATTAAAACCCTAATGCAGAATTGTCACTTTTTCCCACAAAACAGTTCCAATTAGTAAATGCAGTAGGAGGGAGAGTGGATCTCAGTAGGAAGAGATAAAATGTGCTGCAATGTCTCGGAACAATAGAATTCAATCTCAATAGGAAGTCTTTATTTAGAATATCCTCTCTTTTGTGTAGCTGTCTTAAGGATGTTATTTAAATGTTTCCCTATAAAGAAAAAAAAAGCATGCTTGATTGGACCAAAATCTATTTCCTCTATTCACACAAGAAGACATTGAGTTGGAAGTCAATCAGACTTCTCAGATATGAATGTCAAAAGCAATATTGCCCATAATTAATTGATTTCTTTATCTGTGGTCATCTCAGTTTGCAAAGAACAATACTTTGGATTGAAGAATGAATCAAAATTCAGTGTTGCTGCATACACTGCTGTAGATGCAGAAGTTCCACGGAAGTCAAGGATCTCCTCTGGATTAATCAGGACAGTTCCAGACTGGTAATACTCATTTCCAAAAATGTGGTAGAAAATGGAAAGCATCTATGGTATAAATAGTGAAAGAAACAAACAGAGCAACTGAGTAAGATTTAACCAGTCAATTAGCACCACATGAGAATCTCTCCTTCATCAACCAGAATATATAAAAGGTTAAAATTTTTTTAATAGTTACACTATTTTTGTTGTTTCGGGAAATACTAATTCCTATGTTAGGAAGCAACATCTCAGCCAGGTGACCCAAAATGAACTTGAAATTATTGGTATAAGGAATTTTTTCCTGATACCTAAAGCTTTGTTTATCTCCAAACCCCACTACATAGTCTCTGCAATACTGATTTTTAGATTGGTCTGAAAGGAGAGGCAAAAATATACATTGTTAGGGACTGTGACTCTTGTTTTCCTTAAATAATCTTTGCTTTATTTGAAACTATTCTCAAATGTAGCAGTTCACCTATTCAAATATAAACTTCAGTAGGCCCTTCCACTTTTTGTTTTCAGATTTTTTCCTCATTTTCTCTTTCCAGTATGAAATAAAATCACATGTTGAGGATATTTTCTGATGGTGTTTTGCTATGTTTCTGGGGGTTTCTCTCCATTTTTTTGGACCTTTCTTCAGAACAGATGTATTCTCTCCTTCAGAGAGTTGGCGGGAAGAGAAGTATTCTTAAAATTTATTTTAATTTCTTATTATTTTCTCTTTCAGTTCTATTAATAAAACTGTCCTTATACCCTTTAAATTTTGAGCCTGCTTTTGCTCTTTTCCGAATCCTTATCTCATACCAAAAATGGGTAAATCATTTTAGTGGATGCACTGGCATTTGGCCAGCTCTCAACCCACTACATTAATTGGTGCACTGGCCAGTAAGCCCAGGATTGGCAAACCAAAACCACTGCACCTGTTCATTTCTTCAAGAAAAAAATAAAAAAGATAAAGAAGCCACAAAGAAGGTGAGCATGAGACCGAAGAAGCATGGGACTAAAACCTCACAACTGTTTGGCTGAATAAATACTTTCTGTACTCAGGTAAATGGAATATAGTTGGGAAGGTAATGCAACACTTTAAAAGTTTTACATGATTTCGGCTGAAAGTTGTAAAGCCTCAAACTCGCCTTTTAAGTTTCTCAAAAGGGGCTTAAGTACTCTGATTCCTTGAGGTAGGCACAAGGGAGAGCACAGCGAAGTTCTCAGGAGGTTAAACAAACTTTTATTAGCAAGCATTAAAGGATAAGGTACTTGGCAAATTTTACAGCAACATTCAATCAAAATAAAGAATTTTTTAAAGAACTGTTGACTGAGCAAATTCTAACCCACCCAACATGAAGTTACCCAGATTCTAAGAAGGGGAGATGGGAAGAGATGGAGGGCAGAGAGGTGGCGAGAGAGATAAATATTAGCTGCTTGAATTCCAGCATGATCTCAACTGCTGTAAAATCCATGTGGTCTGTGACCCTGCCTTTCAGCTACGCCTCTGGTGTGATAGCCACTCTGTGGCTGGGCTGGAGGCTTCAGGGGGATAGGGTGTGAAGCAGAGCACTATTCCACACACGCAGGACTTGTCATGCCTTCCCCTACACACACACACACATTAGTTGGTTTGAGGCAGTATCATTTTCTCCAGTCTTTGACAATCATCTTTAAAATTAGGAATTAAAGTTTCATGAGCTTTTCAGGGAAGTGTGGTTATGGCCTTTTTGAATGAGTATATAGAGTTCATTGAGTCTATTTTACCTTAATTTTACAAACAGGTAAGATCCTATAGGAACTCAGTCAAAAGCTTATTGAGTGATTTTTCTTTTTAAAGACATGGGCGGTAATAATTACATGTCTGATCAGTAAATCTTTTAGATCAAAAAGACAAGCATGTCCGCATCAGACTTAGACGTTTACATGGTCCATAATATTATGTTAGCTATTGGGTGATGTGTAGGGAAAAGTAAAACAGGACAAGCATGTAATGATATTTCCCCAGAATATTTTCTCAGCCTACCACAATGCACACTTTGGTGATTCTGAACAAATCATTGCTATTTTTTGAGCTTGATGGATTCTTCTTTCAGGATTTTAAACTGTGTAGATGGCTAGCATTCAGATGAAACAGTTTTACAATTTTAATCACATTTTGTCTGAAGAACTCCCTCCCGTTGTTTATTTTGAATTTTTCCCTCGCTAATTGTGTTTAGTGCCACCTAGTTCTGTATAGAAGAGTCAATGAACACTTTATTCCTGTTCTCTTTCCCCACCCTTACCCAGCTTTCATGAGTTTCTAGGTTTCTAACATACCCACCAATTAATCATCTTTCTCCATATTAAAGAGTCTCAATCTATTTATTCACAGATACTCACAGGTAGCTCGCCGCATTTGATAATGTTATCTTTTCCTTTTCCTTTCTTTTTCTTCTTAACAATTTTGCTTTGTGTTTCAATACATCAGACAGTAGTCAAGCTTAAACTATGAATTTATTTAGTGACATAATCATGTTTTCTATTTTTCTATTTCTTTCAGTTCTCAATATTATGACACGGTTTTTGCTATTATTAGAAAAATACATTTCTTGACAGACAAATTATTCTGTGAGGCATGATTGAAAATGTTAAAATATATGTTATTACTAAATGATTAATTTTAAAACTTAATAAAATATTTATTTTAAATACATTATGAGTATAATTAAAGCTTTGAATTACATATCATTCTTGCTTCATCATGAAGCAAGTATGTAATATTTTATCACTTTTCTAATATGTGCTTCTCTTCTGTATTTTAATCAATCTCAAAACAATACAGATCAAAATTTAGATAAATGAAATCACGAGAATATATTGCCACTTTTTTACACTTAATTTCTTACTGAAAAATAAATAATGTAATATAATTATATATTGAATATACAAAATTATCTTGACAGTGCTACTTTAATTGCATTGTGGTTATTAAATAATGTTAATAGATTTCCTAAATACAAAACTTATTTCTCCTCACTAAATTATTTTCAGATGTAAATGTTTAGAAGATACTCAAATTGTTATTTATTCAAGATATTTCGTAAAAATACTTTTGAAAATAATTTTAAATTTTCAAAAGTATTTAATCAGTGCAAAAAGAAATTACAGTGTTTTATTTGATATGACAGTTATGGCAACTTAACTTAAAACTGTCGGTTTATTCCCAAGTGCAGTCCTTTCAAAGAAGGCCAGAAGAAAATCCCACACAGAGAATAAACCACAGGCAAAATGTTTAATCCGATACTTCTGGCTTCATTGTTAATTACCTCTCAAGGGGCTAGGATGTCAATAGATAGTGATCTGGTATCCTGGAGTCTCTGCTGTTAAATGCATGATCAATACTAAATAGAATTTTAACTGCCCATGATTTAATTAGGAGTGGTTCTTTTTATCCTGCATACAATACCAGAATCTCACTCAATAAAGTGCGATGGAAGATTGCCACGATGGCTGTGTATTCACTATATTCTGGGACTATGCAAAGGAACTGGGAAAGAAGATTGCACTGCTAAGAATTCGCAATTAGCCTGTAACATGGTAGGAGTCAATCTCCTGTAAGTCATTTGAGGAGTGGCTGAGGGAGCTGTGGTTGTTGGGACTGCAGAAAAGGAGGCTTGTGGGAGACCCTGTCGCTTTCTACCGCCGCCTGGAAGGAGGCTTTGATGGGGGTCAGAGTCTTCTCCCAGGCAGCCACCAACAGGAGAAAGGGAAATGGCCTCAAGCTGTGTCAGGGGAGGTTCGGGTTGGGCACGAGGAAGAATTTCTTCATGGAAAGGGTTGTTAAGGATTGGTATTGTTTAGCCTAGAGAAAAGGAGACTCAGGGGCGACCTCATCGCTCTCTACAACTTCCTGAAGGGTGGCTGTGGTGAGCTGGGGGTCGGCCTCTTTCTCCGGGCGACAACGGATAGAACAAGAGGACACAGTCTCAAGCTGCGTCAAGGGAGATGTAAGCTAGAATTAAGAAGGAAATATTTCACAGAAAGAGTGGTCAGGTACTGGAATCATTTACCCAGTGAGGTGGTAGAGTCATCATCCCTTGAAGAATTCAAAAAAAGACTGGATGTGGCACTTGCTGCCATGATCTAGTTGAACAGTTAGAACATCGGCTGGACTTGATGATCTTATAGGTCTCTTCCAGTCTTGAACTTCTGTGATTTTGTGATTCTGTGAACAGGCTACCCAGGAAGGTCGTGGAGTCGCTATCCCTGGAGGTGTTCAAGAAACAGCTGGATGTGGCACTTAGTGTTCTGGTAAAATTGGCAAGGTGGTGATTACAGATTGTATTTTATCTTGGAGTTCTTTTGCAATCTAAATGATTCTGTGATTGACTCTGTGAGTTTTCCTTCACTCTAACTTAATCCAGATTATTGCAAGTACAGAATACTGAAAAATACAGTTTTATATCCTTAACATCTTGCAGATCCAAAAAAGAAAATTAAAATTTTAAATTAAGGCAATTGGTTTTAAATAGAGGTTATGTGTATTTTCAACTATAAATAACCAATCCCTTGAATATTCCTTGAATATGCCACATTCCTGAGTTTGAATAGGAACTGGAAAACAAAATCATTTTACTAGCTATGGAAGATCAGACCTGTTACCAGGTTTTATACAAACACATCTAAACGTAACATCTTGTTCATCCTACCATATGACTTATCTTAATAGCCTATTTCTGTAGGGGGTAAATGCTACAACTAATTAAAAAAGAAATATACACGAGTTACCAAAGAAAATGCAGTTATCACTTCAGAAAATTGATTAAGGGAGGAAATACTACCAAAGAGAAATCAATGGACTGTGGGACCAGAGAAAACAGAAATAAGTGAGTGAAAAATATGAAAGAAAAAATACATGAAAAAAACCTAAATGCTAGAATACAACGGTAATGCAGTTAATGATGGAAGAAGATAGAAGAGAAATGTATATTTCTATTCTTTACTCAGAAGGAAACAGCATGATGAATCCCCTTATCACACAAGGAAGATAAAGTACTTTCCAATCCATTAGTGAGCAAAGAGGTATAAAACAATATCTACATGTTGTAAACATTTAATGATGACATACATTTTTAATAAATTTTGGAATACAATGGAATTTCCTGCAGACTGAAGACCGATGTAACTATATAACTACTTAATAAATAAGGGAAGTGACCCTCGTAACTGCAGGCTGCTACTGTCATCAAGTCTGAGGTAAAATGATGGAAAAAAGGAGTTGAGATTCAGTGAACTCAGATTTAAGAATGGAAACCTACTTAATCTTCTTCAACAAAGTTTTTTTTTTCAAATAGATGAAGTGAAAAAAGCTAAATATAGAGAGCTGATGATTGACAAACCTTACAATTTATTGATGGTTATCTGAATGAATTTATATGCTAATTTTTTTAAACACTAAATATTTATAAGTTAAAATAAATAATGCAAACTAACCAGGAAAATATCAGGGAAATACCAGGGAAATATTTCACAGGAATTCAGCACCCTTCCTCTATAAAGGCAATAAGGCTGACAGCCCAGCTGAAGTGAACTGCAGATGAGTAGAACACTGAGGTGCTCAAAAATTTTTGCCTCAGTCTTCAGCAGCAACTTCTCTTTTCACGCATCTTGATTGGATGGACAGCAGGGACCAGGGTGAGAAAAATGCTTCCCACTGTATGTAAAGATCAGGTTCATGACCACCTGAGTAACCTGAATGTATGCAAGTCTATGGAACCCAAAGAGATGCATCCCAGAGTCCCAAGGGAATTGGATGATGTAGTTGCAAGCCGGTCTCCACGGTATTTTAAGAGTCGAGGCAGTCAGGTGAAGCCCCAGGTGACTGGAAAAAGTACCCACATACTTAAAGGGTATTGTAGCCATATACTTAAAGGGTAGAAGGAATGTCTCTGGGAACTACAAACCTGTCAGCCTCACCTCTGTTCTTGGGAATATCATGGAACAGATTCTCCTAGAAGCCAAGCTAAGGCACATGGAGGACAGGGATGAGATTCTAGACAGACAGCATGGCTTCACCGGAGGCAAGTTCTACATTACTAAGCCAGTGGCCTTCTGCTATGGGGTGACTTCATTGATCCAGACTTCCATAAAATCTTTGACACAGTCCCTCACAACGTATTTCTCTGAATTGGAGAGAGATGGGTCAACCACTCAGTGGATAAGGAATTGCTTGAATGATTGCCTCCACAGGTAGTGATCAAGAGCTCAGTCACCAATGGCAAGTGGTGACCTTCAGGGCTCTGTATTGGAACCAGGCTTATTTAATATCTCCACTAATGACATAGACAAATAGATTGAGTTCACCCTAAGAAAATTTGCCAATGACGCCAAACTGAGTGGTGCTGTTGGTACTCTGAAGGATGGGATGTCATCCAGAGGGACCTGGATAAGCTCCAGAAGTGGGCCCTATTGGACTGTCATGAGGATTGATCAGATCAAGTGCAAGGTGCTGCATCTGGATTGGAGCAACTCCTAACGTTAACACAGGCTGGGGCATGAGCAGATCAAGAGCAGCTCTGCCGAGAAAGACTTGGGAGTGCTGGTGGAAGAGAGGCTGGACATGACCTTGCAACGTGCACTTGCAGCCCTGGAAGCCAATGGCATCCTATTTCCATATAGCTACAGACACAAGGATTACTGTGACATTTAGGTCCTTATAAACACAAGAGAGCTGACAAAAACACCCAGAAACCTGTCCTTATATTGTGATTTTTTAATGGAATTTACACATCCCATTAAATAGGTATAAAAATAGGAAATGCATAATTTTGTATTACAAAGGTATCTTAAAGTTTTCAAGAAAGAGAGAAAGAGAGAGAGAGAGAAAGAGAGAGAGAGAGAGAGAAAGAGAGAAAGAGAAAGAAAGAAAGAAAGAAAGAAAGAAAGAAAGAAAGAAAGAAAGAAAGAAAGAAAGAAAGAAAGAAAGAAAGAAAGAAAGAAAGAAAGAAAGAAAGAAAGAAAGAAAGAAAGAAAGAAAGAAAGAAAGAAAGAAAAAGAAAGAAGGCTAAAATGTGGCTGTTGAATGTTTTCTAAATATTTTCCAGTGTATGAGAAACCTTTTCTTTTTGTATGATATCTCACAGGACTGATTGCAGCACACAGAGTGTATATTATAGGACTGCTGTGAAGTTACCCTCACCAGGATTACATTATATGTATAGGAAATTACTTTTCCAGATATCATTTTGATATATATGGAAAAAAATGCAAACCTTTAAAAGGAGTACTGAATTTCTTGACACTTTGCACAAATGGGAGATAGAAAAATCACAGCATACTATTTTTCTGCTACTCATCCTTTTACAGTTAGAAGAGGAGACAATTACTTCTGTAGTACAAGCGGTTTTAAATACCAGTTTCAGAATCAGATAAGTCACTTAAGATGCTGGGTTTTTTCAATTAACTGCAATGGAAGTCTCTGATAATCCACTATCTGCAGAGGTCGAAAGGGAGTTAAGAGGAACCCTACCCACTGTGTCTTCCTGAGGTAGCCATTAGTGCTCCCTTACAACAGTACAGGGATAAACTGCCTGCTACATATATATCCTGCTTTTTAAGGAGTTACATGTAGAAACATCCTGTCTCCCCAGATGAAATTCTGAAATTATTTTTATTGGAGGCTATTGAACATTTATAGAAAACAGCTGGTCCAACTCTATTGAGACTTTTCAGATGATTGTGTTCCTCGCTTCACCGGTCATATTCCCTAAGGAGCTGAAACACTCCGAGCAAGGACTCGGTTCCACCTTGGTGGTTCTTGAGTCCTGGACACTGCATGATGTCCTGCACCAACAAAGCATGGCCAGCAGGTCTGCCCCTCCACTCTGCTCTGCTGAGACCCCACCTGGAGCCCTGCATCCAGCAGTAATGGTCACCCCAAGAGTCCCAGGTGGCACCACCTATTTCAAAACAGGAGAGAGAACTTCATCCTTCCATCCTAGAGAGCTGCCATTTACCTTTATCCTAATTTGTTAAGGATCCATGTGACCACTGCCTACAAATTCTGTACTTAAGAAAACATCTGCAAAACAAAAAAAAAACTTTATTGTTCTTTACTGTACTATGAATGCTAGCGAATAAATTATAATTTTAATGAAATCACTCTTATTGTAGACTTTTCAGAGAAGGCAAATTCTATGTATCACAGAGAACTATAATCTTTTAATTTCACCAACTACAATATCAGGGAATGGAAAAAAATTATGAATGAGAAAAATATGTGTAATGTAATAATCTCTTCATATGTAAACACACTATTTCTCAGCAGGATCTGGTATTTATCAGTTTTCCATAAAATTGATTGTTAGTTTTTAGTATGAAAATATTGAGAGGACCCCAAGCCTGGAAATTATCATTATTGTTGCAAAATTATGCTATCTGCTTCCAGAAGGTCACACCTGACCATTTTCCTTGCAAATATATGAACTGCCTGCTAGAAATATTATTCCTGTTAAGAAAAAGGCATTGCATTCATGTTAACAGCCTGCCCTCTGGGCCACTCTTACCAGATCAATCACCTGGGCAGCTCCAAACAAAGTCAAAAGTTTACGGTTAGTCTAAATTCAGATAATCCCCAATACTGGCTCAATGAATATTGAAATACACAAACTTTCAAATATTGATGCCTTTCTCCAGTGATTTTAACTTTTTAACTCCAGGGAGGGAGTACAAGAAGGAACTGCAACAAATCAAAATCCTGTGCTCTTCTCTGGAAGGAGCTTGCTGCTAACTGTGATTAGGGCGGTGTCTACTTTCTATGAGCAGAAGGAATACAGTGTTTATGCCATGATAGCTTCCTTCTCATTCTTGAAGTCACTGTCACTAGGTCATTCCCAGTTGCTAACACAGCTAGCATAGTTGCTTTGACTTCATTACTTGATAATGCCACATTGCATCTTAATTTTTTTTATGATACGGTTTACATTTTTTTCCTGTCTTCATTAGGAAAAAAGAGAATAATCCCTCCCTCTCTGACTTCTCTACCCTCAAAAAAATCCCCAAAACCTGAAAAACAAAACAGCTCCCAAGGCTGCATTTCTTTAATGACACAAAACTGGTCATTTTTTATTTACTTATATCCATGGAGCCTCTGACACCACCCCACGCTTGCATTTTCAATTTATAATTTCGTGTTTGTCCTTTTGGAGACGTTACTTACAATCCCCTGTGTTTCTTCAACAGCTTTTAAGCTGTAATTTTATAACAGCATAAGTATATATATATTTTTTTATCAGCACAACAAGGAAAACAAACACAGGTAGAGAAACTCACAGTGCTCTGATAAAGATTTGGTATAAAAATCTCCTGGTTTAAATTATCTCTTATATTATCAAAACTTCTCAACTCCAGTAATTACAGCTATACATCTAATATTTCTGGCTCTCCATCTAATAATGTGTAGATCATAAGATTCAAGATGTTATAAACGTTTCTTAAATTTCATAGTTGAAAAGAAGATGCACACAGGAGGGTACTGACTATAGCAATATAAAAGATTGTACAAGATTCATAGCTACATATGCTTCACTAGCAACCATCTGGAATCAACATACTGAAATAAATCACATTTTCCTCTGGTGAAGTAACTATAAGCAGATTGCAAAGACTGTTCGAGAAAACTTTATTGAATGAAACAGTTTTAATGAAATGAACAAAATGTTAGTTGCATGTAGGAGATAACATTCACAGCAACATTTTAAAAATAAAAATAATTTGAATTGACAAGACTTATGAACCAGAAAGAATTGCATTACCAGTAATTTAAAATCATACAATATAGTGTTTGTTGCAAAAGAAATACAATTATGTTGGGGAAAATGAGACAGTTTGGAAGAGAAGTCCAGAACAGAACAAAGTCCTGGAAGCAAAGGCATGAAAATGAATGTTGAAGAAGACAAAAAGAATGCACCAATGAAACATGAAACTTACTGATTTGATGCATTTTATTATTGAAAGCTTAGAAAACTGCTTCTATGTATTAGATCAGCAAATTCTATTTGGAACCTTGTGAAAAGGCAGTCAGAGCTATGTTTAGATCCCTGTTTCTTCTGGGGGAAAGGGGAAAAAAAGAAAGAGAAGGAGAGAGAAATAAAAAGACATATTCAGGCTTGGTTTGAAGGCTGAATGACTTTATTAGAGCAATATTTTGCTAAGACCCAACTAAAATAGAGATGAAGTATGCACTGGAAGAAAAAAAAATACAAGCAGCAAGATTACTGCTTACGTTTATATGATTGTTTATATACTAACAAAACAATATGTGCTCTGTAATAAGTGCACTAAGTGTAATAATACATCTTTAAAAAGTAAAATTTGAATTATGCTCAAAATCTGATTTTCCATTAAACTCAAAAGATCTTGGCGTTCTTAAGGCCAATGATGGTATTTGATGAAAATGAGTCATCAAGCACAGACTATTTTTGTAATATGGTTATGAAGTAACCTCATTACAACTGTAGGAAAAAAAAGAACTATTAGTTAATTTGGTAAGAAAGGGCAGAAATATAAAGTGGAAGCTATGAAGAACTTAATGAGCTTGAGCTATTTGGGAATTCCATTGCAATTGAAGCAGAAATTTGCTGACTATCTTCGACTTAAACCAACCTGATGAGGAAGCCGAAATCAATATATAATATGTCAATCTGCCTATGACAAAATGATGCTTATTATGATAGCTAGCATAGTTTTTCTTTACCTCGTCTCATTTTTAAAAATATCTGTTAATAATACTCCATTTACAATAATCTATACATATTGGCTTCCTGAGATTCTGACAGACTCTGCTTATATATCAAAATCTTCCTTTAGCTCTATTTCGTAGGATCTAATTATGACTTGTATCTATTTAATTAGTTTCCATTTTTATTACAAAATGAAATATCCACTTGAATTAATTTGTTCCATTCTTAATATATTATCCAGTCCATGATATCACAACTTAACTGCCACTTCTTACTAATCAAAAGTCTAAAAAGCAAAAATTAAAACTGCAGAAAAATATCCTATGTTTCATTTAATTTCATGCAATTGTCAGCAAAAAAAGAAGAGAACTTTTCTGGATAATGGTCTTACATTTCATCCTACCAGTAACTCAATTCACTTAGCTAAAGGAAACTTCTTAGAAATACAGTATATCACAAATGTTCAAAGTTAGTTGAATTTAAAGTCTAAACCCATTAACAATATTTATGCCAATAGATATGCATTCTTCCATTTTTCAGTACAGACTGTTTTGTTGGCAAAACTTTCACAGTATTTCAAACACTGCTGATATTTAGAAAATGCTTCTTCTGCTTAAAACTATATGCAAAGGCAGCTGTCAGTATCCTTCATATATTTTAGCTGGAAACAAACTTCCTCACTGCAGTTGGTTTTGAAAAATACTGATAATAAATACATGCTGTATGTTTAATAGACTGTACATCTGGTTTAACTGTCTGCCAGACTTAATTTTTCAAGACATAAGTAGATTGACTTTTCTTCCTACTTAGAATTCTTGCACTTTGGTTTCTTTTTCCTGGGATGGCAGTGAAAGAAATTCCTCGAAATAGGATGTATGCTGGCACAGAGTCTACCATTAAAAAAGCGTATTTCATCCAATATTGAAAAATGGTAAATTGCCGGAAGTTAAACAGTCATACTCTAAAAAAAATCCAAAATGAAGTTAAAGTATCATTTTTTTTTTTTCAAGTTACAACCACACCTTTAATGTTAAAACATATCTTCACACAAAAAAATTAGACACCAGAATGCGGTACAAGCAACTAGTTGTTTTCAAACTGCACAAATAAGTTAAGCCTGTGTCCTTGTTCTGGCCAAGACAGGCTTTATTGTTGCTGCAGCTGGGAGGGGCATGGCTAGGACCTGAGATTTTTAGAGATTATTCTATACCACTTCACATCACTTCAAAGACACGGGGGAGACACTCTCTTCCAAGAAGAAAGGGTACCTTTCAGGGCAAGTGTGTGTGGTGGAGGAGACAGAGGGCTATTGGCTATTGTTGGAGAATTTCATGTGAACCATTACTTTCTTGTATTGTTGCTGTTACTGGTAATTTTCTTATCCTATTGCTGCTTCCAGTAAATTATTCTTATCTCAACCTTTTGTGCCTCCCATTCTCCTCTCCAGCCTTCTCAGGGGAAATGGGGATCGGAAAGAAGGGGAGCAAGCAAGCAGTGCATGGTTTGAAGAGTCTCAGTGGGAGCACAAAATTCCAGAGCAGCATTCCTAAACCAGAACAGCTTGCAAACCCACTTCAATTTATGTGTGCAATTTATAAAAGCAATAGAAATAAGCAGACAGATAAAAGTGGGAGAAGGCATCATTAAACAGTGTATTTCTATAGTATGGATCACTTCTGTGATATCCTGCCTACTGCCCCAACTAACTTTTCCCTTTTTTTTTAATACAGGCCATTATTTGTATAATTACACAAGTAAAAGAATTAATGAAAAAAGTTGTTTACTGTCAGTTTAAGTTACAGATTTATAGAGGTAAAGGGCAATCTAGTTACACGGTTCACTGCTAAGGTCTCTGTAGAAGATAAAAAGTGAAAAGATTGAAATATTAGAGACAAATCAGATATGTACCCCAAAGCAAAATAAAAATTAGTGACAAATTCGGACAGTTGGAAGATATTAATATTTAACAGAGTTCAATGTGGTAAAATAGCAGAAAATGATACATCAGGAAAAAAAATTACTATGCTTATCATGACCAAATCAGGAGCTCTTCTTTTGCAGATGAAGAGAACAGAGCATACATAACGTGGGGGACCAAACTGCCTCAGAGGGATTACAATCAGCTGGAAATCATGTGAGATTTCAGGCCATCAAAAATACCAACTTTACGTAAAAATGTTTTTTCCCCATTATACTTTTTCTCCTCATCATGTTTTTCCCTTGGGTGTACATTTTCAAGAAAAAAAGCCTGGTATATCACTGAGTATAGCGATGTCATAGGAATGGGAAGGGCTGCTATGTAATGTCAGAATACATTCTAAAACCTGTTTCATTCTAAAAAAAAAATAGGTTCCCACAGTATAAATTGCACAGTAGGTACACACTATTGCGTATATTTTATGAATAGGGAATGACAGACATAAAATACATAAATTGCTCTATTGCTAATGTTTGAATATCTGCCATAAAAAACAAATAATTTACACAGCCATTGTCATGGGAAACTACATCAAAATGTAACAAAATCTAAACATTAAGTTACAGAATGCTTTTTTCTGTAGTAAATAATGTTTAGAGATTGCAGGAATTCCAGGCAAGTCTTAACAAGTATTAAATTCAACGAAGAAAAAAAGTTGGTTGAAGATATGAAAGAAGTTCTCTAAAAATACGGTCTTTTTCTGAGATAGAATGACAGCTGCTTAAGGGAAAGTTGAGAAATTTGTCTGAATGTGAAAGCAAATGAGACTATTTTTAAAGAAACTCAAACAGAAGTCGAAAATACACAGACAATCAGTTCTTTTAACTCAGCAAAGAGCAGCATTGACAGAATGGTAAATGGAAAGCTTCAAACATTAAGAAAATTTAGTCTGGGAAATGCAAACATTTCTTGGAATTAGTTAATTCACTCCATATTAATTTAAATATAGAAGATATTTCAAAATACATAAAAAAGATATTAAACCCCTTTGTAATTTTCTCTGATTTTATGGTCACTGTTCTACTATCTTTTTGGGTCTTAAAGCTGATGGTTTGGGAAGGGAGTAGAGTGAACTGTGAAAATTCCAAGTTCGTTCACCAGATAAATATCATGTTGATAGTATCTTCTTCCTCACTTTAGCATTGCTGGGAGTCACTTTCATATGTTTGCTAATATGCTCTATGGCTTGCTCTTTTTTGGCTAGCAAGTCTGTATTGTATCTGAATTTACAGTGTATGGTGTATTTACCTATTTGGAGATGTGGGTTGTGGAGTTTTACAAATTACTTTGTGATCTTTAAATTGGTTTTACACAGTCCTTAATGATGCATGTTTTTGATGACTAGTAATGTTCATTGGTGAGGTTCTCAGGCTTCCAGTTTTAGCTGGTGCCCATACATTTGAAATTCCTCCAATCACCCCATGCCTATACCAATACTGCAGTGTTATTTAGGGTCATAGATATTTTACAAAGAGGAAATACTTGCTATTACCGTCACTTCATTAGAAAAGATATATAACATGACATTTCACCACAAAGCTAAGCAGAAGTAAGCAAAAGCTAAAACCAAGGGTGTAATAATCCCCTGTCATTTGATCATTGCTATTACAAGCTAAAACACAGCTCCAAGCTGGTCAAGACCAGTGTGTTTGAAGTCTGTGATGTTAGTTTAACATAAATCCTCTAAGCCTGTTACAGCTGTACCTCAATACTCCCTGGGTTACAAGGCTGTGCTTGTGCACTTGTCAAAATAGCAAAGGTCACTAACAGTGAAGGAGATAACAAGAACAAGGAGAGAAACACCAGCAGCCTTCTCCCCTCAGGAATTGGCTCTCAGTACTGAAACTGTCACCTAATGCTATATTGCATTGCACTCAGATGTGTGACTGCAGCTGAATGTGAAGAAATTAATTTCAAACAGACAAAAAGGGGGAAATAAGTGGAAATTTTTATAAAGTTGTTCCTCAGGCCAGGGAAACCTATAAACCAGTATAAAATATTTTTTTAAAAATAAGCACACTGGCGCATAGACACAACTATAACAGATGAATGCTTGATAATAACGTCCCAACTTCATATATAGACCTAAAATTAATATGATAGCCATCACAGTAAACCTACTGTTTTTCAGCTGAAGTAATTAAAGACTATGAAAATTTAAAGAATGCAGCTACATTCTCAAAACTTTCTCACTATGCCCCTAAGGTAAGCCACCATAACAATGGAACTTGAGGTAAGAGCAGAAAGGCACTGCAGGTCTAACTGAGGCAAAGGTTTGGTTAGGATCTGGAAAAAATTCCCACCTGGGAAAAAAATTCCCACCTGGGGGGAGGGGAGCAAGTCCTCATGCACGCACCATTTCTAATAATGAGAACAGCATCTACACCCCATGAGTACCTAGGCCATGGACTGTCCAAAAGTGGTACCTCCAGAAGAACAACTTGGGATTCTAACAGCAAAGACAAGGTGAAGAAGGACCAGCAGGATACCACAGGAATCTGTGTGGTAGTAATATCTTTTTCTTAATCTCTCTTATCTCTCTGACTGTCTCTTTTCCCTACCTTCTCTCTTCCTAGCTCTTTCTCTCTATCTCTACCTCATACTTCCCATTAAATAAAGTCTGAACTATTGACTTTAGCACATTGTCTTTTTTGCACCTTAATTTGAGCAGTGTCATTTCTTATAATTGGATCATAACATCATTTTGGTGTCAGAATGGGAATGCTGTTCTTGCCATCTCTTTGTTCTGAGGAGGTTGTGTTAACTTTGAAAATTTTGCAACAAATTTCCTCTGAGGGAATTTTTGTGTGGGTTGTGTAGTTCCCTCTGTGGGAATTTCTGAGAAAATGGCCATCCTGATTGGCTAGTGTAAAGAAAATATTTTGTTGTTCTTCCTTGAAAATTTGTTAGTCTCCCCCGTACCTGGGGCAGAGGGGAAATTAATTCCAAACCTCCTCTGGAAGGGCGTTGGCATAAGAAAATTGGGATGAAGAGAGATTGGCTATTCAGAAACTTGAAAATAAAACAATACTACTTTTACAAGATTTGGTGAAAGAATTGCACTCTCAGTCAAATGAGAAAAATTATAAAAAGCAGCAGCAGCTGCTTGCTGCTGACCATGATTGTTTTAGGAAGCTTCAGATGGAGCTTTGAAATGTGCTTGAAAGAATCATAGGGAAAGAACTGCAGGACGTAGAGCCTGTAAGATTCTCAAGCCATGGTCTTCTTACTCAGACTTTTTGCATTTGTTGAAGTTGAGAGATAGTGAGTGAATCTGTTGTTCTGATAAAGAGCAAGACAGATAATTTGCATTGGCATCTGATGACAAGGAATTAACATTATGACCCTTAATTAAAATTAAAACTATAAATACTAGTCAAGTTCAGCAAACTTTTGCTAAAACGGTGCCCTGTGCAGCTACTGAGATGTCAAAATCTGGCCATAAATAAGCCAAAATTGAAATCCAGTCAGTATTAAAGCAGTGGAGTGCCAAGAGGATGGGTAATGCTTCCTGGGCAGCAAAGAGTTAAAATTACTGGAGTAAACAAAACAAGGATTACCTGCTTCTCTCATGTGAGAAATGGAAATCTGTTAATCTTAACCCCAAAGAAAACCCAGAGACTCCACTATCACAATACTGGGGCTTTTTTGCAACACAGAATAAAATTTCCAAAGTTGTAACTACTTGGGCTTTACCAATAGCTACAGCATTAAATGTAGTAAACCCAAAGCTAGATTTCTGACACTAGCACATGTGCTTTGGAGGGATGTTTTTACACTTCCCTTCTAATTCACTAATCTAGCCACTTTATCACATCTCTTATAATTGAACCGTTACAAGGACTTACTCAAATGAAAAGTGGGTCAAAACTTCACAGTAAAATTGAAGAGAGAATAACAAATGTGCATTGGAAAGATTTAGACACAAACTTTAATTCTTAGGAGCTGGTTGAGTTTGGTAAACACTGAGATAATTAGTCTAATGGAAAAGAAGGTATTATAATCTTATAAAAGTTGATTTACCTTTGAGAGTTTTATTTCATCATCTAAAGAATATTAAACTCTTAATATATTTCCTCCTTGAGATGTTTTTCTTTTCTCTGATAATTTTTAAATTTACCCTTATTTTTACAGAAAAGAAAAAGGATTTTACACATATATACACAGTATTTGTTCCATTGTGATCACACATTCATATTCTGTGAAACTTAAATACTAACAATAGCTAAACACAGCTTTTTTCTTTCTAGACTCTTATACATCCTTGCAAAGAACTGTTAACCTTGATATGTGACTGGTCAGTCATATTTTGCAGAGAAGTGTCTGGGTGCCAGTAACTTCCATGACCTACAATATCTTCTGACTCATCATGTCAGAGCTATGGACAATGCTTCAGTGCTCGAAATACCCATAAACACTGTTCAGTATGCATAATCGTGAAGAGGGCCACACTGGGATCACACTTAGGGGCTTTTTTTTTTCCATTTTTCCTTTGGAGCTCATTGCTTTTTTAGTCTTTTGTTGCTGTCTTAGCTCTGGTTTTATTTTCTGCTTTGTCTTATCCCTCCTGAGCCCTTATTGTTGTTCAACTTACATTTTAAATTGCTTCATTTGTTAAGATAGTGGAAGCATATTTATCATTTATTCAAACTACTATATAACATTATCATATTCTTACACCCTAGAACATACAACTCCATCATCATCCTCACTTGTATAATACTGAATTTTATTTCAAATGTATGTGCAATAATTTTCCGCCTACCCCAGGGACTTGGTTATTCATAGAGCACCGCACTTTTGAAGACATACAGTGTGATTGAGTTTGTTGTGAATCATTTATAAATCCAAAGTAAAGCAAGAGTTGCAATGTGATACATATGAATGTTATCTCTGCATACACAGGACTCAGGCAATACATAAAAGCAAGAAACACCAAAACAACAAAGGCCTTTAGTACTAAATTATGTGGAATTTCTACCATGGCAACATTAACAATGTTGCCTTGTCAGAGCTGCCAATAGTTTAATCTGGTCATGGATTTCCCCCAAAACTCAAAGTTTTATTGATGACAGGACTGGAGTGCTAGTTAAATGGAATGTAGACTTAAGTTAAAGTCACCAATCATACCTAAAAAATACTGACATAATCCATGATCTTTTTTAAAATACCAGTTAAAATTTAAACAAAACATCCAATATGAAGGTTCAACTATGCACAGCTCTAGCTCTGACAAAGAATTCCTTCTCATGAGTATTAATGAAGCTTGAGCTGACATGAGCTAAACAGGATGCCTTTTTTCACTAGTGCTCTATTAAAACAATGTTTACTATTGTTTCATGACTTGAAAATATTTTCCAATAAGGATTTGTATCATCAGGAACTCAGAGGCATTGAGGATGGTCCTGTGAATGGCCAGGAGCTGGACTCGCTGATCCTTGTGGGTCCCTTCTAACCCAGCACATTCTGTTATTCCGTAATTCTTTTACAAATGGTAGAGTCAGGTCTTTTGATTGTAAAATGAGTTCTTCTCAGTACCCTTCTGCTTTCTAAACTGTTCTTTTTGAAGCTACTGGTACCAGCAGGTCTGGGGAGCTGAATCTCTTCCTCTACTGCGTTCTCATGAGACCCCATCTAAAGTGTGTACAGCTCTGGAGCCCCAGAATAAAAAGACCAATAAATCCAGAGGAGAGTTGAAAAGATACTCAGTTGACTGGATCACTTCTTCTGTGGAGACAGCCTGAGAGAGCTGGGGTTGCTCCATCTGAAGCAGAGAAGGCTGCAAGACCTTAGAGCAGCCCTCCAGTACTTACAGGGGGCCTACAACAAATCAAGAGAGGGACTTTTTATAGGTCATGTAGTAATGGGACACAGGAGAATGGGTTCAAACTGAGAGAAGGTTTAGATTAAATAATGGGCAGAAATTCATTTACTGTGGGGGTGGTGAGGCCCTGGAACAGGTTGTCCACACAAGCTCTGTGTGCCTCATCCATGGAAGCGTTCAAATCCAGACTGGCTTTGAGCAATCTGATCTAGTGGGAGGTATCCTTGCCCAGGGCAGACTGGTAGGAAATAGATTATCTTTAAGATGTCTTCCAACCCAAACTGTTCTAGGATCCTCCGATTCTAAATGCCTTGCAGCAAGGTTGCCTGGACATTTTTCTTCAGCAGTCCGATTGCACATTTTCCTTCTCTACCTTGAACTCACATACAGCTTCTTCCTCTAAGGGTGGGTGGAACTCCAGGTATTTTACAAAAATCTAGACCTCTGCTTTGCATGTATTTACACACATAAACACATATGTATATACATATATATATAAGAAGCAGCAAGGATTCATCCTAATGTTATATTAACAAAATGAAGAAAACCAGGGTGCTTAAAATCAAGCAGAATTGAAAATAAAGGTTTCAATTGAAAAGGTGTGCCCATTGGAATGAATACTATTACCACTTGTGCACATTTTCGTCCTTCAATGATAAGGAAATGTCTGTAATTAAGTATATTAGATTCACTAAATCTGGAACAAAGAAAAGGAGATATTCAGTAAGGCAGTGCATGTTCTACAAAAAGATAGTCCCAAAACCTCAGAGTATTGTCTGTTGAAAAAATGATAATATGTATGTCATATGCATTTTCTGAGCAAAAGCAACAGAACTTATTCATAACGGAATAAGCAACTGGTAAGTTGGCTATGAAAAATAGGAATTTTAAACAGTTTACCAAAACATGACAATAAATGCTGATGAGGTTTCTTTGGCTAGTTGTGGGGGGAGAGATTTTTTTGTTTGTTTATTTGTTTGCTTGCTTGGGTTTTTTTGAAGGGGGAGTTGTTTGGATTGTTGTTTTGGTTTTTTAATAGTAGAGCTAAATTGTCTTACCAGTTGGAACTTGCACATGATATGTAAAAGATTTCTGTTAGCTAATAATTTGGTATCCACACTACACGAGAAAACAAAATGAAGGATGAATTCTAAGCTGGCTTGGATACTGAAAAATGGATTCTTTCTTATGGTATTCAGAGACATAACTCACTTTTGTATGAAGTATTTGATTATAGCTCCTGCTTTTTGGCAGATTATTTTTCATAATGGTGCATTTTATATGTGAAATTAATAACATGAGTTGTCATGGATAAACAAGTGCCATCACATAAACTAAATGGGCCAAGCTACTGAAATGATGGGTAAATGAAAGTAAACAGTGAGTGAAAGGAAGAATCATTGCAGGAGTTAGAGAAAAATGATGTAAAAGCCTTTGGAAAGCAGTATAGCTCCAATATTAGGCAACCTAAGGAAACATTTGATCAAACCCACCAGCACTGAGTTATAGGGTCTGTTATTAGGTATTCAAAACTAGCTTCACAATCAGATAGAAAATTCAACCTTCAGCTTATCTGCTCCTGGAGCATCTTCTGTCTTTATGAAAACAAAATTAAATTTTAGTCATTTGGTGTGCTGTTACCTCAGCAACCCCAGGACAAAATTTAACCAGGACACATGCCCTGCACATGCTCTTGCAATGCAGTACCACTTAAGTAAATAGGACTAGTCCTCTGATTTAGACCATATCTCACTAAAGGAACTAAGAGTTTCAAGTAAAAGACTGTGATTCTTGCATACAAGCATAGTATACTTTACGGAAGTTTTGGAAATATTTATGTAGTACCTATTTAAAAGTGCCACACGTTACTGTACTACTCAGAGTAATTATTCTGTTGTTCTGAAGGACATAAGCACATGAGAATGCATAATGAGAGAATCATCAAGGTTGGAAGAGATGTTCAAGTTCATCTATCCCAACTGTCAACCCATCACCACCATAAACACCCTTAAACCTATCACAGTGTCACATCCAGATGCCTCTTGAACACTTACAGAGACTGACTGCACAACCTCCCTGAGCAATTTATTCCAATGCTTACCCACTCTTCCAGAGAAATTTTTTTTTTCTAATATCTATTCTGAACCTCTCTGGTGCAATTTAAGACCATTTTCTCTCAGCCTTTCACATGAGACACGGTAGAAGAGACTGATTCCCACATTGTTACAACCTCCTTTCAGGCAATTGTAGAGAGCAGAAGGGTCCTCTCTGAGCCTCCTCTTCTCCAGGCTCACAGATTCACTGCCTCAGCCACTGCTCACAGTACACAGAAGAAAGATGAGAAATTTTGAGGAGTACATGAAGAGGGCACAGTGATGAATTTGTAAAAGGGATGGTGGGCAGTTGGAGATATCCAACTTCCTCATGAGAGGAAGCAGGACAAGCACATTTCTCTGTGGTGAGCAACGACCCAAGGAGACCCAAGGGAACAGCATGAAGCTTGGTAGGGGAAGTTAAGTTGGGATATTAGGAAAAGGTTCTTCAGACACAGGGTGGTTGGGTGTTAGAAAGAGTTTCCCCAGGGAAATGGTCACAGCACCGAGCTTGACAGAGTTCAAATGTTTGGACAATGCTCTGAGGCACATTGCAGGGTATTGGGCTGTCCTGTTGAAGGGCTAGGGTTTGGACTTGATCCTTGTGGGTTCCCTCCAAATATTCTATGATTCTGTGATACTCTTTACATCCTTCACCAGCTTTGTTGCCCTTCCCTAGACATTCTCCAGCACTTCAATGTCCTTTTTGAAGTGACGGATTCAAAATACTTGGGGCATAGCCTCCCCAGCGCTGAGTGCAGAGGGACAATCACTGCCCTGGTCCTGCTGGCCACTCAATTCTTGATACACTGTCCTTCTTGGCCACCTGGGCACACGCTGGCTCACATCCAGCTGGCTGTTGACCAGCGCCCCCAAGTTTTTTTCCATTGAACAACCTCAAACCATCCTTCCCCAGCCTGTAGTGCTGCATGGGATTGTTGAAATCCAAGTTCAGGAGTCCTCATTTCGCCTTATTAAAGCTCATACAGTTGTCCTCAGCCCATTGTTCCGGCCTGTTCAGATCCCCCTGCAGACTATTCCCACTGTCCAGCAGAACAACACTCCTGCCCAACTTGGTGTCATCTGCAACTTAATGAGAAAACATATTAAAAACAATCATATAAAATGTGTCTGTGCACATAATGAAAACACAGTTATTTTATTTATACCAGGGAACAGTCAGTTATGCTACATTTTATTTTAGGAGAAAATACAGTTTAGTGGAGGAAAAAACCAAACCACAGAGGCATAAAAGTAAAATCAGTTAGTGAACCTTGACTCACAATGCTAGCATTGAAATTTTGTTATTAAAGAAAATATGCATATAAGAGAAAAAATTCATCCAATCTGAAAATCAACTCTTTCACACTACCCATGGAAATGATAATCATAAATGGTTCAAAATAACCATAATTTTTAATATACTTTACAGCCATGCTTTTTCTCCAAGGTCAGTTGTTCTCATGTTTAAAATTTATTGACAACCTCTAACCATGGAAACCAGAATTAGTGCTACTTAGTAATTTTTTCATAAATGCAAATAATAATTATAATGGCCACTTGCTTTCAGTATAAACCAACACAAAGACGATTTCTGATAAAGGAAATGAATGTGCAAGAAGCAACACGATGCCTATAAACTATTTATGAAAAGAAATTTAACCCACAAATTAAGAGCTAATGGGTAAAATATTGCTAAGCTTAGTCAGGTGAGTAATGTCATCTATTTCAGTACAACTCATACAAGTACAACTATGTGATTTGACTAGAATGAAACCCTAAGCAACATCCATAACAGCACTAATGTGTGATAGATGCTCACCACAACAGCAATTAAATACTCTGCAGATCATCTAGTACTCTGATATCTGCTTTATGACTAGAAAACAAATGTGTTCATTTTTCTAGTCCATCTACATTTTTTTTCCTTGACTGCTGATTCAATTGTAAAGGTTTCACTGGTGTGACTAATTTCAGTATAAGTGTTTTTCCCACTCTCTTCACCTCTGTGATTAGTTGCCAGGATAGAAAGCTTTTTCTGAGGATCTAACATAGGTCCCAAATGGTTGCTTGTGTGCCATCTTGTCCATGTTTGATGTGAGGTGTTAATTAGAGAGAGTTACCTGCAGCACACTCCTAGATATAAATATTTTTGCCTCAAAACAACCAGGTTTATTCTTTGCTACTTTTAAATTAACCTCACACAGATTCATTGTGTGATTCAATTATTTACTGTCATCATAATTTCATTCTATTTTTTGATAAAAAATAGGATCAATCCTCTGACTAGTAAACCTGGAGAAAAGATTCTTGCTGTATCTGCTTCTGCTTCAAAATATAGGATAAAAATTAGTTTAGGGAGTTTTAACTTGTCTGTTGCCAGAGGCACTTTTCCTACTGCTGAGTTAGATCCCCTTTTCTAGCAAACTATTTAGCTAATGTTTCTGTTATGATTTACTTAATTTTGGGTTTGTTTATGTACAGTTCAGGAGTGTTTTGCACAATTTTACACCTGTCAATTTCAGAGAAATTGGTTGTTAAGGATTTTGAAAGCCTAACTTATACTATGGAAGAAATATATTTAAAATAACTGCTAATTTCAGATTTGCTGATTTAGGAATATTCACGTTCATGTACAATATTCATTTAAAGACTGTATTCAAATTGTTCAGAAATTATTATTAGTTCACTTTCAAATCACACTTACCCTCAGTCAATTTTAGGTGCCTTTTAGATTTTTTGAGTCAAAATCCTCAAAACCTAACTGGCAAAAATAATATTCTGATATGACAATTGCTACCTTTAATATATGCAAAGTTTAAAACTGCTATTCCTGTAAAAGAAAGTGTGAAAGCAGACTAGAACTTCAGGCACTGTGCATTAAATTTCAGAAATTAATTTAGAGTTATAGGAGAACAGTTTGCAATGGTTCACTGGAGGTTAAGCTGATGTATCTACCCAGTCATTCATTCCCTGGAAAAATTGAATATATCCATTGCTACCAAATGTCACCTAGGTCAAATAATAACCTTTTTCTATGAAGTACTAAAACTCACAATCTATACATAGAAACAATAACAATTAAATAAATGAAATAATGAAATGAAATGAAATGAAATGAAATGAAATAAATTAAAATAAAATAAAATAAAATAAAATAAAATAAAATAAAATAAAATAAAATAAAATAAAATAAAATAAAATAAAATAAAATAAAATAAAATCCCCTAAACAAAAACAAACAAAACAAGACAAAAGTACCAAAGCATATATTTGGTGAAGCAGCACTCCAGGACATATTTACATACACTGGTAACCGACCCAAATGTTCACAGTGTTTCTTACACAGCCTAAATAATATGGCATTTAGTGCACTTATTTATTCTCCTCACGGCTTTTCTCAAAGTTATTGATTATTTTAATACAAACCATAAAGCTATATATACTAACAACTCAGCTACATTAATTCAATGTAAAGATTTTTAGTGGTCTTGCTCATGACTTCTTAAGGGTAAACACATTGCCTTTATTTTTTTCCCCCCACCTTTTTATAGTCTCTCATAGGTGAAAGGCGCAATCTGCAGATCACCTCTATTTGTACATAAAGCAAAACTTAAAAGATTAAGTCCCCTGTAGCAATCAAGGATAGGTCTGTTTTAAGAAAAGCTGGGACCTCTGAGAAATAAACTTTAGTTTTATGAAGCAATTATTTTCTGACACCTCAGCCTTGGTGCTTTCAATTCCCTCTTAAGCCTTCATGTTTGTCAGTGCCAAAGTGTCTGTTGCAAAACCAACTAAAATAATGAGATTTTTTTTTTTTTAGCTACATGAAAATATATAGCCGTCTCACACAGATACCAACATTTTTTTAAGTTGCCCATATGAAGATAGGCTGCTTTTTTTTTATTTTATTTTACAGATACAACACTTTATCCAATAGCTAATATACACACATACCTATACATTCTGTGAACTTTGATAACTGTATTTCTCTAATTAATATTGAAGAAAAATAGTAATGATTTACTTTAATTTTCTTTAACTGCAAAAAAAGCCTATAGGCTCTTGTTGTGATTTCAAATTATTGCCATCATCCTGCATTTGGCTTATGCATGCATGACTGGTTTTGATAAGATGGCTGTGGGCATCAAATTGACAGGGACATTCATCACAAAATGCTGATTGAGACCTCTTGGACACGGAAAGGCTTTGAGAAACAACTTGTCGCTGACTGATACACAGCAAGAAGTGTGGGAGCAAAGGACATGGCAGGCAGAGAGTCAGAATTCCTTTTCCTACACTTTTGCTTTTGACTCATTCATCAGAGGAGCACCGCGCTTGCACTGAGCTAAACCTTTGAGGCCTGAAGACACAATTAACCAAGTCAGACATCACACAAGTATGTGATGCCCAAATGTTTCCATTTAATGGGCTTTAACAAATTGTTCAGAAATAACTTAATCAAGTAGGAGTTACGGAAACTGCTTCCAGTTGAATTTCCCATGTCCCCACCTCAGGGCTCCAGTACTTTTGTTTAATAATGCAATAAGAGCCTTCATGATCAAAGAATATCTAACTGCAACAAACCAAAATGATGTCAGTCTGATAATACTGAAAGAGGCATTTCTGACTTGGTATTCTAGGAAAAAAAAAGAGCTTTACATCTGAACCAAAATTTTTGAAAGAACTGGGAATCCATGGATCATTAGGATTTCAATACTCTTTGGATTTTTTTTTAAAACTAAGAAACTGCTTTTAAAATTTTGAATGGTTGACTTAATAAATTTTATTTATTTATTCATTTCAAATCAGACTTTCAAGGTGATGTATTTGACCTGTCAAAGGAACAGGCCTTTTACAGGACTGTGGTAACCTTTTTAGTGGGCATGACTGGTTTCAAGGTCAGAGAATGTTATAGCCACAGGCATTATTCAGTGACATCAAGAAATTACTCTTTTAAAAGAATGAATACTTATCACATAGGATTGAAATTACCAAGACAAAATTTTCTTTCATTAAAAAAAAAAAGATCTTGTTACATGGTGATTACTGCATGTTGTGTAATTCAACACAAAAGCATTTTCCTACTACATGTTCCATAGAAAAATAAATGTGGAATAAACAACAGGCAGTCATGGACAGGGGGAAGCTTTGGGCTAAGTATAAGCAGATTCTAGTGGGAATTGAACAACAGGAAAAAAATTGAGGGGACAAAGAAACTTGTAATATTCAGAACATGAAAAATCTATTGCTACAATTCTTCTCTTACAGAGCAATAATTCTGCATAATCCACTATAGATCTGTATGAACATTATATATCTTTATCTCATACATACATATCTGCAGGGAAAAAATAAATTTTTTTGGAGTTGCCGAGCAGCAGCTCTCCATGATCTATAATTGGATTAATAAATATATTCATTCATGAATCAGAAGTCACAAGCTGAAGTCACAGAGCTGAAACAGATCCAAAGCGACCCATATAACCATCCTGATATTGCTTCTTACAGAAAAAGTATGCAAAAGTGTACTGTGGTTGTAAATTTCAGTTTTATAAATATAGTTCTCATCATATATTATTTTACTTTTAGCCTTTTAAAGATCCCCCAAACTGAAAAAAATAGATTAATACAATTAAAATAAAATTGATATTTTCACCCCAAAATTTAGACAATGGAGATATTTCTGTTCCATAGGGAAAAAAAAAGCTGTCCTGTACTTTTTCTTCTCTTATATTTACTCTGCACTTCTGTGAAAAATTTAAAATGTTCTTTATATTGGGTGGTTTTTTTAGTTTTTGTTTGGGTTTTTTGGTCATAACTGAATTGTATTACTTGAGCTGAGCAGAACCTGAGAAGAGTAAACCTGGAAATGTTTTTGTCACTCTTTCTAGAGACATTAATAAATCTAATGCTGTCTTCTTAAATGAATAATAAAAACTGTTCCCAAATGCACCAATCATAATGTTCTTTTTTTCATTAAGAAATTTTTTTAAAATACTCTGATGAAATGTACAGCTTTTCTTTGTGTATGATTTCATTATAAAAAAACTCAGCATAGGATTTTTATTTTATTACTTTTACAAGACCTTTTGCTCCAAATTATTTAATAAAATCTAGAGCACTAAAAAAAATTGAGACCAATCTGTGACTTACAGAGATTGAAAGGAAAGTGTCCTAATCTTTTCATTAGATGCTCAGAAAGACATTATTGAATGATTACAGCAGTCAGGAAGTGCAGTGTGAGAATTGTTAGGAGAATTAATTTTTAAAGTATTTATGAAGATGTAAATTTAGGTGTCTGACAAATGAACAGACAACCTCAAATTAGAGCTGGAATTTTATAGACAGATCTGATGAGAACATACTTGAATTACCAACATCAGAATATCTGTTTACAGTCAAGGACTGCTAGTATTGAGTTCATTGTTTGCTCTTTTTTGGGGTTAAGACCAGGCTCATGACCCTGCCAGGCACTACATTATTATTAATGTTTCCTCTTGCACCTCAGTCAGTGTAGTTCAGCTCATCACCGTGACAAGGAGGTTAAGTCAGTTTTCTGGAAGACAAACACAAAAGACAGATACAATATTTAATTCCTGCTGTTTTCTTACCCTAGATAACAGCTTCATCTACCCAAGGCAACTGGCCCCTTGGAGGCTTGGGCTGAATTGAAGTAAAGTGTTTTGGCTGAGACTTAATTCTTGTGATGGAATTGTGAGACTATAGACATTTAGTTGTGCAGACCCATAACGGTGGCTGTGCTGAGACAAAGGCTGTACACATTCCAGGATTTTGTTCAGTTGTTGCTGGCCTTCATTTGTTTTACACTGGCTGTAGAATGACTGACTGCCCATGTGCCATCATTGCAATGCACCTCTGCAGCACAATCCAATTTTCTACCAAGACAAATCCTGTTCATATATTTCTACACCATGCCAAGAGAGAAAAATCAAATTTCTACTTGAAAAGTGCTCTTTGAACAATAAATGGTATATATCTTTCCCACTACTACAGATATCCTTCTTCCTCCTTCATGAAGATATTTCTATGTTGTACGCTGGTTTTACACAATATAATTAGAAGTTATAAGTACCAACACAGACTTCTCATTACTAAGTTCATCACAGAAAAAAAAAGGAAAACACTATTCAAAAAGGAAAGAAACAAATCTGTCATTCTCCTTTCTAAACTTTCTCAGCCCATGAAACATCTCTAAATGCCTGACATGCATTCAGATCAGTGAGAACTGGGCATACAGATTCTTTTGCCAAGGGCTGAAATGGAAATCTGTGCAGTCTGTTATGACAGAATGGAAACAAGTGCCAGACTTACACCAATGTCACAGAGAGGCATTTATTTTCAGAATAAAACAAAAAACTTTGGCTGGAAGTTTGGTGCTCACTGAAAACAAACAAGCATATGTAATCACAGCCTGACACATGCTAAATCCCATTGAAGAATTATATCATAGAGAGGAAAAAATGTCTGAAGACAGTCCAACTGGACATTAGGTCCAATGTTTTGTCATGGTATAAATACTTACAGGATTTCTCATTCTGGAAGTAGAATGTTCTTGTTGCATGAACTTGTACTTTTGATTTAGTGCTGCTGTTCCCATTCTGTTCCAAGTTTACTTCTCTCTTCATTTTAATTTTCACACTCCAGCCTGCCTCTCTATTCCATATTCCAATATCGAGCTGACCAATCTACTGTTATTTCTTTATTTTCTTCTAGGCACCTGGTTTTTTACACCTATACATTGACCTCAAGGGTAGGAAACAGTTGATTCTCTTCACAGTCTTCATTAGGAATCTTTCCCCTCCTCTTATGAGAGACATGGTCTAGATCAATCAGGTCTAGAAATCACCATCAGGAAAAGCAAGTATTGTTACAAAATGTGGCATGCTCCTTGTGCCTTCCCATCCCCCTCAGTAAAGCTCAAAATGCTCACGAAATACAGCAATTGTGCTGTCCTGTAACACTTCCAAAGTCTTAAAATTCGTTTACATTTAAGATGTGCTACTAACATATAATTTTAGGATCCTTTAGATGTCAGGAAAGTAACTGAATCCCTCCTCCAAAATCAGAAAGATTTGTTAAAAAAAAAAAAAAAAAAAATATATATATATACACACATGCATACATATTCCAGACATCATAAGGGTTTCCCTTTCTCAGAGACAGAATAATAATTCAGGACTATAGCCTATAAATAAAATTCTTTGTCATATCTGATAAAGACGACAGAATGAAATATTTACAGAGTTTTAATTTAAGACAGCTGATTTGTAAGCTACTTGAAATGTTGTTATAATGCAAGCAGTTAGATAACTTACACTACAGATAGAGCACAACCCACAGACTCTGAGTCAAGCTCTCTGACCCCAGAGCTCCTCTGGTGCAGCATAGCTGGGTGACCTTGGCCGAGTCTTAACAAGAAGGTGGCTGCTAAGCTTTGGGAGTACATGAACAGGAGCCACATGAAATAAGTAATAACACAGGCAGAAGAGAAATTGTTGCAATGACAATAGTTGGCAGCTCAGGGAACCACAAGGGAAAAACACAGATGTGGAAAATATATCCCCTTAAGGAAAAAGCAGGCAACTCAAACACAATGAATCAGCAAGATCAAAGGTCAGGCTTTCCAGGATTACAGGAGGTGACACTCCTGGTATGAATGACCACTTGCTGGCCAGCAGAGATCATACAAGAGTCTCAGAACTGATAAGTACATTAATGCTTAACCTGGCACTGCACCTATCTCCTGTGCACATCAGACACATGTATTGCTGTGTTTTTTTTCTGTGCGTACGTACACGGCTTGCAAAGAGCCTCTTAGCATGCAGCAGACAGAAGCGTATGCCTGGAGAAAAGAGTCTCCGTGGGAAGAGCTACAGAACTGGATGAGAAGGGTTACAGACCAGGTTCTTTGGGTTGTTCCATGGTTTGACACTGACCAAACTCCAGGCACCCATGAAAGCTGCTCACCACGGCTCCCCTGCCACCACTGAGCAGAGGAGAGAAAAATATCATGAATGCTTTATGAAGTGAGATAAGGACTGGGAGAAAACAACCCAAGGGCAAAACGAGCTCAGCTTCAAAGTACAAAGTGAATTTATTACTTAAAAAAAATCAGAGCATAATGAGAAGTAACATAAGCCCTTAAAAACACCTTTTTTCCCCAATCCCTTCCTCCTTCCCACCAACAGTGCAGGGAGACAGGGCATGGAGGTTTGCTCAGTTCATCACCCCAGGCATTCTTCCCCTGCACAGGGAGAGGAGTCCTCCCCCTGCTACACCATGGGGTCCCTCCCACAGGAAACAGTTCTCCACGAACCTCTCCAGAGTGGGTGCACTCTCCCCAGCAGGAGTCCCCCCAAAAGTGCTGCAATGTGAGCCCCTCCCACGGGCACAGAGTCCTCCTGAAGCTGCTGTGGTGTGGGTCCCTCTTCACGGGGCGCAGTGCTCCAAGGACAGGCGGCTCCAGCCGGGAAGCAGGGCCCTGTCTCTCCACCAGGGCTCCCACTGGATCACAGCCTCCTCCAGGCATCCACCCTCTCCAGCAGGAACACCTCCCCGTGGGCTGTGGGTGGATCTCTGCATTCCCCATGGATCCCCAAGGGCTGAGGGGCGCAGCTGCTTCACCTTGGTCTCACCACGGCCTGCAGAGGAATCGTGGCTGTGGCACCTGGGACAGCTCCTCCCCTCCTTCTCCACTGATCTTGGTGCTTCTGTTGTTTCCCTCGCATGTTCTCACCTCCTCCTCTTGTCTGACAATAAAAAACCACCTGCACTTTGTTTTGATTTCCTTCTTAAAATATGTTATCAGAGAGGCGTTACCAGCCTCTCTCATTGGCCCAGCTTTGGCCAGCAGCATGTCCATCTTCAGGAGCCAACAGGAATTGGCTCTGCCAGGCATGGTGGAAGCTTCCAGCAACTTCTCACAGGAGCCGCCTCTGTGGCCCACTTGCTACCAAAAAACAGAGGGTGCAAAACCAACACAGGTTGAAGTCTAGACAGTTCTGAAGTAGAGTAATACAGCTTTAAGGAAATACATGTTTTGGCAGTCTTTCTGCACTTGTGCAGTATTACACAGCAACTTTTCCCAGTGAACTTGCCAATCCCTACTGCCTTAAACCAAGATTTATTCGAGAAAGGATAATGAAGAAAAAAACCTGAATGTAAATACCAGTTAAACAAATTAAAACATGTCTGCTAAATGATATGAGGACTTTTGCTAGAAATTAAAAGTAGCTTGATCATCTTGTGTTGATTTAAGCATGATTTAAATTCTTGAATTTTGAATATCCTGTCTGGAACTCATGAAAATGAGTCCCTCTAGATGCTGACGAGTCATTAGGCTGCCACATTTTCCTCTCTTTTACTGAATACAGAAAATCACTGAACACTAATACTATCTTAACTTAGGTATAACTCATTCAAATTATGCTCAAAAGTTATTGAATTTGAATAATCACTATTCTCTTGAAACTTAGTAAAGATTTTCTAGCAATATTGTGTTCTCTTCTTTGTGCTAATCTATTTGCTGAGTCATAGCCTTGTTTTGGTAAGTGGCAATGGTTTAATAACTTGCAGCATTGGAGGATTCTACCATTTTTAAAATATCTTATCATTTCTGAAACACTAGAACACACCAATGATTTAAAGAAACAAAGCTGTTTTCTTCTCGTTGCTCAAAAGAATTGCATTCCCCAGATTGCTGAAATAGATTATGCCTAGGCCAATGGATTCACCATACCCTACCAAATCTTAACACTCAGAAAGCTGAGACCAAATTTTTTCACTGATTATCTACAGGTGGGAAAGGTCTGCATGCATCCAACAATTTCAGTTGTAACTTCTTGATCCTAAAAGTACTTTTTTTTTCCTGTGTAGGAATCCTGAACTAATAGTTGGGAGAGAAATAATTTAACACGTATCTTTTCAGTGTGTTGGCAAGCTGTTTTAATGAGGATTTCACAGGGTGGTAGAAGTCATGTTCCTGATAACAAAACCCAGTTGAATATATTTTGTATTCTCTATACTTTTTCAGAATGAAGATTAATTTCAGAAATAAAAGAGCATGCAAGAAGGTTTTTTTTTTTTTTTATTTTCTAAGTCTCAAACTGGAAATGAAGGGAGTTCCATTATTATGGAAACGTGTCTGTCAAACAGAATATACCAAGCCTCAATATTTTGCAGTTTCCACACAATGTTTTACTAACTAGTAAACCAAAAAAAAAAATACACAAAAGTTTATTGTATCTGTGATAAACAAAACAAGCTTTAGAGAAAATTACTTTCTAGCTTTACTAAATGAAAAATCATTTACTTTGAAGTTTTGCAGGAAAAGGAAGACTTATTGACTCAACACCGTTTCTGGACACTTCCACATATTTGTCATGTTTTTGTTAGGAGATTTGTTAGTGTAAGAGACATGTTCATTCTGGAAGCATGTTGGTACTGCTTCTTAATGAAGAAAGCTGCACTACTATTAACACTTGCATAATAAAAGCTCCCAATAATTACTGCAAAACAATTAGGAGCACTTAAGAGTGACACTTACCTGGTCTGTATCTCCTCTTTTTGAATTTGGCTTTCTACCAGAACTAATGTGTTTTACAAACATAGAATAATTATTCAAATGGGGAGGTTCCCTAAATAATGTGCTGTCTGGAAGCTGATTTAATTAATGCCAACTAAAACTCATGACTGAAATGTAGAATAGTCTGCTTATTTTTATTCCAGCTTTATCACTAAAGCTTAGGGCATAAAATAAGCTAACATTCAGCAGCTGCCTAATGCCTCTTTGCTGGTGCAGAAATCCAGAAAGGTCACAAGACTTTTCAGTGTGTATATATTTATATGTTTGTGTGGCTGCACACGTGTGTAGGCACATGTGTATATTTATGCAGCACATAGAAATGTATATATACGTGTACGTGCATGAATATATAGCATTTTGGCAGACTGACAATTACTGCAAACCGGATGAGTTAGAAATACAGATTTCATAAATTGAAGAGATCTTCATCCTGAAAAAGTTCCTTCTTTTTAAAGCTGTTGTTAGTTTAAAGATTTAAAACATTTAAATAGCAGAAACAGACTGTGGTAACAGTGATGGTTATAATCTTACTTCCAAACTCCCAAACCATATGTATACAGGATGAGACAAGTAGAACAAGAGAGTTTATACACAAAATTAAGGATTTGAATCTCGACTTCACATTCCAGAAGAGATTTAACTCTAAATTTACTGGCTGTTTGAACATGGGAGTTTTGGTCAAAGAAAGCAGAAACATGGATTAGGATTCTCTTGTAAAGACAAGAAAGTTTTGTTTTTAATATAGAGCTAAAACTAACCTTTTAATATTTGTTGAGAAAAAAATGAATCTATATAATCTTCATTTTTAATGGTCTGAAATAACCATCATAGAATGTATATTGAAACTTCACTTCTTTTCCTGCTATATTATATTCCATAAATACTTCCTTCTAAGGCTTCATTCTCATTCTTGTTTATACAAATGCCATTCCAATTATTTTGTCTATTTTAAGCATACATGAAAATGCTTATAAATTAAACTTGATACATATTTAGAATATCCTCTCCTTAGCAGAGCTACATAATTGTCCTTACTGGTGATGAGAAGTCAAGTTCTGTAAGAATGCACAGAATCTTGTTCAGCACAGACCCATATACTATAGTCCTACCACTTACTATACACAGATTAAGTATGTAATTTCCACAGATCTTAGTATTAAGTCTCTTTAACTTTTTAAATTAGATTGTCTAGAGGTGGGGAGAGCAAAAGCCTATATTCACAAGAAAATAATGTATATATATTGCCCCTCCAAATAGAGTTTAAAGACACTTCAAGCAAGTATTAAAGTACAGCCAGGAAAAGCATTAATAATTTTGTCCATGAGTTTAAATAATATTTGTTCCGTATATTTAAATAATTGCATTTCTCCTTGATGTGATAGATATGCAGTGAACCTATCTGATGAGAATTGGGTACCTTTAATTAATGTCTAACTTTTTGGCTTGTCTTGAAAGTAAAGGAAGGACTTGGTCATCCCGCCCAGACAATTATCCAGGGCATCTATATTAGGATAAAAAGACACCATTAGCTCCTTTCCTCTCTTTGCTAGACATTGATAAATGCCTCTAAGAGTTAATAGACATCTGAAATGCATCTCACTGTTTATATATTTTTCAGCCTCTTTCCATTAATTATACAGGGAGTAAGCTCTTAATTTAGGTTAGTCCTAAGATTGAAGGTAATGGATCAGGACATAAAACCCCTCTGAAAGAAGGGAAGAATATCCTGAAGGGTGAAATTACCTGGTGCATTTCACAGTGCACTACCTCGCTCATTTTGAGAAGATGGCCAATGAACGCAGTCTATTAATGACAGCAGTATAACATTTCAGATACTAAAAATTTAAAAAAACTTCAAAAAACCAAAAAAAAACCCATATAAAAAAAAAAAAAAAAACAGCAGAAGAAAACCTTTCCCCTAGGTCAAGTATGTAAAGGAGTAATAGAATAATGGAATTTCAATGCTCTAATAATGTTTAATCTTTTACTGTCAAACAAATATGTATAATAACATCAGGTTATTTGACTTATTTCCTATGTAAGAAATAATATAGGTGGTGACTTCTGCAATGGACATTACATTACCTGAAACTTTAGACCATCTGTAAAGTCTTTATATCTTTTGAAGAGTCATGCAAATGAAGAGAGATTTAGGGATGTAATTCTTACTGAAAATAACTGACACTTTAAGTTATTTTTTTTAATTCCTATTTATCATATGTCTTTATTTTTCCTAGCAGCATACTTGATGATTCCATATAACAACATTTTCTTTATTTTTTTTTTTTTGGAGAAGGCAGACTTGTCTTCAGCCACATAATCTGTTTACTATGAAGTAAACTTGGAGAAACAGTGACATGTGTGGATCTCATTAGCAACATGTGGGCTCTTGCTCATATAATGCCTAAAACTACCACCATGTCCACTGACTTGGACACCTTTGTGCTTGATAGAATTCACTGTGGTGCTGTTGGAGTAGTTTTGTATCTATTTTATAAATGGCATGAAGCAGTGCTTTCTTGCTGCAGTAATAACTAGCTGCTAATAAATTTAAACCTTGGCCTATGTCAGTGTTCCCTGAGTCTGCTTTCTCTGCAGTTGTCAATAGAGTAAGTGTTCACAGCCTCATTTTGCAAAAGTGCCATACCACAGTAGCATTTCTGTGTTACAGCCGAGATTTTAATGAAATAATTTGGAGATTTGGACTTCAACTTCAACTGTTTTGCCTACAAAAAATTAGAGCTTCGCAAATGCTGGTTTGTTTTTGGATGTAAAATAGCTATCTATATGATCCATGGAAAATTTTAGGTAAGAAGTTACTGGTTTATTCTCAGTGTTTTGGAAAACTCTGAGACATCTGGTTCAGCAAGCTACAACATGGAGTCCTGCTGACTAACATTTGTCACTTCTTTTGCTTATGTTAAGTTTAAAATTAGCTTTTACTCCTTTTCTGTATGTTCCTTCTGATGATGGGGCTGTTCTGAATTAACGCAGTCACCAGAAAATTTTATCACATTTGTTTTTTATGTTATTTGTGGCTTGCATTTTATATATCAAATGGCAAGTTTTATATGTACACTAAGGCAAAATGTACTTTTTTTACTTAAACTAATTAAGAGCAAACTTTGCTGAAATTTAATGAGCACTTCCTTTTTTGACCTATTGTTGTCTAGTAGAATTTGAGTTAGAATTAGTTGAAATTAATTTTACTCTCACTTTACATATCATTACTTAGGTTCCCACCTCCTGCAGCAATAATAACCTCTGGAGCACTGTGCTTGCCTTTATTCCCTTTCAATTATTCAGGCAAGAGCTGATTAACCAAGCCTCTGAAAGTACATCTTTCTTAACACTACTTTGAGCTTGGGTTACATATCTACTTCTATAAACTTTACTAGGTATATGGATATAGCAAATATATTTCTTATGGAAACTTAGTTTCAGTCATAGCTATTAAGTTCTTGTTTCAAGGTGAATTAAATAAGTTTCTGTCGGTTCAAATCAAATTGGAATAGTCAGGCTACTTCAGCCCTGAATGAGATCATTCAAGCTAAATTCTGCATTGCTTTAAACAAAAAGTTTACTTTCAAGTCTTCATGGAAACAGATGCAAATATTCTCATAGTTTTTTAGACCACTTAACACAAAAAGCTAGAAGGAGTTCAGGGCTCTCTAATAGCAGTCATAAAAGTAAAATTAAAGATTAATCATTAAAAATCTCTGCTTTATATATTCTATAAATAAACATTTTCCTTTTATATATATTATACCTCTTTCCAACTACTGCTTCAAATTATTTCCAGCTCAGGTTTTTGGCTTGAAAATTTGATTTTCTGTTTGCCTGTTAACTTCTTATGGATTCTGCTTGAACCCAGGCAAGCATTTTACAAACTCACCACACTTTAATAAGGACGTCTGTATGTCTATCACCTACTTAGTGATAAACCACTTTTTTTTTTGTTTGCTACTTTTGTGTGTTATTATTCTGTCACCTATTTCTGGTGAATGATTGCTCTGTAGCCTCTCTCTCCACCATGGTCCTGTTTTATAAACATCCTGGAAGTCACACCTGCTTCACTGCTTCACATTGCAGAGTCCTAGCTTACTCTTTCCATTCTTGCATGGAAAGTCTTCCATTATTTTGGAACCTCACTTACATCTTTTGTCTTTTCCAGTTCTGTCATATTTTCCCTGAGATAGAGGCACAGAACATTACACAGTCCCTAAAGTGTGAGCAAGCCAATAATCTATAAGGAGATGGCACAACAGTTTGAATATGACCAAATAGTGTTAAGAATTTTGAGCCAGTATATTCCAGAAGTCTATTTTAAATCCTGTTACAAAAGTTGCGACCTAAATGGTGACACTGGTTATCTTTCTGTCAGTTTATCCCTGTTAATTTTAACAAAGGCAAACTTTACATTTCAGTATGTTAGTTTCTTCTTCATTTTTTTCATATGTCAGGAAGCTGAAGGTAGCATTTTCTTGTGTTGGACTCCATAAACCTCCCAGCCCACCAAGCATCTTGTAGCTTAACTTGGCCATGCATTCACTCCCCCACCCCAGTGGGATGGGGCTCAGAATAGGAAGAACAAAAGTGAAAAAACTCACTGGTGAAGAGAAAGACAATTTAATAATTGACGAAGCCTATAGTTTCCCAGATACTCCTTTTTTTCCCTTCTTTAAGACACATATGGCATTTATGCCTTCTACGGTCTTCAGTGAAATTGAAGATCCCCATGATATTTCCAAGTGAATAGAGAACAGACTTGCAATGACATCAACCATCTAGTTCAACAGCACAAAAGCCAAACCACCACTCCAGCTGTGGTCCTCTATATGTCCAGTTTGCTTAAGTGGTCCCTAAATCAACCTTTGACTCCTTCAAAAAGGTACTGAAAAACAAACTTTTGATATATGTCAAGATGTTATTCTTCTGAGCTTTTAAATGTTTTCTCCATCTCCAAATGGTTTTGGTATTTTCAATTGAGAAAAAAATATAGAAATATTTTCCATAATGTTTGTTTGCTAAATAAAAATCTTCCTGTTTTATACAGAAAAAATAATCTTCCTATAATATATAAAGATTAAATCTTATATCCATAAATCTTCACATATTATATCAAGGAAACTATCAGCCAAGATTATCCTATATATAGGAACATCTCCACCTTTTGATTTTAAATTATCTCAAGAACAATCTGTAGATTGTAGATCATAGAAAATAATTTTGTAAATCAAGAGCCCTCTTGAATAACAAATATGCCCAAATGCTAATAACACGCTACCAAATTCTCAGCTACAAAATGTATTTTAATAGAGTATCTATGTTTTCAAATATTAATCTGTTTACATGTAAGGAAACTCCACATTTTAATCTGCTTAAATGCAAATAAAGATTCTAGCTGTGGGCACCATTCTGCGCTCCACGTGTTTGTTCACTATATTGATTGTTACAAATGGACACAGCATGTCAGCCTTTGTTTGTTTGATTTTTTTCCCTAAGAGCAATTCATTCAGACTTAGGTTGCAGTAATGCACTATTGATAATTGTTTAGCAATAAAATTTTTCTTCTTTATTTCCTTTTACCCTATAAATTTCATGATGTTTTAAGAGTAAAGTCTATGTTTATCTTCATATGCAATCTTATTAACTAAAGTGCTAAAACTAATCATCATCTTTGAACTTCTCATCTTCCTTTCAGCCTGCAACTACGCCAGAGACACTTCAGTGATACAACTTCCTCACTTCAAAACAAATATTCATGAGAGTTGCTAACAATCCTCTATGAGGGCAAAAAGAGTGTTCTTTGGAAGACCATCATTACCTGGCAAATTATCAGTGGACAGATGAAAAACTCTGCTAGGACACTGCTGACACTTAATAGTGTGATGAAAAATAAGAAGGATAACACAAAACTCGCACTTAGTAAAAGATGCCAGCAAGAAGCTTCAACATTGTTTAAGTTGTCTATTTGGATTTCAGAACAATACCTGTTGTGTCCCTAAGACTAAGATGTCAGAGGTAAAACATGCAATACACAGGTCCAGATACTAGATATTGATAATTTTTGCCTTCCGTATGAATCAGAAGGAAAAAAAAAAAAAAAGAGAAAAACACCCATCTAAACTTTCAAAGACAAAGAACTTCCCAGTCTGAAGTTCAGTATTTGTCCCTGATATAAAGAAGAATATGAAAACTCAGCTTTATTTCAGTCTGTGTTCTGTCATCCTATTCTGCCTATGTTTACTAAAAATTCTTTTAATGAAAACTAGCAAATAGAGATCAATCCATTGATACATATAGAAATACATAGGTAGGTAAGTACAAAGCAATGTTTGGGATTTGCCAGGTCATTTTTTTCCCTAAGATTTTGGGTGGTGATTGATATATGAGTTGATTTCAAATATGCTGGTAGCAAAGCTTAAAAAGAATGGAAAATACATCCCCACTCCTGACAGCAGCAGAAACAGAAAATGCTTTTATATATATCAGGAAAAACTTGATTGAACAAATATTCATGTTCATGTTTGAAACAAAATTGATTCCTAAAGAGATTAGACATTTTAAATTATAAGAATATACTAATTTGTAGAAAAATATGAGAATAACAAAAAGATAAAATATTTTTAGTTGATCATGGCAAACTTAGTACATGTTCAAGTCCATTACAGCAGATGAAATATGCTAATTTACTTTTGAAACTTACATTATATGTGTTATGAGCCAAAAAGATTAACCACGTTTAAAAATGCTAATACAAATGAAAACTATTTAAAATAGGGACACATAGGAAGAAACAGAAACACTACTTCATTTAAAAATGGAAAGACAAGAAAGTAAGACTTTATAGACTATCAGTTGAATAAGAGTGCCTCTAGAAACCCTAAAGTTATGACAGAAATAAATAGAAAATACTATTGTATAATAGAACAAAACACTGTTTCTTCTGGCTTGCAGTTGACTTCTGGTATCAGCATTGCTTGGATTCGTAAAGTACCTAATTATATAACTGTGCATTTTATGTAAATGCATATAACTTTTGGCCTTAGAAAGAATAAGCAAGTTTAGAAGACAGCAGGAACAGTATAAAGGTCACATCCATGAACTGAGCAAACAGCATCAGCAGAATTTTAATTTTGACACTCAACAAGCTGTTCTTCCATCAAAACATTTGTCAATCATTTTAAGCATGCATCCTACTTCTAAAAATCAACTATACATGTTTTTAAAAGCAAAGATATTTACATTTTTTTACTGTGGATTATCTTAAACCTAGACTTTTCTATGTTGAAGTTATTAATGCAAGCTTTCTTAAAACTGCCAGAAATGGAGAGTGTAGTGGGTCCACAAGGTAGTCCTAAACATAGGTTTTATCCTGTAAGAACTTCAGCAGGAGGTAATGAGTTCACAGAAGGTTCTGTGCAGCCCTTGCTACTTCAGGTGATTACCAGAAAACTCTGAACCTCCTCCATAGGATTTATAAAAGTACCGGTGTGAGAGACAGGAAAAAATGTAATTCTATGTACTCTGAATGCCTTTCACTATTTTTTTATCTACTTGATGCTTATAAAGCTTTGCATTTATCCACTCTTTGCCAGGAAAGCCTCCTGAAAGGAGTGTACAAAAATTTCCTCCAAACCTGTACAATGAATATTGCTCCTGTTGCATTTCTTTATTTTCTTTTCTCAATTTTATTTCATATTGTCTGGACAGACCAGTATTTAATTTTTTTTAATTTTTCAGTGGAATCAAGGCAATAATTCTCCTTGACCTGGATGTTGGCACTTCTATTTTTCTTAATGCATATTACTAAAAAATTATTTATATCTCTATCGTACTGCTCCTACATGCCTAAATTTTCAGAAAAACATGCAGATTTATGTAAAGACCCATAGGAAATACTGTTATTATTTACAGTTACAGTTTTAAATGTGGGAATTAAATAATGGAATGAAAGTGTGTTGTCCAGAATGGCCCCAGAAACTAGAAAAAAACCCTGAAGTAATAAAGACTCAATGATTTATTTAATGTGATATCACAGGATTTTAAAAACTAAATTATAGTTATGGGAAAGAAAATCCATAAGAAGACTCAAGTGGTCTATGACCTATTATAATACATATATATATACAGATAGATATAGATATAGATATAGATATAGATATAGATATAGATATAGATATAGATATAGATATAGATAGATAGATAGATAGATAGATAGATAGATAGATAGATAGATAGATAGATAGATAGATAGATAGATGTTCTAGTTTTAAAAAATATTTAAGTCATATTCTTAGGTGATATAGATCCACATATAAGCCAGCTTTGTCTGTTTATGACAATTTATGTAAATTTGTTTAACCACATTGAAAGAATAAATTTAGCAAAACAATGCAAGATTGAAGGCAGAGAAAAAGATGAAAAAGACCCCAATGTGGTAGCTAAGAAAGCTTGACAAAAATGTCCACTAGTATGCAGTGTCTATAACACCCCAAACATCTGGTACCAAAATAAATCTAAGTGAAAGTGGTGTGATATTTTTAGAACCATTGAATATTTGGTATACATTTGAAATTGACTTTTGGAGATTTTAAAAAAAGTTACACTATGTTGATTTGTTAATGAAACACATTTTAAAAACATATATTTGCCCTTTTCTCCAAAAATATGAATGTTTTTCAGCAACTTGACGATTTCATATTTTGAGAAATGATGTAAAGAACTCACATTACAAAGGATTTTTAGTGCCAGATATCTATGCAAAGCTGGTCCCAAAACATTGATTTTCCATCAGAGATACAATGATACTATTATATATATATATATATATATATATATATATATATATATATATATGTGTGTGTGTGTGTGTGTGTGTGTGTGTGTGTGTGATTTATCCAAGTAAAGGGACTGGATTTCATAGGAATATTCACGGAGGTTGGTGGATCTGCTGATATAAATTTTTATACTATGGGAACAAACACTTTGCGTTGTATACATCAATGGTACACTGATCTCAATATTAGAATTGTCTACCAAATGTGAAATTGTGAATCGGAAGCAGAAAATGCAGATGTGAAACATAATATCTTTTCCTAGTCTATTTTTGATTTTACATGTCCTGTTCCCCAGTTTCTACACTGCAAATACTCTTATATGAAGGTATGTATAGCTAGTTTCTGTGAAGGTTCTTCTCTCCTCCTCACCTCTTTCTTGCTTTATCCCACAGTTCTTGTTGCAGGGAAGTCTCACATTTATGTTTAGATAGAGTTGGAGGCTGCCCTGAACATATCTGTATCAATTTTCTCCCCTCTTCATTCTTTTTTGTTAAAGGATTAGAGCCCCATAATCAACATGAGCATGGTGAAAGCTCTGGGCAGTTTTCTGGATTTTGTGCAGGGACAAATAAAACAACAACTAAAAAACATGGTAAAAAAGATTCTGTGACATTTTAATTGTTTTCTTTTGTAGAAGTCTTTTGGAGGAGATTTAAGGAAAAAAATAATATAAAGTTACTAGACTTTTCCATTGGATTGTTTGTTTTCTTTGCGATTCTCAGTAAAAAGATTCTAAAGAAAGACAGTTTGATATTTGCATACCTAAAAGCTACATCTATGGCTTCTGAATGCTGAAAAAGAAAGGGGGATCACTATTCCAAAAACACAGAAAAACATTCCTTATCAAATATTTGTATAATGTTGTCATCTAAGGGTTTATTTGAAGCTGCATAAAACGGTCTTGTTGCTTGCTCTTCTTGGCAAGAATTCCAGCAAAATGAGAAAAGCGGGTAAATACATATTTCTTTCAGTGCAAGGAGCTTATTTACCTGAAATATCTGATTTTCTTAGAATGGTGAGCTTTACCAGCTATACGAGTACAGATCTTTAAGTAAAATACTACTATAAGCACTGCTGCAGTAATGGCCAGCAATGAGTGGGAATCCTAAGGTACTCAAGGACTCTGAAGAAAAGTAGCAAATCTTTCCATGCAGTGTGAAATAATGAATTGAAAAACATATAATTTGATTGTTTGCTTAGCGTCTGAATCACACTGAGGTCTCCTGTGCCTTCATTTTCCTCCCAAAATCACAAAACTCATTTTTTTAAAATTTAAAGCTGTTTGCTCCTCTGTTCTTTTATTCTTTAATAATTTTGTTAAAAAGCTCTCTCAGTGACATCATCCTTTCCCCACACATTATTTCTTCACCAGACTTTTACGAGTCCTGTGTTGCTGTCAGTCTTTTTTGCACATAACTTTCCATTCATCCAACTGACATATCAGAAAGATCGTATAATACTGACCCTCAAGCTAGTTGTTTCCTTCGGGCTACAGCCTGAAAATTTGCTTGAAGAAACGCTGAGCTATTTGACATGTGTTTGATCACGGACTCAAGGACAAAGAACTTCCAGGCTTACATCCAAACTACATCCTGTTTGCAAGCAAACTGCACTTTATTGCACATCCTGTCACGGTGAATCAAAATTGATAGTCCGTCTCTGGTGCGGATACACTCAGCTCCTGGAACTGCCACTTGATACATTCAGCGAGATTATGTTCTTGCACAATATGCACATAACTGCCCGGATAAGACTATCCAAATGGCACACAGATGACATTGAAACGCCTCACATTGAAATCTGTTGTGTTTCAAAACACTGATAAGGATGTCATTTTCATGAAATATACTCCAGTTCGTAGATTATTCCAGGTAAGTATCTTGACTTTGAGTACCCTCAAATATAGTGATTTCCACTGCCAGTAAAATCCCACAATGTATATAAAATATATACTGTGAATTTTTATTTCTTCATTCGTTACATTATTAAATGATACAGGGAGAAGAATGAGTCCTTTTCTAAACAATGCCCAAAGAAATATTTACATCTTTCTTCAGTGCCTAGACTGCCATTTGTAATCAACAAAAATTATTGATTTGAGATGATTTTTAACTTTGATGTTACTGACAAATAGCTGGTTAATCTACTATTCTTATGGAGAAAAAAAAAAGAAAACCAACAGAAGAACATGTAGAAATAAAAATATATCTGTCAAAGATGTTTGCTAAGTTTCTGGAAAAATATTTGTTGAAATACATTTTTTTACCTCTTTTGAATCATAATAAAATAATTTTTTTTCTAATCAAACTTAACCATTTTTAAACAAGAAAAACTACACCAAATCCAAATAAAAACCACACCTTCATCTTAAAAAAACAACAAAATTATTTCCTCTTTTTTCACTGGTAGCAAAAAAGTTATTCAGCATTTCCACTACACGGCAAGTGTTACCACATATTTCTCTGCAGACCTAACCTTTAAAGATGAAAAGAAATCTGTTCTTTCTTCACACCTCAAGTTTTAAAGTGTTAAAATTAGTGTCACACTTCTCTGGTGGAATCCCTGAAGCTTGTCTGCCTCTCACCTCCAAACCAGACTGTATTTCAGTAAACTTACTAACTCTTAACAGAGTTGGTTCTCCTCTGTCTTTTATAGTAAATTACCTTTCAGTTTGAAATGTCATGCAACCACAAACCAATATTGACTTGACTTAAATAGCTTGCTGTATTGTCTCATCTTCTGCCTTTTCATTTATTACTTATTTTATATATGTGATTTATTTTTTTTTTTTTTGTATGTAGCATTTTGCATTTGTCCTTTTTAAATTAAGGGTTTTTGGGTTTTAGCAAGTTCTCTAGATTCACTAAAATTATTTCAGTCAAGTCACATGATGTTCTGCTCCACATGTTTTCCATTCATTCTTCTTTAGTGCAAGGACAAGTTTTCTAAGCATAGTGTCTATTGCATCAAGTTTTTTCCTGTCCCATAACTTAGAAGTTGAACTGTTTAAGATAAGGACATAAAAATGTTAATATATTAAGATGATATCAGTGTCTTATAAATTATCCAATATGAGCTACCAAAGAGAATCTTAAGTCACTGAAGCTATTGCTTTGCATGACTTAGTTCCCTTACATGGTATTCCAGGAAAGGCCTGTTTTCAAACAGCATTATAAACCTTCCCTACACCCTGAAGCTGAAGTAGCCCTTTGTTACAAGTCTCTGCAAAAGTAGAAGCTGCCAGTCCTCTACCTTACATAAATTATCCAGAATGCATTCATTTTCAGGGGGTGAGATCATATTCCGTTTTTAATGCATTTCTTCAATCCACAAAGAGTAATCTACCCAATGGGTGTGCTTTGAGGATGACATGGAGGAAAAATAATTGGGGAAATATTTGACAGGATTTTGATATGAGATCCAAAGTTCCCAGCCACACTATGTCTAATGTACTTGTGGGCATATTGAGGGGAAGATCATCAAAACATAATGAAGATTTGGTGCGTAACTTTCGTTCCTAAGATGTCTGCATTCTGCAGTGATCTGTTGACATGCACATGGTCAGGTACCTACTGCCTGGGACCCAAAGGCTGTTTATCTTGTGCTAAATAACCAACTAACGCTATGGATTCCTCTGATCATTCTGTGACCACACCATTAAACAAAGTCTTGTACAAATCATACCTGAAATCCAAAGTTCCAGGTGTTATGCATTTTAGTAAGTGAGTAGTCAGTATCCTCCTAAAGGAAGTGAAAAACATTTGCAAGTTGCAATTCTCTCTGATTAGCTTTGAGTTTATGCCGCTAGTAAATATTTTGACTTTTACTTGTGTCTAAATTAATTCAATACATTTTACAGATTTTTCTCAACTGCTCAAAGGAAAGTTGTATATGATTCAGGAGTGTGTCCTGGCAGCCAGGAGGGCCAACCAAGGCTGGTCAAGGGAGGCAATTTTCCTACTCTGCTCTGGTAAGCCTCACCTCGAATATTGTGTGCAGTTTTGGACACCAAAATACAAGAAGGTTATAAAGATATTAGAGAGTGTCCAAAGAAGGGGCATGAGGATGGTGAAATGCCCTGAAGGGAAGCCATATGAGGAGCAGCTGAGGTCACTTGGTCTGTTCAGTCTAGGGAAGGGGAGACTGAGGGGAGACCACAGTGCACTCTACAGCTTCTTTGTGAGGAGAAGAAGAGGGGCAGGCACTGATCTCTGTGGTGACCAGTGACAGAACAAAAGGGAATGGCCTGAAGCTGTGTCAGGGGAGGTTTAAGTTGGATATTAGAAAAAGGTTCTTCACCCAGAGGGTTGGGCACTGGATAACGCTCCCCAAGGTAAAGGTCACAGCACTAAGCCTGGCAGAGTTCAAGAAATGTTTGAACAACACTCTTGGGCATATGGTGTGACTCTTGGAGATGGTCCTGTGAAGGATGAGGAGTTGGACTCGATCCTTGTGGGTCCCTTTCAACTCAGCTTATTTATGATTTTTTTGTCTTATTATTAAAAACAGCTGTTCCTCAGAAGGGATGCCGGTTTGTTCTGGATTAAAAAAAAATAAATCAAGAGTCATCTTCATTTATTCAAATATAAAATAGCAATTTCAGTGAAATTAAAAATCACTCTAAGTGTTCTTAGTTGAAGATCACTGTGACGGCATTCACAGGGGTCTCAGGTTGAGGGAAGAGACGAGGATTTGACTCCGTTTCAGATGGCTGACATTATTTTATGATACATATTATATTAAAACTATACTAGAAGAATAGAAGAATGGATTTCATCAGAAGGCTAGCTAAGAAAAGAAAAGGAAAGAATGATAACAAAGGCTTGTGTCTCAGACTCTCTCCCTGAGCCAGCTTGGCTGTGATTGGCCATTAATTAGAAGCATTCAGCATGGGCCAATCAAAGATCCACTTGTTGCATTCCACAGCAGCAGATAATCAATGTTTGCATTTTGTTCCTGAGGCGTCTCAGCTTCTCAAGAGGAAAAATCCTAAAGAAAGAATTTTTCATAAAAGATGTCTATGAATGATCAGTGACAGCCTGAAATATTTCTCTTTTTACATTGCAATGTTTGTTGGTGTGTAAATCAAAACTTCTGGTTTGAAATAAGAAACATAATAATAAGAATAAAGAATCTCATCACGAGAATACTAGCAAAACTGTCAAACATTACACACAACTAGTGTACAGAGAAAAAAGAAATCTATACACTTTAGTCAGGGTGGGAAACAAATTACCCTCCCAACCCTCTGTACAGATTATTTTCCTTGCATCTTCAAAAGGGTGGAAAATATGTATGAGACTGCAATGGAGAGTAAATTCTATATGATACTGTCCTTAGGCATATGGTCCTTCAATATAACTAGTTACTCCCACATACTATGTAAAATTAAGGGTTTACTACACAGCAAATAAAAGGAAGGAAAGAGATTAAGGGATTCTGATGTAATTTGATAAACGATCACATTTTCTTTTTCTTACAATCTCACATTTAGTTTTGACTAGTACATGTACAAGAGCATTATGCTTTGAAAAAAACATGATATAAATGCAAGGACTGTTGTTTGCAGTGTCCAAATAAAATGAACTCAGAGATTCTCATATAACTTTTGGAAAGAGAATACAACAGACCCTATCATCAAAACAATAATATTTAATACTTATAAAACACTGTAAAGTAGGGTTTGACATTCTCCAAGAGAGTGTAAAAAGAAAACAGTTAACCTAAAAGTCTGCTGACAGTGACACAGAAACTTCCCACTTTATTGCTGCTTCTTAAAGCTCACAAAGTGCATGGAGTTAAACATAAAACACCTTTGAACTTCAATGAACACATAGATAGTTCCCCTCTTGCTCACCTCTAGCAATTTTTATTTAGAGATAGGATCTCAGTCTTTATGATGTTACACTTCAAAACAGTGTGTCATTTAGCATTTTTAAACTTTCAGAAAAACAAACACTCAAGAGCTCACAGGAGCTTGTCAGAAAAGCAATTCAAAACTTCTGCACAAAGTGGTTCAACTACTGGGATCAGAATTTAAAAAACAGTAAACCAACTCTCAGAATCTCCATAAAACTTCCACTGTATGCAAGAACTACTTCTTCATTTTATCAGTTCTTTACTTGACTTCTCTTCCCCAGAAACAAAATTCTCCATCAAATCAGTCAGTTATTGTGGATTTTCTGGATTTTTACAAAAACCTAAGGCAACAATTCATTCCTTCTCACTAATAAAATCATGCAGTTATCTGCCACACATTCTCTTCACTGAAGGTAGTTAAAGTTGGAATAGCAGTTCTCTGTGAAGAATGCTGTTGCTTTTGGAGCCAACCTACTGGTGCTATATGAATAGGTTACAACTCGTCTCTTTATAATGTACCTCTGTTTTGGATTGAGTCAGACATTAGAATGTGACCAAATGCAATTTGTTAGATAATTTCTTTACAGTGACTTTTTTTGTACATTGTCAGCAGCCGTAGCTGAGGTGTGCTATTTCTAGGCAATTTGAGGTCCACATATGAATTGTTGTTCTGTACTTTGTATGTAATTAAGAATAAAAAGTAATCTTAATAAAACTAATATCTTCTTTTTCCATCTTTTCCTTTGACCCAAATGCCCACATTATTTACAAAGCATGTGGATCACAGGATGAAGATATTATTAAGCAGGAATGACTAAATGTGCATCTTCTTTTTTCTTTCAAAACTCTCAGGATGCTCAATAAGAATGCTCAGTTTTTCCAATAAGAAGCTTTTGAAACTATTTTTCTAACAATTGCTGTCAATATAAATGGAAGAAGCAATGGCTTATGTTTACATGCAGGTGTTGCCCACCTGCTTGGGCTTTGTACGTTTTCCATTATGTCAGATGATCAGAATTAAATATTGCCAAAACAACTGAGACAATGAAAATTGGATTTGTGAAATCACTTGTAAATGTAGAGGGTTTAGCACAGGTAACAGAGCATTGTGCACCCAAAGTGTGAGAGATCTCTGTGCAGTATGGTTTCCTATGCCACTGTAGATCACCAGGCAAAACTCAGCACTGATACAAACTGCAGCTTTCCTGAAATCTTCTCAACGTCTAGATAAAGTAAGCAAATTAAAACATACACACACAAAAAAATTGAAACGTGATTCTTGCAGTTGCAACATTTCTGTTTTGCCTTCCTTCCTTTTAATTCATGTCACTATGACATGAAAGAAATCTTAACACTTCACTGGGTTACTCAGTAGGCTGCAATAGTTAAAGGAGGATTTCTCAATTGCTTTTTGCTTGCATCCAAGTAACCTTTATCGTGGTTTACTGTTTGGTATTTATTCCACAAGGGTACCATAAAGAGAAAAACCTCTAATATCAAGGCCAAAACATACAGTCTAGTCCAACCTTTAATATAAAATTTTTGCAGTGTTCACCTGTGTCCCTTTAACTGATGTGGAGAGTACTGAGGATATTTTCTTTAAGTATGTCCAGCTAAAAAATAAAAGAATAAAAAACAAACATGAATGAGAATAAAAGGAAAAGAAACAAGATTATTTGATTAATTTACAATGTCATGTGAGTATAGGAAAGATGATCTTTAATCCATGGAAATGTTCACTTTAGCTTTTACTGCTTCTGCCCTTTCTAATAGAATTAAGGACATTAAAATAAAGCTTATAGAGCTGTTTTAAAAATGACTGCACTTTGAAAATAATGTCTATATGTTTCACATAGGTTTCTTTTTAATAAAAATTGTTATTTGTAGTAGGAATAATGAGGAAAGGTCAAAAAGTTTACTTGAAATAGTAGACACCTTTATTTTTATAGACACTTCTGTTCTTACAGAGAGAAGTGGCTAACCAAAAGAAATGCTGTGGACAGTTTAAATGAATGATTACATATCTGATTACTTGTTTTAATCCATAGTTTCGAATAAATTTGCTAATTCAAGAACTTTTTTTTTTTAGAAAATTTGTTTTTCCTTCTGACTGCTGCATTTCAGTTTAAGTTAATTGAAGTCATACTATTTGAAAAATTTATGACTAAAAGTGAAAATAAATATTCAGTATTTCATAAACATATGTAAGTGATGTGTTATTTTCCTAAACTACTACATAAAAAAATTATTTTGAGATGATACAATTAATATGACTCCTCAAAGAGTTATACTTTAATTGATATTTGTCCCTGCTAAGAGATATTATTTTTTTTAACTTTTGCTTCCGATTTTATACTTTGACAGGATTATTTCCTTGCAAAGAATCATGAAATCATCTCTGTGACAACAGAAATATTCCTTCAACAGAAAAAAAATTCTAGTGAATGAGTATATCCACTTCTTCCCATCTGGAGGATTGGGTTCTGGATGAACTGCAAGGTACCAGAAAATTGAAGCAAACTTCCTCATTCTGCTTATGACCATTTTAAACAGAATCCTACTTTAGCTTTTACCATCAGAACTCTGGACACAGTTAAAATCCCTTCTATATCATCTTCAATCTCCTGTCCCACTAGAAACCTTTTTATCACAGAACTAAGAGAAAAATCTGTGATGACCTAATCTGTTTCATCTGAAAGCAGTATTTACCATCATCAGTGCAAAATTCCATCTATTCCTTCTAGTTCCAGTTATTTTTCGTTTTGAGGGTCTAGTTAAAGAAAAGGAAAAGAAAAAAAAACCTTTCTCCAATTAGTTTTCTATCAATTAACTTCCCAAATCAGGAAGCCCAAGGAAAAGTTGGGTCTTTTGGAGAGACAGATATTCAAGAACCTCATCAAAGAAAAGATTACTGAAGAAATCAGAGAAAAATCAGTCTCTTTCCATCTTATCCTAAACAACTCATAATCTTTTTGCAGGACAGGAGGAGTTTTGGCAACGTCAGGAGAACATATATTCTGTAAGCCAGTGGTAATGAGAGGAATTGGCTTATCTGTTGTATAAGTGTCCCTCAAACTTATGGGGAAGGTTTATTATTAAACCTCCATTACTTGTCTAGATTCATGACTTGAGAATGTTTGAAAAAGATGATGCATCTTTGCTACAGTGATCATTTTTTCAGCTTCAGAGCTTTATTTATTGACCTGAGATTTCAAGTTCTTTCTCTACACTGCAGAAGTTTGCTTTAGGTTTTTTGATGAAATTATTGTTTCTCAATATTTTCCTGTGATATATAGAGCTCAAATCCATTCAGTACATAAAAAAACATGTATTTTAATATTGAACAATATTAGTGTTATTATAATGACTATGTCACCTCAATCTATAACATAAAGTTATACAAAACACTAAGAAACTGACAAGACACTTACTTTAAAAAAAACCCTCCGTGCTTTTTTTCCCTCAAATTTGTTCTGTAACTTTTTACTTTCTGCTGTCAAACTTTATGAAGATAGCTTCACAGACCATAACACTGTCACATATGTTGTCTCTATGAAGTGAAATATTCTTTATGCTAGCTTATAAAAAATTGATGTCTATGGTTTTTTGGCTTGATGACAAAAAATATTCAACAATGGGGAACTGTAATCCTTAGAATTCACAACCGACTTCCCTAAATCAGTAATTTCCTTCTAAACTACATGCATAAAAATATACTTGAGAAAATGTGTTATCAGTGTGCGAAATTAAAATGTTTTACACTTCTAAAGTCTCAAGAGAAAACAGATTTAGTATGTGAAGAAAATCTTGTTTGTTTTCAGAAATGTTGACTCATTAGCTGTCTAGGTGTTCTACTCAGGCACCCATAAAGCTACATAATCAGACAAAAATAAAGATCAGGCAGATTTGGCAGTGTGCAATCATCAGAGGCATAATTTCCAAAACATTTAATTTTTTATCAGTTTATTTTTATTTTTGGGATGGGAAGACTAGAGTGGTCATTAATGAAAGTGAAAGTGGTTGATATATATATCAATTAGTTAACATAACTGTAAAGAAGAATAATGTTTGAAAGTTGAAGAAACACCACCCAAAAAAACTTTTCCAAAGTAATTTAAACTGTTTATAATAAGAAATTCAAGGTGGAAAAATATAAGCCAAAATGACCTTTTGAAAGTAATTTAAACCGATTGCTTTCTCATAAGAAATTCAAGGTGAAGAAATACAATTACGGACTATACACTTTGTACAAGGATTTCTAGGCATCTTAGAGCATGTGGATTTTGGCTAACTTCCAACAAATTGCAGTAATGGTAGTATACTGCCTGATAGCTGAATAATGTCCATCATAGTTCCCTTCTTGTAATTACCTCAATGGCATGTTACCCAAAACTTTATAAAAGGCATGGAGGTGCCTTCTACACAAGGAGGAGAAAGCATAAAATTCTAAGAGATAAAGAAAGAATAGAGCTCGACAAAATGTGGTTAGTTCCATTTCCAAGAGCCCTGTGTAATATCAAGCCAGATAAGCTTGTGTATTCCGATAGTTCTTGGCAATTACAGTAAAAGGTGATTTATCTGGCCAAAGTATACCAGGAAATGGCCATCATTTTCTTCAGATTATAGCCTTGTGATTTTGTTAGCCCTGAATTTTCTTAAATTTGGGTTCAGTAGTTGAAAGAATATCTCACAACAGCCAAGTTCCATCACATTTAAGTCAAAGTGCTTTTTTGCATAATTTAATTTAAAAATTATAAGTCAGTATTAGTGTACTATGAAAATGGACAGAGTCATTATAAAGATTTCTGAAGTACACAATATGTTTTGAGGATGCTCCAGAGGGCCAAATGGATTCAAATGAATAAGCTCTGCTAACTCTAATTTGGTGTTTGGAAGGCCAACCCAACTACGTGTATTTCCCACATAAAATATTTTAGAGCTAAAAATGTCACTTTGAACATGTTTGAATATTTGTCTGATGCTTTTTGAATTTCTGTTCTCTGATGATTTCCAGCAGGAGAAGTAGGGATTTTTGTTTGAAAATAATTGAAGCATATTCATCAGAAAAAGCCTACAGTTTGACTAAAAATCTGTACTCAGTTTTGTCTCTTGGTGTGCATTTGAAATTCAAATCACTGTCAAAATGACCTCATGTTCTTACTTAACGAAATCTCTTGTGCTAACAAAATACTTCCTCTGCTTTACTGTAAGTCCCTAAGGTAAGTGTTTCACAAGGTGCCATAGTATAATCATAAATACCAAGATGACAAGCATAAATACAAGGTGGTAAATGGATTAGCATTAGATTGTGACTGTTTATTTGCTTGGGGTTTTATTATTCTAATGAAAATCTGTCCTTTCATGTAAATTTCCCATATTCTTAGGCATCAAAAATTTGGGTTAAAAAATTCGTTAAGCGTGCGGGGTCCAAAGGATCCAATGGCCCAAAGTGAGATTCACCGGAAACAATGACAGAGAGAAGGGAAATGTCTCTGACCACAAAGTCTTGGAATGCAAACTGTACCAGCAGAGATATTTCTGGAGCGCAGAAGAGCCCTCTGTGATGCACTGTTACTATGTTTGGGGCCCAAAGCCCTCTATTTCCCATCTCATGGCAGTGAAGGAAAAGGACTGAAGCAAGGAGCTGCGCCGGTCATCTGTATCTTAACCACGTAAATGTTCAGATAGCCTGTAACGTTCTTCAAAATCTTAGTAGATGGTATCAGAGACCTTTAACATGCAGCCCATCAAAAAAAAAGATTTTCTAGTTTTCACATATCCTCAAAATATGAATGTGCCTCCCCTGACCTCTGTGTTCTTTGCTTTCCAACTGCTTTGTGAATTCTATGGAGGCACACGGCATTATTCTTTAAATACAGTGAACAAGAGAACCAAGCTTCTGCTGGTGACCCCTAGTCTACTTTTAATGATCTCCATAGGCAGTGTTGTGAACATTTTGTTATCCATGAGAGGGGTCAGAGTTAACTTGCTCTCTAGGCTGAATTTAAAGACCAAAATATGTTTAGCTTCATGCTAGCAATATTCTTGCCCTAAAGAAAGCACATTAGGATTATATATAACAAAAAATATTTTCACCTTCTCCAGTCTGTCAGCTAGCCTCTACTTGTCTCTTTCAGATTAAGTTGGAATCTTTCTCTAGCAACTTCCTGAACTGATTCTGTTCGAAAAGATGGTCCTTTCCTTTCCTCTTTCTACTTTTTGTAACAGGAAAAAAGGTCAGAGAACAAATATGATACTTTTCCTGTAGCTAGCAAGAATATAGCTTTCTTCCTGGTGTGAACTTTTGTCCTTGATCTCCATCTGGTTATTGTGAGGCATCTTGAACTTTCAAAAATTATGTTTTGCCTTTCTCATCCACTGCTGGTATTGCATAACCTAGTAGACTCCAGATTTTGATCTGCTTACCCATTGCATTACTAACTCTGCTTATCAGTACAGATGCGTTGATAAAACACTCTATTTGACTTCCAGGATTATTTTTCTTTGCTCATCAAATGAAAAGAAATCATGAAACTGTATACACTGAAACCAGGAATAGGATAACAACTATTACTTCCTGGTGCAACACTTCCCTTCATAGATTTCTCTGCTGCAGAAAATTGAAGAAAAAAAAACCCACCTAAACTTCTGTTTGATAGAAAGGAAAAATACACTAAAAATGTGCATATAAGTGTTTCAATCGTTTCCTTTGCTAGAAAGAATTAATGTGTGGTTAACATATTACATATTTAAAAGCAAAATAAATAAAATAAAAATAATGCAGCTCAACAACAAGAAATATATAAAAACTGCCCCTGGCACTAATTTTCAAAAAGTATTCCTAATGATCATTACTGTCTATGGTTATTTACGTCAACAACAACTGAAGAGGCGTGTAACGCTAAAACCCAAGTCCTTTAATGTACAAGAAGCACATTTTCAACAATTTTATGTTGAACCAAAACCAATTTTTCCCATCTTCACTTTCCGAACATTCTGCTTCACAGAATTTTGTTTTTCACATTTAGTTTCACGAGGAGAAAATGTTAAAGGAAGCATTACAGCCGTAAGAAAAAGGAAGTGGAAGTACAGAAAATGTCTAACAGCAGAACTTTGAGCAAATATCAAGTTTAATTAACAGAGGAAAAAAAAAGGAAAGTAGTAATTTCTTGTTTAACTTAATAGGTAGCACTGCTACAGCACTGTGGCAAAACACTGCATGGTAACAGACAAGTATTAGGCTGCCAGCCATATATCCTGCTTCATAAATTCTCCCTATTTCCAAATGAAAGAATAATAAAAGTGAAAAATATCAAATGAATTATAGGTTTGTTATCATAATTTATAATTAATATATTTTGTTGATCAACATGAAAGCTGTTGAAGCAGAGAAATCCCAATTTTTAATTTTTTTTTAATGTTAGGATACTTAGTATAAGCAGAATAGTCAGAGGTACAAAAATTCTTACAATATTTTTTGAAACAAATATTAAACTACATGTCTAATTGGAAGATTAATATAACAACATTTAATTCTGTCTGCCAATTTTACCCAACTTATTCTCTGAAATATCAGCCTCCGGTCATTATTAAAGATATGGGACTAAAACAGACTTTTAGTCTGTTGAAGCATGGCTCCAGTTGAGTTCTTCTGACTCATTAACTCAAAGATGGTGTAGGATTCAAAAGAACTAATTGAAAAAGTCTTTTAAACCACTCGGTGAAGTTAATTTTTACAAAACTGTGTGGACTATTACTCTTTCACTTTAATCTATAATGACATCGGTTTACTTACATCTTCAAAGCCTATGTTTGCTTTTTCTTTTTTTCACTCTTTTCAAGGGCTTTCTTCTTTTAAGAGATATGAAGTCATATGAAGTTCTGTCAATGTATCAAGCACAGTAAATCTATGCAGAAAAATGTGTTTGAGCATTAGTTCTCTCCGGTCTACATTGTTTATAATGAAAGACAGCTCATATATTGCTTGTTATTAATATCCAAGAGAGCTGAACAGCAGAGAAGGAAACTTTCCACTCACAGAAACCTTTTATCTTGACTCAGCTGAAAGTTAATATACTATAGTCTCAGTTAATAGATGATCAAAGACATAACCTAGTGTGAGGATTAAAGAGATCTCTGCTGTGACCATCTTCATATATTCTGCACAGCAAGGTATTAATGCAAGAAAAGATAAGTCCAAAAAGCCAATATTGATTTTTAAAATGAAACCATCTTTTCATCTAAAATAGGTGAATATGACAAAATGTCACCATGCACTTGAAAAACAACAATGAAAAGATAACAGCAGGAAATTAATTAGTTTAGAGAAAAAATGAGATTTATTGTATCAGGTTTTCATTTAGGAAGCCATTCCTAGTCAGCAAAAGACTTTAATGTATGTTTAAATAGAAACATATTCATAAGTTCTGTGAACTTTGATGTGGTATAATGCATTCTTAAATTTTAATATTAAACCAGTGATTAATGCCTAATATTGTTCTTGTTAAACTCAATAACATTTGCTATGAACTTCAAAAGGAGAATTACATGGCTTGATTCATTCTCATAATTTCCCTTATAAATCTAATGTGTGCCTACTCTTTATGCTTAGTCTTATTCTGTTGTTGTTTTTGTTATTTAAGTAGGAAAATAAAGTATAATTGCAATATTTTCCTGTCCTAGTTCACTTCTAAACATTATGTTTCAAAAAATAAGGCCTGACAAGTATATGATCATGAGTATGGAATGCTGGCTTGCTAGATGATCCATATTTTTAAATAAAAGCCTGGAAGATTTTTCATTCTAATAATTATTTCCTCCTTTATGTGTTTTATAAAAATTCCTGACCCCTTTATTCATAAAATGGGAGGGAGAGGGTGGGTCTGAAAAAATGAGACTATCAAATGCTTATGTTTTATGTACATATCAAGGACAGAAACTCAAATATGTAGATTTTAGGGGAATTGCACTCTAGGAATAACTATTGTAGTGAAATACTGCTATATATGGAAATCAAGGAAGTCAGATTGGAATACCAAGGGCATGCTGGTATGGAGTATTTAACATGAGATAGTTATACTGTGGAGGGCTTTATAAGTAGCACTGATGCTGTGAGTGTTCTTATGTCATAGCAAATGAGAAAATGAGGCAATAAATTCTTCACTGTAGATGTGGCATGCTGCTTTTCATTACTGAAGAAGGTGAGAAAATAGACAGACAGCTATTTTAAAGGAATCACTGCGCTGGAAATGCATACAAATCTTAATCTCCTTTTCAATGACTTGGTCACAAAACCATCTTCTAAGCATTGCCTGTCAAAAGTTTATATTCTAAAGGGACTAGGTCTTCCAGTCATATTCAGCTGACTAATAAAAATGCTCTAGAACATTTAGATCCTCTTAAATTTTTGTTTAGGTTTACATAGATAAAAGATACATGCATGTGTGTTTATGTATATATATATATATATATATATATATATATATATATATACATATACATATACATAATGTAAAATTTTTGTAGGTTATGGTTTGCATTATAACATTAAGAAGCATGAGATTAATCAAGTAGGAAAACAACTGCAGTGGCACTTCTATTCATGAATACATGTAATTGGCATTTCAGCTTCAATATACGGTAATGATTGATGTAATACACTAAGCAAATAGGCATAACTAATAACTAATGAATATGCCTAAGAATATTGGTACACAATAGACAACCATATCTAGGCCACCTTTGTTTTAAAAGCTAGAGGAGGTCAGATTGGCAATAATACCCTTTTTTTTAATTAACCACCCTTTGTTCCTTGAAATTCTCCGTGATGCAGCAAGGTTCCAGAAAAGTGTAAAAGTCGTAGAATTTTCCCAGGGAAAAGCTGTGAGAACAATTTGCATGTATATATTTGAATCCCTTTCTTCACAAGACAGTAACAGTTGCTAGACGCTGCCAGGGGAAATTTGTGTACAGAACATATATTATGTACACCAGGCTGCTTTACAGTCCTAATACAGAACACCAGCTGATTTTTTTTTTTTGCTTTGATGGGAGATATGTGGATTAAAATAATGAAGTTTGCATGTTGGTAAAATTATAATTGATCTGTCTTCCATTGCATATATGTTGACTGAGACTTTCTAGGCTGCTCTTCTAACAGAATCCACACAGTTTGGAGACTCCAGGATATGCTAAAATAAACCCAATATATTATAAGGCACATTAAATCTATTGTATACTATTTTGATGTTCCAAGGAAAGCTTATAGTTTTACACAGTTACTCTGTTTGACTTGTTTTACAATAAAAATGCATAGTCAGAAATCTGTTCCAGATTGAAATGGGGCAGCTTAAGAAGCAGGGAGTCCAACTCTTACTGTCGACTTGGAGAAAGCCCAAATACAGTTAAATTTTATATTGAAATGAATAGAGATGATTCACATAATAGGTTACTGCAGGTAAGTTGCTGAGAAGGAATTCTTCATTTTAAGTTATTGCAGTTTTACTAAAATTACTAAAATTTAACCACATCTTGAATTTCAATTATTATACATTGACTTTTTTTAATCCCCTTTTGTGTAAGAGTAAGGTTCTGTTCCTATACATACACATGCTTATGCTGCCTGATTTTTCTCATGAAACTTATGTTCATAATTCCCTACTAATTGCATCTCTGGGCAATATTTTTCTGGACACAAATATCAGCAATGGAAGTCCCAAAACAGATTTTTTCAGATAACTTCTTAAGGAAATATATTGATAACTTTTTCAGGAGAGTTAGTACCTGCATCCTTCGTATGCTGCTAGTGGAAATCAACAAAGCACTAGGAGGCTTCTCTAGTAAAAGAACTTACTTCAAGCCAAGTTACAACAGCTATCGTTCTAAATTTTTTCTGCAATATTTCAATATAGTTTTTGTCTTTTGAATAAAAGTCACAGACTAGAAGACCTATTTTGTTAATGAATCTTTGAGAAAATAGCTGATTAACTAATTACATCAACACAAAAATTCTGAGGGCTTTCCCTTTCCTGTGCCATGATCCATACCAAAGTTTATGAAAGTGCCATTTACTACAGAAGTCACAAAACTATCAAATTCAAGGCAAGGAAAAGAACTATCTCCCATATTCCTTTAAAAACAATGTTATCCTACATATACTGCCAGCTTTTAAATAAAGTTCTGAATGTGAGATTTCCATGAGAACAGCATGTGGGAAATTAGAATTGTAGCTCTTCATTTAAGACTCCTTTTTATAAAAAAATCACCTGAAATTATCCTCATTTCCTAATATGTAACCTCCAATTTGAGAAAATTTAATAAAAAATTCCTGCCTTATGCTAATGTTATAATGAAATCACTGGATATTAATATTTTGTACTGCCTTTACATCTTCGTAGGTACTTGCAGTGTTTTCAGACTTCTCCACACATTGCAGACCACACTGACCATTGTCTGTTTGCTTTGGACTCAAGCAAAATAGAAGCAGATCATGATCTCTCTGAATATTTGCATTTTATAATCTACTCTGCACTCTGAAAGTGACTGAAAAAATGAAAAGAAAAATACTGAAGTTTTCCGAATTTAATGAAGATTGTGTCTGTGTTGTCTTGCGCAGAATTTCGTTTTTATTCACTTTGTTTTCCTCCTCCTTTGCCCTAAAGTATTATTCTCACTAAGTGTAATTGTTTCCTCTTTGCATATATGAGAACAAAGAAATGCCAGTGTGTGGTTGCAGAACAGAGGTTCCAAAAAACAAAAACAAAACCCCCCTAAATAATGTCATAATAATGAAATAATTATTTGGATTTAAGCAGAATAAAAATATTACATGACCGTGCCAATACAGAAATCCTCAAATTATGGGAAATATGGACAACTAGAAATCAAAAAAATGCCTAGATGAGTGCTTGAGATTTAAACCATATATCCACCTACTCAAAGCAAGGCTAGGAATCCCTAGATGATTATCAGGAACTTTTAGCTAGTCTTTAATTGAAAATTCTAACTATAACATTTCAACAACACCATAGACTAATTAGTTCAGTGCTTAGGAGTATTTTCCTAATGTCCAGTCTGAATATCTTTACAGGAATGTGAAATTATAATTTCATTTTCTTCCTATTCTGAATGAAAAACGCTTTTTGCTTTCTCTTTGAAGATATCACATCTCTTCCCAGTTTTCTATACTAACATACCTACAGAAAATTACGCAGTAATTTTGCACTTATTTCAGCAATAACTTGTGGAATCTGCTTTTTTCAAGCATGATGCAAAAATCTTATAGAATCCCTGAATTTAAATCCAAGCATAAGCATAAAAGATACACATTTGAAAAAGTACTGGTTTTGTGCATGAAATTAAATTAATGCATAAATGTGTTTATTACATGAACTCTATGATGATAAGAGACTAAATAGATAACAGAAATTTGTTGTTGAAATTAAATGAATGGTCAGTATAAACAGGGCCAAAAGAAGTTCACCTTTTTGCCATCTGCACACTGATGAAGATTAAATACCTCGCTATGTATTTTCACTGCCTACAGCCACTGAAATATGTATTTACTTCTTTAACACCACATGTAGTGTCAAACAGCAGTGCAAGTCGGGGTAAGAAGACAAGCAGTTATACAAGAATGGCTCAGGGGTTATATCAATAAGTATTTTATTTTCTAGAAAATTAAAGTGCTTTTAACCCTCTCAATTCTTCCCTTTTTTTTTTTTTTTTTTTTTTTTTTTTTTTTTTCTTAATTTTAATTTATGCTGGATTTGGGCTGGTACAGCCTGGTCTTACAGTGAATAACTTTTATAGACTGTGACATCTCAGTCCTAGTATTGCAGTACAACATCCTAACTACTATGCATCACATTAAACACGCACATTTACCTCCATTTTTAATAACCACACATGTGACTATCAGTCTTACTGAAAAGCCTCTGCACAATTTTTCGATGGGTTTTCTGTTTTCTTTCCTTACTGTGAGAAAAATGATTTGTGGTCAGCTAGTCAAATGTCACTTCATTCAACCCAGTGTTAACCAGGAGGTCCCTGAAGTGAGCTGCCCTAAATCGACAAGTCCTTTCTTTTTCCTTTTTTCTTTTTCCTTTTTATTTTTTAAATAAAACTTTTTTTTAATTGCATACCAAAAGTTATTTTTAAAAGTTCTTAAAGCAAAACATTAGAATAGTCAGCTTAAAATGCCACAAAATATTCCTCTCATGCAATAGCCAAATTAGGAGCTTAACTTGAAAATTTGGACTTAAAATACTTTAAAATACTATTTACTACTTAGCCTCTGCTGTTATATTGCTATTGCAAAATGATATTGCTAAAGTACAGGCATTGATATATTTTTATAAAATACTCTGCTAATACTCAATTATGAGATCTTGTAATATTATGAACCAATATTTTTTCAGATATTAAAAAAAGGGAAGAAATTGTTCTGGCACATACTGTGTTGACAAATATTGCCTCTCTGAAATTGTGATCATAAAATTTCTATTCACTGACGTAATTTTATCTGATATTGAAAATCCCATACTAAAAGCTGGACTTCATCTCTTTTAAAACTTAAATCCAGGCATATTAAATGTATATTAAATGAAACACATACTAAATAAAAATTATTTAGTTTAAAGGTTTAAAGGATGTATTAAGTCGCTAGGAGTTGAATGAATTTGAATAACTTGGAGGTAATTTATCTTGCGAGTTGCAAGAGGTACTGAGTCATTTGATTTTTGTCTAAATATGGGGGGTACATCTGAGTACCTCAGAATAATTGGAAAGTCCCCTACACGATTGTGGGTGCTGGTCATTTAGAGAAGACTCTGCTGTACTTTTGGAAGTCTCATTAAAGGAATTTCACTGCTGCATCCATGTAATGATAAAAACACTTCCTCTTTTCTAGACAGCCAATAAATAAATGTATTTCCTAGTAATATGAAGTTAAATCTAGTGATGAAAATTAAGTTAGAATGGACATTTGTTTTGCATTATCAACATAGTTTCAAGACTATTGAGAGCATAGGGTGGAGTTATACTGACGTGTGACAGATGAGGTGGAAATACAAGTGTGAGAGCCATTGAACACCATGAATTTTTACAATATATCATCATTATGGAAACACCTGTGCTAAAGGACATTGTGCTGATTATACAGAAAATAACTGTTCTGTGGTTGATAAAATTTTAATTTTTCCCTGCAATGTTTAGAAAGGAGAACAATACTCTTTGCTAGATGGAGTATTTGTAGACTACATGAAAAACGTTCTACACTGATAAAACATTGCAGATTTTTCTAGCAGAAATGAGGCTGGACTAAATCTTCCCTTTCTCTCAAGTCATTGAACTGAAAAAGAGCCCCTTCAGCAACTATTTTTGAATGACTCTGCAGTTCTAATATTCTGCCTGTCTAAGAGATGAAAGGACTAAAGGTATCAAAAAAAAATATTAATGAAGTACATGGGACAAAGTGCATCCCCAGAAATTTTCAGATGATACAAAGCTGCTAAGGTTGATACACCACATGGTTATGCTGTCATTTGAAAAGACCTCAACAGCTTGGAGAGATGGCTACCAGGAACTACATAAAGGTTAACAAAGAGAAATTTCAAACCTTGCATCAGGATCCATTGTCCTGCCTGGGTTCAATAAAGAATTTTTGTGGACTTATACAAACATGGTATGCAGCTGCACATTTGAAGCCCTGTATGTTGAAAAGAAAACTGTCAAGTTATATACTTTCTCCATAGTACCTTTTACAAAAAGATCACAAACTAAGAAATGGGGAAGAAAAGTAGAGACAGCATTATAAATAAACATTAACATTTTTCAAAGCTTTTTACAGCTGAGTGTTCAAAATTATTCCTTTTTTGGGTACTGCACTGATCAAAAGTGACATAGTTTCTTGGATTTTCAAATACTTGTATCTGCTGCAGGCAATGTAGTGAAGATCATCTATTGTTCCCACACTGTCATTTCTGGATATGATTATGTGTTAAGCTAAAATATTTTCCTTTGTACTAAACAAGTTTTAGTGTTGCTTCATAGATGGCATTTCCTTTATCAGTCATCAGTAAAGATGACATACACCTTACTTTGAGCATGTTCATTTTCAAATAATTTCAGAAAATAATTTCTTTTACAGGGTGTGAAGCTGCTAGAGAACACCCTTTCTTGGATATCAGAATTTTACAGACCTGGAACAAAGTATTCCAATCTGTAGTACGGAAAGAACAGTGAGTCAATTGCTATTCTATTTTGTATACCTACTGTATTTAAATTGCCTTGGTTTATGAACTGATCAGGAGGGCATCAAAGAGTTACAGCTATAAGGACAACAGAACAAAAATCTGCAAACAATTTTAAATTTCACCAGTGAAATTGCTTAGTCATTAAGGATGACTATAAAATAAAACTGAAGAGAATGAAATGACTGCCTAGCTCAGCCCTACATATGTATGTTGAAAGGAGGAGGGTAATTGTACATGAGCTCAAAATATAATGTGCGCTTATCAAAAATATTAAAGGGTTGTAAAGCTCTACAGTCTAGAATTCAAATTAAAAAGATTAACATGGACACAGATGATTGTAAATATCCACAAGAGTCTAGTACTTAATTTGACAGTGAGAGACATTTTGCTGTTTTATGCATTGCATAGAGTGACATTAATTCTGTGAACACGTACGTCACAATTTGGTTTCTTTTTGTCTGAGATATAGCCTTACCATGACAAGTGCTTTAATTTTTTTTATTTTATTTGCTATGAAGAATTGCTTTTCATGGATTTTTATGATGTTCATTGTCAAAGGATCCAATATTTCTCAAACTTGCCACCAGTTTGTGAGACTGCTATCTAAAATTATCCCACACTCAAATTGAAGCACAGATGTATTGAGGTTGTGTCTCAAATAGAATCATGGTCCTAATGTGAGACGCCCAGGATGTCATTTTTAAAATACTTAGTTATTCTTCTGTTCATTGCACAGCTTCCATTTTTGCATCATAGGGAAGGGGAAGGGTATGCCTTGTGAACATTTCAGATGTGCTCAGTGTCACACAAGCACTTTCATCAGAGGCAGAAATGAATTCCAGTTTCCTGCCAGGAATCAGTAGGAAAAGGAGAAGCTGAGCCTTTTCAGCTTTTTAATAGTTTCATAGACCAGAATGCACAACTGCACCTGGCAAGTCAGCGAGGTGTGTTTGACTCCTTTTGAATTGAGCCTAGGAACCAGGTCTTTTCCAGCTTAGTGCTCTAATGACTACACATTTGACAAAGGCTAGATCCTGGGCTGCAGGAGCCTGAATCCTGATTGAACAGAGATGTTACTCTTTGACTCAAAAGTTTGTCCTTCAGTGTGTGGCAGTAGGCTAGATAGCTAGACAGCTGTGGAGTTATCACGAATTTCTGAGTATTCTTCTCATATTTAGAGTTCCATTTATTCATTATAAATTACTATTTGTGTGCACTTTCTTCCCAATTTGACTGTTTAGGAAGCTAGTTCTCTTTCATTCCCTAGCATAAGACATTGTGCCCCATGATTGTAAATGCCAGCAGATTCATTCTGTAATTTTGTGTAAGTTCTGAAATCACCATTCTACTCGATCAGAATCTCTTGCTTTAGACAAACATACAAACAAAAAATCACACTTCTTAAAATTCTCATCATGACTGATTTTATTTTTGAGAAATCAAGAATTATCAAGCTAACTGCATTTGGTGTGATCTCTTTTGCCCAAAGCATGCTGATTGATAGTTCAATGATTTTGATTTTTACATTTTAACCACCTCATTCACTCAGAATAGGTTTATAGGCATAAGTTAAATTACATTTTTTCCTGTGGCAGAGATCCAGCATATTTTACAACTGATTCGCAATAAAAGCTCAGAACACATCTCATCCACATGCCACATTTCACACAGTGTTTACCTCATTAGTGCCAGTGGAAAAAGCCCAAGAGCCGAGGAATTTTCAATATACTATATTTCAATAACTTTACACAAACAGATTTTTGACTAATATAACATGTAGAATTGATGCACGTTGATAGCCAAAATATATCATTAATGCTTTCCTAAGTGCTTCATCCTTATTATCCTAATGAGCTAGCTTCTAGGTTAGTGAATTTCCTTGCCATCACACAAGCAACTCTGGCATCACAGATTTAAATGACTCTGTAGCATGACAGGCTGATTCTGCTGATAGGAAGGGGGAAGAAAGATTAATCATGTACCAAAATATGTTGACAGAACCATTCCCACATGGTATGAAGGTTATTTGAAAAATAGAACTTGTGTATCTTGGCTGAGTCAACCCTCTTGTTTTCAGTTTGTATTTGTAAAAGTCAAGCCCAGTTCTGCTAAACACATGCTCTGCTTCTACTGACTTCAATGTTCAGCATTTTTTCAGGATTAAAGAACAAGGTAACAGAGTTAAGTATTAAATCCAGCACAAAGTTTCCTGCTTTGATTTTTCTTTCTGGGTTTTTTTTTTCTTTATCTTTTTCTAGTTTGGGCTTTTAGCAAGGGCTAAAATCTTCTTGAATCTGTATTTCATGTCATATATGTGCGTGTGTATATATTTTTATATACAGACTTCCTAAATATGCATAGCTAAGTCCTTGCTAAATAATACACTGAAAATGATCTAGCTGAGGAGACCAAGCAAGAATATAAGTCACTCCTGAAATTATTTAAACAGAGATTAAGGCAAGGAGAAAAATAATTTTCATTGTAAAGGATTGTAATATTTTAAATCATGCCTACTGTGATACTGTCAAATAAATTTGTCTTTGCAGCTCTTTCAAACATTTCAGCTGACTGAAATAAGCATGCATCTCCAGCTAATTGGCAATAATACCTATAGAAACTAGAAAAATTGTTAGGAACACAAAGAGATATGGATTTTGTGGGGGGGGAGGTTCTTTTTTCTTTTACTTTTTTCTTGACATATTTTATTAGTGTAGATATACTGAAAATGTGCCTTATAGGAATACTTTTAGGGTGTTGCCTTTCACAGATGATCAAGTTTCCTTAGGTCTGTTATCTCTTTGCTGATGAAGTTGAACATAAGAAGATTCACCACAACAATTAAAAAAATATATGTTTTTTTTTTCATTTAAGCTGCAAATTATTTTAATTTTTTTAGATTACTTGCTTATAATCCATGCAGTCAATTCATGGTATGCAGTAAAATCAAGTTTGGGTGGCCTCTGGTTTAGCTGTAGGTAAAAAATGGATGTGGAAAAAAATATTCAGTCCTCTCCAGAACAGTGGATGCCTGCCGTGGATACATTAAAAAGACTGTAAATTCCTCTGAGAAAAATGAATGAGCAGAACAGAGCATTTAGGAATGTTCTACATGAAATCATTCTTGAATAATCACATCTAGTAAACAAAAGTGGAAACACATCTGAGAGATTTGAAATTCATGTATAAAATATTATTCTTTAAGCAGTTTTCATGATAGAGGTGACTCAGAATTCCTGTGTCTGTTTTAATCCTTTTCACTTCTTATTTTCTAGTTTCAGTATTTTCCAAATGGCCTTATTTTCTTCATCCTTCCCATAAGATTTACAAGGAAATTACAAGATTTACAAGATTTACAAGGAAATTTACAAGGAAATATGACTCCAGTTTGTTAAGCAGGCCTTTGAATTTCCCCTTCAAAGAATAAATTTTCAAATAAGGGATGCTGACTACAGAGAATATTTAGTTTCATCAGATCTATGTTTCATATCAAAATTCAATGATAGAGGGCATGGAAAAAGCTCTCCCATGAGCAAACACAAGAAGTTTTCAGAAAAGTTCATTCTGTCCTCTTTAGAAACTCTTACTGCACCCACCACGAAACCTCACAGGTCACTGGGTTGAGTCAAGATATAAAGTCCTGAATTATGTTCATATAAAGCATTGTGCAAAATTAATGCAGAAAGACTTTTTCTCAATACCTGTCTCACTTCAATATAAAACAGGCATCTAATTTGTAGCTCCTGTACTGAGCTTCTATTAACACTAATTCAGGGCTAAATTAATTTAAATAACTCTTTGTGGTTTTCTCAGAAATATTCAAAGTCACTATTTGGGTACAGAATGGCATGGTTATTTAAGTAGTATTGAAATAATGAAATTAGTATCAGCTTATTACATTAGGACCAATTTAAGAACTTAAATAAGATATCTTCTCTTATAGACTTTTGAAAGGATTTTTTTCAAAGGAGTAATTTACATAATAATATACAAAATATTGAAATAACTATGACTCCTTAGAGAAGTCAGACATTCCTTTTATTCCAAATTTTATTGAAATTCATAGAATTAATTTCTAGTGTCACTTAAATATAAATTACTTTTAAGAACATATAAAGTGTTATCATCTTTTTTCAGTGTTTCTCATAAGAACAGCAGCCAAAGAACTGTCCTTCAGAGAATTATAAAAAGAAAACAGTTTTGATTAAAAAAAAACATCATTTAAATGAAACAGATTGTTTGTGTGTGGTGTTCAGGGAAGTGCTAAACTGTATTTTCAAAATACATCCTCTCTGCAAAGCTCTAAAGCTAGTGTGTCATGTGGATCTGAGGACTTCACACAATCAATTGCACAAAACTGAGGAACCTTAAGGGGAGAGTTAAAAATGTCATCTAGGCTCGTGTGAAGTGGTCTTTGCTGTATTAACTGTAGCATTTAATTAAATACATTTGCTGCTAAAAATCTGACTATATATTTTCTAACAAAGGTTTCAACTTTTTGGAATAAATCAAGCCTGAAAAGCTTTCTATTTTTCTCTTTTTGTTCATATCTTTCTCTCCCTCTAGCCTATGTTGCTAATATATTATACTCTTTTACTTGAAAGGTAGGCTACTTCAGCAGTCCTTAAAAATGCCATGTGATAAAATAATGCTCAGAACTTTTCCAATATCCTATCCCAAACAGCATAGATGAGGAAAATATCCCAAAAAACTTGATTAAAATAGTTCAATTATTTTGTCCTCCACCTTATGAAATCTTTTGTCTTTCTAGAAGTAAAAATTATGCCAGTGTTTTTCTTTTGCAAAATCCATTTTAAGCCCATAAATTTAACTTACTGACTTCCTTCTTCCTGATACATTTCTCTATATACTGAATCTAATTCAATAATAAATTATCGTTGTTTCAGAATCTTCACTGTTACTCACACAGATGCTATAAAGACAAAATGACGTTAAAAATTAAGAAAATATTTCCCATGTCTGTTGCATCTCTAGCAACTTTTTCTTTTTGACATACGGGAGGGGACTTCTGTGGAAGTCCTGTGAGACATTATACTCCAGTTTCCTAAAAGTCACACCTAAATGCAGTCACAGAAGTAGCTCCTATTAATGTTGTTCTGTCGCAGATCTGATATTTGGAGTTTTTTAAATTACCCATCTCTTTAGCATTCCTTGTAAAAACTAGTTATGAGTCATGAGAAAAGCTGTTGCAAAAATTTTCTCTATTTGGACTGAAATGTTAGCATGATGCTACCATATATTACATTCTATTTTACATCCCTCAGGTCTTTGAGTATCCACTTTTGGTCCTGGAGGGAAAGCTTATCTGGACTGTGAAATTACTACAGTTTTCTAGGAGAAGTGCAGCCTGCACGTGATTAAATGTTCTGATCTTTGTGACTATTCCCACTGCAGGAACACTTATCGATATAGATGAAGTGGGAGAAAGCACAACTCAGAGAAGGCTAACAAAGAAAGGTAATGGTGAAATCAACATAAAATTATATTTCAAAACAGTGTTTCTAACCTTTCAATATCTGAAAATTTTAGACATGTAAGAAGCTGACACCAATTGACACCTTAATAAATAAAATGCTGCTAGTTCCACTGATAAAAGAAAACAGCATTTCTATAACCACACAAGGCTTTAAACAATGTCTAGGTTCCCACCAGTTACAGTAATTTTCTTTCAAAAATGTCACAATATGCCTATTAAACGTGGAAATTTTTTTTACAACTCCAGAAAACAGCGATTTAAAAACTCAGTGTTAATGGCCACACAAGTCAGCTGTGCATATTAGAAGACATGGAAGCATTGGAAGGAAAGGCAGGGTGAAACAAAGCAAAGAAATGTGGATGTAAATGGGGAAGTTTTATCTATAACTTTATGAGAAAATTTGATTCTTATGTGATTGGGGTTTTACAGAACTAGGAATTAGAGAAGGATTTTTTTATAATCAATAAAACTTTAGAAGGCTTTTTATATCAGCAGCTTATTAAAGTCAAGGATCCTCATGTGGGTTTTGTTGATATCATTATTCTTTCGAGAGTTATGAGTTAGGGGACAATGCAATCTCCCTCTACCAAAGCTTTGCTGCCTTTTCAGTGGGACAGATGAATGAAATATTCATATGCAATAATTGTCTTCTCAGATAAAGTCCAAGAGCATTTCAATAAATCACACAATAAACAAATTAATATGGAATATTTTTGAGCCTTCCATAGAATAGATGTTTGTACAAGAAGCAGAATAGCAGTAAGTTTCTAGTCTGGCAATTGATCCACATTATTTTTGCTATCTTAATTGTGCAGGTTATAGTTGAAACTTAATTCTATGTGAGCATCATTTTAGCATGCAGTATATTATAACTAAAATAAATCAAGTGTTCAAAAAATAAATAAATATGTAGCTATTCAATAATGAGTTTATAACTGTGTATTAAGCTATATATATTAAAACTGGAGTGCATTACTACTGAAAACTTCTCACTTTTTATTGAAGGAAAGAAAAAAGCCAATAAACATATGAATTATAGAAAGAGCTCAATCATAATTGCCATGCTCATTTTTTGAAAGCTGTACAGGCTTGACAGATTTGTTCTCCAGTCCCAACTGCCAACTGTATGGAAAACTTTTAGCTGTTGGCTTTGCCTCAGGACAAATAATTTAACTGATAAGTCTGTCTGAAAATTCATACTTTTCAGTTTACCATGGACTATATATTTTCATGGTCTTATAGACAAGATCAAAACAAGACTCAGACATTTAAAAGTTAATTTTTAGGGTTTTTTTAGTTTTTTTCAAGCAGTAAATGGGCAGGAAGTTCCTTAAGTCTTTGCTAGATCTCCTGGAATGACTGCAGTAGGATTCTTGTTGAAGAGATGTAAATACTGGCATCCAGCTACATTGACTTAGTATATACAAAACTACAGTGAATGTCTGGATAGTTCTAATTAATTGTCATGAAACAATCATCTCTGTAAATTCTTTACATTTTGCATCTATTTTTAAAATTGGAAATGAGGAATACCTTTTTGTTGAGGACTACTTCTTGAAATAATGTGACTTCACTGGTGTTTGCCTAAATGACTTTTTCATATAAGGAAATTATGAATTGATGCAACCACATAGAAAGATGTACTCAATAATTTCTTAAAAAGATGTAAACCTTTAAAATTTTGTTGCATTTTCCTGAAATATCTGCATCTCTTATTGCCCTGTACTTAACTCTAAGTCATATGAATACGCCTACTAAGCTATATAAATTTTTGCAGAAAAAGCGATTTTAGATTACAAAATCATTCAAGATTATTCTTCCCGAAAATAGGTAAAAAAGGAAAAAATCAAAATTAAAAGCCAAGTTGTGTATTTGTGGTTTCATTGTCCATTATTGCAGCAGATTTTGTATAAGGCCAGTTTCCTTTGTTAAAAGCCTCAAGGCCTGCATAATGTGCAGCTTGAAAAATTTTTCCATGATATCTATCAAGCATTCAGGCTCAGGATGTCTTGTCTCTTGTGGAAACAAATCATCCATTGCCTGCTGCATCAATGGCAGAGTAACGACAGAGGCTGAGGAAAGATGGTGGCCACGTTACCAACACAACAAACTGTTTTGAAATCAATCTCACATGACTCACACTCAGAAAACTCTTCTACGCCTCCCAACGAGCTTAAAGCTTAAATTAGGAAACTCACTTGATCAAAACTGGCAATGAACAGTACCAGTGCTGGTCCTGTGAGCAGAAGTGCTCAGGCAGCACAAAAGTTATTATAAACATGTGCCTTGGCAATGTACCCAAGTATATGTACTGCAGAGGGGTCCTGTGTCCATTTAAAATGTTTTTAAGTCTTACTGCAGCTAGAGAGCACATTGAATTGTATTCACAAAAATTACTTATCTCTAAAATTTACCTGTCTTTAGGTATCTAAACTTTTTCTGCTAGAGAAGCACTTTGGGGTCAATGTCAAGTTCTGCTAAATCAGTAACACAAGCTTTTCTTTCTCCCCATTCTTGAAAGGAACGTGGAGGATTTGTCCTCCACCTCCTTCATATTCTTTCTGTTCAGCTCTTCAAATAGTTCTTACAATGATATTTATTCTTTTATTCTGAGTCACGGCTAGTTTCCTCATTTTGCTGTTCCATAGAATATATAGAGAGATGGGATTAGCTATTGACAGGTGCTGTTAGACTCCCCTGTATAGGTGACATTTACTTTTTCTTCAGAATATGAATAGAGAACTTGAGTTCAGAAGGATGTGGACATCCTCGCAGAGCTCCACTTTTTCTGCAAACAGAATCCACCGTAGCAGTTTTGGTCAGGTCTCATTTGAAACTGTGCCCCTTTTTTTTTCCTTTTTTTTTTTCCCCTTTCATATCTTTTTACCAACCAATAAGCTCTTGAAGAAAATACAAAACCGAATGCCCATTCAGCTATGGCAGTCATGTAAATAAACCAGTAGTAAATCTTCAATAAATGTACATTGACCTGTATTTTGTCACAATATGAAACAATACAGAAAGGAAAAGAGCCTATAAATAATTTTTAAATAATAAAGTTAAACTAAATCTTAAAGTTAGAAATACCATAATATTTAAATATTAAAAGTAAGAAGATTGTACCAGATCATCCTGAGCTTTAATCCAGTGTAATTTCAATACATTTGAAGAGGACTAGACTTTCATACATAAAAAAAATATTTCTTTAGTTAAGCACTTTGCATAATAAAATGTAGTAATTTTCTTTGTACATACTTACCTAAGATGTGAGGATTTGTAATTAAGACCCTATATAATATGAAGAGATCCTTCTTCCTCTGTGCTCCTTAAAAGTAAGCATAAATTTTGGATGTCCTATCTATTTCATAACAATATGAGGTTCCAGGTGCCAAGTCATGAAGGCATTCTGTCAGTAGCAACACACGTTCATTATTCAGAAGTTGTATAAAAGACTCACTTTTCTGTGGCTGTGTGTGCTCTAGACTAATAGAGGTTACATGGTTTGAATTTTACTCTGCTAAATGTATTTTCTTTAGAGAGAGCATAACTTTGGTTCCAAGCAAATCCTCTACATTTTACTGACCAAGAACCAAAGATGCAGGCAAAATTTCCTCTTCTTAACTTGGCAATAGTCGACAAGTTCTTAATCTATGGCCAGAGGGTGCAGCTGGCAGTTGCACAATAGAGTAAAGAGCAATAATAGTTTTTATAGCTTCCTGATATTTACCTTTCTGAAAAAACTTCTAAATGTGTACTGATAAAAATTATCATATAACCATGGGAGTCTTTGATTTGGAAAGGACCTTTAAAGATCATATAGTCCATAACAATTTACTAGTTTTATCTTTGTCAACAAGAGTAACGTCTTGATTCATGTTACTATAGCACATACTAAAACCAGGGTTACATTCTTGCAATTTCACCTAAATAAAATATAGGGATTCCTTTAGTGCATTTCTAGATGAAGACATTTCAGTACAGCATTTGAAAAATCTGAATAGGAAAGGTATTTAGGATTATGGTTTATTTTAAACTTCATGGAATAGTCCTTGACAGAGACAAAATTCTGTTTGTATCTCTATGGGCCAACACTTACTGTTTGCAACATACTGACCAGGAAATAGATGTTTTTTATTTATTTAAACCTTTAGTTAATTATGCTTTTTTGGTTTTGTTTTTTTTTTTTTTTTTTTGCATCATTCATTATTCTAAGGGGATTAAGAACTGCAATAAGATGCAAACCCTACCTCATTTCATTGCATATTGCTGCTAGGACATCACAATAACATAAAAAAATGACTATTGTATATGTATTTGGTATGTTTTCTTCAGAATATCTATTGCATGCTATGGTGTAGTGCAGAAATTAGAAACAAAATGAAAAGCAGCAACAATAAAAGAGAAGTCTTCATATATAAACATCTACTTTCCAAAGGTTGATAATACAGTAACACAAGCAACACACAATTCTACCTCAGCAGAAAAGCTCCTCCCTAGCAGCCCAAGGCATGAACTTTGAAGTACTAATAAGCTTTGTGAAGTTAAGAAGTCTGAGGGGTGACAGACCAAAAGGGATCACAATGAAGACCCCTCCTGAGAACACATTGCTAGCATTCATTTCTCATTTAGGACAAAGTAAATGGTTTGAAGTCACTTCATGAAATTCAGAAAAATCTGGCTTTCTTTGTCATACTTACTTTAAATAAAAATATTATTAAAAAAAAAAAAAACAAACAAAAAAAAAAAAACCAACCCACAATCCAGTCTCTCTTTCAATTGAAATCTCCAGTATGGAGAAAAAAAAGAGAAAACAATCTATGCCTCCTGAATACTCGCCACTCATTTGGCATGGTGAGGAGTGGGAGGAAGCAACAAACAAGACATAAAATTGAATCTTTCTAGAACACATTAATAGTAATTTCTGACTCCCTCTTCTGTCTCTGTTATAGAGCCTCACCTGTCACAGACCATCATGGACCTCCCAAAGATTATGGTGAAGGCAGGGATCTCAGGGCATCTATACTGTTTCCTTTCCTAGGCTAAGTCACACTCACAGGCTGTCAGGGTTGCAAGAATTTTGAAAGTTACTTGTATTGCTCCATACTGGTAAATCTCACCTTAATTTTGTTGCAATCTCCTAAAAACCTTTGAATGTTTACTTGTGATCTTTTTAACGTGCTTGACATGGGAATGAAAACAATTAACTATTCAATTTTGAAGACAGCAATGGGCTTGAGCTTGCTTCAAACCAGACATTCCTTCCTGTTTTTTGGGGATCCTGGCATTGTGGCACTGAGCATGTTAGAGAGACCTATAATGGGAATCATATAGATCTTAACAGTGAATCATCTCCTGCAATTGCTATACTTTTTGAAGTGTAATTAATACATATGTTAGCATTGTGTTGTGTTTCCACTGAATTTTGCTAAATTAGAAATCTCTTGTAAAATCATCTGTCTTCAGATAAGTAAATATTGCAACTTCCACACAACAAATATCTAAAAAAGGTGGCCGTATCTAAAATAAAAGTACTGGACTCTGATAGTGGCATATATCTACAGGTTTCTTTTAGGAGAAAATGCACCCACTGGTACATCCAGCTATTTGAAAACTGTACAGGGATATTCCAATATGGATATGTCATTCCTTGAGCTGTCAATTAATCAGATGCCTACAGTTTATCACACTGTACTGTGATCAGGTTACAATTAACACCACTTGATTTTCCTTCCAAAAGAAGTGGTTAGACCAGCACATGTGTTTAGTGCCTTTACATGGCTTGTTCCCATTAAAGATTTTTTCTTCTAAGAGTATATTAGGAAGATATAGCACGTTGTCTTGTTTTTGTATTTTGAAACTAGGGGAGAAAATTGAGAGCTACACCATAGAGATACAAGTAGAACATCTGAATGATAAATCTTTCAAATTGGGTAGTTCCATACTTTCTTTGTTGGAAAGGAATATAAAAATTACCCTGGGTGAAAGAGGGCACTGATACTAAGGAGTAGTTACCAGACACACATGCACAGCACATGTCAAAGAAAGATCACCCTACTAATTTACCTAGTGATATAGTATTTTGATTTCATATTTTTCCCTCTTTGTACTTTAGTTATAGCAGAGCATCAGCAATAATATAGTATCTCTGCTTGGAATATTTATGTACAGCAGAGGGTGCCAGACAGTATGCAACAACATTTCCTCTGCTAATAATTTCTGCAAGTAATGATTTAAAGTGATGGAGAATGGAGGTTAATGTAAAAATATTTTTAGGTTGTATCTGTGTCTCCCAGGGAAAACATAAGATCAAGTCTTCTTTTATATGTTTTAAATTGCCACATTCCACATCAGAGCACCATGTTAATAATACCAAGGTTATGGGTTTGAATCCTTTAATGATTCTTGTTGGTCTCTTCCAACTCAGAATAACCTGTGATTTATTTTTCCAGGTGTGTTAAATAATGCTTCACTTCTTTCTCCATTCTTTCCTGTACACAAAGTACGGCCATGAGGAGTAACACTTAATAATCTTATGACAATATTATTTTCTGTGGAGAAAGGACTGGATTCAAGGAGATTTGTACTGTAGACCCAACTGAGACTCTCATTATCTTGTCATTCTTCCTGAGGATTTTAACTCACTGTGGGGTCACCAGACTTTTTAAAGTAATTTTCTTGCAGCTAATGGTGCATTGAATGCTTGGAAATATCAATGAGACCTGCTACATGCAAGTTAAATATTATTACCGCCTTTGTATCTTTACTGTTGGTATTATACCTACATGACTGTGAATTTCTTCATTAAAAGCAGGACTAATATACTAAAAGAAGACAGCTTTAATACAGAGTTCAAATTGTGCATGCTGAAAAAACATTATTAATTAATATGTCCCAAACTGGATTGATAAATCAGCTGGACTTTCACAAACTTTAGCCTTGTTTTTTTACTATTAAATGTGTATTTAATACATTGGATAACAGCAAAGCTAAGGTCTGCACTTAATTCACATTTGATGCTAAGCAGATTGGAGAGCAATGTTCCATTCAAATGTTTCTTAATAAGTTTATGAAATTGCCATCAAGAAGAAAATTATATTCAACAAAAATGCATCCTAATTGCATCCTCCAATCAAAGGAAAAAGAAGAAAGGTCACAGATTCTAAATCTTTTTATGCATGAAGATTAATATATGAGTTTACTTTCCACATGAGACTTTGGTAAAAGTGCAGTAGAAACTTTCAGTCATAACAAACAAGTGATGTAGGGAAAATCAATAAGAGAAAAAGAAAAAAAGCCAACAAACCAGTACATCTGATCTCAAAGTGGTGCATCACAAAATAAACTCTTAAAAAGCAATTACTCTCTTTGAAGCACTGTAAACAAATATTGATCTATAAAACTGCATCTGAAATATAACATATCTTCATTCAGATTTATCCACAAGAAAGTTTTTAGATTTCACTTTAAAAAATGAGTTTCTAAACCCCAAAGAATTTTCATAAATGGGTAAAAGAAAATATTTCCTTGTTCCAATATCCATTCCTTGTCAATCATGGAGCTGATGGAATGTTTGAAATGCAAATCAAGCTTTCTGTTTCCATACATTTTAAAAAAATTAATAAAATGCTGGACTTATTTTACTCTGTTCAATATTTACCATTTTTGACTAATATTTTATTGAGACAAATGTCAGTACAAAACTGACACGGCTCTGGAGCCATCTGAGGAACTATTCACTGTAAAGTTTAATTGAGCATTATTTTTCCCATCTCCCAGAGTCACAGGTTCAAAAAGTTTATTTTTCTGATGGCTAGTTTTATTTTTAACTCAAACAACACTCTTTTCATTGCGTATTTGTTCATTGTGTATACTTGCGCATAACTGAATATATTCCTTCTTGTGTGAGTGACCTCCAAATATTACATGAATTAAGCCAAATATAATTCCAATATTTGTAATTTGAATTTATTTTGGACTGGTATTTTTTTTTCTTATTGACTCAAAATTTATAGTTATGTATTACTCATATGTCTAACGCAAATTAATAAGAGCTTCCTGCTACTCCACCAAATGCCATAGGTAAGTGTCTGAGCACATGAATGCACATTAAATGGTTGACATAATCATAAATAGGGCCAGTTCTGTGTTATTTATTTTATATGAAATATATTCACAATAGTGAATTGGAAATTGGTGAAAATTAACACTTTCACTCTCACTTTTTGAATTTACCTGTGTCTGCTACAATGGAAAAAGTACTTTAAAAAACCTAGAGGCATACTGAAAGTGTGCACATTTTGCTGCACGATTGGCAGGCACAATATCACGTTAACTTGTACCACATGAATTTTACACTAGTGAATTAGCTAGAAGCTATTCCAGGTAGGCAGTACAGGTACTGCTGTGCTACGAGTTTCCCAAAGATCAGAGCAAAAAGCAGGGCAAAACCACACTGCTTCTAACATGTTATTTTGATTGCTGTGCAGTCAGGCAGTCATTACTTGTCTGAAACCCGTTATCCAAAGTTCATTCACACACACACTGCTATTCTCCCAAATGTTCAGAAAATGTGCTCTCACAACCAGCTCTAGCTCTTCTATTGATCCACATTCTTTCTCTAAGCGTTCACCTTTGTGATAATTTTTTTTCTTTTTTTCCCAACATTTAAGACAAGTAACAGGCTTAACGTTAGAGAGGTAGTTCTTACAGCACATACTGAAGTGTGTACATGCTTGTAGCAAAGTGTAAAACAAAAGGATTTTCAAGCCAGAGAGCTCTGCAGAAAGTTATTTCTTCTTTAGGAGATGAATATTCTTGGCCAGCACTGTAATACTAACAGGAGCTGCATATATCCACCAATGAGTCTTAAATGAAATGAGCAAGGCAAGGAAGTAAAACCCAAAAAATCTATACTACTTTTTGGTTTTTTATGTAAAAATAATTGGTAGGCACTACAGTAAGAATTCTAGACTTTTGCTAGAGATTTCTGAGATGTTAAACAGAGCTTTATGAACAGGTCTGCTCCTTCAGCGAAAACTTCAAGAAAAGAAAATGACCAGAAACTCAAAGTTTTATCCAAAAAAACCCAGGGGATTTAAGTTTCAAAATGTTAGCCTGTTGACTGTGGCAGCTGCATACCAGTGCAAGAGAAGCTTGGAAAGAGAAGTAAGTGTCCAAGGAGAGAAGCACAGCGTCCTGCTTCCCCGGCAAGGACACCAAGAGCGCGCCTACATGAGAGCAGTATCTTAACACTTCAGTGCAATTCCTTTCTGACATGAAAGGGTACACCAAGACTCTTGGTAAATCCCTTTGGACGGGATTTAAGGAAGGTTTTCTTCTTTGAATGGAGAGAAAGACATTAAATTATACAAATGTATTAGAAATTTTTGTTATGAGATCGTGCAAAAAAACCCAGGGTGTGAAGTTACATAGTCTGTTCTTACTTATCAGACTGAAGCTAACACAGGTTTTTGCAATACTTTTGATGAAAACATAGTCTTCATTCTTTGCTAAGTTCTACAAATAGAAAGACCTGAAAAATTATTAAGACTTTTATTGAAATGATGAGAGCTGCAGTGTGAAAATAATTTCCTACAGTGCAAGAACTAGTACCAACTAAATTCATAATTACCCTTCACACAATAGTGTGAATTGAATACTGTGTTCTGGCAGTAATGATAGATTTATTGCTACTTTAGTGAGCATTTTGTCTGAGAATTTTTCTTCCTAAGTCACCAGGCAGACATGTTGCTCAGCCTTTCAGTTCCTTGGAGACTGATATTATTTAGCAAATAATTGGACTCACATACATGTCCAAGCATAATGACTGAAGTAATTTTGAAAATCAAGCTGGAGAGAGGAAAATGTAATTTAAAAAAAATTACTTGTTATTATTCTTATGTAGGTAGGCATTGCAGGAGAGGTGAGTTCAAACTAAAACTTCAGACACAATATCAGGTATGTACCAGAATTTCTCCCAGTTGCCATAAAAGCTGAGGCAAAGGGTTTTGGGGTTTGAACCATCTCTATATAAAGAAAAAAAATAAATAGTAATCTTTGGACTTGAATGCTTTATTGGCAAATTTTGTTCCTTCATCTTGTACAACGCCCTCACAACTGTGAGGTGTGAGCGAGCTGGTTGAAAGGAACAGAAAAACTTGTATACTCAGGCACTGGACTGAGAACAGCAGGTGCTGTTGAAGGGATATTTGGCAGTTATGGCAGGTTAGGCTTGAAAGGTCCTGTTTAAAAGTTATGTCTGTAGACTTGAGCATTTCCTGTCAAAAAGGGCACATTTAAAAGTAATTCTGTCATTAGAAAAAGCTTATCAAGAAATTCTATTATAAAGCTTTTCAGTACATTATCAGAAATCTAAAATCCCATATATTGATTAGAGAGAAAAACAACTCCTTCTCTACAAATTTTGACAGTTTCAAGCTTTAAACTGGACAGTCCCAATATCTTTTCTGTCATTTGCTGAAACTATGCAAGAGGCACAGCTAATTATTTAGAATATAAATTAAAATTACTCCTAAGATTTTTTAAGGATTTCTTAAGCTTTGGATACAAATTAGATAAAAACTGCCTCCCTCCACTGAACTACTTATTTGAGAGGCAGAAATAATAATTACTTTCTCTGGAAAAGATCTCTGAAAATTCATTTTTTTAAATTTGATTTCATTTTATCACAGCACATTGTGATTTCTGGGCTCTGATCAACACAGGATGTTCAAATTCAGATAATAGAAAAAAGGAAGTGTTGATGGCTCTTGTTTTAAACCTAATGACATGCTGCATGGTACTAGGTTTGGTCTGTGCCACTGTAACCAAGCAGTCCAGAAAAATTATTTAGCATGACAGCTGAAGAAAGCTACTTAACTAATTCTAAATCTGCAGTTAAAATATGAACAATTTGAGGCAGTCAGTTGCAACTTGCATTGAACAATTTTGGCCAGGCAGAATAATAACTAGTATTTCTAAACTCAGGTATGCCTGCAAGATTTTCTTATTTTTGAGATATAAAGATAAGTTTAACTGTATTTGTGAGCATCTAAAAAGTTTTTGTGATGAAATAGTAACCATAGTAGACAACAGTAAATGACACAAGCACTTGTTTTTTTCAAAGTTTCCTTCTACAGCAGCAAAAAGTCAAATCAATTCAATGATTATGCTAGTAATTAATTATTTAGAAATGTCTGAAAGAAAACAAAAATCTTTTGTTTTTGAGAGTCAAATCTTTGAGTACACATTGGAATACGGCACAGAAATACTCTGATCTCTTGTGGAGTCAAAAGTGAAGGTATCTTCAACAAGAGTCACAAGAAGAGACATTGTGTAATAAATACCATCATAAATTTTGAGGAAAGATTTTTGCAAAAGCAGATTTTTTTCTGACTAATTTATGAAATTTATATTTTTTCCCATTTTAAATAACATTGAATGATATATTTCCTACCTACAGCATAAATATCACTTGTTCTTCATAAAGCAGAAGTAATAGTGTGTGAATGAAAAAAAAATATTAGTGTTGTTGTATTCCTCAGTCAATAACAAGATATCAACTAATGTGTCCTCAATAGATTTAGAACTTCTAAACAGTGCTGGAAATTAAATTAGTTATCACTGACTACACACAACACAGTGGTTTTCTCCAGTTTTAATGAATGATTAAGCTATTTAGTGCAATCACATGGCTCATTTAAACTATGCAGCTATATATATTCTAGAAAGTAGCTGGAAAATGTTTCTTCAGATTAAAGAGTCACATTAGATAAATACATATATCAGATACAGTAATAAGCCTCCAAAATATGAGTGCTTAAGTGTTGAGTAGTAATGTACTAATCTTTGTTACGAGATCTGAATGTAGAGTCTCCAGACAATGATAGAAAATCTATCGGACTGCAATGATAGTCAAGAAACTCACATTGTTCAAGCTCTGAGAAAAAAAGAAACTAAAAAACCTTAAATTTAAGAATTCTTTCTTTTTATAATATTACAAAGTGTTTACAATTAGGAAGAAAATTTTGCTGATGTTTTCCTTTTAAGAGTGCACAGTTGTCGAGTTCTCAGTATCCCTTACAGTGAGACACTTGTGAGCAGCAAAAATCCAGCCGACTTACACTAAACCAATCTGTATTCTGTGTTAACAAATACTGAAATTGTATTGCATCTCCTGGGTGGAAGATCACTACATTTCAGTGTTATCTTCCGTTTTTAAACCTCCTTTACTCAGGAATATGTAATGAATCAACTATTCAGATTTAGGCTCTGTTATTTAAGTATAAAGCATAACCAGATGTGATGACCCTGACGTGTTTGCCATTTGTTCATTCATATCTGTTGCCTAAGCCAGTGGCAGACCTGTTTTCCATTTGGGTCTGTTTTTACGCAATTGCTTTTATCAGTTTCACAGCTGGTCTGGCTGGGAAACCAGGAGGTCAAACATGTCAAACCTTGTCTATGGCTCAGTCAGGGTTACAATTTGCACTGGGTCACTGGTTCCTCTGTGTTCCGCACTAAATGTTAGATACTGGGCACACACATATTTTGAGATCCCTGAATATACTTATGGATTGGAACAGGAGAGTTTGGAACTAATTACTTTGCTACTATTTTACATTGCATTGATTGTGTCTTGTCTAACTCCATTTCTACTGAGCTGTAATTTGTGTGTATATTTTGTTTACATAATGTAGTCACATTAGAATCGAATGTAGACACATTAAAAATGTGGATCTAAATACAGAGATTGTATAAGTCATCTCCATTCATCCTTTTTATGATTTGAGTTTTGAAAGGGTAAAAAATTGGATATTTACATAAGAATAAATGTCTCCCTACTTATCCCAGGAACAGTAATCCTTACTGATGTTCAGATATCGCTGTCCTTAATTTCTGATGCTTCAATAAATTCCTTTTTCTATAGGAATACAAAAGGCAAAAACAAAGGCAGTTAGCAACTTAAACCTCAAAATAGTCTAAGGAGTTGTCCTTGACTTTTTGTTTTTACATTCGTTTATCTTTTCATGATAATTTTCTGAAAGCATTCAGTTGTCCAGAGTTCACTGAGCATACATTTGGCTTGATTGCTTGAGTATTTGAGGAAAGCAAATTTTAAACTGAACATCTGATTATCAAATTTTTGGTTTGCCTTCGTGCTGGGATGGTTAGATACCATGAATCATATTATATCTGGATTTTGATTGCCTGGCATACATTGCTAACACCTATTATAATTAAACACAGTTGGAAATTCAAAGTGAAATGCTTAAGTTAGTCAAATACATGTGCTACTGCACCAAAGTAAGACCACAAACTGATTGTAATATTCATAATTCACAATTAAAATGACTCACTAAGAATTATTTGCTAAAGAAATTACTGAATCACTCTGAATAATGAATAAATTTGAGAAATTAATCACTCTCAAAGAGAGAAATGCAAAATTCATCAAATTATTTCTTCTGAATTACTTTTGGTTTTCAATGTTAAAACATTGTGATAATGATATAGTTAAATAAAATAAAAGGTAAAACTTGGCCATATACTATGAAGATAATATTCACAGTACTCTAAAGGACAAGAGCAGAGGGCAGAGACTGAGAGCAGAACTACAGAAAATCATAAATACTTCTTTCTCTGAGCTACAATTCAGAAGTTTTAGTAATTACCCCCTGTACTTACCTTTTAGTGGGTGAAGGATGACATTTTCTCGTCTTGTATAGACTTGTATACTTCCTAAAAATTTTTATCTGATATGTAATTGATTAGAAATACATGCATATGCATTTTTATTAGAGACCCTATAATGAGCATGAAAAGATTCCTTTTCCAGAATTGTCCCTCGTAGAGTACAGACTAAAATAATATAATAATAATTACAATACTGCTATTAACTACTTGTTATCCCCTGTAATACACTAGGTAGCAACCCTCCAGTACCTAAAGAGAGACTGCAAGAGAGCTGGACAGGGATTGCTTACAAGGACGCATCACCACAGGACAAGGGGGAGAGGCTTTAAACTGAAGGAGAGTAGACTTGGATTAGATTTAGATTAGGTAGTAAGAAGAAATTATTTCCTGTGAGTGTAATGGAACAGGTTGTCCAGAGAAGTTGTGGATGCCACATCCTTTAAAGTGTTGATGACCAGGTTGGTTGGAGCTTCAAGAAATTTGGACTAGGGGAAAGTATCCTTGTCCCTGGCAGCGGGGTTGTAACTTGGTGATTCTCGCTGTCCTTTACAACCCAAACCATTCAAGTATGTTTGGAGGACACCTCGTGTGAGAGAAGATATCAGTAATGCATTGTGTCATCCTCAATAAACTTCACTCTCTAACAGGCCCTAAATTAGACTCATTCTCTCCACTGCCTTATACTCGTCCACAGATCACTACTGAACTAAGGACAGCAACTTTGCCATTGCTGTCTTCAGCAGAAGCAGCTAAACTTTTATGATGGAACATCTGAACAACTGGCAAATTGGCCAGAATCCGTAGAGACCTGTGGCTCTGTCAAGTTTATGGAGAGAGCCAGAAGAGGGAAAAAAATCTGTACATGAATCAACTAATTTTTGCTGACAATGGGATGGTTGAACAAAAACACAATGTTTTAAAGAAATCCATGACTATTCAACCGAGGCTACACAAATGATAACTTCATCATCAATAAAAATTTTGTACATCATCCTGTAGAGTTATTCAGTCAACAATTTTAGGAGGTTGTCTTTGTTATAGAGTATGAAAGATGTGGGAATCCTTTCCTAGGATATTAGGTTTTATGGAGCAGCACCAGCACATTTGCAAATATTTGGTATGAAAATAGCATTCCTTCAAACACATTAGACAGCACATTCAGCACAACACACTGATATTTAGCTGTCTGATTCTCATTAATGTTAATAGGAGTTGTGTGGCTGCATCCCAGCAGACTTAGCTAAATTTTTGCCCCTTCCAGTTCACTGTCACATACCACATGCCTGTGCAGTGCATTCTGATTACTGGAGTAGTTTTTCACAGATGATACAGTATCAGATGATTGCACAGCACTAAAAGTCTGAATTGTGGTAGAGATCTCATGGAATTAAACTTTTAAAGAGTAATTAAGAAAGAGAAGACAATAATACTGCAATGGAAGAGAGTAAACCCCAATAAATGGAGTGTTGTACTTTCAAGAAAAGTCATTATTTGAGGCAGTGATTACAAATGGTAGCTTGGTCACTGTCTAGAGAAGTACGCTTGGGCTAGGATGATCTGCCCTAATTCTGTGCCACTTTGGATAAATAATTTCACTTTCTCTGTTTTGGTTTCAATAGTAGCAAAACAGAAATAGTTGAACTCATCTTTTCTTCATATTGCCAGTTAGAAGACAATGTAAAATAAGTATTATTTATCCCTAGCTCAACTGAATCACCTAAGATCAAAAAATCACCTATATTTAATGTCAAATATATAGAATAATTGCTTAGCTCTATTCAGAAGTCAAACTTCTCTCAAATCAAATTCATATATAGTGAACAGAGAGTTGACTTTTAAAAGATAGTCAAAATAAACAGTATGTATGAGCCAGATGTAATTCTGATTAGTGAAGTGAACAGAACCTTGCCGAGGTGGTTTTATGTAATGACCAATCAGCTTTCCTTAATCCTCCTTTGTTAAACTACTTCAAATTCTAATCTAATTTGCATGAATTTTAAAATGCTTCTGAAACTGTATGGATAGCTGCAGCTGTTGTTTACATAGAAAATTTACAATGATGAGGCAACCATATCCAAATTATTCCTAGCAAGTCATATGATTGCCAAATGTTTTCTTTTCTTTTTTTCCCCCCAAAAAACTGGATAGATTCAGATATCTAGTATTGTATCTGGTGTGGTGTTATTGATTCTTAGACAGGCAGAACAGGGCTTGTGTGATTTAGGATGTAAAAGTTCATCAAAGTACACAGCATCACAAAGAGAGCTTGAAAAAGTGTAAGCTTTGAGCACTGGATACTCCTGCAGAATCCATGACCCAAAATTTAGTTCTTAGGGTCTGGATGCAACTTATGAGTCGAGTTATGTGGTTAGATAGGACTTAGCAACATCTTTTTTCTGAATATGGAACTGTCTAGCCACTACTAATGACACACGTGAATGAGATATGTTGGCCTAGTGCATAACATGCATTGCATGATATATTTCCCTCTATCACCTTGCTGCCCAGAATTGACTGATAAACCTAAGCAGCTATGAAGTATTTTTTATGGAGCAGAAGAATCTATTAGTATTTAAGTGTAGAGAAAGCTTCTCTTTCTCATATAACCCTGACTTCCCCACACATGCACACATCAAACTTGGGCATAATTTGAACTAAAAATATTCAGCCCAGCAATGTCATTTCAGGACTGAAATGATTCTTGCTTCTTGTGAAAAGATAACTTTATACTCCTAGAGAATCATAAATTTGAAAAGTAGCACTAAATTACCTCTTATATTCAGTTGCCTACATTCCACTTTCTATTTTTATTTTATTTTTATCTGGTATTAGTTATCAGAGTAAGGTCTCATTAGGATAGTTAGGATATGCTTAACCTTCCCACTTTCAACTTGGAAACTCATTGCAAGGAAATGTAATTTATTGTAATACATTTGATATTTAGTATCAAGTTTGGTGCATCATGTCTATCCTTTAATTGCATGTGGAATATGTTTTAAGAAGCAAATTAAACGCCTTGAAAAGGTTAAAGGCTATCTTTACAGTAGCCTACCCATCACGGCCACCTTTAATACAGTAAAAAGTGTTAAAGTAAATTTTGCAAATTTATAGATATGTATGCAGACCTCCTACTGTCCCACTAACCCAAAAATCAGTGAAGATAATTTGAACTAAAAACTGCAGATACTAAATCAATTGCCAATGAAACACATTCACATTGTTAGACCCAAACTGTGAATTCTCAATAGGAGAGATAAAAAGAGTATCCAAATACCCCTTTCTATTGCATTTGACTTAAAACTCTGAATCCCAGATCTATAAGAGATTATGAAGGGAAATAACAAAGTGTTTTGGCCCTGAGCCTGTGTAAATCATGCTCTGATGTCCGTGTCGCATTTTCCCACCTCAATCTTCACCCGTTTTAAAGATCTGATTACATTTTGAAGCTGCATCTTCATTTAAGGTCAAGAAAAAAATCTCTAACATGCTAATCAAAGTGAATACTAATGGTCATATCTCAGTTCTGACATTTAAAAGAAATTTCATGCAAATGAGATACGTGACTGTCTTACTAGAGAAGGCTATCAAATACTGAATTCAGAAACAGAATGAAACTCATTATATTGACTGAAGTCCTTCATGTGCATCCTCTAAAGTGAGAATTAGACTTAGATTTGTAAACTTTGAAGCTTAGGAACCCTTGGGTATATGCTCCTTAGTGCATCCTGAAGTCTCTACTACATAAAAATTAAAAGTATAACATTAAACAAAATTTCCTGCTGTTGCATTTTCTGTTCTTGTAAACTCAGAAGTGAAGGGCTGACAAGTTGAACAAATTCCTCTGATAACCCTGAAGATTGCCTTTAAAGCAAAAAAAAAATCTACATTATTTTATGATAGATTCCTTTTTAATATTTGGCTTTACTACTTTCCTCTAATCTGATTTTATTAAAAAGTAATATATTCGTTAATTCACATGTTACTCTTTCAATAAATACTTAATTAAATATGAAAGCTAACTTTGTTATTTCAGGAATGAATAAGTACTGAAAATGAAAAGTTATTTGTAGTAGTCAAAAAAAGGCCACCAGTAGTAAAGAGGTGTAGCGCTATAGATGGATTAAATAACTTCACCCTTTTGAGGGATACACACAGCACAGGTAGCTCAGCGAGGAATGCAGACTGAGCCGTGGGTGACGGGAGCTGGAGGCGAGAGGCCATGGACTGGTTCCTGTGCAGTTATATCTGTTCTGTCTGTACATCTCCAAGGGCCTGAGCACCCGGCCGGGTGACCAGACACAGAGAGGCACAGCAGGAGCCTGCCTCTCAAACCTGCGCTGCCTTGGACTGTCACGGTATGAAAGCTCAGGTTTTCACCCCCTCAGACTGTAAGGGTGGAAAATCTCAGGTTTCCTTTTGACTGTGGTCTGTCCTCAGAGGCACCCAGATCAAGCTGTTGGTTTTTGTTGAACCATAATTCATTTCGAGGATCAAAATATTTGAGACTTTTCTCTGGAAAACCTGAGGTTGGACCCATAAGGAAATGTGGTCTGACAGTGAGTGTGTGGTGTGTGGGGAATTGTAAGACCCTACAACTTGCTCTACAAGGCTCTTAAAAGGGATTACTCTTTATTATGTCCTCTTGAGTTAGACACACAGGAAAAACATAGACAAGATAATCTCAAGAGGTCAAAACAACAAAATCTCTACTGACATCTTCAGAAAATCAGAGCACTTTGGCAGAAGTTTAGGTCAGCATTCAGTCAACATAGAACATTCCACAAGCATTAATTTAGCCCATTCAGCTTAGCAAATCCAAAGTTCATCCAATTTTAAATTACTCAAAACTCTGACAAGAGGGATTTGGAAGAAGAAGAAAGAGTGACAAAGATGAAGATAGGAGCAAATTCTGGTGTTAGGGTAAAAAAGTAGCAATGACAATGCATTTGCTGTTTGATAAGACTGACCAAGTTTCTGCTGTTAGAAGTTTGCAAAATCCTGTATCTTTAGCAAGATTATTGATAATAATATTCCTGTATCCTTTCTTTGTTGTCTAATCTTGCAGAAGACCTCCTGATGAATTCTTGTCTCTCATAGACGTCAGTGGTGACAAAAAACATGCAACAGCTCATAGATATATATATAGTCAGTAGCAGAAATATTTCCCACGTCTGGAATCCAAACCAATTTCAAATATAAAAGAAAATAATATAAACTAAATAGATACATGTTCTTGTTCAGGTACCTAATGGAAAGCTTTAATGAATTAAAAATCCTTAATAATCCTCATTTCTCGGGCCAATATGCTCAAGCATCTACCTTTGCTTTGAGCACACAGCCTTCTCTTTGGTTTTGCATATGGGCAAAGAACTACATTGGTTTCAAAGAACTAGATTGAAGACTCCTACATAAATCAACTAATTCAACTAAGACCTAAGTTCAAGTCTTTTTCACTTGTTACCTCTAATTATATAATTTTTTATTTGTTCTAATGGTCCTATCAACAGGTAATAACAACGGTCACCTTTTTCTCCAATTAAATTATGCTTAATCTACTTAAAAGTCGATTGTTTTTAACTATGGCTATATTATCAGCCATCAGTTACACTAGGTATTTGGCAATATTTAATCCTATTTAGGAACAACAGCAAATACAGATTCGAATCACATAGTGTCAGTTGCTTGAGAGCATTTACTATAAAATATTTTTCTATTTTCTTGAGGTATCATAGCTTTTAAATTAGAAGCCTTTTACTCCTTCAAGAGTACAAACTATTATTTCTTAACAAAACAGTTGTAATGATTGGAATTGGAGCCAGCACACAAAGAGAAGCTGACAGAAGCTGTGAAGCTGTGGGGCTATCAAAGAGTTCTGACTTCAATGTTAACTCTCTCTTCAATTGGAAATTGTGAATGTGTATACACTGGATTTCAATCTAATCAAATTTTATACATTTATTGGCAGTTGTTGAACCAAAGGAATTAGCTTGTGTTAAGATATATTAAAAAAAAGGACTCTGCTGTAAAAATAACAAAACCAGTAGATTTACAGTTACATCTCAATACAAAATATATTACCATGAGTAGGATGAGAGGAAGTTAACAAAGATTTTGTAAAGACATTGCACTGAACACATAAGTAATAGGAAAGTCATCAAAAAATAAGCCCCAGTATCACTAATAATAGATCTTTCTAGTAATGCCAGAAAAAAATTTGTTATTATATTGAAAAATCTAAAGCAGTCTATTGGGTTCACAATTACAAAGTTTAATAGAAAATAAATGCTATTATAGTCCTGATTTTAAAACAAGAGTGATTTGTAGCAGGCAAAAAATTAAGTCCATCACTGAAAAAAAAAATAAATTCAGAAGTCACTAATCTTCCTCTGGGTGAAAGTGATTTTCTCATCTGTAAATTTACAATTCAAAAATACTTCCTATAAATTTATAAATTCATTAAAAGATGACTAGCAAGTTCTAAGTGTGTTCATCTGTTTTCCTATTCTTTTCAGAAAAAAAAAAAAAACAACAGATAAAGCCCTTAGAGATACAATGGAGGAAGTTAATTTAGAAGACAGGACCACTGGCAGACAGAGAGGCTTTAAGGCATTATTACACAGATGGCTAAATATTGTACCAGAATAGAGATGTTCTTACTAACTCTACAAATTGATGAACATATTTATCATATATAGATGATAAAAACGTGGGCCAATACTCCCTTTTTACTCAATATCTAGAATGACAGAAAATCCTGGCTCTATTTAAGTATCTGATGTATTCCATCACTAGCACCCTTCTTTTAACTGCCAAAAGCTTCACATAACCTTAGTCATCATGATTTACAGTTTTAGAGGTTTTTGTGGTAGATCATCATTCTGTGATTCTGTGAGAAGTCTAAATCTACAAACTGATCATGATATTTCTTTTAATAAAGGCAGAAATATCTGACACTTTTATCTGAAGTTTTGGCTGGGACAGAGCAAGTTTTGTTCACAGCAGCTAGCACGAGACTCTGTTTTGGATTTGTGCTGAAAAGAGAGTTGGTAAAGCAGAGATGTTTAATTATTGCTGGGCAGCATGTATACGGAGCCAAGGCCCTTTCTGCTTCTCGCAGCACCCCATCAGTGATGAGAATGGGCACAGGAGATTGGGAGTGGGCATAGCTGGGACAGCTGACCCCCCTGACCAAAGGGACGTGCCAGGCCACATGATATCTTGCTCAGTAACAAAAGCAGAGGAAATAAAGGAGAAGAAGTGGGAAGGGCATGACACAATACAACATGACACAACACTACGCACAACATTTAGATATGTGTCATTTTTCTTCTCAAGTTATTGTTTTCCTGGAGATGACTAAACACCTGTCTGAAAAGGGTGAATGAATTCCTTATTTTGCTATGTTTGCAAGTGTGGTTTTTGCTTTACCTAATAAAATGTCTCTATCTCACCCCATAAGTTTTTTGCATTTTCACCCTTTCAATTATCTCCCCAATTCCCCAGGCAGAGTAGTTGTGTTGCCAACTGGGGTTAAACTGGAAACCCAGAAAAGTTCTGAATTTGCTTATTTTTATACAAGTGGCAATATCAAGATGTATTACCAATAGTCAGAAATATTAATAGCTTTGAAAATAGCAAGAGGAAGGTCCGATTTGGTTCTATCAAATGGCAAATCCTCATTTGGTATTACTTAAAAAAATAATGTATGCCTGTGAGAAAGCAAGCAATAATGCGACAAATCACAAGCAATTAAACTTTACTATCAATGCACACAGTTGAGAAAATTACATGTTGTGATATTTTATAGCTTCAATTTTTATAGTTAGGCATGGAATCAATACATTGTAATATGGAAAAAACAGTTTCAAATAAAAAAAATGATGAATCAAAAATTATTGTATTCACTGGATCTATAAAAGAAGACTGGCTCTCCAAAAAGACCTGGCTGCAGCTGCACAGGTTTATGGTGTTTAATAAAGTGATTGTTTAAAAAAATGTGAAGTACCTTGGCAATCAACTGTTACCCAAGAAGGTAATATTTGGTAGAAAGAGGATCATGTTTGAACTTTCTTGCTTTCATATTTCTTTCCTGTCTGGAAATAAAATTATATTTCATCTGAGCAGTACATCCAACATAAATAAAATTTTACTCCAGTGATGATCAAGCTTGCTACTTAGGAACCAAATAGACTTTTCTTAATTGCTGCAAGAGATGTATGATATTCACCTCAAACTTATTCCAAGATAACTAGAGGAACTTAGAACTGGTTCAACTGATTCATAGAATCATCATAGAAACATGGAATGCCCTGGGCTGAAGGGGACCATAAAGAACATCTAGTTTCAACTACCCTGCCACAGTCAGGGACACCTTCCATTAGACCAGGATGTTCAAAGCCTCATCCACCTTGGCCTTGAATATTTACAGGTTTGGATATCTACAGCCTTTCTGGGCAACATATTCCAGTGTCTGAACACCTTTACAGTAAAGGATATCTTCGAAGTATCTAATCAAAACCGCTCTCAGTTTAAACCCATTCCCCCTGTCCTGTCACTATATGCCCTTGTAAATACTCTTTCACTGACTTTTTTAATTGCCTTTTTTAAGGTCTGGAAGGCTGGAATTTATTCTTCCTGAAGCCTTTTCTTCAAGCTAAACTATCCCACTTCCCCTAGCCTTCCTTTATAGCAGAGGGGCTCCATCCCTAATCAGCTTTGTGGCCCTCTTCTGGACTCCTTCCAACAAATTGATGTTCTTCCTGTGCTGAGTAGCCCAGAGCTGGATGCAGCACTCCAGATGGGATCAGAAAAGTGGGGCAGAATCATCTGCCTTGCCCTGTTGGCCACTCCTCTTTTGATGCAGCCCAGGGCATGTGTGGTTTTGTTTTCTGGGCTGCAAGCACACATTGCCTGCTCACACCCATTGCCTTCTCATCCACCAGCAACCCCAAGTCCTTCTCAGCAGGGCTGCTCTCGATCTCTCCATCCCCCAGCCTGTGCCGTCACAGCCCAAATGCAGCACCATGCACTTGGCCTTGTTCAACCACAAGAGGTTCCCAAGCGCCCACATCTCGAGCTTGTCCAGGTCCCTCCAGACAACATCCTGTCCTTCAGGTGTGTCAACCACACCACTACAAACACAAAGAATAAAAGTTTCTCTCTATAAGATTTTTTGGTACTAGGTAGCAGCTGTCCTTCATGATTAAAAAAAAAAAAAAAAGGCAAAAATGACAGACTTTATTAGATTTAATTAGCTGTGCACCATTGCTACTGTCATGTAATAATAAAATTTTTGACAATTTACACTATGACATGTCACTGGAAGTACACCATCAGCTAGATCAAATGCACTGCACACAAAAATAAAGATAACATTGCATAAAAAAATTCTTTAGAATTTTAAGACGAAGCATTCTGGAAAGCAAAAAGGTATGACATAAAGATCAGTAATTTCTGCATAAGTTTACAAAAGTGCAGAATTCTAAATCTTGAAGATTCTAATGAAAACAGATTTTTTTATTAGGAAAAATCTCTAACATTCTGACACCAAAAGATCAAACTGCTCCATTGAGAACTACTTTAGGATTGACTCTACATTCAACAGAGTACATGTTGTTTTGCACACAAGGTAACACACCTTAATTAGCTGATGTAATATTATGACTAACAGATGGGATGCATAAAACAGTGCCAACAACACTTCAGCAGTTCTTATTTAACACATTCACCTTTAGGAAAGTTATGAAGATTCAAGGATAATGTCATTACCTTTTCCTTTTATGTCTTCAAATGCCCTGCTTTGATACTGATGTTTAAGTGTGAGACTGATGTTATTCAGGACATTGTTTTTTCTTCAGTCTAGCTTGTAAATTATGCCTGCAGTATAAAATATTGGTAACTGAGAGCAAAAAACCCCACATTTTCATATAATACTGTAATTTAAACATATATTTTTCTAAGAACATTACTTTCCTCTTCACATCAAATATGAATGTTTGTATAGACTTCAAATGCAGAAGGGAGTCTTAAGTGTAAATCCTGAATAGATTGTGCTAAGTCTACTACCCCTTTAAAAAGTTTCTGATATTTTTTAAACAAAAAATGTCATGATTTTACTGGCAGCTATTGCTGCTTTACAGATGGTCAAGGACATATGTGGTTAAGACAGAATGAAATGAATTAACAGAAATGGACTAAAAGCTGCAAATAACTACTGTTCTCAAAAGCCTTAGATAAAAAGTAAGCTCCATGGATGATTTCCAAACATGCTTGTTGCATTAAAATATTTAGTAGAATAGTTCATGCTAACATTTGAATTTTAGAAAAGTAGAACTCTGAAAAATGCCTGTGAAAGCCTTGCAAACTATGATCTTCCCTATGGACTACTAGGAAAATCAAATACATAAAATAAAACCTGGGGGCAGAGATTAGACTTCTCCTTCCAAACTGCCATCCACAAACTAAATGCATCTTTTTTCCTGGGCTCCAGCCTCAATTGCCAAACTGGCAGAGTGGGATCAGTGGAGTGCTCCAATCCTTGCTTTTTACTAGCTCAAACAATATGAGAGCATCACCAACCTCTTGCATCCAAGTTCCAGAATAGGCTGCTTGAATTACCCTTACACTGCATGCAGCCTTGCTATCAACGTAAGGAGCACACTCTGTATGCAAGTCCTTGTATTCTAAATGAAGAATTCTTATTAGTTCCCTTGTTACAACATTAATATTGATACTTTAAATTGCGCGGAGTTAAAATTATACAAACAAAAACTGTCTAGTATCTGCCTCTGGTGATCTCTTCCCCCTTGACTGCCTCACTGGATTTTTTAAGGTAAATGACCAGGCCAGGGGAGAAGGGTGTATAGCTACTCATCAACATCCTGGTTCCATGGGACTACATTATGAAAGATTGAACCATCTTTATTTCTCCCACACCGAGTGTGTTATGCATATAGATACCTTTGTTTCAGGAATAAATTTTCAGCATGTTCAGCAAATGCCCAGTTTTCTCTCTATCTTAAAATTTGTTTTAGGTTCCTGTTCAAGACACAAGCGTTAGATTTTGTAGAAATCTGTTTACCTCATCCTGCAACGTAATCACAAGTTATAATCCATTGTAAAGATTGTCTCAGAATAATGTTTTTATTGGTATCAACTTGCATGGTATTCATTTCCCTGCATTACTGCAATTAATTCACGCTCCTTTCACGTGATAAAACAATGCTGATTAAAAGTTTTAAGTGCTTTATAAAATGAGGTTTTTTATTAAGACATAGCACAACTGCAGGGATATAATAAACTAGTTCTTTTAAGCTGATCCTGCCCTCTGACTTCTGTAAAAATAATGTAAGGGAATGAACATTTGAAATTATCACTGCAGTTTATAAACATATATAAAATGCTTTATAAATCAGCTTTTCGAGCAATTCACCTTGTTTTTCAAATATGGGCAACTCTTTTCAACCTAAGACTTGCATGAGTAGAAGAATCAGTATTCCATTTATCTGAAGAGCCTCTTGAAATACCACTTAGAAACTTTAGTTTAGGTAGAATTACATCATTTACGTTGAGTTAAATAACTGCTTTATTTATTGATTTGGGGTTTACTCCTTTAATGCTCATCCCATTAATGAGGATCAAATAGCAGAGCATTTAACAGAGAAAAGAAGGGTGGTAGAGATACTACTTGTCTTTCTTAATGGTAAAAGTATGTTTATTTTAAAGTATAAACTGTACTGTACAACATTAATTTTGATAATGATTTATATCATCTTGAGAAAAATTAAGACATTTATTTAATGTCTTTTTCTTAATGAAAAAGAATATATAATTGGCTTAGAATGGAAGGCAATACAAATCAATAGGTATCGTGTATTTAGTGAAAATCCCAGTTCAATTTTCTGCTATGACCCAATTCCTTATTTTAAAGTTGCCAAGTCACAGATCATTACAGATATTCAGAATGTGCAGGATTTTCCAAATCTGGCTAAAATTTATTTCTATTTGTTCTAGTTAGACTTTCAAAAACTATTTTTATATGAGGGCAGAATTTGTCACGTTTTACACATTTCATTGATTTCTGTGTGAAGAACAGGTCTACATTTTATACATTGACTGGAGGAAGTGAGTTTCAGATGAACAAAACTATTGGAGTTTACAATACACAGGTATAAACAACAACATTTGTGTCCCCTGTGCTTTTACCAGTGAATACTTCATTATCTAAAATTTTCATTTACATTCAAAAAGATCACTTCACAGAATTTATTTTAATTCCAGTTTTTTGCACATTTTTCTTGATTATGGCTGCTAACCTCCTTTTTTATTTTGTGTATTTGATTCCTTCCAGATGGTATTATATCTAAAAAATGGATATATCTTTTAGATACAAAAGATACAAAAGCCTTTTCATTTTATAAATCCAAGAATTATGCACAAGAAAATTAATTACATATCTAAGGACACAATGAAATATTATCCAGACACATGAAAAACATTTCCCAGGTTTCCTGAGCATCCTGTTACCAAGGTAAAATGGTTTCTAGAAAATGGAATAGTCTAAGAGAAATTGCCAATTTCCTCAAGACCTAAACTTTAAATACACAGAAAATATGAACTTTAGGACCATATGTTTAGATCACATAATTAATGAAGCTTCAATGTGTTAGGATATAACTGTTTTAAACTGAATTTGAAGTTTATAAGAGGCACCTCTCCCCAGATATGTCTAAAGTCTGTAAGAATTTCCATTTTTCAAATGTGATAATTGCCCCAATATTTGCTTCAGCAAATATGTCAATTTGCTTTGTTAGACCTATTCTAGCACCAAGATCCCAGAATCAGACCTTTGTCCCTCAGAGCAGGAGGGAAAGCCCAGTTCAAGGGGCAGTCAGTGAATGTTGGCCCTACATTAGCATGGCAGCTTCCAGGATGCCTTCCCCAGAAGGGCAAGTGCCAAGGGAGTTTATTTGTTTCTAAATCTATCCACTTGTTCCTCACAAGATGCCCTCATTTCTCTCTTTGCTGCCCAATGAATCTGGACTTTATTTATTCATATGGGATTTTTTTTTGCTAAATTTTTTTTTTTTGCTAAATGATTGTCAGCAGGGTGGGCTGACAATAACTGCCCGACACCACTGGGGTACTATGAGGGGGCTGAGGAGGGTGAGAGAAGCACAAGAGCCCCCTTTTCACCCAAACTGCTGGAAATCACAGCCCTCTAATCTCACCCAAGTGCCATCACAGCAGCAATCTGCAGTGCACTGGGCACTTTCAAGAGGCTGTTCAAGGAGCCTAATTAAAATCTGATTTGTTATGAATTTGTTATACTTTGCAATACTTTGTAGGCTGCTTTCTGCATTGTGCTTTCTGTGGACTCCTGGCATCAGTAGTGCTGCACAGCCAAATCCATAAGAAACAGGAAAGTCTAATTGTAGGTTTCCCAAATGTCTTTGTGTGCAAGAGCATGGAATTAGTTTCTCAATCATGCTGGCTGAGAACTAGACCATTCCCTTTCCTAATGGCTGCCCAAGTACACACATGCTCTTAGTAGGAACAATTCAAGAATTCAATTCTGCCAGGTGAACTAACAGCACTGAAGAAAAACTTTTTGCCTCAGAGACGCCCAAGACTTGGAATGATCCAGGCAGAGAAACTGGACAGGGCATCAGGAGCAGCGGAAGGGTTGCTGCCCTCCAGGGTGGGCAGGCATGAGGCAGCTGGGCTGTCACCTCAGCCACTGGCAGGGTCCCACAGCTGGGCTGTCACCTCAGTCACTGGCAGGGTCCCACAGCTGGGCTGTCACCTCAGGGTGACAGGGTCCCACAGATGGGCTGTCACCTCAGCCACTGGCAGGGTCCCACAGCTGGGCTGTCACCTCAGGGTGACAGGGTCCCACAGGTGGGCTGTCACCTCAGGGTGGCAGGGTCCCACAGGTGGGCTGTCACCTCAGGGTGACAGGGTCCCACAGGTGGGCTGTCACCTCAGGGTGCCAGGGTCCCACAGATGGGCTGTCACCTCAGCCACTGGCAGGGTCCCACAGCTGGAGGCAGGCAGGCAGGAAAGGCACCCAGCTGGCCACAGAGGGGTCAGCCAGCATTGGCAAGGATGGCACTAAGCCACGTGTGAGATCAGTGCAGGAAATCTGCTCCCCTGCCCAAGGACAGGGTAAGGGACAGACAGCCCTGAGACATAGCTGGGGCAGGGATTGGGCTGAACTGGCATCCTGTGCCATGGAGCAGGCCCTGACCCAGCCCAGAAAGGGCTGTTACTGCAATGAGAACCCTGAAAAAAGGAAAAGGTCTTGCACAAATGCCTCTGATGGTCCTAATGGAGGGTTTGAAAAAGATTCCAGGTCAAAGAATTGTAGAAGCAATTTATTCAACCAACAGGATTTCTCTCCCCCAGGTGTCTGCCTCTTTGACATAGATAATATTGTCAGTCAGACAAATCAGCCTCTTTTCTGTTTTGTCACTCAAAGACTACTTGCTGAAATAGAAACTTGCCTTACTTGCAAATAGAAACCTAAGTTATTTTGAGAGAAATTTTCAGTAAAGGTACATAAATATATTTCCTTCAAAATAGATTATTGACTAATTAATTACTTATTGTTATTTAAATGCAGTTTAACAATGTGTGGTAAAGGCATCTGTTCTTGTGCCTGCTCTGTGACCTCTAGAGCTCCTGATAATCCTTGACCCAACCAGCTGAGGGGTGAAGTGTCTCTTGACCACACCAGGAGCTCTTGCATAGTAAAAGTGGACCAGTTCTGGCTGTAATATGAACATCAGCTGCCTGACCAAGGTGGAGAACAAAGGATAAGTGACCAACCACGTTAGCCTTGGGAAATCATTTTCCTGAATCATCATCCAAGTAAAATGGTACCCTTGTTATGAGACCCCCTGAAAAAATTAATCTAAGTCAATTGATCTTAGTCAAGTGAAATGGTACCATTTTTACAGAATTCTGAGCAATTTCAGGAATTACTGACTTGAGATAGAGCCAGGACAAAGCTGATGACTAAAGGCAATCATCTTGCAACCCAATAAAGAGCAGGCCTGAGTGAGGCCCCTGGAGCTCTCCTGGACTGCAGTGGGCCGTGCCAAGGCCTCCCTCTGAGGGGGACACTTCTCAGGGCTTGAGAACTCTCAGGTTTGCAATCCTTGGAGGGCCACCAGCGACGATGAGGCCTCGGCTCACAGCCACACACACACACACCCTGCTCCAGGTGCAGCCCATGCCTGCTGAGGAACACTAGGAATGTGAATATTTCATTGAACCCAAGGGGAACTTTTGGTATCTTTACACACATAGATGTAAATGCATACATCTCTGCCTCTCTGTGTGTGAATTGTTTATCATGCGGATGTTGCTATCATGAATCTGTGATGAAGTCACTGTCAAAATTGTAGAAAATACCATTGAATCCATTTGGTATTGATGGCAGATCAGTGTATCTTACAAGAGCGTGGAAAGGGAGGGTTTAAGCTCCAGTTCTCAATTCCTCCACATTTCTGTTTTGAAAATAAATGCAGATCCTGCATTACAGATTATTTCTAAGAATTAGGAAGAACTATCATTACTGAGAGCTGTAGAAAGGGCTGGCTCAGGATCTGTTGTCTCTGAAGATGCATGTTGCAGAGGTTCCTGATTCATAGCTTTCATGAAGACTCCTAAAGCAAGCAGAATTTACATCTGCTATGAACTTAAACTGCTATCCTTACATTTTCCTCTACTGCAAACACAAATTATTAACACTGCAAACAAAAATAATTATTTTCTCAAAGAAAAAAAATAAGAGCTTTCAAAGCAGGATTTCAGGAAGCAAGACAAGTTTCCTGTTAAACCAGTCAGGTCTTTAAATACCATTTTCATTAGGGAATGTCTTAAATTAACAAAACCAATTTGACTGAAACTCAGTAGATTTTAATGTCTTACGTTCCTATTTAAAATGATAAGTGGCTAATTGTATTTCTTTTTGACAAGGCAAACCTTTAAACATATGTGTTCAAAGAAATTTATAATGAGTTTGAAAAATTAGTTACTCCAATTGGAAACATCATTGGTAGCTAGTCAAACACAACTTTTAGTTATACTGTAATTTCCACTATTAAATCAGTGATCCAGAGTTACAAATATTCATTCCTGTATTTGGCATACACATAATTTATATTCTCACTTGCTTCTGTCATTGAGGTATGCCATGCTTCCCTCTTTATTATGGCCTGAAACACATGGCCTGACTTCATCTTTAGTCTAAGCCATCTCACTCACCTGCAGAAGATGAAGTTTCTCCTTATATTAAGCTTTAAACTTTGACCCTGGTTTAACAGCTCAATGAAAAAAAACCAGCCAAAAACCTTTGTGCACCAGACTTGGAGGTATGATTCTATCCAAAAACTATTAATGCTTTTTCTAAATTCCTCACATTTATCTTCCTAGCTTCATATGTATATGTTGATAGGCTACCTAAAAGTGATGAATACTCTGATCACTATTGTGTTATTTCTGCATGTAAAAGTACTGCCTTACTGACAATCAGATAAACTGCATATGACACAATATAAAAGTTATAAAAATTAGGATATTATTACATACAAATCCTGTAATAAAATTGCTTGTCACATATAAAATATTTTTATCTTCACACCTGAACTACTGTGTCATATCTGGAATCCTGTGTCCAGTCCTGGATTACCAAGGACAGGAGAGAGATGGAGTTACTGGAGAGACTCCAGGAAAAGTGCACTAACATAAGAGACTCTCAAAAATAGAGAAAAACTTTATATTGCACTGCTCTCACCCTTTTTAGCTCTTTAGCTAAGAGTCTCTTATTGCCCTTAGCTCTGAACTCTGATTTGAAAAATAAATTATAATTCACAATAGGCTAAAAATCTAACATTGAATTATTGCTACAAGAGAGGAATTACTAAAAATGATATGCCACCTTCTGTGTACTATTAACACAATATAGAGGAGAGCAAGATGGTACCAGTGCATTTTTGGCCCTAAACTTTTTACTATTTTGCATAGTCTTTTTTTTAAATTTTTTTATATCTTCAGAACTAAACGAATAGGATACGGTGAAATATGGATCATGTTAAATAATAATAATCAGAACTGCAGAATCAATTGCATATTTTACCTACTAATTGTGCACAGTTTTTACTCCATGTTTGCAATTTAGAATGTTTTTTAATTCCAGCTCTGTGGCAATTGTTTTTCATGTGCAGTATATGCATAGCTGCCCCTGAAAATGTTCCCTGTATTAATCCCAGTGGCTAATTGCATTGTTACATCAATGTCGAAAAGTTTACAAAAACAGACAACTCTTTATCTATATTGTTATCTTGTAACTGCTTTTAAAAAGGAAAAATTATTTGCAAATATTTAAGGAAAAAGGTAGGATACAGAAAAAAAGGGTAGTTAATCTTCATCAAAGGAAACAGAAACCTTATAAGGCCAGAAGACTGTTTCATTTACTTTTCTCAAATTTTTTCAGCAAAAGTCAGACTCAGAGGGGCTACAACTGCTTTTTTAAATACATCATTGGGTAACCACTTAGGAGGAAAAAGAGCTATAGAAGACAAAGCATATTGCTGGCATGAAAATAAATGTGTAAGCACTAACTAAGAAAAAAAATATGCTAGAAATAAGGGGAAAAAAATCTCTAGTCATCAAGGAAATGATTCTCTGGAACATTCCAAGAACAATACGTGGTGACCCAGCAGAACATTTCTTATTCTCAGTCTTCACTTTTCATATGTTTAAAATGTTGTGGGCTGCAGTCTCACAGCCCTCCCCAACAGCTGTGACTTCTTGCTACATTAGCTAAATGTCACTTTAAAGAGTAGAGAAGAATACAAAGGGAAAAGAATTCACGCTGTAAAAAGGGAAAATACATTTTTAGAATAACACTAAAGCTGAAAACTTCATTTTTATGGATTTCCAAACACAGCTTTTCAAGGTTTTTAAGTATTTTGCCAGTTTGTCAAAAGTAATGTTGTCCTTGAGGATTTGCTCTGCAGTTTTATAGCTATGAGCTATTTCTTATTTACAACTGTGTTAAGCAGGTCACCTGGTAGTAGCATAAATGGGTATGAAGCAGTGGTGGTATTTAGTCATTCCTAATAAGAATGCCGACTAGGAGAGATATGTGTTGCAAGGGGTCAAGAGATGAATTGTGTTATGGAATACAGAGCACGGAAACCACAAGCTATCAATTAAATTCTCAGCGTTTCAGTGGAAAGAATTGTGGATTATCAACAAGACTAATTATTCTGAAATGCTAATTTTGAAATCTCTGGCAGGCTATTAGGTGTTGTCAGTGTTACAGATGTATTTACTAGCATAAGGAATATGTTTGTGGATAAGAGAGAGGTTTACCCACCATACTACACCAGCTTCTGACAGGGCTGCATAGCTGTTTAAGCCTATGCATCTGTAGCTGACACACCAGCCTCCTCTTTATAAACAACATTTCTTTTATCATAATCACCACTATTTTTCTTTGGTTGCTTGCTTGCATATTTCTATATAAAAGGACACATGAGCTACGAGAGGATACTGAGAAGAAAAAAACTGGAGGTTGCCTGAGCTAAGGCAGCTGTGACATCTCGTTCAGTCCCTCCATGAAGGAAGGCACACCCAGAGGTCAGGAATGGAGTTATGGAGAAGCTTGATGCAAAGCTGCAACGCCCCTCAACTCTTCACTCTTAATCTAGAAAGGACAAAGGTTGTATGAAAGCACCTTTTTGTTCCACCCACACACATTCCTCTCAAGAAATATGAAAAGAGAGTTAGCATCACAGTTAGTTTCTTCTAATGTACAATATCTGCACATTTCATTCCCGGGGTCATTTTCAAAGAATTCCGTTTCCCCACCACCACCACCTACTTGTATTCTCAGATCTAGAAATATGCAATAAGAACTGTAGTTACAATTCTTGACTTAATTGGCATTCTTTCAAGTGCAATTATAACTAAAAGATTGGCTTTTATTCTTGCCTCACTGCTACTTAAAAGGCCTGATTTTTTTTAATACACTGACCATATTCACTCATTTTAAATATCACTCTGACAGCTCTATACAACAAAAATCACTGGGCTTGAGAGGTTCATTCAATTAATGGTTTTAACATTTAGAGTAATAAAAAGTAGATATTTTCCCTACAAAAACTTTAATTGTTTGGTTCTTTTTCCTAATTAGGAAGAAGTCAAGGAAAATAAAGAACTGAAAATATACTTCATCCTTTATCTACCCCACTTTTGGAAATAGATATTTTCCTTATGTTCAGCTAATTTTAATTTAGTCAAGCAAGATTATTCATTTCAGAGGACAGAGTTCCTGAGAAGGTCAATTCTTTTTTTTTCCAAATGATGGAAGCAAAGGAAAAATATTGCTACTACTCATGGTCTGGGAGTTGCTGGCAGTCTCCATACTTTGATCAGATTAAACCTAAATACACTATCTCTGTTCTTCTTGAGTCATTATTGCATCAGACTGTTTTCTTTAAAAGGAAAAAAGAAAGAATCCTGAAGCCCTGATCTTTTGATTTTTTTTTCTCTACCCTAGAAAATATATTTAATATAAAGAGGAATTTAAACTGGAAGACAACAGTTTTAATGAGTTACATTACTTAAGAAAATAAAATAGGGACTCTAAATTAAAAAAAAAAAAAGAAAATCTTTACAGACCTAAAATGGTTTAGCTTTTTTTTATGTTGAGAGAAATAGTCCAATTTGGTTTTATTTATGAAAATGCAAACAACAGAAATATTTCTGAAATTTAAAAAAAAATTTCTTGAACAGCTCAAAATAATTTGTATGACTAATGCTCAGCTATGGGTACAGAAAGTCAAAAGCCAGTAATTCTGCAAAGTGTAAACTTAAACATTTGCCTCCTAAGTATGTTAGTTCCTCAGCATATTATAAGCCTCCCTAAAATTCCAGTAAAGAGTGTCATAAGGAAGAAAATAATAAAACCAAGATGAGTGACATGCTTAAGCAGCATGCTGATACCTCTCTGGCTTTGCAAGGTAGAGGCACCAACAGAGGAGAAGAAAACTGAAAGTTCTTTACAGAGATTGATGTATGTCTGTTCAGGTGGTATGGTAAGTTTAATTTAACTTTTCAAAACACTCAGAAACTAAAAGAGAATGTATCTAGTATGCACAAAGTTGTTGCAGTTTTGTTTTACAATCTTCTTTTCATCATCTCTTTTCAAAGATGCCTTATCCTAGCATTTTTGTGACACATTGCCCAGTGCAAAATTATTGTGATGGATATGTTGCTTTTAAGCATGGGGGTAAATTATAATTTCAATGAACAGTACATATGACATAAGAGATCATCAACAGAGGTTTGGTTTGGAGCAGATTATTCTGCATGATCCAGCAAATGCCAAGAGATTCAAATCTAAAGTAAAGTGAAATGAAGTAACCTGAGGGAAGAAAAAGGAAATATTTGAGAGAGCAGGACTATATTATAATGAAAAGGAAACCATTCTTAATTTAATAAAGGTGAATTATTAGGTGTTCTGACAATTGTAGCATCCTTCTAACATACTTAATTTGCCTTCCAAATAACGTGTACAATGATCAAGAGGTGTGGAATGACAGGTTTTATTCCACGTGCCATCATTCTCTTTCTTCTTAAATTAAAATTTTAGGAACATAATGAAACTGTCCTAATGCAGTACAACAATTTAAACCCTAAATATGATTTTGTGGTTCCATAACACACTATATTTGCTATGAAATTCTTAAACTCCTTCTTCTTGTAATCTTAGTTCTCTTTCTGAGTTGCTTACAGGAATATATCCCAAGGTGCTCTAAGCTGTTTCAAACAATCTACTGTTTCAGAGATTTTGATGGGGAAATGAGAAAACGGAGATAGCAAGAATCATGAAACCTACCTGTTCATTTGCCTAGGAGCTGGCAATACATGGGTTTTCTGTGATTAAGCATGCTTGTTCTTCAGGAAATTTGTATCTTGAAAAGCCACTGTCTTTCTTGAAAGCACTGATTTCAATGGATCCTATAATTTAATCATATTTAGCCATATAAGAAATATGTAGAAACTTTTTCCCATAATGATTCCAAATGTAATGCCATATAGCACTATTTAGGATATTTTCCTTGCCCCAGCTAGGACAGGGTTAATTCTTGCAGTAGCCAGGAGGTGCCATGGAGATTGTTCTATACCACCTCATGTCATTGCCAGGGTTGGGGAGAAGGGGTCCCCTTCTGGGTCCCTTCCACTTTGGCGCAGCATCATGGATAGAGCAGTGGGTATTGTTTCCATCTGAGTAATTCCCCTCTTTCTTGTACCATCTGTGATTGCAACTGTTGCTGTTACTCTTTATTTTCTTATCCCATTGCTGTTTCCATTAAACTCTTCTCATCTCCACCCACGATCCTTACATTTCCTGCGTCCAGTTCTCCTCTCCAGCCCTCTGCGAAGGAAGGAGGAGGGTGGGAGTGAGAGAGCAATGCATTGTTTCAGTGGGAACACAAAAGTGGAGAATCCACTCCTAAACCACAAGAGAAGTCTTGATGCTCAAAGAATGAAAGAGTCAGGAGGACGGCTGCTGGACTTGCAAATAGCTCAATACATACATCTACATTTTTCTTGAATAGTTTTCCAGGAAGTATCAAAAAGACCTTGTTTTAGAAAGTCAACTAGTCTAACACAATTTCAGTCTTCTTAATTGTCTTTCATTCTTTAATTTTCTAGTTGACATGCCAACAAGAACAGACTTCACATCCTCAGTGACATGATTCAAGTAGTCTGACATAGTGCCTTCAAGGATTTAAGTTGTCATAGACATCATAATCTCAGAAAGAACAGTTCAAGTTTTCAGTAGCAACAGAGAAAACAGATAATGTTTTATTTATATGTAGTAGAAAAAATAAGATGCAAAGTGTTATATTTTTATTTTTCTTTAAAAACAAACAAGCACATCAATTGTGGTGACAAAAATGGATTAATTATTGTAATGTGAAAAAGCATGCTGAGAACCAAAACAAAATGTTGTCAGTGTGAAGCTTTTTTTTTCCAGTTTTATAATACTTGACATGTTTCATAAATGTTCAAGTCCTGGGATCACACAATCATAAAAGTCTGTAGTTTTTAACTTCTTTATTTTCTGTAAAATTAAGCTCTGAAGCTCTCATCATCGTGAAAACAAGCTTGAAAAAGAGACTATGAGGGATAAAAAATAGGATTTCTTTGAAAACAGAGGGCAAGTTAAAAGATCTAAACTTTTCTGTCATTTGGAATACAATGAAAATAAATTATTTTCAAGAATGTAGGGTCTTGCCTTACTGTGTTCAGCACCAAGTCAGTGATTTTAAGGAAGTTTCCCTGTCTAATGGTCCAGAACCCACATTGTCAGTCACACTCACACCACCTGAGCTGCCTCCAAGGACCTTTCCCAGTTTCACCTCCCACAATCACACCAGATTCCCTTTCCAACTCAACCCCAGGTTTCCCGTAGCAGACATCCACATCCTTCAAATAATTTAATCACAGTGCAGCAGCTAGATCATAAAATAACAGCTCGAGATGGTGCCTCTGGGGAGGGACCCAGAACAAAGAAACTCCTGGGATTTTTCAGGGGCAGAGAATTCTCGATCCTGGGCTCCTGCCATGCCTGCCAGTGTCCAGTCTCCTGGCTGGGCTACAGGTGCCTCTTCCCCTTGGTTATGCAAAGGGGTGGCAGTTCACAGCCCCTTGGCTCAGGCTTGGGTTCCTGGTCCCTGGAGCTCAGCCTGCAGCTCACTCTGCAGCTGTTCCACCGGGCCACCTGCACGGAATGGATTCTCCAGCAATGTGAATAGTGGTAAACTTCTCACCAAGTGCTCTTATGGGCCGGTAAGCTCGAGGTTCTGTGGACCTTCAAGGAAAAGGGTCTGCCTAAAATATCTTCAAGCTATCTCTCATCTCGTCTCAGAGACTCCTGGTCCAGTATTTAGCTTCCCTCTTTTTCTCTGTTTTGTGGCTAACTTCAGCGGATCCAGGGAAAACTCAGGTGAGGCTCTGTGCAGTTTTTCACCAATCCTGCTCTATTTTGTGAAACTCCCGAATGCAACTGCATGTAGTGAGCTGCTCTAGAGTACTGAAGAGAGGTAAAAGTTTACTGCACTGAAACTAGCGGCAAAAAGGTAATGGTTTACTGCAGTAGAGTAAGAAGAAATTTTTCCTTGCTTTTCAATTTTTAACTAGAAAAAGGATGCATCACAAATATGTGATCACTCCAAATACTGTTTTATTGAGTAGTGATGATGTTGGTGTGGATAAAATTTCCTCAAAAGTGTCTTAATTTTGTATTATTTAGAAAGTACTGCAATTTTTCATAGAACAGCGCATTCACTTCTAATTAAAAAATGTGATCAGCTTGGAAACCAAGCACTTTTAATTGAATGGTGTATTTGAGAACAAGAGAAGGCATCACTGAATGTTTTTATTGTGAAAGTATTCAACCTGTCATATTTAAAAGCATTCTAACTCCAGAGAACATTTTACATATGCAATAACTGCTGTCATTGCTTCTGTTACTATTCAATTGTCTTATCAGAATTCTTACATAATATTTAGTTAAAATGCCAGTCCTAAGGTTGCCCATAAAGGAACGCAAGAGGATTTGCATAATAATTACTCATCAATTCAACTGAAGAAATAATGGATCTTTTAAAAACCTGAAAATTTTAATAAGGTTATAAATCCAACTTTGCTAACAATACAGTTGTGTTTTTCTTCCAAGTGTGCTCAAAAATCCTTTTGGAAGTAATAGTACAGTACACTCACCAAATAACCATAACAGTTCCAGTCTTTGGAGATTCTTTCACTTAATTAATAATGGTAATAATCTTTGCTTCTGTATTATTTCCCTCTATTAATAATCACGTACTTCATGGGCATTATTAAATTAAATCTCCTAATACCCTTAGAGAAGAGTAAATACTATTATTCCAGATACAACATATAGCAGAGAATTTAGGTATGGAAAGGTGAAATAACTTCCCTAACACAGTATGAATGAGAAGAACTATGAAGAAATTCTGGGTAATTTCAGCTCCTACAATTAGGATATATGTTTAAAATCATATGACATATTTCTCCATGGTATTTTTAGTTTGCTTTTTTTTCATGGATTTTGGACTTCAGTTGTTTTTTCAATAGTTCTTTTTAATGGTTGCTCTCTACAGCCTAGAGAACTTTTTTTCTTAAACTAGACTGAGAAAGAAAAAATTCACACATCAAAACTCATCCCCAGTGGCCCAGACTTCAAGCAGAGCAACAAATTATTTAATGCTCAAACAAAAAACCGCAAAAAAGCAAACAAAGGAAAAAACCTAAAATAATCCAACACAGCAGAACTAAAGTCAAACATTTTTCCTAATTTTTTACTTTATTAAGTAAAAGTGAGCTTTTACATCCATACTCATGTGCCTTGCCTACACAAGCAACTTGACTTTTGCCAGCTAATAAACCCTCAGAACAACTGATCACCCGGGTTGTTTTTTTGTGAGTAATTAGAGGGTTCTGGGCTGAACTTTAGGTTCCAGTTTTGAAAAATCTTAACCTATATCTCCTGACTTTTACTCTTGGCTTCATGGAACATTTTTCTTCTTAACATTTTTATTTATATTGCACTTGTCACCCTAGCAGATTAGGGCAAAATAAACTCCACAATAATTCACCAAAAGCTGTGAGTTTTATTTTAAGATTAAGAGAAATTGGTTCATTATCAAGTATTGCCATGTTAACTGCGTAGTCTAGAAATTGATGTAATTATTGTAACAACAGAATTAACACTTTTGACACATGCAGTACAAGAACATAACAAAAGGAGAAGGTAAATAAAAACCATACTTCCTGAAGCTGTAGATGCTTTGTGAGACTTTTGTTTAAATAGTCCTTTTTAATGGATTTCTTATTTCAAAATTCTCTCTGTCTAATTAAATTCACTTTTCCCTTCTACAGTGTAAAAAAACGACATGTAAGTTCAGTAGGTTTATGATAACTCCTTTGGCAGAATTTCTCAGCCTTGTGGTGTTCTTTAGCCTTAATATTCTCTCCAACCTTACTATTGTAAGATTATGTGAAATGAGGAGCAGATATCTTAATATTTTTGACCTCCAGCAGAAATTTGAATGGAAGCTACAGAAGCTCAAGCTCAATTAAGCACTAATATAATTGTCTTCATATAGCTGAAATAAGTTGTCCTTTCACTCTAATACTTCTATTTTATATTTGAGAGAAAGGACAGAAAGGGATAAGGAATGATTGCTTCAATGGTCGTATAGATCAAATATGAACTTTAACATGGAAGTAAGCACATAACTTAAGGACTGTGCTGTTTGATTGACTCTAGGGCCTAGTACTGTCATAAATATAAGGTTAGCCACTTTTTCAGTGTCTGAACCAGACATTAATTTTTCCTTTATGAACTGTACATTCCATTTGGGTATTGCACAGGTCTAAGCCTCATTTTTTCTCTGTATCTCTGATAACAGCTCTGAATAATTGATACAGAGCCATTATCAAAACAGAACCCTTTCACAAAAGGGTTTTCCAATATAGTCCCTCCACATGCAATGTGACCTGCACTTGCAAAATAGTGAAATAATTTGTAAACCACCAGGGTCATTTTCCCTTTTAAAATAAAATTGTTTAAAGACAATATACTCCAGATGAAAGCAGCAACATCTGGTAGTAAACAAAAAATTAAAAATCCTTATATATTAGAAAGAATTATAGTTCCTCAAAATCCATATTTTTAACTTGATTTTGCTTGGGAAAATAAGCTATACGTAGCAACAATAAATGCAAAGTTCAATTCCCATAAGCAGTATTTAAACAGACTTTACTTAGGGATTTCATAATTATTTTCTTGGGTTTTGAGGTGGGTTTTCCTTGCATTTTAGGAACTTTTTTCAGATGGGTGATAATCTGAAGCCGTTTATATGCTTTTTGGATGCATTTCTCAGTGAGATCAGAGCTTTTTCTTTTTCTTTTTCTTTTTCTTTTTTTTTTCTTTTTCTTTTTCTTTTTCTTTTTCTTTTTCTTTTTCTTTTTCTTTTTCTTTTTCTTTTTCTTTTTCTTTTTCTTTACTTGCTAGGGACTATGTGGCTGTGAATAGCAATCTGTATTAGCTCAGATGTTTAGAGTGTGTTGCTAATAACATCAAGGTCATTAGTTTGACCCCTTTATGAGCTATTCTCTTAAGAGTTAGACTCAACGAACATTGTGGGTCCCTTCCAACTCAGAATATTCTGGGATTCTGTGAAATTGAACTGAAAACAAAGAGGCTGTCAACAGGCAACCTTTCAAATAAATACGGGGAAAGCACACTTGACTGAGTGAAACATTTATCATTCTGCTTTGATCTTTCGGTCATGTATTTCTTCCTTTGCGCCATTCCATGTTCTGTTTTCACATTTTTCTTGCATTTGAAGAATTGTACTCTTCCTCCAAGCTTGGTGTTTTACCAAAAGGAATAATTAAATATCATTAGACCCCCCCCCCCCCTTTTACAAAAACTTCTACTTTCTCTGCATAGGTTCCAAATAGGTCTCTGTAATGCTGCAATGTCACCATAAAATTTGCAAAATCACCTTCTACACAGGCATGCTTATGTAAGCCCAAAATGTCTTTCCAAGATATGCAAAGATACATTCTCCATAATGACCTCGGACAACAGAATTAAGCAGTTTAACCTCTGTGAGTGATACCTCAAGGGAAATTTTAAAACTGCAATATTTGAGTGTTTTTAAATGTCCCTAAACTATTTTCCAACTATCCCATGTTCTAACTATCCATACTGATAAGAGTTCAAATCAGGACTTAGTTTTTGGCCATATATACATATATTGGTTTTTCTCATTTATGTTAAAGGTTCTGCAGTAAAAATTAATGTGTGGAAAGGTAATACATAAAACAACATCAATAACTATAATTCTTATATTCTGCTAAAGGCCAAGCCACTGTCAAAATGGGATTTCATATTTCAATTTCCTCTTCCTTCTGATAAAAGAGCTATCCATTTCATTTCTGTAGCACATTTATTGTCATCTGTTACAGCTCTGCTGACTGTACTACTGGTGCTGTTTAAGCATTATCTGTTATAAGAGTAACCTCGTCAGCTACAATGGGATATAGATGCACATGCTTATAAATTATTTTATTGTGATTTAGCTATGCTTTATTTTACCCGGAATAAAAGGAAAAAGTAGAATATAGGACAATTTTACAGATGCATCAAGAAACCGAACTAGATCTTTCAAAAGCTTATACATTTCTAAGTGCTTTTACCTTAGAAAAAAAAGGCAGATTTATATATAGACTTATTTTCCCTGGGGATAATATTTATAATTATCATCAATGTCTTTATCTTGGTATTATGCACACATGATTCAATCAAATAAATAACATTGTACAAATATGCAGGGAAGATATATTACAATCTCATATCACTTAAAATCTGAAAAAGTCTAGAAACTGAGGCTGTAGAAAAAACAGTCTTGTCAAAAGATCTAATATATAATTAATACAGTTTGGATCAATTAACTAATTATTAATTAATAATTTTCTATTGCATTTGAGGGTTTTTTTTCCTTTGCATAATTACCCATTTCTTTTGTCAATTCTGATCAAAACTGATAGGAAAAGAAGGGTAATGGTAATAGCAGATGGGCATGGCAATTTCAGATACTGTGAAAAGAGGGAAGAGAGAAGACAGTCTGTCAGCAGGAACTGGTCTGTTGGTGTGCTTCGGTCCAGTTGTAGTTCCTGTGCACTGTAAATTTTTCTACTTGTATTGCTATTGCTCTTCAGTGTTGCCAGAAAAGCTCAAACTCGTTTATATTCACCCTTTTTTAATGTGGATAGATAAAGACAAAATCTGCTCACGCTTCACCAGCTCTTACCTTCACCATAGTCTTTGTGCACAAAGTTATCTGCCAAAATGCAGAAAAGCAAGATGTTTTTCATAACTACCTACTCTGATTGTGGTAGAAATCTGATGCATTTAAGACTTCATATAAACTACAGAGAGTGGTTTTGACATGGTTTTTGTGAAAAACACATCCCATATTTTCACCTACTGCTGACATTAAGAGAAATAGTCCTTATCCTCTTCCTTGTAATCAATATAAAAATATGACATATAGGTTTGTAATATTTTACTTCTTTTAAGATCTTAAAATATTTCACAGTGGTGACTCTTGCAGCCAATTCTGTCACAGAATACAAGATATGCCAGGCAATCAAAGACCACATTTCATTACTAAAGCATGAACTATAGAAATTAAGATAAGATAATTAAGATGTCTGTTTGAACATGTTGACTTCTATGTAGCAGGTACCTTGGAAACTGAGTGAGATTCTGTGATTCAAGAAATCAAAATATGTAAGAGTAATATCATAAGACTGTTATACTCTTCATTATTTTTTTCAAAATTATTCCTCTGTAGTTTAGCAGCATTTCTCAGTCATGAAGACGTGGTCAGTTGAAAACTAATCCAGAAGCAAGAAAACTCCTGTTATCTTCTACCATGGCATTTTCAGAATATGCATCATGCTCACAAAAATCTTGTATGTCTTGGCAAGAGTGATCTTTTCCAAAACAGGGTAGATGTCCTGCACACACTCTACATCTGTCAACAGCCTCTGTCAATATGGACAATATAATATACATATTAATATCTCACATAATGGCTGTATTGTTACCCATCTGAGATATCTACAAAGATAAAACAAACTGTCAAGAGTTTCAATCCAAACATGCTCAAATCAAGAATCGTTCAGAATTAACTCTTAAATGTGCCCTCAGCAAGAAATAGTTTCTCTAAAGAAAGAAGCACAGCTGGGAAGATGGATTTGTAGTGTGACAGTATTATCATAAGTTCCCTAAATAGTTCAGTGTACTTGAGTACCAAAGTTACTCTTTATGTAAGACACATAGATGACATTTTTATCATCTGAACTTAAAATTTGTAATTTCTCAATTCAACAGAAATTCAGTAATTATGATTCCCCTATGACACAGTCTCTAGAAAACTAACGACCTTTCAAAATATTCTCTGCCATATCAAAATGGGAAACAAAAATTTTACATGTACATCAAAAGCTTAGAATTACAGATGAAGGACAAGATGAACAACACCACAAAAAAGAGCACCGCACACAGGAAAGTACTGCAGAATTGACTCTGAAGTAGCCTTTGTGACTGGGAAAACATATCATGAATTACCATGAACAGTTCTTTCAATATGTCACCTACGCACATAGCAGTAAGCAAGAAATTTAGAAAGAATATTAGGAATTATCAGTAAATACATACAGAACAAACCAGAAGGTATAATCCCATTTTATACCAGTATAGTAAAATTTGAAAACGTTTAGACAAGCACAACAGAGATTACCAGAAGTGTTATTTTCTATAATCTCTCATGCACTTTGACTGACTGCTTGGATTTTGTGGGTTCACTTGGAGCTTATTGTTTTATCTGCTTTTACCATAGTCAGCCAGACTACCAGATAGCTACCTTTAGAGACACAATACTAGTTCACAGAAAGTTTTGACCTGTTCTCATGTTTTACCTTCCTTCTTCATTGTTAACAACATTTCAAATTGGAGGGTAAAACTCCATATTGAAGTGATGAAAAAAATTACTGTTGTTTGTTTATATAGATGATAAGAATAAAAAGATCTCATCATGTGCAAGCTTGAAATTATGGTTTTACAAATTATTAAAAATTAGTTTGGAAAGTTTCAACAAAAACATATACTTAGCTATTTGTTTCAAATTCTTACAGTCCATTCTCACAAAGTTTCAAACCTTTCTGAAAAAGGAAGATTGCTAAAAAATATGAATGATAACTCAAGTCTTAATTTTAAAAATCCTATTTTATATCATGATGTCTAAGAAATATGATCATTAATATCTACATTCTTGTAACTAAACATTGCTGTGTAGGTACAAAAAATAATAAAATATACTCAGGTGGTTTTGGTTATTTAGTTTCTGAACATATGCAGTAGTTAAGGCAAGAACAGTAGAACACCCATTTATTAAGCTAGAACTTCCACAGCTGAACCTACTGAGATACATTGTTCGCAGTTACCAGCATAATACCCTAAAATCCACAACTGAAAGCTGTTCAGTTTTATTTACTTGGTTTATTAGATATAAATAAATAGATATACAGTTCCTTGACAAGAACTTACCATGAATATTTTGCAAATTATTTATGGACATGGTTTTCAATTTGAGGTTGACAATTTTCAGTTTGTATAATTTCTGTCACTCACTAAGGTTTGTCCTGCCTTTGACATGCAGGAAAGAAGTAGAATTTCCTCTGTGGTAATACGGTGTCATATATAATAGCTGATACTTGGTTTTGATTTGTTAAAAGTTCATGTCACAGTTAGAGCTGTCCCTGTGTGCACAGACGTGACACACTGGGGTGACTCAGCCTCACCTGGAGCCTCCCTCCCCACCCTCTGCCCGCTGCCAGCGCACCAAGCACCCCACTTCAGCAAGGCCTGGGGGTGTCCTGCCCCCTCAGAGGACCTCAGTCCTGCACTGTGGGTGCTTGTAGCCTGGACATTCCTGCCAGGAGCCTTTGGTCCTGCCCTGTCGTTGGCCTCACTGCCTTTGCTCCTGGCTGGGCCCCCTGGATGTCCCACGGGCCTGGTGCACCATTCCCTGTACCAGGCTCTGGGCCAGCCCTCGCTGCTCCCTGGCACTGCCAGGAGACAGTCAAAAGACTTGCATGGTTACGTTGCCAGAATTCTTTTTCTAAGTGCTGACCCAAGGTATTGAAAAACGAAATAGACCCATCTAAGAAGTGTTTGTAATTACATTTAAAGTTTTGTTCAAGTTCAGCTTATAAAACTAATCTGGGGTTTAGTGAACTTCTCTCTTGATCTTAATTTGAATAACTAAACCGCCACTAAACAAAGAGCCACCAGATTAGTCACAGATTTGTGTTAGTTTCTACGTGTTTACTTTCAGCACAGATTGTGCACTAATATGTACTTAATAGCGCAGAATACACATGCACTGAAAATATGTAAGCTTATATTCAAATATTAAACTATCTGAAGTCCTTGAATAAAATGTTAAGCATGTAAATGGGTAAAACTTAGAGGGTTTTTTTGAGGAGCACAGTACACCTAGAAAACTAAATTAATAGACCCATATTGCAGAAAATCCTAATGTCAGCATTTTCTCTTTTTTGTCTAGAAATATCCTTTTTCAATTCCTATTGCTTTTTAAACTTTCTCCTGAAAGAATTTCTCTCAAGATTCTTTTCATTCTGCTTTTCCTTTACCAAGCCCTACAAATTCTATGCATTCTCTGCAGTTGATACCTACTGTTATAATTCTACACCTTACAATAATCAATATAAAATTTCTTTATTGCAGATTCTGAAAGCACGCAAGTTGAGAGTACGGAGATGGAAAAATAGCTCTTCCAGTATGTTTTTTAGGTAGCTCATGCTGTTCTCCAAAACACAACATTTCTGCCTATTTTCAAAGTCAAATATAAGCGAAGCAGCTTTTACAGTGTCTTTCATGTGATTCAGGCTGTAGTCTCTGTTGCTAGGCAGGTAAGCCAGTTTCCTCAACCTTTACCTGGTCTAATCCAAAAGTAACAGTGGAATATTTTAACTCCCTGTTTTCATTACACATAGCCTGATTTTAGTCCATTGTTCCTTTTGCTAATCTTTTCTTTGTATATAACATATTTATCCCCATTAATATATCCAGAAATATTTCCCAGGCTTGCAAAACATAAACTGAGTAAATTTGTCTCCAGCCTTCAGATAATGTCATGAACCCAAGTAACCCTCCATGCAAAAAGGAGAAAAAAAAATAATTTAGGATATTAGATATTATTTGAATATCTGTTTCTGGCTGGACAGAATAATCTCATTATTTCAACAGGAAGGCTTTGTTTAGCTTTAATTGTGCAGATATCCAGTTTCCCTGGCAGCTACTGTAGGACTGCTAAAAAAATCCACCAATATTTTAATTCCAGCAACTTCAGTTCAATGAAACCAATAACTATGCTCTTAAAATTGAAAGTTTAATGGATTAGAATGTTTTTTACACTGTACCTCAAGCTTTAAAATGTTGTTTAACCATGGAAGCATAAAATCGCATAGATGAAGGACAAACAAGCAAAAACTTGTTTTCAAAATTATTTTTCAATTTGAGATAAATAATAAGTGTAAATAAGTGTAATATTTCAACTCAGAAAACAAAAGCCACCTTATATTAAAATCAAATTTATTTTTTTAGAAACTGAGATGAAGAATTGGTGACATTTCAGAGGAAAAAGTATTTGCTGCTCGCAGTTCACTGTCTCTTGACAGGCTTTTGGTGTATATTCTGGGCTTATTTTCACTTACAAAGCACTATGCCAAATAAACAGGGGGTTTTGGTAGAGAAGAATCGGTGGAATTTCACTCGAGTTGTGCAGGGACGCGTGCTGGTCAGCATATTCATAAATTATCTAGGGAAGGTGATGAATTGCGCTGTTAGTCTGCTGATGGTGGTAAATTAGTCCAGGTAGCGAAGATGAAACCCGAGTGCAAGACTGCAGAGCGCTGCATGCTATTGCCCGAGCCTGCAGGCAGTCTGGAGCTGGTAAGTGGTGGGCGTGTGGGGAGGCTGAGCCCCAGTTGTGCATGTGGAAGATCAGAGGGCTGCTCTGGCTGCAGGTACCGCGGCAGGCGCGCAGCTCAGCCTCCTGCCCAGAGCAAGGTCTGCTCCGGGATCAGAGGTCAACTGTGAGATCAGTCGCTCGGACTCACCTCTGAGATCATCCAACCATTTTTCCTGCCTGTTAGATATTCAAGAGAGTTTTCACTGTTCTCTTGCTCCTCTTGGGATTCCAGGAGTGTGCTTCCTTTATCAAACGGTGTTGTAATTCAAAACTAATGTGTTTGTTCTCTAGTCAAAAGGGTCTGACACAGGGGTGTTTCAAGCAGGTACACTGAAACTTTTCCAAACCTTGTATGGGATCTACAGAATTTCATGCCGCTATTTTACACTTCCATTTTGATATGAGGCAGCATTTTGTCTTCTTTTTTTTATCAAATTTTAATATTCAGTAGTATAAAGCACATATTTGCTACTGGCTTTATTTCTTGTTTATTTCTTGTTTATTAGCCCAAGCATTCCTTTTGCAAGCACATTTGAAGCCCGTATGCATGATGCCTAAATTTCTCTCAGGTCTCAAATATTATGGTAGTTTTACGAAATCTGACTTGATTAAATATCTGTAAGTTAAGATTCATAAAAGTGGAAAAGCTGAGCTTTGCTATGACACAAAGTGAAACATTCTTGTTTCTGCTTTTAGCAAATACATTGTCATCTCAGCAATGAAATCCATTCCAATTAATGATTGATAACCACTTGCATAAAAATATAAAAAACCGAAATTCACAACAAACTTAATATAAAACTAAGTGACTGATGTATGTCAACTTAAAAAAAATACTTCAAAAGGTGGACTAAATGTTGCTTGGCAACAGAATGTTTGACTAATGCTAGTGGTGTCTATTTATGCAGTTATTAAAACAGTGCTCCTTATAAGCAGGAAGGAAAGCACTATAATAAAATACAAATACCTCAAAAATCATAATTTGAAAGTCCCACACTGTTCCGTTGTTATTGAAAAAACCCCAATAATTGTGAAAATGCAACAGCCTTAAAAATCATAGTCTATTTCCATTGAGATACAATTGCATTTGTGGCCAGTATGAAGGTGAACATTTTAGGAATTTTCTTTTCTTTTAGGTTTCAGTTTAATTTGATAATTTAGTTTAAAAAATACCATAAATAACTCACAAATATTTTCTCTATTCAGATGTAGTACAGATAACTTGTCTTCCAAATTATCTCAAGATAAGGAAACTGAATAAATTCAATATTTTTTGTCCAGCACTTAATGTAAGAGATATTTTTAGACTCCACACCCACAATTTACATTTAATTTCTAGGCAGAAACTAAGAAATTAGGTCATTTTCACCGTGGGAATATTTGCATTAATCTGAGAAGGTGCAGGATCACCAATAACTGATATGAGCAATGGGTGAAGCTCTGTTACAGGGCCCAATCCAAAACAAAACAATTTAATGGACAATTAATTAATTTTAACTTGCCTTAGCTCAGAAATCAGAATGGCTTCAGTACTCATTTTTGTTACACATTTTACCTACTTTGCCTTCCAGAATTTAAGACAAAATTTTAGCCCTAGGGCACTGGGGTAGCTACCTATATAAAACTGCTAAAATTAGAATAGTTCTCCTAAACTGCATTACAAATTTGCCTCCATAATACTGAGTATGTGTATTTCTAGCTGAATAGCTGAAATAACTAAATATGATCCAATTAAAAAAGCTAAAAATATTTCCCTCCTTAGAGCATTTTAATTTGAGTTAAAAAATATAAAAGCTTCCTCGGCAATGAGATTGTGTGTGACTTTAGAGAAACACTCTTCTATGGGTTTGCAAGATACATCAAAAAGTAATATGCTCCTACAAATGATGAAAAGATGCTCTGCATGCCATGACATAAATTTCAGGCGGGTTATACTTCCACACTGTCACTGTGATGGACTAAGGATTGCTATCAGAAGTTATCTTTTTGAGTTCATGTTAGGAAATTTGCTTTGCACTTCTTCCTATTTCTTCAATATTTCATCATATTTGTTTTGTGCATGTTTTAATTAGGCAGGGGAAAAAAAATGCATTTCTGGAGAACTTAGCAATTCAGGGCTGAAATGGAAAAGCCAGTCCTCCCTACAGCTACATCATCTAGAGTGATACACCCCTGAGGTATTGCAATACCTAGAAGCAGCGAGATCACTAAAAGCCAAAATTTTGATTTCATCTCTGATCTTCCTTCTTTCCTGTTATAGTCCTATATTAGCCAGTGTTCAGTATTATTTTGATGTATTGCAGGTATTTTTGATGCTTCAGTTGTTAAGTGACCGTATGTAAGTGCATGTATATACAGCAGAACTATCCAGTCACAGATTACATGCATCAGTCATCCCAATAGCTTCGCTTCCAACATCGGGGGGAAATGAAACCATCACAGGGAAAAGCAATAATCTGAGGTTGCAGCAAATGTTTTGCTCTAAATACAGAAGAACTTTCTTGCCATGTACACTAATCCCTTCTTTGAAAGGAGGAGGAATATTCTGCCAAGGTGTGTTACCCTCCTCCACCCCTGGGTCATTTTTCAGGTGTTTCTAACCCTGCACAAAGAGCATCTGCCAGCAAGATAGTTTAAAAGCATAATGCAGTTATTTATTGGCTGATGCACACAGAGATATCTAGGACTTAACAAGCTCCCAGACTAGGGGCTAATACGCACTCTGGCATGATAAGGCACCAGAGTCTCCACTGGCCAGGCAGGCACCAGCCTGGAGGGGAAGGGCCAGTTTCCACTGCCCCCAAAACAGATCCTTTTTCACTGACCCTGCTTTTCCCTCCAGGGTTTTATAACATTTCATGCTGATGTTCTTCCGCTTGAAAACTGGAGCTTCTAATCATTCACTCCCAACAATCCTACTCTATTCACAGTTTTTCCTTTCTTATCTTGCATACCTCTACTCCACAGAGTTCCTCTCAACTCAGAAATTTCCTTGGAGGTCTGAGCCAAGGTTATGAAGCTATGTATTATCCATTCTGGGTCTTCAGAGGCAGCCAAACCCTGTGGAGAGTGAGGAGGCTGCTGCACAAGGGATCACACAGAGGTGAGCATAGGTGCCATTCAGTTCATGACCAAAGACAGCAGCAAAAGCCAAAAAGGCTTTTAAAACTGCACGGATTTCCAAAGTGACCTCAATTTCCTACCATCCAAATCTTCAAAACAGCCAACCCTATACAGCACTCCACATTGCTATCATCCATCCTTGCACCCGCACTGAATCTCATTCTGAGTCAGAGAAAAGGCTTGCCCAAACCCTGGATTTTAGCATAGCACATCTCTTACTGGATTCTATTATTTCTGTTTCAAATAGAGTCATTTGCAGTACAGCACTGGAGATTAAAGTCTGTATAGGAAAACATGCTTCATTCCTTTCACTTCAGAGAAAATACAGAGAAAATATTTTTGTTCTCTACCTCCCATATTGAAAAGAAAGATAGTTTGAAAGTAGTTACAGCTTTCATCTTTCCACCTTTTTTACCTCTAATAGAAAGCAGGGACAGGAAAAAATGGAAATTCTTTTTTTTTATTTTTTTGGCAGAGTTCTCAGTCATCTCTGAGAGACAGCTACATATCTGGTGTTTCTGCAAGCAGCAAAAACATGTCACTGTATTTCTGATTAAAAATATTCCAGATAGCTGTTTATTATCATCTAGTTAGTTCTACAGTGCCGACTCCTGAAAATGCATTTTAGCCTGACCATGAGTTTAGTATAGGGGAGTTGACTGGACCACATTTCCCAAATAAGTTTAAAACAATCATGTTAATTCCATTAGGTAATTTCCACGCTGATTCACCATGGCCAATACAGGTGAAAAATGAGCAGTCCATCCCAGATGTACTTGTTTGTCTAAATTTGAGTGTCGGAATGCTGTCCAGAGACTGGGGGAAATTCATGCAGCTATTGTGTAGTTAAATTATGCTCACTAGACACGAGGCAATTTTGCTTGTTTGCAGGAGTATCTAAGACCCCAAAATGAACTTCTACAACAGACCAATTAATTTTCTATACCTTACCCTTTCCCAGTTTTAGCAAATGCCAGACACTTCAGACAAAGACAATTGTGCAGATAATACTTACCCACAGGAAGACAGTGACTTTAGTTCATGTGTTTAGCTCTTTTTATAGGCAATCAAATAATTATTGTATTACACTTTATTTTAGGTACACCCAGTTAGGGCTGGTTTAGACATGAGTAAATGTTTATTGACTAAATCAATAGTCTTATCCACGTTACAGAGCACATAAAATAGTTACAAGAATAAAATCAGTTGTTACATTAACCACTTGCAAAGAATGCTCAAGCTAAGCTTTAAACAAATATTGCCTCATTAGATTATATTCTAGAAATACAATATTTCTAGAAAGAAATAGACAAGGAAGCAATTTTTTTTAGAAAAACTTAGTCTTCCATTTCCTTTCCACACTTCAGATTAATTAGAATTTACCACTAAAAGATCCAGACAGTACAATTAAGTTTTACAGCAACTATATTAAGCTTTTTAAAAATTGAGCTTTGACTTCCCCATAAATCCCAGGGTTTCTTACAATCAAATTAACTTTGTCATCTGAAATAACAGAATGAGATACATAATATGCCACACACTGTCTGGTACAGGAATCCAGCTAATCAAGAGGGTCACCTAGCATATTGCTTCTTCAAAAATACGGGAGCAGTAAAAAATACAGCACTATTCTATTTCCATATCTCTAGAAACGCCTCTCTACTGAGAATATACACCCATAAAAGTTATTTTATGTGCCTTCTCCATGGCATCACTGTGGAGATAGAGCAGAATCAACATTTAATGACAAATAAGGTGTAGAGTGAATTTTGTGTCTTGTGCCCTTCCAGTTGTAGCATGTCCATGAAATGGCCAAGCTGCTTCCAGGTCTATTAGGTGTTAAAGAGAATGTAAATAATTTCCCTCCTCTGATGTCCTATTCTGAACTCATTGCCAAAAGCCTGCATTACATTTTTAGTAGAGAGTTCTGCTCTTCATGAACACAAATGCTATACTACCACAGTATTTCACAGACAATATCCAAATTAATAACTCATTAACAGAATTATTTTAACAACTTAGAAATTTATTTGGCTGAGCTATTTTTCTGAGAGAGTCTTTTGGTTAAACCCTGGCTTATTGACCAGACCAGATGAGAAAATCTCATTGCTTCTGCTTAGTACTTATTGGGCTACAACCTCTCTGAAATCAATTCATGAGGGGGCTGGAGTGTATACTGGCCTTTATAGCAGAAAATTAATTAAGAATTTTCTTTAAGTGTCCATGAGAAAATTCATTAACCCAAAACAATGAGTCCAAGGCAGCCAATAGGATGCACTGTAAGTTCAGTTAAAGGCCACTTCCCTTTGGGAATTCGGTGACTTCATCTAGTGCTAAAAGTATTTGCATTTTCCTCCACAAATAAAGCAAGAAAAATCAGATATTTCAATAAAAATGTGACCAAAAAAAGATTGTGGGGTTAGTATTGCCCCAAACAACATTAATCACTTCTAAACATGACAGCTAGAGCAGCTTCTTTGTCTGATGAGGAATTGCACACCTCACAGCAGAGTAATCTACCGTCCAGGTTAAATTATGTAGAATTAGAGAGCTTGGGGATGAATACTCTCCTGTTATTCAATTAATGTTTTCTATTGATTAAGCTATTCAGTTAATATTAGCTTAGGCATAAAGAAGTGTGAATGTATATTTTATTAGGCATGATATACCTGTGCTGACCTGCTCATCTCAAGCGACTGTGAGGCCTGTCTCAGTATGCCCAGAAATAAAACTTTAAGCTTCTGAACAAATGTGCAAACATTGTAAAGTGACTCCTGCAGTGAGTTCTGCAACCTTGAAACAAAGCAATGGTTCTGGATTAGAAAAAAAGTAAACAGGGCTTCAGAGAGACAGTCTGCATGTTGAACAATCTCCAGGAAAACAATCAGGTGTTCTAAGGGCTATTTAGGCCCTATTTAAGCATTTAAATTTTTGATCTGGTTATCTGGTTGGTTTCTTGTCTTTGTTTTGTTTTGGGTTTTATTTTGAGAGGGGGACTGGAGAACTGTTGGTTGTTTGCTGATTTTTTATTTTTAATTACTGTGTTACATGTATTCTTGTGACATTATGCATGGAATTTTCTAGTAAGCCAAGTGAATAATTTCCAAAATGTTGGCACTGTGCAATCTCACATGTACCATGCTTTTGTCCAAACACCCCACTCATCTCTCTTTCCAGGTACTTTTATTTTTTCTTCAGGTTATCAGAAAATAAGCACTCAAATCATCTATTCTTTGAGCATTTGCTGTACACACTTCAGAAAAAACTACTTATTGAAGCTTGTTTTGCTTCCATTTGCAAAACAAATGATACCAGGGAAGAGCAAGTGCAGGTTAGTTGCCTAAGAGCTGTTAATGTAGATTTTTCAAAAAGTTCTTACTAAAGGAGGTTTTCTTGCAATTTGAATGCTAAATATTTTGAAGGCAGACTGCTGCAAAGAAACTTCCAAAGCTGATGGTGGGCGAGTGAAGTGCTGGTAAAATAGCAGAGATTCAGTGTGTTTTACTCCTCACAATGACATTACAATTCAAATACCTGACTGTGGTATGCAGAAATATTTGCCCATTTCCATAATTTTGAGCACAGCTTGACCCAGGCAGCTCCCATTCTAAGACAATATCTGCAGCACACACTGATAATTGGTATTAATTTTAAAGAAAAAAATGTACTCCAATTTCTGTTTTGACTAATAAAATATAGAATATATGCATATCTATTTTCATTCACATTAGTATGAGTATTTGACACTGCACACATTATGGACCATTTTAAAAAGTTAATATCTATCACCTGGTGAAATTATAATTATCTTACGGCATCCGACATATCTTGCATGCTTTGCAGTAGTTTTTTCATTTCTGTAGCATCTGCAATGGATGGAAATATGCTATCACCAATACTGCATCTTCAAAAGAGCCATAAACAGGCAGTTAGGAACTCAATGAAAGATTGTATCACTTTCTAGTGGGCAGAATGCTTAACTCCATTATTGTCAGAGGATGGTTAAATCTTCCTACATAACATTTCAAAGGCATTGCATATACTACCTTGAGGCTCAATATATCTTTATTTTTCCATGCTCCAAAATTTGCAAAAAAAATTTTTTGGGATAGCCTGTTGGTGAAATGACTTTGTTGTGCTATACTAATGTCTAACTCAGTTTGTGGAAATAAAAGTGATTAAAACATATCCAGTCAGGTGGGGGTTGTGTAGAAAACAACTGTAAAACAAGTCTTGATTGTAAACTTCAGAGGCTTTTGCTGAACTACAGCAGGAAAGTGAGAGACTATGCGAACCAGCCAATTGGAACTGAGAAAGGAATAAGATACATTCATTTTCAGTCAGGTCCCTATTGTGGCAACATCTTGTTACTTTAATATTTCACCTGAATGATAACATCGCCAAGCTGACACTGAAAAGGATGAATTTGATCCCTAGTGTAGCATCTAGCTAGATCCATCTAGCCAGCACATTTCAAAACCATTTCTGATTATTTGGTTGTTCAGTTTATTTCCACATCTCTAATGTCACACAGATGCTACACTAGTATCACAGAAATTACTGAATGCTTTCAGCAGTATCTCCAGGATTTATCACATGCTCAGACTGAATGTTAGACTGAAATGAAAAAGCAGATCACATCTGTACGTACCAGACTGAAAAGGTAGAAAGTTTGCTGTTAAGAAAGCCTAAGTTTTCTGACACAAAAAGAAACCACCAAAAAACCCAACCCAAAAACAAAACAAAGCAAAACAAAACCAAAACAACACAACAACAACAACAAAACCAAAACAAAAAAAGGCAAAACAAAAAAAAAATTTACATTCAATACTTGCTTTTTTGTGGGGGATAGAAATGTTTAGTATATCCACTGTCTTTCTTCTCTTGCCATCAGTGAAGGATCAACTTCTAAGAAACATTGAGACACTGACTGTACGGTCCTGCTTAAAAGCAGAAACAGACTAAATCCATTTCTGTTCTCAGACTGACTTCCACTAGTTGTGAGGTCTTCCCAGTAAGGTTACTGAAATAAACTGTGTTCAGGCTTTTCATTCACAGAGTTCTTCAAGCTTATGTTGAGATGGACTGGATATTGTGTTGGCTAAGATGCTACTGCTTGATTCACAGTTGTTAGAATTTTTCTTTTTATAAGTAAAGGTTTAATACTTGCCAAGTGTACTAGGTTTGTCTGGGATGTAGTTCTTTTTCTCATAGCAGTCCATATGGCACTTTTAATTTTAAATTTGTGACTATAACAGCCTTGATAACACCTCAAAGCCTTAGCTATTGCAGGGCTAATATTGATTCTCACACAGCATCAAGGCCACCTGTTTCTCACCCTGCCCACACAGAGAGCAGGCTAGTGGTGGGGAAGAGGTTGGGTGGGGACAGAGCTGGGAGAGCTGAGCTAAATTGACCAAAGTTATTCCATGCTCTGTGATGTGTCATCCAGCAATGAAATGGGGGAAGTGAGCGAGCAGCTGGTGGGTGCTTAGCTCTGGCTGGGGTCAAACCCACTGCCAAGGCCCTGAATCTTTGCCCTGTATTATGTATCCCTGCATTTCAGCAGAGATGTTTACCAGGAAGATCTTATCCTTTGATTACGTTATACCCTACCCAAAACCCTGAAATTCTCAATTATGTAGTGGTAGACATATCACTTTGCACATTAAGACCAGAAATGAAAAAGACAGGGAAATGAACAGGAAGGTGATATACACATGGACTAGATACCTAATACTGTCTAAGAGAAATTCTACCGTCCCTAAAGCTACTGACAACATTCAAATGGAGTTGAAAGAAGCCAGCATTTCAGCTATGAAAATTCCCATCATTCTTATAATTCTATTCCAATACTATTAGAAGCAGACAAATAGGGTGGAAATGTCATGTGTATTAATGCTAATTTCTGTGTCCTGGAAAAGTGAGAGCAAGTAATTGTCTTGATTTCCGAGATGCATAGTAGCCTTGGCAATATTGGGATTTAGTAGTAAATTGCCTGACATATGAAAGGACACAGAAAAGTATCTAATCAAGGCATCGGCATACAAAACAAAACTAGCAACAAAATAGGACGTTTTCATGTTGCATTTAAGTAGTATTATGTAAGTATTGTATAAGTAGGTCTTGGTGGCAGCTAAAATACTGTAAGCAATTTTCTTTGTGGAGATAGGGCTTCATTCAGCCTGCCCATTTTCCCCATGATTTTTCTGGGTTTATAACTGGAGGTGCACAAATTACTGTGCTGCAAAGGTAGTGATAGTTTCAGGGCAAGGTTTCTTTAGTTTATTATTTATAGTTTGCACTGTGGGCCAGGAGAGAGAAGGAAAAAGGGAACTTGCATACTAAAATCAATACAAATAATAATAGCCTCTTACAAGACAAGCCTCAGGGGCTGAATATCTCTGGGTTCCTTTTTTTACATAAATGATCTCAGTGGATTATTGTTTCAATGTTTTGTGCTGTCAGTCACAGTCAGCCACCAGCTCTCTTTTTTGGTCCCAGGGAAATCTTCTTACTTCTGTGTGCCAAAATAAAACAAAATTGCATAGCAGCAGGTAGCCCATGGTAGCTTTCCTGAATGTCTTCAGCAGAACTGTACTACAACAGAAGCAGTAATCCATGCTGTTCATGGCTCTTTTTCAGACACATATCCTGTCAGTCAATGCTGAAGTGGCCAAATGTGTTTCCATATTATAGCTAAAATTTCTCATTGCAGAGCAGCTTGGGGCTGGGGCTCAATTATTTGCCTTGTTTTATTTTCACTTATTTTTAGCAAGAAAAGCACCCTACAAACTAAAAAATATTCATTTGGGTCTCAAGAACATTCATATTGGATAACTTTGCTGTCAGTTTAATAGGAATGTGCACTAGGATTCTGGGTATGATATTAGGTAAATCGAAGACATTCAGGTATCTCAGTATTTTCAATATGTGTGTTTAACATTTCTTGGTGCCGATATTTTTCTATACATTTCTTTTTCCAAAGCAACACACTTACTTCTGTTATTCTACTTACTACTGTATTATGTACAGAGAACAACAATTTTTCATAATTCTTTTGGCATAATCATACTAGATTTTTCCTTATTAGTCATCTTCGTGTATCTACATAAATATTCAGTGAAAATACATTTAAATTGTTTTTTGAATGTTTATACCTTTTATAATTGTGTAATTATTTTCAGAGAGTACGTCTTCCATAAAATGAATTATATATCTTTTTAAAAAATAGATTATTATGATCCTGTTTAATAAATTATTCAGTGGTTATAGAGAACATATTACAGTCTCTGAATTTCTGCATTTTTATTTTAACATGCTACTAAAACAATAGCATTTTTTTAGCTTGTACTAAAACATAGACATATTTTTCATTTAATATTTTTTGATTTTTTTGTTCCCTTTAACACTCAGAAAACTTTTAAGATCATAGGAGGGAAATTAATTAAGATGTCTGCATTTCCTGGATCTTAGAAAGAAGGTGAGAAATTGGCATTTGACTCATTTTTGACAAGTAAAAAGGTTTTTTCTCTCCAGGGATCTTTTCCTGGTAACTATTCAGCTTATTGCAGATATTTGGAGTCATATGAAATGGTGACAGTTTTACAAAACTCTCTAAAAAGAAATGGACAGAAAGTAGAGATTTGACCAACATGAGAAAGATGCTGAAAGACAATTGAAAAACCCCAGTCTTAGTGTATCATCCACCTGTGTGTATCCACACAATATGAATTTTTTAAGGCTGCATCAGCTGGTGAAGCACTGGAATATGCTGTCAGAAGCTACACAGTGAAACTAAAAAGTAGGCAATGAACCAGCATATCAAAGACAATTTGGTACTTTTGCCTAGCTCTTCAAAGGTATACTAATGCCAATGGAATTTGCAAGCAGTACTTAAAAATAAAACCAAAAGTATTAAAGCAACAGAGATCCTGAACACGTTTCAGGCACAAAGGATAGGAATAGAGGAATTCTAGCCCTTAATGTTGGAGTATTTAAAGGTCGCTGTTTTCCTTTCTTTCTTATAATAGTCTCACATAGTGCTAGGAAATGAAATTTTAAAAAAGAACATTCTTGTAATAACTGTGTGGCCAAATCTCGGCTGATTGATGCTTATGTCCAGCATCTGATTTGAAGAAATGCATGTGACTGGAAACCTATGATGCTTTTTCTGTCTACATTATTGTCATAACTCTTTATGCAGAGTTTATTTTTCCTTGGTATTTGCTGTCTCTTCCATTTACTGAAATGTTTTTTCTTGTGTACACTATTCTATGCAACATTTGGTAGTCTTGTCAGACTTTCTAGATTGTTTATTCTAATCACAATTACTGATGTCACAAACCTTTTCTCTGCAGCACCGTTTGTATTTTATGGTTGTACATTTTGCCAAATAATTAATACTATGTATTTCTTTGCATTTATGAGATATCTAGTTTGTGATGCACTGCACAATATTTTGGAAGTTGTAAGTGCAGGCCAGTTGAAAGCAAATGCTGTTTTTCTCTGACTTAATGGTAATTTTAAAACCAGAAAAAATGGCATTAATTTTGTGATATTTTCAGCCAAGCTAAAACTAATGAATGTTTCTCTAACTTAATTGAAGTGTGAGTTAATTGCCTTTCTTTTAATTTAAAACCTCTACTTACATCTTTACTATAATAAAGATTTTATTCCAGTGTTTTTAGTCTTTAAAAAAATACTAAATTATCTTGTCCAAGGATCAGAATACACACTGTCAAAATCTTTTCTATTACAGTGGTATTGCTGTTTTTTTTTTTTTTTGTACTTACTTTAATTTTTTAATTTTGTTTATACTCTCACCAGTAAATTGGTATAATTATATCTTCTCACATTGTCATCTCATTTTCTAAATGTGTTACACTTCAAACTTTGTCAGATGGGAATTTAGGAACAAGACAGGCACAAGAACAGATCCAGCCACCTGACTGAGAAGTCCTCTCTAAGAATGGTGAAGCTGAAGTTTATAGTTTTTCACACGCACAGACATTTACACACATGATCCATACAGAAACACTCTCCCACTAGTCAAGGCCTTCACTCTGTGCCCAGCACCATGGAAGCGTCTATAGATGTATCTCAGACACCCAGAGGTGTTTGAATTATGTGTTCTTTTCAGCTTAGATGACTGGCATGAGTTCCCACCGGCCCTGTTGGTCACATCACCCCAGGAGAGTCCCTTGGATACCTGCCAGGTTCAAAGCCAACTCGCTCTTGTTACTTAGGTTGGCATCACCTGCTGGATTCCTGCCTCAAACACATCATAGGGAAGCAGTTGTCAAATGTTCACCTGCCCTTCATTTCCCCCCACCCTGTATATAACTAAACCACTAGAATTGAGCAGGTGTAGCCGAGGGCTTTTGAACAATCCTCCCCATGACCGCAGAATTTGGGTTGATTTCCTAGAGCATACCATAAGAATCACTTGATGAGTGAAGAGGTGAAGTTTTCCCTATGGAAACGCTCTTCCTGCCAAACCAGGAAGAAATCTGAATAATTTGAATTCATATAACTATCGGCCTTGGGATTTAATGGCTTTGCATTCTTCAAGGCCAAGAACAATGCATCCCCTCTTCTCCACCAGTCATTGGTAACTTTTGCAAATAGTGTAAAGCTGGATATGTTTTACCCCCACTTTGGCAGAGCACCCTGCTACAGAAGGAAAGAAACTCTTTAATTTAAACGTGATCTAGTTTCAGAATCAACAAGATTTTTTCCATTTTCAGTAGTCAGTGAATGTAAAACGTATCTAGGACCTATCATACTCTTGGTGACAATACAAAAGATAAACCTCTGCCAACGAACATTCTACAAGAGGAAAGGGGCAAATTTGTTTTTCAGAGACTGCACATTAAAATGCAAAAGTATGCAAAGTATGCATATGTAAAGCCGGATGCAAAACATTTTTATTGTCTTCTCTTGAAGACTTTTAGATTTGAGTCTTTCTAGTTTTCCAGAGGCAGACAGATAGTAGGACGGGAACACTTTAAATGAGGCCTCTCAGTAATCTCACGCAGCTAGTTCTCTTACACTGTTTTTGTGCAGCTAACACATGCATGGAACTGAAAATGAAGCTGTCTCTTCAGCCCCCTTTTTGCCTGAGATCTAAAACACTCCTTACCACTAATTGAGTGAGTAGCATTTTCATTTAGTCAGTACTACCTGTTTAGAAAAGTAAACAAATACTGAACAAACTGCCTCCATGAGGTTGTGCCTTTTAACAGGCCTGCCTGCATGCTTTCCCCTTGGCTCACTACTTCTGTCCTACTTTTTCCTCAGTGAATTATTTCAGATAAGATTATAAACCCTTAAAGAATTTATCTTCATTTGTACAACACATCTAATACAATGAATCTCTAACCCTAACTACAGATTTTTATTATTTATATATAAAACAATAGCTTTACATTTATGAATTGAGTTTAACTAACCAAAGCAGCTTAGCACTCTCTCTGTATAGAGCATCTCTTTATTTTCACTCAGTTTTCATAATCCTTAAAGCAAGCCTTATAGCATGTGGGAGCAAAGTTAAAAAAGAAGAAAAAGTAATGAAAGAAACCTCACCTGAGTTATCCTAAGTTGACGTTATTATAGTTACCTGTGATTATAAAGAGCTGACTGTAAAAAGACAGGATAGTGTACCGTAAGTTCCATTATGAATGCAATTCTAAATTCTTAGTGTTTGGATCCTGTGTGCTGAGGGAAATACTCTGTGCCTCAGAGCTGCCAGTGTCTGGCCCTAGGTCTGATTCACACTTCTGAACTGTGGCATATGAGACTTTTATACCATTCACCTTGCTGGTTTTTTTTAAACACTATACCTCCAAAACCCATTTTTAAGTTTTCTTTAAGATTGCCTCCTAATTTTTACTTTCATATAAAAATTTTCCATGCCAGACACTAAAAATTATACTTAAAAATGCATAAACAAGGAAAACCTTTGTCTAATCATTGTATCATATGAATATTTTAATATAAATGCATGTATTAGAAATTAAAAAATTAAAATCTACATTGAATAAGTAGTGCAATAATACTCTTTTGATCTCACTTAAAAAAAAGCAAACCAAACAAATCAAAACAAAAACAGAAGCCTTAGAATATGACTCTAAGGTGGAATGACTGGATAAAATGTCACTTATCATGAGTTGGAACACTGCTAACAAACAAATGTGGAACAATTCTTTCTCGTGCATCTCTGCCTTTGCAAGCTGCTGTATGCGCAGGAAGATTAATGCTAGAAACAGGAGCTGGAATTTATAACTCTTAAAATAATAATGATAAAAAAATGCTAAATCAGCCATTGAAACTGTTGTTTTGTGCTTCTGTGCAGTCTGTTTCTCAGCCTTGCAAACTTTGAAGTTCATCCATGATCTTGTTAGAAAGCTGCAGACTTGCTATTGACAACTGCTTTTTAAACTCCTTCCAAGAATTCCTTAGCGCACTTTTATGACATTCTGTGTAACACATGGAACTAAGGGAAGATAAATTGCAATAATGAACCACTTTATTTCCCATGTGCATTTTTTTCTGCACTGCTGTTTTTTCCCCTTTAGCACAGTTTATTTGTTGTAAGAAGTGTAGTCTTATTTGAGCATCATATAAACCATATAAAGCACATTCTATTTCATGATAAAAATTCAAAATCAGTAATTTGTTGGAAAATTCTTCTCATTTATTAGCTGTTACTTCATTCTGATAATTTCTAAGCAATGGTGATCTAAAATTTAAGTCTTCGAATTTTAATTCATAACACAGTAGTAAGCATGCAAAATATTCTAACAAATCACATTTAGCAAAATCTTTATAGTTTATTAAGCCATAGTCTTAAGATTAACAGTCTCTGTGGCTAACCTTCATTTGGGAGTATTGTTTCTGTGATCCCCACCCCTTTTATCATTCAAATTACAACAGGCAATATTTAGGGATGTGTGTGTGCAGCTTTCCTTGAGGTTTAAAACATAATGAAATTTTAAAAAAATACTCCAGCATAATTGACAGTTATATTTACTCATATTACAGACAATTTATTTTTAAAAAATTCACTACAAATATTTTTCTGCTATCTGTAATAAAATATTTATAATCTATTTATAATTTTAAAATATAAAATACTTTCCCTTCACACATTAATGGTGCAACTTTGAGAGTTTATTGATGGTGACGATAGGGTTGAACACATATGGGGAAGAATCAGGCAAGTCTAGCAAGGCAAGCATCATGGTGGGAGTCTGTTACAGACCACCCAGACAGGACAAAGAGGAAGATGAAACTTTCTTTAAGCAGCTGGAACCTCTAGGCCTTGATCTCACGGGAGATTTCAACTTACCAGGTGTCTGCTGGAAATACAAGATTGCAGAGTTGAAGAGTCTAGAAGGTTTCTGGAGCATATGGAAGAGAACTGCCTGACACAGCTGGTGAGGGAACCAACCAGGCAAGGTGCCCACTGGACCTGCTGTTTGTCAGCAGAAAAGAGCTGGAGGGAAATGTGGTGGTTTGAGGACACGCTGGTCGTGGAATGATACAGCTTTTGATCTTTGGAAGAGGGGCTCAGCAGCCTTGGACTGCCAGGGAACAGACTTTGGTCCATTTAGGACCCTGGCTGACAGAATGCTTTGGGAGGTATTCCTGAAGGGCAAAGGAGTCCAGGAAGGCTGGGCCCCTTTTGAGAGGGACATCTTACAGGCACAGGATGGGGCCTTTCCCACGTGCAGAATGACAGGCCAGTCAGAAAGGTCAGTCTGGGAGAACAGAGAGCTTTGCCTGGAACCTGGGGCAAGAAAGGACAGTTTATGTCCCCAGGTTCCAGGCGACTCAGGAGGCCTACAGCAATGTCACGAGGTTATGCAGGGAAAAAAAGATGGGTTGCTACCTGTTCAGTGTATGAGATTTCAGAAGGAAAAAAGAATTTTTTAAAAAATAGCCAAATGACAATCAAATTTGCTTATAAACCACCCTAATGAGCATAATGTAAAAATTATTTTAGACAAATTAAATATGGAGTAAAATATGCCATTTTTCAAATGTAACGTTAATCGGGATTTTATGGCTAGAACTTCCAACTTACATTAAATGTTTCAAGCACTCTTATAGCAAGAGGTCATTCAGCTGGATAATCAACCAGTAACAATCTTTAAGCATTCTCTTGTCATGATAGTATGCAGGCCTATTAAGTCAGAAACGCTATTTTCTCATTGAAATTTATTCCATTTCCTGAAACACTGTTCTTCTCTTACTTGTTTTTCTTCTGTTTTCTTACATTTATAAGCATCAGTTTGTTTTTCCTACAGTCACTTTCTCATTTACAGAACAAAAACTGTTGTCCGTGCTCTGTCCATTGTGCCATTTCTGTCTATTACTCAGATATGCAAAATGAAGATAAATTGTCCCCATTTCAGAATGGCTTGATTTTTAAGAGCTTAGCTGGTTTTTGTTAGAAACTTAACTTTTGATCATTAATTATTAATAAAATTCTGTAAATAGCCTATAAATTATCAATGCGATCAATAAATACTTACAGGTATTTTAGGAGAAAAGTTGAGCTTCCCTTAATGAGAGTAAAACTCTGGGAGGTAACTTATAGCCTCTATTAGACAGGGAGTACAAAGTGATCTAGCTCAGAGCACTGATAAATTATGATTTTTGACAGTATTTTTACTAAAATATTATCCCTTTAAAAGTTTATGGCAAGTAAGATTGCTTAGCATATCAAGACACTGTTTATCCTCAATACATTCATGGAGGCTACTTGAAGGACACTTTCAGTTCATGGTCCTGTATACATAATACAGCCTCTTATTGTTGACAGAGTCCAGAGCCCTGCGAGTATTTCACAGTGCATTATTTTTTAGAACCAATAAATTACTTATCTGAACTATCCAAGTATAAACATGATGACTTTTTTTCAGGCTTGACTATGTTACTATTACAATGAATTATGGATTTCAGTGGTTATCTGGTTTTGATGCGTTGCAATAAATCATGATCATTTATGATTGGTTCTGAACTTCATACAGTTTTTTTTTTTCATATAGTCTGTCCTACCCTTGTAGGCTCCTCAGAGTTATACTTTTAAAGATATCAGACAATTTCAAGAGAGCACTAGATTGATTTAATTTTTTTAAACAAGTTTAAATATATTTTCAGACTTCTATTTCATATACAATTATATAAGCTCCACAAATAAAGAGTGAACTCAAAATTCCTAAGTATTTGTTAAAGGACAGAAGACAGATATTTAAAATATAAAAATTTTTTAAAGCCAAAATGCTCCAGTTACACAGACTAAATTAGCAGCTATTAGCAGATGATTCATCTAACATTAAAAAATTAAATTAAAAAACAAAAAAAGAAACAACAAAACAAAAAAAAAGGCAAGACATCTTTAGGCCATACGTGAGGTATGTGAGTGCAGCTATACTCCATACCACAAACATACCCCAGAGGGGAAAAAAAAATCTTCCTAATCTCACCTTCTTTAATGCAGTCTGTCATGTTTTCTATATCCTCTTATCTAGAAACGGCATTTTTGCATTAGGAGTTCAGCCAGTTCCTCGGTGGCACTAAGATTTTACTCTAACTCCCTTTTACTGTGATTAATTATTCCCCTATTCTATTCTCTAACTCTGAATTTGTAATTTTTTTTTTTACTTTTTTTTTTCTCCTGATCATATATATTATTTCTGTCTGGAGAATGTATCTTTCTTCACTTTCATTTCTTCTAATTTCTCTACACTCTCCTACATCATACTGCAGCTTGTTATGTATTACGTATTACTACTGGGCTAGGCACTTCCCTCACCAGGACACCTAAGTTAGATTTAAGGGATATATGAGATCAGTACATTTGATGAAAGAAGATTTTTTTTATATCAGTTCAACACTTAAGGACTTATAATAAAAAAGAATAGAAAGCATTAAATAATTTTTTTAAAGAACTAGAAGAAAATAATTAATTTTCCACACCCCCAGATTGAGCAAATTCCTGAATGGATTTGAAGTTCCCTAGGACACATGGGACACTTAGTTCCTAGGGAAGCCTTTGCACAGGTCATAACAAAACAGTTTTCTCCTTGTCTGTCATCTCAGAATTTGCAATAAGAATCACTTATTTTCAGAACCACTGGTACCCAACTCACACGTTTTGATGCCCTTCTTGTCAGAGAGTGCTGGGAGACTCAGTTGGCATGATGTTGCTGCATGCATCTGTGTTCAGCACAGGTAATTGCAATGAGCACAGATTTAGCAGTTTCTCAGCTACAGTTTGCACTGCTTTACCTCTACTGCACGTTAATATAAGGTTGTAGCAAGTTAGGGGTCAGATTTTTTTCCTAAATAAAAAGTTATAGGACAAGAAAAGTGGTCTTCAGCTGATCAAGGAGTTCAGATATTCAGATTGTTTGTTAAGAAAAATTTCTTCACCAAAAGTGGTGTTAAGCAGAGGAGCAGGGTGCCCAGGGAAGTGGGAAAGTCACCATGGCTGAAGGTATTTAAAGGACGTGTAGATGTAGGACTTGGGCACTTAGGTTAATAGTTGGATTCAGTGATCTTAGAAGACTTTTTCAACCTTGATGAGTCTATGAATCTGTGATTCCTTACTCAGTGAATCTCAGCTTCTTTAACGTTTCCTTAATATGACTGCCCTAATAATCAGGGTCAGGTTTATACACTCCAGAAAATGTGTAGGTTGTTCATCTGCCCAGATTCTACATCAAAGGCACAGAAGGGAAATATGAGTCTCCTAAATGCTTTCCGTATACAGGCTTTTTTTTTTTTCCACTACTACTTAGTTTGGTGCAAGATTTCATGTGGGTATCATTCTGAATTTTTAATTATACTGTAATTTAAAGTTGCATTCAATGTATTGTTTCACAGTAGCAGAAGTAGCAATCCACAGTCCTCAACTCTTTTTAGCCCTCCTATCCTTAAATTATTCGCTAGCCATTATTAAAAAAAAAAAGAGTTTATTTTATTAAAGAATCTCGGGGAAAAACCTCAAGGAAAAACAGGAATTACTTTAAAGTTCATCTCAAAAATCCAGCTAGGTCAGAAATAGATGCTGAACAACAAATGCCTATTTGTCTTAGCTACACATCAGCTGTTTTTCTTTAATATTCTGTTATATAAGAGGAATGCTCCTCTATATTGCCTCTAACCTTAACTTTCCTTAATTTTGTAAGGTAGTGACACTGCTTGACCACTTCCCCCTGTAACCAAGCAAAGGATGACTCTTACTAGCACAGAACAGAATATCAGTCCTGCTACACACCATTCTCAGCTGGGAGTGACAAATAGCATGAGGAAAATAAGCATGTGCAGAGCTCACACTCATTTGAGCTGCAACGTAGAAATATAAAAGACCATTTTCTACCTGGAGCATATTTCCTGGCAGCATAGGCAAAGTAGCAGCACAACTGAGCAATTACATCCTCTATTCTGACACATTCCACAGCTGAATACCTAGCGCAAAACCAAAGAGAAAACAAAACATACTGCAAGGGAAACTCATCCAAGCAGACCCCGACCTCAGCAGAAAGACATCACATCGTACTGACCACTGCCTCCAACCTGCCACTGCTGCCTGACTGCAGTGTTTGTGGTGTTAAACCATCTGGCTGCAGGGAATAAGCTCCTCTGAGAGACAGTGAAGGCTGTGAGCTCCTGCTTCCCAGTCAGCCTGGGGTTTGCTCCTTCCCAGCTGGAACACAGGACGCGCCAGAGACCCAGCTGGGACGGATCAGACATAGGCTAAGAAGCCAAGTCAAACACACTCGGTGGGAGTGGAGGAATCTACTGTAATTATTGGGGAACTATTCAGCCTTTAACCTGTGTAGGATTGAAGTCTGTCCATGGTTAAAGCCTGAGGAATTTAGTGTTTATTTTAAAGTTGTAAGTGCATGAACAGTTCTTGAACAGTTTAGGTGTGGCTTAGATAATTCTATGATGTTTTCTCTTACAGAATCTGCAAAATATAAATTTCACTAACTTGTGTTGAACCAAGCTGGACCATTCTGTAATTGACAGTTCTTCACTCTGTTTCTTTAATGTGGATTAATTATTTCTCTATCTATTTTAAGAGTCCCCGGGATTTAACTCTGCATTGTCAGGCAGATATACCAAGCAGATGATTAGAAATGTTTGTTGTATTGATAAGGAATAATGTGCACTTTTTTATTCTCTCCATGATGCCATCACACTTATTGTAACTCATCATAAACCAATGGGTTTGTAAATAATAAACTTTCCAATAATCCAAATCTAGAAAGGTGTTTGGCTTCCATATTTAATTTAAAATATACTCTTAAACAGTTTACAGCACCCCTGTTTCTTCATCCATAAATAATAAACACTGCAACTATTTCCCCAAAGTAGCACTCAAGCATGTGACTTGCTTTGGCTCATTATTTTATTGCATTAAGTATTTAAAGCTGACAATAATATCTTGTCAATAATTTCTTAGAAAGTGGAGGTGGTATACAATGGTTTCTATTACCAAGAGCTCCATTTTCCTGCGTGAGCCTTCCTGATGTTTGTTGCCAAATAGGACAGCATCTGTACCTCTAACAGACTCCACCATGTTTTTCCATCAAAAATTGCTTGCAGCTTACATTTGAGATCCAGTATGGATTAAGAAAAAAACTAAAAGAAAATTTTCTATCATTCTGTTGGCCCTTGCTAAATATAGCACATGTAAATCATAATACTCCCTTTGGACAAACACATTAAATTATTTCAGTAAATTATTTCCGTTTCTGGCAACTATCGCAATACCTCAAATGAGAATTTAGTACTAGAAATGCTCGTGACCATGAGCTCTCACTTCACACAGTCCTAGAAGATGTTTGCTACCTACTGAATAAATACAGATAAAGAGATTTGCATTGTATGTATCATTTCAATGGTGCTTTGAATTTTTTGAGTGCTCTTGCTTGCTAGCAGGTAGCCTAAGGAATGTGAGTGTGCCAGGTCTACTTCATCTCCAGCTGCTGTATGCTTTTACCAGCTTTTCTTTTTCTCTGACCAGAAATTAAAAAAAAAAAAACAAAATCAACATCTTAATCCTACATGAGGGTATAGAATGCGTTGTGACGTTTACATAGTTATGGCACACATGCAAACAAATTAAAAAATCCACAACTAAATTAATTACTGGGTCAACATATCTTAAGGTCAGGAAGGGCCCTCTATGGTACTAGAGATTCACACTGAGAGCCAGGACCAAGATTTTATGTCCTTTATGTGCCTTCAAGAACTAAATGCAGTGTGAAAGGTTGTTTGTCCTACACTTAAAAAAGGTTTGCTCTTGCTTTTGGAAAAATGTCAAAACCTGAAAGCACACCTAAGCAGAGAAGCACAAACATGAGCCAGAACAGGGGCAGACTTACCTTCTGAGGATCTGTTAGATTTCAGTTCAAGTCTGTAACGTATGGCCAGTTCTTCAGTGGGCCAGGCTGATTTCAGGAATACATTCTCAATTGTGCCTGATGTGGAAGTTTAATTTATTTTTCAGACTGCTGCCCAAAAGTAATCTCATTTTGCATGAAGTAAAAAGATTATATCACATAAATCCTGGAAAAGATAAAGCGAAAAATATACAGCATGCTATAGACAATAAAATCTACTAATTTGTGCTGCTTTTATGTATTTGTAAAAGGCAAGAGTGATACTATTTATATATTATAAATATTCATTATATATGCATAAAAGGTTTATACCTGAACAAGCTCTAAACAATATTCCAGAAATGCAGGTATAATAAAAAAACCCTTTATTAAACCTCTAGAAGGAGTTTAAAAGAAGTCTGAAAACTCAAACGTTGCTGAAGACATTAATTCCAGTTGTTAAAGTCATAGCCCTGAGTCTCTGGGTGAAGTCTTTCCAACTCACTAGTCCATGCCTGCCCCTACACAGACAAAAAGCTTCTTGATGATATATTCTGAAGTGCTAAAGCTAAGAATAAATATCATATGCTCTTTTCAAACCTTTATGGCTGAGAGCTTCTTGCTTAGTTTCTACTCAGCTCTCTTAGTGGCTTCCATGGAAATTAGTTCAAGTAGGGTGAGTAAAGGACCAGGCAACAATTTCAGAATAAATAACAGCTCTCATTGCTGAATGGCAATGATACATTATAAACAAAAGCACAGGCTCCTTGTCCCTGAGTCCTTCAGTGGTTCATGAAATAGAAAATGTTTTGCAAATGAGCAGAGAAAAACAGGCACAAGCAGGGGAAGAAATATAAATGACTTTATTAGAAAGCTACGGACACATTGCAGTATGCCAGCAGCACAGCAAGTGAAGTTATGTAATTCTGCTTATTTTCTGTTACCAACACCAAGATGTATCAGAACATGATTCTACCTTCAAGCTATTCTTCATAATCAGAAAACATTTCAAGAACTTTGGTGTTTTTTTTACACCAATGACAGATGAAATCCTAGAGATACTGGAAAAACTGAATTTTCAGGGTCAAGTTATCTGCCTGCCTTTAACACTGCACACATCTTCATACAGGAAAATACAGTAGTGGCTTCCACATTTGCAGCCATTTTTCTTCAAGAAAAAAGCATTTATAAAAACTCTTCCTAAAATAAGTAAAGTATGTTCCTACATTAGATCTTAGTCATTTACTAAATATTTTTAACTTGTCCATTACTTCCATATCATTAATCTACCGTGTGCAACTAACCATATATTTTAGTTGAGAGCTGCTGTATTTAGTAAAACTTGCTTGTGAGCTTGTGATTCATATTCTTAAACACACTCAGAGATAAATTCCAAAGAAGCTCAAAGACTCATCTGAATGGCCGCTGAAACAACATTTCATAGTACAGAAATGTGTTCAGATAAATTATCAGAGCACTATAAGCTATAATAATGCTCTTTAAAAGACTTCTAAGAATTACTCATGCAACACTGTCATGCAACATCATTATCTTCAGAGGAAAAGTTAAAGACCAACGTATGACAGATCAAACTGATTTGCTGCAGTATCTGACTAAAAAACCACAGAGGGCTGGCAATGTATTCTAGAACCCCAAATTGTAAGAAGCACCTTATCAATCAGAAGTACAAAGTGATGGGGAAGGAAGCAACTCCTGTGAAACAAAACAAGCTCTCCATATTCAGTGTTGACAGTATAAAATGGTGCAAAGAATTCAACATAATTGTTTCACCTGTTTTGTCTTTTCAAGGCTTTTCTGTGCATGAAATATCTGGCTTTAGCCAGTAATTTCTGTGTGTGGGATCTGTAACAGTACCATGTATGTACAGAGTGGTATCTCAGTATTCTGCCAATGAAAGCCTCTAGAGAAATATAATTCTGTTCATGTTCCCATGTTTATCATGCTTAAAGGAAAAGAATTTTTAGATCTCTGTAAAGGACTGCAGACATTTTTTTTAACATTCATAGGCCTCAGGTTTATAATATGCCCAATAATTTCTTCAATACCTAGGATAATCTCTGTGTATGCTCTCCAAATATGCATGTCTGACCTCACTTATAAATATAAGTTTTATCTTCCGTCATCATAAATATGGATGAGCATATGACTCAGTTCAATCTTTGAACAAATGTCTTCATTATTGCTTCCTGCATCTGTGGATGAATCATGGCCCTCTCTCTTCCTTTGCATTGGACAATGAAGATTTGGAATAGCATTTAGCCTGGTTAATGGTCTAAGAATAAGGAAAGACTTAACTTTTGCAGAATCATGGATTTGAAATTTGCTGATTCCTTACCTTGAATAGGGTAAGGAAACACGAGTAATGTGTGCAATGGAGGCTACAGAATAAGAAAACACAGTATGCATTTTATGCAGATTTCTGTATCTAGGTAGTTTTAATAGTACTACCTGATAGTTACATATAACAAAATAACAATGATAACTGATGTGATATCTGTTTTTTAAATGTTATTGACATGACACAACCATGCAACTCAAGAAGACAAATTCATCAAAATCTTTGTCTTTTACAAATTACTTTGGAAATACTGAAAGTTTAATGGGCAGACTCGGTTTGGTCCAGTAAACTTCTGAAGTTTGATCTGGTATAGCAGACTATTTTCAGCGCTCTATGAACCCAGTCATCCACAAGATGTTACCCAACAGTAACTGTATGAGAAGTATTTGTATATATAATTGTACATGCCTATCTATAATGGTATTTCTGTTATAAGTGCAAGACGACAGAAGAGTTAAAGTGTTTCTAAATACTTCACAGAGAATTGTGTTCTTTGTCTATTGGAAATCTATTCCGTGTGATTTCCTTAGTGCCACTCACTCCCTGCTTCCTCTTAGATAACTGTCCTCTGCCTGTGGCACAAGTATTTTAATTGAGTTTAAAATGCATCTGTTGGCTGATAATCTCAATTCTCAGATATACGGCCTAAAGAAGCAATGTCAGTTGAATACCTGTACTGTCAAAACCAGTTTTATGCTGCTTCAGATCCCATCTTTCAGATATATTTAAAAAAAAAAGTAAAATAAATCTATCATTCAGATGGATTTGTGAATGAACCAACTTTGAATTACTTTGGAAATCATTCTGTTTATAATCAATTGAAAGTTCAGTGTACAGAGCAATGCTGCAAAACCCATCTCTCCAAGATCAATATATTCCTATTAATCAGCCCTAGATCATAAGCTTCAGAGAATGGAACATATTTCAAGTAAGATAAGGTCTGTCAAGTAATGATGAAATTGTAGGTGGATATAGTAGTAGGTATTTTGGAGCAAAAATTTTATTTATACTGTTAAAAGGTGCAGAGTCATTGATCTGCACTAGCTCTGGGTTACTGCAATACCTGTTCCCCTGTTCCATGATTAGAAAAGGGGAGATTTTTGCCAATCATCTCTAATGTCACACACGACAATTCATTGTCTATCTCCAGACAATTTAATTATGAACATATCTTAATTTCAGTAGTCATAATATGATCAATTGATAAGCATCTACTAGTCATAATTATTTCTAAATAATTCTCATTTAAATTAAAAATTCATTAAGCTGACATAGGTAGGCACTTTGTGTGAAGTACTTTTGCTTAATAATAAATCAAATCCTTTGATTTTGTGAAAGACCCAACAATTATTTCAGAAATTACATTTCCTTGTACAAAACATGTTATCAAAAACAAATTGCCAGAAAAGTGGTAGGTATTAAGAACTTCAAGTAGACATTTACAGAAAAGGTACCTGTGATTTTCCAGAAAAAAAAATGTATTTGAGAAAGGAGAATGGAAAACAGAAATAAATCTAGATTGTCTTTGGTCTCAGTCTATGTTTAAGCAGTATCCTTAACATAAGGACAATCATTAAAGGCACATAATTGAAAACATTTTTTATATTGCATTATGTTACGCTTAATTGCTTTGTTATGCTTAATTACATTATGTTACATGTTACCATGCCCCATGGAGCAGTATTTATTTGTTTAAGCTTGAGACAAAAGCATAGCCTTTCAACTAAAGAAGCTATCAAAAATACATATATTTTTCTGGCATAAGTATATCTCTTAATGGAAGCCTCTGCTCACATAAACAGATGTAGTAGTGAAAAAAAATGTTATAGAGAGAGCTTCTAGTCAAACAAATAATTCAGCAATCAAAACATCTAAACATGAAGGGCAACTCAATTTCTGGAACTAGGTAGGAAAATGTACAGATAGATTATGTTGGTTTAGAAATTAAATTGCCTGAAGGACCTCTGGAAGGTCTCTAATGAGTGAGAAAGTATTGCATGCTCTTTGATTTAATTCAAGCAGGCAGAAGTAGCTATCTGTAAGTGTTCATGGAGAATATTATTACTATATGCTCTGGAGGCAGACTGAAAGTACAAGGATCAATTCTGTATTGATGTATTCAAAGGATGTCTAGTAGCTACCCTTTTTTTCAATGGCAACATAATTATTTCCTCACATTGAAAATAGTATTTCTCTTAATCTTATCATGAAACTTGGCTTAATCATGAGATTACAAATCTGATTGCATGTGATTTAGAACATTATAATGTCATTCATAAATTCACGTAAGGAAAACTTGGACTTAGGCAGCAGCCTTCAGAGGGAGCAGATTTTGGGCAGGAAAGTCTTTTCCTGTTTCTGAGAATTTCTGAAGGTAAAAAGAAATCCTCTAAAATTTAAACTGAAAAATCAAAGAAATATTTCAATAAGAAGAGTAAAATTAAGGACCCCTTTCAATAAGATACTCTTTGAATCAATTTGAATCTCAGTGTATAAATTCTGGATAATTACCACACAATATGCAATAAACTGTAGAGCTTAAAATATTAACTTCCCTCTAAGTTCTGTGCTTTTAAGACACATTGGATTTACTTTGAACTTATACTTAAGTCACTAATAATAGAAGCAAAAAAAATGGTAACTGGGGAATAAGAATGGATTGAAGATTGAAAATGTCCAGGTAAAATGATAATGCAGATAGTGATTAATCATTTCTTCTTCCCAAACTGGTAATTCTCTTTTTCTACAAACACATTTGGCTGAATAAGACCCTTTGTTCATAGACTTGCAGAATGGTTAAGCCTGGAAGGAAGTTCTGGAGTTCATCTGGTCCAAATTCCTCTGTCAAGCCACCCAGAACAAACTACCCAGGACCATGTACAGATGTTCTTATTCTTCAGGGATGGAGACTCCACAGTCTCTCAACCCGGGGCCAGTGCTCTGTCATCCTTACAATAAAAAGTGTTTCTTGAGGTTCCTTCTGTGTTTCAATCTGTGCCCATTTCCTCTGACCCCTGTCACTGAGCACCACTGAAAAGATCCTAGCTCTGTTTCCTCTAAACCTTCCCTTCTGGAACTTATATACACTGTTGACACGCCTTCAAACCTTCTCTTCTCCATGATGAGTAGTCCTAATTCTCTCAGCCTCTCCTCATAGATTAGATACTCCAGGAACTTTTTTGGTGGGACTTCACTGGATTTTGTCTGATATGTCTCTTTTTTTCTGGAGAGACCAGAACTGGATGCAGTAGCCCAGGTGCAAAGTTATTAATAGCCATTCCAGTTTCACAGTTACAAAGGCTAAAGGAGGAGAACATATCTGACCGAAGTTTCAGACTTTCTACCATTAGCAGCTCATCCAACAGCCACAGGTTTGTACCATCCCACCTTTTTCTGTTCAGAAATGGAATGGACACGAAGCAGTGAAACAGGAGTGGTGAAGCATCCAGTGTTGGACATGTATGCTAGAGGAGCAATTCCAGAGTTGGTACATCAGCACAGCAAATCTTGCACTGTCCTGTGCTGCTGAGTCTGGCTGACTGCACAACTGGATCTGAGAACATTTTATAGTTGGAAAGGTCACAAAGATATTTTCATAGTCGATTTCATCAACCTCAACAAAATCTAGAAGTATATTGATGGAAGCAGTTAAGGAGACTAATCCTTTAAATTGGAAAGGTGTAAGTGCCTTTGATTTACTAGGAGAAAGAAGCAACATTTTTCTTCCATGTTAATGAGAAAGATGAAAAGAAATAATTAGAAACAATGGAAATTTGTCAGGAATCAAGATCATCAAATCCAGCCCCTGTTCCTGCTTGCAACCTTGCAAAAAAATTACTTCAGAAACTTACATATTTTTAAGGTTAATCATCTTAATTTTCTTGCACTTGGAAGATAATAGTGGAAGAACTTTCAACTTATTTATCATTAGCTTTAGCTTCATGAAAAGAAACTCATTGATTTCCCTAACTTAAAGAGCTGTCTTGTCCCCAATTACTCCTACACTATACTTTGTGAATGTAGTTGCTATTTAAGTTAGATTTCTGTTCTTCTTATCAACCTAGCAATATCTATTGCAAATTTAGCTCATCTTTCTTGATCATCAGTGATTACAATTTATGCATTACATGGAAATTAACAGAAATAGGCAGGCCTGAAACTGGAATGTTTGAGGGAGAAAATCTGAATAAAGCTCTTAGTATACTTATAAGAATAGATCAATTATTCTGAAAAATTGGAGGCACCAACTTTTACAATAAAAGGATTGCCTCATTATTTCTTCTCTCTTCAGCTATAGAGAGCATATGGAATAACTGTGACTAAGACCTAAACAATTACTGAGAGGCAAATTAGATGGCAGAAGGGTACCAAAGGAAGATCATGGTTGTAGTAAAACCAGCTTCTGTAAGTTTAATGATGCAGAAGTGTACCACATGATCATAAGAATGGTGAGGACATTGGCATAGGGTGGCACAGAGTCTGTCAATAGCTTGTAATGAGCTCAGCACCGGTGCTGTTAAGTTGCACATTGTTACAGTAAAAAAAAAAAAAAGATACTTAAAACTATTTAACTTTTTGACTTTCATGCTGTTAAAGATGATTAAATATAATGTAGCAATAGCTATAGGGCATGTAGAGATCATAAAAAGATGAAAGAGGCATAGCGTGACGACCCAACAGTGCATCAGCAGTAATGGCAGAACAGTAATAGTCTACGTATTCTTCATGCAGCTCCCATGCTGCTCAAAACCCTCTCTGTCATGGACTAGATTAATGAAACTGAGAAGAACTTTATAAAGGTAGCACTTTGCTGCTAAAAACTGTTAACTATCTAATCTTTCTGTGACACTAATGCTACCTTTTTACACTGTAAATTCTTTCCTAGAATTCTTCATTTTCTGTGTACTTAGAGACCTTGATTATTATAAATTACTTGTGCTCTATACCTGGAAATTTTGTTGAAACCAAGCTACTTATTCTTCTGTAAATTGACATGAAAAAACACATACAAAACAAAACAATCTGTATAAGTTCATAGACTCCACCATGAGCAGTTCTAATGAAAACAGTGAAATTACTAGCATGAAGGCACTCAAGAATCTAAGTTTTGCAGTCCTGGCTGTAAATTCTTGTAATAGTAAATCTCACTAAATACAGAAGGCATTTAAGAGATTGACCTTAAGAATAAAAATAGAGAGCCAGAATTGTCTTCCGTGAAGACCTGTATGTCAGCATTTTGTTTTCACTTCATTCTCTCCTAGAGTCAGCATCTTTTCAACCATTTTTATTTTAATGGAGATCATATCTGATAGAAGATTCTTCATTTCATGTGCTTGGTCCGGCCTTCTCTATTTCAGTATTTCACTTTCCTATAAAAGCCCTGTTTACATACATATTTTCTTAGAGAAACAAGTATCCTGGTTCTATATGAGGACTCACATGTATTGTACAGGCAACTTCAGGAATAGATGCAGGAAGAATTGTGATTCATAGACCCTTGAAGCCCTGAAGGGACTGCAGTCTTCTACTAATTTGTCTGTGATTCCTTCCACATATTATTTCCTCCATAATATCATCTTTTTTTCAGCACCTAATGGTATTTTTTTATGATAGTGCTTTATTTTGTCAAGAAATGTAAGCACTACCTTCCACAGTGCTACTGAAGCAAGACACTGTCTTGTAGTTTCTTCCTTACAACTCTATGAAATTCAGCATGATAAACATCAATTACCAAATGCTTCATTCAGATTGTAGATACAATGAATAATTCAGGTTCAAAAATACTTAATAAAGAGATTCTGAAAAAATATTCTCAGAATTTCTTCTCAAAGACAAAGGCCACTAAGAAAAAGTCTCTGTTGCAATAGTGTCATGATTTAAGGAATATTCCTCAGGAATATTCCTCAATACAAGGCCCCCAGTGAGACTTTGCAAACTCACACACTTCTTCTCTATCCTCTTTCCTCCCTACCTTCCCACTCCAGGGGTGGAGTTGAGAATTTGAGGCACAAAAGTGAAAATTATAGGTTGAGATAACAACCTAATGGAAACAGCAATGAGACAAGAAAACAAACAGTAACAGCAACCAAATTAACAGCAAAAGTTATGACACACAGGGGTGATTTACACGGAAAGTAAAAAAAAAAAAAATACTGGACAATTTTGCTCACCATGCTTTCTCCCCTGACCAAAAATGGGAGAGTCCCTTACTCGCACACCTGGCAGGTGAGGTGGGACGTTAGTGAGTGGCATCAGGCTCTGTCTGTGCCCACCTGGCACAGGGCACTGCAGCCCAGAGCCCCCAGGCTGAGGTGATCCAGCAGGCTCTGCCTCCCCACTAGCTGGGACCGCAGGAATTCACCACTCTGCCTGGATCCTTCAAAAATAATACCTCCGTCCTGGCTGCGACTGGGACAAATGAGTAACTGACTGTCAGCTCCTGCACTTAGGAGTTTTGAGACTGATTAAAAGAGCTACACGGGAAGAAAAGCGTCCAAAGAATATAGCAGAATGGGAACAAGGGAAAAGAAAGAGCAGTATGATACTTTGCACAATGATACATTGCCTAAGGACAAACAGGTGTACAAAATTTAAGCATATTCCTTTGGATAAAAATTCAGAGAGTTTATTCAGCTTTTTTTTATTTACTATTTCCATCTTTTTTTTTCTTTGTTTGTTTCAGACACATATCACTGAGTGCCCTCTTTTCTGCTGTAGCTGAAACTGGATATGGTTCTGAAAAGTGGAAATGTATGAAGGCATTAAAAGAAGTCAGCCAAAGATTGTTGTCAGACAGGCCCCCTGATTGAGCCATGACAGAACAGGGCACCTCATTCAAATACCCCAATCAGAATTTACTCTAAAATCAGTGTGCATAAATAGCAAATAGAGAATAGATTACAGGCCTAACTGTGCACTTTCGAATTTGAAGTGGTTATTGATGACTGGTTTTTATGAGAAATTAAGTTTTCCATGAATGTTTATATGTGTGTTGTACATGTTTGATCAGGTAAATTTTAAAGCCCCTGATTGACATTTCTGTGAAAAAAGGAATAGCACAACAGCATCGTGTTTTGGCACCTGAAATCAAAGGATTTTATTAGAATTTGGCAGGAAATCAAAGTTTTGGTCTTTGTTCCAAATCCTCCAAACTGGAGATCCTTTCAGATTTGAGGAAAGTCTTATCCAATACGTTACTGAAGAATGGACTATGGTTTAGGATGGGGGCATAAAGGATATAAATATTTTGAGAAAAGCTTAAGTTTTACTTTGCATTAGAAGAAAAAAAAATCTGAGGGGAAGTTCTGCAGGGGAAAAAAAAACCAAAAAATAGGTTTTATCCCCCAAAACCTCTTTTTTCTCCTTTTTTCTTTTATTTTTTTTCCCAGACAGTATTTGAATTTAAAATAATTCAGAAGTTTAGAAGTATTTTGAATTTAGAAGAAATGAGCTTTGAAACACAAGTGAGGACAAGGTGCACAAGCATGATTGTAAGGCTATATTAATCATTATTCATGCAAATGAAGTTGTCATAATTACTTTCAGACTTGGTTTGAGACTGCTCCTAGAAATCCATCTTTTGATATGGATAAGGGAGGGAGCTTCACTACCTTTCAGTCTGTGCCTAACACTGTTGGAGTGTTTTGGGGGTGCCATAAAATCCTTGCGATGTGCCATGACTAAAATATTATGGAAGGATCATACCTGGAGAATTCTGTGTTGAAGGCTGAGATGAGTTTTAGGCTCAAGAAAATATACAAGGATTTTCTTTACTAGGTTATGAACAAAACATATCCTTCCAAGCGTTACTACTTTTATATTAGTAAATAAGAATTTCGGCTGAGAAGTTACAAAGTCAATTATTTATTCTGAGTTACTGTGATTTTAATATATTTAGGTATTATTTGGAATAATTTCTCAGTTCCTACTGATCTTTGTGATAGAATAACCCAGCATTCAAAATAAATGCTTACTGAAAGTCTATACTATGACAATATCTGTCTCCCTCCTGCTCTCTTCTCCCATCTCTCTGTGTTTCTATTATAATTACTACTAATCCAGGCTTTATTCTGAGTGATAGTTTTAGACTGCAAACAGTGAAGAAAAAATACAGTTTTGTATTCTTTTTCCATATTGATCAATAAAACCAGGTTAGGAATTCAGAGATTCTTTCTTTCTTAAAAGCATCATTATTTACAACCAGTTGGCAACAAAGTTATAATTTTTAGCAGAGACTGGAACCTGAACTTCTGGAGCTATCAGTATTTTACATTGCTTCATTTTTTTGAATTCTCCTCTATATTTCATGTAGCAATTTGTTTTTGTGAAGTAAACTGACAAATAAGGTTTACTTTAGTAAAAATATTTTTTGAGCTTGCCAAGGTAAATGTTATCAGCTGCAGAACACAGAGACTGGCCAGAATTGAACAATAACTTTTTCATGTCACAGTCATAATGCCACTCTCTTTAGCTTACAGTTCCAAAGGTACCTCTTTTTATATTTACATTTTTATTAACTTTTTACATGAAAGCCTGAAGTTTATTATCCCTTCTGCAAAAAATTGAAGCAGTAGGTTGACCAGCTAAAGAGATAAACAGAAGCTTATTTTGACAGTGCAAGATTTACTGTGGGTGTTGTGCTAAATTTGCTTTGTTGCATTTTCATGTTAGAAGGCTATCAGTGTGTAGCTGTGAGATACTGTCCTGCATTTCAAATAGATACACTGTGTGGAAGGAATCTGGATTTTGTGCAGAAAGCCAGCCTCTAAGACTGGAACTACTTTTAGTATGTGTGTTCAAGAACAAATGTGCATATCATATAAAAAATTCAGAACAGAGTGTTACTATTTCATCAGCTGCCACAACAGTAAATTATTACAGATATTTCACACATGCTGCTGATCTGTGCAAACTTCTGACTACAGTGAATTCAGTGAGTTCTCTGCTTGTTTTTTTGGAGCACAAGAGCATTTTTTGTGACACAGTAGCTGTGTCTGTGTTCATCTGAGATGGTGACTAATTATTACCGTGCAAGAGGAAAACTACATTGTTACTACACAATGGGAATGGGGGGGTCTGGGGGGGAATGAGGGTTAGGAGAAATAAATTGCCATGAAATGTGAAGAGCTTGAGGAATATACGTAGCAGCCTCATTTGACAAGGGACATTTGTCAAACTGTCAATTGTACTGATTAACCAAATACCCACTCAATGTCACTTTTTACTTTTCCTTTTAGTAGAAACTAGTATTCTAAGTAACATTTTTAACCAATTCCCGCTGTTTAAGGGTTTGCATTGAAGTAAAGGGGAAAAAAAAAAAAGAAAGAAACTAGCCAACCCAGGTATTATTCAAGGCCTGCTTTCACACATTCTTGGATGTTATTTTGCTTCAGGATTAAGAGCTGCTTCAGTTTGCACTCAAGCTGCAGCAAGCACGCTCAGGCTGGCATACTGCACAACTTAAATATGAGATAAAGAAACATATAGAAAGATGGTGTTTTCAAAATGGAAAAGAGATAACGCAGACGTTATTTACATTATGTAATAATGAATCTTATTGCCTCTTTCATAATGCCCCATTGGCTGTCATTCCATAGAGAATACAGGTAGGCAGTGTATTTTCAGTGTTGCCAGTTTGTTATCAGGCTTAATGTCAAGATAAATAGAGCCTGAACAAGGAATACTATACTTCAACTGCTCACTAAATTAATTTTTTTCCCCATTAGATTTCAACACACTTAAGCAAAAAATAGCCCTTTTTTCCATTTTACTTGGGTTTCTGTCACTTACCTCTGTGACAAAGCTTTTGGACAATTACAATTCCAATGAGCCAGGAGCTACTCAGAAGCTTCTAGTAACAGCAAACTAACAAATACACTAGTGCCTGCAGTAACTAGCAATCCAACAAACCACATTCCATAGCCCTTTTGGGAATTTTTAGTACCTATTTTTAGAGACATAGCAGTGACAGGCAATATAGGTCATTTCAGAAAGCAAGGCTGAAGTCATCTTGGTAGTGTTTTATATTTGTTGATCTCAAGGCCTGTGGATATTTCTGAACTAAAGTCAGCATTTCTTTTCATTCTGCGTCTGTGCTGATACACAGGAACATTTCCTGCAGTCTGAGATATCCGCACTAATACAAATTTTATAATATGTCTGGTGGGTCATACAATTGTGACAGCTATAATGCACAGCCACCCTTTGGTAAGCCATGCACCCCTCCAGCAACTACAGCAGTAATGAGAAAAATAAACAGGAAGGAGACACTTTTATAAAGTCCCCAAAAGTTTTGACTTCTAGTGTCATTAAAGGCTTAAAACCAGGAAGATATCCATAAAATAGAAGCCCCAGGTCATGAGCATGCAACAAGTGTACAGGCATCTAACTAGTGTTCATGTCAAATGGAGTTAGCTGCCAAAAAAACAAACATCTGGGAAAATATTAGTTGTTACTGTTGTGAGCTACTTTAACTACAATAATTCAGGAAGAGTCACTCTTGAGAAGCACATCAGGTTTGTGGATTAAAAAAATGAGAATTAGCACAACTCTAAGCACTCAAATTTACCCCATCCTAAACTTATTCAAAGTTGTAAGAATATATTCTCATCCTCCACAGTACAGAAGAAATCAATCAGAAAATTACTTAAAAGCTTATAGCTTTAAGGGGTTTCTCAGCCTCAAGGCCCCTTTGTGTCGAGGCAACAGAATGTCTTCTAGTAAATATTTTACTAGCACACTACGTGAAGTTTTATTTTTTTGTCATGAACAAAGCATAACCTTAATTTCTCAAAAGGAATAATAATTCTCTTGTTTACATTTCTGTCACTCAAAGAAAAAAAAAGTTCTGCCTTCTTGCTCTATTTTGTGTTAAGAACAAATGATAATAAATACAATTCCCTGCTGATTTTTTCCCCTTTTTCCTCGGTTCTTTCTTGCTTAAAATGCCTGTCAGTACTTTTAACAGCTCCTTGTATCTCCAACAAGACTGGCCTTAGGCTGTAGCTTGACAGAGACACCCAGGATACCTCTGTCACTTCATTGGTGGCAGCTGTCACCATCCCAATATTCCTTTTGCTAGGAAATGTGTGTAGCTACTTGGACTTTCTCTAGATGTTGTAAAGGCAACATAAGACGTCTCAGCATGGAGCTGTTACATGATCCAACTTTTTCACAGCTTAGAAATAACATGAAAAGTTTGTCCTACAAAGTTACAGCAAATTTGGTACTTACATTTATGGTGCTTTTTATAAAAATCTTGATATTTACTATGCAGTTGTTAGCACAGGATAAAATAGAAAAAACATGCAAAATATTGTGTTTAAAAGAAAATGGAAAATTCTACACATGTTGTTATCTTGTTGTTGCATTTCATAGTTCTAAAGTCTCAAACTGTCACAAACATATTTCTAAAGTCTCCTACCTTCTCAGCAATATTTCTTGGGGGCAGTTCTTCACAGCACAGACTTCTTCTTCTACTTGTTGCTCACTTTTCATCAGAGCTCCTTACCAGCCCAAGCCCAGCCCCTTTTATCACAGTTATCTTTCATTAGCTACAGCTGCAGCCCAATTAAGGACATCACAGCTGCAGCCCATCAAGAGCAACCGGGGCTTATCAGGGCAAGGCCTATATACAGATATTCAAATATAATACAGATATTTTACTAAGACTCCTACTATATACACATACCACCTCATTTTCCTCACAGCCACCTTTACCTATATATCTACATTCCGGGAATGACTCACTATGTCATCAAACTTCACAAACCAAAATTAACAAGGATTTTTTGAAGACAATTAATCTAGCCACCTACTGCAGCATTAACAATTGTAAAAAAACACACATGCTTAATTACATCAATTTCTCTGAGACAACGATCAATAATGTCCCATCAATGTTTTAAGAAAGAAACATCTCTCAAAAAAAAAAAAAAAAAAAAGCAGCAAAAAAACCCACCCCACACAAACAAAAAAAATCCCCAAAAAAACAAACAAGAAATAAACCCTTGGTAAATCACTTCTCTGGACCAAAAAAATGAAAGTAATTTGGGAAGAGACTTTAGACTTAAAGTTTTTCCCTCTACTTGTGACACAAGGAAAGCTGGCAGTGCTGGGAGATTGGATGTTGCCCTTATAACAATGTTACGTAAGGAGTCAGTATTTGCTTACTCTCCCGCGAATGAAATTAACTATGGGGATTTTAAGTAGTATAATTCTTTTGGATACACTTCAAATTTAAAACCATGACAGCATTAATGATCCTTAGACTCTGTTCAGAGCTATTTTATGGAAGAAATTTTAAAATTTCAATACTATCAGTAATTTTATGACCACTTATGTTTCAGCATGACACATTCTATTTTTTTTCTCTATTGCGGAAGTTTATATTTGTCAGCACCAACCCTAAAGGCCAGTCTGTGACTGACAAAGAGATGGCTTAAGGTCCTTGAGATCCCTTCTACCTCCCGAGGGTCTAACAAGCAGCCAAATTACTTTCCTGCCCATGTTACCCTGTAATTTAAAAATCCTTACTGCCTTAGTTTAACTGGGCTCCAAATTCTAATCACTGAATCTTATTTTAAATAAATAATTTTAAAAATCTTATTTTAATTGAAAACTAAAGCTGAAGACCAGACCTCTGAGTCCTTCTGAGACTGGATACAAAGGCTCTTGCCTCCATTCCAGCTCTTCTGCATTCAAGCTTGGCATACATTTACTGTTACCACTCTTTCTTTATTTAGGAACACTGAGATATTATTTAAAAGCCAATAAAATCCACAATGAAAAAAAAATTCCATATTTGTCCATCCATGCATTTGGTAAGCACAATGACAAATTAGTTGATTTGATACCATGGGACAAGGGTAAAGTCGAAGACTTTGCCAGTGGGATGTTTGTACATAGCAGATTATACTAATTACCTTGTAGGGACAAATTTAAATTCTAAGTATTAACTCTTGTTAATCCCAGGTGGGAAAGATAAAACATTTCTATAAAGAAAGAAGCAAGAGTAAGTAGGTTGCACAGAGAAGCGCTGGATTTGAACACTTATTATATGTTTACAGATCTGTATCCTCCAGGGCTGTATATCCCCATGTAAGAGAAATAATTGTTCAATGAACTCATTCTATGCGAAATGGCTTTGAAAAGACACCTGGTACTTCTGTGGGTGTTGTTGTGGTGTGGTGCCACAGACACTGTGTGCTGCTGCTAAATCATTCCCTCACTTTTCATGAAGGCCTTACAAAATCACCCCACCGCACAGATTCAGGGCCCTCTCCCTGTCTCCCAGCTTCACAACCCATAATGAGCTACTTGGAGGCTAAAAAACTTTATTCCAAAAAGAAAAGAACACTATGACCTGAGCTACCATGTATTCTCAATTCCATCATGCTACTGAGATTTAAACATAAGCAAGCAGACATGATAGCAGGCAGAATCTCAGGACCAGATCTTTGGCCTTCAGCTATATGGATGACTAATTAAACCCACAACAGTTTAGAGCATCTCAGGCTTTGGCTCATTGCCACTTTCAGAGTCAGGAAACAAAAGCTAATGCCTTACGGCTTCCGTCTTCTTTCTCCAGCCTCTATGTCTGCCAAAGACTTGGATCATCTTAATTTACTATCTTGCTTGTGTTGGATTTTTCCTTTAAGCCTTTAACTGGCTTTTGTCTTGAGACCTTGCAAAGCACTTTAAAATCTGTTGTATAAGCCCTCTTTTTAGGTGTTTGGAAAAAGAAAAAGAGTTTTAGTTTGGTAGGATCGAGCAATGAACTGAGCAACTGAATGTGGCTTTCTTTGTAGCAATACTAGTAGGATGGAAAGAAGAAAGAGACCAAGGAGGGCAGGAGAAAAGAATACTGCTGTTAGGAAATAAGAGAAAAGACAACAAAAAATGTTTAGCTATAAGAATGTGGAATTTAACACGGTATATTTATGGACTTGCAATATTATGCATCTATATACTCCTCAATTACTCTACTCCTTTCAGCTGGCCTTGTTAGACCTATGACTTTCACTTCTCATGCAATCTGTATAATTTCTTTAATTAGATACACTGAGGTCAGAGGCTTAAGCTTTTAAAGGATTAGACACTTACATAGATAGTGATAACAACTGTAGTTGCATTAGGTAAGATTAATCACTTTTTCTGAAGAGACATGAGCTTCATATTTTATGGAACAAGTGAAGTTCAACTGAAAGAAGAATAAAACTTCCCAAAAGGCAAATTGCTTCAAAATTGTTCAATAAGGGATTCTTTTGCTTTCTTTAAAGTATGATGTTAGATTGGATCTCAGATAAAATATCAGACTCCATGGATCTTAAGTGTTTGATCCTGTATTCCAAACACAAATGAGGACTACTTTCACTAACACTAACTTGTTTTAGTACTTGATCTCCCAAAACTTTGTGATTTCCTTTTTTTCCTACACTACAGCTAATTAAGAGTTTAGGATCCATTGCCAGAAGTCTATTACTATTTCATTGCCTAACAGTGTTACACTGGTAGTAATAATTAAAAAGTATAAGCATGATATTAAAGCCCATAGATGGTAAGTCTACTTATAAACTCAGGTGTACAATGTGAGTTTTTAAATATATTTACCATAATAATCTGTATCAATAACAATTTTAGTGCATTTAAAGCAGGATTAAAATACATTTGGGGACGATGCTGTGCAAGATCAGGAGTTTGACTTGATGATCTTTGTGTGTCCCTTCTAACTCAGCATATTCTGTCATTCTGTGATCATCTGTTATGTAGTTCCTTACTGAACTGTTCAGATTTTATTGTTAGTGCTTACCCTTATGGCTTTCTCAGCTAATGTCTTTGGAATGGATTGCAATTATAAAGCATAAGAGAAAAGATCAGTTTATAAATCTGTAGTCTGTACCAATCTCAGCACAGACTTTTCCTCCCAAGTTTCAGGAGGAAAAGTCATGTCAGTTGCCATGACTTGGTCAACTGTTTATGCTAAAAAATTTTTTGTGCACAGTCAATCCCTTATATCGCTTACTAAGATTTTAAAGTTTAGCATGCTACCAATTACTAAGAATTGGCTGTGGCAAGAAATCTCTCAAGCTCTAAGAGTAACCTTGGGAGGCATCCCCGCTCAAGGGGAGACCTGGTGTGCAGCCAGCCACCACGCCAGAGAGCCCAGGGGGCCCTGGGCTGTCTGCTGGTTATGGAGTAAAATGATTGACTTGGAGTCACATTTGAGTGGCAGCAAGGCATCTGAGTCTCTGTGCTAACAGCCCTTGGCTACCACGCTGCCACCTGTCCCCCAAACTCCAGAGTGAACGGGATGAGGTCCCCACTGTCCCCACCGGTGGCTGCGGTTTATGGGCACTGGAGGGGTGTGCTACCTAACAAGGCTGATCTTGTTACACCCAACTCCCAGCAAGCCTTCCCTTTTGAGGAGCCTGACCTTACTGCTCCCTGGCCCCTGGGTGCAAAAAATCTCCACAAGATTGCATAGTCAGAGATGTCTGGGGCAATGTCTTCACGGCGAAGTTGCAGATTCCTCCCTCAAACTGAGTTAACACTTAACCTAAAGTCTGCAAACCTTAACTGAAGAAAGACTAAAAGGTTCTCTTTCTATGCAATTGTAACTTCCCACTGGTTAGCAAGCAATTCACCATTTTTCTCCTTCTCTTCTGTATAACAGTAAATTTTAATTATTCTCTGTTAAGCAAAATGGTTTCAGTGAGCAAGAATAAGGGAATCTTCTAACTTTCCCATTACAGCAGTTAGAATTGGCATGTAAGATAGGACTGGTAAATTCAGAACCCTTCAGGCAGGTATGAGAGAGTACAAATGAATTATCTACCTACCTTTAGCTAAAATGGGAAGGCATTTCTTCTCTCTCTTGGGGTTAGTCTATTAGATGTTCTTTAAAATACCTGGTGGAGTTTTCAGGCAGGAAGCCCAAAGCTCTACTTCTACTTATTATATTCCCAGTAAAATGTATTTTAATAAAGTCTGATAATGTTTCAGGTTTACATAGTCATTAGCATGCATAGGGACAGAATTTCACTGGTTAGGAAATTTTATCATATATCAATAATGGGCCCACAGCATCTCCAGGATTAGACAGTAACTGAAAAGGACTTTTAGATATTTCATCTGTGGGTTTACATTTTTAGAGGAATAGAGGATTTCATTATTATCCTTATGTTTCTGATACACTTCACAAAATTGCACAGATTAGCTGCTGAGATTTTAGAAAGAACTGCAGAAGGCAAATTTTTACCTTTAGAATTATTTCAGGGCCTTATGAATTTTCTTACTAATACCAATCAATGAAAAAATATCAAGTGGTGCCCCTTAAGTCACAAGTTTAAATTAAAATATTCAAATGTATATCAGAGCATTAACTGTTATAATGAGGAGTCCTTATTTATTTTCTACTGTCTTCAAACATTTCTATATGTTTGTGTTATTCCACGGAGATACCAGAACATAAACCTACTTTTGGAAAAAGTTACCTGAGTTTTTGACAAGTGGCAAAATTAATAATGCAAGTCTTGTGATTTAAAAACCCAGTAAGTTGGAGATATAAAACTGTGTTCATAAAAACTAATCACATTTCTAAAATGCAGGATGTAAAAGCATTTTATGTCTTTTTGGTAACTAAGATGAAGGGTAGTATTCTTGAAATTGCAAGGTCATATTTTAGATAGTTAGAATTTTATTATTGAAGTTGAGGTTTTGTCAATTAAGCATACTTAGTACAACTGCTAGTTACATCATGCATCAAAGCTTCTTATCCAACTTGTTTCTGTCAAAAGATTTCTAGTCCTGCAGGGCATATGCTTCATGCATCACAAACTAGATATTTCTGCTTACAGTGGGAAAGAGGTTTTTAAGAAAATTAAGCTTCTTTGCAAAAAACAAAAACGAAAACCAATAACAAATAAACAAGAAAAAAAAAAAAAAAAAACACCAAAAAGCAAAAAACAAGGAAAACCCAAAACCAAGAGGGGTTTATCTCTCTCCCTACGCCCTTTACATCCCATAGGAACTCTACAAATCTTGGGTATGTTCTTTTGTCTTTCCATAGTAGTATATTATTCCTGCTGCTTCTCCTTCCCCTGCAGCCTATGATCCTGCACATCCAGACCAGCAACATCTGGGTTTTTTTCTAACTAGTATCACCAGGGTTCTGAAAGGAAGAGGAATGGCAGCGAGCAGGAAAGGGGCGTTGAGTTTTGCTGTACACTTGCTTGCTTCAGGGCAAAAGGCTGGGCTTGAGGTTTGAGGGGATTGCATACAATCAATTTCAAACTAAGGCCATGAGGCCACCAAGCTAGTGAGTTTGAGGAAAGATTGGCAGGCTGAATGAAAAAGGGGATTAACTCAGCTGCTCAGTAAAAGTGAATTGCTACTTTGTGTGGAATAGTTAAGTAATACAGGAGTGGGGAAGAAGAAAGAAAAAGGTGAGCCCAGAGTTCAAAGATCATCCAGAGTGAGGGTCTCCCTTTCTCCCTGCTGATAGAAATATGTTGTCTTTGGTAAGCAGAGAATTCAGACTCTTACCAGAGGTGAATACAGTCAAAATTGGGAAACAAAAGTTGACTTTTCTCACAGGGGAACAATCAAAAGCTCTGTCACAGACAGGTTTCCCATTTTCCAAAGAACTTACTTACCCAGAAGATTGAATAAAGAGAGACTAGAAATTGAAAAGAACTTATCAGATTCCCAGGCAAATACCTCTCATCCTTTCCTGCTCCCTACCATGCAATATCCTAGGGGTTCCCTGTGAAAGAGAGCTGCCTGTCCTTTACACTTCTACCAGCAAAATCTTTTTATGCTCGGTAGAATATTTTTCTGATTATGTTTCTGCCTTTGAGAGTGATAAAAACTCAGTAAACACAGAAGAACAGGTTTCTGTTAGCAACTTCACACACACACACATAAACACACAAATCTTTTGTGTCAGGATCCTGCCATCCTTCAAATATGTTGCTAAGCAAACCAAACCAAATTTCAGGGGAGTCTGATGCCTGAAAGTGTCAGGAATTCTGTTTTGGATTTCATACAAATCCAAAGCTTTTAACAAGTTGTTGTGTATTAGTCCATCAAGGGACCTCATTTACAGCACTTTGAAGAATGATTTGCATCTATCAAGTCAGTACTACTTTCTTCAGCTATACAAATTTTCTTGAAGACCCCCTACCCAAGTAGCAATGAGACCTGCATGTTCAGTATGACAGAGACAGTAAAATAATATGTTTGAGCCAACGAGATCCACCCTCCTAACTAATAGGTAGCCAGTTTTAGCTAACCAACCTTTTCCAGTCTGACTGTGATCAGTTCTGCTCTACTGATTGGCTACAGCTGGTCATCCATTTTATTTATGGAAACTCACTGAAGAAAATAAAGTTGCCCAGGCATAAATAGGAAATGTTTACAGAGATACATGAATTCTAGGATGACTTCATAATTGAAATTGTGACAAAACTGAGGAGACACAAAAGCAGCAACTCACATTCAATTTCACAACTTTTCAAGCAATATTTGATACAGAGTCTTCAATAAATGCTCTATATTATTACATTATTAAAATCACTGGGCCACTGTATGTATTATTATTAAATATAGTTTTATAAAATATTTTTTTAAGACTCCTATCAAACAACATTTTCCAAATGCTCTTTCTGAATAATTGCCTACCATGAGTGAGTTAAATGCATTGGGCTACACTGGTGTGAAACTCAGTGTTATAATTCACTGTTTAAAAATTGCTGCTGTGTTTGTATGTTTAGCTGCAAGATATTTCTTTGCAAATATATGTAAACACACATAAAAATAATTATTACAATAAAAATGAGATTGAATCCTTTTAAAAATCATATGCTAGAAAAAGGAGACTCTGTGACTGACTAAGAAAAAAAATAGAAACTAACTATACTTTAGTATTTAATAAAAGTTGAACTTTTTAATTTCCCTCTTCTACTTTACAAAATCAGCATACTTCTGTCTATAAAAAGAGAAAAAAAACTGAACTGTGCTTGTTACCTGAGCTAGGCAAAATACAAAACAAACTGAGATCACTACTCTTCATAGGAGATTAGGATAATTACAATAACCTTAAAGTCAGGGGTTTTGCTGATAAAGTCTGTTGTTGTTTTTTTACTTTTACCCATCTGTCTGTCCCTGAACTGGTGTGCACAGTCAAGTTATTAGGGTGGCTCTGTACGTTCTCTTTAATGAAATCTTGCAGGGATGAACACAGAGGATGCAATTATCTTTAGCTGAACATACATGTTATTACATCCAGGAGAAAACAAATGTGATAAAAAACCCAGAAACCTTGCAGAGTCAAGTTTCAATAAACAAAAAATAGTTTTGCAGTGCCAAGCATATCTTTATGGTTAATCCTATGCTTGTTCCCATTCCACATCTGCCCTGTGACAGGGTTTTATATTCACACAGTGGCTGTTCTGATCTGTCACACTGATTAGGTGATCTGGATGCCAGTGGGAACACAGGACCATGACACAGTCCATGTGTAACCCCATTCAAGGGTATTTATTCCCTACAAGCTAACTGTTTAATTTCAAAGGGCAGATATTTTTTATCACCCTGGCCCCTTCCTTTCCTGGTGATTTATAATTTCTTTCAATGCCTAGGTTAATTAAAAACTCCTATATTGGGTTTTCATGCCAGGGGTTTTGCAGCGAGACTTCAGGGGTGGGTTCACCAAGATGCTTCTAGAAGCTTCCTCCGTGTCCATTGCTGACAATGCCAGACAGCTCCAAGACAAACCTGTCGCTGGCCAGGGCTGAGCCCATCAGCATCAGTGGCAAAGCCTCTTTTTTAGAAGGGGGGAAAAGAAAATAGCAGCAGAACAGCAGCCTGAGTGAGGAGTGAGAATGCGAGTGAGAAAGAGCTCTGCAGGCACCAAGGTCAGTGCAGAAGCAGGGAGAGAGAGGAGGTGCTCCAGGCACCAGAGCTGGGATTCCCCTGCAGCCTGAGGCGAAGATCAGGGGCACACAGCTGTGTGTGTGTTCCCCTACAGCCCATGGAGGATCTTATGCCAGAGCAGGTGGGAGGATGACTGAAAGAGGCCGTGACCCTGTGGAAGCCCTGTGGTGCAGCTCGTTCCAGGCCAGTGGGGAAGAGGAAGCAGCGAAAATCAGGAGTGAAGTAGTTCCTGAGAGGATGGGAAGGGTGGGGGAAAGGCATTTGAAAATTTGGGTTTATTTATCATTATCCTACTCTGATACGCTTGGTAATAAATTAAAATCATTTCCTCAAGTCAAGCTTTTACCTGTAACGATAATCTGTAAGAGGAGGCTTCCTGTTCTTATCTTGATTCATGAGCTTTTTTCTGCTTTCTCTCACCTGTCCAGCTGAGAAGAGTGATAGAGTATCTTTCATGGGCACCTGGTTTCCAGCCAGGGTCAACCTGCTACACCTCCCCTCATTGTTCTGTTCAAAGTGCTGCCTTCCCTCTCTCTTTATGTCCTGCCCATGTATTTTTCCTGAATTGTTTTTCTTTTTTATTCATCTATACCCTTAGCTTGTACTCCTCACTGCACTCCTTTCACCTAGCAAAGTCTTATAAACACCTGCAATTTTCCACCTCATTTTAGTCCCAATCCCAATGCCAAAATGGTCTCCCAGTAGCAAGCAGAGGGAGTATTCTTTACCTCTTTGTCCTTTTGTTGCTTATTTCTTGCATATGTTTCATACAGAGAAAATCCTAATTGAATTTAGCATATCAGAGTACTATGACTCTTCTTTGATGCACTGAGATTCAGACAAGAGCTTGTTTTCATGAGGGTGGAGAAAGACACCATATGTGATCCAAAATGTGTAGATAACGGATGTTGTAAAGTGTCATGACAAAACAGTTCTCAATTTCATTTCTATTTGATATCTAGTCAAACCAACATTTATCCATAGTCCCTGTAAGCAAAAGATTTGTCATTTTGGCAAATGAGGATGATCAGTATGGATGATTTTTCACATAATTTCACTTTTATAGACTTCTATCATCACTATCTGAATTTTTCAGACCAAATGATATTGCAGAAAAACAAGCAATGGAAAACATATTCTTATAAGGGTATGATAAAAAGCAACCTTGAAAGTAATCAATAAATGCTCCTTCATTCACCTTTAGTATCCCATATGCGTGGAGAATTTCCATGCAGAAGACAGGATGGACTGTCTGACCGGATCTTCTCTAATCCTTCATCAGTTTGCCTCTTTTGTGTAATTTACACTATTTATGTCATGCCAATAAAAATCTGTAGGCCACACCATAAAGCTTTGTTGCCTGTATATTGATAGAATGATGGCAATTGGCAGGCCTTAGCATTTTCACTATAATATTCCTTATTTCTGTCATAAACCCCTAACAGGCTTTTTTCATCCATATGTCCCTGTGTAAACTAATAATCCTGAACATTTCTCTTCACATTATATTATTCATGAGCATGAAAGAATCTAAACACAGTGAGTCTCTTCACCTCCCGTGAAAATGAATTACCATCAACATCCAGAGACCCAGGAAAGAGGGCTCCATCTGGAAAGAAAAATACGTTGCTGCTTGGTTAAAAACAACTACTTATGTTAACACAATAGCTGAAATTGTGCTAGAACAACTCCAGAGGAGGGCCACAGAGTTGATCAGAGGGATGAAGCACGTCTCCTGTGAGAAAAGGCTGAAAGAACTGTGATTGTTCAGCCTGGAAAAGCAAAGGCTTTGGGATGACCTAAGTGTGGCCTTCCAGGACTTGAAGAGATCTTACAGGAAAGATGGGGCAAGGTTATCTGCAAGAGCAGGTGGTGACAGGACAACGGAGAATGGGTTCAACCTGAAAGAGTGTACATTTAGATTAGATATTAGGAGAAAATTACTTTTTGGGATTGAGGTGAGGCACTGGGCAGGTTCCTCAGCAATGCTGTGGATGCTGCATCCCTGGAGGTGCTCAAGGCCAGGCTGGATGGAGCTCTGAGCAGCCTGGTCTAGCAGAAGGTGCCCCTGTCCATGATGAGGGGTTGGAATGAGATGATAATCGAGGTCCCTTTTCAACACAAACCACAAAAAATTATAAAACAGAACTAACGTTCATTTTCACCAGACAACAAAATTTTTCCATGATATTTGATCTTCAGAATAAAAAAGCCTTAATATCTAATTACACATTCTATCAAAAATAGGAAAAATAGCTATTGAAAAAGCATATATTGAAAATTGCTTGCCTGAACAGCATTCTCAAATTCCTACTGATGGAATAAAAAGCTAATTTAATTACTCTATTAGTCATTTTTTTCACATTTCAACTTTCATGGTGGTAATTTTAATTTTCACAGATACTTGAAAAAAACAGGAACAAGGAAAAACAAAATCAAATTATAGTTTTTTGCATTGATTAGAAGTTTTTTCTGTTCTTTTAACTGCTTCAGCATTTGTCCAATAATGACTCAATGAAATAATGTGCAGTAGGGGTTGTGATATTAACTGACACATTGCAAACAAAACATTTAAGGGAGGTTTCACTGTTTATATTTGAAAGAGTCCTTAGAAGTCAAGAGCAAAACTTCTGTTGATTTTGATAGAAACAGAACTGATCCCATGCTCAGTGACTTGCATCAGAAAATTATCAAGATTGTACCACAACACTGCTACCTTGTGGCATGACATGGAGCAAAATCATTATTGCTTTTGTGACATGCCTCTCCCTTCTCTAACAGGGATGCCATGTGTCACAAACTGCTAACGCCTCATCTTACACTTGAAGGTATGATTCCCTTTCCACTCTAAGTCTTTATATGACAATTAGTGGAAATCTGTGCCTATTTTACTCATTTTATTGACTACAAAGTTTTAAAAGAGGATGCCAAATCACTTTCCCCTTATGATTCCAATTCATAATCTATTAGTTCTTAAAGATGTTAATCATGTTGCAAAACTTTGTAATGCTGATGTTAGGAAAAAGGATATAGTTTTCCAGTAATGACCTGAACAAGTTGGGAACTAGTTTGTATATCACAGATAAAAATACCCTTCCTTACTCCACTATATTTATGTCTCATTAGTTTATGGACCTAAAGCCCTCCAGGGACTGTCACTCACAAATCCATCTAATGTTTATGAGCTCTAAATTTTGCATTTGGATCTCTAATTTATCCAACAGATATGGAAAATCATACAGATAGAAAACTCCCCAGTGCCTACAAAGCTCTAGGTTTTAATAGAGAGGGCAGAAATAGCATAAGCATAATGTTTAATATAGGCATGATGCTTAGCACATTAGTGGCAAGCTAAGTGTCGCACCTAGGAGGGAAGACATTCACTGTATTTCAGGGAAGTGGAATAGCATTCCTCCCAGGATTCTTGCCTTGTAATGACAGAGAGTGTTAATGCCATCCAGTTCCTATTGAAGAAGTTTTTTAATGGAACATTGCCAAAACAGGCAAGTGAGGATCAGCTATTTTCTGTCAGCTCTAAACACGGGGGACCAAGGGGGCGCAGTCATTTCTCCACACACATTATCAAAACAACTTGTTTTTACTGGCAAGCCCTATCCAAACAGGCCGACCATAAACGTACAATAATGGCAGAAGTTCAGCACACATTACTCCAAAATTTAAACCCATACAGAGGACTGTTATTACTACTCTACTATCTGAAACTTCTGTTAAGCATACAGAGATTTAACTATTCATTCAACTTCCTACAGCATCACACTTGATGCAGTTGATGGATTCCAAGACAAGTATCTTTCCTACTGATGTCGATGATCATACAGCCTCAAAACCACTATTGAGGTGTCTATAAAATAAAATATAAAATTGATTTATTAATCCAAAAAGAGAGCTATGTCCTAACAGAATGCATGTAGCCACACTCTTAAGTTTAGGAAACTGGACTGGAAACAGAATTTTGCCAAGAGAAAAACTTTAGGAATGGATAAGAAGATAAGGGATAGGCATTTAGCAAGACTCTAAAAAGGCTGATCATCAGCAGTAGTGTCTTGACAGTGAATGCTACACGAAAATTCCCAATAGTCACAACAATTCTGAAATTTGCTTGAAATAAAAATACTGTTTATACTTAAATCTTCCTGTCCTGGCCAGAGGAATTCAATGAGATAATAATGCCTCTACTTCATGATTACCTGGGCTTTAGCTGTGTATAAGATCCTTTTTCATACCAAATAAAAAATTCAAACTAAATGGGATGGACCTCACAGAAACTCTTTAACTGAGTGTTTTTTCACTACAAAGGTGATATGTGTTACAGAATTATTCAGTAGTATTTAAGGTATTTTCCCATTAAGGTTTTTCTGTTTAAGACCATCAGCCTTTATTATACTCCCATTGATCACAAAGATATAACTGAGTATATATTTCCTGGATAATTAAATATTTTGGCTTTCTTTCTGTTGTTTTGTTTTGTTTTGTTTTGGTTTTTAAAAAATTATTATTATATTTACCTGGTAATCATATGCCTGCAATGTTTCACTTTTATTCTCAGTTCAGTCCTGTGAACCAGGAGATAGATATTTATATTATTGTTCTGCCTGCTCTGTGTTAAGATGAATTCAGATGTAGTATAACTGCCCTGATAAATGTATTCTGAGTTCCATAACATGCATAATATGCACTTCCATACCATATCTCTTGGAATTAATACTGAAGGTAGTGGATTAGGTGTTTTATAAAAGTAGCATTTGTAATAAAATTTGTTGGCAGTAGCAACCTAACAGCAGCTGGGGTTTTATAAAGAGCACATAATGATGATTCATTGCAGTAAGTACATGTGGATTCTTCAGATCTTCTTTCAGTTTACTTCATTCTTTGATTTATACAGTGATTACCTAGCTACATAATTATTTGAAAAAGCAAGCAAAAGTGATGTCAGCCATCTGCTAAATTACCAGTAGATACAAGCAAGATTTGTCTTTCAGAAGCAGATTCTTTCCTGCAATGCCACACTGATGCGAAATTAAATACCTGTGGTTTTCACCTGATATGCTCTCTATTGTTAAATCAGCAAGTGATCATAGACTGATAAAATACATTTCAGAAATGTATCAGTGGGGAAGAGAGGAAGACAGTTTAATGATTAAAATACTGAATTGAGTTTGAAAATCTGGAACTGCTATTCACAAACTCTTTACGTATACCTAAGCATGCATCTCTCTCTCTTTCTCAGTTGTTCTGGCATGAAAATAAGACTCACACAGCTCCATGTCACAGAAGGACTGTGGAGAAAAAAAAACAAACAAACAAACAAAACTCCACATAAATAATTGATAGATAGTTTAACCTTCAATAAATTATACCTTACTATGTTGATCCCACTCTATCTCCTGATAGAAATAAGTAAATCAGTCCCCTCTAATAATCTGCAATTACTTGCCCAGAAGGGAACACTAGGCAGAATATTTCAAGGGATTAGTAAGAGTTTACATGCTCTTTACATTTTGTATTCAGACCCCCCATTCTTGAGACCTGCCTCTAACTTCTGAAGCAATGGAAAGTTTCCTGTTGAGCCATCAGTTCTGCTACACACACCCTCCCAGCCTGCTCCTCATCCCCAGCTGGCCTGTGGGAATAAAAATAAAAACGAAAGCAGAGAAAAAAGCAGTGCCTGGGGAACATATTATATAAGCACTGCAGACCTGATTTTTGACTGAGTGTTGATCAGTTTTCAATTCAATTACACAGACAGTTTCCCAAAGCATTTTCTACAACCCCAAAATATGTAATGATCTTGCCTATAGAAGGTAAAATGTAACTATGGGAACACCCAAAGCATACATTGTTTTTCTGAAAGAAGTGGAAGATCCTAAATGTGGAGGTTTTGCAGACTCTTGTTACACTTCAACAGATTTGTGCACTATGTCTGGTAGCGTAGTATTCATGGCATCTGTTTCTAGAGTGAAAGTATTCATAAAAATATTTTTTTGCCAGACTAAGCACTTTTAAATTCTTTCCCTATTTATTGGTTTTTTCACAAGCAATTTTAAAACCAGTCTGAATTTATTAAACAGACCTCAAAAGACTGAGATTGTTTCATTGTCAAAAATTACAAGTATGAATAGAATTTTTTCAGATTTCATATACAAGACAATAATCAACTTAAAAGAAAGAAATTTAATTTGTTGACTTAGTAACACTGATGACACTGGACTTCAGGCAAAAAGGAATTTGCTCCCAAATTACTACAGTGGTATACTTTTCTGTTTCAGATCAACATCATGTATCTCACTCTGTTTATCGCAATGTAGGAGAATATCAATGAATTAAATAAATCAATCACAGATAAGAGATATAATCTGAAGACAGAAAGAATGTTCATGACTTTACTGTTAGAGTAATTTTTAAGAAGGAATACATCTATCTGGACTCAAATGCATGTTTTCTGGTTTTTCTCCTACATTTGATCAAAATCTTGACAGATTTCATCCATGTGAGATTATTCAGGTAACACATTTACATATGACTCAAAAAAATTTTTGATGAAACATATTTCACCAGTTTTCTAAGTTGCGTTAGATATTTAAGAAATAATGTCTTATTAATAACCAGCATATTAGGTAGGACAATAGAACCATCTATCTGAGGCATATAGACCAACAGGTACAGGAATTGTAGCTAAAGGTACTTCAGGTTTGAGGGTTTATCATGTTAGTTTCAAACCTTCAGACAAAAATAAAGACATCTTCTACTGCTATTCTAGCTCAAAGAACATTTGAAATTCAGCTGAAACTTCCAGAAAGGAAGGTTTCATCAAGAAGAAAGTTTGAGAAAGCACATTAAAATTCTATCTATACCAACAATTACTTTCCAAGTATTCTAACTACAACTAGTAGTGTTTCTTATTTTGAAGCACACTTTTCCTTCCTGGCTGATGAAGAAACATATTGTGATCACACACTCCTGATATCAAAGATTTTGCCACAAAAATTATGCCAATATCCCCACTTCAGTTAATCTTTGGCCTCATAATATATCCTTTTATTATGGTATAATGAGCCCACTTAAGCTGGAAGTCTTGCCAACTTTGCAAGGTTTAATAACCAAAGATCAGCACATAATATCTTAATCTCTAAATTACTTAGAATTTGATATACCATACCAAATATATTGATGTATATAAAATCACATAGCAGAAATAACAATGGAAAGACTCACCCTGTTGCACTTGAAAATTTAAAAATCTAAACCAAATATATAGGGTTAGCCTACAAACAGAGGTCATAATGTGACTCCAGCATATGGTTAAAACATCACGATAATACCTACATTAAAATTCTTACATGGGCTTTTTTGCATGAGTCCATTTAAGGAAGAAAAGAATAAGCTTTCTTCCTTTGAGGAGGGAGGAGAATAAATGATGAAGTTGAAGGGTAAAACTGAAGTGCATTTTCTGTGTGGAGGGGAACTAAAACTAAATGGATGAAAGCAGCAGCTGGTACTGAGCACAAAATACCCAGCTAAAGCTCTTGAGAACTCCGAGTGAATCCTTCATAGGGCCCTCAAGGCTATTGCCTCCAGCTGACAGTCCAGTTTCTGCTTGGAACACTACATATCAACTGTCCCTACAGCTCTTAAAACCTCTCCTATACATCTCTGGCTCTGTTAACAGTGTGGTCAAGTGGAGAAAACGCCATTTTGCACATCTGGTAGGTGAGTTGTGAGGAGAAAATATCATCGCGTGACTTGATTCACACAGGAAAAGGAAACAGAGTTAAATGTTACCAATCTATATAAACAGGCAAAAGAAAAGGCAAAATGGTTCCAAAATTAAAAGGGTGAGATTAATGGAAAAAAAGCTTCTTAGTGTTCCTCATTAGAAAAAATGTTGTTGAACAAGTCTGATTAATTTGCACAGTAATCTTCCTGGCTCAGCTTCAGAACTCCTCTGCCTCATGGACTGAATGTTAGGCCACATGAGACTAGCAAAAATAAAGCTCTGCTGCCAGAACTCCAAGCATTCAAGCCACTAAAATTTTGAGTCTGACTCAGAAAATAATTGGAATTTAAAAAAAAAAAAAAAAAGGTAAACTAGACATTCATGTGGAATTCATGTGGGGTTCATGTTCTTTATTTACTACGCAAATATTTCATTTCCCTACAAAAACCCACACAACCTGGCCTAGAACTATATATAAGATACATAATGAAGATGGGCATAGAGTGTATCAAATTTGATAATCAAATATTAAACCTGTAAATTTCTTAAATATTAAAAATGGGCATAGTGGCTTTTTATCAGTTTCTGGTTTTTTACCGGACTTGGAGAATGTAAAACTTCATTCAAATGAAAAATTTTATTTAATTCATAAAAGTTATTGTCTGGAACTGCAGTGTACACAGAATTTACCTTTTATTCATGCAATAAAACCTACAGAAACTACTTAAAGATTTTGCTTTCAGAGGAATGTCTCTTTGTAGTAATAAACTTAAAAAAAACCCTCCCCATTCAAGTTGCTTTGTCTATTTTTAGCAGTGTAACTTTGTATTAACTAATAAAAAAAATTCCATCAAAAAGTACCATTAGATTTAGTGACAGCTAAACACAGAATAAAAGCTTCACATTTAAGTATTTTCGGGTGTAATAACACCTTTTTACAAACTATCTCTGTATTTGGAAGTGATAAAAATGCTGTCATTTTCTGGTCTCTTGTGCTTCATGGTAAGAAACTGATGATTCATTCTTACTTGCCACTTTGGACAATTCATGTGTACTGAGCAGAATCCATCCTCGCAAAGGAATACAGGAGTTTTTATGTTCCTTTCAAACGCTGAGCTTTGTGTTCTTCTGAGTAGCAATTGCAGCACTCTCACTCTATTGGGATAATAGAGATATGTTTTTTTGCTGTTCATAAGAGCTGAGCATAGAAACTGTAATAGGAAATTTCAGTTTATGAGGAGATATGTTACAATTTCCAGAAGAAAAATTAGCCGTGGCAAAAGATACCATCCTTTTAAAAAAAAAAAAAAAATGTGGTACATAAAAGTCCATTAGAATGGATTTGATTCTTCCTGTTTGTCTTTTGACAGATGCAATTTTCATCAAAAAAGGATCCCTTAAGAAAAGACATGGAGATGAACCCAGTAACTCGAGAATCTTTAGGAAATGTCTTGTGCAATGGGAATAATTCATATAGATAGGTCCTTCAGGAGAAATCCTTAAAAACATCCATATGTTTGGAAAGACACTATAAACACATGTTAAAAATCTGGCACCTTGGGAATTTTTTTTTAAGGTTACAGCTTATATTCTTGCAAAGAGAGCTCCAATTCATTTCCAGTTGCTCCTGGTCTGTGTTGCCACATTTCCAGCTAGACTGTGTGAGCACTCTTACCATAGTGGGGAGAGCCTGACCTCTACAGGAAGGGAACATTTGTGGACTTGAGTTTGGTGCTTTCCTCTCTCCACCTCAGTCGGTAACTGCAGTCCCAGTCCCAGCTCAGTTCCACTGTACAGCATTCCAGATCAATCCCCCTGTGAACCCAGATGCCCCATCTTGAATATTTTGAAGTGTTCAGGAGGTGAGAAATACACCACATATTTGCATGGAACCTACCCTTCAGCAGGAGTCTAAATCCCGCCAAGGCAAATAAAAATGAAGAATTTTAGTACACAGTTTGCCTCAGGTCCTCAGAGTTAAACCATGACTTCAGTGAAATCTTAAGGAATTTTTCCAAAAAGTCTGTCTAAGTAAAAAAAAAGCACTAGGTTATCCAGTAAAAGATAACTACTTCTCATTCAAATGTAGCAGCTTTGCTTCCTGAAATCATGTCATATCAGGATTTTTTAAGAAACGTTTTTAAGGAGACCATGAAATCAGAAATAAGTTACACAGGTGAAGAATGAATGGACGTGCAGGTATTTTTTAGAGTACTCTGATTTTAAACTTTTACTCTCATTAATTTCTTGTTCTTTCAAGAAAGCGCTGGAGTACATTATCTGTACAACAGAAAGAATTGAAACCATTCTTTTTTAAAAACCAAAATAAACATGGGTAAGACAGACATCTGCCTGGAATGAACTTGGTATGACTGACCTTGATTTGGAAGAGAATGAGAGCAGCCTTGACTGAATAGTCACTTGATGTCTCTACTCATGGTATTTTTTTATGATTTCTATGAAAAATAAAAAATAAAAGAAAACTTTAAGCAATTGCTTGCAGTCATAATACTACTTTATATCTGAAAAGCAGCTGTTCTAGTATTTGAATTACCATCATAAGGCACATTAATTCAAGAAAATGCAATAAAAAAAGTCACCTGTAACACAAAGGTTTTCCCTGGGAAAAGCTGTTCCCATTACTTAAGATGTACTACTCTTTAGTGTGTGTATATGAAGGTCTTTATATTCACTGAATGTGAATTATTTTCTAATTCTGTGGCCAAAAATACTTTCAGGGAATGCTAAGTGTGCAAATACATTAACTTGTGCCTCGAATATTTGCACACCAATATAGGACAAACTTTGAATTTCATATAAAAGGACATTCTTTTAATTTCCATAGAGAAAGAGTAGGTCACTCAAGCTGATACTGTAGGCAGCAGTTGCAGCACATATTATGTCTCATTTCAGGAACAATAAAGTAATATATAAATATTTATTATCCATTGAAATATTTTTAATTAGCATTCACTTATAACAAATTACTCACTGGAATGTTCTATTCTATTTAAATAAGATGGTAATAATGCGATTAATCCCGTTATAGAATGAGTTTCATTATCTGAAACCACAATTAAACAAGCAGTGGTGGGCCGGTTGGACTGAAAGATCTTATTAGAAAAGCTCTGCTAATGTTTGTCAGAGTCAGAAATCCTTATCCAGTAGTGAGGGGTGCTTAGGTGTTGGAGGTAATACCAACGTTTTCAGCCATTCCATGACTGAAGCTAGCCAGTCTAGGAGTCGACATAAAATTTCAGTAAGTGCTCAGAACCTTTACATCTGTGACCTCATTGAACTCAGGATCTTAGGGAATTGTCTGTGTTCATAATAGCAAAATCTGTCTCTATTCACAGGAAATAAAGGAGGAAAATCTCGCCAGCTCAGTTGCATTAGTCAACAACTTTCAACGCACGTTAAACTGTAAGCAAATCAGTTCTCTGATTTCAAGCTTTTAATTCCTTCCAGAATTAGCACTAACCTGGGGGGATTTCACAAAAAGAAAGGCAGTGTTTTATCAAGCAGAAAGGGCAGGAAGGGGAAAGAGGGAAGGAGAAAGGAGAAAAGGAGAAAATGGAAAACTGTTACCAACTAGCTCTGTAAATTTTACATTCTCTCAACAATGTCTAGTATACAAATGCTTTAGGGAAAATACATTTATCGCTGTATTTTTAAAGCATGATTTATTTTTTCACACATGTCATTATATGTACTGGGATTGCTTGTCATGTGGTTTGTAAGAAAAAATGTAGCAACTAATATAAATTGAGACAAAATATTTGATCATAAATCTAAAAATTGTCTGATATTATAAGTGAGGAAGAAAGTAATATACACCTTAACTTCCCACTTCCCACTCACCTTTACATCAATATAGATCTTTAATAGGAAGTAACATTTAAATTTAAGTATTAGTATAAATCAAGCAGTACATCAGATTTTAAAAACTCTTTATTTTTTCTATTACTAAAATACACAAGCACAATTATATATGAACTATGAAAAAATGCTTACCAAAATATCTAAAAGGTGTAGCTATTCTGTATTTTAATAAATAGACTCAGCAGTGTAGAGAATAATAAAAAATGAAAAAATAGTATAGAATTCATTTGTCAAATTAATTGGAAACTGATCAATGAACAACAAAAAGAATACCCCTGTATTTTTCTCACAGGATTTTCCTGTGTTGTCCCGCAAACTTCTGTGAAATTGGGAAATAAAATATTAGGGTGCCTCAAGATTCCTCTGCCATGGCATTTAAAAATTCAGATCTTCTATTAATTCCAGTGACTTTGGAACACCCAACGCATCTCTGAGGAGGCACAAACTTTGCAGATCACTCATCGAAGTGTTGGCACCATTACTTTTTAAGACCAGGTCTCTTGGCAGGCATGTACCTCACACTGCGAACAACATTAGTAATTTTTCATAGTTAAACGTGAATATACAAAATAACTGTACAGTTCTAATACATAGAGTATAACTTTTAGTACCTTACAAAAACATTATAAGCTCACTGAGGTTTACAATTTGAAAAATATCAGCTTTCAACTCCAAGTTCTTTTTGCAGTGAATTAAATAAAAAGTTGTAGAAAACGTCTTACACTGTGAAAAATGTTTTTCTTTACTTAAACTGAACTGGAAATCATTTGAATTGTTAAGTGAAATGGTACTAGGGACAACAAACATCTTAATTTCTGAGTAAGTGAAACACATTCCAAAAATATCCCCAAAAATGAAATAATGTGACTAAAAAATGAATCTGAAAGTGTATCCTTTGGTAATTATGTGTTTTTTCAGATCTAATTCAGATTTTTTTTTTTATTATATTGGGATTCTTACTGATTGAAATTAGACACTGCAGAGTACTGCATTGTAGCTAAAGTGACATACTTTAAAATAGAGTTTACATTAATGGAGCTTCATTTTTGTATGGAAAAATGAGCTTCATTCAGTTATGCAGTATTTCAGGTTAATCTTCAGAAGTACTGATTAAGTAATTGCACTGTAAAAGAAGCCATATTCTGCTTCTTACTCCAAATGAAATTTTTTTCTAGAATAAGAGAAATTTTCTCCTAGAGCCTGAAATCTCTCCTAATGATTTTTTCCTTATAGGTCACTTGAAAAGTTTTTGACCTTGAAAAGTATCAAAGGCAGTATTTTTCTTATTAAAAAAGAAAAAAAAAAGAAAAAAAGAAAAGAAAAAAGGAGATTATGCTCTCCAGCACCTTAGCTATCAATGTATGTTGTGTTATGTTAAAAGGCTGTCATGAAAATTCTAATCAATCCAGTACAATATAATATATAAATCATGTATAATCTATTATTTTCTGCCACAGGAAATATTGATTCTACAGAATGGTAACTTTTGTCTTTCAAACATGTAGCATCTCTCTGCTAGTTTGTGGATTTTGCCACAAAGTGTAGATGGTGATTATAGATAAGTTCAAAAATAGCACATAAAAGACATGGCAAAAAACCACCAAACAGTAAATTCTGTTGTATGATTTTGAGGATAATGGGGAAAGCTGAAAGCCATAGCTATGTTTATGTTTTCTATACAGCAACAGGAAATGGCAGAATGTCATGCAGCCTCACTGTGCATTCAGAATAAAAGTGTCAAAATCGGGAGAATGAAGCAGAGGAAATAATTTCAAAAAGCACAACAATCTAGATAACAATCATAGTAAAGTCAGAAAACTGTGAACCCCAGTTTCAGATGTTAGGCTAACTGAAAGCAGCTATTGTTGCTACAATAATAAAGGCACTTCCATATACAGAATCTTGATGCCTAATGGCAATTATTAGGATGCTAGATGGAGGAAGAGAAAGAGCAAAAAGTTATTGGTCCTTCGGCTATCTGCCCTTTCACAAGCCAGAGGTACCTCAGTGAGTCGATTATCAGAATGGCAATGCAGGGACATATTTCAACACAACAGGGTAGTCTCCACAAGAAGAAAATTAATCAGAAACTGATGTGACTCAATGGACCAAATCCTTCCCTCATGTTACTTTAAACCTGCTCGTAGTTTCAGAACAGCCTGATACACTAGAAATGCACATTCCCTCTGTCAGGTGAACATGGTCTACCCACAAAAAGAATTTTCAAGGGTTTATCTCAAAAATAATGAAGTATAAACCTCATGCCAAAAGAGTAGAGTTTAGTTTTACCAGGAGAGAATTCCAGATGACTTTCTCTTCCTGGATGAAAAGAGAGAAATTTCAGTCTTGCACAAGGTGAGGGGTGGGAAGGAAGGCAAAGCAGCTGATTAGTTTATAAATGGTGAAATGATGGTAATATGGCTTCTGTAAACTCAGATAAGAATCCTATTAAAAACTAGGCCCTATCTAGCAACTAAATACTTCTGAACTCCTATTTTTTCCTGCTAAATTTAAAGTCAGGGTCTAATAATTTTATAACTGAAAACAACGGGAAAGGTGCAAGCACCTTAGCAAATTTAGCTTTTCAGATATGGGATGCAAATTATAGAGCTTTGTTTTGGGGTGGACTGCACACATACTTGCATGCCAGCATACACCTTAATGTCAGATGAAACATTATGAAGTGCCATATTTTTACTGGAAGTTAACCCAAGTGCTATTATTCTGTGTGAGAAACAATCAATCCAAGTACTGCCAGATACTGTTAATGCTTTGCAATATATCAAAACCCCTTTGGTTTTATTTATAAAACCTAAACAATGACAAGAAAAGCCAATGCAGTCAACAAAGCAATGCAATTATTACAGGATATTGGATATATGGAACAAACCATAAAGACAGTTGTAGATATTTCTCATGACAAGAAAAGAAAGTCTTATTTTAGGTATGAGCCCATATTTTTTTAATATTGAAAATATATATGCCCTTTATTAATTTGTTTATGTATTTGAAGAATATCTCTACTATGTCCGTACAAACACACATGCAAATGTAAATAGATATAATTTTGTATGTGTAAATATAAAAATGCATATGCATACGTGCCTTATCAATTTTATTCTACATTCATGTACATCTTAATTTTGAATCATCTGGGTTTTAACAGTCTTTCCTTATTTCTTCTCCTTAAGTTACTGATATTGTTTCTTAATTTTAAAACGAGTTTAATTTAATCACTTGTGAATGGTAGTGACTGGAGAATTTGAGAACAGAATAATTTTTCCTTAATGAGCAATCTACTCACAATGAATACAGAACACACCCAAAAGCATTACTTTAGATAAAATATATATGAATGCAGTTTATTAATGATTGATCAAAGTTTATTTCAAATCATTGACCTGAATCAGGATATTGTTCTGAATAGGAATTATTTAATACACTATTCATCCCAAGACTGAAAAATACTGTTATGTTCAGAGCTACTACTATATAGCAAATAACCCATAAAATAAATTGTGACTTTAAATAATATGAACATATAAAAAATCTTGCCATTTTCCATATTTGCACACATGAAATATTCGAATAGCTTTATTGTTAGAATTGTTTTGCATACAGTGTACACATCATGTGGGGAAATATTTTCAAGCTATTTAGAGAAATCAGAGTTCTATTTAGGCTACTGTGATTTTCCAAGGAAAATGTCTTCATTTAAATATATATATGAATAGCAGATTGCAAAAGTGAATAATTCAGTCAAGAAATAATACCAAGAGACATTTTCAGAGCTCACAAAATGTGCTATATTATGAGATGGCTGATGAGTCTTAATAAACTCCATCCACAAAGCAGCTTTGCTTTTCAACTAAATAATTCATTAAAATAAAACTTTTTTAAAATAAAAGGACTCTTTATTACAAACATATCATGAAAAGCCCCTTTATAATACAATATACTTTGAAGAAGACAATCACATTTTAATAATTTTCTAGACAAGGAGATTTACAAATGGAAAAAGAGTTATGTAAAATATTTTGCTTCTCTCTTGAGCTTTTCTTGCAAAATTCTAAAAGAAGATTCCTTAAAGTTCTGAAATTCCAAAGTTTCAAATCTATTAAAGGTTTACATGATAGTAAGTAAATTCTTATCTTTAACATTTTCCAGAAATCTGAAAACAATACAAACTTCTTGAAAAGTAATGTATCCTCAGTCTTTACATGTAAATATTCACTTTGTGCTTACAAAAGAAAATAAAAGGAAGGTAGCTGTGCAAGTGGGATAAAGAAGGAAAAAAATTCCTACTTGCTTCTTGACTAAACCACTAATTATAATAGCAAGAAAATGTTCTTTCTCAGCCCTCTGCCACGTGGGCATGCTCAGGGATTTTAGCTGGAGCTGACAAATCACCATGTACTTTCTCTATCTTGTTTCAAGGCATCACTTGGGACAGACAGGCTTTGAAACCTTTTTATTTTCCCAAGGTGGGGTAGACCAGTCTTCAAACAGCTACCCTTGCCAAATGTTAAGTTTGCCAACCCTTGCCTGGTGGCTGTAATATTATGATGGCATCCTAAAATGAATGTTTCATCTTTCTATATTTATTTAAAACTAGTACTAATTTTAATATTAATTCAATTTTCAGAAGCTGTCTTACTAGTAAGAAAATTTATTTCATATTTCTTCCTGAAGTTATTCTTAACGATTTCCTTTGGATCCTTATTCATTTAGAACTAGCAAGTGCAAGTTACATTTGACAGACTGGTTTTAGGTTTTTGTATTCATTGTTTATCAACTCCCACCATTATGAATTATTTTCCACCCCTTACTGCAAACTTTTGATGCTATCAAAATTGAAACTGAGGAAGATGGAGTTGAATGTCTATGGGTAAGATTTAAGGGGAAGGCCAACAAGGCTGACACCATACTGGGAGTCTGTTATCGTCCACCTGACCAGGAAGAAGAAGTAGATGACTTATTTTACAAGCAGCTAAGAAATGTTTCAAGATCATCAGCCCTTGTTCTTGTGGGTGACTTCAACCTACCAGACATCTGCTGGGAACTTAATACAGCAATAAAGAGGCAGTCTAGGAAATTCTTAGAATGTATGGAAGACAACTTTTTGTTGCAGCTGGTGGGTGAACCCACCAGGGGAGGGACTATGTTAGATCTGCTGTTTGCAAACAGAGATGGGCTGGTGGGAGATGTAGTGGTTGGAGGTCGCTTGGGGCAGAGTGATCACGAAATAACAGAGTTCTCAATATTTGGTGAAGTCAGGAAGAGCACCAGTAAAACTCTTGCATTGGACTTGCGGAGGGCAGACTTTGGCCTGTTTAGGAGACTTATTCAGAGCGTCCCTTGGGAAGCAGTCCTTAAAAACAAAGGAGTTCAGGAAGGGTGGGCATACCTCAAAACAGAGATCTTGATGGCACAAGAACAGACCATCCCTGTGTGCCGAAAGATCAGTCAGCGGGGTAAACGTCCAGCCTGGATGGGCAAGGAGGTTTTGGAGGAACTTAAGAATAAAAAGAGGATGTATCAGTGTTGGAAGAAGGGTCAGGTCTCTAAGGAAGTATTCAAGAAGGTTGCTAGAGCATGCAGAAAAAAAATTAGAGAGGCCAAAGCTCAGTTTGAACTTAGAATGGTGACTTCTGTAAAGGATAATAAAAAATGTTTTTATAAATACATTAACGGTAGAAAGAAAGGCAAGACCAGCCTTTGTTCTTTATTGGACAAAGGAGGGAACTTAGTATTTGCAGATGAGGAAAAGGCAGAAGTGCTTAATGCCTATTTTGCCTCAGTTCTTAGTGGGAAGATGACTTGCCCTCAAGACACCTGCCTGCCTGGGCTGGTTGATGGCATCAGGGAGCAGAATGGACCCCACATTATCCAAGAGGAAGATGTCATAGAATTACTGAAATGCTTGGATATTCATAAATCTATGGGACCAGACGGGATCCACCCCAGGGTAATGAGAGAGCTGGCAAACGAGCTTGCAAAGCCACTCTCCATCATTTACCAACAGTCCTGGCTCACTGGTGAGGTTCCGGATGACTGGAAGCTGGCCAATGTGATACCCATTTATAAAAAAGGTGCAAAGGAAGATCCTGGTAATTATAGACCAGTCAGCCTGACCTCAGTACCTGGCAAAATAATGGAACAGTTTATATTAGGCACCATCACACAAAATTTACAGGATGGCCAGGGTATCAGACCCAGCCAGGATGGATTTAGGAGGGGTAGATCATGTTTGACCAACCTGGTCACCTTTTATGACCAGGTAACCCGCCTTGTGGATGCAGGGAAGGCTGTAGATGTTGTTTGCTTGGATTTCAGCAAGGCTTTTGACACTGTCTCCCACAGCATACTCCTAGACAAACTGGCAGGCCGTGGCTTGGACAGGAGCACTCTTTGCTGGGTTCAGAACTGGCTGGATGGCCGGGCCCAGACAGTGGTGGTGAATGGTGCTGCATCCAGCTGGCGACCAGTCACCACTGGTGTCCCTCAGGGGTCTGTGCTGGGGCCAGTTCTGTTCAATATTTTTATTGATGACATGGATGAGGGTTTAGAGCCTTTATCAGCAAATTTGCAGACGACACCAAGCTGGGAACGTGTGTAGATCTGCTAGAGGGATGTAGGGCTCTGCAGAGAGATTTGGAACGGTTGGATGGATGGGCAGAATCTAATGGGATGAATTTCACTAAATCCAAGTGCCGAGTCCTGCCCTTTGGCCACAATAACCCCCTGCAACAATACAAGCTGGGGACGGTGTGGCTGGACAGTGCTCAGGTGGAAAGGGACCTGGGGGTGCTGGTTGACAGTCGGCTGAACATGAGCCAGCAGTGTGCCCAGGTGGCCAAGAAGACCAATGGCATCCTGGCCAGTATCAGGAACGGTGTGGCCAGCAGGAACAGAGAGGTCATTCTTCCCCTGTACTCGGCACTGGTGAGGCCTCACCTGGAGTATTGTGTCCAGTTCTGGGCCCCTCACTTCAGGAGGGACGTTGAGATGCTTGAGCGTGTCCAGAGGAGGGCAATGAGGCTGGTGAGGGCTTGGAGCACAAGCCGTATGAAGAACGACTGAGGGAGTTGGGGTTGTTCAGCCTGGAGAAAAGGAGACTCAGGGGTGACCTTATCACCCTCTTCAACTTCCTGAAGGGTGGCTGTGGTGAGCTGGGGGTCGGTCTCTTTCTCCGGGCAACAACAGACAGAACAAGAGGACACAGTCTCAAGCTGCGCCAAGGGAGATACAGGCTAGAATTAAGGAGGAAGTATTTTACAGAAAGAGTGGTCAGATACTGGAATCATCTACCCAGGGAGGTGGTGGAGTCACCATCCCTCGAAGAGTTTAAAAAAAGACTGGATGTGGCACTTGGTGCCATGATCTAGTTGAGGTGTTAGAACATGGGTTGGACTCGATGATCTTACAGGTCTCTTCCAGCCTAGAATTTCTGTGATTCTGTGATTTCTAGTGTGCTTTCAGCATTCAGAACCATGGCCGAACTATTCAGGCTCCATGGCTTACAACTGGTCACTTAGTTGCAGGCATTTGGTATCATTTCAGAATGACCAAAACTTTCAAAAAAGGAGACTAATGAAAAGGGAAAAATTAAAAAAAAAATTAAGAAAAGGCAATACTGTTTAAAAAATCAAACACTCAGGTTTACATGGGAATATTCTGCTAAACATCTTTGTTGTTTATACAGGCAACACAAAGATAACTGGCACCACAGGGTCACAGAAAGCTCAGTTTAGATTCTGGAAAACTATAATTTTATTTTTTTCCTATTCTCATACTTTCCCTCACAGTCTGTGAGAAACTAGGCTCAGTGGACTAGTGAGATTAGACTAAGTGGAGCTGTGCTTTCACATCACAAATATTTTTATGTTATGTTTCTACCACTACCCATTCCCAAATCTTAGTAGGAGGAAATGCCTATGAGATAAAATATCAAAGTATTCCTGAATAGCAAGTAATAAGTGAACACAGTAAAACTGCAAAACTCTTAAAAATGGATAATTAATGCCATTCAGCAATTTTTTCTATGATTTTAAACATTTTTTTCTCCTTTGAATTCAAATTTTTGAAGTACAAATTAAATAATCCCCTAATATTGACAGTCTGATGGAGATGAGCACTAGCCATGGAAGAAGTGGAAATTATACCTATTTCAAGCTAGAAAACAGAACTTTTATATTTCAAGGAGTTTTATCTCTTTGCTAGAAAAAATGTTTGTTATTATCCTCTGGGTGGTATTTCTGTAGCTTTTGTTTTGATATTAAAGTTATTAAACTTGCCTCTTCTATTCTCATTACCAGGATATTTTATGGGTAAATCCACTTAAGGAACCTATTGTGCTTTCTGATCAAAGTGGAAAATGAACCCAGGTTATAATAAGCAATTTAATTTTTAATGAGCTGATTGAGACCCAAGGTCATAACATAGGACACAAACCAACCAACCACAAAAACCCAAACAACAACAAAATTTCCAGCACAGAACACTAATGATAGCACACTACACATGATCTGGGCAAAATAATATTTGGCAGACTACATTTAAGAACTATCCCACTTGTATTTTTTATTTTCTTCCAGAACCTTGACTAAGTCTAAGTAAGGGGTAGCATATTAAATAATACAGAAGCGCATAAAAATGCATGAGACTTGTTTTCTGAAAAGAACTTAGCAAGGATGTTTATTGAATGCAAATTTCCCGAGCTCAAGTTTAAATGCTACAGCTACAAGCTGAACATTTAACCCTCTAATATATTTTAAAACACCTTAGAAGGTAGTTAACTACTGTCTTGGAGCATAATTCTGCCAGAATGCTACATGTAACTTCCACTGATGTTCTTGGGATTTGGCCTTTCAGTCTTCAGAAATAATAAATCACAGGTAAGGAGAATCTTTACCCAAACATGGTGTCCTTGCTTTCTTTGCAGCTTATAAATTAAGTAATGACATTTTATTATTTTTTAATACAGCCTTGTTTAAGATTTTACTTGGCATATTCTTTGACTTTTTACTGGTAGACATTCTAACAGCTTTCTTTTTCTCTAGCAGTAGAAATATTTATTCCATTAAGCCCTCTAGTAAGCTCTTTATGTCCAAGACACACATCATTTTACCCTGAAAAAACTGCTCTCTGCATTGCAGGTAATGTCCTTATGAAACACACTCTGTCTCATTAAAGGAATATAAAATTTAAAATTAAATTAGATATACCTTTACACCTAGCAGAATATAGGCAATAGAGAAGATGCTAATGAGTTCTGCAGGTCCTACAGGTAGTCCATGGATCAAGTCCAGCCCACAGGATGCTTTCATCTGCTTTGCTACCTTTTCTCCAGGGAAGAGAACCAACTATTTGAGCAGCTAATTACTGCTGGTCCAGCCAAGCACTTCATCATGGTACTGTCACTGCCTCTACTTTCCTAGTGGGAAGGGAAAGGAAAGAAGGGAAGAGGGTGGAAAAAACTGCCCTCATCAAAAGAGAAGGAGAAAATGTACCCCTGCAGAGCCCCAGAATAATTATTTCTAAATGGCAGTAGCATAAAACCCAGAAACAGGCACATGCCCATGTTCGTATCACCTGGCAGAGCCATGAACTACAACTTTAATGAAAGTCAAAGAGTCTAAAGGAAGAAGTGAGGACCAGCTCCTGCGGCTGTTGTGGAGACAGTGACCCTGTATGGAAGTTAACTCACTTCCTCAAAACAGTTTTTCTCAGTAAAATGTCCCTCCCTCCCTTTCTCTCCATTACTAACAGTATATGCCAACTCAGTTCAATCAAGAGTTGGCCAATAGAATAAATATAAGAATTCTCTGTCTGGTAAAGTATTACTGAGGAGGTATTCCTCCATCTTCAGGTAAAGACTGGAGGAGGAGAGGAGGACACCAGCCCTAAGGGATCAAGAGGCTCCCTATGAAGAACAGAGATTTGAGAACCGCTAACATACATGCTCAGTTATTTAAATACATAATAACACACAAAACAATTATATGAATGCCATCTTATGTGCCATTGGTATATTATACTACACATTTCAGGTGTGCTGCAGAAGTGAAATCCCTCTTGTTAGCTATGCAGGAGCAAGGCATGGCCTTATTTCTCCTAGTAATAAGAACAGCTTGTCTTAACAGGCATTTATTCTGAAATGCATCAAAGGGTGTTTTGCTTTTTCTTTGCCTGGTGTTTTTCTTTCCATTTCATTTCAAAAAACCTTACCAGTCAGTGCCCCTGAGATTTTGTCCACACAATTTATTATTTCTGCTAAAAGTGAAGAAGAAGAAAAATAAGAAAGTGGAGGAAAAGAAAAGAGGGAAAAAGAGGAAGAGAAAAGGAAAGAAGAAAAAAGGAAGGGAGATTGATTCTCAGTGAGGATGTTCTGTTTGCAGAAAAACTCTAAAAGAATGAGGAGGGGAAATGGAAATGATAAAAATTATAAGGAGTAAGTGAAGACTGATAACTCAGTGTCTGGAGATGGCACCAAGTTAACCTAAGTGTTTAATTTGTTGTTTTAATAGAAAGGATGTTGTATAAAAAGATTATAGGATATCATTTTACATATGGCATCCATATGCTTATTATCCATTACTTGCACAGTGCAAGTTCCTCTACCATGTTTTATCTGCATATTATTATCATAGTGTGTTACTCTACTGCCCTGGGAAGGGACACCATCAGTAACTCATCAGAAACAGAGTAACAGGATTGGAAGGCTGCTTCAATCTTCTTCTGAAGGTGCACAGAGATGGACACATTGCTTCACACCTTTTTGGGGAAAATGATGGAGACCAGACAACTCTGATATAAAACATAAATGCATTTGCACTTGCCAAACTCATGTTAGAAAAGCTTTGCAATGGCTCTCCACTTGCTTAAAAAAATACTGTCAGAAAATCATTATTAATCACTTAGTTTTGTACTGTTTAATATACCATTCAACATATATGGATGATACATAATTTTAAGTTGTGCCAGATATACATTGATTATTTTGTTTAAATGTTTCATTTGGAATTAGAATTACATTTTGCTTTATTTTTGGAAACTTCAAAAGATGAACCTTCATTATGTTTTTGTTTAGGTAACTGTGGTAAAAAACCCAGACTATTTCCTCAAACTAAAACTCTAAAAACCAATACACTGCTTGCTGTTATTTTCCTCTTCAATTCCTCTAACTTATCCTGAGCTCTTGTCAATTTTCAGAAACTATACCTCTTTCTTCAAGTGTTGTTGTGGATTTTGGATTGTCAGCTGAAAAAACAAACAGCAAACCAGCAGTTGCAGGTAATAAGATTTGATAGTAGCACAAATTACATATAGGACAGATGCCCAAGACTGTGTTGGCCATGATGGAAGTAGGTGTTCATTAACACAGAATGTAGGGACAAAATGGTATAAACACACTTTAAATTAGCATAAAAAAAAACCATCATTCCTGAAAGCACTCTGGAGTAACATTGAATCTAGAGAAATCGATGCCATTTACTAGAGAAAAGATGCTCAAAACCCAATCTGTATTTGTCAATATCCACCTGCTCAATGCAGTTTCTGTAGCTGTAGTATATATTTCTTGCATAGGTAGGAGAGTGACAGCACATATATCTTTTCACCTGTTACAAGATGTAACCTCAACAAACTTAATGCCATACTTTGGTAGAAAAAGTGTAGAGCAAAAATATCCTTAGTCACAGTTGTGAGAATGACAGAAATTTGTCACAGTCTGAAATTTGTAGTCTCCTGTGTTCAAAATGCCAAGACAACCTGTCAAATTTTTCAATCAAAAACCTTCTTTCTTTTACAAAGTCTTGACATTGAACCAGAACACTCAGTGACTTTGTACAATACAGGTTTGGAAAAGGCATGATGGCAAATTACTTTTGAAAAAGCAACACAAACACCACATGGTCTTCTCACCTCATCTCAAAGCAGGAGGCAATTTCACGGCAATTCAAAGACACCAGCAGTATCTATTACAAATTATCATGATGCAAACTGTGATAATTATTGTGGCATTTCTTTTCTCCAATGCTAGGAAAATACCTAGTGATGGAATCAAATTCTGTTTTGTGCAGTCTGTCTTTCCCAAACTTGCACGTAAAGTTATTTAGAAAGTAGCACCACACACACAATCCTTTTCAAGCAGCATCAGTTTAAATTACTGTCTTGCTTGCTGACCACTGACCTAACCAAACATTTTGAGAATGTGAATTATAGGGGACACTTGAAGATTTTGCAGACCCATGAATGCCTTACAAATTTTATTTCTGACATATCTAAGTCTCAGTAATTTAGATGGTGGTTAGATAGGTAGAAAACTGAAAGATATCTTTAATATCATAAAGAGTTTCTGTACTCTTTTACACCTTCTCTCTATTGTGCAGATGGATGCACTTTGTGCCACTGGCAGAGATATATTTATTCAGTTTCTTACTGATGCAAGTTGATCAGTCTGCAGACACGTGTGGCTGATTTCTTCATTAGGGAGCTTCTTTTTGCTGATGACTGTGAATTGGTAGCTCACTCAGTCAATATCATTCAATTTACTATTGATGACTTTCCTTGGGCACACTATCCCTCTATTTTTCTGTGAAGGTAAGACAATGGACACATCAAATCAACCAACACAGTGACACGAGCACGTGCACTCACATTTTTGCACTTAGGAACGTTTTCTCAAGCCTACAGCATGCTTTTTTAGCTTGTCATTGTTCAGGTAAAGACACACTGTGAAAATGCTGCCACATTGCATAAATCCTACTTTGAAATATTAGAATATAAACCATGTTGCTTCAGTGCCAGCCCCCAGAGATGCACTGAGCATTTTCTCTCAGAACACTGCAATGTGCTCATGAGACACAGGTCATTCTCCCCGTACGGGAAATTCAGTTGCATAGGCAATGCTTCTAACTATACCTGGAAAACTGAGTGCTACATCTTCCAAGCAGGACAATCCCTTAACAACAACAAAGGTTATTATTTATACTCATGTCCTGATCCCAAAAACGTGGCTGTAACAATGATTAGACAATATGGTCCAATTCACAAATAGCTATGATTATCTTTGGGTGCCTTCTGCCAAAATAGTCAAGGCACACTGCCTTATCCATTGCAACACGATAGAGGTGTACTGTACAAATCTTTACAGCATAGCAGACTCAGTATTTGTGGCTAATTCTGTTTATCTTATAATGCCTTTCTAAAGTTTCATGATTAAATTTTGCAGCAGAGTGCCACAGGCTTCCCTGTTCCTCAAATGGAAATGAATGAACTTTCCTGCATTCACCAGGCTGACCAGAGCAAGAAAAGATATTGGTGGGATTTCAGTTAGCCTTGTATAAAGACAAGTAGTCCTTCCAAAGGAAAAGAGCTGCACAGAAGTTTGGACTGTCCTCTCTTCTGTGACATGGATGTGACTTACAGACTGAGTAATGGGGTTTCTTTTGGAACAGCTGGGATAGCCCAAGGGCTCCTAGTCATCATGAGCCAAATGCTCAATCATATGTGAAAGAAGCTTAAAATCATACAAAACACAACACAACATTCAGTACTTTTCTTGCAGCTTTTTTCTTTCCACATCTCAACGCCTAAGTAACAAACCTTTCTGCTAAAGACAACAGAGCTAATGAGCTTTGCTACACCATATGTCCATCAGCCAGACCTTCTGTGTCTCCTGGTATTAGTGACTAAAAAGAAGGACCACTACAAACTTTTAAAAGGTTAAAGATTTCATTTGCTCTGGATTAACTTGGCTAAAATCCACACACATTCTTCTGAGTGAAAAAACTTCTACAGCCTAAATGAATGGAGTCACTGTTTTCTAAGATTAGACCACTGATACCTCCTAAAAATAATTTTTATCCAAGTTCATTTCCTAACTCTTTTCTGAGTGATACAATAACATTGATGTTTAATGGCTCTCCTTTTTTTTTTTGTTTGTTTGTTTGTTTGTTTGTTTGTTTGTTTGAAATAAGTTCCCTTTTATTGTATGAATTTTTACATCAACTTAGTGAATGACTGAAAACCTAAATTTTTCTTTCAAGGAATCAGTTTGTGTGGCAGCACTTTAAATTATAATTTGTCCCATTATTTTCAGTGGAATGAGGCCACTTAAGAAAGCAGTATTCCTTTATATGGAAATTTCAGGTGCCCAAAAATTCCTGAACACAGACATAGGTACGTTGAGATTCTGAACATACAACTGCTCCATTTAGTATTGTCTATCTCATCCATGCCTATTTATTCAAACTTTCAGATCCAATATTTGCTGCATACTTCTTAAGAGTCATCATATTGTCTTTGAATACTGTTTTGCAGTACTCTTTTACACTACATTAAATAAAATACAATAAGCAACAGACTTTATATCTTCCACAGCTTTTAGATGTAAGAGAGACTGGGGTTTGCACTTCACAAATAGTCAATACAAGCAGCTGAGGAGCATGTAAGGAGCAGGCCTTTCCTTCGCAGAACTGAAGCATTATTCATGAAAAACCATGCAGGAAATCAATAGAAAATCCAGAAACAGAATTATTACCTGCTAGTTTCATATCAGGAAGAAAGACATTCCATCCCAAAAGGTAGGGGGTTTTCCCCCTTTAACTTTATTGAAGACAGCTGCCTTTCATTGGAACATGCAATACACACTTCCTTCTGAAGAACTCTCAGTCAGATTCTCTGATGATTTTTGAAATTTAATTTAAATTAATGACTGTTTAAATCTTTGTGAGGCTCTGTTTTCACAGGGTAAGAAGGTATAACTGAGGAAAGAAAACTCAGGTTCAATAGGTAGTGTTTGAGAACGTTCTATTTTTGTCTATAGACTGTGACGGTGTTCACAGGTGTTCTTGGAAGAGGGAAGAAACGAGGATCTGACTCCGTGTTTCAGAAGGCTTGATTTATTATTTTATGATATATATTATATTAAAACTATACTAAAAGAATAGAGGAAAAGGTTTCATCAGAAGGCTAGCTAAGCTAAGAATAGGAAAGAATGATAACAAAGGTTTGTGGCTGGGCTCTCTGTCTGAGACAGCTGGGCTGTGATTGTCCATTAATTACAAACATCCAACATGAGCCAATCACAGATCCACCTGTTGCATTCCACAGCAGCAGATAATCATTGCTTACATTTTGTTCCTGAGGCCTCTCAGCATGTCAGAAGGAAAAATCTCAAGGAAAGGAATTTTCATAAAAGATGTCTGTGACAATAGACATTCAAAGAAAAGCCTCTTTCTGATTCTTTGAAGTTTTCCAGTAAGGAAAGAAGGAAATGAAACTGTCAGTGCAAGTAGTTTTCAAGCAGAGACTTAGGGAAAAAACAAACAAACAAACCAGAAAACCAATCCCACCATATTAAAAGAAAGCATTAAAAAAATCCTATTAAAAAAGAAAACTCAATTTAATAAAACCTTATAATCTGCAGAGTGATAACATCAGAAAGCAGACAAGAAACATGAAAGAAAGAAACATGCTCCTTCACATCGTGTTGCAAATATCTAAACAGAACAGGAAGTCAGTCAACAAATATTTGACCCAAAAGTTATTTGCTTCTAAAACACAAACAAATATAGTAAGTGCTGCAACTTGACAACCTTTTGAATCTAAGTATGTTTGTACATTTTTCTGAATTTTTTTCCTCAAAAGTTACTGTATAAACTCTTCAATATTCTGTATGTTCTGCAAAATTTAAACCATCAAAATGTCTTTTTTCATTTTTTTTCCTGTTTTAATAAAATTGTTTAAAATGATCATTTTTTCTTATAGTCATTAAGAAAAAAACCAATTGCTTACCAAAAAAACAGAAGTTAAAAAATAAGGTATTAATTAAATGTTAATAAAAAATGTTTTCGTAACGACTTCACATGCAGATCTGTACTTCACCTACAGGAGGAGTAAAAAGTAGAGAAAGGAGATTAAAGTGTTTTAACACCTGTAAGTACTGGTTTTAAATCATAATTTTTTTCTCCTCCATATGTAATTGATTGTGTAATATTTCCTTTCCTGTGAAAGAAGAAAGAAATACTCTAAAAACAAATTCCAGTGGGAAGATAAAGAAATCTTTCCCAGAAATCCTAAGCATGATTTCTGAATTCTTAAATGTTCTTATGGTTCCAAACGTTCTTAATTACTTGATTCTTTGATATTGTTGTAAGTGCTATAAAATTGGATCTACGATTTTATTTAAAAGTAAATTAGAAAGGTTTTAGTCAATACCACTTTATCTATTGATTTTGATTTTTACCTGACTTTGCCCTTTAGCCACTTTTAAAATGGAAAACGTAATATGTTAAGTATATACACTTGTTTTGACATAAAGATAAATTATCTTATTTCTGTAATCTATCTCAGCCTTGGACAGACACAGGGAAATTCCTGGGAGGCAGACAGTGGGTCTTTGAGGCAACACACAGCGTTCTGAAAGTCAGAACACAAATAACCTTGATACAAGGAACAGTAATGGTCTCTGCCAATTTGTTGAATTGCATCTCTTTGCAACTCACATAATTTCACTGGCCTGGGTTAAGCCTGAAGTGGCTCTTCCCTCAAATTCTCATTTCTTTACTACACTCAAGCAGTGACAGCTTTGTCTCTTTACAAAAAAAAAAAAAAAAAAAAAAAAAACAGAGCTGGGTATCAATATATAGATTTAATATGAACCTCTTTTTTCAGTATCTTGGAGGTGTTAAAAGTGTATTTTGAATTGGTAAATAGACAGGATCAATCAACATGTGACAGGTTTTGAAAGGATTCACACTTCTTTATTATCTTCTTGAAAAAAACCAAAAGGAAGAGTAAAGAAAGAAGAGCATATGAAATATGAGGAAAAGCAATTAGTTGAAGGACCAGTGTGTAGGGGGACAATGACCAACTACTACTGAATGTTGTAGCTTGAAAATAACTATCTAATTTAAATCAGATCACAATCTAAAAAAATAATTGCTAAGTGAGATTTTTTCATTATACTCTGCATAATCATTGGCTATATTAGATTGTTTTCAGCATTTGTTTTTTAATACATTTAAGAATTAGCTGAACAATAAGCAATACAGCACTCAGCACTCCAATTCTCCCATTGTCTCAGAGCACATCTAAGCTTTTCAAATTTAATTTTTTGTTCCTCTTGTTCATGACAGACTGTTTCAGACTTTGACACAGTGGAAAGGTGGAAAGGACAGAAGGGGATAAAAGCAATTAACTTGCTGAAATAAAATAATCAACTTTGTACCAAGCAGTAAGGGATTTCTTATACAGCTGTGGCATTAGCAGTACCCGAGTGAGGAACTTCTAAGCTATCTGTTGCCACTCTGCCAAAACAGAGATATAATTAAAGATGTTTCCCAGATGCTTCACGCTCCGTGGATGCAAAGCAGTCATATGGAACGGCGTAGAGCCACCAGGACAGACACATGAAAAGAGATCTCTCAGAGTTGGTACACAAACTCCCGATCTGATAGTGGAACCAGGTGTACAACAACTACAGCCATTGCAATTCTGAACCAACTCTTTTATTTCCTTTACTACCATGTTTTCTCTACAATATTTCTCATAGCACTATATATAGGAATTACCACAGAGCCTGATTCGTGGAACAATGCAAATCAACAGAAGTACCAGGATCAAAACCTTGGACTAGTTTGATCTCAACAGCTGGTAGCAACATTTATAGGGGAAAAGTCTAAGAACGCTGCGGATGCCATGCACATGACACGTCGGCAATTTCAATATTACATGTTTGTCTAGTGGCTTTTGCAGTGACACTGGAAAATGGAATTTGGATTGAGAGACCTCAAGTATTTATTTTCATGTTAAAACACTTTTATCAATTAGAACTGTTTATAGTAGCAATAAAATGGCATTGGATCCCTTCAAAAGCTTAGGTGCATCTTAATTAATTTTCTGTTTTCATTTGAAGTTCTTTGCAAGAAAAAAAAAAGGCTAAAAATTGCACAAACTATAAATATACATAAACATTTCTGCAGATATAAAAATATAAACATACATTTTAGACCTTAAATATGCCTCACACTTGTATCTTATTACATGAGTACAATTATTCCAGCGGAAAAATGCTGGTATATAGCTAGAACATGTAATTTGTATAAACAAGTTTTGAACTGCAAAAGGCAGTAAAAGTAATTATACATAAATAATATACATAAATACTGTCATTTTCTTGCACTTTTCTGTGAAGACAGAAAATTATCATCTGTGTCTAAAATAATACATTTGAAGCATTTTACTCATTAAATTTAATATATTCTATTTTATACTTTATGTTCCTTGATTGTAAGGAATATATCAAGTCCTAACAGTTTTTTGAGGTCTACAAGGCATAATCATTAAGTATGGAAAATATTCTATTGGTATTTTGTAAAAATAACATAATTACTAGCAGAATTTCTGCTTTTCTCTAAGATACACTAAAATGTTTTTTAGTCGTTATTTTTCTGTATATCAAACACTATCCTATGGATGGAGAACAGTTAAATGAAAAAATTTTGTGCACAGGAATATAAAGAGAATGATGAAGAGGAGATGAAACAGAAATTATGTCTATCCCATACGTGGTATTACTGACTTGGAGATGCCATTCCCTAAAAACAGACTTCCCTTAAATTCTATTTTCCATTGAAATAGAAAATATCACAAAAGTTTTTTACACTACAGTCAGATATTTTTCCTTTTGGTTATTTTAAAGTCTTCCAAAAAGCTTTAAAATGTCAGTTCATATGATCTATGGACAAATATAGAAAGATTAGATTTGTACACAATCTGTCAAGGTACCTCACGAATTTTTGAATAATGATTCTATACAGAAAATATTAGTTCTGAATGCGACTAGAGATGAGTTTACCACAACCTTACTCTTCATTCTATAAAAAAGTCCAAAGTGGAGCTGACTTAATGAAGTGAGCAGAATTTGAAATAAAAGTTCATCTGATGTCTCCTGGAAAAGTCATATTACAAAGGATGCTCCCCAGCCAGATACCCCTCCTTCCCTCAGTCAAAGGGAAGTCTAGAAAGTTATTGAGTTTTTGTTAAGAATACTTAAGTACTATAAATCAATGAATAAAGATACTGATCCATATGTTATAAGCCATAAATATACTATTTTCCTCTGTCATTGACAGATACAATCTTTCTTTTGTATAATTCAATCCTTCTTCCATAGAAAGGAGCATAATTTCTGGCAGGTTAAAATGTAAGATGTAAATTAGGAGGACTCCACAGCAGACCATGAAAAAAAAAAACATATAACTAAGGACATAAACAATTCTTGAAAGTGTAAATAAAAGACAAAGGAAAGTTAAGAAAGGACTGGTGTAATGGCTGGATTTTAAAATACAATATGGGAAAAAAAACAAGTAAAGACTTTCTTTATTAAATTCACTTTTATCCAGAAGATGGAATAAATCATGTCCAAATCTTTTAAACATTAGCAAGAAGAAAATACTGGAACAAACAGATAAATGGAGAGCTGTACTTCATTAGGTCTAGGTCCAGTTATTCACAAATTCTGCTGGAGCCTTGGAGTCATCTGGCTGAACTGTGAGTTCTAATGCAGTAGTTAAGAGAAAATGAAAAAGGCTTCAGGGTAGCAAATCTACTTATCCTAGGCTAGCTATGACCCCAAAATCATGAATAACAGCAGTCAAAAATGATTGCTTTTTTAAGAGGGTATGATATAGGAAAACATTAAAAACCAATTAGTAATTTCTGCCTAATTTATACACTGAAAGTGTAGAAGGAGTATCTTCCACTAAGGAGGGCTAAAATATATATTTTGACATTATATGGGGTAAAAATTATATTAAAATGTAATAATATTTTTTTGTTTTAGAATGTTTTTGACAGTACAATCTGGGACTGCCCATGAAAGTGGAAGAGTTTTGTCATTCATTAAGCCATGGTTAATTGGAAAGAGACAAAACACAGAAATTTAGAAAATGCAGGACAAAGATACCTTGATGACAGTAACAGAGAAATAAAAACAAGGCAAAGCAAACCATGATTTTATATATGGCTGTTGGGCATCCTTGATTGTTCATTAGTGAGGGTGAGGCATCAGCAGAATAAAAACATCCATCATGGGGAACTTCACAACTATCCAGCATGATATTTCTTGCTGATGGAAAATGAGAGTGAAAAAAATCTTATGAGGATGATCTGATCTAATACTGTATATTTTACTTTCACATTATTCAAAGGGAAATATAATTGTCTAATTCAAGCCCTTGCTCTAAAATTTAAAAATGCAATAACTACCTCTGAATTTAAAACTTTAACATATCTATAAAATAATTTAGTATCCATTCTAATGCAATGTTAGAATATTTAGTACCTATTTTAATTTAATATTAGAATATATGGACATAACTGTGACCAGTTTTATACATGTGTAAGGTTTAGAATCTTCTACAATCTTTAAAAAATATTTAAGGGAATATTAGAAGGTGAAAGGGAGCATGAGGAGAAAACACTAGTTTTAGACATATCAGTACAAGAAAAGTGTGTTACATGCAAATTTGGTGCTAAATAATGTGAGTTAGCATGTTGTTCCACAAACCTGACCCATACAGACTTATTTTAAAGCAACAAAATTGTTTATTTAAAAATCATATGGAACAGAGATTCAAGGACAGAAAGAATCAGACATACCATAGGCCCTTGTATTTGCCTCAGACTTAAATCTAAATGTTTTATTTGGTTAAAGCAGCAAAGTCTTCACCTAATTAAAATACAGATTCAGAGTTTCTTTGAGAACCTGAAGGAGTGACGAATTTATTATTGTTTCTCACAGCTTGTTCTATAGTTGATCTCATAATGAAAAATACCTACTGTATTTACACTGTAAGGAATTTAGTGGCAGTCTTCAGAAAGGCCATGAAATGTTTCTCCACTAGAATGAAAATTAGAAATTTTCTCGAGTTTCCAAGCACAGGGCTTTTTTTTCTATAAGTTTTATACTTTTTGGCTTAATTTTAGTCTCTGAGCATAAAGAGGTGATACAATATTCTTTTATCACTTCGATCTATACTATACATGTGAACAATTTAATCTCTCTTCTCCTAACCAATACTTATTTCTACATATAACAAATAAAGAGAAAAACCCTTTTAAATGCAATGTGGTGTTGTGTGTATGCGTGATAGTGACTTATCTATTTTATGACCTTTTAATTATTTTGAAAATAAATATTTTCAAGGATACAATCCCAGTTTTGAAAGTGTTGCTTATATATCTGATTTCTAAGCATACAACTACTGAGGCAGATATACAAAAGCACTTACTTTTATCAGAAAAACTTTAACATTCTCAAAGAAAGAATTCACATTTGTTTGACAAGACTTTATCTTCCAAAAACCTTCTGGTTTGAATTCTAGTAGTAATGCTCTGCACTCAAAGCTTTTGAACTGTTATGTATAGAAACCCACCTCACCATTCTATTAACTTCTCTTTTACAACACAGGTCACGTTGCTTGGGTTTCTTTCTTTCTTTTTTTTTTTTAAGCTTTAATATTACATTCACTGCTTCCAGGAGTTTCTAGAGTATTCCAAGATTCCCCTAAAATGAATACCGTATATGTCTGCTTCTGAATTGAGTTCATCTGAATCAGCTGCTTTCAAAATTCATCATAAAAATACCACTTGATGCTTTCCTTAGAAACTAATTGCTTGGAAAATACTTCACCATCATTATGAAGTACAATGCACTCTCCTACTTCTTTCCGGAAATAGAAATGAAATAGATATTGAACACTTTCTTTTTTTTTCTGTCACTACTAGCATTTTAGTTTTCTTAAAATTTTAATGGTATCATTTTTATATATATAAGGAGATATCCTCTTTCTTCCTGCCTAATATAATTCGATGTACATGTTATGTCCTCAGCTAAGCCAGAAATTGTTCCTTGGTCTCACTTCCACTGCACTTCATAGTTTCTAGTTCGGATCAAATATATTTTCCTGCCTAGATTTTACACTATGATATTATATATGTGTTTTTTCCAGCTGTGTTCTTGTATTGTTGCCCAATAAAGTTGGGGTTTTAGAAGCTTCTTTCCTCAATCATGGTACAGTGGCTATTTGGCTGGCTACTAAGCTTCCTCTTCTTTAATTTCCCTTTTAGTCACAATCTCATATCTATTTACAGTTAATCTCCAACATGTTTAACTTTCAGAAATTAACCTCTTTCAAGAATCACTTCTCCACATTAATTTAAGGACCTTCCACTCTTTACCAACAGTAAGTATGAGCAACTTAAAAACACTGGTCCAATGGTAACTGTAAACTTTCATTACAATGATTAATTCATCTTTATCTCGCCCAATAAAGTCCAAAGATAAATGAATGCATATATAGTATCTAGTTATACATCTCCTAAATTTAATTCCCAAGTAGCAATTCAATCTTTCTTAAGAATGAAAGAAAATAATTAAATAAAATAAAATTAAAGAAATCATATATTTTAGATTTAGAAGAGAAATAGTTTAATCATATATTTTTTCTCCATAGCTAAAAACAAGTTGTCTATATACCAAATTTCAGTTAACGAAAATGAGTACATGCAGAAAAAATTGAAGACTAGGCAGTCCATGACCAAAGGATTACTAGGATTTGAAAAAGAAAGTTGTTTCCAATATCCTGATTAAAATATTATACAATACAGTTCTTCTATGTGGCAACTTCACTATATATATATATATATGGGTCATGTGTATATAAATAATTCTGCAAACATTTCATTTTAGCTGCTATTTGTCTGTGCACACTGCAGCAATACAGACCATATGTCTGAAAAACATACTAGTTTCAGATCCAACAGTACAACAGTGCTGAATGCAACAAAAGTGTGATTTCATCCCTTTATATGAAGCCAACAGGTACACTAATTTCAGAAAAGTAACCAAAATAAACTAAAATGAAAATTATAACATTTATTTGAAATGTGGTAGAAAACCAAACATTTTGTTTTCTATTTATAAATGTCTAATATCTATCATTGTATCAAAATTCCAATAGTGAAATGTATGACTTCAGACAAGTAATTTTAATATTTAAGTTCTCTTTCAGATACCTCTGTTATAGATGAGCTTTCATCTCTAAATTTTGCTTGTTAACATAAGCCCTCCCTATTACAGTGACAGATAGTTTCCATTGCAACTTCTGGATTTCATATGTTCATCATCTTTTTGAAGACTTGCTTATGACTTTTTCTAAGAGTGTTTTTTTCTCGAGTAGATGCAGTTTTGTAAGGCGCTCAGGAGGGACACTGCAATTCCAGTACGAGTTGTAGAAGGTGTTCCAAAACCATGTAACAGCAGACAGACTGGACCAAATCAAAGACATTTCTCACTCAACACCCCTCCCTGTCATAAAGCTGTTGGCCATGTAAGGCGAAGTGTAGACAAGCATACAAGCATATAATGATTATTTGCTTGAAAACTCAACATCTGGAGCAACAAGGGTAAAAACAGAGTTTGGGTCAAAGGTGTTGCCTATGTTTTCATATCCTTGACTGTATGCCTTCCTAAGAATATTTAAGCACAGTTAAACTGTCAGCATTCATTATATATATATATTTAGATATATATATATACACACATATATATATTTGAATATATATATTCAAATTGCAACAAATCCCTATCGCTTTCAATTATTTCCCTATTCCAGAGATTAAGAAAGGTTGTCTTCATATTTTCCTAGATGTTTACATCAATTAATCAGAGGTTCCCTGCTTAACAGTGTCTGTACTTATATATATATAGGGCGTGGCCCCTTATATGCCTTTGTCAGTGACACGTAGGACAGTAGGACTGAGGGCACCCTTAGCAAGTTTGCTGACAGCACCAAACTCTGTGGTGCAGTTGGCACACTGCAGGGAAGGGATGCACTGGGGGACCTGGACGGGCTCCAGACATGGGACTCTGCAAACCTCATGGAGTTCAACAAAGCCAAGTGCAACACTGGGCAATCCCAGGCATGAATACAGGCTGGGCAGGGAAGGGATTGAGAGCAGCCCTGAAGAGAAGGACTTGGGGGTATGGGTGGATGACATGAGCCAACAAATGTGCACTTGCACCCCAAAAAGCCAAACGTGTCCTGGGCTGCACCAAAAGCAGCATGGCTGGCAGATGAGGGAGGGGATTCTGCCCCTCTGCTCTGCTCCCATGAGACACCACTTGGAATCCATCCAATTCTCTGGGATCCCACACAAGGAAGACGTGGACCTGTTAGAGTGAGTCCAGAGGATGCTACCAAGTTGATTAGAGACACGGAGCGCTTCTCCTCTGAGGACAGTCTGAGATACCTGGGGTTGTTCAGCCTGGAGAAGGTTCCAGAGAGACCTTACAACAGCCTTCCAGCACCTAAAGAGGCCGTGCAAGGGAGAGGGATAGGGACTTTTTACAAGGGCATGTGGTTTTAGGGCAAGAGAGAATGGCTTTAAACAGCAAGAGGGCAGGTTTAGAAAACACATTAGGAACAAATTCTTCACTGTGAGGATGATGAGGCACTGGAACAGGGTGCCCATACAAGTTGTAGCTGACTCATTCCTGAAAGTGCTCAAGACTAGACTGAAAAGGGCTTTGAGCAACCTGGTCTAGTAGAAAGTGTCCCTGCCCACGGCAGGGGTGGGGATGGAACTAAGTGGTCTTTAAGGTGCATTCCAACTCAAACCACTCCATGATTCTATGATACCTCAAACAGGATCAGCAGAACACTTATAATGCAATGCACATCAGTTTCAACTTCAGACATGTTTTGCAGCAATAGGCCACCCATCAATATGCTCATAAACTCACCAGTTTGGGAGCTTTTTTGATTTGAAAAAAACAGCTCTGGCGTAGGCAGCACTATCCTCTGGACAAATGACAGAGGATTATGACAATTACAATATTTTGCAGTGAATGGTATTCAAGCATCCTCAAAATATACAAAAAAGGTACTCTTTGTAGCTTCCTTTGTGATGTACACAAAAATTTGCCATTTGTGCAAAGTGCATCTGACATAGATAAGAAGGTCTTCCTGGCTGCTGATGGACACTGGTGACACCTGGGGCCACACACAACTGTTCTGGAGTTACAATAATAATGACTGTCCATGTGACATCCCTATATTTTCTAGAATAGAATCATAGAATACATCACATTAGAAGGGACCCATCAGGCTCATCAAGTCCAACTCCCTGTTCCTAAACTAAAACTAAAACTGAAACTGTAAGACTTACAAGCATCATTAAGATGCTCCTTGAACTCGGACACGGTGGGTGCCGTGACCACTTCCTGGGGAAGCTTCTTCCAGTGATGACTGTGGTCTCAGCTAAAAACCTTTTCCTAATGTCCAACTCAAACTTCCCCTGACACAGCTTCATTCCATTTGCTCATGTCCTACTGCTTGTCAACAGAGAGAGATCAGCACCTGCCTCTCCCGTGCGCCCCTTTAGGAAGCTGTAGACTGGGATGAGGTCAGAAGTTGAAGACTCCATAGTCACCAGAACAGAAACAGGCAATTCTCACCACCAAAGACAGCTGCTCTTTTTTTTATCTAGAAGGCATTGACCTTACCCTGTGGCTGTATTTTTCCTTAGAAGAAGAATTTTTCCCCTAACCAAACAGGGAAAGCAAGAACTGGTCAGACCCTGGACTCATTATACAAATATATTCATATCACCTCAGCTAAAAGGTTTAATTCACAGGGAAGCAAATCATCTTCCAACAAAGCAGCCTTTTCTTAAAAGGTTACAGATTTTATTTCTTTTATCCAGTAGTATGGTGTTTTTTCCTAACTACATACCTGTTTATTTGCATCCATTTTCTTTAAAATATAAAACATTAGCACACCACTGATCACTTTTATATATTCGGTTTTGTTTATATAAACTGGAGAACAGTCCAAAGACTGAATTCTCTAGCAACCCTTTCACAGGGTAAGGTAAACACCATGCACTGATTATTGCACCTGAAAAAGGGAGAATTCGTGCCTTCTCTTGAGTTTGAAATGCTCATAGTAGCAAAATATTTCAAATTCTGGCTAGCTAAAAAACCTATTCATTAAATCTTTATAAGGCTGTAATAACTAAGTAAGATTTCATATTAAATGTTATCTATCCATAAATTTAACATGCAGTCATGTAGAATTCTTCAGTCTTTGTAACACGACAACATGTGACTTTTGACATAATTTTAAAGTTCAAACTGCCCAATATATTCTTGCTAGTTTACTCACAGTTTTTCCTGACATATTTTTAAATTGTGATCAAAAGCATTTCAGCTACCTGAAAAAAAAATTGAAAAAGGCGTGGAAACTTGCTTGTACAGATGTGAAAGAAAAATCCATCTTTTTTTTTAAAAAGCCTCCTACATAGATAACATGGCCAAGGGCAAAAAAATACGTGTTTTGTAGAAACTTCTTACTGACTTGCTGTCTCTCTTGATATTTAACTAGAACTTGGTCATATTTAACCAATTTGAAAATATTAACACATACACCTAATTTTCTGCTGAGATTGTCAGATGGATTTCTGAAAAACATACTTCATGAGATGTGTATCAGCAGCCACATGCAATGTTAGCAGCTCTTTAAACCCTTAAAAGTGTAATTTAAAGAGTCCAAACATAACTCAGGCCATTATAAGAGAAAATAAAGAAAGATACTTTTAAGGTTGTATCAGTGTGTGTGGGTGGCAGTGGGGGGGTGCTTTTATTTCTTTTTTTTTTTAAGTAGTCAATTTGAAGCTCTTTAAAACTCCAAAATGCCAAGTGTGAGATCACAGGGGTTTAAGTGATGAAAGAAGCCAATGAAGGCAAGTAAACAACACAAGATGAAACTTTAGGAAACTAAAATTTTATAGCTTTGTCTTCCTTTTTCCTGTTTTTATTCCCTTTCTTATGCCTGCTTTTCTTAACTTTTGTTCATTCCTTTCCATCTTGCACATTTTTCAGTTTCCAGAACACAGAACAATAATCTGCTTGAATAATTCCAGTGATCAGTTAATATACTAAGTAGCCACCAAAAGTGATTATTAGTTTGACTTAGTCAAATCAAAGTTCTTTTAAGGTGTATCCAGCAGCCTAATGAATTAATTTCCATGGAAGCAGATATAATATGCTAGTATAGGATCAATTTTGTTATGGGCATTACATACTGCTTCTTGTACTTGGAATCTCTATAAAAATAAAGAGTCTTGGTTTACATATAATGGTTTTTAAGACCTGTGTGTAACAGTTGAAATTTCACATGGTGTATTACACTCTGTGTCAGACTAAATTTAACTGACATCACTCAGTGTCTTCTCACTGATGTGCACAACTGACATTACAGGCCCTTCATTAATAAAACAGTACCTTCATTAACCTCCCATATTTTGAAAATGTACTAGTTTATTCCAGTCAAAGACACTCTGCACTCCTCTGAACAAACACTTGCTGAACACAGAGTTTACAGATTAAAATAAAAGGTGGTCAACTTTTTAAATACTTCTCACTAAATGTTACCTCAAGTGGGTGGCATTCTTTCAGGCATGGAGCGCATCTGTCATTTGCATTTCATTGACCTTGAAGCTTACTGGTTAGAGATGAAACTTCACCTATTCAAAGCAGCCTGTTTAAAATATTCAGATAGATTTTTTTAAGTGCATTTCACTTTTTAATTTCCTACTGTTCTTCTTCCATTGAGAAAGCACTGCCTGAACCCAAAGGGATTTCCACATCTAGCTTTCATGCTTTTTGTTGCTATGTGGCAGTGACTGCTAGATTGGCAAATAGAATAATTGCCTTTGAGAGATTTCTTTAAGGATGTTAAGAGCATGAACTTCACTCTTTTTAAGTAGCTTCTTAAATAAATGCTTCAAAACAAAGTCAACTATTGATCCAATTCTTTGAATAAGAAGTTCTCCCTATTTGACAATAGCATTTACTACTGAAGACAAAATGTACATTAATCTTTCTAGTTTATAGTCTTCAGTTGACAAAGGTAGAATTACAGAGTTGCAGCACAAAGAAAGATTTGTACCGTCTGTTGGAAATGAGATCTACACAAATTCATTGACTGACTTAAAAGCAATCTTTACATCTCTATGTCTTGTCACCTGAACAGAAATAGGAGTATAATTTATGATTTCTTTACTAGTAATATTATTGAATAACTGTTTATTTTCTAAGCGCATTTTTTATTTCCTTGTTTATTTATTGTAGTGATGATTTGGTGGGGGTTTTTTTGTTGGTTTGTTTTTGTTTATTTTTTCCCTGGAAGTGAAAGAGAACATCTAGAATGCCTGTTTACAGCCAGGAGAGCAGGGTGGCAATTTTAGCCAGAAGAAACCAACCAACCAGATAACACACAGACCCCCCCCCCCCATAACCCCCATATACCGTTCCCAAATATTTTGAAGAGTTTGTAACAACTTCACAGATTTTACACTTCTGTTGCCTTCCACTGGCATATCTACTTTCTAAAAGGAGAGAGATGGAAGAGAAGACAAGAATGTCAATATTCTGTCTGTCACGTGTGTGTACAGCAGTATAAAACAGCCACTGTGGGACAGTAGGATTTTTTCCACTGTCAGCTGCAACCAGAAACTGAGCTAGGACAGATACTGCAGGAGCAGTGAAAGGAATCATTCATGGAGTCTTACCTTCCCAGCTTTTAATTTACGTTTCCTTTCCTTAAAATAACCAGAGCGGTGTGCTTGGCCCTAAGGAATGCACAGGTGAGACCTACTCTGTTGCTCGAGTTGCACGTGGATTTAGGAGACGGGGAGGAAAAAGGGCAACAAACCAGCAAACAAAGGTTCAGCTCTGATAAGACACAGGCAAAATAAAGCTCGCGCCGCACTGATCGTGCATAAGCTTGAGGAAAACGAAAAAGCGCTGCACACAAAGTACACTGCGGCTAGCGAGTCTAGGGTCTCCTTGAATGCAAGCTGCGTGCAACGCTGCCAGAGACACACGTACGTAAACACACACACAGAGGCACTCACAAGCCCCGGCTCTGCCAGGATGCGCACACCGCGAGCGCGGCATCCCCTCCTGCGCCCCCGCTCCCGCCCGGGGCCGCCGGGCGCGCGTTCCGGGCGCCGCCGCTGCCGCACCGCGGCCGAGCCGCTCCCGCCGCACCGCGGCCGCCGGAGCTCCCCACGGGCGAGGGCCGCAAAACAGCGCCGGAGGGGCCCCCCGGCTCTTCGCGGCAGCAGCCCGGTACACGCGGGCCGCCCTCTGCCCGGCCCCGATCGCCAGCCGTCCCCTGCCCGGTCGCCCTGTCCCGGCGGTGACCAGCAGGATCGCCCTCCCGCCCCCGCTGCCCGGTGCGGAGGACGGGGCATCCGGGAGCACCTCCCGCCCGCTCTCCGCTATCTGCGGGCAGCGGTGCGGCGGCTGCCCCGCTCCCGCCCGCCTCCGCTCCCGCCTCCCCGCGGCGCGCCCGCCCCTCGCCCGGCACCCGGCGCTGCCGCCGGCCGCAGAGCTCCCGGCCGCGCTGTGCGCTGTGCGCCGTGCGCCGCGCTGGGACCGGCGCTGTCTGCGCGGCGTGAGGGAGGGGAGGGAAGGCCGGGGAGGGGGGAGGGATAGGGGAAGTGAAAGGGAAGGGGGGGTGTGTGTGGAAAGGGAGGAGGGGAAGGAGGGGGGAGAAATCAAATAAATAAATAACCTCCGCACCAATAAGAGAGGCAGCGGCTGCCGAGAAGGCTGGGATCGGATGGGAGAGGTCCTTCTTGGGCTCTATTTGTTTGTTTGTGACTGGAGCTGCAAAGTTCAGAGCCAAACGTGTTGCTTGCCGGCGGCGGCGACCGCCCCGCTTCACCTGCTCCGCTGACGGGTGCCTGCCCGGGGCGGCCCCGCTGCTCTGCGGGCCCTCTGCCCGGCATCCTGCCTGCCGCTGGGGCCGACGGACGGCAGAGGAGCGCGGGGCTCCGTCCCTCGCCTGCCCTCCTTCCCCTCCGCGCCTGCCGGAGGGCAACGGACAGGTGAGTGCTTCTTTGCCGCACTTCTGCCCAGCCCGGAGGGTGCCTCCGCTCCGTAGTCACCTGTCACCGCAGGAGCTGCTCGTTTATCAAACTTTGCCTCCTGTCGGCTCCCGCACCCCCTGTCTTGCCTTTCGCGGGAGGGCGAGCGCTCGGGGTTAATTGGTTTTGCGCAGAGGGAAGCCGCGGGGGGCGGGAAAGGGGGGGTCCCACTCTGCAGAGCCCGGCTCAGCCCTGTCGGGAGAGCGGGTTTGTCCGAGCCGCTCGGCTCTGCTGCCGCTCGGGGCCGCAGCCCGGGGCCGCTGTCCCCGCGCGAGTTGGCGGCGCGGAGGCGGCGCGGTGCCCGGCGGAGCGAAGTTGGGTTTTGCCCTGCGGGGAGCCCGCGGGGCCCGTGCAACAGGCACCGTCCTGCGGAGGGAGGGCGGAGGGCGCCGCTCCCGCCGGCGTGGGGCTCCTGGCGGCCGCGGGCAGACGTGTGCCCTTTTAGGTAATCCCGCTTTGTTTCCAGCACCTCCAGGCGTTTGCCTTGCGGGGAGCCTGTGCCGTGAGGCTGCTTGTGACAGCCTGCAGCAGCCCCCGGAGGCACGCCTCCTCTTCGGAAGGAGAGAAAGTTGCCGATGCTCCCGGGGACGGGTACGGTGCTTCCACCCGGCTGCGCGGAAGATGCGCGCCGGGGCGCCGGGCGGCTTGGCCGGCGCCGCGGGAAAGGCAGGGAGCGAGCGAGCGAGGCAGGGAGCGGGTGGGTGCTGCGGGGCGCGGGCGCCCGGCAGGTGGAGCCGTGGGGAGCGGCGGCGGCGATGGTTGATCCGGGCTGAGGCGGCGGCGAGGCGAGCGGAGCCCGGCGGCGCGGTGACAGGCGGCCCGGCAGCCCCGGAGCCGGAGCGCGTCCTTCGGGGCCGTGCGGGGAGCGCCGGCCGTGCGCGCCGTCCTGCGGGCGCTGCAGGTGGACGCGGTGCCCTGCGGTGTTAGCGTTAGCCCTGGTCACACGCCTGTTTCCTTCTACCTTCGTTCTGTTTGTCGCTGCGTGTTGGAAAATTATCAGATTCGAGAAGTATTCTGTCTTAATTACCAGAGAATGTATAAAAGTGTAATTGCTGAAATTATTCAATAGTGGCTAACAAAAGATTATCCAGTACTCTGCAGCTAGCCAGGAACAGACTGTACTAATTGGATGGTTAATGGCATTTAAATGGGCGGGTTTTCTTAAAATAGGAAGCTCCACTCTTCTAAGGAGCTGAATAAAGTGTTAGAATGTTAAATAATTGTGTTACAAGTGATGGTAACACTTCTGCAAGAGCTTAGGGTGTTAGCTTGGCCAGCAGCACTGGGACAGCCTTTGCCCAGTTTTAGAGCATTGGTTAAGAGTAGGCTGGATTTTCATCACTTTTCCTTTAATAGTTAAATATAGCTAAATGGTGTAGAAACATGTGTCAAACAAACCAAAGAGGTGGCAATATTTTAGATATCGTCCAGTGAAATCTGCTTCCATCTTCAACTGACATAATTTGGCTGAATTGACAATTGAACTTGAATTTTATGCTACTAACCACTTAATACTTGAATTCTATGTCTCTTTGTGGCACTTGCGCTGATCAGAAAAAATTGCTGTTGTATATTGTGGAGACTGGGTATGGGATGGTGTAACAACACTTTTCTTGTAATCCGTTTAAAGTGTTTGGCTTTGGTTTTTTTTTTAAATAATAATATTCCAGGTTAAACACTTTACTTCAGTAATAAAGTGATAGGTAAATCAACTTAGTGCAGCTACACTGTATTTTCAGAACTCTTGGTTCTTCACGTTTCTCATGTTTCTTGCACAACTTGAAAATGTTCTGTGAGAAACTCATACAATGACTGCATAAACTTGTTGCATTTTGTTGTGAAAGTTTTCTTAATGTAATAAAGTTGGCATAACAAGAAGCAACACAATGTAATCTTACATTTGTGGTATTTTTTTTTTTCCAGAGACAAAATGTTTTCCATTATCTTAATCAAAGACATATACTTAAGGAAAGTGCCAGAAATTGAATTTAATAAGAGATTAACTTCACAAATTAAATAGGATATTCTATATTAAGAGGTACTGTAGAGAATAGCACATAATTAAAATTGTCAAGTATGTCTGGACTTTTATATACCTATGCTTTATTCAGTCAGTCATGAGTTTTTGTTACCAATATAGATTTGTGCCTCTTTTGAGGTGTAAAAATGCATAAAGAAGCTCCTGAAATGCTGGCCTAAATACTGAAAGGGCTTGGAGTGTGCGTCTCCCAAGTCAGTGAAAATGGTGAGCTTCACAGAAGTTACATTCATAATTGTGAAACTAATTTATTTTCTTCTTGTCTTGGGTGCTGTAGCTGTCACTTGGAAATCTTTTTGTGTTGTATCCCAGCCTTGCTCTTTTCACTGTTATAGATACATATCTCAAAGACTTCCTTTATTCTTGCACACCAAAGTATTCAAACATTTCTTATGAGTATTGCTGCTGACTTCTGAACCTCAATTCCAGTCTATGCTGTCTAAATGAGTGTTTCTGAAAAATCAGAACAATAGAACTTCTGGATTTTTCCTCAGTTCCTGTAAAAATGTTAGTTTAATTGAAGATGGTGTTTAATGTTAAAATTGGATTTCCTCCAGAACAAAAGTATGACTTTGCACACGGCTGATAAATAGATAGCTGAATGTGTTATCAGAGATTTACAAAACGTTGATGTCTTGACGTCTGGATTTGTTATGTGTCTTTAATAAAACAAAGTGTGTGAAAAAATGCTGTACAGGGCTTTTTTTTGAGGGGGAAACCCCTACAACTCTGAGACAAAAGAGATATTAAAAAGTATTCTGCATGACATTCCAGATAGTATAGTGCTGGGTGAGGGGGAGGTTATTTGTTTATTTTTCACAGATTGTATTAAAATGATACCAGCATATGTTTTACAAGAAAATTAACTCTGCTTTTAAAATCCTTCTAGTGAAACACAGACATGTTTCTTCTGTATAACATGTAGATACTTTCCCCCGATCTTTCCCAGTTATCGTTCTTCGAATCTATGCAAGAAGGTTCTGTAGCATTATTAAGCTTATTCTTTTGTATTGCTTCCAATTTGTAGCACTTGAAATCTTTCTTTCACCCTACCATTTGTTATACTAATGTTAAACTTACTGTCCTTGCCACAATGAAAGTTCCTTTCCGCTCTTCTGACACTGCCTAAAAAACACATGCCAGAGTTTTATGCAGAGTTTCTAGAAATGTTGTATTTACTAAACTGAAAATTCCAGATGGATAGACCTGAAAATTTTAATCCTGGAAAATTCAGTTTTAACACTGGGGGAAAGGGAGAGAAGTCCGTAAATCCTGTCTAATTACCATACATTGCTTGTTAAATGAGGAATGTCGGCTCCTGGGCATGCCTCTGTCATAACAGTAAAATACCCTATGGTTGGCTTGGAAGCTACAGCTGCAACTCATACCAGGTAAAACACATATTTTAGAGACAAGCAAAATGTTTGTTGATGCATTGAGGTGAAGGGTCTGTGAAATTCAGTATCAGATATTTCTAGTGTAGTTTAATAATAATAATAATAACCTGTGGTGGATACTGGAATAAGAGTTCTGGAAGCCATACTTATGGGGATTTTTAAAATATGTTTGCTTTACATATGCTGAGATTTTTTTCTGTTATTTTACTTCATTAAAGGCAACAATTGAAGTTATGAACTAAAACATTCTATAGGCTTAGGCGAGACACAGTTTGCAAATTATCAGAATGACTAAAGCATTAAATTATGCTTGTATTTGTGAAATAAAGATAATTTCATACAAAACTTAACTTGCAGCTCTGTTAAGTCATGAATATGTTCTCACTTTTGAAATTGTATTCTTTTATTCAGGTCTGTAAAGAAACCAAGCCTGACATGTGGACCCATTAATTCTGGACTATGATTTCAGGAATTTAATGATGGATAGCCAAGAACTAGGTTTTTTTGAAGACTAGCATTTTATCAAATGCTAGTCTTCAAAACAGAGGCAACTGTTCTTCATTTAACACACACATGCACTGTTACATACCTGAAAATGCTTATGTATGCTTTCTGTGTGGAAAACTGTTATTTAATTATCTTAGCAAGGGACACTATCTGCTTTAAAAATTTCTTTAGAGATTTCTTTTATCTAGCGCCTTCTACCCCAAGTAACTCGGACTCCATCTAATAAAAAAATAAGACTGATTTTGCAAAGATTGTTTTAAAACACGGGAAGTGTTTTTTATTTTAGCAGGTAGAAAGATCAGCATGGAATATTTGCAAATACTTTTCCTCTAGAAACTCAAATATAGTCAAAGATAATTTAGTTTTGTTGATTCAGATTTTAACTGTGAAGTATTGCATGAAAGAAACTCTGCTTGAGAGCTCTGGTGACATCTAGAACTCTTGAGAATGTCTCTTCTAATAGCTGCTAAATGTTCCGGTGTTAATTAGGCAGTAATGTAAATTGAATCAAATGTTACAACAGCATAATGTTCTCCTGTTGATTAGAAGGTCTATGCCTAAGCAAACATACTTTCAGCAAACAGGAATATTTTAACTTTGCCTGTTCAACGGGAAGCATTTCTGCAGAAGTCCTAAATAGCGCCCTATAAGGTGCCCAGAGAAATCTGGTCATAACATTTCTATTTTAGCAATCTAATAAGAGCAGCATCTCTTTCTCTTCATGGAATGAATGCAAGGGCAGTTTAAGGAAATCTGTGGAGTCACACACGTGGTGGCTCTCTGCTACAGTCCTAGTCCATACCCATACCTAAGGCCAGCTGAAGCTTTTACCTCCTCCAGGGGTCAAAGAAAGCAAGAGCAGCGAGCTGCATTCCAGATTATGGCACTGTGGCTGACAGTGCAGATCTGCAGAGCAAAGATGGGCAGCCAGCTCAGCGTGTGCCATCTGCATCTCTGTGGAATAGCTGGAGTAGGAGCATTTTGAACACCGGGGGAAGTTGCTCTTCCCTCCAGATCGACACCTACGCATTGACAGTTCGGTGTGTGTAGGAGTCATCCTATCTTTAAAGCGGTGTTAAAAATCGAATTGATTTCATCTCTGAAGAAATATGTGGTGGGACATCATTCTGGCTGAGGCACTGCTCCCACACCTCTTCTACCTTTGTATTGCAAGCCTGTTCTCCTTGGGACGGGGAAACACCGAGATGTTGCCTTAATGATGTTCAAAAGAACTTCAGCTGTTTCCAAGGGCAGGGAGCAGGGCGCAGTCAGGAGAAGACAGCCAGCCAGAAAGGATTGAGGTTGTATTTATCCACTTTTGGAGCAAGTTGGGTGAGGAAGAAAGGATCAAGTATGTGGTAATTGACAGTGGATATTGCCCATGGGTCACAGCAGGAGTGAAGCTTGTTGAAGTTTAGACTGAAGCACCACCAACTCAGCTCTGAAAGACATAATTCCACTTTATGGTAGGCTGACCATTATCTATATGATTTCAGATGAAATAATTTGAACTGCTAGCAAAATTATCAGAAATTGCACTGACTTATGAGTGAGAAAACCCATTCAAACCTTGTTCCTGCAGATGCTTTATGCATGTTTAATCTGATGATGAGGCCTGCTTCTATTTTTAGGATTACAACTTGATATAACAGGAGATATGAAGCATAATCTTAGTTGAAGCAAAGTCTGTTCCATGCTTTTCTTTTTGGAAAAAATACTGTTTTCATTTTGGTGGATGTCTGCAGTAAGTCCCACCTCAGCAACCGTATAAAATACTGTTTCAGTTACATGGTAACCCCTGTAAATCATTGGGGTATAGCTTGTTCTTGGACAGCAGAGATTACTAACCCTAATTTTAGACTGAAATAAAGGTCTGTATTCAAGGAACATACAAGTCCTACCACCACAATTTTTAAGTATTTCTAACTATTTCCTACAGTGAAAGGGATAAAATAGATGGATGAGAATCAAAATGGACTAGCTGATGGTCTAAGGGGAAATCAAGCTTTGAAGTTAAGAGGCGGTAGTCAGTAGAGATTCATACTATTTTTTTGAATTTCAGCAAATCTGCTCATTTAGGGTGCAGGCACAGGATAGCCTGTGAATTAGGTACCATGGGTAAGAATGTACTGTCCATTCACTTAAAAGATACTGCTAATTTAATTGGATTTTTAGCTACCTTTCAGACTAAACTGGAAATGTATTCCTATTCCATTTCAGTAGGAAGTAAAATATGTTCATTTGCAGCGGCAAAACTAATTAATTTTACTTCACTTTGCAAGAGATTTACTGTGGCTTATGTGGCCCTGGGAAAAAGAATTGTAGATTGTTGTAAAGTGTTCAAGAATGAAGATTTTACTTTATATTTTCCTTAAAGACTGACTAGTTAGGGTTGACTTCAGCAATAGCTAGGATTTACTGCCCTGAGGCTAGAATAAGGGTCAGGTGTTACCACCCTTCCTTTGCCTCACTGGTGAATACTTGTAACTTAGTATTTTCTCAGATATGCTTTCTGATTTGCCATGCAAAAAAGTGGGGAAGAAACTAGAGAAAGAGAATGAGAAGAGATTGCATGAGACTGATTGGCAAACTAGCACCAGCTGTTAAAGCAATCAAGGGAGAAGACAAATAGTTATTCTTTAGTAGGAAGTGAAGGAGTGAGGATTGGATTTAATCTAAAGAAGAAAAGGAGGAGTGGTAAGAAGAGAGCAGAGAGGGCTTTAAAATACCACCTTGGCAGTTTTTGGGGCAAAGAGGTTAGTCACCAAGGGAAGGGAGTGAGTGGAAAGTTTGGATTTCTCTTTAAAATTATTTTCATTAAAAAATCCTCTTAGTTTGTTGAGGTTTTGGGGTTTTTTTGAGCAAGACATAAGTTTGGTATGAAGATTGTCTCTTGAAGACCTTGTGATAACCTCCTAGAGGAGATGCAGTGAATGTCCTAAACACTATGAGGCTTCTTTAGGTTTAAGCTAGGTGAGGGAGAGCTACTCTTTATATGTACAATTTGCCTTATGCTACTGTGTGAGTTTTGTGTTCTTGGAGAAGAGCTTTTAGTAATTTCTGCAATTTTCTTCCCTTGTTTCGTTTTTAAAGTCTTTCATCTACTGTCTTTTTCTCTGTCTGCTTTCTTTACCCTGGGACTGAAGAACATGAGCATCAGAAGATAAAACTGACCTAAACTGAAAACTCCCTGAACCAGTGGAATTGACTGGTGCTGTGATCACACTCAATTTCACACTGCTGCTAGTGTCATGTAGAGTAATATTGTGAATGATTCTGTCAATTTTTGGTTCAGCTACTAGTTGTTATAATAGTAGAGGTACAGAGAGAGTATCTATCTTTAGGCAGTGAATGAGAAATTTATTAGTGAAAGAAAAACTTATTTAATTTTCCAAAGCTTTTTTTTCCTCATTATAAAACTTTCACATGGAATATTTTCTTTTCCTGACCGAATATCTGCATCTGATTTTCAAAAACTCTACATGGCATTTGAAACCTTGATTCTATATGTATTTTTCTAGATGGAAAAGTTAAGTTCCTCAAATTATTTGGCTCTTTGTTTCTGTTCTCTAACAGCCTTTGCAGTTGAATTAGAGGACTAAACACACAGTCAACTGATCTAAAATTAGTAATTCTGAGGTACAAAAAACCCAAAAAAATCCAAAAACCCCCTGAAACACTTTCAACCACATTGAATTACCTCAGTGTCTCCAGTTAGTTTTGCTGGTGCAGAGTAGGGGTGAAGATGGAATCTGCTTTTGCCACAAATGTCATAAGAAGAAAGACTTGTGGCACTCCTGCCTCATGCTTGGTATTATTCATATTCAGAATAATCAGAAGGTTTTGTGATAGTTTCATAATTATTTTTTTTGCATCTGCTGTCTTCTTCCATAAAGCCTAGAGACCTAGTCTGAGAGCAGGACAGGATTCTTGTTCTATATGGCATGTGCATTTAATGAGTACAGAGTCTGCTATATCCTTCTGTTGAACACAAGATTCCCCTGTCTTGGCAAAATGTATGCATTTATGTAAGTAGAAATCTAATAAAACATGTAACAATATTTTTTGCTATTTGGAACCTTAGAAAATGTAGTTAACATTTAAGCTTTCTCACTTTTATCTTGGGTTTGGGTTTTGGTTTTTTTTCACTCACCCATGCACCATTCTACCACCTGTTTCATATGTGGAATTTTATGGCTTTCAGATCATGTACTGAGGATCCTATTTGCTATTTATGTATAAATAACTTGGTATAGAATAAGCAGTATGCAGCTAGCTATTGTAATTTTTTGCTACAGAAACTTTCTATCGCTGCTTTTCTTTACTAGAATGACTTTTCCCCAGCCAGCCAACAGGTCTTCCCTCTTGGTCTTCTGTTTTGGTTGCACCTTTTTCTCTGGTGTGACTGTATTCCTGCTATTATTGTAGCTATCTGCATTGATAACTTGTAATTGAATTCACTGTGCTTGGCCCCGAGTGCTGTACCTGTTCTTTGTAAGTTGAGCGGCTGTCTTTTTTTCTGAGCCTTTGTCTGACTGTGTCGTTGCCCTTAACCTCCCCGCAGAAATACTCCTAAGTTGCTATTTTGGGAGCCAAATCTGAGTCTCAGGCAATCTTTTTTGTGAATAACCTGTAAATCTGGAAAAAATATTTATCGTGAAACCTGTGTGGCAGCTCCTCTTTCCTAAGTTTTTCATAGAAGGAATAAATCATGAAGAAAAGATGAGGAAACCAGATGATGTTTTTCAGATTAAAATACTGTCTATTGACCAAAATTGTTTCTCCATTAGTACACAAATTATGATCTGTTTAAGAGGATGGGATTCTCAGAATAACACCTAAAAGCCTATTCCTCTTTATTTTTTTTTTTTCCTGAAAGCCAGTTTGAAGCCAGTAAAGAGTGTTAGCCACGGGAAACACTTGTCAGCTTACCTAGGAAAGATGCACACTGGGTGCATAGGTATAAGATTATATTTCATCACTGTCGTGGTAATTCATCTCAATCTTTCTTTTGGGAGGCCACTTCTAGGTTTAATGTCAATTTGCATTTCAGTGAATGCCTTGTTTCTATTTCTTCACTGCAGTGAAGATATCTCTGTTTATTATATGACAGCGTTTTTGAAATGCCTATCATGTTTGTAAAATATCTACAGTGACAAAGCATACACAGTAAAATGTAAGCTACAGAAAATAATATTGCATGCTGAACCTCCAGTAGTTTCAAAGAAGAAACAAACGAAGTTGACAACAAAAAAAAAGCAAACCTTCCTGAAGTTATTCTGCATTTTCCTAACGTTCCTTCTGTACTCTGAGATGGTGAATAAATGTCTTTACATGCTTAAAGCTTGCCAAGTGTGGATGCTGAGGAGGCTCACAATAGAAGTTTAAATGTCAGTAGGAATGTTTTTTGTTGGAAAGCCCTCAATAACCACAGTAGAAACACTGCTAAATGGGGGGAAACTATGTGTCATAAGCAAGGTGTTTGTGGAGTTAGACATTTCAAGCCACTATCATGAACTTTTACAGAACAAAACAAAAGCTTTCATCTTTGTGCCCTCCTCTGTGGAGAGATAACACCAAACTTGACTAAAATCTGCATTTACTGTCGTCTAAGGGGTTGAACTATGTGATGTGCAGAATTAATATATTGCATTATACCTCCAATTCCTCAAAGTCAATAATCAGTCTTTTACATTATAATCATTTTTTGGCAGGGAAGTACAAGGATAGTGCAATGCTGCAAAGTAAAAATTACCTGGACTTTTGTGTGATTTTTCTACTGCAGGACCTCTCTGGTCCTCAGAACTCACAAAAGCTGTCAAATATACTGCATATTATAGATATTACAGTGGTAGGTTCTCTTTATTTAATATTTAGCTATTGTCACTGCTATTAAAGGGGCTAAACACAAGCAGGTTTTAATGAGAAATTAATTTTAATTGATTACATTTTTTTTATTTACAGGATTTGAGGACTGACTGTGTATGACATGTATTTTGGCTAGGACTGATGATGAAAAACTGTTGAAAATCTAATTTTCTTTATGTTTTACATAGTTTTCAAATACCTTACTCTTTCTCAGGAGTTTCCTTCATTAAGCCATGAATAGTTAAAATATTAGTTAGAATAAATACCACTTTTACTCTGGGTATGTAATCCTTCACTTCTAATAGCATCTCATTATTAAACCAAATCATTCCAGTACATAAAAAAGCCTCTTTAAAAAGAAAAAAAGTTATTTATATGCACATATTTGCTTAGCACATTGAGCCTGAAATCCACTATGAAAATGCTGAATGCAGAACTACACCAGACTGGAAGCTAAAGTTTTAGTTTTCTGCTGGACCACTAATTTTTTTTTAATTATTTTAATCTTGTGAAAGTTTTTGTTCAATTTTTTTTTCCCACACAATACCTGAAGTTTTTAGAATATTAATAAATAAAAGGCATAAAGTTGTTCTTTCAGTGGATATTTTTTGTAAGTGGATTTAAATTTTCAAACCTTTGTTAATGTTTCAAGGTAACAAGTTTTAGATTCAATTATCAGACTCTGTTATTGTCCTATCTATCCTCCATATTTTAATTTCTTGTAATACAGTTGGTAAAAAAAAAATTAAATAATTTATAATTAATTTAAATGTGTGAGGAGTATAGCTTTTAATTTTTTAAATTTGTTTATTTTTTATTTAAAGTTATCAAAATTTATTATGTAATTTCTCATTACTTGAGTGAATTTTGCATCTTCATTAACATGAAGTCTTCGTGGCTAAAGTGCATGTGTAGCTGGTGAGAAAAATACTGCCAGTGGATTTCAGATTGAAGTAATTTTATTTCCAGTGCACTCCTTTGAGGGGCAAGGGGAGAGTGGTGGGAATTAACTTTTGAACAGAATGTGAAAATCTGTGTGAAGAATTTTATCCTTACTTAACTTTCTTTCCATTTTTTGATGATTTGATATAGAGTAGGACAGTGGAAGCCTCATTCTCTTTTACTGTGCATTAAAAGAGCGAAATGTAACCTTTGTCACTAGCTCTGGAGAGCTCTCATACAAAGTAATTTTCTGCTAAATTGAAAGCTTCTCGTAGTCAATAATCACTTTATGTAATAGACATATATCTTACCTTGTAGCTAAATTATCATATAAAGGTGCTTTATTGTAAGGAATTTTCTTAGGTTGGCCAGTTATTTGGTTGAAATCCAGCAATGTGGTGAATCAATTTCTTGATATATATGTAGACAGGTGATGACTGGCTCTATAGTCCTCTCAGTCTGTCATTGATATTCTCTCTATGGATTAATGGTAAACTTGTTACTACACAGGGTTGGGAAGCCAATTGAATCTGCTTTACAATCTGAATAGCTTTTTCTCTTGTTTATCAGGTACCCTTTATTGCTTTATTTTAATGTCATTTTTAATGCTGATTTACAAGATATTTTACTTCCTGACTGTGCTTGCTCTCCTCGTTCAATAATGTGCTGAAGCCAGTGTCCATATGACGTTAAAGATGCTCTTTAATAAATGTATATTTGTCACTGACTGCTTTTGCTGTGTACGGATAGGATTTTTTCTGGGTATACCAAGTATGGTCAGGCATGCATTTTAATTCAGGGAAATTAAGCAGTCCAATCTAGCCTGCCAGCTTAGAGCACTTCAGCTCTCTGTGCTTCACGGAGAAATTGTTTTTTGAGGTCTGGTCAGAAGACTTGCTGCTCCTTGAGCGGCTGCAACGAGGTGCTGAAGAGGAAATGTCAGGTGTACAGTGTTTAGTCTGAATGTCACATCTCTTACGGGCTCGGGAGACTGACTCAGGGCTGTGAATTTCAAGTGTCTTTTCATTCAACGGCCAGAAATCTCGTGTTGTTCTTACAGGAGTAAAGGCCCACGAGAGGTGATTATTCTCCATAAAAGGACAGTAATAGTGATTGCAGGCACTTCTTAGTGCTTAGGGTTGTGCAGACAGGGGAAACACTGATGCCTCAGTCTGCCATGTTTAATTAATAACTCCTGTATCCTACAGAAACAGCAGGTTGGTGTTTTTACAGCACAACAAGTAATTTTGAGAGAGAAATAACCAAGAAATAATCACTCTAAAATGCAGTGACTATGAGAGGACGTCTTGGATGCACCACTGGACTGCTTTTGAGCTTTTTTTTTTTCATTATATACCTTACAGGTGAATTCTGTGAGCAGGAGCTAGAATGTAGGTTTCAACTCAGTAAACTTTCAAAGCTGTTGATTGCTAAGGTTGTAGACACGCAGGCATTCAATGTCAGAGCTGGATATAAAAGCTCTAGCATTTAGGCATTGTTAGTAAATGTCAACTATTGTACTTGAAGAATGATAGCTTCAGAAATAAGTGTAGTGAAGTGTATAAGCCACCTTTCTACTATCACAATATTCTAACATGCGTTACAAAAACAGAATGTATTTTTTTTATTTAATGTGTCAGGGAGACTCACGGTTATAATTTGACTGGCAGAGAACTTTGTCAGAAACTTGACAGGAGCTCTAGGGTTCAAACAACTCTATCTTACTAGAAAAAACATTGTGGAAAGGTTTCTGTGTTGTTTTATTACCAAATGATAATGTTTAGCAATCTGCTTGTAAAAGGAAGAAAATTAAGACTGTTGGGAACCTGTATATTAGCAGTCCTACCAAAGACCTCTAAGTGATCACTTCAATTGCTTTAAAAAAAGATACTGAAAAGGTGTAGATCTAAACTCTGTGGTGCTAATGTGTGTCCTTCATACTCACGCAGCCAGTAATAAATGCCTTCTGTATTTCAAAAATGTATATGTGGGGATAAAAATATTTCTCCAGTCAGTTCTCAGTCATGGCACATAAAGTGAAGTATCTTGCCCAATTTAATATGATCATTTGCTCTGTTACATTTCTGTGTACTTTAGCTTCAAATAAAAAACAAGATTTTTGCATAATTACCAGACCAAGAAAGAAGTTCAGTTTATAAGCCATAACAAAAATGCTAAGTACTGTTTATTTCTCTTTATAACAATAAGGGGCTGAACTGTGGTTTTTAAGATGAATGAGCATAGTCTGTAAAATTCATCTGTCTTAATACAGGTGAATGTGTGTGAAGTAAAATTATGACTTTCTTTTTGTAGGGAGGAGGTATTAAAGGCGGTTTCTGAGGCATTAATATGCTATAAACAGAATTATAACTATACATAAGCACAGTGGTAAAGAATTTTAAAGAATCAAATTTGGAAGTCTAGAAAAGGGTTTCCTCTTTGTGATTCAGATAAAGCACTTTTCCTACATGAAAATTACTCTTTGCAAAAGGGTTTTGTCAAGGAAAAAATGCCTTGAAATGCAGAAGGTCTTAGAATGTTACCACTAGAAGCGTGCCAGCCAGTTTACTAGAAGGTAGTATAAGTGTTTCAGAATTGACCAGCAAGAACTGAAGAGATAGCATAATGATTATTCCCTATAATCAATATATAGATCTATGCTGGATAACAATGAGACTGGTTACTACCCAGGGCTGCGGGCTGCACTTTGTCTGAAGGGTGGATTTTTCAGGAGACTTTCAAAAGTGCTCCCAAGGTCTCTTTCACAGGCTAGCTGAGAGATTCAATAAGCAGAAAATGTAAGTGAAATTCTTACATGATGGGAGGAAAACACTGAGTTTGTAGTAAAGAAGAATCCAAGTATCAGACCTGCAATTGTGGGAAATCCTGATATACATATTGTCTCTTACTTCGGAATAGCCGGAGTGTGTGTGAGTGAAAACTCAGCTGTTCTATTGCTAGGTTTATCTTTGATATAAATTTACATAGTATGGCAGTATTTGTAGTAAATAACACCAAGGGCATGAGGAACTAGAGTAAGCAAGTTTGTTGTTTCATTTGCATATAGCTACTATTTTACAATAGTTGCTTCACGTCTGTCGTTCAAATGCCTACAAATATTAATGTATTAATACACAATAATACTATGTGTTAATAATGACAGCAATTATGTAATTGACATTTTGCACTTGAAATACATAAAGATGGCTTATTGGAAATCGTGATCTCAAACACGAGTCGATTTTTTTTCTGAAAGACTATTGTATGTTAGGTTTGAATTCTGACATGCTACTTAAGTGTCAAACTGTTTTTTCATTTTATCTGAATATCCTAATAGCAGTTTTAATCAATCTCTAAATTATTAACAGAGTCTACCCCTTTTGTTTTTGCATATAGTTTTACTGTTTGAATGAAAGCCACTCAAACTACCTCTGAAAATTGGTGTATTGCAAAAACTTGTCCCATCTAGCATCTTGTCTGTAATCATTTTGGGATGCTCCTCAGTGCAGAAGTCTACAGCTCAGCAGAGCACAAGGAATTTAAAGGCTGGGGGCAAAAGAAGGACTGCAGTTTTACTTGCTATTTTTTTTGGGTTCTGTGTGCATCAGGGATGAGCTTGAGCGAATACTGAAGAAGTTCAAAACAAGATAAACCTGTACTAAAAGTGTACCCTAGCCTGCTAATACAGCTGAACCAGAGGAGCATGCTGTCCTGAAGGAGCTGGTGATGTTGAAAAGTCATGCAAACTGAAAAAGATAAGAAAAACCTTGCTGCCTACCACTGTCTCCATTAGCTCTCAAAGTTGGGTTTTTTTTGGTGGGGGAAGTTTTCTAGAAATTCAGTACTTCTGACTGTATAGTCGGTGGGCGCTGGGTGATCCTTGCATAAAGTCAACTTGAATGTTTCCTATGAAAAACTACCACCGTAGTAGTGGTAAGAAGTCAGTTTGCTGCTCATGCCTCCTACAGTTTATCATCGTAAATCTGCCAAGCAGAGTGGAGTGATCTAATTCTTTTTCCTGATACCGTGTGGCTCTGCTGGCCAAGTTCAGGAGGAAGATACTAGAACTCCTTTCTGTCAGAAACATCCAGAGTATGCACACTTAATCCATTGCTGTAGAAACTGAGAAACTATTTCCTCAGAGATTGTAATCACTATGGACTACAGTAATGTCCCTCAGTTCCTCCTTTTCGAGGCCTTCACGAATGTAGATGTCAAATTTTTAACAGAGCTGTGTATTAGGGTCATTAGAGGAAAGCTTGAAAAAGATAGCTTGCTCATCCAGTCCTTATTCTCTTAGCAATTAAAAAGGAAAAAACATCCTATTCTTAAAACACTGAGATAATTGCTTAGCTTTGGTAGGATCCAAATTAATAGTAATATCTCAGCTAGTTATTAAAAGGTCGCAGCTCTAAAACTTCTGCTGTTTAGTGGCACTGTTACAACTTGTAGAGGAAGTTGGTTTATAGGAAGAGTTGCTTATTTTGAGTAAGATAGAAAACCAAAAATGTTAATTATATATGAATATTAATTTTTAAAAACAAGTAACCCTGCTACCCCAGAGAAGAATTTGAAACTGTCCTTCTGAAGAGGCAAGCTTTAAATTTTTTCAAGGAAATATCATACAAAAAGAGAAAAGAATTTGACACAATTAAGTATGGACATGCGCTCATTTATTTGGAAATGAAAATTAATTGAAAATTTGTTTAAACAGTACTGTTTGGAATGCAAAACAAGAACACACCTTGGCAAATGTATGTGACCTACCTCAATAATTTTGTTGATTTTAGTTGGCATTCTGAAAGCATTACCTGCTTGGTTATATTTTTCTTTTAAAGGTAGAAATTAGAAAAAGTGAAGTGTTCTTTCTTTTGAAGATGGTTGTTACTGCTTTTATTTTTTAAGTGAACAGGAGGAATTCTATAAATACACCAGGAGCAAGCTACACTGATAGGCAGATTTTAAGGGCTACTTGATTGAAACACTATGTGCTCTGGAGGATGAGTTATAGATAGATGCTATTTATCTGAAGTCTTGAAATGAAAAATATAGAGAAACTTCTGCATAGTTCTGTACTTAAATATAAGTAAGTTATTTATATAAATGTAAGGAAAAATATTTGCAGCAATTCTGAAAAGAAGACTCGGTGATTATAGTGTAGGTGCAAAATTTGTGGTGAATGGGAGTGGGGCTGTGGCCGAGCCTCATCCCCAGTGGGTGCAGCTGTGAGCAGCAGGTGAGCAGCACTGACAGCAATGAGCCCTGGAGGGCCCAGGGCACTGACCAACACCAAAGGGAGCAGAGGGCACACAGGTGCAATGCATCAATGAGAGGGTATAAAAGGCTGGGCTGAAGAACAAGAAGGGCAGACACTTGCAGCCTTCTGATATGGGTGATGTGGTGTTGCTGTGCATGGGCAGATGCCTGAAGCCCTCTGATGAGGTATGGTGTTACTCTGTATGGGGGAATGCTTAAAGCCTTCTGAAATTGTGTGGTGACACTCCGTGTGTCGTGGCCATCTCAACTGCAGTGTGTACTGTGACATTATAGCGATTCTTGAGAACTGCTGGCTTGATTCTTCCAGATAGCTGCCTCTGCAATTACTGCTTTACCAATCAGCCACACAGAAGTCTTGCCAGGGCTGATGCCTGCAGTTTGTCCCATTGAATATAGTGGTGGCTTCTCCCATCATAGATAAAAGCAGAACATGAATAATTACAGAATAATCAGACATTTTTACAAAAGCTGTTTGATTATTACCTTACTCATATATGAGGACGTTCTCTGAGAGCTCTAAAACTCGTAGTTCATTTAAGCTGCTCAGATGTCTGGTAGCCTGTGCTGAAAAAGTCAGCTGAAACTTCAGCATTTGTGCTTGTGTACTACTAACTCAGAAATTGTCAAGGACACGTCTGTACTGACCTGATGTATCAGTTTAGTCATTAGTAGCATCTAAGACCTTTTTTGTTATTCCTGCTGCTAATGTCATGTGCCAGGATTTCAGGAGAAATGAACAGGAGTATGGGAAAAATTCTAGCCCCACGAAAGACCTAACTTCTTTCAAGCTGGACTGATTTGTGATTGTTTCTCTTGTATCTGTTATGTTCTTAGAAAGAATTATCAAACCATAGAGATAGGAATTCTCATACAATTGCATAATGGACTTAATATTGGGCAAAGCTGAACTGTTTTGATCTATTCATAATAAAGTTACAGCAGACTTGTGTAATTGTAGGATGTTTGAGTGTGGTAAACTAAGTGGCAGTTCCAGTGAATAATGTGTCAGTGTCTTCCATCTTAGTTATTTCCCTTCATCTTCTCCAGTTCCTCCTCTCCTTCATTCCTCTTTCTTCACCAGGTTTGGCTTGCTCAAACAAATGACAGTAAAGTTAGAAAAATCAGAGGAAATAGTAGTGTCTGTTCATTAGAAAGTGTCAATCCAGACATACAGGATTATTTTTCATGCATTCAGGCAGAAAGATCAATCAGCAGTTGCCAGTTTTTGCTGCCATAGTGTTGTTTTCCCCTCCAGATTCTATTCTGCTAAAACCACGAATGTATATTGTGTTACTATTTTCTTTGTAGGTAAAAATAAAGTGTCTGGAATGCCATTAAAAGTTTCATGGGAACTTGGTAAAATATGTGTTTTTTCAGAGAAGAGTATGTTTGCCTAGTTTTTATTTTTTTAATAAGTTAACTGAGTAGGAAGAAGATTTACTGGTTTATCCATTAAAGAAGAGATGACACTTATGACAAATGATGGATATTTTTGTAAAGTAGAAGGGTTTAGGAAGCATACTGAAGTTTTGGATTTTTTTTTTTTTTCAGTATACCTTGCAGGAATGAAACTTGTCTCCTTGAAAGAGAAAGACAGGTGACAAATTTGATCAGTCTTTTGTAGCTCTTTGTTCTGTTGAAAAGAATGGGAGATGCCTAATGTTTTCAGATTTTGATTCAAAGAGGAATGTTTGAGTTGTGAATTGACATGGCTCCTGCAAGTATCCATCCTAGACCTGCCTGATACAAAATCAAGATTCAACTCTTATGAAAGGTCAGTCTATGTAAAGAGAGAAAACTGAGGAATGCAAAAATGTGCAATAGGAGGAGTAACTGGAAAAGCTAAATGTAAATGTCGTAAAGCTGCTTTAGAAAGCAAAAGACTTAACTGATTGAGAGTAAGGACTGTGTTAAAGCCTGTTCTGCTGCTTGTAGGTAAAGCCAGGCTTGCTGGGCAGATGGAATGCTAATCATCATGTACCAGTAACAGTCCCACTTTCTCACTATGCCCTCCTGATTTATTCACCTTTCTTGCACCTCATCTTCCCACCCACCTCCATCTAAATTCAGGAAATAGGAAGGAAAAGTGGAACTTAATTATGATTATAGATTCTGATCACAGCAGTATTTATTCAAAAAGACTTACCAAGTATCCTTTTCCATCCACTCAAAATGTCAGCAAGTGATGAACAAATACATTTTTATTCTGTCTGGTTTACAGTCTTGCAAATCTTTTGACATTGAGGCTTTTAACAAAACAGAAGAAAAATTCCTCATATTCATCTTTCTAACAGCAAAGATGGAATTCTTTTTACACTTAAATAACTTCATACTCATAAATATGTCTCTATCTTTTTAGTAAATGGCTACAGGATTAGAGGTGGTTAAAATGTGCAGTTTCAAGGGGAATGATGATCAGAAATTAAATTTTGGCAGCAATGAAACTCTTACACATCGTCTGTATACAATGTGGTTGGTACAGTATTTAGTCCTGCTTGGAAGAGTTTTTGTAGCACTCAACTCTGAATTACTTGTGGGCAGCTTTGTTTTTAAGCTGTTTTTCTTGGATGCATTGCCCATAATTTTGATAGATTTCTAAGTGTTTGAGGTTTTTTGGTTGAGGCATTAATTATACACGAAGGAACTTTGCATACTATTCATTCTAATCTAAATAAGTACAAGCTAACATTGCTAATGAATACAATCTTGTCTCTGTAGAACATTTTTAAAAACATGTGCTGTACAGTCTTGGAAGTTTTGTTCTTCTGCCTTTGGGAGCAAATTGGGAAGTTCAGCCAGCTGAGCATCCTTTCTCAGAGGACACAGCAGGCCTTGATAATGCTCTGTGAGCTGCAATTCTGTGGTGGCGTCAGACTGCACACTGGCAGCGCTCTCTTGGGCACCAGTGCCGAGGTTGCAAAGCTTTCCCAGGGAAGTGGCTGATATCTTCAGAAGGTGTGTTTGATTTCGAAGGGCATTTTATTTTTCTTTAAAGATGAAAGGGATTTTGACTTTTCTAATGTGTAGTTATGACTGTGTTATAATAGTGAATGGAATTAGTACTCTGAGAGATTTATTGTTTGAACTTAACTAAGTTCATCATGATTGCAATGTAATTTGCAGTATAACAGACTATAACTGTGATAACATAGTTGTGTTTTTTTTGTTATTAGAATAAGTTACCTCTTTTCTGTTAATATGAATTGAGACCAAAGTCAGAAAATTTTGAATAAAAATATTCTATCATTTTTGGGATTTTTTTTTAATGTGCTTAAACTATGCTTTATCAAGAATTGAAAGACAAGTGCAAACTTCAGTTAATGTTTCAGTATTATCTTAATTACTCTCTAAATGCTAGGGATTTTGTAGGTGGGAAACACAAGGAAATATTGTTTAAGTTGCAAATAGTTTGTTGTAACACACATCTGATAAGTATGTAATATATTTTATGAATATATTAATAAATAATTATATTTGCCACTTAAGAAATTCCAATGACTGACGCACGACTGGACATGTATAAACGGTTATCAAATCTGAGTGTCTCAGAAACCAGTGCACTTGATTGTTTTTTCTACTGTAGCTGAGACAAGAAAAAAACAAATGAATTTTGCATAAATTTTACAAGAAATTTTTTTGATCCTTAATGTCATAGGTCATTACAATAGCATCCCCTGTTTACAAAATGCTTGGTTTTAGGGGGAAAAACACTCCAACCGTTAGATTTACCTCACCATTTTTTCTTAAATTATATTCTTCTTGATTAGGTGCATCATTTTTCATCATGCTTGTTTTGTAACATGACAGCAGGGCTAGTGATTCTGTTTTAGTGGCATCAGGCTTTAAACCAGGTCTTCAGTAGTTGGGTTTTATTTTCATTCAGCAGGGTTTTATTTGTTCTTTTAGAAAACTTTTCTCTTTCACAAGATAATATCTACAAAATATCCTATTATTTTTTCTTAATTTTTTTTTTTCATTTCTTTATTCTCTGAAGTGAAAACACTTCAAAACAGAATTGCTGTTTTTGTTGGGTGGGATTGGTTTTGTTTTATTTGGGTTTGGGGTAGTTTTGTGTGTTTTGGTTTTTGGGGTTTTTTCTGGGGGAGCATTGAATGAAATGAAGAGAAACAGTGTTCTGGCTTTTCAAGCTTGGTGAAAAAATAATGTTTATAATATTTACTGTTGATGTTTTATGGCAATTACTCAAAAAAAAAGCAAAGTATAAGAGGAAAGAAGATGAAGAGAATAAATGATACATTCATTGAATAAGAATTCATTAGAAGAAATCCGGATGTGCCGGATGTATCTAGTAAATACTGGTTGCTGTGTAAACAGCTAGGATTTAATGCATTAAAATCTGAGGATGCAAAACCTATTTTCTGATGTTTAAAACATTTTTCTACTCTTTTAGAACCAGATAGTCGCTGCGTGTTTCTTTTTCTTTTTGCTACCCTGGAAATGAAGAAATTCTCATTACAGCTATATTAAGCTTCTCTCTTTCTTTCTATGTGAAAGTCCTAAATGGAGATTATAGAGATACCAGTCTGCTCTCTATGTAAAATATTTCGTCTTGTGTTCAGCTGGAGATATTTCTAGAATGAGAGAAGTCCCAAGATCTCTTGACTCTAGGTTTCATGTCATACCTCTGCTTGTCCTAAAAACTGATTTTTCTTGGCACATAGCTAAACAGGTATGTCTAATATTTCCTCAATGAGGGAAAGCAGCAGTCTCAATTTAAAGATCAAAACATGGGAAAACATAGTATGTTTAAGGCATTTAAATTGACCGAAATATATCAGTGACCAACTAATTTTTAGTTACTTATTCTAAAATAAAGTCATGTATTTTTTTGTTCTTGTCACTTTACTGCTATGCTATATGAAGAGAAGTTCCTACTTAGGACTCTTATCTTTAAGCTGATTGATGGTAGCTTCTTTAAATGATATGCAGTGCAACCCTTGAAATTGTTTTTTCAATTAAAATGCCGTTCTTCCCCTTGTAATTGTGAAGAAAACATTAAAACCAGTTTGAAGTTTTGACTGGACTTCTTTTCAGATGTGTGTGGCTACACTGCCAGAGTTAAGTAGAGTTTCTTTAGAGCTAATAGCAGCCAGGTGCATAGTCCTGGAAGCTGTAACAGTGTGTGTGTATCCACACTGGTCAGGATTGGCTCCACTTTCTATTCCAATCAAGTGTCCCTCTGTTTTGTTTTAGAATTCTAGGTGATGAATTAAAAGTAAGACTTTCAGTAGTATAGGAATCATGAAAAGTAAAAAAGTTCTCACTGGCATTGCTGAGCAATGGTGTTTATAATAAATTATTTCTATACTCTAGATCTATGGACTATCAAGGAACTTTCACACACGTTATTGTTTGTGTAGTCTCCTCTTAAGCATTTACAAAGAAGTTGATTTATTTTTTCTTCAAAAAGTTTTGCTTCTCTAGGTATCCATGTTGATCTATAGCCAACCTCTGTTAAATACACCACCTAAGCTGTGTTCCATAGTCTTAAATTTTCAGAGATGCAGCAGTCCTTCTGATGAAGTATTCACTTACTTCCCTGACCTGCAGTCATTTATCTCTGAAGGTTTGTCAAGAATGCCAGCATTAGAAGTTTCCAGATTTGCACTGCATCATAATAAATGCATGAAAGTGCAATCACTGTCCAGAAATTGTTGAACATGGCAGGGTTTTTTTCCTTCAGTTACTATGTTCAGAAGTCTATTTTTTTCTCTCAGTGTTTTTGACATGTTTTTTAACAGTAGTGGGGAAAACCGAAATGGTGCATGACTATTTAAAACTAAAAAAAATCCCTAAAATTTATTACTGGATTGCAGTCATGCACGTCAAATTTTTTTTGAAGGAGGGAGCAGCAACATCCAAAGCAGAGTCAAAAGCTGAACGTTTTTATTGGTAGAAAGCTGTGAAACAAAAATCCCTACCTGAGAAGATCTAGGGAATGCTCATAAAAAGTGGGGAGGTTAGCTGTAAAGTTTATGGGGATCATGATTTCTTTGTCTAAAAACTGGTCTATTTGCTAGTTTCAACGTGGTAGTGTGTATGGAATGTAGGGGCAACTTTTAGGATATTAATCACAGTTTTATAATGCCTAAAAGGGCTGTCATATCTGTGAAAACAAGTTTTTTTTCCTTCAGGCAGGCACAGGAGAGATCAGTTAAATTTTGTTGTATCAGTCCTTCAAAGAGTATTCTATCAAATCCAATATGCGCTGCTTGTTGTGTTACTTGACAGTAGTTAGGATGATAAAGTAAAAAATAAAAATGTCTTTGTGTTCTGCCAGTGATTATTAAATAATTTTGCATTTTTTTTAACTTTAAAGTATTTGTTTGCTTACAGGTGTAGAATACGTACTCTAAACTCCAAGCAATTATATCTTTATAGGCAGCTTGAAAATTACTGCAGTCTTGCAAGCCCACTTGTAAGGGCTCTAATGGGGCTGGGAAAAGTGGTTTAGGCCTAAAGCTGTATAGCTCTGTCAGCTGGAATTTGTGCCCACTTTAAGGAGAACTTTGAATGAGAAAATGGAACAGTTTCTGTTAACCTGTGGGTGGGAATTCAAATGAAAAGGGCAGCCTGCAAGGCTGGAGTAATTATCCAATGTGAGGTGTGACTTACCTTTATCAGTATATGGAATTTTGTTACTTATGAAAATAAATTTTATAAGTTGCACTGGAGGACATGGTGGGAACATTAAAGGGATAATGATAATCAAATGGAAAGAAATACTGAGTGGATTAGAGCACTTGAACAAGGATGAAATTCCAGATAAAGTCTGTTGGTATATTTGAGTAACCTAATAGTAAACACATATGACTAGTGTCTCTTTTTAAGAGTTCCTAAAAATAAGAACTACTGAAGATTATAAATAAAGTATTTTCAATTAATTGCATGGGCCGGAAGTAAAACTGGAATTATCTGAGGACCAGAATAAAAAAGTCCTGTCTATAGTAACTGCAAAGCTTTAATAATTTTAGTTGGGAAAGATAGATGGATTATTAATATAGAAGTTAAATAGGATTATGATTGCTTTTATTTTTTAAAAAAGGCGATTTAAACTTTATGTGAAAGGTGAAGAGATGAATAGAAGTGAGAGCTAATTATGGGAGACAAAGATAAGGCTTGTCACACAAATGACTCTAGTATTGTGTTTCTAATTTTGACTGGGATCTTTGAAATGAAGTACATCTCATGTCAGGATGAGTAGTCTCTGACTGAAGTATGGTAATAGGAGGAGTACTCTCAGCAAACATCCTCATAGAGACTTTTTATGCTAAGTGATGGGAGAGAGAGATAATTTTTGAGCAACAGAACTTACAGAAATTTCAAATAAATGCTTTAATTTTTTATTGAATATTTGCCAGGAGTTAGCACTAATGGAGGAAACCTGATATTCACCAGTAAATTTTCCTGTCAAAGTAAGTTACACTGTAGTATTTCATCTTCAAAATGGACACCAACTCTCTGGAGCATTGCCTCTTTACACTTCTGGAAAATATGCAAATAGAGTGTGACTGAAGCACGAGGCACTTCCCTGAGAAATCTGTGTTAGATTTTCTGTTTCTTTTCTGATTTTTGGATCCTGAACTTGGAAGCATGAGGTAAATTCCAGACACCTGTAATGATAATTGTGAATTAATCTCAAATTATTGCTTATTCAAAAGTCTGATTTTTGAGTAGAAAATGGTTTCTTAAGATTTGAAGTGAGCCCTTTTCTGCTGGAGTTCAGAATCCAGTTTTATTACTAGTTGTTTCTATTATGGGTTTATAAATCTAAGCTATTTTTTAATACAGGTGGTGTATAGGAAACATAGGAATATCATTTACATAATATATTTGCATTAATACTTTTCCTCTTATTTTCAACAATTTATAGTATTACACAAAGTAAGAGAAAAGGTGCATTGTAAAAAATATAAGCAGCTTGAAATGTTCAAATCGAGCTGAAAGATTTTTGATTAAATGCTTGAGGGAATATTCATTTTCTCTGCATGCTTCTGTAAAACTCCATTTTTTCACTGGCAGTTACATAGAAACAAAAAGGCTTTTTTTAGTCAGTATCTGTACCTTCTCTCCTGGATCTTTTGGCTTTGGCAAGTAAAAGGATACATCTGAGCCAGGGACCCTGTAACACTGTGGCCAATGGAATCTGAAGAATTGGAGATAGTGAATCAATAAATATACCAAGTAACAAAACTGTTATCATGGCAGTATTTTCATTGCTGTATGCTTTCTCCTTGGCAAGTAGACATTTTTATACTGGGTCTATGCCTGCTACTTTTATTATTCCCTATCATGTATGTCTAGAGGCATTAATGTGACATCCCAATAGTGGATAAATAATGAGACCTGTGTTAATCAGTTCTGATCTTTTGTAATACAGTTCCAGTGTGTATCAGTTAACATTTTATGATTTTTTTTTTTCCTTAAACTATAAGGATCCTTACTCACTGTGATATTTTACAGATATGGCATAATCTAACCCATTCAGCACAGAATCAAATATGTAATAGTGTTCTCAATATTAGAGGTCTGTTACCAATGTTAGTAGCGCATTCTGCACTGGCACACTTGCATTCAATTTCCAAGAAAGGCAATAGACTTGTGCTGCTTCAGTCTGTATCACATAGGTCTCATCCCCTGTTTTTTTTTCTGTATTTCTAAAATACCTGTTTTCAGGAAGTATCTAGCACAGCAGTAGGGGCATGGAGATTATATAAGAACAACCAATTTTTGCTCATTTTCTCTTTTGGCTTGAAATAGATTTCAAGCCAAAAGAGCTGACTTTGTAAGTGAATATCAGTCTTTATATCAGTCTAGGGCAGATACAGCTGCAGTTCCTTAAAAAGAGAACTGGAAGGATTTAAGTTAAGATTGTGATGAAGGAAAAGCAGGTAAGGTTTGGTCTTGCCACATTCTGAGGTACAAAAGGGAAGTCTGGTTGTGCTATGTTCCTGTCCAGCAGATGGATTATTCACGGTTATATGCTGCTTACATTTTGTGACTCATATTTGGTCCTTCTCTCTTCCTTCTTCTTTTCCCACTATGCCTGAAAACTGGTGGAAATGGAAAGTGATGCTATTTTTGAACATATACTTAAAAAAAAAGAAAACTATCACTGTGCTATGTTCTGACACAATAAGATGTAATTTTTTAAACCAGGACCTCTGAATAGTTTAAAACTAAAGTTACGTTTCTTGGAGGGGTAGAAACTTGATTTTTTTCTTAAGTAAGTTATGAGGATTGAGTCGGGTGATATTTTATAGTTTACAAGTAACAATGACTTGCCATATAATCCAAGTTGGGGTTTTTGGAAGGGGGAGGGAGGAGAGAAGTTTTTAAAAGACAAACGATTGTTTTGTCACGTGTTGACGTGTCTGAGGACTACAAAGCTTACTGATTCTGTAGATTGTTTTTTCAAACATTCATAGTCTTTAAATGCTTCAGGTCTGAGAAAAAGACACCAGTTGTGTTATATAAGTCACAGAGGAATGTAATGACAATTTTTGACTGTCTAGCAGTGATCCAAATTTTCTTCTTTCTCAGATAAAATCTGAAATCTGTTTCAAGTGTGGCACTTAATGTTCTTTGGACAGAACTTTGCTGTCCTTAAGTAGCAAAATATGCATTCACCATTCTATAAGGTTATTGTGGACTGATGCAACCAATCAAAGAAATGAGTTTTGGGAGTTTCTGGAAGCCATTGGGTTCCCTTACAGTTCAGAAATGTTTAAAATTAGTATTGCATATTAGTGTTAATAAAATAGTTTAGTGAAGCACCTGCTGTACTCTTATTTAAGAATCTGCAGCATCTTGCAGTTGGCCTTGTTGAACCTCATGAGACTGCCATGGGACCACTCCTCAAGCTTGTGCAGATCCATTTGGATGTTATTCCATTCTTCAGGCCTGTCAGCTGCACCACTGAGCCTGGTGTTGTCTGCAAACATGCAGACAGTACTCTGAATGCCATGGAATGAATAATTGATTTAATCCCACTTTGATGAAGGCATTAGACCGTACTGAGCCCAGTACAGACCCCTGAGGGACACAAGCCATTACTGATCTTCATCTGATGCTGAGCCACTCACCACTACCCTCTGGATGTAACCATCCAGCCAGTTTGTTGTCCACCAAATAGTCATAGAATGGTTTGGGACAGGACCTTAGGGTCCATCTAGTTTCAAGCCCTGTGGCACGGGTAAGGACATCTTTCACAAGGCCTGGTTGCTCAGAATGCCATCCAACCTGGACTGACGCTTCCAGGGATGGAGCATTTACAGCTGCTCTGGGAAACCTGTCCCTATGTCTTACCACTGTCACAGTAAAGAATTTCTTCCTAATATCTAACCTACACCTACCCTCTTTCAGTTTAAAGCCTTATCCTGTCACTGTGTGCCTCTCTAGCTCTCTCATAGGCTCCTTTTAGATTCTGCAAAACCCCATTAGATCACCCTGGAGGCTGAACAATTTCCATCCATCAAATACAGGTCTCTCAATTTACAGAGAAGGGTGTTGTGGGAGACCATGTCAAATACCTTGCAGAATTCCAGGTAGATGACATCTGCAGCTCTTCCTTTGTCCACAGCTTGCTTTGCTCTCTTTCCAATAGGTACTCAACAAATTTGATATAAGGCATTATAGTTATAGACTAAAAAAATGGAAAGGGGTGGGAAGCTATGTAGTTTTCTGTACTTAATAATCAGAAGAAAATTAGACTTGCTTAAAAATATACTTACAAAGAATTAAACATTCGAAAATATGTTTACAAAGTATTTAGAACTTTCTGATCTGTTTATTTTAGAGGGTGGAATGATCCCAGAGACACTTTGTGATTGTGCTGAAACCTTCTTAACCTTTTGCATGTTAAGGTTTTATAATAGCTAAACATAATGATCAAGATGGAACAAGGGTAGTGACCTGGAAGTGAGGCAGGGGGACGTACCCTGCAGTAGGGGATGAAACAAAAAGGTCATCCTTCACATGCTTAATATTACTGCAATAGCCAGGGTTTTGGTGCAGTTCTGTAAAACTGATAACTGTATCAAACAGCAGGTTCCAAGCCCATTAATCTGCAAATGTCTTCTCCATTTCTATGCAATAAAATCTATAGGAGAGAGGATCACATAACAGTCAGATTCTTACCTTAAACTTATGAAAGATATTAATGTGGCAAAAGACAGTAGCTGCTACACAAGCTAAATTTCCTACATCTCAGAAATCTAGCAGAAATTTCACACTGTTAAGAATCTAGTACTCAGTAGCAAAAATAAGCTTCTTATTCTTGTTCAAAACAAACAAAAAAATCCGATAGAATTGAGGTTTACCAGTGTGATCTTGAACTCTACCAAGACATCAATCTGTAGCAAAACTGGCACTTTAGGTAATACAAAATTAAGTGAATAACCCCACAATACTCATTCTGCTGTCTGTGGAGGAGACTTAATGCACCCAAAACATATCTCTGTAAAATACATCTCCATTTGTCTTTAGCCTGTACAGAATAAAAGCTACATAAAAATGATATACTGTCAAATTATATGCTGCTAAATTTCATAACTATGATGTTGTGTACTGTGTACAGTCTTTCACTTCTGTACATTTAGCATCATCCAAAGTTATTTGTTTCTTTATTATTTGACTGGTGATAATCCTTAGGGCAACTTATGTCTAACTAATGACATGTACAATGCAGTCTTAAAAAGGAGGTGAGAATGTGTTGATGTTCTTGAACCACAGTGGGATATATCCTGTGATCTGACTCCTAGGAGTGTGGTGGGGGAGTTGACCCAACTTAAGGGTCTGGCTTTGTAATGCAATCTCCATTAAGTTGCTCAAACAAGTCTTGCAGTGTACATTTTAAAGCACATGACGTCTTCTGTTTTTAAATAATTCCCATGTTATTTTATAAACACTCTAGTTCTTTGTATATCTGGTTTTCATAGATCTGAATTTATATTGGTTTTTTTTTTTTTTTAAGGAAACAAACTTTTAGAGAAGTCAACATATTCTGATGAGCATAATACACTACAGAGCAAAGGCAAGATTGTGTTTTGAGGGTTTAATTTTAGGGGTGCTGGTGGTAACGAGTTGGTTCACTTTAAGCACTTGCAAGTAGGTTTTTGACTACTGCTATATACCAATGTTGAATGTGTTTCTTGCTTACAAATACTGTAAGCAAAAGAGAAGTCAGAAAAGTTCATATGAACAAATAATAAAAGAGTATGTAGGAAACTTTCATCATTTGAGAACTTGGAGAAAATTAATAGATATCCATGGATATTGATACTACTGTTGATTCCACTAGGTAATTATTATTTGGAATAAATTGTTTTCAAAAATGTATTACTTGAGAAACAGTTGCTGTTGCAGTTGCTTGTATTTCATAATATAATTCTAGGATATTGTGGTAATAATTGACATATGGTAATTATCTCTTAGGCTTTTGTTTAAAACTTGTGATAATTTATATTTTTATAATATTTATTCTCATTATTTCTATAGGTTGCTAGCTCACCTTCAGTAAAACACACTGTTATGCATTCAGCCTAAATGTTTAGTCAAACAGATGTGAGAACAAAGGATTTTGTTCTGCAATGCATTTTGGGGTTTTCTGACCTTTTGGTTTTGTCAGATAGAAGCTTGATTAAGCATTGATCTTAAATATACAGGGACACTTTATTCACTGTAGACCCAGTTTCTCCAATATATAGGAAACATAAATACCCACACACTGCAATATATTACCTGAAACTTGATGTTGCAATATAGTATATACCAGCTTGAAAATATCTTGCCCAAACCTATATAATATTATCATTTACTGATAATATTGCAAGTTTATTTCATTTCAGCTGTAGTTGTAGAAATATTACATATAATGAGGTAGGGAAATAATTAATGGGGAAAAGAAATATTTTGGACAGAATATGTAAAACTCCATAATGATTTTTGGGCCTAGGGGAGAGATGAGAAGTCCAGGAAAGTACATCAGTGTAAAACGAAAAACTGTTAGGGCATGAAAAGCAATTAGGAACTTGGATACAAATGCTGAAGCCTGGGGAAGAACATTTGTCTTTCATGGTGGATTAAAACAGCTTCAGCCATTCCCAAACTTCCATGTTGTTTTTGTGAATGTGGGCACTGATTGCATGACACAAAATATACTGTCTTATTGAAGCTAAATACTTAGGGTTGCTAGAAATAATGACAATGCACTCTATAATATAAAGTGTGAGGTTTCTTAGGGTTCTTTTTGAGTGCCTTCTAATTCTTTTCTCCTGTCTCTAAATTGCATTAGTATACACTCCTTTGCTATGTTTAATCTACACATAAAACAAAACTTTTTTTTTATGTTATTTGGAAAATGTCACTATGAATTAAAATAAAATGTATATTCTCACCTTGCTTGGTGGGGTTTTTGGAGGTTTTCTTTTGGTAGTTTTTGGGGTTTTTTTGTGAATATTTGTGAAGTGCTTTATAAATATTGGTGTGTGTATTGTGGGCATCTGTGCCTGGCAGTTGGCATGCTTTGTGGAGTTTATTCAACTTCTTAAAACAACTAAAAATTTTATTTTTAAATGAATGAATTCTACCTAAAGCTGTGTCCTGCAGGTAAAAGGAAGGCATAGAATAATAATAAATAAATATCATTAAGTTTGAATTATATGCTTTAAGCTGTATTCTTAAGTAAATCATCTTCCTCTGAGAGATTGTCTAAACAAAAAACAGATTTCAAAAGACATTTCCTGATTCACTGGTCAGTGACCATAACAGTACAGTGGAAAGGATTCAAAAAAGGGTTTTGCTGTATTTCTGAGTCTCATGACCAAGAGCCTAGAAAAAAATTCTACCAATAAAAAATTATAGAATTCTAAACTGATTTGCAGTGCAGAGCTCCTGCAGTCTGCTTCCTGCAAATTTGCTCTGTGTTATTTCAGCTTGAAACACCAAAATCAATCAGTTTTAGAAACCAGGATCATGCCTAAAATTAAGAAAAAGCCCAGCAGAACTCAGAGTTCACAATACAGTTTGGGTGTAGGCAGAATTTTTAGTGACTTGAACCTTCATTAATTTTAGTAATTCTTCTGAAATTTGGCATGAGATGTATGTTCGAAATCGAAATGGATAAAATGTGTCAAAGTCTAAATAAATTCTTAATTTATTACAACATTTTTAGTGCAGCTGTGTCTAAATGTAGCTGAAGTTAGTTACTAGCAATACTACTAGCTTGAAATTATTTTTAAAAGAGTAGTTATTTAATTTTTTTAGGATCCTAGCATAATTACAGACTGAAAGAGATAACACGATATAAAGAGATAACTCCTTGTATTTTGTTGTGTTTTTATAGGTTCTTTTATTAAAGAAGGCTAATGTATGTTAAATTGGGGAGATTGCATTTGGTATTTGGGATCCTGAGCTAAGACACTGAGACTTTTGCAGCAATACTTTGCAATGATTTTATGATCCAAAGTAAAGATAGGTTAAATAGGAAGCATTAGTAGTGCTGTTGACTGTTGGAGCTGTTGTCAGCACTCCAAGCTCTTCCCCAAGGTCTGCACCATCCTGCCCATGTGCCTTGAGCTCCAGGGCTGAACTGTCCAGCTCCAGCATGGGTACAGCTGCCCAGGAGCTGGCAGAGCTGGCCTGGGTCACCCAGTGGGAAACAGCTGCTCTGTAAGACACAGCTGTGAGCTCAGAGCCTTGGTCTTTCCCCAAGATGTGTTGTTGGACTCTACCCTGGCCTTTAATTATCCCAACATCACCTCGCTGACCTGATGTTAGACGTGTCTCATCACTGTGGATTGGTCTAGTGGTCACAGAGCTGTGGTTTTTACCCTGACTTCTTCCAATTTTGGTCCATAATATGCAAATGTCTATTTGATAAATACTGTACCTCATTATTGGATATGCAATGAATTGGTTTTTATTAAAATTTAATTTGGCCTCATGTCTTTACTGAAGAATATAACGATGGCCCACTATAACACTTCTTGTTTTGGTGTTGTGGTACTAAAGGACTAATGATAGTGTCAAGGTTTGTGTAAGAGAAAATCAAACCAAACGAATAACGACAATACCCACAGAACCCTGCAAAGCCTGGAAGTGCAACGTACAAGATCTTTCAGCTTACTAGTATTTGTCAGGTTCTTAAATGAGAAAAAAAAATTGTCAAATGCTTTCTGGATCTTAAGCACTGAAATACACTTTCTTTCTACAGCCAGGGACAGTTGGCAACCACAGGTCCTCAATATCCTTTTTCCTTCAGTGCAATTGTTCTCTCACACACTGCAGGATAAAGGATGGATGTCTGGTTTGGTTAACTTCCCTTATGAGGGCGCTGTGTAGAAGGGTGCTTTCTTTTCTGTCTATTGTATATTTATCTAAGGAAGGAGGAGGCCTGTTCCTGTTAATTAGTGAGAACAGACAATACTTTCTATATACAGTATCTTGAGAACAGAAAGAGTCCATTTCATGTGGATGCCTTTTTCTTTTTTTTTTTTTTCTTTTTTTTTTTTTTTTTTTTTGTTAAAGTGTTTCAGCTACTTTCAGCTATGTCAGGGTCTCTGCCAAAGTTGCTATACAGGAGCAAGGCTTTGAAATACTCTAAGAATTCTGGTACTGCTTTTAATAAATGAAAATAGCTATCAGTAATACATTAGTGCATTATAGGACTTTCAAATCACTGCACCCAGACTGTGATGAATCACAGTATGAAGTGAGAATAAATGTGCTGAAAAACACAGTGAGAGTCTGTTTGCTCTTGCGATGTTAACTTCAACTGAAAATAGTGTTTTAGAAACGTGGAAGCTCTTACCTTAATTTTCAAGATATACTATTGAAAAGAGATTGTAAGTCACGGAATCTAAAGCTTCATTGTAATGAGCAGCCTATCCTCTGATACTGTTCATAAATTGATCAAATTTCCTTTATAGCTTTAATCCTTAAATCTTTGTGCTATGTACATGTGTCTAAAGTATTTTTCCAACCCTGGACTAACTGTATGTACTTCATATCTTTGTGGTCACAATACAGCAAGGAGAGTACTAGGAATAAATTCCTTTGGGTTGTAATAGCAATACAGAAGAAGATATCGCCTTGTTCATGCTGGTATCCTATTATCTTTCAAGTTCATGGCAAAATCCTTAGAAACAGAATTGTGATACAGTTTCTTCTTCATTCTCAGTCATTCATCAAAATGAAATTTGATAGATGCTGATTTGCATATCCTGAAATAAGTTTTCTAATGGACAGCACACATAATTTTGGACAGCCATGAATAAAACTTGCCTGTAGAACACACTACCCATGGACATTTAGATGGAACTGATTTTTCTGATACCAAAAAAATCTGGTGAAGTACTTGAAGGAGTAATTTATTGCCATGCTTGATAAATGACCAGTAGCATTGCACCGTCTATTAATAGTACATACTACAGTACAGAAACATATTCATATTGATTTCACTATGTTGTTTTAGTGACCAGACCCTAAAAAAATAATTGAGAAATCCACAATAACTGAATAAAATTACAAATTCATAGTGGAATGTATTTCCTACATCCTTGAGTATAAACAATTGTCTTCCTTAATCCCTCATTGTTTAACAGAGGAAAGCCATTTTCTGAATTTGCCAAAGTAATATATTGAAAGCAGTCAAAATGCATTTTGATAGGAATACTGTCTCAGTAATAATGCGGATAGATCTGTACTAGCACCCCATATCCATGAAACAAAATATTCCACACTAAGTTTATGCAACTGACTTGGCCTTTTACCTTAACTTGGACAATTTTTCCTTTGGGGTCTGAATCTTTCTAAATACGTAAAATTAATGTAGTGCAATATTTTCTGGGTGACATTAAAAAAGGTTCTTTTGTTCTTGGCTTAATCATTAGTGGTTGTACAAAAAAGCAGTGACCAAAAAAAAAAAAATCACATTAGAAGTTACTGACCAAACGAAAAAAAGACGACGGAAAGCAATTAAGTATATGAAACCATTGTAAGAATTATGAAGGTTGTAGGTTACCCTGGGTTGTACCACTCCATAAAACTGATTTTCATCTCTGTATCTGTAACCATGTCAGGAAAAAAATCCCTCCTGGAAAGACTCCTGAGTAGTTTCTGTGCTCTGAAGAATATAAAAATCCCTGACAGGGTAGTAGTGTTTCTCCTGAAACCATACATTCATTACTTTTCCATCAGAAAAGTTAGACAACTGGTGTGCAAAATGTTCTTTCCTACTTAACCCCTGCCAACAGTGGTACATACTGCAGAAACTACTTGATGATGTCAAAGGAAAAGCACTTTGATGTAAAAACATCCTATTTATGATCTTCTTTTTCATTTTGCAAGATCTTTGCTCTAAAAAATAATTTTAAAAATCCCTCTTTCATAAAGATTTGGTAATACTAGAAATACGAGGTCTCATAGTAACTTGTTTTCTGTGTTAACGCAAATCACATCTTTTCACAGGATATTTATGGTGCCTTCTTAGCTCAGCACCAGTCTGACCAAAAGTATGTGGTCTATTTTAGGTGCTGAAAGAGGGACTGAGGGAAGAGAGATTTATTGCAGGTTCAAAGGTAGAAGCCCAGGAAATTACTTCAGAACAGATGAAATACCTATTATGTACAGCCAGTTCTCTGGCTTCAGACATCAATTAGAGATTTAATGTTTTCCCTAGAGATTGAAGTAGTTTTATTTTGGGTGCATTGATCTACTGCAACTGTATACAATTAATTAATACTGGATGAGTACACATCAATGTAGGTAAAATTTATAATTCCTATCTTTAGCAAGTAAATAGGAAGCACAAGTAAACATGACCTGTTAATTTAATGTTTAGATTAGTAAAAATAATATGATCATTAACACAGGGTAATATTTATGTTTGAATGTTTAATATTCTGGTTTCTCTTTTTTTATAAATCAGTCAGGGAAAAGTAAGTATGCTGCAGTAAAACTAAATACACCAAAAATGTGGAAGAACAAGTCATTAAATGGCTTTTGAAAAATTACAGTAAATTTTCCTAATGTTGTAATTTTAAATATTATAATTGCCATACAATGTTAAGCCTCATTACACAGAATTTTAATTTTTACTGTGTGGATCTTTTGTTTTTCAGCATAGAAATAGGATTCACAGAGATGTCACAATTTAAAATCACTAGAAAAATATGTTTCAGGCAACTGTATCTCTGTAGCCACTTATGACTGTAACTAATAGTTTTATGTTGTTTAGAATTAGAGATTTGAAGGTGTAGTCTTTCTTTAAAAATAATTTGTCACTATTAATACATTTCATGTGAAGTAGTTGGTCTATGAATTTTTTTTCCACAGTTCCTCTCAACAGTCTATTGGATTTTCATTTACAAGTAGGGTATTGGAAATAGTGGGTTTCTGCACCAACATTTTGAATACTTCTGTTTTGCAGAAACTAATGTCAACAATGTGTTGCTGTCACAAGGAAGAGGAGAATTAAAGAAACTGTACTGCTAAAGAAAATAGTTTATTGTAAAGCTGTTTGCCTTGGTACAAAAAATGCTTAAAGAACCTTAAAGTAGTTATCAAACAAATCTATTTTATATTTCCTCCAGTGTTCATCCTTTTAGTATTACTGAAAAGATAAACACTCTCACTCTGTGGGGGTTCTTCATTTAGCTTCTTGGAATCTTTATTTCTGTCTCACTGATTTCTCTTTAATTGGAGCCAATACAGAGGGGGAATATTTTTGAAGAGTAGTTAAGCAATCTGTTTACATTGGTTGAAGTAAAATTCAGTTTAAAAACTTCTCTATAACTCTTGCATATCACCTTTTGTTATTTATGCATGGGTACTGTTATTGGCCTTGTCACAGAGGTCACTAGTCATGGGCAGAGGTTTGTGTTGTATGCCCTGCTGTATCGGTGGCTCTAAAAACTAAGGGATTAAGTAATTAACTAAGGGACTAATTAATTAACTAAGATCTAGAATCAAGAGGTGCTACATTTTTCACATAAAAATCTCCTTTATGTATTTATTTCAATTGTGTTTCTTCACTTCAAAATCTCTTTTCCCAAACAGCATTTTACCCCTAACTCCCACCATGGTAGGTTTAGATTGGATGTGAGGAACATTTTCTTTAATGAAAGGTGACCAAACGTGGAATTGGCTGCCTGGGGAAGGGGTTGAGTCACCATCCCTGAAGGTATTTAAAAGGTGGGTAGACATGGCTCTTAAGAACATGGCTTAGCAGTGGACTTGGTTAAGCATTTGCTTAACAGTTGGGCCTGATCTAAAGGGTCTTTTCCAGCCAAATGGTTCTCTGATTTAACTCCTACTTAAAGTAGAAGATCCGTCACTGTGAAGAAATGACTGCTGAAATCATAGAGCAAATGGACCAAAACTAGACTGTGAAAAATATTATTACCAGTATTTTCACAGAATCAAAGAATAAGCTGAATTGGAAGGCTCACAAGGATTGTAAAGTCAGAATCCTGGCCCTGCACACAGCAGCCCCAACAATCACACGCTGTGCCCGAGTATTGGCTAACGCTTCTGGAGCTCTCTCAGGCTTGGTGATGTGACCGTGCAGGTGTAGACTCCAGTGATGGCTCCCTTCAGTCTCCTCTCCTCCAGGCTGAAGAGATCAAGTGACCTCAGCCACTCCTCATGCACATTTCCCTCAAGGGCCTTCCCCATCCATGTTGCCCTCCTTTGGACACTCTCTAGTACCTTAATATCTTCTTTATGCTGCGGTACTCAAAACTGCCCTTAGCACTTGGTGGGACCACCCCAGTGCAGAGCAGAGCAGGACAATCCCCTCCCTAGCCTCATGCCACGAGGACAGAGCAGGACAATCCCATCCCTGGCCATCCTGTACCTCGTGCCCCACAGGACGCAGGTGGCCCTCCTGGATGCCAGGGTGCTGCTCACTCAGGTTCAGCTTTGTCAGCCAGGACTCCCAGGTCCATTTCTATGGCACTGCTTTCCAATATCTCATTCCCCAGTCTGAACATACTTCTGGGGTTGCCACTTTTTTTTTTTTTTTCCTATAAATTTGCCACAAATTTAATTTTTAAGTTAAAACTGGTTGTCAGAGTTTCACGTTTGTCTCTTTCAAAGTCTCGAGACTGAATTTTTTTATTATCTACACTCATGTCAAATTCTGTTGTTGAATACTCTGCCTCAGGACTACCTGCAAATTCTACAGATTGAATAATTGCACTTCTAATTTCTCCTCTCTGGGCTGTTCCAAACGCTGAGGTATTTTAGAAGAGGTGATCGATATTGTGTAGCCAGTTCCAGAGAGGATTGTATCCATGATCTCTGAGTGTGCCATCATGACATTTCCTGAGTAATTTTTCAAGTCATTCTGCATGCATTCTAATATGCTCATTGCTTTCTTAATCATGCTCAAATACAGGAAAACTAACAAAAAAAAATCTATATTGTTTCTCAGCTTTCTAGTCAGTTAATTTAGATGCCTTTGAAATGTGTTAGTAATCTAAACTTTTCCTCTGTTAATTTTCAATTGACTGTATAATTGTCTATGATACAGTCACAAAATATACTGAACTAACGTAAGCGGTTTTGGAGAAATTTTGAAATAGAGCATGTTGGCCTCTCTGCTGTAGAGAGCCTTGTGGGGTGTGAAGCTGTATGTCAAACATTTTGACTGATTTTTAAGGAAAAAATATCCCATCAAAAAAAGGCAAAAGATGAAGAATTTCCTTTTTTAAAGAACTACTCTATGGGTACTGCTATATGAATGACATGGTTGTCATTCATATGCTATGATGAAATTGATTTAAATTTTTAAGTGAATAGCAACCTTAGTGAGTAAATAATGGCCCTAGTTAAAAAGATTTATTGTTTATTTAATGATGAACCTGTTTTGAGATTACTGATGGCAAAATAACCTGCTACTAAACGTTCAGTGTTGCTTTTTGTGTGGATTACCTACACATAGAACTCTTTGGAAATAGTCACAACTATCCTAATTCTGTGGGTTGATCTATGAGATGTTTTAAGATATTAATCCTAGGACATGTGGGATCCTTTTTATTAATACAGTTTGCTACATTTGTGTCTACTGGACTGTTTAATTTTCCTCTGGCAATGAAGGTTCGGTTTTTTGGCATCAAGATCTTTCACCTTCAAAAGATTCAAAGTTAGCTGGCCGTCTAGAAGAGAATACTCTATGAAAAAAGTTTCTGCTTAAATATTTCCATACAATTCTGTTGTTGCAGACTTCTTTTATACAAGCTAATTGATTTTCTAATGTAGAATTAATTGAACCTGAAAACGTCTACTTCTTAGCAGGGGAAACAAAAAGAAAAAAAATATCAAGAGAACTCTTGGTTATTTCAGAATACAATTTATAGATTAAATATTTTTCCCCCTCTATTTATGTGCATGTATTCTTCCTCAGATTAATGGCAAGTTTACTTATAAATACAACACGTGTAGCATATGACTTAACAAATGGTAACATTTTAGGCAAGAATGTTATACCGTGGGCAATGATAAGGAATTTCTCATTGTTTAAACGTTAATTAAAAGTATATTTTTAAATTTAAAGTGATTATGCTTACTCAAACTTTTTTTGTGGCTATTTATAGCCCAGTGTTCCTATGTTACCCCCAGAATCCTGATTAGGCAAGTATATTTTAAGGGCAAAAACTGCCTGTCCTTAAAGAAGACTGTACCTGTCATTGAGACAACCAATTTTGCAGCTAATGTAAAAACTTCATAGGGATAGATTATAAAAAGAACAAAGATTCTTGTGATGACAGAGCATTCCACTAATATATCAAATCTGAAACTAATGATTAACTCCATTCTTTATTGGATAATTTTAATGACTTTTAGTATAGCTTCAAGACATAACACATACAGTCATTTTCAGATTTCTCATTTTTATAGCCATCAGCAGACTATATCTTAATGGCATTCTGAAAAAGAATGATAAAGGAGTTAGAAAGGTGGCTAAAATGGATTTCTTTACCTACAAACTGTGGTATATGTGACTCTGCAGTCTCAGAAGGTAAAATGCACAAACCAGAGGGAGTAAAATATCCATCAGTTAGAAATGCCTTTTGTGATATAAGAACTCATACAATATGATGGGAGTGTTGCACAGATAGATAATTTCAGCTATATAAAGTAATGTACCCTCCGTAGGTTTTATTAGCTTAAACAGATTATTTTGAATTCTGAAACATGGGGTTTTTTTTCTTCCAGTTGTGAAGTTAACAGGGGTGTTCAGAGCATGTTTAGGTGATACCCATGTTCCACTGACCAGCCTTTCTTTAGTTTTCTTCTTCTCACTGTTACATCTCCTAATTTAGATTTTAATCATCTGACATTTTCTCTTATCACAGTTTCAACTCTCAATGTAATTCATCTGTGATGGATGAGGCATTTGGGGGTTTTGGGGGAGAGGTTAATTATTTTGCTCTATTTTATTTTCCTTTCCATTTAAAAGTGTTTAAATACCCTGAGATATTAAGCTAAGTACCTAGAATGAGCAGTCACCTAACCCACTGGTCTGTTTCTCCAAAATTACCTATGTCAGTAATTTATAAGGCAGCTAAAACTTGGTAGTATGTGCATTTGGAGTAATGTCAGATACATTCTGTCTCTGCTTCATTCTCTAGAATCAGTTTATAGAATGGAGATCAAGAAGGTTGTGTCAATACTAACACAGCAGTCTATAGGCTGTATTTTAATAAAACCTTTCTTTTATATGCCAGTAAAAAGAAGTTATATCAATGGAGAAATATAGCAGGAATTAGAAAAAAAAAGTTAGATTATTATTGGTGTATTCTTTGGAGGAGAATAGTCAAATCAGTGTCAAACAATTCACCTAAGTTCATGTTGAGAATGATAAAGTGTGATTGAAATAATCAATGCTGTATTTTAAATAGAGTTGGGATAAAAGATTTTACATTCAGGAAGCTAGACCTACCTATTTATGTGTTATTCAAGTGGTGGAAGGCTGCTAACTCAATTGCTTCCTGTCTTCCCCTATAATCTTACTACCCCTTTTAAATTTAAAGAAAATACCTGGATTTCATTCTCCTAAAGCTGAACTGCTATTCAACTGTTCTACCTTGTTATAATGTTCTCGTGCAAAAAATGTCACGTTTTTGAATTAAGCTCTGTAAAACATCAGCTGACTTTGACTTAACTTGATTACATTCTAAGTTGAACAGTGTGTAGGAAAATCCCCTTTAGCTGTGTGACTTAAATCCATCAAGGGAATAGCCCTCATCAGGTTCTTACAGTCACTCTTAAGGATGGAAAGAAGAGGAGCGAATCTGTCCTTGTACTCCTATTAAAAATGTATGAACATAAATCTGGTAGGAACTGGAAACTGAACATGGAATCACTGCTCTCTTTCCAGGCTGAGATCTATAACAGGTGCAGAGATATGTTAAGACTTCTACAGAAGGAGGTTATTCTTTTATCCTATTTTGTCCTTTTATCCTGTTCTTGTTCTTAAAAACCAAAAACACAACAGAATGTTTTCATGAGTTTGATTTAGAAACTAACCAGTGCTGCCAAAAAGAAGTTGAGAATAGGCATTTTGCAAACCTTCCTGAGACTTCTTTCTTCAAAAAAATGAAAATTTTCTTCCAAATTCCCAACTTTGTCTTTAGTGTAGAAATTAACTTACATCAAAGTTTAGGAGAACCTAGAAGAAAACAATTCTGAATTAGCATGTAGTCAATATAATGCACATAACATTTATTAAAACTAGAAGTAAGTGAAGAAATTGCCATTTACTTGGTAATAAGCTTGTGTTGATACAGAAAGACTGAAAAAATAATTGCAGAAAGATTGGTGAAGGGATGCTGGAAATAGAGGAGACAAGTGACCAAGACCTCGGTTGGGTAAAATAGTTTGGAAGAACATGAATACAGACAGAAACTCTGTGGAAAGTTCATGTTTTTTGTGAAAGGTTATTACCTGACAGTATTTCAAAACTGGCTTTAGCTTTTTCCTGTATGTAAATTAGCTCTGCTTTGTGATATTTGCTCTTTGATTTGGATTTTTTCCAAATGCAATATGTGTATCCCAATAGTTTTCTCAGAATTAATATTTCGCTTATTTTTGTTCTGAACAGTGGTCTCCAATTTATTCTTGCTTGTCTCTCTTTCTGCTTCCTTAACTAACACATATCTATTACCTATTAAAACTCACAAAATAAATCAAATATTTTTAGGTCTGATTTTTTGCATCTTACTAGAATAACTTCTAGTTATTTTTTTGACTACCTAAGTTTTTTTTCAGAACTCACTGGTTGTTCAGCTATTAAATTGTATTTGTTTTGGTGGAAGACTTCTCCTGTTTTTAAGTGGTTTGATCAGATTATGCCAATAAATGAACATCAGATAGAAATATACATTGAGATCTAGCCACACTGTGTGAACTTGAGGCATCTTTTCTAAGAATCCTAAACTTCAATGTCTTCTAAAGGTGCTCTTTTTCCATTTCATGATATAGTGAATTTAGATGCTCTATTTACACTCCCTCGTATATTACCAGTAGTGTTAATACATACTGCATAATAGAAGTAATTTCTGCCTCGTTTCTGTTTAACCACTTGTTTAGAAGTTTTAGAACTATATTAAGTTCTTTATGCACTCCATTTTTGTGGTAGATAAGAATTTTTTCCATTTTCTGAATACAGTTATTTCCATTTTGTATGGATGGAGTTCATCAGTGAAATAGTTAACACCATTTTTTTTGCCAGCAGATAATTTTAGTACCTGCTGGGTTTCACTTGTTGGCAGCATTTGTCATTGTTAGACCCTAAAGTCTGTTTTTGTTGTGTAGATGTGTATGTGTGTGTGAATACATATTTATATCCTCCTGCAAAGGTCACAGTACTGCCATATATGACAAAGTGTTCATGAAACACTACATGGCTTTAGCACATTATCTCTACAAATGCCTCAATTACCATATGTCTGTGCATGCCATTACTGCATCCTCACTAAAATACTCTTGCATAGCTTACAATAACTATTTTATCAAAAAGGCTGTAGTTTGAATTTTGACTAGCCAGACCTCTCGTACTCAGTTACAGTTAAATCAGTGTTACTCTTTTCTAAAGCCAACATGTGACGTAGTCTTATCATGAAGTTTTACCTAGGGATATCCTTTCACCCAGGGTGAGATGGTTATGAAGGATAGCTGAGCCAAATGCACGGGGTGAGGAGAAGCTTCTGCTGTGTCTTTTCTGCTGAACCACTGAAAGCAAGCAGATGTAGAGCTTAAGTTCTTGATAGGCAAGGTGTGTGCTGAAGTCTTTACAACATGGGTGAAGGGATTGATGTAACATCTTTGGAATGGGTCTTAATGTCTCTACTAACTTCAAGCATCAGGTTTGTTACAGAGCCCGGACACCTTGGCTCCTGAAATGGACCAGTGTGTCCGCACCAGCCTGAGTTCCTGAGCTTTGGGGTAAAATGAGGTTCAAGGCAAGATATGTGGGAGGCTGTTTGGGAAGGCTGGACCTTCCCAGTACCTCAGCCAGTGGGGAAAGGAAGAGGGCAATATCTGGCCAGGAGTTTAGGATCAAAGGAGGCTGTGCCCTATGAAATGTGGAGAGAGGAAACCCTGTCCGTGTGCACCCCAGTGGAGTCTCCCTTTATTCCAATGAAGTTGCAGGACTCCTCTTGGAGTCCTTTGGACACTGGTTTTTCATAGTGTGATTTTCTGTACATTCTTCTTCAAGACTCTGCTGCCAATAGAAGGCCATGATTTGTGACATTTTGGGGGTATTCAGATTACTAAAAGACTAAAGATCTGACTGTGAAAATGACCCTATTTATAAACACTGTGATTAGTAAGCAATTAGTTCCCTTGAACTCTTCTAGAGTTTTGCTTCCTTTGGCCAGTGCATCCCCATCCGTGATCCAGTGCATCCCTTTGTTCGGGGTCCCTCCTCGGACGGCACCAGCTCAGGCTGTTCCTGGGCTACTGTGCCATGAGCAAATGGCTTTATGGACATCTGAGCCTCTGCCATGGCAAACCTGGGATGGATCCAATGAGAAACCTGCTCTGACTCTGGGATGGGATGTGTGGAAACCCCTGGGGTCACTGCTGACCCCCCTGTGGAGGGGGATCGGCCTCAGATGTGGAAGTCTCCGGTGTTGGGAATGTGACAGTGAGTCTTGTGAGCAAGCAGCACTCTTTTTATCCTTACTGCAAGCTTCACCCTTCTTGTATTCGTGACAGAAACCTTTTTACAGTTGTCTGATATTGTATTGCACGATACTTTTAATTTTAAAAATTAAATAACATATATACATTTAGGCAAAAAAGTATAGTTCCTATCATTTAGATGGTGCGGATTATAGAATCTTTCTGAGTTCTATTTAAACTAGGGTATTTGTCTTAACATTTGAACATTAAGGAAAGTATTAAATCATAGAATTATAGACTATCTCAAGTTAAAAGGGGCACATAAGCGTCATTGAGTCCAATTCCCCATCTTGAACTAACTAATGATCTAAAAATAGCCAATACTGGGTATTTTGCCAGGTAGCTTTATGTGCAGCTGCCGCTGTCTCCATCACTGCTCTCATCTCTTCTTATCTTAGATGCCATCCTCCCCATATTGGATGGGAAATTGGATTGGATCAAAATCATCTGGTCCATGTAATTTTTTTGTAGTACCTTTTTTTTTGATTACTTATTTATTCTTCGATCTCTCCAATATAATCCTGAATACTTAGAAGGCAAAGCTGAGTCTAACTTGAAAAAAAATTATACAGCAAGCAACCACCCACCCTGACATTTTGGTTGTTTCTGTTGTCTGAACGGAGATTTTCTCTGTAGATCTTGTTTTGTAACTTCAAAATGGGTATATCCAACTGATGGAAAAATGTAATTACTGTCCTTAAGATAATTTATCACCAAACTACATTTGTGACATCAGCCATTATGAGGTCTAATGCATGTAATTGGCAAATGTGTTTGCATCGCATACTTTATTCTAATTGACATCTACCATATTGCTGCTGACAGCCTTTCAGCCCAGATGAATGCTTTTTGCCAAGAGCTAATACTACTTTGCTGAAGTAGTCATACATGGACGCACTGTAGTGAAGATGCACAGTAAAATTCACTGTGGTTTTTTACTGCCCAGGTGTCTAGTCACCCCTATTGAATAGTGAGGCTTTGACATGCATCAAGTAAATTTGTAACAGTTTGACAAAGGCACTTCTGAGGGTTTGTTCAGTACACCAAAAGAGGACCACTGAAATAATGAAAGGTTGCTATGTGCTTTGAAGCACTGAATGTAATTCGTGCACAGCAAAACTTTATACGCTAAATCACTGAAGAAAAATATTTTACTTAAGAAACTATTAGACATTTTCTTTCTTGTAATAAGATTACACTTTGTCATCAGTACTCATGCAAGAGGACAATGAAAGTTAATTTTATGAGTTAGTGAAGGCCATAAGAGACTTTCCAAAGCCATTAAATAGTCAGCATACCTACTACAGTGACATCCTGTCATATCGTAAAGAGTAGCCTGTCAGTCTCGGTGAACTAAATCATGATGTACTGTTGCATGTAGGCAAAGGTCTTTAGTAATAAAGATAAAATAACTGTAGTGTTAGTGAGATCAGGATGTTTATATTTGGTGTCTTGGCTATAATTAATTCACCCTAAAGTCTTTAGAGGAAAAGAAAACTTAGTGAAACACAGTATGACTGTATTGGAGTGGTTGTTCAGTTCAGATAAAAGAAGTATATTGAAAGTGTAAATTACATTAAGCTGACATAAGACAATAAATATTAAAGCATGAAAACTACACCTTAAGCCGGTTTTCATAGATATTTGAACCTTAAAATTTAAGTCTTTGTTACCATAATTTCCAGTATTCCTTTTTTCCTATATATTAAGGCATATTTTCTCCTTCTGCCAGGGTTCCTTGAAAATTCTCACTATACATGATAAAAAGCAGTCTAAATTGTAAATTTAGGTTAAAGAAAAGTTTTACTTCATAATTTGAATAATTTTTTATTTTGAAACGTATTTTAAATTGCTTTTCACCATGTTCTTCTTTGCAATAATCAGGAACTTAACTTTGAAAAAATAAAACTTTATTTCATTTTGATGCTTGTTTTGGATTCAGTAGCTCAGAATGCTGTGCTTGTAGTATGTCCATGGTAGATGGAGTATTCTGGATTAATTCAGTCATACCTGGATTTCATTAAAAATCTACAAGGGAAAGAAATGGCTAGAAACTTTCCTCCTGTTTTTGATAAAATGTTTAATTTAGGGAAACACATTTAGTTTTAATGAGCTCTACAAGTTTACAAGTAAGGATTGTTCACATTTTTGTGGGTATTGGGTAGAAAGCCTTGTTCACAAGTTCCATATAATGCTTATAATAAGATATTGATTAAATTGCTATTGCTTTAACTCTCTTCCCAAGCAGCATTATTGCATCATAAAATCATAGAATCATTAAGGTTGGAAAAGAGCTTTAAGGTTGTGAACTCTTTATGGAATCATCTCAAAATACATATCCGAGTCTCTTACAACATGCATATTGTTTAAAAACTCTTTTGTATATTTTTATAGTATACATGTGTGAGGTGTGTGGGCTTCCAGAGACCACATATACATATGAAGAATTCAGAAAATGTGAAGTTTAGCTGTGCAGTAGTAAAAGAAATATTATTAGGTTTTTCATAAATAGAATATTTGATATTTTCAGCTATTAAGGTGAATTTACTTTTCACCTTAAAATGACAATTTTTTTCAGGTTCAGGCTGCTTCACAGGATTTTCTTATAGATCTATTGGAAGTGAGCTTCATGCTTTTACCAGTTATTGGACATAATTTTTCTAGAGATGTCATGTTTTTTATAACATACACTGTACAAATAAGCTGTTAGAAAATGAAATAATGTCTTTAATATTTTAAAAGGGAAAAAAAGGATAAAAATAAATACAATTTTACAAAACTCTGAAAATTTATTACTTCATAAATGATACATCTTAAACCAAACGAAATGTGTCTGGAGCTTTCCCTAATTATCTTCATGGAAAAAAATTAAAAATTGTAAGAAGTCATCAAAGTAGGTGTTTCTAAGAAATTATGCAAATTTAATTTTTCTAGCATTTTGCTAAAATAAGTAGCAACTCCTCTAAAATTTTAAATGACCCAGTTTCTCGGATTTGACATCTGCTTTTTGTACCATGCGATCCATAACCTGGGTGTGTCCATTTCAGATAGCAATGTCTATTTGCAAAGGAATTTAGCTTTCCCTCTATTTTAAACGTATAATAGCCATAGTGCGTAGTTTATAGGGCGTTGAGGTTGCTCAGGCATGATCTGCTCGGGCAAGAAGAAACGGCTTCTACAAATAACTGGCCCACAACTTTTCTGCGGACGCAGTTAAGGCTGACCAGCCTGGAGTTCCTTGGATCTTGCCTTTTGCTTGTCTTAAAGAGAAGCATGACAGCAGCTGCCTTCAAGTCTTCAGAAACATTTCAAAAAGGACAGGCAGTCTCACAGAGACACCTGCCAGCTCCACGAACACCTCTGGGGATGCTGTGCACCTGGGCTGTGAACTTACCTAAGTCTAAGCGGGTTAAGTAAGTGATCACTCCTCTTTGGTCTCCTGCAGGTGCTGCTTCATGTCTGGAGAATCTCTTCAGAAGCTTAGGGATCTTGGAGGCTCGAGGAGAGGCCTTGCCAATGGAAAAAAGGCACAGAACACCGCTGCTCTTTGTATATGGCTTGTCTCCAGACCTGCTGTCCCATGGGGCGGTGGCAGCCGCCTCCAGTGCTGCCTCCCTGCCCCTGGTGTGCAGCTGTTCCCTGTGGCCTCGCCCTGCTGTGCTGTGCCCACCGAGGGTCACACCTCGCCCTGCCCTCCCCTACCTCCCTTTCCCACTGCAAGGCTTTCAGAATATTGTAAGGTTTCCTAGGCAGGTTGCGTTTTGTCAAGGAAAAGGAAATAATAGGGTTTAAACAACTGCAGTCTTGGAAAAAGAGTGCGTGAGGGTATGTTTGGGGTTGGTGTTTCTTTTTATTTTATTTTTTTAGGTTTTATTTATTTGTTTTATTTATTTGTTTGATTTGTTTATCTATGAACTTTGTGAGTGATGTTGAGTAGAAGCCAAGGCATGTGCTGCTGGAAGATAAGAAAAATAAGGCAAAAAGGGAGACTGGAATGAACAGATAATGTTCTGACACATTTGATAGATGTTCCTTATCTGGCATGCTATTATCATGGAAGTAGTAGAATTACAGGGCTGAACTGCTTTTCTTAGGGTCATTTTATATGTTAAGGGTGGGATATTACAGAGCTGAGAAGCCAGAGAAAGTCTTATGAAAAAAATTAATCTAGTGCTCAAAATGAGATACAGATGTTAACATAGTCTTCTCGCCAGGGATAGCTGATATTTCTCATTGCTCTCATATGCCAAAGGGACAACTATCCCAAGGCTTTGTGCAAGCAGCACATTTGTTTTAGACTTACTGTCCTGTTTTAAACTTTTGTTATACAGCGGACTGTTTTTTTTGTTGATAGTCCTCCAGAAGTATATGATGCCCACTATGGCTTGTGGAAAGTTGTCATCCCTAATTTCCATCCTAATATTAAAGAAAGGGGATTAACCTTACATATCAGAAAGGATGAAGTGTTGAGAAGAGGATGGGTGCAACTCAGCTGGAGTAGGAGAGAAGCTGAAAAATATGGGCAACAAAGGCATATAAAATCATTTGCTGTAGTGAAAGTGTAGTTCATTAATTTATTCAAGAGGAATAGCGCCTTCCACCAGTTTATGTGGCATCATAAAGGAGCACCTGACAACTTGATATCAAGTTCGGTTTGTTAGGAAAATCAGCTGAGGAATAGATTATGTTGTGGAGGTCTTCATGCACACATGTACCCACGTGGTTAACTGAGAGCTCCCTGTATTACCTTTGCTGTGAGCTGGCACAGGTGAACCTGGGCAGGTGAGACACTTGGTTTGAGTGGTCTGAGATTTATCTGGCTTTGTCTTCTGTGTTCTTTCCTGTAATTAAAATACTTTCTGTACTTCTCTGTTTAAAGAGCTTCACCCAGCAATCTAATATAGATGTCCCAAAACACAAACATCCTTTTTGAAAATCTATTGTATTTAAAAACATAACAGATTGCATTTTTATTTTTAAACATGCTCATAAATTTAGGGAAATCCCCTCTGAGTGTGAAAATTAGTGCAAGCTAAACAGCTAAAATGCATTTAAAAGAAATCTTCACTTAAATATCAAAGGAGCTGGTGGGACAAATCTACATACAGTTATGGAAAACCTTAAAAATTAAACATAAACTATCTCACATTCTGTTAGCCTCTTTGTGTGAGGTAAGAAGTGTCTTTTCCAGCCTAGCTGATTCTGTATAGAGAGCAGTGGAAGATTCAGGGATTAGTATTGGAATCTTGGATGGGTGATATTAGAATCTCATGATTTTAGTAAATATAAAAAATTAGTTACAAAAAAAAGGACAAACTTCTCTCATAAAACTAAATACAAATTATCTAACTGTGAGGTTAAGCTCAACTAGAAACAAATAACTATGTTTTATTTGGGTCTTAGATGCAGAGATTATTTGATTTATAAAGCCATAAGATATGCATAAAGGAATTAACAAGTCTTTCCATGATGTGTAGTAGCATTGTATTTGAGAACTTAAAGATGGTGACATTTCAGAAGCTCAGAAAAGGGCTGAAAGTAAGACCTGAAGAAATATCCAAAGAATTGTGCATAATTGTCTTAACTGAATTTCCCTGAGGGACCTGAAATTATCAAACTGTTCTTTCTACACATCTGCAAGAGATAGTGAGATTGAAAAGCACAGATTTCTCAGGAATAAGTCAGTCCTATTTTGTCTCTTTGAAAACTGCAGCAAGCCTTAAGGGTTAGGAGATATTACTTTAATTTAGTAAACTGCAGTTTGGGTAATTATACATGGCGTTCTTTTAAGCAAGTTAGGGAACTGTGATCTAGATAAGATTAGACTAAAAGTATTATTCAAGTTTTTTTGAGTTAAAAAAGATGTAATATTTAGTTGCAGTCGCTCTTTTCCACAGTGACTGGGGTTGTGGGGGAGGAGTGTAACTCTAAAATTCTGTACTGTGCATAATAGTATTCTATGGTATTGTTGGTAATTTTGGAAATAGAGTAGATGTTAATATTGCTGCTGTCCCAGGCTTAAAATAATCCCAATGACTTGTAGAAATACTAGAAAATAATAGACATTCAGTTTGGTGAGAACAAGCAGAAGCACTAAGTAGGAATAAATAACAGCACAAATGGAGATGGGGAATTCCCTCTAGTGCTGCAGGGAAGAATATGGGCACAGCATATTTACCATGCCATACTGTTACATGTGTGGCCAGTTCCAGATTTTTTGCTTTCTTACACAAGTGTTTTCCTTCCTTTTAGCAGTAGCAGAACTCAAGATGTGCTAAAATGCCTAGCAGACATCTTTTGACAAATATGAAAACACTTCATTCCTCTCTCACCCTTGATGAATTGGAGCCATGACAAACTTTTCCGTTTACTGGATTGATGGTCTGTGGCAAAGGCACAAGGGATAGAAACTGCTGAAACAAGATCCACTTGATCTTGTATTATGTATAAGGATCCAGTAGAATAACCTGGAGGCTCAAGTTGTCTAAACAAAATGTGTCTGGCAATTGATAATTCATTAAATTAACTATTAAAGTCATCAAAAAAAGACTGAACCAAGTTTATTCGGTGTAAAAAATGGGAATAAGGGGGGTTGAAATATATAAAATTGTTGAGAAAGGAGATCAGCATAAACTGATTTAGATATGACAAGAAGCGGGAGGGATTAATTTGCAGCAGAGGCTAGATGTAAAAGGTAAGTAAGAATGGTTATCTCCTGGGGTAGATTCTTTTTTTTTTTGGAGGGTGATTCAGCTTTGACTTCAGCTACTTAAAGGGAGCAGTACCAGCCCTTGTCAGTATTGGTCTGGATGTGAAGATACCTCTGAATCCCACTCCCTTTAAGAAACACCAAAACAGGCCATCTTTAATGCCCTGGCTCTTCTGCTTTCTGTAAAATTCTGCCAACTATGTAAATAAGAATCAGAAAGAAGAGAAGCTGCTTCTCCTGCTTCTACTGAAAGACAAAAACTATGAATTAATTCTGCTGTTAAATAACTGTGTCTGTTTACTTTGCATATTCTGTATATTCCATTTGTTCTACATGCTGAATGGAACCGTGGTTGTGCTGTTCTGGACGGCTGGACCAGTTCCCCCTGTGGTCATTATGTTTCTCCTCTCAGGCTACCAGATGGCTGTTTAGGTGTAATGATGACATCTGTTTGATTCTACTTGGCAGTCTTGAGATTGTAGAACTCTGGAATCACTTGGGTACTTCAAAATTAAATGAAGATAAAATTTTGACTTTTGTCTTCTATAATGCCGTATTGGTGAATAATCGTATGGAATTTGCCATAAATTATAAATTATTGTTGGAAATATTCTCGTTTTTTAATTTCTAACAATTTGGGTTATGTTATTTTCTGTATTTTGTTGTACTGACTCTGTACTGGTTATTTCCTAGGTGTAGCTACAGAAAGATATAAAATTGATCACAGGAACAGAAAACAATCTGGATTTTCTTCTCATGTGCAGACTACAGTGATTGAAGTATTGAATCCTTTCACACCACCTTCCTGTAAGTAGGCTCAGTCATTGGAAACAGAATTTTGTTTGGTTTCTGTGTAATTCAGTACTCTACAAGGAAAATGGCTAATTTAGTATTCTGCTGGAGAAACAATTACAAATATTTATATGCACACATAGGAAAGAACAATGTGAAGGCTTAAAGATTGTTCTTATGTTCCTCCACTGCCTTTTCTGAAATCCAGGTTGAGGAAGGAAAATCATGAGTCACAGACATTATTAGATAGCTTTTGGAAATGGTAACTCTGTATACTGTAGGAGATGAAATAATGAATTTGTATAGAAGACAAGCAAGGAAATAGAATTGCAACATGAAGGGATTATAGGGATATCTGTATTTGTTCTTATCAGCTTCTTTCTGTGTCACTAAGATAACAAGTAGGCATAGTCTCTTCCAGCTAGAAATGCACAATATGAACACTAACAGACAGCATAAACATTGTCCGTGGCTGCCCTTGGCTCTGTGCCTCTTAGGTATTGTCAAGGGACACAGAAATATAGTTCTGAGATGGTCAGAGTGACAGCCTAAGGATATTTGGGTCTAGTAAATATTGAATATTTCTTAAATTGGATTTTATCCCTACTACAAGCTGAGATATAAATCTCTTTATTGTTATGGGAAGGAATGGATATTTTGAGATATTTTGGATTAATGAAGCATTTGGGTTTATAAATTAAGGCCTTCTATTGACGACAGGTATTTGGATTGACATACCAGTTTTCTGGATTCAGAGTTAGAACTTCCACATGCAAAGCAATAACATTTTGGAATTACTGTGATTTATTAATTTTAAAAAATTCTAAACAATGGTGTATTGGCCTATATGATAGACTGACATTTTATATTGTTGAAATGTGTAGATATGTGAATTTTCCTAGATGATAAAAACACATGGTGCTGATTTGGGAATGACATACCTGTATTCCTATGATATACCAAACTTCTTTAGAAGTTTGACTCTGAAAGTCAGATGTTGATATTAACTGGAATATTCAGTGCAAAGGAACTAAAATAGGGATTCAAAATCATGAAATAAAAATTTTTACTGTATTGAGCATTTAACTTGTCATTGTCAAACATGTCAGTGTCATTTTTGCACTTTATTTTCTGTCATATAACATATTTGCATCTACTGAAACAGCTCTTGAATATTCAGTAGTATTGTATTGTTGTTTCGTTTGATTTTTCACTTAAAGTTGACTTTTTTGCAGGGATCTAGGGAATGTAGCTTGCCATCTGTTGCTTAAATCTCTGTACATCTCTTCTGCATTGAATGGATAGCCTTTGTTGCCTGGTTTCATGATTTGGAAATAGGAAATGATGCTGTGAGATAAGGCAGTGCAAGGTTACATTAGTGCTCATTTGTTTATCTGCACTCATTACGTCTGAACCCTCTGTAAAGAGCAGCATTTACAAGGGAAGGGTCTCGCTATGGTGTTTCTGAAACTTCTGTGGAAAAGAAAGGCCGAGCAGAGGAGAGAGGGAGTTGCAAACTGTCTGGTTATAGGGTAAGCTTAAATTGTAGTGGATGAGGGAATAAAAAATTGCAGCTATCTCTCTTATGGGAGAAACTTCTGTCAGAGCTCAACACTTTCTCACATGCTAAAAACATTCACCTGTAAGTTGTAGATATGTCAGAAACAAGGTATCATAAGGTTTCTCATACTTTGTGGAAATTTGTGCTTCTAAGGGACACCATGAGCAGTTTGTAAACCTTTTCAGCTTGGGTATTCAAAATCAGAGGAATGCCAACATATCCGTAAACATGGGGAAATGCAGTTGAAAGAACTGAAATGCCTGGGTGTAGTCAAATGAATGAAATGTTCCCCTCGTGTTCTCAGATTTCTGTTTGGTGTTTTAGGTATGTTTGTATTATTTCAATGTGCTTTTAATGGCAGAGTTGTTTCTCAGTGCTAAGCATTTGTGTATAAAATAATTGAAGTTCATACAATAAACCATAGTTCAACTTACTTGAACATGTAAATTGGCTCATTTATGAGTCACTCTTGCATGACTAGTACAACAGCATTCCACATGATAATTTAGGAAGTGTACCGTAATTGGCATATAATAATATTGAAATAGTTTGCCCAATGCATTGTATTTCTTGGACAAAAACTGATCAATTTTAATTTTTTGAATTCTATACTGCTTTCTCATGGAAGTGAAAGTATATTTATTAAAAGAGCAGTGACTGTGAAGCCTAGTATGGTAAAATTTGATAATTTCTTTTGTCAAAGAAGCAAATCATGAGATTAACTTGAGAGTAATTGTTAAATTTAAAGTGCAAGGTAGTGGGAACACAAAAAAGCTTTATGATGAGTTTTTGTCAATCTGTATAATTTTTCAGTTAAGCAGTCATAAATCAAGGAATATTGTATTTTTTGAGGCTCATTAAAGAGACATTATACATTAGAATAGTGAGGCAGTCAGCATAATGAAATGATGAATGCCTATAACTATCTGTATGTAAATGATGTGAGACAGATTTGCTGGTGCTACAGAGGAGAATAGCAATCTATTAGACAGATCCCTGTAGGTGCTACTTCTGGATACAACTGACAGATGTTAAATGTAAACCTCTTCAACAGCAAGCACTTATTAGCACTCAGTGGGGAAAAAATGGCAATATAGAATAAGACAAATAGCAGATAATGCTATTTAAATAACTTTGTTCTTATGAAGCTTTATTGCCACTATGTTATAGTCTGGAAGGCTGGGGTTTTGTTTGGTTTTTATTGAGAAAGCCTAGGTAGGTAAGAGAACACTTTCGAATTTAGAAATTTGTAATTTGAAACACTTAAGAAAATTCACTCAGTATTATAACTTGATGGAACATCTATGTATGTGCCTTTTCATCAGCATGCTTATTTTGAAATGTTATTTGGTAAATATTTGTTGGATCATTATGTGCTAAATGTCAATACTGCGTGTGTTTTCTGACTCATCAGATTAGTTTTAATTGTTGTTTCCTTTTTCTGCTCTCATGATAAAATAGAAAACTCTAGTCTTTCAGATTTGTCATTTTAAAGGAAAAAGACCAGAAGCAGTTAATGAAACATGGTTAGCAATAGCAAATACTTTTAGGACATCTTATGATTTCATTTCCAGGCTATTTGTCTCAGTCCTAGCCTGAAATGCTACTCCTGGAAGTATAAAATATTAATCTGTGTGAGATTCACAATAATACAACTCTTCACCAGAGATCAGCATTAAAGTAGTTCAGGAAACTATCAAAACCACTTGATTTATTTCTAATCCTGCTTTGCAATAGATTAGGTTAGGGATTTATATTTCTTTAAAGTATGAATCTAGCCACATGAATTGATTTTTCAAATTGTCAAAGCTTACTCCAAAGCCTTTTTATTTTTTGAGATAGCCTGTCCTTAATGAATTTTTTTTCTAGCTGCCAGCCAAGCTGCTGCTTGAAAGGGTAGAGATTAAGCCAACACTAAGTGTGATGCAATGTCTACATGTTTAGATGGCCTTATGTCTTTTAGTATTATGAAATCTGACACTGTGCTTTTTCCTTGTTATCTTTTGTCAGCTGTTTAACGCTACCTTGTGTTGCTTGCACTAAATCTTTTTGGAATTTAGTGTTTCACTGCACCACTGCAGATTTGTAATCCCCTTTCATGGTGTTAAATTATCGGCCACATATGCACTGTGTCTAACTCAGTGGATGTATTTATTGTTCCCAGGCTACTGTGCTTGCTAATTTGTTCCTTTATTGCTTTGCCTTGAATTAGGGAATAATATCCCTCTCTTTTCTGAGTTCTTAAAGGAATAGCTAAAGTTTATTCCCTTGTACTTTTTGTTCTTAGTTCTCACTGTCACAAATTAAATCTAGATTACTTTCTTCATGTAGATAAGTATTGGTGTATGTTCACATCAAACAGCTCAGTTTCAAGAATGTCAAATGTGAATATCATCTCAGTGGGGAAAGGAGAGTAAATATGTTTTATGAGGGAATTTAAGCAATGATCCATGACTGCAACAGACTTCTCATCTAGCCAGAATTTGGAAGTAAGGAGGAGTTCATAAGTCTAGGAAATGTATTATGATCCTAGTAACCTATGTTCATTAATTGATGAGGGGCTTAAAACTATCACTGAATTTTATCTCCTTCTCTTTGCAACACAGTAGAGTTACAAACATTTATATTAGAAAGAAGACCTTTCTATGCATTTCCTGGTTTAAGCTTTGCTCCTTTTTCTTTGCTTCTTCTGTTCTCAGCTGTGTAATAATCCCTCTTATGTCAGATGCCACAAGCATTTTCAAAACTGTCTTTACAATCTTGTTGAGCCAATCTCTGAAACATTTTGAAAATGGTGAAAGCATCTAACGTTTACCTTCGCATGGCAGATAGCAAAACTGGACTGTGTGCTAGATCTTAAAAAAAAAATGCAAACAAAAAGATGACAATATGTGTTCTATAGAAATCTCCTAAAATTATATCTGTTTGAACATTTTATACATGAAAATAGAAGAACCGAACCAGCCTTTTTTAGTTCAACTCTTTAGAGCTTCCATGTTGTCAAGCAAAGTAACTGAGATCGGAGATTACTGCATCTGAAATTAAATTCTGTCTCCTTCTGAGTTTAGTTCTATATGATCCAGTATGTTTCTATATGATGGGTGTAAATCACTAGCAATGAGTCTTTTATGATGTTTCTGATAACTGCACTTATTTGATGAGTCAAGGCTTACAAGTTATTCACTAGTTTTAAGAATACACATAACATGCATGTATGATTGTAGACTTTAGATAAATGTAGTCCCTAAATATATGCAAAGTATACACGATGCATGTAGACTTGTAAATATAGACTAAATATGCAATGTGTAAACTAATTTTTAATACATTTTTCCTTTTAGGAAAACAACTACAGGTTAATAATGTACTGCATAATGTAATTGTTTCCAGTAGTTTGAAAAAATTGCTTTGAAATCGCTCACCAAATTTTTTTAACAAATAAGAAACATACTGAAATGTAAGTTTTTCATGGTCTCATTACTTCTGTTTAGACTAAAATAAATAACAAATTTAGTACAATGATGTCTATGTAAACTGCTGAAGAATGATGCATTTTTCATTACATACTATGTCAAATCACCAAAGAAAATCCATATCACTGAAAACTAATTTGAAAATACATGTATATGTTATGTTGGGAGTTTTATTGCACTGTAATTGCATTTTAAAATCAATTTACTTCTCTTTTACTTCCCTGCCTCTACTTCAATTTGCTTCTAGTACTTCTACTAGAGTACTTGAATAATTTTTGACTAAGCTTAACATTAGGTATCACTTGCATTATTTCTTTATAATCAGTTAAATCTGAGTTGCAATCTACAAATAGAAGTATAATTTTAAATCTAATGCATTAGTCAGTTGTATTTATCTGACTTTATGACTTTACTAATTGCAAAAAGATTGAAATCACTTGCATGTTGTTTCTCTTTTACTCAAAGAAATCCCTTTGCAGGGTGTAATAAAGAAGTGCTATGATGCTTGTCCAGCTATTTCAGCTTTTTCTTTTTTAGAACTGAATAATATGTTTAAATGATATTGAATGACAGTTGTATGAGCTGAGTTCTGCTATGTAAGCATGCCAGGGGAGTACAAAATTAAAATATAAACCTGTCATATAAGAATATTTCATTAGTACCTATTTCAAGTAATCAAACAGTTACATTTGTGATGAATTCTAGTGGCAGTATTTAAAACAAGTAATATTTTGGGTTAACTGAACATCTGTGAACGAGATGCTTGTGGATTTGTGAAACAGAAGTCAAAAGAATCTTAATAAGCCCATTCCTTGAGGCTTGGTCTCTCCAGCTTTTACAAAAATATTTAGAATTTCACTTGTGAGAGAGCTTTCTGACTGGACCAAAAAGTCATTCTTCACAACTGGTGTCAAAATAAAGAATGTTAGTGTTCATCTGGGAAAAGGAAAGCATATGTTTAGGCAACCTCTTACATCAGGTAACTTTTTTTAAATTTGTTTCTATTATATATTGCTAAATTCCACAAATACAGGAAGCAGAAATCTATGTATGGATAAGCTCACACATAATGTCTTTGGGGGTTTAAAATCGAGTTTTTTGGGTTAAAGTGAAAAAACCCACAAATCCATATTCAACAAAAGATCCCAGTCATGCCAATCTATCCAGGTGAAGGGAGGCCTAAAATTTACACATCAGAACCACAGAATATTCTGAGTTGGGAGGAACCCTCAAGGATCATCTAGTCCAACTATAAGTGAATGGCCCATACAGGAATCGAAGCCGCAGCCTTGGCATTATCAGCACCATGCTCTAGTTTTCCTTGAATAGAAAACTGAAAGCTATTCCTGTTCTTCGGTCCTTCCAGGATAAAAGCATGGTCTCATGGTAACAATGGAAGGAGACTCAGTGATTGGTTGCTTCACTGATGCTTTTAAAATTTGACAGCCCAGCAGCAGGAGCCACTGTATGTTACCATTGCCTCACATTTGTCATTCTGTACTTTGTCTTTTTAACAGTGAGGACCCAGTTTTAGAACTTCATTGCCAAGAGATGACAGTTAAGGCAATGCTATGGAAAAATATGCATATAGAAATGAGTGACAGTTTTATCTTAAGACTTTTCAAGATTTCAGGAATAGAGTGTATATATAAACAGTCTTAAAGGAGTCTTTTGTTTTTCTCTTTTCAGATGTGGAAGAATTTTTAGCATAACAATTAAGTAGAGGGACATAAAGATTTATGAGTAGTAGTGAAAATGGTGTGGACTAAGCAACTGGATTGCACATATTCTAGGTTTCCTCTTTAGCCATTGTAAAATGTTGACATTCGTAACTGAGACTGAAGGTGAAGAATTGTGGGGAAGAGAAGAACTAAAATTGTAACTAAATGGAAGAAAACAGTAGCAAAGAATAAACAATGGGGGAGAGTGTGACTTTGGACACCAGCAAAGAGGATGAGATGAAAGGGTGCTCGAAACAGAGAAAGATAATGAGAACTTTCTTTCCCATCTTCATTTTAGACACTGCCATAACCTGAGGCAAACTGTTTGACATTGCAAAGCAGAAGCAATTATCTGTTTTACTGAAGCGATTTTCACCTGAAAGGAATGGAAATTAGGAAATGAAAAGATGAAAAAACTGGTGTAGGAGTGCTGTACTAGCAAATGTGTATTTAATATCTAGTAAATCCAGATGGGATGCATCATTTGGTAGTAGCAAAGCAAACATAAACATATAGTTCTCTAAAAATGTCTTCAAATATAATTAAATATATAGATGTCTGTATTTTGCATCCTTTTATATCTTTATACACATCCATTTTCATAGTTTTGTGTGCACACCTCATTAGTAACTGAGTTTTATTACCTACCTTCCTTTTCTGGTGAACTTTAATCAAGTTTTTCACTTCATGATTGCATTTTATCATTATATTTGAGTGATAAACCTGCACTAGGTTTCCTTCATTCTTTTTCCATTGCAATTGAAGTGCTTGCACAGTAGCCCACAATATTTTGCATTTTCCCTCAGCTGCACCACACCAAGCTATGTTTAATAAATACATAGTGTTTTAGTTTTTTGAAATTAATTTGAGAGGTAGACAAAATGGAAAGAAAAGATAGATTAAAAAAATATGACATTTTAATTTCTGAAAGGAATATTTTTTTTTTTCTACCTGTTGCAATGTGAAAGCGATTGCATAACCTCTCTAAGGAAAAGCAGTTTTAGATTCACAAGAGTCTGGAGTAGTGGTTTACCTGATCTTGCTGATGTGCATTTCATTTTTAGTAGATATATTTCTATAGTATTTGACTGAAGAAAACAGGCTTCTCTTGTATTCTAAGAGGATTTGGTTCTATATTTAACCAACAGCACCTTTTCCCGATTTTCCTATTAATCTGTCTTTGTCTCCACCCAAGTTTTCTTGCTTTTTACTCTCTGATTCCCTCCCTGACCCTGCTTCTGGGGGTGAGTGAGGGCTCTGTGGTGCTTGATTGCTGTCTGGGGTTAAACCATGACAGGAGGGAAAGCCAGATAAAAGGACTAAAATTTTCATAACTTAAGAGGGAATGTATTCTTTGGCTGAATTGGAAACATATTGTGTAAAAGGTACAAGACCATAATAAGCAATAACTTGAAGTTTATGGAATAAACAAACATACAGAAGCTGTTAAGACAATGGGATTTTACAGATGTCAACCTGGATAAGGTGTTTTCTTTAGTGTGCTCTATATTTTTGTGTGTCTATGTAGATTTAAAATTAACTTCTCTGTGTTGAGATTTGTTTTGTGACTAGGAAATAACAAAATCATGCAAGAAAATAGTGAAATGGGGAGTTAGATTACTGTTATCATAACAACACCAAGAATAATTTCACCACATAAGCATCTGCATTTGTGTTGATTTCTAGAAGATAAAAAATTTCGAAGTTAATTATGCAAAATCTCACATTAAGTAAAAACATCTTGGTTGCTTTTTCTACATAAATGCTTGTCATCTTCATTAAACTTAGCTTCAGTTCCACAAACATGTAGAGATGTGGAGACTATGAATATTTTTATTATGTTTTGGATCATAGCTGTTTTTATAAGCTGTTTTGATGACTCTGACACTTTCCATCTTTTCAAGCAATTTTTTCTGTTTATAACAGCAAGATGGAAGCTGTCATCTTATGTTACTGCTAAGATTTTTAAATAAAGGACCTAAGCAACTAATAAAGGACCTAAGACATACATAGTCCTGTATATCTCTCTAGAAGGATAATTATCTTACTCACATTACTTTCTGGTGACCTGAGTAAGGATGAGCACATGCACACACATACATGTGTACACACCCTGAGATATGATAGTGTGGATATGAAGACATGTGCGTGTAGATATCATTTATGTTTTTAATTGAGAAGAGAAAGAACTCATAAATGCAAAATTCACGTTACATCTCCAGCTAATAATGAGACTACTGGTGGAATAATGTTTTTATTGTATTAGTTTGGTATTTTTTTTTAATTTTCTGACTTTTTTTGACCAAATCTAATTAAAATGTAATTTCAATTTCATTAGGACCTGTTAAGTAGAAAATCAAACTGCTTTATAGGTACCTGATTGCATAACATTTTCTTAGAATTGAGTAGGAATGTTCTCTTGAACAGCAATCCAATAACAGAGCTGTACAGCATATATCACACACCAGCTCATTAGGGGAGATACTAATGCAACTACTCACTCCATTTGCCTTAGCACACCCATAAAAACGTTATAAGTTCTGTAGCTCTACAATGATCTGTTTCAAGATTCCTATCTACCTCACTTTCATTGTTTTCCCTTGAGCAGAACACTTGGAAAAACTGATCTTTAAGTCCCTGCCAAAATTTACCATTTATAGGCAGCGGTTTCTTAGTTATTTTTTTCTGCTCCGTTTGTCTTGCACTTTGAATTTTTGGTGTTTTCCATAGTTTTGAAGGATTTGGTCCAAAGCTATTCTTCTTTAGAAATAGAAAATATTAAATTGTTAAAATGCCTCCAAATGCTACATATTTTAAATTGTAACAGAAAATGTCAAACAAATGCAGAATCTTTGAACAGTTACCAAATTTATCTAAATATATAAAAATTCACTGCAGTTGCACTGCAGAATTCTTTGGCTAGTGATGCCCTACCAGAATGTAGCTTTCTTTTCTGCTTGATGACTGTGTGGGCAGGAGAATGGACAAAATTAATTACTAAGATTCCCTCTAGGCCTATTTTCTATGGTTCATTTTTCATGTTCTTTTCAGACAATAATATAACTGTTAAGTTTTAGATTTTTGCAACTGAGTGGTACTTCCTGATTGTAAAAATGGTTTAATTTAATATAGATGGATCAAGCATTTGCATTTTATTAGGGAATAAATGCTGTTGCAATGAAATTTACTTTATATTATATATATTATTACACAGAATATATGAATCAAATCAAAAATAACAGGAATTTCAAGGTCCTGTTAGACCTCTTAGAAACAGGAGTTTTTGTCTTACTGGTTTGGAAATCTTATAACCTGAGTTGTAATGGTATTAAAATGTTTATATGGGGGGAAGCATGTACTAAGATCCTACCGGCAGTGATTAATTCGATGCTTTAACATTGTGTTCAAACACTACTTACTCAAGTATTTTCAAAAATTTCTTTTGTTTTGAGATTTAATTGGGGGCTTTTTTTAATAATAACAAGTGATAGCTGTTCATTTGTTGGCATTAATTATTAATCTGGTAATATAGATACAACTTTTGAAAGTAGGAGGTTGGAAGAGCTATATATAATTTTAACTTCCATGTAATGAGTTTCTACTCCTTTAGCATAAGTAAAAGATATCACATTTTTCTTCCTCATATTTTGTCAAAATAAGTCAAACACAGCCTTGCCCACACTCAGAACTGTACTGAATGTTAACAGAACAAATCTGAAAACCCAGTTTTCTAATGTAAAAATTCTAAAGTGTAGTCAAATAACACATAGATTTTATAATGTATTTTCCTGACATCTTAAGGATTCAGATTCATTGAAAATCCCACAGTGTGTGTGGAATCAGAGTTTTACAAATTAATCACCAGGCAGGACATTTTGGTATACAAGACCAAGAGTGTGATAATAGTAATTGTTGGCCTATTGGTTTTTGTCTGCTTGCAGATCATAAAACTAAAATCAAATTGTATTTACCAGATTTACCTTTTTTTTAATGAACTGAAATTTCTGGTTTGTTTTCTTTTTGGAGCTCTTCAAATACTTCCTCTCTATTTTCTTCCTAAACTTAAATTTTCTTTGAACAAACAGTTTAAATTAAAAATTAAAAAAAAACTGGATATCTTCATTTAAATGCTGCAAATGATTGCTAAAAATAAGATTTCAGATACTTTGAGATACTAAATTACAAATGTTAGCAAAATTTCATAAAATAAAATTTTTCATTATTATTTTGTAAAGCTAACCTTGAAGACACGAAGGACTGCAGTATATTATATTTTTTAAACTGGCAGGGTTAAACCAGGGAGTCTACTCTTTGAAGAGAATTGGAAGTGCCTCAAGAATTAAGCAGGAAAAACGAAAAAAAAAAATAAATGCTTGGTATAGACCCATAAGTATCCTTTTCAGAAACTTTCCTTGCAAGTACCTATATTGAAAGATTTGAATTTTCATATTTTTCCAAGCAACATGCATTAAAATATTTGTTTGGGACACAAGTCATAGCAGTCGTGATCCACATCAGTTTGGTAGAACAGACAGTGGCTGGAAGAGGCAGTAGTTAATGTCAGTCCTATCTACTAGTTTATTTTAAGGAGCCCAGATATTTCTAATTTCAAAATTAGGAACATCAGGATAGTTTTGAATCTGTATGTTGATGGTTAACTACCACCTGCAGGAGAAGTTTTTAACAGTGTTAGATTTTTATAGACTTTCCTATAACTGATCCTTTATTTATGATGATGTGGTACTCACAAGTCAGATTCTGTGGCCTATCCGTGATGATTCTCAATACAGCTAACACAGGAAAACAAAATAAAGTGCATTACCCTCCCAAAGAAATTCAACAGACCTCCTTAAACCCTGCCCATCTTCTAAAGGGAGCTTCTGTTGCCTGATTACTCAGACTCCATTTTCTAGTTTAAATATATTCAATGTCTCCTTGTGTGAATAAGATCAGGTAGCTCTCTCTTTAGGGAACTTCTTCCAGCACAATGGAGTCTTGTGATCTTCTCTGTGTGCCTGAGGAGGAAATGAAGGTTTAATGACAAGCAATTCCATCTTCAGGCTGTTCTTTATTATCTGTCACTTTCTTGTCACTTCATATTAAATGATGACAGTTTAGGTGCAGTGCTGTTACTCTATTTTTGAACGAGTTTCTCAGAGAGTATGTTTGATATTTGAATAATCAAAGAAAAGTTCTCCAGCACCTTTTTTCTTAGAGTTTCTGTGACTTTCATGTGAGGTGACCCAGTCTTCGATACTATGTTCGATCAAAAAAACATCATTCTTTTGAACTTTTGAGATGAAAAAAAGAGAGTTTTTTTCTTTTTATGTATTTATCTAGTGTCTTAAGTAAACATTGGTTATGCTTCTTTACAAGCTGATAGTCAGAGTAGAGAAATAAAATGTAAGATGTTCATAACTTTTTATCTACACTGTTTGGGGTTAATTAAATGAGAGGCAAAAGAGCAGAATTTTAGTATCTTAAACCAGTCTTTTTATTCTGTGTATGCCATTTTAATCATGCAAAGCACATTATAATTGCATATGATTTGTAGGTGCATAGGCAGTTTGTATAATTGGATGTCTGCCTGTTTTCCACAGGCAGGATGAGAAATATGATTTTAAAGTCTAGACACTGCTGCTTAAAAAGCAGACCCATAGTTGACCTCTCTGGGTGTAAGTAATTAGGAAATTAGCTGCTAAGGGATCTTTCAGATATGCTGGCTTGTCTACATGCATCTTCACTTTGCCTCACTTGCTTGATCGGGGGAGTTGACCTCTCATCTGGTCTCTAAAGAAATTGTGTCTAGGTTTCTTATTTTTTCCTTAGAACAGCGAGTTTTAGTATAAATACAGTTTTTCATGTGTTTTTTTTGTATTTCCTACCACGAAGAATCTGTAAACTTAAAATATAACTAAGTATAAGCTAATATAACCTAACACCACATCACGCAGGTATTCAGTGAGTAGTACATGTGGCTAGGAAGTGAAACAGATTTTACTCCACTTGGAATGAACTTGGAAAAACAACTCTTGTAATGTGGAGCCTCAAGGAGTGCACAGCAGCATTCCCGTGGTTGACCATCAAACTCCAGTGCATCTTTTGCAGGCAGAAGGAATTTTGCTGGCAGTTTGCACGTTCTGGTGATGCACGTGCTGCCAGCACTGATTGTCTTTCTGAATGTGGCAGCTTCCAGTGTTGGTTATACAGTGACCAAGATTTATGAGGTCTTGGTAGTAGCCACCTCCACTGCCCATGGAGCTGCAGGGCTTTCCTACTTGTTCTCAGGAAGAAGGTGCACTCTCCCTGATGCTTAGATTTTATATTTCATGGTTCAGCACGTGGCGGTTATTCTTCGCCTGGAAGATTCAGACTGCAATTCAGTCCCTTCTTTGTTAGTCCAAGAATGTGTTTCTAATGTACTGTTAGTTAGCCCAGGGAGCTATATCCAGAAAATAAATGGAATAATTTCAGGAAATTAAATTCAAGAAAGTTTAAAGGTAGCTGAGATGTCTCAATAATACTTTTGAAGTATATGTGTGTATATATATATATATATATAAATATATAAATGTTTTTAGTTACCCAAAATGATTATAAATTAGAAGAATTAACAATACATTTTTATTGTAGTGCCATGAAAATTGTTCAGAGATAATACTCAGCAAAGCTTAATAAATGCTATTTGAAACAGAAAATATTATAGATGCACTAAATGATTGTATTCTGTTCTTGGGTAGAATAACAATACTTCATGGAGAACATTGCAGGATATTAGACCAAAAGTTAGTTGCTAAGAATACATAAATATTTATATATATATGTGTAGGTGTATGTATATATACACATGCGTAGGTATCTGTAATTAGTATTTTGTATTTAATATTTCCAATAAAAATTACTTTTCTGGTGCACTGAAATGTCTAAATAGTAATCCAAAAGCATCAAGGAGAGACTCATAAGTGCCCCTCAAAGATGTGAAACATGAAAATGAAGATCCTGAGTCAGTTGACACATTAATACATCTATAAATAATGTATGTATACTGGATTATATAGCTGGAGTATTGCAAATAGAATTTATATTTAAAAAAAAAAACAAACTACATGATTACATGCAAAGAATACCTAAAATTTGTGTAATTATCCAGATTTTTACCTGTAATAATTAAAATTCAGTAAAGAATTTATTTTGCTTTTTTTCCTTTTTTTACCAGAGCTACGTGTTTTTTGTAATGATTGATGAAGTTCTGGTTAAAAAGTAATTTTTTAAGATAGAAAATTCCTGATGCTCCAAGGATAAACTGTAAATAATAATAATGAGGTAATCCAAATCTTAGCCAGCTAATAACCTGTTGGCATAAATTCTTTAAAAATAAATTATCCACTAATCTATTGTAAGGATCAGTGGATATTTATGTTTGGTCTTCATTTCCTGAATTTTGGTGTTACTCAGAGTATTTTAATAGTGTATTTTTAGTTGTACTGAATAAAGTTAAATCAGCATATCTCTTTATGTCATTTTACGTTTCTCAGCATTTTTAATTGCTTTCCTGACTTTACACATTTCAGATTATTTTGCGTGTGATATTAAAATTGTGGGGTTTATGCTGAAATAATCAATGACAAGTATTAATTTTCTAAGTATAATTCATCATATCAGGCTTCTAAATCACTCCTATAATGTTCAAAGTCTTACTATGCCTCTCTTGTCTTTAAAAACTTGCTCAAATATATAGGAAGCACATTTGAATTTAAAAGTGGATTGGCTAAAAAATTAATTCCCAAATCTATTTCAACCTATCTAGGTAATTGAATTTTCTCATAAAAATTAATTTAAATTTAATACATGAGTCGGGTGTTATTTGTGGTTCTGTTATTTTGGCTTTTCATAATCTCTTTATCACAGTGGCTCAAGAATTTAGGTGCTTCAGAGACTGCTTAAAATTCTAATCTTGCTGCAGTCCTTTCAGACATTTGTCAAAGTCAAAATTCCATCAAAGCCAAGGTGATTTGTCGTGTCTGTATGCTTAATAAATACCATATGAAAATGAAGTAACTGATGTCATTAGAAGTTGTGCTTGATTACCTGGTGCTGATGACCATCCTCAGTTTGCAGCTGAGTGGGAAAGCAGCCATCAACAGGAAAGAAAGGGCTAACCTGAGCTCATCAGTTTTGAGTTATAACAAAAAGGTCAAATGAATCTGTTTTTATAACCCTTCAAAAAGTATGTAACCCCAGAAATTTAAGCCTAATTTTTAAGGAAGTGAGGTTTAACAAATGCTCTTTCCATTCCATCTAATAATTTTTGACCATTTTCAAAAATCTGTCGTAATGAAATAGATTTCTGAAATCTATTGTTATGTTACTTTAGGTTTCAGAAAGTTAATGGCTGAATAGAAGGGTTGGCCAGACATCTGAATCTGACATTCATACAACCTACAGTCCAGTTTTACTTCAGACCAGCTTGAGCTGAATGCCTGGTAGCATTTGGAATGTGTTTAGTGCTTTTCTGCAGCACACTTTCTAGTTTAATTTCATCCTAAAGGATTTGAATGCGCCAAGACATTTCTGTCAAGGAAAGAAAAGTGTAAGAATTAACTATGATAGGGAGACAAACCTCATAATTCCACTCCAAATCAAAATAAAATGCCGGTGTGGATGCATGTTAAATGTTTTAGATTATTGTGAGGCAATTTACGTGTGTGTATGGGATACTGAAGGCCTGGGGTATAGTGAGATGTGAGTCATAAGCAGTAAAAACAGATTCAGAGGTAGGGAAAAGGTACAGACTACTTTGTGCACAACCTGAAGGAAAGGACAGAGTACTAAGTGGCAGGGAAAGGGTGAGTGGAACACAGGAATGCATAGAGTAAGCTGTTCATAGGGCAGTCTCCCAACCCATTTTCAGTATCTTTGGCCATGTCAGTCATGCTTACCTCCTGCTATCCTGGGTGCTTCCCTCCTGCTATCCTTTTATATGTATTCCTTCTGTCTGTCAGCGTTTCATCTGTTACAGTCAGAGAGATGCCCCAATCTTCTTATTGCCATGAAGAAGATTAAACTTGAATATGGCCTTTCTTTCTAGTTACTGTGAACACTCTGTGGCAACTGCGCAGTACAGAAGCAGTAATTGCAGAAGTTCTTTCCTGGTTTAAATTACAGAGAGTGTTTGAAAAACTTGCACATTTTATTTTGGAAAATACTGGTGAAATTGAACTGTAGGCATTGTATTGATTTCGCCTCTAACATGCAGTAAATTATAGTTGTTCTAGTTAACATTCTGTAAGAAAGAAAGGAAAAGTATGCTTTTTAAAAATTAATAGGTGTTTTATGATGTTAATTACTTGTGTGTGTTCAAATTCTACTAATATTTAAGAGAATTGTATATACCTTCAGGCATTCCAAGGCAATGTCAAACCATCGTTAGAAAAGCATTAGAAAAGTAGCAAATCTGTTATATTTTCCTATAAGTACGAAAATTGTCATACAATCATCAAATGATTTCTAAATATTTTGACCTGTCTGTCCTGCTTTTATTAACTCTAAATGTGGGAATGTGTGGTGCCCTATTTATGCAGATTCCCAGCTATGTTTTTTTGAAATAGAGGTACAAATGAGTACGTGTACTATCAGTTTTTGCATAAGAAATAATTTCTAATATATCTTTTAAATTTGTCACATAAAGCCTGTGACTTTCCAGACCTGTAAATTTCTTGTCATTGGTGATTGAGTCATTAGTGGAGGCATAACTTTGCTGTTTTGTTGGTGGCAGTGACAATTGGTACTGAGTAAAGGAACAGGTTTTAGTACACATGAATACTAGACAAATGTTTTGGTTTTGACCCAATACTTAATTATTGTCAAGATCCAACAATACAGTCATGATCTTTTGCGAACTTGGTGACTTGTAGAACTCATTCTATCGTGTTACATCACAAGGTGTCTTTTTAAACGGATATGATTCGCTTTCTTTCTTTCTTTCCCAAAAGAGTTGTGAGTACTTTTTGAAACACATTCAACACATTTTCCTGTTCATTTATTCATGCAAGTATGTTTCCATGGAGACAGTGCTGATTTCTGCTGCAGTTCTAGACAGTCATTTATCTGTAGATCAACAAGACAAATCAACTTTTCTGCATGTTGTGACAGTCCTAAGGCGATTAGTTCTCAGGCTATATCTAAAGTTTTTTTCCATGTTTGCATTTTCACATCCAGGCGTAGCTGCTTCTCCTTGAAGAAAAGCACAAAATCACTTGCATCTTAAGGATTTAGATGCATGACTTGGGTGCAGTTACACACAGATTAATGTTAAGGAATGTTGGAGTAATTCTGGTGGATGATCCTGATCCCATGTTGACACAGAGACCTGAGGGTGTACCATTTTCTTTCCCTTTCTTGATCTTTCCCTGACATCACAGTGAAAACAAACCTTCTGCATTCCCAGCAGATGCCGTACTTTGGACCAAGGTGGTGAGGTTTGCTGCAGACAGAACTTGACCTGTGGCTGTAAGCACATTGCTTAAGATTTTCATCCCAGATGGTTCCTGGCCCTCAGGAGTGAAAACGTGAGTCACTCTGCTCAGTATTCTCAGGAGCATATTGGCCACATCCAGTTGCACCATAGTTTAACAATATCATGCTTTGTGGCCAAAAATTTGTATCACTTGACATAAGCCTTGTGGAGGGTGTTTGAAGATATAAAGCTTGCAGAAGTAGCACTGGAGTATGCAGAATGTTACAAATGGGTGACTGCTGATTTCTACAGAAAAAATGATCTGAGAGACACCGTGATATAACTTAGATTAGAATCATGAGATTCTTGTGTGTTCAGTAAAGTTCTGTTAACACTATGGAAGGACTTATATTCCTTGTTCTGTCAGTAAATGAGAATATAGTATGTGGAAACCCAGGGCACCGGGAATATTTCTCTGTCTGCTCTGGGGTGCCCTGACCCCGAGGGGAGGACTAACTTTGACCAGCATTCATGGAGAAAGTTCCTAGACTTCAAGATAGACTAGAATCCACAAAAGTGTGAAATATATTATAGAGAGTAATGTAAATATATCATTTAGGTGAGAAATTTATGTTTTGGGAGTTTCAGTATGTTGTGGATGGAAGCAAGATAGATGGGACAGGATGTCATCCTGGGTTTCTTCTTTGTGCTTCTTCTTCCTTCTTCTTGGGTTTGGGTGGCATTTTGTAATTTGGGCAGAAAAGTCTGCATTGCGGTCCCTGTGGGATCAGTTATTGGGTTAAAAGGGAAAATAATCCAGGTGCCAGTTCTTAATTGGATAGTTTAGTCTTGAAATACCTTGTAACAAGAGATTGTTGGCCATTTTGTGCCTTCTAATGAAAACTGCTGAACTCATGCTTGAGAGACTGTTTTACTGATAAGAAATAATAAACACCTGAGTTTGAACATGAACTGCCATCTCAAGTGCTGTCCATCCAGACACAGAGAAACTGATAGTAGCTACTATATTTTGACTAAGTCATTTTAATAACTATTTTCTATTAACAGTTAAGTATACATAAATTAATAAACAGGCTTTAGTTTTGATTTAAATGGGAAAAACCTATATCTCAGTGAAATGAAATCTAGGTATCAAAAGACTAAAGACAGAACTGTAGTTTCAAGGAACTTAGTCTCTCTGCAATTTCTTTCTTTCAAATTTTTATGAAGTTCAGGAGACAGTAAAAAGGGATCTCTAGCAAAAGCCAGGGAGATAGCCAAAGCAATCATGCTCTCAAACCTTCCTAAGAAATATCAAGTCAAAAGAAAGACAAAATATTTCTCTAGACCTAGTTCAAAATATTTTGCAAAATGAAGATATTTGCAAAAGCAAGTGTAGTGGAAATGACACATCACAAAAAGGAAAGGAAACAATGCTGGCTGTGCAATTGTTTCTTACCGATGTATTGAATTTAGCTGTATTCTAGTTGGTGTCCTAGAACAACTCTCTGATGGTCAAATTTTAATGAAATTCCTCTATACTACCCAAGAACAATTAAAAGGTTGTGTTTTTTCACTTATGGATTGTCTATCCTTCTTCACGTATATTTTCAAGAATGTAGTTTCCAAGTACTCTATGAGCTTGTTACATTTTACATAAAGTAAAAATAAAGTTTTAGGGAAAAGAGTTTTATTAACTTGCAGTGTTTGAAAACAGAATTTACACATGTGTAGTAAATAAATAAAAAAAGTAAGTAAATAAATGAAAAGCTGCAAAGATGAAGTGATATCTTTAAGAAAACACTTATTTTCTTCCTGTTTTTCTAAATGTGTTAATTACCTCTGTGAACATTATGCTAAGGCTAACTTGTACCATGTATAAAATACTGTATTTGATTTTCTTAAGCCCTCTCTAATAAGCTCAGTTTGTAGATTTTATTGTTTCATTTACTACTTTTTAGGCATTTTATAACTAAAATGTCCTGGGTTATCTTTTTTCCATTTTAAATGCTTAAAGGGAGCTAGAATGCTTTTGCAATCCATCTGTCTGTATAATTATACCATGATTTAAATTGCTTGGTAATAACCAAGTATTAGTAGTCTGCATTCCTTGAGGCACTGATGTAAAGCATAACCTGTCTTACTCATGTAAAATTGACCATATGTCATCATAATAAATGTCACATTTTCCTTATAGTCTTTGGAAAATTGGTTTGAAGAAAGTAAAGATATTTTTGTTGCTTAGTTTGTAAGATTTTAATGAATATTTGGTATGGAATACCAAGTATTTTAATCCAATTTCAGATATTTGCTGTTTCTCCTAAAATGTAATAATTAAATTCCATGCTTGATGGTTACAGTTTTTCACTCTCATTCCTTGCTAATTTTCTCTAGACTGACAATAATCTTTGCACTTGCAGAAACATGTCTTTAAATATGCTTTGGTACAGAAATGAAGGAACAAAACCTATTATTCATCAATATAATTGAGTTTTGAATTATATTACTAATTTTAGTTTTAAAGGTAGTTGGACAGTCCTGAGCTATAATAAAGGCCTCAGTTTAGCTATGTGATGGAGATGAAAATCCTGCTGAAATGATGGTCCTTCTGTCATAAAAGCTTGAGAATTGAGAGATTATGATGTTATTCTAGACCACTCTAGATGAAAAAAAACAGGCCAAAGTTTGCTTAACACTGAGAGCCCAAAGTAGGAAAGATAGTTGGGCAACACTGAATTAAAAATATATTTGAATCAGGATTGAATAATGATTTTTTTCAAACTTAAATGTGTGATTTTAACAGAACTTCAAAGAAATTAAGAGTTCTAAATAATTATACAGTTTAAAGTAGGAGGTACTTGCAACTCCTATTTTTTAGCTTTTATTGAAAAAAAATACAGTTTACAACATAAGGGAAAAATGTTTTATGTTTCCAAAATTATATATAAAGTATTTGGGAAATTGAAAAATTACACTGAAAATATGTACATCCAATGGATTCTAATTTGTCAAATTCTAAATATTGAGATTCCTACATTCAGTTTTGTGGAAGAACTCAACGATAAAACAGATTTATTGTGTATTGGGATCGATCAAATCAGTGAAAATACTGAGTCCAAGTCAACAAGATAAATAATATCACAAGAATTTTCTATCTTTATGTTCTTTTTCATGAGGTTTGCAAATAAACTAAACAATGAAGTGCTTTTTCATATTTATGGGTCTTAAAGGTAAATAGAGCAGGATAGATGCAGGGGCTGGTATATGGGGTTAAGGCAGCTGAGGTGCTGTAGGTGCTGTGGAGGGAGACCAGGAGAAGGGCGTAGTGGCAGGCACCATATCATCCTTTTGTCATTTCCCTTGCCTTCTTCAAATGAGCCAGAAGAGGAAGGTAAAATTTCACCATCTCCAAACCATACTGAGATTTTCCTCACTATTAATGCCATCTTGCCATTTTTATTATATTTTATGGGTTTTAAAAAGAAAGCCCTCAAAACATATTTTTTTTTTTTTACGGAAATATTTTTATCAACTGTGTATTTCGTTCAGGTTTCTTTACATTATCCTCAGGAGTTTTCTTGTTGTTGATGAATATAGAAAGCTTCAGTTTTGTGTAAGTTTTATCTTTTTCAACTGGGTAGAATAAACCAATTTTTTTCTTAAGTGTTTATGGGTGAGAGGAAACACTTTACAAAGAAGACTTAGGCATAGTACTTATAAGAATTTTGTAATATAGTTTGTGAGATTCTCCAATGTGAGCAAGGTTCTGTAGGCCTAGAAGACATTGAACTCCTTATACTCATTCGGAATATTGAACACTGAGAAGAAGATCAAATGTATCTCCAAGAGCCTCATTACAATATATTGACATATGTCCATTTAATCTGGTCATTTTGAATGAGTGGATGTTGAAGTTTTCTGAAAAATTCCCTGCAGGGAGGTTTCATGGATGTGCTGTTTCTACTGGGCAAGGTGAGTGAAATTCCAGTTTTCTGGAAGTGTGTAATATTTTCATCACAAAACCAAACCCAAATTATGAAGACCATGTCTAGCGACAGTCCATCTTGGTATTTCTTGCAGATGGCAGAGAGGGGGAAGCTAGCTATCTGAGGGAGAGAAAAATGAGTGATGAAGTTTTTTTATATCTGAGATATTGTTGCATCAGTGTAGATCTTGCACCTGTGGCCACAAAGTGAATTCTATATGCTCACATGTCATTGAAAAATAAATTATTCACATTGAAAGTCACTTACTGGCTTTCATTTTCTTTATGCCTTTTGGAAATGAATATATATCACACAGGCACATATTGTATCAAAATGTTAAAAAGGGAAAAATTCGGTTTGGTGATTTTTTAAAAAAAAATATTAATGTAGGATTTTTGAAAATTAGGTATTGTTCTGAGCTTGGGAGCAAGCTGTTTTCTATAATTTTGAAGCAACATAATTGCTGAGAACTGTTACCTGCTTTTGTGGCAATCATGAATCTGTTGGATGACTGCTAATTTAGTAATAGCCAGGGCTTTGGCAGTAACAGAAAGGAATGGATTTTCTGTGTCGCTCACATTGTTGGTCAGCTGCATGGAACAGCAGTCACTGTTAAGCACTGGGCTCCACGGGGAGTTCCCTGCACAAGGAGAATTGCTGACTGGAAAGCCAAGTCACAGCCTCAGAATCTCCTTAAAAAGTTGGAGTGGTTTAAAAACACCTGAAGCGCGAGGTTTAATTTGTACATTTTGTTTCTGCTTGTCCAAGCCACAAATTAGTAGTGCCACCGTGTTAGTTGTGGCCATGCACGTGTCGCTGATGCGAGGGCATGAAATGGAGTCAACTGGTTGACCCAACAGAGGGTTCAGGTCAGAATGCTGTTGCAGGCTGTGCCATGCTGAGGAGTGGCTGCTCTGATAGTTCGAACCAGATCGCTTCCCTGTGCCAGAAAATGTCTCAATGGAAAGGGTACTAATTCTATTCACTTAATTGTGAAAGGGAAGACAAATTATCCAATTACTAAGTGCACCCTTCCAGGAGATACAAAGTAACATCCTCATTGATCTGCGCAGGGAAAAATACTTTTTTCTTTATTTACTTTGAGAAATCTCGTGGAGATAAATATTGAAGGGAGCTAAATGAGTTAGAAAGTCTAAGCTGAGTACTGGGTGTGTGGTCAAGATTAATTTTTTACTAGAGAAAGTTCCAGTCTACTGAATAAAATTCCTAAAAACAATTGCTTTAGACATACTTCTCTGTGATCGTATTTATTCTGTTTGTTAATCTCTAATTTCATACTCAGATCCTCTCGGCTAAAGCTATGTTTATCAGTATTCCTTTGATCAATGCTCCTCAGTAAGTCCACAAATTCAGACATCATTTTTATACCATTTCTGTAGTTAAAAGTTTGAAGGTCTTCTGGGTGTTCTGGGAGAAGATGATCAAATTCAAGCCTAAACCACAGTTTTCTTAAGCTAGCAATAACATAATAGTGAAAAGGATGTTGCCTCCCATGAGTTCAGCTAGATAACATATGTTCAATTTTTATATAGTATTAAAAAGAATGTAAGTCTTTAAAATACCAGTATTTTTAAGCAGCTTTCTTCCCAAGTGTCTTGAGTAGACTTTTTTATTCATTGTTATGAATATAGCTTTTGATAAGCAGAAGGAAGGAAAATATGTCAAAACCTATAAGCAGAAGCAAATTCTGAAACTTCAGGACCACACTGTATTCTTTTTGAAAGTTCATGCTGACTGTGAAAGGCTCCCAGTGAGGGGAAAAAGGCAAATGTCATGCCTATTCTGCTGAAAGGCAGCAAAAGTATTGGAGTGCCATAGGCTGGTCAGCCTCACCTGGATTCCCAAGAAGATAATGAATAATTCCCAGGATGATCACAAATTCTCTTGGAAGAAATCTCTGGAAATGTCAAAGACAAGAAGATGACTGGAAGCAACTTGCAAAGACTCAGCAAGGGCAAAGATTTCAACTTGGTGAAATATTCTGATTAGATGATTGAGTGAATGAGGAGGGACCAACGGATGTAATTTTTCTTGATTTACCTAGGGCCTTTGACAGGATAGCTGTGGTACCCTTTTAGGCAAATGGAAAAGAAATGAAATGGTTGTGCCAAGATGTTGGTGCAAGGTGTGTGGTTTTCTAGTGCCATTGCCCAGAGCTCTCTACAGCAACCATTGTTATTTAACACCTTCATCAACAATGAGAAAGATGGGCTGGTCTACAACCAGAGCAGTGGTGACAGATGACACCAAACTGTGGGGAACTGCCATTCAAAGCAATCTCATTAAGCTGGAGAAACGAGCTGCTAGAGACATTGTGGAGTCTGATAAGGACAAATTATCAATCAGTTACATGGAATTAATTAACCTTATGCAACAGCACAGCCTGGGGTTGGACTGAAAGGTGTGCAGAAACAGTCCTGAGAATCCTGGAGGACAAGAAGTGTGAGTCAGTAGTGCACCTTTTTGGTTAGTGCCATACCAGTCTGCTTTGGGAGACTGTAATCAAAAGGTGGAGGGAAGTGATTTTTCTCACTGATTTTGCACTTGTGAGGCTGCATCTGGAGCAGTGTCTGCAGGTTGGTCTCCCAAATGCTAGAAGGTGGGACCAACCAGTGGGAAATATGTGGCACAGCTTATTGAATTTATTAAAACTTCTAAAAAGTTTTAATACTTTTATAGTGTCAAAAGGTTACAGATATGGTGTTTACACAACATATGAAATAGAAACTCTTTCATTTTTTACCTTTTCAATACATCTGGGACTTAGAATCAAAATGCAGAAAGCTAGAAAAAGATTTTTAATCACATGATTTTTCTGTCAATCTTATGACAGATGCTATTTGAAAAGTATGTTAGAATAAATTCTAGATATATTTTTATAAATGTAGAATCCTTGAAAGTTCACTTTGGAATGCATTAGCATTCCTTTTTAATGAAAATACAGTATATCCTATTTCTCTTACTTAATATTGCATTGCTAAAAGTGTAGGCCTCAGGATTTGCAAGTTAAAATGACCTAAAAAAGAGCACCCTCTAGACAGTACACTCTGAAGATATAGTAAAAGAAATAAAGAAAATATAGCAAAGAGAAAAACTACTAATGCAAAATATTGCTTGTCGTAGTAATGGTTATCATGTTAGCTGTCATTGTAAGAATCCTGTTTCAGTCCAGGTTGCGATAATGATCACCTTCTTTGGAAGAGTTTGGTGATGAAGCACCATTTTTTAGAATGCATATATGCACTTGGAGATGTCACAGGAACATTAAATGCTTATTCATGCTGCCTGAGATAGTTAATCTGGGGATATTGTCTTTTTCTACTATTATTAGTGAGCTTTCAGGTGATGTTGCCTCTTAGTTATCATTTCATTTTATTCCTGCTTTCGGTCACTGAGAGTTGGCCTCTTTCCTTATGCAGCATCAGCATAAGACCTTTGGAAAAATGTTTTACAGCTCAGCTAGCTAAACTAATGTGAGCTGTGAAGAGGAAATAATACTATATCACTCCTTAAACGTATAATTTTTACTGCACTTCTTTTGGCTTGCTCCCTTGGGTGTAGTTACCAATAAATTCAAGAAGAAAGAATTTTAAAAATTATCTACAAGTATTTTCAAGTGCACAATATTTAATTTTAAGTATTGACTAATCTGTGATTGCATAATATACCACAAATATTCTACAGTTTTGTTAGCCTCCAGAGAAAAAAAAAGCATGATTATGAAAATTTATATTTATAAAATGGAATTTTATATTACATTCATGTGGATAAAGTCATTTTTGCACCTTGTACATTAGATGCATTTACTTCCCTGAATGGAAAGTAAAAATGTTGTCATTATGAAAAGCACAAAATTGCAGTGGAAGAGAAGAGAATGGTGCCCTGGTTATCTAGGAAAATTACCTTTCTAAACTCGAACCCACTTGAGAGCTCTGGCTCCACATCAGGAAGTGTATGCAGTGACAGTATGTATGTAACAGTTTTGTGCCACAAGCCTATCATATTCTAGTGAATAATTCCTACCATATTCTGATTAGTGTTATCTTAGACTTTTGTTTGTAATTTTCAGTTTATACAAAATTTTGTGCTGTGTCACTTGAAAAGAAAAATACCTAAGCTGGTGTTTCTATAGCTTGAGAGTTTTAGAAATGTTTTCTTACCTAGAAATATTTTTGAGATTTTTTTCCCTTGCTTGAGTGTTGAATTCCTAGAGCAAAATAAATAGTGGAAGTTATTGAAGAAAGGGACAGAGAACAAACCACAAGTCCGTAGACAAACAATGGCAACACCAAATTGACTGGACTACAAGGCTGCAAGTATTTTCTTGCACTGTTGCTGAACCTTTTCTTCCTTTCTTTCTTTGTTGTTCAGAGGCCTTTTGAGCAATGGTACCCAACTCTGCCCGGTGAACGTACACAATGCAGTAGTTGCTTATCCTGGGGAGTTTCATAATGAAAAGAATCAGGAAAGGCATCCCTGTATCTTCTGCAGTAACTGTCACTGAAATAAATACTGCTCAAGAGAGGATAAATGATCCTGTGACACCTTTAATGCTGAAAGTAATTTAAAGAGTAAAAAATATGCAGGAGCCTTAATTGTTTAGAAAAAAATTATTGCTACTTAGCAAAGAAAGGAAAAAAAACCTCCACACCCTGTAATGAATGATAATGGCCTCAGTTGGGTGCACACAGTGGTGTTCTAAAGGCTGTCACTTTCATCAGTCTATGAGGCAATTTATTTCCAAGAGCATTAGCTGTAGTATGTGTAAAGCATAACAAGTACTGTAAACTTTTCCCATGTATTATGAGATTTGATTTGCTCCTACACAACTGAGACTTGAATAAGAGAGCAGTCACTCAAGTGTTGTTAGGTAACTCATATGAAAGAGAAAAGTCAGTGTGAAAGGCTTTTACTGTGAACTGTTTCTTGATAAAGTTTTTTGTTTGAAAATGAGAATTATTTTATGGAACATTTATTAAAGTTGTGGGTTTTTCCCTAAGTAATCTCATTGAGATTCTTTATTTTAAAGAAATTGAATGAGTGTGTAGGGACCACACTGAGAAAGAACACCAAACAAACAATATTCTGGCTGTGCAGTGTTATTTGAAATTAGCTTTCTGTCATGCGACATTTCAAGCCAGAATGGTTTTAACTGTCTTCATTCACAAAATGTTTAATTTATTTATTACGGGAAAAATCCTGATGTACTAAAAATATGAATTTTATAAGTATGATAAATTAAAGATGTTTCCTACTGGTGTGCATTTTTTACATGGTAAAATATGTAGGTATGTAATTTTAACACATATGAACAATCATATGCTTTTGAAATTGTATTCACTATTCTTACCAGTTCATGTATGAAAGGGTTTGCAACTTGGTACTTGAGGAAGCTGAAAGTGTTTGTAGTCTTTTGGAATTAGACGCAACAGGACTTTTTTCTCCCTGCTGTAGCAGCCCATTAGGAGAAGATTCTGAGAAAAACTTGAAACATTTTTTCCTCCTTTACATTGCTACTTAAAGGAATTACTAGCTTAGTAGTCATATGAAGATTGGCAAATACGATAAAGAACTGGAGAAATTAAGTATTTTTCACAGCGAAGAATATTGTTCCCCGCAGTCATATATGTTCCAAATGTGTTTAGTCCATGTTGCATTTCATCCTACCACAATCCAAAACTGCATGCATGTTACGAACACCAAACAGGGTCACTTCAGCAGAGGACTTTCCCTGCTCTTGTGCACATACTGATATAGTCATCTGATATAATCATCTCTAGTTCCTGTGGATTTAGAAAGGTTATACAGCTAGGCAAGGAAAACAAGCTGTAGAAGCAGCAGTGAAGATTCACAGCACAAACCCACAAAATGTCATAGCCCTGGGCGGTGTCTGACAAAGAGCTAAGTCCAGAATAGAAGATTTTATTTTATCTGGCCATCATAGTTACAGATCTGCATAAATTGTTTGGTGCACACTTGCACTTCATACAGCGATGCAAATCTTCGGTTTTATTTTGAGAATCTGTGTAGGTATTAATTATGGTGATTTTTTTTAAATTAGTCTTCTAAGGCTGTGGGACTGTACTTCATGTTTTGAATTTAAGTAACATAAAATAATATAGTTATTTGATATTGAAATTGAATGAGAAAAAAATGTACTGAAATGTAAAATTCCTCTATTATATAAAGTAATAGTTGGCTTCCATAATTTAAAAAATAATTCTACTTGTGTATTCTTGTAATTATACCAAGAATTTGGTAAGGGAAAGTAAGGCTAAAATTGCTAAGTGTGCAATAGATAATCAACTTGTAATAGAGAAGAGTTTTTAAATTGGGAGTAGAAGAAAACTCAGTTGCGATTTTGAAAGACTTATGAGTACAATTTCCTTTTAGCTTTTTGTGCATAGTGGCTAGGTTTATCATGGACACTGCATCTCAGACTGATAATTCAATGCAAAGTTTGCATTTTACCCTCCCAGTGGAGTTGACCTTCACTAAATGTTTGTATTGCACTTGCATGGTTCATATCATACTGTCAGCAGAATCCTTTCACTGAAATACAAGACTTAATTTGATTGAGGTCAGCTATAATCTTATATACTCATTTTCCTCTATTTACCCCATACTATCCAGGTTACATCAATATTAATTGCAAATAAAACACTCAAAAGACAACTATATAACACATATGTTTCTATGTAGGATATTAAAATTCTCAAAAATTACTTACGTGTCAAGATCTGGTGGTTTTTTTCCAGCACAAACACAACGTCAAAATTATTTTTCTTAAATATCAGTAGTGTTTCACACTTAAGTAAAGACTTCAGAGTGACATACAACTCTATGAAGAACTTGGTTTGCTTATTTAGGTCTTAATTCAAATTGCATTGTGGTATCATAATTCCTTGACAGCAGATTGAGTAACTATTTGTTGCTAAATAGTGTCTTTGAGTATTTTTCTGCATAGAAAGCATATTTTCAGAAAATGTGAAAACAGGTGTCATCTGATTACTGAAAATATCTAGCAATATTTGCAGCTTAAGTCCATTCAGCATCCTTAGCCAATGAGATCAAGATTCATATTACACTCTAGAGCCCTGCAATAAGCATATTGAGGTAGCTAAATGAAAGCAAACAAACAAAAAAAATAACAACCAAACCAAACTCAGGCTAAATTATTTTTAGACATGTGTTGCAGTAAATTAATTCTCTGTACATAAGATACAGGTATATGGGGAGGCTGAGATGGTTGGTGTATCACACGTTCAGTTTTTGGTGTATGACATAATTGTTGAAGCAGCAGATCCATCTGTGAATGTCTGGTGAAGATGAATAGTGGGGGACAAAATTTCACATTTTAATAGATGCGCTATGATATAAAAATCAGATATTAGCTGTGATTTTACTGCAGATTTTGCTATAGTGATAGTAGTAAAAGCAAAATCCACATTATCTGCAAATACAAAATAGATAGCAAGTTGAAGATATACAGTTAAATTGTATGTATTTTTTGCTTACTTTTGTAAGTTTTTAGGAAAAATATTTATCCACAGGGGTTTTATTTAGTTAGCACACCTCTCTGATGTTGAACTTAAAAGGCATTTTAAAAGTACTGTTAATTTAATAGCCCTAACATGCTTTCTTTAATTAAAAATGTGCCTGTATCTTTTAAATTTAAGCTACTCATTTAAGCCACAGAGGACGTCATGCAGCTCTTTTTATCATATACATTTTTTGTATATACGTTTTTTGCATCAACTAAAATGAAAGCTTCAGACTGACCTGTCCAGCTCTAGATCTTCAGGGTTCTCCCTCTACTTTATGCATTTAATTTTCATTCCAGATGCTGTTTCAGTGATTTCCTCCTGTAATTTTCCTAGAAATGTATCTTGTGGCTGAAAGCTTACGTTCAATTAGCTTTAGAACTATTTTTCTCATGGGCATAGTTGAATATATAATTAGCTATTTTTTTCTGATAAAGTAACTTCTGCTGTTATTACGTGGTATTAAAACACTGCTCAAAATTACAGGAATATTGGACTTTAGGCTGCTAAGCATATCTGATGATTTAACTACAAATCTGTTCTACAGAGTTGTGTTTTTATTTCTCCAATGGGAAAACCTGCACAGTATGTATTGAGTTCTAGATGATAAGCAATTTAGCCTTGTTCTGTGATCTCTGCTAGAAGCTGACCAGTGTGCAGTGCTGATTCCTGGTTTTTCCTAAGTAGTTGCAGTATATGATAGTGCTTTATGTTGCTTTCAAAGGACATGGAATGCGATAGAATAATTCACCTTATGTAAATGCAAAGGATGTGTGAAATTTCATATGACTGTTGGAGCATGGATGTATGAGTCCACAATCTCGAAAACTAAATTTGCTTCCTCTATCTGTGTTCAGATTTTAGGAAGCCACAAATCTACTAAATTACATGCTCTTTGTTTACATGGTTTCCCATTAGTTCTTTTTCATTTTGTTTGTTCTCTGTTTTCTTTTACCCATATTGATGACTTCTGAATTTTAGGGAGAAAACTAGTAGAACCTGAAGAATGCTGTGGTTTTTCATAATTGGCTCTTTCCTGCTAGTGGCTTGTTTCATTCTTATTTCATTCTAAAATCTTAGAATGTTCTACAATCAGCAGTGAATTGCAGCTTCTGTGTATTGCTATGCGTCTGATTTCTCAGTTGTTGCTCACAGTTCCTCAGGTTATGAATGAAAACTTAACTTTGGGTTTGATTTCTTGTACTGGAGTATTTTTTAACAAAATCTCATTATCTAAAGGAATTTGAAATGTACCTTCTTTTTTTGCTGTTCACCTTGTCTTATGATGTTTGTGTGTCATCTTGGTCTTTTAATTTTCAAATATTTGTGTTAAAGCTGAAATTACATTAAACTTTTTATAGTGTATATCTCTTGAGACTCATTTGAAGTATTTTCTTACACTAAAAGAATTCCAGGCAAAAAAAATTAAAAAAAAAAGGTAAAATAAAAGGGAATTTTTTTTCACTAAGCCGCAGTTAAAGCTGTTTGCATATATATCTATAGGTCAAGTGAATCTGCACTGAAGAGGAAAATGCTCCTCTGCCTTTGTGGCTTTGTGGCTAAGCAGCTTGTCATGAACAGCAGAACTAGTGCTGTTTTCGTGTTGGAAAAACAAATTGATTTCGTGCAACAACTTTTCCTGGAGCAGATCTCATAGTACAGAGGATTTTCATGTCCCAAAGCATGGGATGTCCATAGGAAAAGTATTCTTTTGGGACAACTGCTCAGTATATGCATTACATTATGCTTTTATTCCTCTATCTTATCATTACTATGGAACACCTTAAAAATAGACTCGCATTACATTTTCTTTTATTTCTAAAAGTTAACCAGAATCAATACAGAAGGCAGAATTTTAAAACTGTTAGGTTCCATGCATTTTTAAAATTTAATTTTTGAGAAGTAAAAGTAGCAAATAGATTTATATTCAACACTGCAGACAGAACATGTGCTTTTCTTCTATCACCCAAATCCAGACACATAGGACTTCTGTATTAAAGATTATGCTACAGAGCTGTACAAAATTTGCTGACTTGAAAGCTGGCATGGAAGGAAGAAGAGTAATTAAATCTGTTATCCTCTGGAGAAAGTTAAGAGGTAAAATGTACGTAATCCTTCTATTGTATATGGAATGGAGAAACATGGGCTTAAAGGAGATTAGAGAGTGAATGATGGGTAAATGGAATAACCAAAATCAACAAGTACTGTACTATAACTGATAGTTTCTGTGCAAAACTCCTCATACGTTTGCATTTTGAATTTCAACTTGAAATTTTTATTTACAAGAAGAACATTGGATTTTTAAGCATTTAGGTAGATGAAACTTTTAAAATTACATATTTATATTGCTTCCATGTAGAAAGGATTATTTTCATATTTCAAAATTTTACTGTATTTAAATACCTATTACTTCATCATGGTATTGATAGCTTTCATAGCTTTATGATGAAAATTAATTAAAAGTAGAAATATTAACTTTTAACATTCAATGCTTAATTTCTTCTCTTCATTGAACAAATGTCCTCCTTATCCTAATTTTTTGGTGCAAATACAGTCGATGGTATTCTATATTGCAGTCAAAATACTGCTTGTCTAAATTTTTCTCCTTGGAGATCATGTCCAATTGCAGATTTAAATTCACCAGAAATTACATGATATAACGTTTCCCTGTATAATATAATTGCATGAAGTGTTTTCTTTATTGAATGCCATACAGATATTTTCCATACTTCAACTAAGATTAATTTCAGTATTACATCTGCTTTGGGTAGCAGAATTATACAAGGAAGTTTTGTCTCTGGGGAAAAAAGAAACAACAAAAAAACAACAAGCAGAACAAAACAAAACCCAAAGCCCAAACTGCAAGCAGACAACTTCTCCTTTTTTTGATGTCAGATTTTTTTCTTCTCTAACAAGCTTGTTGCTAATATTCTTCAGAAAAGCAAGCTTGATTCCAAGCTGAAGATTATGTACATAATTCAGCTTAATCTAATTTGCTGCTCTTTTCATGACTGATTCTATTGGCATTGTACTTCTTGTATTCTTTGCCCAAACGCTGCATAGTTAATTTATTCTGCTTGATAGTACTTTGGAGTTGATTTCAGTGGTTCCTGGGAACAGGCATCCATGAAAACACATGCAGTTAAACAGGTTTAGGTATTCAAACCCCTGAAATGCACCTGATTCTGAGTAGTTTGGCTCAGTACACATGCCTGAATATACACTGAGAAAGCAACAAAGAGATTTTTCTTCTTGTAATGCACCCAGTATCTCTGCTGGAAAGACACAGAACAAATTATCTAGTTGCACCATTTAGTGTAATATAAAGTCTGACAATGAGCACAAGTAACAGAATATCTGTGACTGTAAAGAATGTTTTTGTAGAGGAGGACAGACAAAGTATTTTTTCCTTTGAGCAACCGATGTCCTTAGAAGGTGGTAACAAAAAATGGCATTCCAGCATGAAGTTGATGTGTAAGATAGAATGAGAGCACTTGCAAAGCATTGAAGAACAATAAAAAGCAGCTTTGTAATGTAAGGATGTTAATAAGGGAGGGAGTCAGAGGCTGGATTGCAGCAGAGACCAGGCAGAAATACGACAGAAGTAAATCAACTCTTACATTTTACAAGAGTCCGTGAATGCAATTAATATTTTCCAACCATAACTTCTTGATTTGTGGTCATTTTGGTGTTATTCAAAACCTGCTCTTTTGAGAACTTTTAGAAATATTTTTTATTGTGCAAGTAAATAAGCACCACTACAGAAACAGTTGAACATAGGCTTATTTAATGATAAAAAATACGCTAACGAATATTTTTAAGATTACTTGAAGAACTGGAGGTACAGATATGTGTGTTTTACTCAGAGCAAAACTGAATTCAATGAATTGTAGGGTTACACTGAAAAAGAATTCTGAAACTCTCATTTTGTTTTGCACTGGACTTGCTGACTGGCATTTAAGTTGCAGTTGGTCAGCCTTAAAGTTTAATAAGTATCCACACATCATTGTTTCAGTTTTTTGATAATATCTACTTACTTTATCTTAAACTATTGATTAAGAATTTTAAAAGGTTTTGAGCTGATAAAATGTAGAAGATTTTTCATTTTAATTTTATAATACCATGTATATTTTGGTATGTGTGCAGTTTATAATTTCTACAATATTTTAAGGGTATAATGAGATTGGAATCTCAAATTTGGAGATAAAAACATGAAAGGGAATAATCTTTTATTCCTTTTGATCCTAGATTTTGATTAGTTTCTTTTATTTAGTTCATTAAATAATTTTATAATTTAGTTAGTACATGTTTCTGTATGCAAAAATATATAATGTCACAGGTCTTGATAAACTTACTAGATTTGAAAAATGAAGATTTCTGGAAAAATACTGCTGCAAAAAATATCATCCCATATCAAAGTATTTTAAATGTTGTAAGTCTCCTTGCTCTAGGCATCTAGGAGTGTAGCTGAATTATGTTTCTGTTGAAATAAAATCTGAATTCTACTGGGAAACCAAAATCAGATGTTTAACAATTTTTGCATAAAAACTTGACATTGTCAATATATATAGTGTGTGTGAAATAAACAAAGATTTAAAAGAAACAATAGTATGTAAATAGAACTTTCTATAAAAAATAGAATTTTACATTTTCTGCTGTAGAGTTTGTTTAACTTAAATATTCATGAGGCACAATAGTTTCACAACAAATCAAATATAATTAAATTATGCATTTTCACCACTTACAAAAGGTTTATTAAAGGTTTATTTGCTCATGCAAATTAAAGTTTTAGAGTAAAAATCCACATGAAACTTGGCACTAACAATTAAAAAAAATATTGAACGATTTCTCGCCTGACTCACAGTATTTTGCTGTGTTTAAACTGCTCAGCTTCTCTTTTAGAATCTTTAATGAAAGCAGGGAGGAGGCTATTTATTTGCATAATAGGACATAATTTGCTGTGGTGAGGTTTTAATTATTTATAGGCTGTCTAAAATATTTAAAATGGCATCACTAAGGAGCATGAAATGCTGGCTAATGCCTTCATTTCAGGATTCCTGCCGATTCCTTTATGGGTCAAGCATTTTATTTGTATTTAGCATATTAGCATAGTAGCTTCAGAAACACAAGGAAAACAAATTTGTTCCAGTATGTTTGCAGCTTGGGTGATTCAAAACTGGCAAAGGTCATTGGGAGCAATCAAAGGTACACAACATGCCAGAGGGGGGGCAGCCAGCTTGATCAGGTGTGTGAAATAGTTCCATGCAAGTACATCTGCATCATTATGTCTGTACTGCTCCACCTCTGTATGTAATTTTATACTTTATTTGCCTTTATTTCCACATTACTTGGATGCATTGTGTTATGTAGTGTATATATATATTTTTTTAATAGCAAGTTCTATTTAACTATTCGTATGTTTTAAATAGTTCCAAATTGTTGATGCATCTTGAGGAATTTCGCTCACATAGTACAGCAAACTATGCGCCTTTGGTGTCTTCATTATTAAGTGTTGAAAGCAAGGACACAAGGGAGGAATAGGGGTTCTTGCTCAAGTATCGTGAAAATCATTTAATTAGAGAAAATGTATTATTAGAACATTTATTTTCCAAACAATTGCCTTTATTTCCTCCACCCCTCTAGTCTCCAAGCATCTCCATATTTTATAATTTGACTATATATAAATAGTCAATTATATAAAATATAATTTCAGACTTATAGCCTGAAAGAAACTTCTAAGGTTTCTTTCAGAAACCTTTCTGTTCTGCCTTTATCTTGGAAGCCTTGTAGTGTGTCTTCCTAAATATTATATTTAATCTTTTCTTGTTTGACCTGAAATCTATTCTTTGCTCATTCTCATTGCTTTTTCCAGTTCCTTAGTGACTTAAATATTTGATCAATGCAACGTTCAGCAATTAAGTATTTCACTTGTTAGCTTCAGGTAGAAGTATTAAAACATTGGTTTTGGGGGTTTTTTTCACCTGCTACACAAGCCTGTCCAGTTATCAGTTGCCATCATCATGCTATTTTTCTCTTACTTTATTTATCAAAACAGAATAAAAAAAAATAACGTTGATGTGTCAGTTAGCATTAATTTTATGCAATGCTTTCTAGAGATTCAGTTAAAGTTGTTACATATTTAACAAATGCCTCAGCAATTTTTCTAAGAGCTTCTGGGCTTCTGTGAATTACAGACTTGTCCTCAAAATTCCAGTGGTTTTGTGGCTGAAGGTAGCTAAACTTTAAATATCAGATTGTTCTAGGTGTCTGTCCTATCCACTTGGAACACATCAAGGTATGTCCCTGTCTTTTTTTTTATTTTCATACCTTTTGCCTCTGAAAAGTAACATCAGTGTCCAAGTAATTTTCTGTGTCTATTTTCACATTTTTGAGAGCATGTCACCTGCCGGAGAAAGATTAATTACTTCTGTAATTTTTAGGAAATTTTGTTGTTTCTCTTCAGACACAAATTCTTAGGTTGCTGAGAGAGGTTGTGGGTGCCCTGTCCCTGAAAGTGCTCAGGCTGGATGGAGCTTTGGGCATCCTGATCTAGAGAGAGATGTTCCTCCCTGTGGCAGGGGGATTGGACATAATGATCTTGAATGGTTCCTTCCAACCCAAAGCACTCCATGGATCTGATTCTGTGGCTCTTCTCTCTGTCAAGTTGCTAAGAAAAACATGTGACTAATTCTATTAATTTTCATCACGAAGCTATAGAATTCCACCTTGATTTTAAGCATTTTAAGGGAATTTTGAACCTTCATTTTTCTTTTTTAATATACTATTCCTTCAAAGCCAGAGTTTGGAATCATGGTGACCAAAGATATGCACCAGAATTTAAATTTGGCAGTGTTGATTTCATGGGTTTTTTCCATATAGAGTAACAAATTTTGCCCTGGAAAGGTCTAAGATGACAATAATTTCTATAATCATTTTAATATATCAATAAATTCCTTAGATACTTACTAGTTCTTTATTGTTTGTTTTTATTATTATTAGTTATCAAAGAGCAGTTTGTCAGTTCTGGCAGATCATGGATAAATTACTTGAAACAGAAAATTAGCTATTTTATGGTAGACAAAAGAGACTATTAGCTGTAGCCAGGCAACTGACCTCAGTTTCCTAACTCCAGATGCTCTCCAGCAGTCAAGAAATGTTTCAGAGTCAATTTCCTTCTTAGCTTAATAGCAGCAATAGTTTTGGCCAATTAGCTGCGCAAATTTAAGAGAAGAAAATTTACATCAGGCAATCGAGTTTATTGCTCTGCGTTTTTATTCTCCTTAGGGTCTATGCAGTGATACCTACCCCAAGTACTGTCAGTGACAATTTTGTCTCTAGTCATAATTAAGAAAGTTGTGATTATCTTGTTAAAAACACAGAATTTTTGATTTCAACTCTGATAAAACATTTTATTATAATTATTCCTTTGCAATGAATGTGATTATTCCACCAGACTTCTATCAAAACTGTTGTCGTTTTTCCTGGTGGAAGAACTTCTGTGCTGATTGTCTCTCTCCTTAGATAGTTCTGTGGCTTAGAAACCAACCATTTTCTACTCTGTAGAATATATCTCAGGAAAATTTGGCATAACTAAAAAAAAACAACAACAAAAAAAGATAACATATTGGATATTTTAAAAAAAGTTTTTGGGGAAAAAGGATGTTTTTTATGTAAAAAATTCATGCACAATTTCATTGCTGTATGTTTATAAAAATTGCTATTGCTTTGTTTACCTGCAGCCACTGTAAAAAATGTAGACAGTACTGAATAGAATTTGAATTTTTACCTTATTATTGAAGCTGCTCTTCCTCTTAAACACTGTTTTTTGTTACTTTTCATATGATTTTTCTTTCTTTTGCATTAATTTTCTTAGGAATGTCCCGTTTTTGAAATATTTTCATTCCCAGTATACCTTGGAAATTGCCCATATTGGATTGTAGAATCCGTAATATTAATGTATAAATTTGTGCCTCCCCTTTCCCCTTTTCTTGCTGCTCCAGTGAGGATGTAAACCTATAAATACCACATCTGGTAGGGAAAAAAAAGGATTCTTTGGAAATGAGAATCTCAGTGAATAACTGGATTTGCCTGGGTACTTTCGTGAACAGATGCAAGACCTTGTCATAGTAGTAATTCACTAGGAATTTACAGATTTGTTAGGCAATAAAAGCATTTCTAATTTTTTTTGCTTATATAGTTTGTCAAAGTGTAAGATTTACGTGTCATAAAGGATGTTATTCTTGTGTTGTGATTTTTTTTTTAGCTATTACTCAAAAATATTGAATTGAATCGACCAGCAGTATTCTTGAATTTTTGTATTGGGAAGCAGGTTGAATAACTTACACCTCACAGGAATAACTGAGCTGTGTGCAATTTATTTTGCATTACAGAAGTTGAAAGTTGTTCTGTGTTTTAAAATGAGTATTCTATCCCACACAGTTTGACTCTGTTGACACAATGATATAAACTTGGAGAAAAATTGATCAGAATGGATACTTGAAAATACAAAAATTCTAAGTTTAGTTTCAAAATTAGTTGACCTCACTTGACCAAAGGTCCCCTGTCAAGTTAATGAGAAATGGAGTAAGAATTTCAAATGTGCTCTCATGCTATTTGCTTAACATTTAGGAAATCACACAGTCGGGATGCTAAATTGATATTCGTTAGAATATTCAGTGTGAATGGAGTAAATGTTTGCCTGCCTGGATTATTTTCTAGTATTTCTCATTTATATTCTTGATTTATCTGATTTCTGTTTGTTCTTTACAGATTTACAGAGCTATTATTACAAAGTAAAATGCCACCATCATTAATATCTGATTAGGTGAATGTAAGTCAGACCCCTATGGCAATTAGCGTTATCCTAACTCTTGGAGCAGATGACAAAACCAATATCATGATGACATAACCAATACTGTGCCTGTTTAGAAAAACTCTAAAACACCAGAACTAGATACCCATAAAGTTATAATTAAAAGAAATTGTTAGTGGCTTTTACTGTTTAATGAAATAGAAGACATTATGCAGCTTTTAACTTCATAGATTGATATTCACAGGATTTTAAGTCCAGTACTTTTTTTTTTTTTTGCTGCATAGTTCAATTCTTATCCACTCTCATTGTTCAAACCCACTACGTTGCTTTAAATTTGAGCTTTTGGAATTAGCTTCATTGTATTCTTTTTCAATTAGGGTAGCTTCATTTATTGCTTAGGAGAAGCAATTACTTCTCCTAAGCAAGTGAAAAAATGACATTGAATTCCTTTAAGTTTACAGTTTATTCCATGAGATAAATCACTGAACTTCCTTAAAACTTTTCTGAAAAAAAATCTTTCTTGAAATGCACTTATATTTTTATGCAAGCCTCAAAATTCTTCTATTAAAACTGTGTTTGTTATGATCACATTATAAGGTTGAAGATCCTTGGCAAGTGTTGGATTTTCTGTTTTATCTGAGCAAAACCATTAAAAAATCTGTTCTGTGTGAAAGTCCAGAAACATGGATGAACTACAGAATTTTTTTTGTTTTGATGAATCATAATTTGCAACATGTGAGAGGATTATAGAGGCTTTCTCTGTCCAGAACTAATTCTGTCACTTTGTGAGGAAACAACAGAAGCAGAAAAACAAGATGTTAATTTTTTCATTCATATCTTTACTGAACATTGCACAGGGGCATATAAAGATCCAAGATTAACTAATTTTGATTGTGTTTTGTAAGCATGGTACCTAATGAATTATATGTGTACCAAATTGAAGAGTTTTTAGGGGTTGTGTCCCTTTGCTACCTTCACTATTAATATCAGTCATATTTACATATGGGAATTATAGGAATTTTACTACATTTTAAGTTGTTACATTTATGCAAATTCAAAAATACTTTCTTTCCCTTCAAGGAAGAAGAGCAGATAATAACTGTCACAGAAGATTCACTAACCTCCACTGATCCCATAACATAGCATTTGATTGATTACAGAAAATATTTTATTAGAATATAGGCGTAGAAATTCCTCAGGGCACCATTTTTCCTCACAAGAAATACATTCTGTCGTCAAGATAACACACTTGTAAAGTTTGCTGCTTTTTGGCTGGGGTAGAGTTAATTTTCTTCACAGTGGCTAGTATGGGGCTGTGTTTTGGATTTGTGCTGAAAACATTGTTAATATTACAGAAAGGTTTGTTACTGCTGATCAACACTTGCTCAGTATCAAGGCCTTTTCTTCTTCTCACCTCACCCCAGAGTGAGGAGGCTGGAAGCTCCCAAGGACTGGGGAGGAGACACAGCCAGGACAGCTGACCCAGGAATATTCCATACCATGAGGTGTCATGCTTGGTATATAAAGTTCTGAGAAGAGGGAGAAAGACAAGAGGGACTGTTTAGAGGGATGGCATTTGTCTTCTCAAGCGGCTGTTAAATGTGATGGAGCCCCTCTTTCTTGGAGATGCCTGAACATCTGCCTGCCTGTTGGAAGTGGTGAATGAATTCCTTTTTCTGCCTTACATGTGTGTGGCTCTTGCTTTCCCTATTAAACTGCCTTTATCTCAACTCACAAGCATTCTCACTTTTACCCTTTCAGTTCTCTCCCCTGTTGCATCAGCAGGGAATGAGCAAGCTGCACAGGTTGCCAGAGGGGGTTAAACCACCACAGTCCTTGCGCCAAAGAGACTTCTGGTTTAACCCCAGTGGGCAATCAAGTGCCACACAGACTAGAGCTCACTCCCCCTCTCACTTCCATCCCAGTGTAATGGGCAGGAGAATCAGAAAGGAAAAGAAAATAAAGCCTGTTGGTTGAAATAAGAACAGTTTAATTCTTTTTTAAACATTAAATATAATAATAAAATACTAAAAGCAACAATAATTGTTAAAAAAGGACGGGGAGAGAGGAAATTAAAATCCAAGAAAAACAAGTGAAACAGTGCAACTGCTCACCACCAACTGGGCAATACCCACCGTGTCCCTGAGCTGCAGTCAGCCCCCTTTTCATGTGACTCCTCATGTTTACATATGAAACATGACATTCTGTGCTGTGGAATATCCCTTTGTGCAGCTTCCATCAGCTGTCCTGGTTATGCTGCCTCTCAGTTTCTTGTGGGCCTCCTCACTGGCAGAGCATGAGGCACTGAAAAATCCTTGATTTAAGGTAAGTACTGCTTAGTAACAACCAAAACCAGTGTACCAACATTAGGCTCACACTGCATCCAGAGCACAACTCTCTCCTGAGAAGATTACTTCTATCCCAGCCAAACCAGGACATATAACCAGCTATACCTTTCTCACACTACCAGCACAGTGTCACTATAGTTGTCCAAACATTGGCAACTATTTTACCATAATTGTCTAAATAGCTGTCAAGTAATGCCCTTCCCCTAAGTAATTTATAACAAGTTTCAGTACAGAGTTCTTTCAAAAAAATTAATTTCTTTCTATTTTCTAATGATTATGTCTATTGTAAAGATCTCAAGCTTAAATGTGATTGTATTATTACTATTTTATATTATCATCTGTTCCCCATCTCCTCAAATTTGTTTATTTCTTTTTTCAAAGATTATCAGATTTCTACACTTCTGTGCTAAAAGACCTTACATCAATAGCTGCTGTTCCTCTAAAAATACCAAGAGGTATTCCTCTGTGGCTTCATGTTACAGGCATATTTCCTACAGCAATACTTATCATCTGTAGTTTTTTAAATATTGAAAGGTTAGAACAGCAGTAAGGAACATCATGACAAAATGATACATAGCAGATACTCTTGGCAGAGTTACTGTTGGTAAGCTCTTTTGAAAAAAAAATGGTACCTAAAATAACTGTACTTCCTGAATATATCCTAGAAATTAGATGAAGATAACATTGAGAAAAATACAGTGTTACCAGTGTGAAACATTCAGAAATCATGAGTCCACTCTAAAATATTTTAAGCTTGAAATTTACTGTTTTATCTATGCGTGTGTGTATACTATATGCATATGTATTTGTGTGTCTGAGAGGTAGAGAGTATCTTTAGATTATGGAAATGGTAATTTGCCTTCTGCTATTGAGAAGAAGAGGTACACTTGAAGCACACTAGCAAGTATTTTTAAAGAAAAGCTAATTTTGGTAACATTATGGCTCCAAGGGTCTAGTCTTAGCACAAATACCACTGTGTTTACCAATAGTGCTAACATTGCTTCATGAATGAGAGATTATCTTCTGTGCTCTGTGACAATCAGAGTTTATTTGCATGTGCTCTACAAAAATCTGCATTATGTATCATTATTCTAAAGTTGTGAGGGGAGGGAAAAACCTTACCAATTTGTAAATTTATTTCTGTGAGATGAATTCATATGCCTCTGCTCCAGTGGCACACTGAAATACTAATTTATTTTTCCTGCAGCAGGAAGGCTTTATACATCTCAGAGAACTTTTTGTTCAGGGAAGTTGGCATTTGGAGTTAGAGGAAGATGAGAATTCTTTTCAGCCAGAGGCTAAAGAGGTGCTCCTGGCTGTAGAGTGTGCACAGTGGATATAGTCACTGACATACTTGCAGCCATCCTAGCAGCTGGTGTGTTCTCCTCTGCATCAGATAAGCCCCTGTGGGCTATTTATAGAAAATGAGTAGGATCTTTCTGTTGTTATGTCTTTCACACGCCCTCCTCACTCTGGTAAGCTGCATCACGGGCCTAGACTGCTAATGGTGAGATGAGGGGCTCTTTGTCCCCAGTGGGACAGGCATGGCACACTTTCTCTGTAGTTTTGTGGGGCCACTGCCCTTAATTCTTTCCACTGCCGAACCTGGCCCTTCCTTTAATGCACCTTTGCAGTAAATTGTGCTTACCCACTCTTCAGGGTTTTATGGGTACAGCTGTACGTGCTGTTGTCCACTGGTGAGGTGCATGCTGCTAACCTACTCTCTTGGGAGGTGTGATCCTGCAACCATAGCGTCAGAGTCTGTCTGAATCTCTCTAATTTACAGGACTCAGTGATTTAGGCTTTATTTTATGAGCTCATTAAGAAATACAACAAGAGCAAACAATGGCCCAGACTGGTATCTGGCATGAATTCACTTACCACTAAATTCATGAGGTTTCATAACTTATAACCCATAGCTCTTAATTCATGCACGTGTGAGGAAAAATTTGTTACCTAGCCAACAGTAAGAGTGCTGATTCATCTTCCTTTGTCACAATGCAGGCACCTCCTCACACTGGGAGGCTGGAAATATTCAGCAGTCCAGCTGCTGTTAGATCATCTTCTTAAAGAAACTTTTTTGAGTAAGTTATTCATACTCTTCAGCCTTGAAATTCGGTCTATACTATTTCTGTGAATTAGTAGATTTGGAGGAAACTGCTGGAGAATAAATATGCAAAAAATGATGGCTGCAGGTGACAGCAATCTGCAGGTGATAATGGCTGCATTATGGCTTTTTAGCCCTTTCAGGCCACCTGTCCTGCCTACATGGTGCTCTCAGTTTGACCCAAAGGCGCTGCTTCCAGCATATGTCAGCAAGAGCTGCATTAGCCAAAATCTGAGCAGTGGCTGAGTGAGCAGTCACTTGGCTGTAGTTCCCCTTTTACTGATGGCAATGAAACAAAGAAATACAGTTTCTTCAGCTCTTTGAAGTTAGATATCTACTGTTGTTTTGGACATTCCGGAATAGCAAAGAATCCACACATGGGTGTGGGAAGTGATGCAATGTATGGGGAATTAATTTTCTGTGGTTGTCGTTGTAAAATGATTTTACAGTACAGTTTTAGGTAGTTTTAGTTTCTTCCTTCTAAAAAAAGTGCTTTTAATTTTTCTTTACCTTTGATCTCACTGACTAAAACAGGTAAATATGAGCTTATCTTTAAGCATACGGTTAAGTACTGCAGAATTTTAATACATGTTTCAGAGATACTGCTAGATTTTGTTGCTAACAGTAGGAATCACAAAAAACCTTGAGGGGAGAACTTGATATGTGATTTTGTTAGTACTCAATCCCTCCCCAAGTCCCTCCATCTGTTTTTGAGTACCTGAACTTTACTACTGGGTATCAGATGATGTGCCCTATACTTAAGACATGTAGGGCCTATATACTCATATGGTATATATCATAGAAATAAGACATATAGCTCTTGAATTACCTAGATTGCTTTAAGTATGCTTTAAAATGGTGATTCTGTTTTTCATATTATTTAATTTCAAATAAAAATATTTTGTAAAAATGTTAGTATGCTGCATCTTTTCAGTTAGTTTGATATGGTGTTTAAATTTTTTTGCTACCAATATTGAATTTCATTAATTTTTAATCTCATAAGTTTACATTAAGTAAAAATATCTCACACATAGATAAAAGACAAGAGTAAATAATTAAATAAAATACATTTATGATTAGCAGCACAGTTGAAGTGATGACATACAAGTACACTTATGATTTGCTTAATCTTTAAAAAGTTTACTAAATGTTAGAACTGCTGAAGGAAGTTTAATGTAAAAGCAGGAAGTGCAGCTACATATGCATATGTGTTAATAGAAAATAATTGTTTGGATCAATGAAACAGTGAATAAAATATTTGAATTTTTATTTTGTACAATTTTACATAATTGGGTTAATAAAAGCTTTGTCTATAAAAGTGTAAAGAGATGTGTATAACAATATTATGGAAAAGATCAAATTATCATCATTTGAGGGATTAAGGTCTTTTTATTTCACAGCTGTTCAATTTGTATAATTCTATAGCTTTTTAAATATTCTTTATTCTCAGTGTTAGTTTATAATATTCTTGTACTATGGTTAGGAGATAATAATTAAAGAATTTATTCAGAGTTCACTGACTGCTTTGTCAGAGAATTGTGGCTTATGTTCTTTTCTATTAGAGAGGTTTGGGAGTACTTAGCTAAACAAATCATAAGTAGCTCGTAGCACTTGTTTGAAATAAAGCCTCCTTACCACTGTAATTACAATATGTAAGATGTTAGTGTGATCATAGCTAAGAGAAAAGAAAGAAAAATGTGTGTTTTAACACTAATTAGGAGAAAAAGCAGACTTCTATTTTTTATTACTTTTTCATTGGAAGGTAGTTAAACACCAGCTTGATTTTGCTCTGTACATCCTTTTATAATTAAACCTCTTGTCATTTGTTACTGGTGGTAATAATAATATTGTTAATTTATGTGGAGTCCTGAGAAAATAATATTTTGCATTAAAACCTTATTCTGATTTCACTGTGAAACTTAAAGTTAGTCCTTTGCCAGTCATAACTTCTAAAAATTTTTCAAAAAAAAAAGCCATGTTTTTTTTTGTTGTTGTTGTTTGTGGAAAAATTGCTGTGTTAGGAATGTAGACAGATACAGATATTTTATACCAGAAACAGATAGAGAGTGTATGTATTGGTTTTGAGTAGGGATCTGTTTTTTTCAATTACATCTTATTTTTAAGCAGCGTTACTTACATGCATACAAAAGCCAGTCAGTGTGTCCTTATTGATTAGATGGAATATTCATCCTGTCGTGGTGGTTCAGTCCCACAGGATCAGCACACGCAGGATGAAGAATCTCAGGAAATGAGACTCTGAAACAAATCCATTAGGTAGACCTTAGGATAGACTACTCAGTGTTTCATCCACCTTTTCAACCCTGAGTGGATTAGTGACCTTAATTACTGTTACCAGTCTGAGCAATCAAAATGCTCTTCTTACTCAAGGCCATGTTTTTGTCCATTCAGTTTTTTTTTCCACAGAAATAGTTTTGACAATAATGTTCGAATTTGTAAAACCAGAGTGTTGAAAGACCACTGGCAGCAATAAAATACAATAGGAGAAGCAACAAAAAGGCAACATTATAATTAATGAGCTGAGGTAAGAACATTTGTGTTTCTGCTTTTTCTGCTGTAGGATTCCACAGTGCTAGGCCATTTATCTCCAGAGAATACTACAGCTATGCAAGAGAGAGATCTGTCTCCATTCCAAAAGTCACAAATTGGACGAGACCACTTCCCCTACAAACTTTTGAGAATTTATTTTCTCTGATTGATATTGATATTTTTAGCAACACTCATGCTGCTCCTTCCAGTGATTAATGTGAAGAAAATGAGTATTTATTGATGATTGCCATTATGAGATATGTTCGATACTTTCTTTTATATTGTAACAAATTATTGGAGTTGCTAAGTGACAGCTGTGATTATCCAATTCTCACAGAGATTTCGAAAGACATTCTTTCCTTATGTGTGCAATATTGTACAGCTGAGTAACATGAAGCTTTGTTAATTTTGGCATAATCTGAAACATTTTCTGCCAAGGTTTACCACTGTTTGTTCTGACAGTTAGAATGTGCTGCCTGCTTATCAAAGACGCCTTCAGAAATATTACTATCCTCTCTATAAAGAGCTTTATTAAAATAAATTAAGCCAGGCTGAGAAATTGCTAGAATTAAATTTATAAATACCTTTATTTCAGATCCCCTGTGCATGTGCATTAGAGCAGTTTTTGAATGTAATCATTCTTTTTATTTTCTTTAACAGGTACACAACACTATTTATGTATGAAATTACAAAGATTACTTCAGGAAAAAGTATTTGTTATTCAGTTTTTGCTTTCCCACACTGCTTACACTGTGTCAACATGTCATATTTATTGTTTATTATGTAAAGGATGCTCTGAATACAAAATGGTTGATTCCTTAATAGGAGAAGTGTGGCTGTTGTCATGCAAGTTCTGAAGTACTTCATGACATTAGTAACTCTGTAATAAACATAAAATTTATAAACTCATTACTTGTGAGGGTAAGGGATAGTCTATTTCACAAGTAAAGAGCAGAGAAACAGGGAAATTAAATGCAAAACCATACTAAAAATTTAGTTAATGAAATTGAACTGTATATAGCATTTGCTTTTTTATGTTACCTAACTTTATATTTGGCTTCAGTTTTTCACAGTGAACCTTCTGTTGACACTAGTTGCTCTTGTGCTGCATGGCAGTTTCTCAGAAATTTAAGCTTCAGCTACCAAATGCACTGTATATGCCCTGAACATAGGAAGTAATAAAAGAAATAATAGTACTTAATAAATCTTTACTACTACAAACTGTTTTAATGAGGAGATGACTGTAGAGTGCAGTGGTAATCAATTTCCCACTCATGGGCACCTGCTGCTAAAGCTTATATCACTGACCATTCATTTGTTCAGGTAGCTCAAACTGTGAAAGAGTTAAGTGTTTTGGGTAAAAGATTTGGAAATGCTCCCTGGTGGGCAGGCACCAGGACCTTATTGCATTTCTTTTCTTCAGTACGTTTGTGTCTTGCACAGGAATTGGGCAAACATTAAGGGTTCTGGGATCACATGTAGATAGTCCAGTTCTCAAAAGCCAGGAGTTCAGTGCTGATTCTTGAGGAGTCTCAGAACTGAAAACAGTTGCCAGTTATGGCTGTGCGCAATGGAGTTTCTGCTTCTCCTGGAAAACACAGAAATTTGCTCACGAGTCTTGGGACAATTTGAGCAGCTCGGGTTTGGCCTTGCCAGTCTTTTGAAACTGTTTGGGAAATTATCTTAGAAATCTTACTGTGACCAGGGTATTTTTTTATCCCCTGTACCCCAAGTTGCATTGTATTTACTGGAAAGCAATCACTTGACTTCAGCTTTTATTAAGTAGAAGCTCTATCTGTGTATTTAATTTTGAGCTAGGAATATGATTTGAATCAAAAATATTTAACCTTATTTTCTTTCTTGGGCTAGAAATGAAACATTCTATTTCATCTATGAGTGGGAGGTTGCATTAGAATATGATGATTTTTGGTTTTGCATTTCCATGTAAGTGACTTTATCACTATGTCCCTTTAATTACTGCAATCAGAAAATAGGACTCTAATGAATTTTCTTATTCTTGGTTAAGAAAATTCTAGCTGTAAATGCCAGTAGAATATACAGTACATAAAAATCTACTTCACAAAGGCAATGAATAATACTTATCCATCCTGAAATTCAAAATTTAAAAAAAAAACAAATCATGTGCTGTGTGTATTTTAGCAAGGATATTATGTGGGGTTTAGCCATTAGAGAATCACTGGGGCATTGAACTTAATTTTCTTCTCTTCACTGTGCAACTATTAAAACTTTTTATAAAATACCACAGGCTCTTAAGTCATGGGGGTGTGTGTGTGTGCACTTTATTCCAGCTCAAGATATTTCTTTGTCTGACTTACATAGAGTACTTGCTCCAGATCTGTTCTATTCTACTTCTAACTACTTGTAGTGATATAAGGAAATGGCAGGTGAGAACTGAAAGATCAGTCAACTGCTTAATGGTGATTAATTTTTATGCTGTTTATTTTGTTGTAAAAATTCCTTAGCATTTGCATTGCTCTGGAAGTGTATATTCATGCCAGTACTTATAGGGTAAAGATGTTACAGTGAAAGGAATCCCATTCCTGATGCATTTCTGGTAACTCAACTTTCATCCAGATGCCTGCAGAAAGTTATCTGATAGAAACCAAAGCAGTTGGGTGTTTGTTTTTGTTTTTTTTTTTATTCACAGTTAGGTATTAATTTTAATGCTACTCCATTAGGTAAACAGAGTAAAAAAGTGCGTATGGTTTTGAAATCTGAGATTCTGAAATATATATCCCATTCCAACAGAAAGCAGAAAAACTTTAGAACTGAATTCACACTTCAAAAGAGGTGGATTATTTGAGATACTATGTCAAAAGCATATAATTTATGGTGAATAAACCTTCTAATTTAATAAAGAAAACACAAACAAAGCATGCTGATTATTCTAAAGAGTCTGAAACTATTACAAGTATTCTTATTTGTGTGATTTAAATGTGCTTTAAAATAGTTTGCTTAGCCAAATGTGTCAACTTCATTTAGGTTCATTTTTGTGTTAATTTTATGATTTCTTGAAAAGTTACAGAATCAAGACATATTATGCATTCGTCATTTAGGTAATTTATAGTGCCATATCTATAATTTACTATGTAACATCATAATGAAAATCATTGCAAAACTCTATTGGATAATTTACAGATAATATTTTGGTCTTTGTGATGCAATCAAGAAAAATTAAGAGAATATCAAACCTTCAAGTCAAGCACTCCAAATTTAGAAAATACTGAAACTGTTGTGGCGTCTGTGGTTTAGCTTTTTTACATGTTTCTGTGTTAGGAAATACCTATCCCTATAGGAAAATCCCTTTATAATCCCTATAGGAAATTCTCTGCTAGTGACCACAAAAAAATCTAGTGAGAGCTGCCACCCTTAGCAGTCTGAGGTAGCAGCATCTCGACAGCTGAGGCTGTGACTGAGCATTTCAGTCCTGAAGAAAACAAAGTAGCTTGATTTACTGCAGGCAATGGCAGAGTCACCATCCCTGGAGATGGTCAAGAAATGACTGGACATGACATCTGCTTCTGTGATTCAGTTTACAAGGTTGAACTAGATGATCTTGGAGGTCTTTTCCAAATTGCCATAATTATATGATTCTGTGACAGGACAAGAAGGAGTGGCTTTAAACTGAAAGAAGTTTAGAATGAGAAAGGTTTGAATTAGGAAAAAATTCTAAACTGTCAGGGTGGTGAGGCACTGCAACAAGTTGCTCAGAAAAGTGGATGCCCAATACCTGGAAGTGTTCAAAGCCAGGCTGGAGAGGCATTGAGCAGCCTGGTTTAGTAAAGGTGTCCCTGCCCATAGCAGGTAGGTTGGACCTAGAGGATCTTCAAGGTCCCTGCCAATGCAAACCATCTACAGTTCTTTGATTCTATGCTTGAGAATAGAAGAAAATAGATGATGTAGTATGATGAGTTACATTATGAAAAATGAGCCTTTAAGTTCGGCTTCTAGGAGTTCAAATGCATTCCTTGGTCATTAGTGCATGGAGTTAAACTTTCTCTCATCTTGTGTGAGCTGTCTTATCTGATACCTAGACTGAACTTTTGTTGAAAGTTATGTAACTTCTGTAATTTCTGCATAAATTTCTGTTCTAGTTAAAGTCTAGGGTATCCGAGCAAAACTTCTCAGTTTTTCCTCTTCACACTAATCAGAACATTTATTTCTGAAGTATGCATGCACCTAGAGTGTACTCAGAGGGTATATGCCAGTCACACCCCCTCAGTTTTCTGCTCGCCATCTGTATCTGGGGAGTTGAGCCTTCTGCCTGGAGCCTTACTTGTGTTACTTAAGCCTGTGTGGTATTTTTCTCAAAAGCCATCATACCTTTGGCAACACTTGTCAGCCTTAACATGGGCTCAAACTCTGTGCAGCTTGCCACCTCACTGAAGGCAAAAAGTTGCGTACAGGGTGCTTATCAAGGTAGGACATAAGTGGCCACAGTTTCTGCTGTAGCATCCAGGCAGGTATGGAAAATGGGCTCCAGGTTGCAGAACAGGGTCAGAGTCTCAAGCCAGTAGTTTGCAAGCCACTTAGGTACTTCGGAAAATATTGCAATTTTTCTTCTTGAAATTGTTGTCTTTTCTTTCATAAATGAACATTGTCAAGAACATCTTGTATTCAGGTATCTGCTTGGCATTTGCTATGAAAATAATACAGTTACAGATTATCTACTGTGCCAGACTATTTCTGGCTGTTTTGAATAAATTTATTATGCATTTATGTAGAATTTTGGATTTCTATTGTTTTGAGTCACTATGTAAAAAACAATTTCTTAATGCTGAAACAAACACATACACATCCATCCATCTATACACACACATATATGTACATAGATATGTGTGAAAATAAAAAAGGTGTTTGCAATTAAACTGGAAAACCAATAAAATGAATTTTCTGAAGTTCTGCATTGTGTCTGCAAGATTTCATTGCAGAATGAGTGAATGTGTATTTGCAACTTAATTCTAAGAGATTACAGCTGTTTTAATACTATTTAATGGGGAAGATAATGTGCATTTTATCCAGCTTCGTAAACTTAAAATAATTTTTGACCTTCATATATTTCTAAAAGATGATGCCTTGAATATATATATACACAGAGATTCCTATTGCTAGCCCATTTTAATATGCCTGTGCTAGTACCAAAGTTTTAGGAGCTTTTGCTTTTTGAATGTGACATAGAATGATAACTTCCCTTTAAGACTGGTGTAACTACTGATGGAAATTGTGCTGCTTAAGTTAACTGCTTGATAATATGTACAAATAAAATGCATTTATTATATTATTTCTAAGAAAATAAAGGAAACCTGCTGAATCATTTAAGTCATGAAACTGAAAACAGAACGCATGGAATTTTTGAAAAGGTACTGTCTCAAGTACATAGTTCCCCACTGTATAAATTCCCAATTACCACTTTAATTTCTGAATTCCATGGATTAAGCATGGTTACACCCATTCTTTTATGTGCTCTGTAGTATGGTGGATGAATATATTACCCTAGCAGGGACCAATTCTCTAGAAGTGTGTCTTTGTAGAATTCTGTAAAACTGTACCTTTGGTCTTGAAATATAAATGTAGCTATGTCTTCTGTCTGATATGAATTCAGATCTTCAACAGATCTTCCAGGCTCATGTTTTTGGCTATATGGTGATCTCACAATAGAAGTTTTGTTTTGTTTCACAGAAGTTGCATTTTGCCATCAAAGAGCATAGCTTTGTTCAAAGAGAACTTTTTTCTTTGCTCAAAGAGCATTTACTTTTGAAAGTCTGTTGACATGACTTCATTGTGAGGTTGTGACTTGTATTATTTTATTCTTCTGACATTTTTTACATAACTTTGATATAGATCCTTGCCAGAAAGTACTTTTTTGTGAAAATAAAATACTTTATCAGTACCTTAGACAAAATTTCAAACTGAAAGTAGGGCCAACATAATCATTATCTTTTTATACTTCAGAAAACTGGTTTATATCCACATGAAGCTTTTCAAAGAAAGTCAACAGGAATTCAAAGCACCTCAATCAAAATACTAACCAATAGTGAAGGAATTTGTTATTTATCCAGCTATACTGAAGATTCTCCAGTTCAAAACTAGTACCATTAAACCGCTTAAATTTCTGAATGTCTTAAAGTTTTTGAAGAAGGTGATCATCAGCCAACTTCATTAACAAGAATATAAACAAAATGTGATTTATATGTAAATACCTCAGCTTAAGTTTATGAGTCAGTTTGTCTTAGTATATTACACTCCCTGTAACTGCATCTTTTCTGTGGTAATTGTAATACTGGTCATCATTCCTTTCAGAATCAATGGTCATTCTAGGAAATAAAATTAATAAAATTATAGCAGTCTCAGATAATGGTTAAAAAAACTTGATCTTACAGTTAAAAAAATCTTTTTCACAAGGACAAGTATGTTAAATAAATTCCGGGCTAAAGGAGGATGTTTCCTATGGTGTTAACATAATTTCATACTCAAAACAAATGTAGAATCTAGCAAAAGGCATCCCATTTAACAAGACTTCAACAGGATGTTGAGTAATTTAGAGTAATTAAGACTCCCAAAGTAATGTACAATAAAATACATCGTTCATCAGTATTGGGCAGTCTTTACTTAGGTCTCCTTTGTCGCTTCAGTTTCTGATATATCTAATATTTTTTAGCATGAGTGGCCTTCTGCTTGGTCTTTGTGCATCTCTGTTAAGCTCCTCTGATGCTATCGATTTCCCTTCTTTTCCCATGACCTCTTCTATAGGTATTTGAGTTCTTTTCACTTTCTTTCTGCGCTAAATTTTAAGTCTTTAATTGCCTACACCACCATCCACTAATCCATTACCGTAGGAGTGCCAGCACAGCCCACCCTTGACAACAAATGTTAAGACAAGGATGTGGGTGTGAAGAGGGGCACCCAAAACTGTCTGAGGGGGTGTTTGCTTGAATGCTAACCGGGATAAATCTGAAGGGATTTCTGAAATAAAGGAGTCAGCTTTGAAAGAAATATGTGCAAGGAAAACCTTTGGCATGCGGGGAGATACCTTGCAGTGGTGGTGGTTGGACCTCCTTCCTGCTGCAAGTCTTCCATCATGGCACTATGAGATAAAACAAGCAGGGACTCACACCTTGGGGATGTGTGTGTGTGTGTGTGTGTGTATCCTCCATTTGTGCTTTCACACCGAAATGGGTTAGCAGCCTATTGTGGGGAGAGACACAGCTTCACACAGAGCTGGAGCTCTGCTCTCCCTCACACAAGGTCTGTGTCAATTGGGTAACCTGCCCTCCCAGGGGAGGATGTTGTGCTTGTAAGCCGTGTACTGTCTATGTTCCCATAGTTCTGTGGCTGTGATTGCCCTTAGAACCTTGTGGGATTGAGTAGAGAGGGGCTTTAGAAATTAAGAGGTGTTTATCAACATTTCGTAAGTGTCCAATATTGTATTTTGTCTGTTTTAGTTGATAATGAATGCAAAATTCATTGATTGTTAGTTCATTATTTCTCATTAATAAATCAGAAAGCTAATTAAATTCTTATTTTAGCTATGTAAATGGAACAGTTTTTTCCTGAAAAATTACCAATTTTTTGCATCCAAATTACATCCTAGAAGTAGTTGTAATACAATTTGCACTTAAAGTGAGATTTACGTGTGAAATCAAGATGTTTTAGTCTAATTACAGGTCTTAACAATCTAAACAGAGAATTATTAACCTGTTCAAAAAGATTCTTCTAGGTTCTTATATTATAAATTATTCAGTTTTTACAGCTTATTTCTGGTAATTCCATTTTAAACTCCTTTCTGGTATTTGTCCAGCATCTCTGTGTTATGCTCAGGCCTCCACTACTTTTCTTGGTCCTGAGGCTGGTGGCTTGGAGAGTCAGGGGGAGAGTTGATTGTAGGAGTAATTAGAATTTTATAACTTTAATTATGATTCTTTTGGAAACTTTCCTTGTAACACAAAACCTCTGGCTTGTTACAAGGGATGGTGGCACTGTATTTACTGGCTAAGAAGGCTACCTGCTGTGGGGAAACAAAACAGAGATCTAATATTGTCTTATATCATTCTCTTCATCTTGTCATCACTTTGTAACAGTGAGGTGGACCTTCAGGAGATAGTTATCTTTTGTGTCCAAACTTTTAAATTTAAGTTTTTGCCCTTTTTTTTTTTTTTGCCCTGGCAGATGGTTTATCCATGTAGCATTTGTGTAACCAATTTTTTTTCCTGTTTGTTTGTTTTCTTCTTGTTGTCAGAAAGGTTTCTAATAGTGATAGAATCAGCATTAATGGGACCTAGTCAGATAATCTGATTGTAAACATCTTGTTTCAACAAGCAATGCTTCTGTTTTTAAATGCCTCAACCTGTAAATTGATATTATCAAATAAGGATCAAGTTTCATCACTAAGTTTGATAATCCATATTTTTCAGCACTGTTTAAATAATTTTGATACCATTTCCATAAAAGTGTTAGATTGAAACATAGGATAAATTCTTGCTTTCTTGAAAAAAAAGGTAAATGAATACATATGAAAGCAGTGGTGTAGTCATGTTTATTATATATCCTGTAAAATACAGGTCCTTTTGCAGTAGCTACATGGTATTCTCCAAAAATGCTGTGTTTGGATAGTCAGAATAATAACTGGTAGCCATCTGATTCTTCTGATGATGGAGGTAGTGCCATATCTATATCAGTCCATGTGTGCTACCTCAAAACTTTGTGTTTCTGTGTAATACCGTGGCATTTTTAATATTTACATTCATTATAGGTATTTTCTTTTCATTTTATGTTGTCTTGTCTGCTTTCCTTCACTTAGTGTTGGACTATCAGGCTACCTCTTGTATCCTGATTCATGTCCCAGAAAAATTAAGTAAAATATACCTATATATTTTCAAATTGTTATTTCAACAACTGAACTTACCTTCATCAAAAAATAAAAATCTTTGAACACCTTCAAAGAGGTACTGTAGTTTCAGAGGATTTGGGCAGGGCCAGAGTCTTCAGCAGCTCTCATGTTCTCTACCTTACTGTCTATTCCCGTACTCCTGTGTTGGACACACTCCTAGTTTCACTTCTAGATCTGGTATTGAGGAATATTTTGTGTGCTATTTAATGGTAAATCTAGGGTGGATGGTACATCAAAGTTGAGTTTTTACTGCAACAGTAGGTGGTTAGGAAAGAAAAGTAAGGTGTTTTGATGAATGGGGTTGTTGTGAACCGAGAGCAGGACCCGGCCCTTGGCCTTGTTGGTCTCGTCCCGTCAGTTCAGCCTGTCCAGATCCCTCTTTAGAGCCTTCCTACCCTCCAGCAAATCAACACTCCCACCCAGCTTGGTGTTGTCTGCAAATGTACTTGAGGGTGTGCTCGATCCCCACATCCAGTTCATTCAAAATACATTAAACAGGGCTGAGCCCTGGGGGACACCACTGACGACCAGATGGCAACTGCATTCAGCACCACTCTCCAGCGCTTCCTGGGTCCTGCCATCCAGCCTGTCTTCAATGTGTATCTCTTTTGATTTTTGCTGAACATGCGAGCAAATAATGAAATTAAATTCACGTCTTCCAATTGCTTTCAGAAAGTAATAATTTAGATGAGTAAATTCTCTAGTGAAAAAAAAGCTTCTTCGACTGATTCAGCAAGACTCGTGTTATAGTTGAATCCTAAATGTTTTTGAAAGAAGATATTCCACCATTTAGTACTCTTTTTATTTCCTACTTAAGAACTGCTGAACTAAATATTGCTCAAAGCACTAATAAAGCCGTAATAGAAAATGTGTTATGTATTTATTTATGACAAACATGTTAATTTGCAGTATGTATATTGGCTGGAAGTGCGGCCAATTCTTTATTTCTTAAAAATTAAGAAAGCTAGTAACAATTACCAGGGCTAATAGACAAATAGGTAACCATAGAGTGAATGACTGCAACAGGCAGATTACTCCCATTTATTAACTTAATATAACAATGTAATCAACAAATTTTCCAAATGTAACAGCCAGTAATCAAATTAGATCTTTGTTTTATAACATAGTTAACTGTCTTCATTGGCACATCATACATTTACTCTGAAGTGATGTCAGCAGTAGCTGAAGTAATTTAATTTTTTTTCAAATAAAGTATTGATTATTAATGTTGTAGATATACAAATCATTTCGTTAAAAAAGTTTGAGAGTAACTGTGTATGCAGTTTTTTTCTAAACTGTGCTTTAGAGCTACTGTACATACACTATGGCTTAGGTAAGTCTTATCTCCCATCACGTTTCTTTTCTGATTAGTCTAAGCATAATAGACTATAGTTATCCATAACACAGTTGTTAGAGCAAATGAACATGGTATTCAACTCAAATAACAAAAGAAATATTCTACTAATATAACTAATCAACCTGGAGATAGATAGATAGATAGATAGATAGATAGATAGATAGATAGATAGATAGATAGATAGATAGATAGATAGATAGATAGATATCAGGCATAAATATTTTTTATCACTGTATTTCAGATATGATCTTAATGGATTTGTGTGTCTGTGTAAGTTTCTCAGCCTTCTTTGGCTTACCTTTCACAACATTTAATTTCCTCTCTTTCTTACCCCTGAGCTTACATGGGGAGAAGCTGTCACTTAAAGGCAGTGCCCACATAGACATTTTCAACTTCACTTGCCTAATTTTTCAGGCAGAAAGAAGTCCATTCTGCTTGTGCACTGAGCCATGAAACCAGATGGCTGCAATTAACCCAGCAATGAAATGAAGTATGATATCCTAGGCTCTGCAATGTGATAACACTCCGTGGTTTCCTCTGGCACAGTGTATGAATGAACACACTAGAAAAACTGTGTAAACATTCCCTTAGATGAACTGTGTTGTAAGATACTTAAATCCTTCACATCTGTTGACCATGCAGAACTCTAAAGTTCACTGAAGGGAGAAAAGGGGCTGTGTAGAACTCCGTAATTGAAAACCTACCTAGGTATTCTGAAACCCAAGCATGGTGAACTGAACCAAACAAAAAAAGAGCTGCTTATGGGAAAGAAGTAATAGGTGAATGGTAAAGCAAATAAATTTCCTCTGAATTTTCTAGTACAAATCTCCCTATTTTGCTACTTGTTTATATTCAGGATTTTGAAGTAAATCCTACATAGGTGCTCTCTACTGAAGGCAGTCTTTATTTAGGGTCTGATTCTTTTTAGGAGCTAGCCAAGCATTTAGTATCAAATAATGTGATTATGGGCTTTGGTTTTTTAGGTTTCAATTTGAAATGAAAAGGTTAACTTTGTCATTTACCAGCTTTATTAGTTTTATGTTAAAAAGGTCTTATCAGTAAGCAAATAAGGATAAACAATAATTATTAAATATGTGCCCTCTTTTGGTAGGAAAAATTGCTTTTCTGAAGGCAACAGTTTATTTTAAAAAATGCATCTGGGATTTAGGTTTTATTTATTGATCAGAAAAAAAAATCTAATAGAAGTACCACACCCAAAAACTCTCTTTGCTGGGTACAGTACTGAGATGTTTATTAAAATCTGTTAGAAATCAGACAAGTGAGATTTTTTTTTTTTTAATAGAGGGCACATTTGGATTTCTAATTACTTACCTCTCCAGATTTATGTTCTTAAAAATACATAAAGCATGAAGCTTTTTGCTCTTTTTCTATAGAAGAGATTAAATAAGGCCTCAGTTGATTACAGTTTATAAATTGACCACATGCCAATTATACTGGAGGTTTACAGAAGGTAATGAATAGCTCATTGACTGTGCCTGTTTACTGTGCACTCTGCATCGATTTCTGGTTTGTTATAACATTTCACACATCAGCACTGGAACCACTAGACCTACCATTCTCAGAGGGACCTGAGAGTGCTATGGGTCAATACCTGAACTATATACTGTACATACTCTACTTAGTTCAAATTAATCACTGTGGACCAATTTCAGTCCTGGCATAAGTGGGTAGAACAGCAGGACTTGGTTTTGGTAGAACTTTACTGACATACTAATCTTCTTAGAAATTAGTATCATATTTTTCTAGAATTTCTGAAAAATTTGAAGTTCTTTTGTATTCCTTACATTCCAGTTAGGGTTTTCTTTTCTCTCAATAATTATTCATTTCAAGTTTACTTTTAGAATGGAGTGTTAAAGTTTTGATTTACTGAAACCTTCCTGTAGACTTATGCTTTCTGCTTCTCGAGCAATTTAGCTTTGCCATTCATGGTCAGCAATAAACATGATATTCTAGGTAATCTTTAAACTATGCTATTATATGGCTGATCTGTAAAATATTTTCCTGCTTATGAGAGTATTTATTAACTTTTATGTTTAGTGCTGGAAAAAAAATTTGAGCATTTGTATGAGAATTAAAGTGTGTCATAGACAAGAAGATATAATGCAAAAATAAAAGAAATATATAACTAAATTCATGTTTCTACTTGCTAAGTTTTTTATTTTTTATCTCAGACAGTTGTCAAAAATGCAGCCACTTAACAAAGACTTTATTGAGAATGGAATTACTTTCTTTGTGGTGTCCTCTTCCAGCAACATCAGTGAGAGATTTCCAGAGCTGGAAATTTATCTGCCCCATACATGGTAGTTTGTAACTTCCAACCAGGATGTCAAGTTTTTCACTTTTGAGAGATTGTCCAGTGAAAGGGCTGATGTAACTGAAACAGTACATCACCACAACCAAGACTGGTAGGATCAAAGTCACATGGATAATTGCTCTGCAATAACAACATTTCTTTGTTGTTCTGGCTCATCCACCCTCAGGTGATGAGCATCTTAGAGTTCTTGTGAAGTTCATTTCCTGCAGTTATTCAAAATACTCATCCTACATTTGATTTGTAACGCAGCTTAGTTAAGTATATACACTAACCATTAGCTCAATATTCATCTCTCTGGTTATTATTTTTCCACATGCTACCTCGACTTTACTTGCAACATTCACCAAGTCTAGGCTAAGCTAAATCGATCTAATCATGTAACCATAACAAAGACTGCAACATTTTACAGTCAAATGTCCATGGAGGACATCAAACTTCCCTTATTTATATACGGATAATTTTTTACACAGATATTTTAAACTCCTGTGTAATCTCTAGCTAGTACAGGTACTCTGCAAGATAAGTTTTTGACTTTAAAATAATAAATTTCTGTACAATTAAAGCTGTTATACTTTTAAAGCTGTTTATACTTTGTAAATCCATAACATATTGTGGCAGTTTTGCAAAAGCCTCTAAATCACTGCTTGCTTTTAATATTTGTCAACTTCATGCTGTGCTCTTGTTTTATTAAATGATAATAATTTAATATTCCTCTTCTTGCCCATACTATTTATATCATACATTTCTTCTGCTGGGAGTATTTAACCTAGAGAAGAGATGGTGTCTCATTGGTCTATGTAAATATCTGAAAGGAAGCGTTCAAAAAAGATGGAGTCAAGCTCTTTTCATGGGTGGCCACTGAAGCTTCCTTGCTTTAGAAATTACCTTTCTTACAGAGGTATATAGAATTGAAAGTGAATAAAGGAATACAAAGAATAGGAAGGAAAACATTATTACAGTCAATAAAAAAAAAAATAAAGACATGCACCTTTACCACTTATAGAGACACCTAGAAACAACTTAGAAAATATAACAGTAAAGAAAAAACTGGTCTGAATACCTAAAAAATAAAAAAAGGGAAGATTGATAAAACATGCTCTGAGCTTGAGGAAAAAAAGAGAAACGCATAGTTAATATACCTCATCTAAAACAATCAAGTGTATTCCATATAGAAGCCATAGCAGTTATGCAATTTATGAATAGGATTAGAACCCAAAACACAGTAGAACCCTGAATGCATAGTGAAATAGAGTGTTTGAACATCAAAATTGTTCAAACTATTTAGGAGATTAACAGAAAGAATTATAAAATTATGTTATGGCATGATGTTCTAGAACTCTGTGAAATTATTTATGAGCATAAAAATCCAACCAAAACAGAGATGGGATGCTACTTTTCTCTGAAAATTAAAGCTAACAAATAATTGGTTCCTTATTCTTTCTAATTAATTACTAGTAGTAATGGTGTCTAGTACCTTTGAGAGCTTCCAGTATAATGACTGAAAACATTCAATCATTAGAAATACTCCTTTTTCTGTTTTTTGTCAATTATTACATTGGCAATATAGTCAGTATTTTTTTATTATGAATTCAGTAAGCAGATGTTTTCTATAATCACCCTAATTCAGTCACTTCCTTGTTTATTAATTCAGAGATAAATTTATTAATCGGAGGTAACTGAGTTTTCCTTACTGTCTCTATGCTTGTGTGACACCCTCCCATTTTGATAAGAATTGCATCTGTCCCTTTCACTGCTCTGCTTTTGGTTGCTTCCTCAATTGCTCTTTATTTTTGTGTATTCCTACCATGTCTGTGTTTGTAAAAGACTTTTACAAATTCTCCTTAATCATTCTTAGAGTTTCAATCAGCCTGATTGGCAATCATATTTCCAATAGTAACTATAATACATTTTCTCAAGAAGTAAACTTTTTCTTCTTTTTAAAGTAAGCAAGGACTGTTGAGTTTCTCAACTGTTTTCATGCAGTCACAGTGATTTCTTTTTACTTCCTTCCACTGAATTAGTAAAAATAATAATAACAAAATAATAACCAAATCATGTAAGTAGATATATTTAGAAAGTTGTTATTACCGGCTGAAACATATGCCCAAATTAATTAGGGTTTCTAAAGTTCTTGTGCTAAACTGAGTGTATCAGAAGACATTCCTTACCCACACTGCAAATTAAGCAAAAAAAAAAGCTATAACCTCTTGCATCTTTCAATCTTAAAGTTTCAGGAGTTTGAAAACAGTGAATAATTTTTCTTCTTTCTGATCCAGTTTGTAGCATGGCCTTTTGGTGCTGAAACTGTCCCAAAGCTTTTTGTGCCTGCTTCTTTTTTTCTTGGTTTTTTTTTTTTTTTTTTTTGTTTTTTTGTTTTTTTTTTTTTTTCTTTGGTTGGGGGTTTTTTTCTTTGGTTGGGGTTTTTTTTTGTTTGTTTGTTTGTTTTTGGTTTTTTTTTAGCCACATTTGTAGTCTTCATTTATTTCAGAGTTTACATGGGCAAACTTCTCTTAGCATGTGGTGCTACTTCAGTTGGAAGTAGATCTTTTTATGCCGTGTGTCAGATTCCACTCAGTTTTCTTGCCAAGTAGGGTGCCAAAGTGAATCACCAACGAGGATAACCATCACTCACCGCTGAGCTGGTCCTCACTAGTGGCACAGGAGTGCTTTCAAATGACTCACCAGTTGTTCTTCGGGAAGCAAGAGAATCCCTAAACTGACAGCAAAGAATTTTTTTGGATTACCATGGCAGAACAAAGGAAATACAGAGTGAGATGTCCCATCACAGAAAAAAGAGAATTTTGTACAAATTCACTCTATGACAAAAAGGCAGAACAGTGGTTTGGTAAGATTTAAACAGACTTTATATATGTCCACAGAAGAGGCTTTCCCGTATTTTTCTGGTGGTGGTCCTTGTGATGCTCCCTGATTTTATGGTCTTTCCTGAAGTTAGGTCATGACATTATTTTTGGTGGTTTTGCATTTCACTACTTTATTATTCTTCCAGTCAATGTTAAAATCTTACGTGAACTGTAGAAATAATTTCTTCTGTATAATCTGTGTCTCTATGACACTGATCACAGTTAGGTGCTCATTTCACCTTTCCTCCTACTTGCCATAGTCTGCCAGCTGCCAAAATCTAGTTTTCTTTGCTACTGAGCAGGGCTTATTTCAGATAATGTATTTTGTGTTACAGTGACAGCTTTTCTCAGTTTTCTTGTTTTCCAATTTTTTTTGGTCAGATGACAGTGATTACAATACTATCTGAATAACAGTGTCTCACATTGAATATGCGAAATGAATTTTTCATTTTTTATGTGCTTCAAAATTATTAAGGAATCTGCACGTAAAACATAATGGTATTCGACTTAGGGATTTGGGTTGCTATTTTAATGTTTTGTTAAATGCTGATTGTACTTTTAAATTAAGGGTGACAAGATGAAGGGTACAGAAAAACAGAACTCTGGAACATCTTCCAGAAATTGGAGCTGAGTGTTCTCTGTCTCTAAGGCATCATCTGAAGAATATATGTTAAATACAATTTTTTCTGCCTTTTTTTTTTTGTTGACACAAGTCCACTTGATTTACCTGAGGAGAATTTCTAATCAGATATTTTTATTTCTTTTCTTTCTCCCCCATCGAAAGTTATACCCATGTTGTTGTGGTCAACACATTGTAGAGAAATAAAAACTGAGATACATAGAGGACAAGTGTTATCACTGTATTTTATAGGCTTGTACTGGCTGTATGACACAAGTAAATAGACCATTTCTTTCTCTTGATTTAACCACTCATCATTTCTGTCTTGGCTTGTTACCATGTCTGTATGCAGTGAAGTTTTTAAGGTGTCCCAACTTCCCCTCATTAGAGGTTTTATTTCTTCTTTTAGATCTCATTTTTTTTGTCTCTGCGTAGGTGAATGCTTAAATTTATAGAGAGCACTTTGGGCAATACTGTTGCCAATTAATCAGAGAGGTTTACATTTAGTTTCTGCCAGCTTCTCTTAACAGATAATTTTTAGAAGGTAACAAAGTGGGAGGAACATTGAGGTAATCCTGCCTAACTGTTAGAATAAAAATGGCTCAGTCTGTCATTTCCAGAAGAGCTGAGTTCAGATGTGGATATAGTTCTTTCTTGTAGCTACTCTTTTGGATAAGTAGTTGTTTGATACTCTACCTTTAGTGCAATAAAAATATACATTCAGGAGAAAGATTTTCTAAAATAACATATGAAAAATATGACATGAAAAATCTGTAGTCTTTATTTGCCATGAATGTAGCTACAGCTTTTTCTCCAGTGGAATTTTTGAGCTAATCCTTGAAAATTGAAATATAATTAGGTATTGCAATGTAAAAAAAAATAATAATTTTCTATTTGGTCATTAAATGGATGCTTCTCTTATAGTTAAGCTATTCTCATTTGTTGAAATGCCAGTTCTTAATGTAGCTCATAATGTCTGCTGGAGGATGAAATTACTCACAAGAGAGGGCCCTCAGAGAAGGATCAATGTTTTTATATTAATGTAAATTACCACTGATTAATGAATGCTGTAACCAACAAGGATTTAAATCCTAACTCTGTTCCTTTTTTGAAACCTAACCTTCCTGTCAGTATTTCAGGTTAGTATAAAGATTAATTTGTCATGTACAGAAAATAGTAATAATATAAACCTAATCAATAGTATTTTTTCTATGAACAGCAGTGGAATTTGGAGCAGAGAGTAAAATAGAAGTTAAGGAATATACTTCATTTTTTACAAAAGAATGTATATAATATAATTTATCCATATCTCTGAAAAGAAGTCTTTGTATTTAGGATTAATTATACTGCATACTGGATTTTCATCAGTACCTGTTCAAGTTATATTCACTGCAATATTAAAACAGTATAAACTCATGGAAATTCTTACTTAATATTTGACTGCCATGTTTATAGTTTCAAAACCATAGGAAATTAAAATATTCTGCACATTAAAACAGAAAGGCAAAAAAAAAAATCCCATTTACATGCACCTTTGTGTCAGTCTGGTTTTCATAGAACTCTTTGCCATCTAAACTAAGGAACACCAAGTTTTTGGTATGAGTGTGTGTGCACCACTGCTCTGACAAATGTAGCTGATGCTTGAATAGAAACCAGGTGGAAACTGTGCAGGAGTTTCCTTTGTTTCTCATACGTAATGAGAAACAATGACTAGAGTAGAAAGTTGCAATACTGTGGAAAAGTAAAGGAGAACAAAGACAAAGTATCTGTCATGAAAAAAAAACAGTTTGAGGACTGCTTTTTAGCCATCAGACTAGGAACCAAGTCCCAGAGCTCCACAATGGAAATACTCCTACTCATACTGTGAGTTTGGCAGAAGAGAGAATGCACAATGCATGCTCCTTAGGGTACATTTTTTGTACCAAATGGAATATTATTCTGAAAATCTCAACCCAGATAACAATCTCTTTATCTGATGGCTTTTTTCTTGATCAAATCAGAATGCAAGAACTGTGGTCTGTAGTATCGAAAGCATGGTTATGGGAACATTATTCTCTGAGAACTTGAGAAAGCCTCATCCTTTGAGGGTCACACATGTATTCTGTAACACATAGTCATCCATAATTTTAGCTTACAAATTATTTCTGTGAGTGCTAAATAGATATGAGTCATAAGACAGATAGGTAAAGCATACTTTATCATGCTGTATGACACAGTGTATGTCAAAGATAAGTACCTTGGCAAAGCAGATTGCTTAATTCATCAATAGGCAGCTTTTCAGTTCTCCATCAGTTTGAGAAGGGATATCTATTAGTTTATAAATACTCTCAAAAGACTCTTTCTTGTACAGCTTCTTGAAGTTTCTAATTGTCAGAATTTCACACATACACTTCAGAATTGTTATCTGTGTTTTCTGTAGAGGGAAACAGTGCAAGTACTGTGTAGTTTGAGTTTAGATGGTATTCAGTTGACTGCTTGGTATACTGGTTCTCAGTTCACTAACTTCAAAATGATTTTCATGCAGTACTGCAGACTGTGTCTGCCTCCAGACTACAAAGGGAGATGCATAAACCTATTATTATTTTGCCCCCACAGTGCATATGTGGTTACATAAACACACTCATAAAGCCAAAAGCCATACAAATAATACAATTAGTGACAATTAGTTTATCTCCTTGGGCTGTTACATTATTATATAGTATTAAAATAAGTTCCTCTGCACATGGTTGAGAGAACCCAGAAACCTGACTGATAGTATCCCCAATAGGATTTCAGTAATCCTACAGGGATATATCTGTAGCGTGGTCTTTCCTAAATAGTCTTGTCTCAGCTGAGCAGTTGAATGTATGAGCATAGAATCATGGAATAGTTTGGTTAGAAGCAACCCTAAACATTACCTAGTTCCGTTCAGAAAAATTGCATACTTGCATAATGACAAAAAGTTAATGAAAGGTTGGGTTTTAAATATGTGAATGAAAACTGAAGTGACACTACTTTATTACTTTAGTGATTAGAATTCTACAGTTTTGTTTAACCATACATTTACAAAATTATTAAATGGCCAGACTTAGATAGCTAGAGGGCATTAGTTCTTATATGTATGTGTATATACATGTTGATAATTATGTGCACTAATAAGCATAATTAGGGAAACAGAAGCTAAGATTTTTGGATGCCTTTCAATTGTATTAGGAAAGAGTCTATAATAATTAAGTACCCTGATCCTCATGTGACCCTGGGAAAAGAAGCCATCTGAGAAAGAAACTAGTGAACTATACATTTTATTTTCAGTACTTATGATATTACTTGCCACAAATCTCTTGCATATTTTCCTAAATAAACCTTTGAATTTGCAGATGAGATGAATTCTGGTGTTTTGAAAGTGATTGGACTGAAGGAGAGTGCAAAGCTATTAAAAAATTCACATTTATTGATAGCTGAGGGCAAAGCTTTATCACCAGTTGTATTTTTCCATTGTCTTCTCAGTAAAGTTGTTTTGAACCTTCTACTTCCCTTTGACACTTACCCAGGCTTGTTTTACTCTGTAGTAAAGGCGTATTTTCTCTGTCATTTAAACATGCCCCAGTGCCTGCTTAGAAATCACTGAAGCAATACCTCCAGTGAAGACACAATTGTATTTTCTAATTATTTATGTGAATACTTTCTTCTTCAGTATGCCGGAATCTGTATTTAAAACTTGCTCTGTGTTTGTTTAAACACTGACAGATACTTTGATTGGATTTTTTTGTTCAACTTTGGTAAGTTTGACTGCTCTCTCTGCCTTAGGAACAGAGGGTGATGCTCACAATTTCTGTAGCTGTATTCCATATCCTTACCTCACAACTGCAACTGTGACTCACAGGACATTAGCTTCTGGTGACGAGAGTGGTAAATGTAGCTTCAATTTGATGAGTTCTTAATATTTACATTCTGTTTACATTACAGTCTCAGCCTTCATCACACGTTCAAGCCATGCTTATGTATAAAAGGAAATACAAGGTGTGCAGTGAAATGATGAATCAAAAAAGGAAAAAATGTTTTGTCTGCTGGTTCTTTCTGTGTGCACATCTCACATAACTGAGGCTCTGAGTGATCCAAAAGTGAATTTTTCAGGAAATCTCCACTACAGTGCCTTTTGACATAAAGAAAATTTTCACCAACTGAAGAAATACAATTTCTTACGTCTTGTATAATGAATAATTAATTTTTCACTCTTTTTTTCTCAGAGTTTCTCAAAGTAAGGTCTAAAGAATTATGGAGTTTCACATTTTCACATGAAACATGATTTTTAGGAAGAAAAAACATTTTGCCTCTAGTGGTCCTGTGACAAGTAGGAATAAGCAAAATAATCACTTTGAAATATATCTTAATCAGGAAGCAGTGATCCTTTCTGGTAATATAAAAATAGGGAAGAAATCAAACACATCAAAATACATACATAATACATTGTAATAGCACCTGAGAAGAAAAGATCCACTTATGCCTGTTATCCATAAAAGGAATTTACCAAATTTTATGAACTTGGAGTGTAGTTTTTCTGTGATGTATTAAGTCTACAAGCTATAGTTCACATTTCAAGTTTTTACCTTTTGCAGTGCTGATTTCATCCTTTTATGTCCTGTTGTAAAAATATAATTCGACCTTAAAAATGTTTTTTTTTTGAGGCCATATAGATAGAGTCACTGAAAGCTGTAGTGTTTCAAGGCTGTGAGCAGTAACCTATTGAAACCAAAGCACAAGATCAGTGGACCAAGACACTAAAAAGAAGTTCAAGTTAGTTTCATAACTGAAATGAATGCCTCTTCCATGCAAAAAATGTCACTAGGTTTCATATGTTATTTTGACTAGAAGTTCAGAATCTTAGAACCAGAGGTGCTGAGCGCTTAAACTGCATAATTAAATATGCAACTTCCTAATTTAATGAACTGTCTTCCTTCCTTCCTTCCTTCCTTCCTTCCTTCCTTCCTTCCTTCCTTCCTTCCTTCCTTCCTTCCTTCCTTCCTTCCTTCCTTCCTTCCTTCCTTCCTTCCTTCCTTCCTTCCTTCCTTCCTTCCTTCCTTCCTTCCTTCCTTCCTTCCTTCCTTCCTTCCTTCCTTCCTTCCTTCCTTCCTTCCTTCCTTCCTCCCTTCCTCCCTTCCTCCCTTCCTCCCTTCCTCCCTTCCTCCCTTCCTCCCTTCCTTCCTTCCGCCACTTCCTTCCTTCCTTCCTTCCTTCCTTCCTTCCTTCCTTCCTTCCTTCCTTCCTTCCTTCCTTCCTTCCTTCCTTCCTTCCTTCCTTCCTTCCTTCCTTCCTTCCTTCCTTCCTTCCTTCCTTCCTTCCTTCCTTCCTTCCTTCCTTCCTTCCTTCCTTCCTTCCTTCCTTCCTTCCTTCCTTCCTTCCTTCCTTCCTTCCTTCCTTCCTTCCTTCCTTCCTTCCTTCCTTCCTTCCTTCCTTCCTTCCTTCCTTCCTTCCTTCCTTCCTTCCTTCCTTCCTTCCTTCCTTCCTCTTTTTCTCCTTTTCCTTTCCTTTCTTCAGTTACCTGATGGATGGTTTTATCTGTAGTTAAATTTACAAGTAGCACCTTGAGCTGTCGCTTTGTTTTCCAGTTCATGTCAGGACCCGAATTAACAAGGTTTCACAGGCCATAACTAGATTTTTGCTCTGGGTAACACAGTTCTCACAAAGTCAATAAATTAACGAAATCTATCTGGAGAGCTAGGATAAGCTGTTCAGAAAAGTGCTGAAACCTCTGTCCTTGGTGATGTTCAAAAGCAGCCTGGCTGTGGTGCTGGGCAACCTTCCCTAGGTGTCCTCCACTAACTGGGGCCATAGGACAGTAATGACTTCCAGAGGTCACTGAGGTCTCAGTTATCCTGTGATTCTCTGGTTAAATATTTCTATCTGTATTTTTTTCACCATCTAGTGGGGATTAACTTATACCTCATGTATATCATAATTTACTTTCAAAATCCTTTGTCCATTTCTTGAGCTTCTTCAATATTTAGTGCTCAATCTTCTGTGCTTTTTTCAACAGCCCCTTCTCTATGTTCACAGTCATGGTGCTTTCCATATGGTATGAAGGAAATTTTTAGAAAAAAAGATGGGAATTTCTGCCACTGGAGGAATTTGTGCCCATTGCTGTTCTGTTTCATTTGACTGCTATAAACACCAGGACTCAGTTGTGAGGCTGAAAGCAAATAAGTTTTCACAGTGCTGATATTACTACAAAGACATATGTGATCCATATTCCGAATGACTTAAAAGCTCCCAGGACTGAGCACAGGAGCTTGGTAAAATAGAATTATATAGAATTACTATTTTAAAAGTATTAATAGAAAACCTTTGATCACTGGCAAATGTGCTATCTAAATCTTGTCCCAGAACTACTTTTGTTTACATAGCAAGTCCTCTGAATCAACTCCTGAATATTTGAACATACGTTTGTAAGTAAACAGACTTGGTAATTTTTTAAGCAACAAAATGAAATTTTTCCCTTACATGTTCTGCTTTCTGAGGATGCACAAGTTTGGTTTTGCACATGCAAGCCAATATTTAAAACCAAGAAGAGTTGACACACCTCTTTAGACATGAATGTGAGTTGGCTACTTAGAATCACTCCTCTCCTGGGAGACAACTACTTCTGCTTTGAAAGAATATAGTTGTTGCTGCACAACAATGCATCAATATTTATTCTAGCTGTTATTATTTAATTCTTGTAGTGGAAATATTTAGAGATACCTTAAGCAGTGTAGAAGCATAAAGAATCCTTGCACTTGGAGGTTTTACTGCTACAGTTACAAAGAAATATCTTTGAGGTTCACTCGGGCTACACACCCAATATTTTGTAGATCTTTTGGCAGCGTAAGGACCTAGAAATATTCTTATTTGTATTGCGAAATAAAATCTGTGGAGGTAAGCATCTGATCCCAGGGCAGCTGGAGAGTCTCTGGTAGCTCTGGAGAAACAAACAGAATTCCAGCAGCCCAGTATAGACACCAATTTTCCTGAAGACTTTGAGGTAGTGGTGAGGCTTAGTGTGTTGGAGATTACATCCCAACCTAGAATGGATGCAAACAAAATCAAAAAGTTCCTGTGTTCTTTTCTACTTTCATGCCTTCAACATTTATATAGGAAAATGTACTTTGAGTTTGACACGAAGTAATTTTGGCTATCATTCATCACTGTAGTAAGAGATTTGTTATTATCACGTAGTAAAAGTCTAAAAGATGGCTGACAGACTTGTCCTAGAAATCTGAGCAAGCAAATATAACTTTATTAGGTTGCATTTGTTATCCTGGCAAGTTGTTGGGCTGGCAAGAGGGATGGCAGCAGCAAAATCCTGATTGAGCTCTCCCTACGTGGAACCTGTTCTTTCAGTGCATTGAAAGTGTCATTAGTGGTTTTGTGTATAATCTATGAAGGGATATCAGATACTATCAAATTAGTCTGTTCTGACTTGTAAGGTGGTATATCATTTTCTCCTGTTGTTCATACAGTTAATGAAGAAATCCATCCTTCCTGTGTTGAAAGTAATTTATCTTTTGTGCATCCTAGTACAATTCATTTTTGTCATACCAAGCTAACTTCATTCAAGGTTCCAATCTCACTGTCACTGGGTCTCATCATAAATACTTTACATATTTGTATTTTATTTTGTAGGTTTTTTGGTTGATTTCTGAGATTCTTTGCTAGGTAGAGGACAGTATCCCTAAGCATCAACCTTGGCTCCTGAAATTACTGGATAAAATTTACTGGCTTTTCACTGTATACAAGTCATAGAGAAGAAAACCACAACAATACAAAAGAGTACATTTTTTATTGAAAATGTAAATTTTGTGTAACTTTATGACATAGAAATCTATCTTTAAGGCAGAAAATTAAATGGGCAACAGATATTGAATATTAAAAAGAAAGTAACATTATATTTAATAGGTACTGGAATGATCAAATTTCATTATAAGTAGCTAGTGTATTAATAAAAGACATTTAGCTGGACTGTTAATTATATTGCTATATGTAATGGTATGCATTCATTTATACAGAATTAATCAACAGAATTTATTTTATTATTCACAAAAAATTAGATTCAAATTTCCAGAAGAAACAGTCACTTATTATGAGCATGTTACCAATAAATGCACTGACAATGTGAAACTTACCTATCATGGACATAAATCTGTTTCTCAAGGCAAATATTGAGGACTTTGAATGACTAAACAGCCACCTAAGAACATAGGCTGTCTAAAAACTGGATATCTTTGTGCCAAAGGATATTTTGTCAGTCTCTGAAGTACATATCAGCAGAAAATATTGTGATTCATTCTGTTGGCCACATTTTTGGAACACTAAAATATCTGCTACAATCTTTCTTAATAAAGAATGAATTATTGTACAGCTATATAAATTCATCCAGATATCTCCACATTTCAGAATTATATTCAAAAATGCTTTTCATTATGTCTAGATTTCAGAAAAAATGCCTTCACCTCAACTATAAATGGAACACATTTTTTGTGTGTCTCTGTTAAAGTACTGCTTTAATTACTATGCACAAGGTAATAAACAAACCTACCATATGCTGCAAAATTAGTCAAATGCCAGGAAAAGCTAAATATAAAAATGGAGACAAACTTTTAATTACACTCTCTGAAAACCTTTGCCAGTAAGTAATATTCTTTACTTGGCATTCTGCTTCAGTGTGAAAGGGCAGAAAATATGACCAAGCTAATATACTAAATGGTAATAAGAGAACTTTCCAAAAAGGAAGGAAAGTAAAATTTAAGAAAAAACCCCCACACAACTAAGCTGCTATCAAATTTTATTCTAAAATTATTTAAAACCCTGCACAACTCAGCTGCTATCAAATTTTATTTTGAAATTATTTAAATAAGAATTGACTCCCAGACTTAAAAATTAATAATCCACAGAAAAATAAAAATAAGGAAATGATTTTTAAACAAAAGAATTACTTATTAAAAATCATAAGGGGTAAAAGCATTTAACTTGTGTTAGTTTCAGACCATACAGAACCAGCAGCAGTGTTGCTACTCTGAGAAAAAAAAATAAACCTAAAAAAAACCATTGAAAACATAATTTCTTTCCCTCTCAAATGACAATAGAGGTAGAAGTAGTGCCAGTGAGGTGAAGGGGTCTGACTAAACTCACTTCTGCCTTTCTACACATGTCCTGTACTCCACAGAAAAAATGGATTATAGATCTATTCCACAATACCCCTAGACCAGTAGTTAGCATGGTCTTACAGGTAAAAAGAACCAAACTCCTTCACACAAATGGAAGAATTGCAGATTTCCCACAGTTGCTAGATATTCAGGTGACTTCCTTATTATATTACAGAGAACAGTGTGTCACTTCCCTCAACTTTTTCCACATTTATAGAGGAAGACTCAGTATTAGCTAAATGTTTAAATCAGTCTTCAGTGATCTAGTGATCTGCTGAGCAGCCTGCTCCCTGTAATTGCATTTATTTTTCTTTTAATGTAAATGTGCTCTAAATGACTGTGACATTTAGAAATAATTCCATATATGCCATATTGCATCACAATGTACATCTAGTACAGAACTCTTCAGTGGACTACCCTGATTTTTTGTAGCAGTAAATTTTAAAGACTGCTTTGGCAATGAGATCTACAGTGAAGAAAAGCTCACAATACTGTTAAAGGATAGCTGTGTGTAGCCTGCCTATTTGGAATGATTTTGCACCCACATTACCCTGTGCTGTCCCCAGGAATGGCCGAAAGATCGGGTCAGGCTGGTCCAGGGTCCCAGTGCCTACAAAAATTTATAGGTGTACCCTATTTGCTCATGGTTATGAGTGTTGTTTATCAGATTTAAGTTAGAATAAAAATTGCATTCCTAATGTATTTACATGAATGACATAAGTCCTGTTGGCATCAGTAAAACAAGATTCATAGCGTAAAGAAAAACGACAGAAAAAAAAATGTCTTATAACAGGTTAATGCAATTGCATGTGTAATCTTAAAAGTATTTCTCTGTACTGGTATGCAAGCTGTCCATCAACACAATATTTTAAAAAGTAACACCTCTGAAAAATGCCCTCCTGCAGAAATAGCTTCAATTGTGAACTCTTAGTCCTCTAGAAAATTTGGAGACAAGTTCTGCAAAACTTTAAGAGTAACCTTTAATATTATTATTTCACCAAAGACAAGTCACTCCAACAGAAGTTTGCACAGATGGATAGCTGATTTTTTTCTTTGGAGAAAGTGTTATACCTGAATCCTGGGATTTTTACAGCTTGTTCATTCTTTATTCAGATAGATTCTCAGTGAAAGAAGCACTTTGTTCAGTCCTGATTACGTCAAGTCTGTGGAAACAGAGACTTGGTAAAGTTAAGTAGCTCTCAAAATAGTACCTAGTAAATGTAATTTGGTTTGTCCACATAAATGTAACTTTAAACTCAAATAATCGAGGAGCTGTATTGTAGGTAAGTAAACATCATGAGAAAAGTTATTGTTTCAGACTGCTTTTTTAACATTATTTTATGGAACATAAAAATGTGGTGTAATCATCATATACCAAGAGATGCAAAAATGAATAATAGAATTGTTTCCTTGAATGCCCTTCAATGCTGCATTATTTGAAATGAACGAAATTATTGCTCCTTCATTGCTGTCTAAAACCCATTAAGATTATAAACAATACTGCAGCTGACTGGGCTGTTATCTTAATAGGGTATTCATCAAAGTCTTTGCAGATTCACAGTACAATGTTTCTCAAACTGAAACCAGAGTATTATTATGCAAAATTTTAATTTAATTCATGCTTTATAAGAGCTGCATTGAAAGCATAGAGTGTTACTTCGATTTTTTAATTGCTTTGTCAGTGTGATGACTTGGAGAAACATTATATCCTTTTCCTGTCTGTAATGTTACCTACAGATAAAAATTACCGTGTACTTTTTCAGCCAGGAGAAAATGTTTCATATAGTTATAATAGTACAATTGATTGTTGCTATGCTTAGAGAATTCTCTCTATTATAGTTCTCTTACCTCATACAATAGACTTGCCATTCATTTGGACTCTAAGGAGATACTCTGAAATTATTTATTCTATAAGTGCATGGGATTTGGTAGGTGAGTTGAACTATTCATCTGTGGTGTAGGCAGTAGAGATGGATCAATTGAATTCACGGGCAAAATTGCCTTGCTAGATATATGTGTGTGGCTATTGCTGATTTCCCTTGTAAGCTAGTGATCTGGAGGAGCAGGACAGTTATGTACCCAGAGAGAAGCCTACCCTGAACCTGGAGTTCTGATAACTATTTGTTTTCCCCCCAACACAAGTGTTTCTGAAGCAGGGCAAAATTTCCCCTTCCTTGTTTTAGCAAAACTTTTCCACACGCTGAATATTGTATTTTACTTTTTTTTTAACCAATAGATGTTGGTTATTTTGAGAAGCTATTATGTACAGTATAGATATGACAGATACTGATTTACTTTGGATAAGATATTTATGGGTTTCTAGTCAGTAGTCACTAAGAAAAGAGCACTGGCATAGTTTGGGCCTGCTTAAAACAGCTTCACTAATGCAATTGGGAACAGAATCAAATCTGGGAATCTCATTTTTCAGATTCATGTGTATGCTTTCTTGTAGTTTAGTAGTCTGTTGTTAAAGTGTGTTGCAGCTATATTTATCAAATTTTATCTTAAATTGCAGCTTTAAATGCAGGCCAGAACTAAAAGGTTTGTTACCATTCTTAGCCTTAGGAACAGTCTTTGTATCAGTGATGACATTGACACTATTATAACATTTCTGCTCTTGTCCTGTATTTGTCTATAGAAAAAATACAATTTTTGCATCTTAAATTCTGTAATTATGAATTCTGTAGCTTTTAGTATGTAACAGTTTTAGCAAGCCTACATTTTCCATTTAATACTGCCTATATAGAATTTGGGATTATATCTATACAGATCTCTGGAACAGTTATTTTTTTAGACTATACATGTATTTACTTTGATTTTTACATTGGGTAATTCAGGAAACCTGCTCTTAAATAATTTCAATTAATCTCTACATCATATATCAGCATGCCATACTGCCCTATTGTCTTCCAAAACGATGGAACAGGATCATAAACCCATATATTCAGCATTAATAATGGCTGTTGACTGGTTGCAACTCTTTGACTAAATTCATTATGATTGTGTATTTTCTTAATATGTTAAAATAAACGCAGGGGTTTTAGGTTAACCAGCAATTTTCTGTTGTGATTAGCAGTTCCCATATCCCTTTTGCAAGGATATATTATGACCTTGAGCAAAAAAAAAAAAAAAAAACAAAAAACAAAAAAAAACCAAAAAAAAAACCAAAAAAAACTACTCTAAAATTTTCTAGTTGATTATTCTTACCTACATAAGCAAATCTTATGCACATAGCTAAATGATTAGTTACTTTACAGGAAATGGCAGTATCCCCCTGTGCTCATGTGACACTGTTGGAATATGTTTTAGTGCGTAGTATTGAAATCCTAATAAACCTCCTGCATGTAATTTAGCAGTTGCTCGAAAGTGTGAAACAGCAACTTAGGAAAGAAAGCAAATTAGTTTCAGTCATTCATAATTATTCTTCAGTATGATGTGAAATGCAAAGTAAATGCAGACACAAAGAATGCTAATTGTGGCCTGGAGTTTAATGTATGTAAAATCTTTTGGATTCTATTAAAAAAATCACTACATGTATTTAGCAAAGAGAAGAGATGCTTCCACGGGGAAAAATAGCTATTATCTACTACAGAACATCTGCTTTATCCAGAGTTTTGGAATTTCTTATACTACATTCTTGAGGTGAATGTATCTTCAAAAACTCGTCCTTCATACTTCTCAAGAAGAGAAAACCAACCAAACAATAGGAAGTAGGATTGAAAAACCCTCCCATGTGGTAAAGAACCACATTTTCCCAGAAGTCATAGCTATAACTCAAGAATCTGTAGTTTATATGACATAGTAATATCAATATTTTGCATGGTTTTAGTTTATTTTCTTTATTTAACTGTTCCTGTGCCAGTGTTAGATTTTGGGCTTGTTTAGCAATGCTGAGGTGGATTTCTTTTGTTTAGAAGCATGTGAGATGCTATTATAAAATTGAGGTGTTAAATATGTAATATAGGTTGAGTAATGACTCAATATTTTCTAACTAGAAATCACTTACATCCCCTCAAAGCAGATAGAAATATCTGATTAGCAGCTATGCTTTGGGATGCACAGAATGCACTTCAATGCATAGAATTAAACCAATTTATATGGAAGTGAATTTAAGGATAAATATCTCTTTCTTTTTTCTCAAAGGGGACACATTTTAAATCTCAGCAAAGATCAGTATTACTCAGGCAGATTTACTTTGATTTCTTTTCATCCCCCTTAATGAAAACAAACTGGGTTACCTTTTTTTTTGTGAGGCATAAGGGAAATTTATTTTCCCTACATAAAATCAAAAGAAACCAACCTGAATTTTATCATTTAACCTATTGTCTAATTTTTATTCCAGCGCTACATTGCAATTTAATTTTAATTTTTTTTAACATAATTTCTGTAAAACTGTGTGAACTACAATAATTATACATTAAAGAATACCCAGTTATTATCTGTTTCTATGTTATCAAATTTGCAAAAAAACACCTGATCTTAGTAGCAATTGTTTATTGCAGCAAAAGTTCAATGTGCTTCTCTTATTCAGAAAAAAACATGTCAAGAGTCACATGTTAAAAATCATTCAGGATCTTTGCTGACTTGTAATTGCAGAGATAAATGATTTGCTTGAAGCTGGAAAATATATGTATTATTCATCAGCATTCAGTCTCTCTGCGTGTTTTGAGATGTATTTGAGAGCTACCCTCATCAGGAGACTGGAATTGAAATTAATGTGCTTACATTGATTTCTCTCTATTCATTTTCTATTTTTTCAAGACTGTGATACTGGATTAAGCATAGATTTTTTTTTTTTTTCTGATAATAAGAACCATGACTTCCTAATGTGGATGGACTATTACAAAAGTAGTTTGAACGTAAGATCAATTTACTTTTTTTCTTTTGTAGTTCTGGTACCACATATTTTTGCATGCTTTTGGCAACAGGTCATAAGATCAGACTGGAGGACTTCCTCTCATGCCTCCTCTCAGTTTCCTCCTTGTATTTCTTTTCTAGTTTAATTTTCACCTTTTACAAAACAGGAATGACACTGTCTTTCTCTTTTTATATATAACATGTTTTCTGGTCAAAAATGCCTTGACAATGGTTGTCATTTATTCCCATACACTCTGGCCTGGAAGAACGTGGCAAAGCCTATTTTATTAGGAGGATACTAAACTATCAGAAGGCAAACAACGTGTCCTGGAAGGAGACAGGGGGTGCTGGATATGTGCGTGTAGCCCCTGCAGAAGCATCCAGTCTCTCCATCAACAATTAAATTAGTGGCTTTGCTCCAGAACCATGGGATGTCCAGCTACAACATGCCTTTCTGTATAGGAGGACAGAATAGGTAATGACAGATCTGTGTTTTGGTTTTTTGTTTGTTTTTCTAGCAGTTAGTGCTGCTAGTTCCCACACTGACTTTTGCAGCCCCTAGTGTCTGAAATCCTTGAGATTTGACATTTCCAGGGTGACTTGGATGGTCTATTGCAAGGAAGCCATAGGCCTGTGAGATTACCACAAGTCTGTTATAATTATTACCCTGGCATGAAGAGAAATGTTTGAGGCTGTAAAACTGGAGAGTGCTATGAGAGAAAACCATAAATAAGAGGCTACACACTTAAAATATGGCTGACTTTTGCTCTTACCTCTATCAGTCACTTCAGGAATAATTCTCAAACTTAAAACACCCAAAGTGCTTACTTTTGCCTCAAAGTAGACGAGTCCTGAAACAGCAAAGTGATCACTTTCATTCTAATTAGGCATAGTAATCATCAGAATCTATCTAAGCATATTTAACCTTTAAAGCTGTACCAAAGTACTTTGAACTTCCTTATGTTTGTGAAATTTAATTGTTGCCATAGATTAGACAATGAAATAATGTTCTTGATTGTAAAGCTGATCAAATGTACAGATTTTGTGATATTTTTTACTAGAATTCTCTATTCTCTATATGATACTTAATTTCTAACTTTTTTTTTCATGTTGGAGAGTATAAAAAATGTTCTGAAATATTTTCTGACTTCATTGAAATTTACCAATTCCATATCACTTAAAGAACTTGCTATATTTTTGCTGAGAAAATACATGAAAAGCAATTTCTTTGTCACATTTATAAGAACATTATAGTACAGCAGAACGCACTCTGAACAGTTTAAAGGTTTTTGACAATAACCATCTTTCAATCTGTTTTTGTTTTCTTTTGCTTGTGATCCATATATTATTGTGACCATGAGTCATAATTATTTTACAAAACAAAGTAATTTTTTTTATTTCATCAGTATGGAAAGTGGGTATATGTTTGTTCTGTAGTCTCCTTTAGATAAATGTAATGTGATAACTGTCCTTTATAAAATAGGAGACAATAATTTCTATTGCATACCTTCAATAATTTCAGTTTTGAACAGGTGACATCAGAGTTCTTTTAATTTGGAAAAAGGAACAATTAAATCTGTAAAAGTGCTTTTATGTAAAAGTCAAGGAATGCCAAAAGTAAAGGCATCTGTTAAGACTTCTCGTCAAAATCAGGCAAGGGCATTGTTAATTTCCAGACACTCAGTCATTCCAGAATGCCCGATACTCAAGTTCACTGCTGGTAAGATTTTTCTTAGAAGACTGGGTGGAAAGGGAGTTTACTGCTAGCAGATTAAATGTGAAGCACTCTTGCTAAAGAGATTTGAGATGTTGTGAAAAAAGTTGAATAGTTTATTTGGAGGACAGGATGTAAGAATTTCAAATGCTTGTAAATCATAATTTTGTGCTTTAAAAAAAAAATCATAGAATAAAATTGTATCAGAAGAAGGAAGAAATTCTCCATGAGTGTTATTTCTGTCCTGTCACTATCTTCATGTTGTTCCTACTCTCTCATGAAGTCTGCATATCAGAGAAGCAAATTTCAAATCTTAATTATTTCCACATGTTTATCAACAATATTTGTTTATATTTTGCTTTCATATTCTAATACAACTGAACTATATTTAATGCATTAATAGCCTTGAAGTATGTTTCATGAGAGAATATAATTTTTTAGAATGTAGCTATACTTACAACAGATCATTTTATATTTTTTATCACAATTTCTTGTGATCAATTTATCACACGGTCTTATGGTATTTATTCAACATCTGAAGAAATGATGTGATTTCAGAAGTCCTTAATGGATATGAAAAATTTACCTGGGTAGGCAGTACCCCTGCTGCAATACTGTGTTAGTACTTTGTATTAAATGATGGTGGTACATTGGTTGTTGTTTGTGCTCCCCACAAGGAACGGAGCTGGATATCAGTCAGGGTAATTGTGTCATTTGACTATGATGGCCATTTTGTCTTCTTTGCTTGGTATTTGTTTCCTTATTTCTTTTGTTGACTGTATTCAAGTCAGCATTTTCAGTGTTTGCTTTCAGTTATGCATCTTACAATGAGGTACACAATGTGCCTTGATAACATTCTGAGATCCATCCTTTGGCTTCACATTTCTGCTTTCTTTGTGTAATTGTTGCTTATTGATTTGTGACAAAATAGTTCTGTCCTAATTGTCTTCCTCTGTTGTTTCAAAAAGCTTGTTACCTACAAAGAACCCTTTGTTCAGAAAATAAATCTTCAGCACAGACTTTTAAACTGTACATGTACTTATATCATTCTCTAGTGAATGTCCTTGGAATCTTGTGTACAGTTTTTTGCTCCTGACAGTCTTGTATCCCATCAGCATTATTTATTCATCTCTCAGTAAATGCTAAATTTCAGAAAGCCATAAAAGTTTATTGTCTGATTATTATGTTTTTATACTGGTAAAAATGAAATGCACTGTTAACAATCTTTACCACAAGCTGCTTGTTGTACTGGATTACACAGGGGGTCAAGGTTTACAGTGCAAAGCAGTTACTGCCCAGGACCAGAGTTTGCATGCCTGACTTTGAAGCAGAACTTGATATTTAATGCAGAATCTTGTCAGGTTCAGGACAGCAGTTGCTTTTCTCATTAAAATTCATTCATTTTTAGCCTATTTATAAGCTCTAGAAGATCACGTGGAGAGTTAGCCTCATTTTTTCCCTGAAAATGATATAAAATGAGGAAAAAAATGCATGGAGTTGACCAGTTGTTCAACAGCAATAATGAAAGTGTCACCTTTTTGCTTCTTGTTGAATGAGAATTTTATGGCCTTAGTAGAGAGGCAAATACAAAATATACATTGCTTTTACAAAGACTGTACAAGAGAGAAATATTTTCAGTACCTGGAGTGTGTATTGGTATTATGTCCTATGGAGAAGTCCAATAGTATTAGTAGCTTTTTTTAAAATTTATTTTTAATAACAGACGATAAAATGTATATACAATAATTCTCCAGCCAAACTGTTCCATATTTAATAAGAAATAAAAAAAAAAAGAATTTGTGCACCACAGACGTAATGTCAGAAAGAAATTCCAATAAACAATGTCAACAATAACACATGACTGAATTTTGGAGGAGGTGCCACTAAGTGAAGCTTTTTTAGAATATGATACCTAGGCCGCACAAAGACTATAAAGAAACGTTATGGACTCTATTCCACTCTGCAGAAAAGAGATATTCCTGATACTAAGTAGTCTAACTGTTTACTAAATATTTCTGATACCTCTTTTTTTTCTCCCAGGTATTTTCTGAAGTGTCTACTTTATTAGAATGTTAAAGGAAGAGATAAATAACACAGTAATGCATCAAGCAACAATGCCAGGAGGACCAAACAAAAATAAAAATAACCTCAACTGGGATAATATTATAGCTGTATTTTATTATAGTGGGCTTAGTATGACTTTGAAGCATTCAAGATGTCTGTATGAAGATTACATTGCAGTTAATAATTGATTTCCTTCAGCCTTCACTTTACAATTCCTTTCTTAAAACACATTCACTGTAGGCATATTTGTCACGTAGTAGTAGTTTAAGTAGTTTATAGCAATTAAGTCTGCAAACTGGTTACTTTGTATTGCATGTTAATATCATATCCATTCCAAGATCAGATTTGCTTACTAAGCCGGTCAGTGAGTTTCAGCAATGGCTCAATTATTTGTATTCCATTCCACTTATCTTAAGAGCGTAATTGAGATATGACTGGAATAAATACTGAGTATGTCAATTTACTAGAATGATAAATCAGGGGAAAATAATGTTATAAAAATGCAATTCATTTTAAATGTAGTCCTAATAGCATACTATATAGTACTATTTCCATGTTCTTAGGATATTAGCATTGAAATTTTTTTGCAGTTTGTCAAATTAAAATAAATTTTTAAATTATTTTTATTTAAATCTCACTTTATATATGATATATAAATTGACATTTGCTTATTCTCCAAAAGAAAATAATTCCATTTCTATTGCTTCTAATGTAAGGTATATGCCTCTGTGAAAGAATTACATTATTACCTATTCCTGTCATATTCTGAGCTACAGCTGCTACTTCTAAATTCATGTTAAAAGATTGTCCTTTGTGAATGTGTTATCTGAGAATTTCTTTATTCTCACCTTCCTACCTGTCTCTGTGTAATCTTAAAATGGATAACATCTAAGGGCCACTAACTTAAGAAAACAGATGAGAATAAAAGGAATAGTTGAGAGAAAAGTTGAAAATCAGTGAACAGATACCAGAAAGTAGTTTGGGATTGCAAATGAGCAAAAGAAATATGCAAAGATCAATAGACTGGGACGAGTGAACTGCAAACATAAAATTAACCAGAAAGAAACACAGGAAGGAAGAACACATTGTGTCTACATGGAATGCATAGAATATAGCAGCAGCACTTCAAACTCTGCAGTACAGAAATTAAATCCAACTGAAAGATCTCAAATCATAACTTCTGTCACTTCAAAAATGAAAAAAGATGGGAAGGTTGTCAGTGAGTGAAATACAGAATCTACTGCAGAAGCATCTACGACTTCACCAGCAGGTTAAAAACAATCTAGAAGACTTAAAAGAAATAGGTGGCATTTATTGAGCCTTAACTTATTTCTACAAGTCTAAGCTAGACAAATCTATAGGAATTAATACTGAATTTGCTTTTCCTTTTTTTTTCCACAAGTAAGAACTTCCTCAAAACCTGCTTACATTTTACTTTTTGTCCTTCTGGTGTCAGAATTAGATTCAATCCTCTGTTGACATAACCCCACATAAAATAATCTAGTAACCAGTTAATGAGATTCATAAATTTTACAATAGGTAAAATCCTTCAGAAGAGATTTTTTTTCATTTAAAATAAGGTACTTCATATTACCTAGTAAATTTTTATCCTGGTATTTAATCACTGAGCTGAGGCAGAAATCCATCTGTGAAGTTTGTGAGTGGCTTTTTTCTAGGGTCAGCTTTTCAAAGCTATCAAACGTCCCCAGCTGTGACTGATTCGACATCAATTCTGAAAAATTTGGTTGCTTATTACCCAATCTGGAAAGGCCAAAGAGAAATATATACAGAAATATATACAAAGCTGTTCCTTTAAACACCACAGTAATATAAAAAAAATGTATATTAATTAATATATAATTTATACATGAATATACATGTATATATATGTATCTATTGTTAAATATATATTGTATATATATAGTGTATATGTGACATATGTTGTATACATTTAAATTTCAGAAAGTCTAAAGGGTGGAAACTATGGTTTATTGTAATTATGTGATGGTTTAGTGATTCAGGAAATACACTGTTTTGCTTGTCAGTTTTGAGGCTGTGCTTGTCAGGCTGGTCAGTTTTGAGGTATTTTTTGAAGGTTTGTGAATAAAATTTCTGCTTCAGTTTGTTCCCTAACAGTATAAAATAATTTGTGGACAGGTCCTATGCCCATTAAGCATTGGTGCAGAGATGTTCAGTGGTTGTAATGAATACTGAGCTGATTTTATGCCAAGCACAGTCTATTTCTTGATGATCTCTTGCAAGTAATTTTCCTTGTGTCTAAAATAGCCTTAATTTGACCTGGTGCACTTTGGTATTCAGCAGATGTTCTTTTGGACTTAATGTGATACCTTGATAGCAGCAAAGTTTCCTGACAAGGAGAACCTCCTTATGTAGTTTGGAGGTACTGTAGCCAGTTTCATGGAACTGTGTGGAAAGGAGGACTCCATGTTTAAGGCTTACATTACCTGGTCTTCTGGGAGGTGTGGGCTGAAGAGTGAGGTGCTTTGAGAACTGTTTGAATGGCAGATCCCACAGGGTTGTAATCAGTGGCACAGCGTCTAATTGGAGGCCTTTCACTGGGGGTGTTCCCAAGGTTCAAGGTTTCCTGAATCACTACATGTTCAGCTTGTTCATCAATGATTTGATGAAGAGGCAGATGCCTCCTCAGCAAGTTGGCTGATGACACAAAGCTGTGAGGCGTAGCCAAAACCCCAGGGTACTGTGCAGCCCTCCAGAGGGACCTTGGCAGGTTGGAGAGGTGGGCAGAGAGGAACCAGCTGAAATTCAATAAAGGCAAACACAGGGTCCTGCAGCTGGGGAGGGAAAAGCCCCAGGCAGCAGAAAGGCTGTGGGGAAGAGCTGTTAGGAAGCAGCTCTGTGGAGAAGGTCCTGGGGGTTCTGGTGGACACCAAGCTGTCCATGAGCCAACAGTGTGACCTTGTGGCCAAGAGGCCATTGGTGTCCTGGGGTGCTTTAGGAATGCCAGCAGGTTGAGGAATGTGATCCTGCCCCTCTTCTCAGCCCTAGTGAGGCCACATCTGTAGTGCAATTTTGGGCTCCTCAGGACAAGAGAGACGTGGAGAACCTGCAGTGAGTCCAACCTAAGATGACAAAGATGATTAAGGGACAGGACCATCTCCCTTACAAGGATAGGCTGAGGGAGTTGGGCTGGTTCAGCCTCAAGGAGAAATGTCTGTCAGTATCTGAAGGGAGGGTGCCAAGAGGATGGAGTCTCTTGGTGATGAGCAAAAGGACAAGAGGCAATGAGCAGAAACTGATGCACAGGAAGTTTCACCTGAATAAGAGGAAGAACTTCTCTATTCTCTATCTGTTCCAGTGACTGAGCACAGGAGCAGGTTGTCCTGAGAGGTTGTGGAGTGTCCTTCACTGGAGATTTTCAAGAAATGTCTCTGCCATGTACCCTAGGATGACATTTCTTTAGTGGGGACTGGTTGGCCTGGATGACCCACTGTGATCCCTTCCAAACTGATCCATTCTGTGATTATGGGATTTAACTTCCGGCTACCATTATAATTTAACACATTCATTAACTAAAACCAGAGATTAGCAGCTGGAGAAAAGGTGTTTTACAAAGTCTGCTATGGATGTCCATTTTACAGAGATATTTAGTATTACCAGGATGCATACCATACACATTTCCAAAACAACTTTTTAAACTTAGAGTCCTTGTAATATATTACTCATGTGCCGCTGTTAAACAGCTCTGCAGGAGCTGATGATAAACGTCATTTCAGAATAAACATGAGTGATTGCTATCCTAATCATTAAGAAAGAGCCAAATATTTATCTATAAAGTTTAATCACTGAAACTTGAATGCAGTATAACATTCTAAGTAAATGCCTGTCATAAATAAGTAATATATAACATTATAATTTAAAGGACAATATTAAACAGAACCAATTAGCACAGAAATGTCTACCCTCTCATCTTAATATATAGTTCTTTGTTATATGGCATTTAAAGTTTCTGTAACTTGACTCTCCAGTATAATACGTCATGACCATTCTCATTAAAACCAGCTTCTCTTATAGCACTTACAACGTTGGACTCCTACGGATAACATAATGAGGGTAGAATGCATTTTGATTGAGTTACCACTAGGGAGAAATTTAATTTAATTAAACTGGTCTTCATTAAAGTATTACATTGAAGTAAAGTAATTATAAAAGCATGTACAGTATTAGAGAAATCCTGCTGTTTAAAAGAGAGTGAGGGTTCATTTTAGAATGATCATAATTTAAAAGAAATCTTTGTTCCAATTATCTCAAGACTTCCAAAGCATTCATACCTTTTAAAATCTGGTGATACATATATATTATGTAAAGCTAATGCTACTCCATCTGCATGTAATTTCTGCCAGTCTACCTCTGAAAACAAACTTCTGGAGCACCATTCTGCTTTGTACAAACATCTACTGAAACATCAACATAAAAATGTGGGGTTGGATATATTTAGACGTTTAAAAATAGATAAAAACAGAAGGGAATACAACATTTTTGAAGATGAATTGTTTCAGCTTTTAAAAATATGCTCCAATGCATGTTCTCATATAGGGCATATTTTTTCTTATGCTTTCATGTACCATAAATGCAATACCCCTGCGCAGTTGTCACCTAATTAATGTATGCCTAAAGTGCAAAGCCAGCATATGCATGTCAAGAAGTTCATAAGGAGATTTGGGTAATTTTCAGATAGAATTCAGATTGACATTCCTTGTCTTTTATGCTTCTTTTTTCTTTCTTTGTTTGTTTCCTTCTCAGCCCCCATGCATGGCTCTTGCTTTCTTGTTTCTGTGTAAATTTTCCCACTTAGTTCTTTTTACTTTGTTTTGGCGTTGTGGCTGTCAGTTTTCTTGGGCAAAAGCATAGACCAGATTTTGGATACTTCATCTGCTCCAAGAGATATTAATGGCTTTCCTAAGCAATTGGTTTAGCTCCTTGTCATTATGAAGGTAGGCTGAAGATTGTGGGTCATAATTGTTTTGCCCACCAGCCCATGAATCTCAGCTCTCATTGGCTTCAGCCTGGAATCCAGGTACAGTAGGCATCAATTCCATCTTTGAATGGAGGCTGATATTTTTTCTATTTAATTAATTTTAATTGGAGTTCTCCATATTAATTTATTGCATCCTTTTTCCAGTGCAGCATATTACATTTTATTCCAGCCTGTTGTGTGTAGATCTGGAGATTTCTTTTTTCTTCTTTAACTGTTGTAATATTTTCATTTTTTTTGCCCAGCTTAAGTATAATCCAACAAATTTCACAAAACTAAAGGCAGAATTGGTACTGCTGATCCTTTTGCTAACTGCTTCATGTCAATCCAATCTCTGCCACATATTTGACCTTCCTGCTCAGTCTAATAGGATGGAGCTGGAGATTTTATTATAGTCTCATCAAGTAGCAATCATTCAAAATAACACATTTTGTCCTTTTGCTGGATTCATTACCTTGAAACCCATTCCTTGTATTTTATATTCTACATAACTCTCAAATTGCCCAAAGGATTTACTGCATTCCCTAAATAAGGTACTTCAAAAAATATTTCCTGATTGTGGATTTAGAGTCTGATCCTTCGTTGTCTTGCAGTCTCTGCAGTAATATTACACATCCTGTATGATTTTGTGAAGACAGACTGGGTATACAATGTTATCAAATCAGAATATGACCCTGAGGTTTGGGTGGTGAAAATGAGCCTATATATATTTGCTAAATTCTGACAACAGGGCGGCTGTTGCTGAGCTGATACCAGGTCTTCTCACAGTGACCACTACTTCAGTTTGGGAATTTCCTATGTGCAATTTCTGATTACATCTTTGATAGTAAAGTAAACAATTCCAGGAATGTCCCTGGGCACTGAATTTTATCCAAATACTTCTGAATTGTTATGATGGCCTCTGGAGTATTTTCCAGTTATGGCTTTTGTCCTCCACCCTTGCACTTACTGCAGGTGCTGTGCCACAGGCTAAGGCTCTGACCCCTGGTCCCAGCCCAAGGGCTGGCACTTGTTGTCACTCACTCAGGTCTGCTCGGTCACTGGGACCCAGTGTGTCCTGTTCTCCTCTGGGTGTGGAAACAGGCCTTTGCTGGATGGATGGATGGCTGAGGATGGGACTTGGAGGAGCTCCTCCGGCTTCTCATTATCTTCCTGCTCTCCTTTGTGGGTGCGAAGGAACTTCTGCACATAACCCAATGATATTTTTGAACGGTAGAGAGCTCTTGTTGTGTAAATTGTTTCAGAGACATGTATGTGTGCAGCATGTAAAAGATTGAATGGACGCACAAATTAATATGATTTTTTGAATATGGTATATGACAAAGTAATTTGAGTTTGATGGAAACATGCAATCTAATTTATCAGTTTTCTTTGGGTTTTTTTGTACCAGTGGCTGCTGGCATTGCTAGATTAAAAAAAAAATCTTCACGCAATGTGAACCTTTCTTCTGAATGTAGAAAATTACTTTCTCAACCTACAGCTGTACAGTATTTTTTCACACACATTGAAAATTTCATGTCACGCCTCTGCCAGTGCCAGATTCACAGTGGGGACTTGGTTAGATGCTGGAAGTCCTAAATCTGAACTATGTACCCCATTGGCTTCTCTGTAATAAGAATTATTTGCTTTTGTTTTGTTAGTCGAAAAACAGGAAAAAAAATCATTATTGCATGTGCAGAAATACACACACGCATTTATTATCTCTATCAAAGCAAGACTACAAATTTCATTTGAACTTTCAAAACCTTTCATTTCCTTGTCCTTTATTTTTCATTTCTTTCCTGTAAGACTTTCTGGCAGTTTTACTTCTAATACATATTTCCAAATATCTCTGTTGGTCAATGTGAGTGATACTTATGCTAGCAAACCTTAATTATATAGTTACAGGTAGTGTATATTATAAAAGTCAAAATTAAAATCATTGACTGTGAAAAACTAGTAAAAACTTCTTATAGATGCTATTTTATGATGCTGCTGTGATCCCACAGTGAGTGTATGAATTTTCTGTCTGAAAAAAAATGTTAACTCAAATGATGGGCTGTTTTAATACAGCCCAAAATTACAGCCCAAAATAATGTTTGTGGTCATGTTCATTACCATGGAGAAAAGTACATGTTGCATCTTCCAGAATCAGACAGCTGAGGATCCTTGGTTTAGTACATTCTTCCCAATTTAGAGATTTCTGAGGTGTTCCTGTCATCTTATGTAGGCCTTCCTGCGAATTCCCACTCTTCTCACATAAAAAATTCAAAGTTTTCTCATTTTTCGCTGGTACTTACACCATGTGTTATCTGCATTCAAACTAAACTTTATAGGAAATGTACTGAAACATGAGCTGGAAAGGATATAGTATTAGTTTCACTAACAGGTAAAATATTGCTGTCATTTGAGAATTTGTGGTGCTTTGAATGACTTCATTTAGTAAACATTTTCAGATGGGTGTATTGCAGTTCCAATGCAAGAAGCTCTATGTGACTTGCTGCCACTCGTGGTTTGTTTTGTGGGTATTTTGTTGAAATCAAATAGAATTCTGCCTACAGATGTTCACAGTGGCTGAAAGTTTAGATCTCTTTTACTGAAAGCTTTTAAAATGATCAAATTCTAGTAAATAAAAACAGCTAGAAATATCTGAACTCTGATGCAAGAGTGAGGAAAAAAATTAAACAAGTGATACAAATTGGTTTTGCCTGTGAGATGCACAAAAATATAAGATTAAAAATAGCCATTATCTGTCTGGATTTGGACAGGTGCCTGATATTCTGCAGAAGTGTCAGTAACTGTAGATGTATTACTACATTTTATATGTAATTTAACGTTGTCATTTACCACGTAAGAAAGCTTATTTATACTCTCAGCTTTCATGTAAAGAACCTTAAGATAGCTACCTTCCCTCAAAGTAGAATAATAAACAATAGGAAAATGATTCCTTCAATTACCTCAAATTACATGGCAGAAAAAAAAATATGAGAAAGGTTTCAGTGTTATACTATCATTAGTACATCTTTATGGTTCTCAGCTGTTACTTCTGGTGCATCCTCTCTGTTCTCCAGACAAAACAGGGTCATGTCCCTTTTTTCTTCCAGCTTCCAGAGAAGTAAAAGCCTCCCTGTGCTATCCTGTTGTCTCTAATGTTATCATATATGAGAATTGTTAATGCGTATTTATAAGACTTCTGAACATGTCTTAGAACAAACCAACCACACTAAAGTACCAAAGCACAAAGTAAGAGCTAAAGCAATATTTGCTAACTGAAGTATTTCAGTATTGCATGGATCTAGGATATTAAGCCTATGCAGGAGAAGCAATTTGAAGTCTGAAATTAAGTCTGGTCTGGAGTTTTTTTAAAAACTTTATATACTATACTTCACCTGTTTCAGGGTACCAACCTTTTGTCATTTTGTAAAAGATTCCTATATCTGCCAGCCTCCTATTGTATGGAGTATGGTTTCTTTGGTTTGGTATGTTTTTTTCTTATTTTCTTTGGTTGCTTCAGTGACTTCTTCTTTTCTCTTCCTTGTTGATGCAGTCTGCATTACATGTCTCTCAGCTTGTTGCTTCAATTAACTTCTCAGTGGAACCCCTGGTGATTTGCATTGTCTCCTGCTTCCTATTTCCCTGCTGCTTTTTATCATTTTGCTTGTATTTTGGTGATCACTAACTGGCTGCTTAGGCAGTTGTTTGGAGCAGTAGTGATTCCCTGCTGATTTTAGCACTTACTCTGTACAGATCTTTTCTTAAACTTGTGTTTTGTTCTTTATCCAATTTTGATATTGAGTTTCTGTCTGTGGGACTATATAAACAAAATCCGAAGTACACTTCCCAGAAAAGATCAATCTATTTAGAGGAAAATTACTTTTCTTTGAATTTCAAACTTTGAAAATGCTTATATGAAATAAAAAAAATACTCAATTAAAAGAAACAAGATTGACAATTAATTTCTTATTTTTTACTGTATTCTTCCTGTGTATTTTTTGTATTTTATTATCAGTTAATTGTAAATTATATTAAGTAAACTAGTAAACAGCATTGTGTAACTTCTCTGTTTCCTATTCAAGACATGTAAAGTACCTGTCCCTGCTTGTAAACCTCACTTAATCCTTTACATCTTTAATACTCCATTTAGTATTTTCAAAATTTTTCAGGGAGACTTATGGTCTCATTGGAAAGTCAGAATAATACTATGCCTTAGTCAGAAACCAGAAGTGAATTGTATATATATCAAAAATATTTTAGCATAAATTAAATAAAAATATCACTTTTAGCTGTGTGGGTATATACACAAAATCAGGTGTATTCAAGAGCCCATTTTTCTTGTAAATTACTCTAAAGACTAACTACTTTATATTTCATTGGTGAAAGAATGTTTCATAATTCCACCACAAATCACTCTCTCCCTATTACCATCAGAGATTCAGGAAAAAAAACAATTTGGGAACATAATTTAAACACATAAACTTCACAGAAACACATATAGTGAATAGCAATGATCTGCTTGTCCTGCACAGGAAATCATTCAATGAAACTTTTTATTTACACAGAGACATATGGCAATATACAGTCTGCTTAACATTCTAAATAAGAAAAGAAAATTAGGAAGTATTTTCTTTCACAATGGGACACATATTAAATAAAAGTCTGCACGGTTTCTTACCAAAATAAATAGACTCTGCACTGTACAAGTGAAATCTCACAGGAAATAGAGAACTATGAACCTCAAGATTAAATCTCAAGATACTTTAAAGACTTTGTGTGACAATATGTTTGTAATGTGTTAGAAATGCATAATGCTAATGTGTTTTTATTGTTGAGGTTAATAGGGACTTACTAAGGTGAAGTGGTTTTTTAAACTGTATGAGTCTAGATTGTCAAATTGGAAATAAATGGCAGATGATGGTTATAGAGTTCTAGACAATGGGTTAACTTCATATCAATGCCAATACCCAGTTCCCTTTTAAGTATTCCCATAAGCTTCTTCCAGAGCAGAAAGCAGTCCTTTCCTGTACTTCACTGTAAATATTGAGAGTGAGGATGAAATCTGAAGTCAGGGGTGAAAACAGGTAATAATTTGTGCACTACCCATGTTCTACATGAGCTTGTAATGGCAACAGTTTGGAGCTCAAAGTCTTCAGTGAATGTAAATGGAAAAGATGAGGAAATACATTTACTGATTTCAGTCACCTACCAGTTGAGGATGCTCATAAAATACGAGCTAGGCAGTTTGCGGAGTTCTCCACTGTAGTTCTGATGTGGTAGGCTGTCTGAAATTTCAACAGAACTTTATTGATTGATTGTCAGCCAGTATTCACAAAAATGCTTCTGGATTCCATGATTATGGCATGAGAAGGTGACAGTAATTTTTTACTAAAAAAATAGTAAAGGAACAACACTGTCAGTGGGGAAGGACACACCTGTGGATTGAAGAAAGCTCAGACAGAGAATAAACAGCCACTTTGGGTTCTGTTGATAGAGCAACACATGAATATGAGAAGCAATTTTGAATGTATATCAAAGTGACTCCGACAGTTTTAGCAAACAATAATCTTAATTACTCTCAGCATCTGTTTTCCAATCTGGAAAATAAAAATATCTCATCTTCTGTGAAGTATCTATGTATTAAAACAGTCTCCCTGAGTTAGTCACATAGAACTTAGTTTGTATTTTTGCATTTAGTTTGTAATAATGTCATTTATAAGTACCTGTCAAAAAGAAGCTATTGCATACACAGTGTTTTTGTATGAAATTAGTATATGTTGATAGATACAGTACCCTCTATTTTCAGTGTTATGAATGGTAACAGATATAATTCAAGTACATTTTATTCAAGACAGAAGGCTTTTAATAAAATTGGATGGGATTTTATGTCTTTCTGTGATACAAAAGTATTTTTTTAACCATCAGAAAGATGAAATTACTTTTTTTTTATTTTGTAGATATCTTGAAAATATTAATCAAATGTGAAATCCAAGATTATGTAAGTTATGAGGCTATTTAATTATCATGCTCATATTAAGAAAAACTGAGTTGCCACATTAAACAGGACTCACTTATTTCCATGTGCAGTTATGAAACCTGGGGCTCCAGTAGAAGATCTGAGTCTAAGCTATCATTGCTGTTATTTCTTGGCTAAATGTAGAGAGTGAAGAATAGGGAAATTACTCAGAGCTTGCAGAAACATAAATTATCTTGTCTACACATGCTGCTACAATATGATCAACATTAGTAACTCAGGTCTAGATACAGCCACAGCAGTAAAAGCTCGAGGCTAAGCATGTACTCCTCATATAATCTAGCAATAGATCAATGCAGCCAGTTTGCATCCAGCCCTAACAGATTGTATATGAGGCTGTGCTCAGCTAAACAGATTTACTGTCAGTTTAGTGCATTTCTGTGCAGATACTCATACATCAATAATGGTCCCTGTCTAAAACAAGTGAATGTCAATGTGTTTAAGGTATATTTTCTATCACTTACGACTATCAACCATTCCTGTTGTTACTTGTTATACTTCATTTTGATTTAAGCTTGTTTGAGAGTAGACTCTACACTGTAGTATGCATATCCACAACACTGGGGAGTCTCAGAATTCAGACCCACAAAATTACTCCCAGCTGTTTGATAAAATTTATTTTCCTTCCTATTTGCACCAGTGAAAAATGCTCCTTTTCTTCCTGTAACTGAAATTAATTCTCCATCATTTCTTTCACATTTGCATTTGTTCTCCTTGTTCGTCTCTGAGCTTTTCCCAACGTCCACATTTTTATTGCAAGTTAAGAGTGATGTTCACTTCAAAGAAACAGAAGCCACAGTTAACAAGGACTCAAGGAGTCTTACAGTTATGACTACTTGTTTAGTTAGAGTAGGGCTTGAGATTTCTTTTTTTGTCCATGAAGTTATGAAAATGGATGTTAGAAGAGTAGCTTTAGTATGAATGTCAGCCTGCACTGAGTGCATTACACAGCTACAGTGATAATTGTTCAGATTTTACTTTCACAATAAATAATGAAAACATTGGAGTGCATCTCTAACAAAAAAATTAATATAGGTTTTCACCATTGCTGAAGGTGAGGTTAGAATACTTATTATATTACCTAAATCAGACTGAACATAGAATAGGTAAGCATGTGGAAAGGGAGAATTACAGATTTTCTTCATATAGCTTAAATATGTCAAAAGATGTGTCATAGGACTTCTAAATTGCATTAATGCTGTTGGTGCACTTTACATTGTAACTTTACTGTAAGAAGTATGCTTACATTCCCGTATGCTTTTCTTTAAAATCAGCCATGTAAGTATATACTTCAATAGCAATTTTTGCATTAAAACATGCTGGGTGCAGAGAACAAATTTCACTCATCATAAAAAGAAAATAAATGTTACCAGAATTCTGATACAGAGCATCATATAGGATACGAATTGAACTTTTAATTGTACATCTCATTTTTTATTGCTTGGATTGTAATGATTTGGCAGTAGGAAAGGATTTTAATAAATACCTGTCCCAGCATGGATTCTATCAATTTCAACATCAATTTCACCATTCATATTTTCAAAATTTTGAATTTTGTTTATATTAGACTTAGACTGAACAAATGTTAATATATCAGTTTTTAATAGAAAAAAATACAACAGCAGATGATGTTGAATGCTTTCTTATACTGAATTATACGAAGGAGTTAAAAACAGTGATCACAACTAAACTTCACCATGTAAGTATGCCACTGCAACTTGAAAACATGGTTCACGTGTTTGATGAATACTTTGGATTATTTTGGAAATGGATATAACTGCATAAATAAATTTATGCTTAAATAAAAATAGAAAGGTTTTAATTGGTAAGTAATAGAGGTCATATTCAATCTTTAAATTTGCTGCATTTGTATAAGTGTTGCAGAACTGTTGCAGGAATGCTAGGTTATATTTTAGTCATGATTCTTGTGTCTTGTCCTAGAAAACACAGTTTTGTCAAATAATAGCCACTCACTCCAGAATTGCTGATTTTCCCCTATAGCTGCAAAATAAAGCCAATGATTCTTACTCTGGTTTTTTAGGCTAAGGATTTTGCAGTTTTTCCAACATAAGTACAGTGTATGTTGCAGGCAGGTGCCACCTCTCTTAAGGAAAACAGATGCAAGGCCTCTAGTATGAAATAAAATCACAAAAATGAAAAATCTTTTGTTTTTCTCCTGTTAATGAGTGAATGTACAAAGAAATTTGCAGAACAAAGGCGTGATACTCAAATCGTTCTTTTATTACAGTGAGAGCAGATGTTTGCATAACCCTAAAGAAAGATCAGACTTAGGCACTTAAGAATTCTTTTTTCTGTGGAATAGAACATGCAAAGAAGCTTCTGTTCTGGTTCTCTCCTCCATGAGCTTCTACTTCTGTCAAGATATTTTCATACATACTCTGAGATAAATCTCATCACTTAGCCAAATCAGATATTTGTAAAGTTTTTCCTTTTCTTTTCAATTGAAAAGTATTTTCTTTAACATGACCTGCTTTCTCAGATAGTCTCATTACTGCAGGAAAAGACTCTCCTCAATGGAGATGCCTCATCAGGACCAAGCTGAGTGGAAGATCTATACATCCTTCAACAGTCAAGCTCTTCTTAAAATAGAACAGCCACTTGAAAGCCTCTGGTTTGGTTTTGTTTTTTGGTGTTTCTTTGTTGAGGGATATAGCTCTGGCTCAAATTTTGTAACTGGCAAAGAGAATATGAGGAAATAAGTACTGAATGAGGTACTTTTGGAGTTTCTCTCAGTGGTTTGGTGAATGCTGTAGGAATGCCTTTGAATTTAATCTGAACAAAGCTGAGATAACATATTGAATCTTCAAAAATGTTTATGATCAAAATTCTGTGGAACTGCATTGTTCTTTTAGGAATATGGTTGCACAGTAAATAGTAATACAACATGCAGTTAAGTGATTTCAACAGACTGTTTTTTCTTTATCAGTTTTGTATCTAGAAATTAAATAATCCCAGAAAACTTCATTGTTTTGCTTCACAGACATAGGCAAAGTATAAGCTTTAGATATTTTTCCCTTTTTTTCATTTAATTCAAGTCACTCGGTCCAAAAATGCTTCTCATTTGTATAGCTTGTAGATAGACAGAAAAAATCTCATTACCTTTAACCTTAACAACCTTTTACTGGTATTTAGTTTGGATGGAAGAAATTGCTATTACAGAAGATTCCAGCTTTCATTCCAGACAATCTTACGCTGTAGACAACTCTTCTCTACTAGTTGCTTTATTATTATTATATAGTTCTGTGTTAATTCTTTCATAATTCTTCATTTCATTAAAAAATTGTGATCCTCCTTACTAGCTGAATATATCCTTTAAAACTCCTGTAGGTTAATGGTCTAATAAAAAAAAAAACCTAAGTCATCTTTATTTAAACAACCCAGTAGTAATAAGGTTTATTACTATTTATCACAGATAAATATTATATTTATCATTAGATAACCTTAAAATCATTGCAAATTGTATAAATACCTTAGAGCAACCCACTGATGTGATTAGAAATCCATTTGACTTGTAAGTCTTTCCTGTGGTTCCAAATACAGATCCGGTGTATATTTTATTAGGCCATTTGGAGAAGAATTAACAAATGAAGATGAGACCTTGCTGTAATACCTACTGTGTGCAGTTGTGGGTTATGAACTTCCGTGAATAGAAAGTATGTGAGAAGGAAATTGAAGTAATGTGACTTTGTGGGGGAGTAGGCTAAGTATGATGGAACCAAGGTAGGTGTTGGGTGGGAAAAGAGGAGTGCTGCCCCAAGAAGTTCAAATATCTTGCCTCACAGTCACAGTTCTCTGTGCAATCAGCTTCATCTCCCTTATCATTGTTCTGGAGTTCTTCCTCCACTTCCCTCATTCCCTTTCTTCCCTTTTGGCATCTCTTAACCACTTCATTTGTCCTCAGCAACCCCTTGAAGCTGCTGTCAGTCCAGGTCTGCCAAGATCTGCTCACATCAATTCTATGAGGTGTTTTCCTCTTCCTCCTTTTACTTCTATTAGATATCCTTGCTTATCCTTCTACAGTGACTTTTGACTGCAAGGGGTATGACTACAAAGATCAACTCTGAGGCATTTCTGGAGTTGGCCATCTTCTAAGTCTCAAAAAAAGAAAAAAAAAAAGAAAAAGAAAGTTTCTTAAAGCACTGATCTCATTTTCCCTGTGACTCCCGGAGTAATACTTCTGTGCTGTTGTTCTGTTGTTTCTCTTAAATTGTCAGCTTGTATTCATGGGATCATGTGGTCAATTATGTGATTAGGCTGAAAATTAAGTTTAAACAACAACAAAGAAATCTTCTTGGGTTAATCAGCCTCTCAGACACAGGCATGTAAGTGCTTACCATGGGAGCAGCTACAAATTTGCAGTGAGGGAAAGAAGACTGTTTTATACTTAGTGTATTCATGATTTTAGGAAAATCAATTTGATTCATTTAGGCCTAACAATTTATTTTATCTTTGATACTTTCCAATGAGAAATTATGCTTAATAAAATGAACAATCTGCAATTCCTAACGGGCTTCAAGCACAAGGATTTGGTAAATAAATTAAGCCTTCCTGTCATCTCTAAAAGAGCACTCACAAGAGTGTAACATATTCAACACACAGGAATGTTTTTTCTGTTTTTACTAAATTGTCTTTGATCAAGGAAGCTTGTCAAGAGAACTATTGTACTACTACAACTGACATTTTCCTAACTTAAATTTTAAAGTTGCTGAAAGTAACCAATTTTTCCTGCCTGTTAAGAAATTCAGACAGATTCAGAAAAAAATCTCTGTTGAGAGTACCTTATCTAGAGTCCAAGAGATGCTTAAACCAATTTAAAAGATATAAAAATTGCAGAATAAGTACAGAATTGAACTTATTGCAGAATAATTACACAATTGCAGAATAATGATTTGTGTTGCCCCATAATCCATGGAAAATGAGCAGAAATGCCAGTGATACTAAGGTGTTAAAGTCATAACTCGGGAAATAAAACTTCATATCAGCACGAAAGACTAAAATAATGATCTAAGTAATAAATAATTGGTGTTGTAGTGCTACTAGCAATTGAAAATGATGAAGGAAAACGAGCTTCTGAACTTGGCTACAGTTTTGCATTAAATGTATTTTGTATTTAGCAGAAGGATTACTGTACAGCTCAATGTGATCACAGGACTCAGATTAATCTAAGCAGCTACATTCTCCATGCATGTATTGGACGTGCATGGCAAGGTTTTGGCAGTGGAGGGCAGGGAGGGTTTGGGGGTGGCTTCTGTGTGTGAGAAGCTCCCCAGTGCTGGATAAAGCCAATGCCAGCTGGCCCTGAGAGGGACCCACAGCCGGCCAGGGTGGGGCCCAGCAGCAGCAGCAGCAGCAATGCCTCCAGGATTACATAGCTAAGAAAGGAAAAAAGTTACTGCTCACGAGGAAGTTTCAGCCAGTGGAGGGAGGGAAAATATGTGAGAGCTCTGCAGACCTTATGGTCAATGCAGAAGGAGAGGCAGGAGGTGCTTCAGGTGCCAGGGCAGAGGTTGCCCTGAAACCCACGGTGAGGACCATGGTGAGGCAGCGGTGCCCCTGCAGCCCAGAGAGGTCAGTGGTGCAGCAGAGATGCAGCTGCAGCCCCTGAGGGGCCAACACCAAAGCAGGCTCCTGGCAGGACCTTGGCATGTGTGGAGAGGGCAGCCCACGCTGGAGCAGGTGTGCTGGCAGGGCTGGTGACCCTGTTGGTGAAGAACTGTCCCATGGGAAGGATTCTGGTCTAAGAACCTGATGGAGAACCATATCCCATGGGAGGGATGCCAGACTGTTGCAGGGGAAGAGTATGAGGGCTCCTCCCCCTAAGTAGGAAGGAGCAAAAGAGCCAGCTCGTAACTACTGCCCACAGCCCTCATTCCCTGTTCCCCTGTGCCACTGGCCGGGAGGCGTTAGAGAAAACTGAGCCAAAGAACCCAAGAAGAAGGGAGGGGTGGAGGAAAGGTGTTATTAAGATTTACTTTTATTTCTTATTATCCTACTCTGATTTGATTGGTAATAAATGAATTTACCCAAGTCAGGTTTGTTATGCCCATTTTGGTAATTGCTGACTGATCTCCCTCCGTCCTTATCTCGAGACACCAGCCTTTCATTCTGTTTTCTCTTCTTTGTCCAGCTGAAGAGGGGAATGGTAGAGCAGCTTTGGTGGTGTCTGGTGTCCAACCCAGGTCAACCCAGCATGCTGTAAGTGCACTCTTTAAACAGGTGATGAGAGCTACACTGAAAACTAAGGCAGGAAAGAAATATAGATGTTTTGCTGAAGAAACAGCATTTTATGTTGCTGCAATTCATATTAAGATCATTGATCTACCGGTTTTTTAAAGTAGTTTAAATATCTTTATGTTACGGGAATTAAAATGACGTCATTTATAGATTGAATGTATCTTTGTACCTTGAGTCTGTCAGCAGCAATGCAGATTTGAGTTGAAAATTGCTTTTTCCAGTTTGAAATTTTGCCCATGAATTCACTTTCTGCTTTTATTTCTGATCTTATACTTAACCTTTGAAGCTATTCAATCCACTCCTGATATCTATGCTTATTTTCTGAATCCAGAAGGTTTTTTTTCTCAAATTACACTTAAGTCTTTGAAGAATAATAGTTCCATACCTTCAGTTGCCATTCATCTTATGCGTTTTGTCTTCCAATTTCTTTCTGAGAAAACCACATCCAGTGTTAGTTAGATGTTACCAACAGTAAAAATGTATTTGCTTTTGTATTTTTTATATAATACAGTGGGACACTGGCATAATTTTCTTGTAGTTTAGAAGAGGGAGACACAGAAATGTCTGAACAGTAGAGTGAGGGACAGACTCCCTTCTTTGCACAGGAACCATGGCAACTGCATTATCCCACCGATATTCCTCCTGTAATGGGTAACTGAAGATATTCTAAAACTGGAAAGGGCTGATGTAAAACTCAAGAGACATCAGCTGAAGTGTTCAAGAAGATTTCAAATCATCACTGGAATAATGTGATGCATTTTAGAGCATGAAGCAATTATTCATTACCAAAAAATTTGGAAAAGTGTTCACACTTGTAGGATATAAGAAACTGATAATTGTGTTTAGATTATCTGTATCCAGAAATTTTGTTTGTCTGTCTTGATTGTGTGTAAGCTACTTTAGAATCTCTGATAATGAAATTTCAAATACATTAAACACATCAGGATGATTCCTATCATACTCATATCCATTGTACTCTATTACAGACATTATCAGACACTTTAGCAGATCCATTAGTTGTGAATTTAAATACAAACCATCAGTTTTCATAGAATATCCTTAGTTGGAAAGGACCAGCAAGGATGATTGAAGGCCAGTTCCTGGCCTTGCACAGGACAGGCACACAAGTCACAGCATGTGCCTGAAAGCATTGTCCAGACACTTCCTGAACTCTGTCAGGCTTCATGCTGTGACCACCCCATTGGGGAGTCTGTTCCAGTGCTCAGCCTCTGAGTGAAGAACATTTTCTCATTGTCTGACTTGAACCACCCCTGACACAGCTTCAGGCCCCTGGGTCCTGTCATTGGTCACCACAGAGGAGACATCAGTGCCTGCCTCTCCACTTACTCTCATGAGAAAGTTGTAGATTCTTTTAGGGTTTCCTCTCAATCTCCTGTTCCCCAGACTGAACAAGGCAAGTGACCTCAGTTGCTCCTGACATGGCTTCCCCTGTAGTCCCTTCACCATCTTCATAATCCTCCTTTGGATGCTCTCTAATGGCTTAATATCTTTCTTATACTGTGGCACCCAAAACTGCCTACAGTACTTTGAGAGGAGTGGGCCAATCTTCTTCCACTGGCTGGTGATGCTGTGCCTGGTGCCCCCAGGACGTGGCTGGCCTTCCTGGCTGCCAAGGCACTGCTGACTCAGATTCAACTTGCTGTCAACCAGCACCCCCAGGTCCCTTTCCATGGTGCTTCTCTCCAGTGCCTCATTGCCTGGCTTGTGCATACACCCTTACCCAGAGGCTCCCATCTGTGCCTGTGGCAGCTGTAACCTCCATAAATTCCAGCCCTTCCCTTACAGACAACACCACCCCCTGTCTCACCTCCTCTGCCTATCCTTCCTGAAACGCCAGTAACCATCCAACATGGCACTTGTGTCACAGGATTCATCCCACCGGGTTTCTCTTATGCTAGTGAGCGGGCTCTGGGGCTGGGCCAAAGCTTTGAGCTTCTTTGTTTGCTCCTCATGCTGCTCGCATTAGTATAGAAACATCTCAATTGAGACTTTTTCTAGCCAATACCTCCTGGAACACATTGAAGGATCTCAGTAGAGCTCAGTTCTTCAAATTCTGGTGTGGTCTCCTATTGCCTATCACTGGCAAGCCTGTTTTTTTTCCCCTGTGCACCTTTCAGGTTAGTTTAAAGCTCTCAATAAGCCGTGCTAATTCCTCAGCTAAAATCCTTTTTCTGCTTCAGGTGGACTTTGTTGCCAGCAGGATTGTTGTTGTATAAACTTACCCCTTATCAAAAACATAAAATTCTACTGGCAATGCCAATGTTGAAACCAGTTGTTCATCTGCACAATCTTCCTGTTTCTTGCCACGTCATTCCCTGTAACTTGCAAGACAGAGGAGAATACAACTTGTCCTTCACATCCCTTGACCAGTCGTTCCAAGGCCCTGAGGTCCCTCTTGGTTGTTTGCAGGCTCCTCTTTGCTGCCTACCTGGAAAAGCAGTAGAGGGTAATAATCAGTGGGCTGTACGAGGTTGTGAAGCTCCTTCCTGATGTCCCTTACCTGGGCTCCAGGGAGCTAACACAGCTCCTGTGTGCTGGGTTCAGTGAGCGTATCAGACCACTCAAAAGGCAATCTCCAATAGCTACTACTCTTCTTTTTTTTGTTAATTGAGATCACGATGGCTGGTTCTGCCAGTCCATTTCCTCCTCAGAGTCTCCAGTACTTTGTAGTTTTCCACTTCATTTCTCAGCTCCACCACTAGGATGAGCAGATTATCAGCCTGATGACACCTCATGTTGTTGTTGATGTTGTCCTTGAAGCCCTCTGGGAGCAGCACCAGGCTCTGTCACTCCCTAGAGCCTGAGACCACTGCATGCTTTTGTGGGTACTCCATCTGGGTCATCATATCCTTTCTGGATCACTTTGATTTTGTGGTTTATATTTTTTTAAGACTACTACTTTCTTTACAGCAATTATTCCTCCCTATGTAGTAAATATTTAACAAAATAAAAAATTAGCATTACAAGCTGTGAGAACAACAAAAATGGATCATGTCCAAGTCTTCTGTTATTAAATGCTTTTTGAAAGTCCTTCCTGAGAAGCACAATTATGCATCGTGTCCAGGCCACTGACTCAACATACAGTTGACAACTGTCAAAACCAAAATAAATGCACTTTATTTTTCAATAATAACCTTAAATTCACAAAAGGTACATGTTCTAACAAAAACAATACAGAAAAGTAAATGTTCTTATATGGAGTCAGACACCTTCTCTTTGCTAAGTCTTTTTGATTCTGCTTTTCTAAATATTGTGTGCAAATTGACACAGTAAACATGCTAGTCAAAAATATAAACTGGCCGCTTATTTTTCTCCACAGTCACTTCAGACATAATAGTAAATTAAGGAAGTCCAAAGTCAAAATGCAAAAAATCACTTTATTAGTTCTGGGCAAAAAAAAGTTTTGTTAGTTTTTCTAACAGTCTCAGTGAAACAGTTTTGACACAAAACCATAATAAAATCCTTTTGTTTTAAGGGTGCTGTAAACATTGACTGTTCGTGCAAATACACCACAAAATTGGAAAAGAATTTACACAAGCATGTGACATGCACTTTTACAGATTTTTTCCTGGTTTAAAATAATTTTTTATTAGAATAAGTATTAGATTTGTAACAGATAGAGATCAGGCATAGATTTCCAGGGAAAAATAAAGAGGGTTTTATGATCTTCTACACCTTATACTTTTAGAAAAAAACTGTTATAAAATTTATGGCTCCAATATAAAGCCAAAATCTATAGAGAAAATTTACATGAGTATCTCCATCCATTCATCCATCCATTGTCTATTATCTTTATCCTTTCATTCTTTAACTCAAGTAGGAATACGCATCTTCCTGTAATTTGCCACTTCACTGATTAAAATACCGCCTTTTGTTCATACAGTTTGTAATACTGCTTCTGGAAATAGGAGATGTCTTGCTATTATTAAAGGTTTGGGTTTACACAGCTGTGTAAAATTTCAGCTTCCTCCTGATAATGTGGAGACCGTTTTTTTTAATTGTTTCATGGGTATTGCAATCTTGAAAAATACAACTCATGTGAAGTTAAGCTACTGCATTGTTTTCATCAACTTTTTCATTCTGCAGTACACAAAACATGTTTTCAAGAAAATTACAGGACACAAATTGCAAGTGAACATTAAATTCCCAATTCAGCAATTCTTCAGAAATTCAATGCAGTAGTTGTGTCCATGACTCTTTTAATGGATCTGGTCTTACCTGTGCTGAGAAATTTCACAGTAATTTCTGCAGTTAAGACCTTTGCGTTTCAGACCCTTGCTGAAATCTTTTTTTTTTTGCTTTATTTTCTTGATTGACAGTTGTACTTACTGCTCTTTAACACCATTTTCCTGGTGGGTACAGATCTATTGACACAGTAAAGAAGCTAAATTAATTTCCTGATATGAAATTTCACTAAAGCAGTGTTGTTGCCCTGTCAAAACCCCGTGTTTATCTATGAATTCTCTGAACTTCAATAACATGAATAAACTTGATGATTGCATTTTTATTTGTTGTGAGTTTTAAAGACTGAATGAGAGAAATCAATTTAACAAGACATTTCAAATGTCTAATCTATATTTATTCTTTCTCAACACTTGGTAGAGTTCTTTTAAACATAGTTCTAAGTTTTCTGTGGAGAGTTTGAAATCTGTATTCAGAAAGATATTTGGCATCTAGTGTTTTCCTAAGAATTGTTTAGAGATTCAAATATCTAGATTTCAATTTGCACTCATTCAATTTGTGGCTAGAAACAAGGGAAGATATCTTTGTACATTTATCATACTGCCTTCAAAGCCAAACTTTCTTTTTGAGTAATTCCCACAGAACAACCTTTGCTTTATTTTTAGCCAAGATTCAATGTGCAACAGCAAGAAAGTGATGACAGAAGTTTCATTTTCTACAAGTGTAGTCTTCACTTGGTAGTATGATGAAAGGTGAAGGAATTTGCTTCTTCATCTTGGTAAATGTCCATCTATTCCTTCAAAGCTACCAAAACCAAGAGCATGTTATTACCGGCATGTGTGAATGGCCAACGAGTTTGATTGAAGTGGGAAATAGAGCTATGCTTGCCCAAAACATCATCCTCCTAATTTGTTTAAAAATGAGATTAATAGACACAGACAGCATTTTAAAAGTGTGTTAGATTGACACTGTATGCAAATTTATGTTGTTGCTTAGATCACCTTGCTGAAATGGCAGTTGAGATTTTTCTTCTGATGTACCTGATATCTGAATGTTTTAGGACAGCTGAAGATTTAAGTTGGGGCCACAGCCATATCTGAATTGCAGATATCCATGACGCTTTTGCCCAAAGACAGAATCACATAACAGGAAACAGGTTGGACTTCCTTCTTCTCATGGCTAAGCTGAGAAGCAGCTATCATGCTATGAAACTGAGAAGGAATAGCAAAGCTATCACTTGGAAGGGAAGTTTCTTTTGAACATGAGAGTGTTTCTGGGAATGATAATTGCCATTCTGGCCTTAAATCAGTAAAGCACTTAGAGCAACTAAACTCAAACCTTATGTTTACAGTGAAGTATTTGTTGATTTGGGGCTTCAGCAGGTGGCACTATTCATTCAGGATAGTTTAGTGGGAAATGACATCGTTTAGATCCCTGTTTTCACTCAGTGAAAATATTTAAAGTTCAATGCAGGTTCTCAGCTGGTGAGGCTGGCAAAGCACTATTAACTGGGGTTATGACACAATCTGCCAAAGGGTATGCTTGGGTTTTGATTTTGGAAACTGGCTAGATTCCAAACTAAAATCAAAGTGCTAAATCTGGAAATCTCATATTGAAACCACCTTCCCTGCTGGTTTTAAGGAAAAAACCCTATGTTTAAAAATACAGAGAAATTCCTCTTAATAAAGTATGTAATATTTAGGAGTGCATCAATAGAAAAAATATTTTAATCACCATGTAATTTTCTGTTTGCCCTAAATAGTTGGGTTTGTGTCCTGGAATTAATGTTATTGATGCCTTGAGAAGCTACCTAGAAGGCATTATTACAGCTACTACGTTTGTTTTCAAAGTCTTTGGCTTTGCAATAGTCATGTATTTTTATTAGTGCTCCTATTATAATAATTTCTATCTAACCTTTTTTAAACAACTCTATACTGTAAGTTTGAAGTCATTGTTTATATACAACCTGCCATCACTTCTGAAAAGTAAATGAAATTTTAAAAATTCACCTAGACATAACAAAGAAGTGTGAAAATATAATTGAAAAAAATAGCTTTTGCTTTATTAAAAAGGATTAGGGTTTTATTATTATTTTATATAAATATGAAGATCTGGGGTTTGGGTGTGCTATGACATTTCCTGCACTTGTGCATTTTTAATAATTATTATCCCAGCATATAACTACTAACTCATCTGAAGAAGCAGCTTAAAATATATTTCTTCATTTGAGCTAACACAACACGGATCAAAATAGAGACATTTAGTATATTGACCTAATATTGAAATTTTGCAAGGGTGCTTTCTGAGTCAGTAATTGCAATGTCTTTGTAAGCTATATGGCACTGTATTGATTCAGAGCCCATCACTTGTGTCTAGCCTGGCATTTGAGCCTGCTGATGATAACACTGACATCCACAGCAGGTGAAAGGCATTAGAGAATAACCAGTTTCCTTCTGGTTTCTCACTTCTTGATCTCTTGATAAGTATTTTAGTTGTGCGCATTTCTGTACTGTCTTGAGACACAGAGGACTGTTTCAGTTGTAAAGCAGAATTTGTTAAAAATGTTATTATTTATTAAGATTGCTAGATTGACATGATACTAGATAGAAAAGTTTTGTTTAATATACACTGTGGAGAATAACTCTGGAATTGTATTTATTGCTTGAAATGCAGCATTATAATATAGAAAGAAAATAGCGAAGTCATATTCTAAGGATTTTATGAATATTCAGTTCAGCTTTTAAATTCATTATTTCAGGTGAAATATGCACAGTTATTGCTGTCTAAAAAAAAGCTTTTCATCTTTTTATTTCTTCATTAGCACAATTAAGTTAATGTCATCATTCTCACATGAATTTGTGGTTTAATTGTGTACAGTTTATAGCATTATAATAGGGTGGTCAACATTTCCTTGTCAACAGACTCTGCCTACTTATAGACAGGTAAAAGATTTTTACATATGCCATATTTTGTATGGCAGCAATGAAATAATTTAAGAGAAATTATCTTTTTGAATTTGTACCAATGAATACAAGAGAAAATATGTTTGTGAATCTAAAAACTAGAATATTCTAGAAAAGGAGTTTAAAGAAGTTGAAGGGAAAAAAATTGAAGAATTACTGCCGCATCTTTAAGAGGCATTCATTGGCACTCTTATTTTTCAGTCTTTTATCAGATATCTTCTGGTCAGGTTTCACTAGGTTTTCTATGGTACTTGATAAGAAGCCTTTGCATGTTTTGTGAAAAAATTCTCAGAAGAGTTTGTAATGTAATCTGACCTACACTGATCTGTGCAAATTCTTTTGTGTCGCTCTTTTCATTTTCCTAAATGTCACTTACTACAGTCAGATCAATAGTGAAATAAATTAGTAAATTAAAATATATTTAAGAAAATAAGTATTATAGCTAAGTTCAAAAAATGACAAAGTTCTGCTTCTAGTATAGAAATCTAAATGACAGATGTTTATTATAAATAGATTTATGTGTATGTTGAAGTGTCTGTTAAAGTATGCCTTTAAAGTAAGTTTTGAATATTTTTCAGCAGTTGGATTTTCAGACCAAAATTGTCTTGTCATGAGTAAAAAGGTTTATTCATAAAATTATATTAATTTTATGTTTATATGCAGTATTTTATATCAGCTTAATTCACAACCTTATGTGAACAGAGATATTTCATTCTGAAATGTATACAGAAAGAAATCATGCTATTTACAGAGTCAAGAAATCACTGAGCACAGTACATGGCACTTAGTCTTCCATAATTACACTTGCAGAAAGATGATTATCCACTGGGGTAGAACTTCTTCCAAATACCTAAGGAAGAAATAAGATTTGAGGAGACTGTATGAATCTAATTTCCTCACAGTTGAAGCAAAAATAAATAAATGAAAGAGTTGGCTAGTTTGCTATTCTCTTCAGAGAAATGGAACCAGAAATGGGAAACAAACTGGAAAATAGATTCTTTGAGAATGGGAGTCAGGAATTCTGCAGGTTGCCAAATACTGGAGCAAGAGGTACTGATACAGGTGTTGTAAAAGTGTGATCCGTACATATCACTGTATGTAATAATTTGCCCTTAAACAAATACCTACATTTGCATTTTGCTTTTGTTTGGCTTATGTTAAAAATTATGTCAAGATAAATGGCCATTCTTTCCCAAAGATCAAAGACTGGAAGTAAAATTGTCTGGAAAAGTTCTGTGGCAGCACATATGAAACCAAGATCCTGCAGAAAGGCTTTGTATTTCTTGAAATACTGAAGCTTTCCCTAATACATGGAGGATTTCTGCATCTTACTGCCATTTGGTTTTTGGAGTTGTTTTCTTATGGCAGCCTAACTGTTGTGGGAGTTACCATCACCCTGGGATTTCTGCTTACATGAAATCTCCATGGCAGCAGTGTTCCATAATAGGGAAAGGGATTGCAGGAAAATTCCCCCTAGTCTGAAATAGAAGATGCCCTTTTGCTGGACTGCAAGTCTCATCTTCCCAAGCTCTGTTTCCTAAAAATAATGCAGACTTTTTCTCATTAAATATTTATTTTAATAATGAAAAGCACTTGTATTTTGTGCTACTCTTGCTGCATGCATCAGTCATACATTTTACTGTAATTAATTAGAAGTACTGTAATAGATCTTGCAGTTATCTCTAGCTAAAAACTCACCAAAAACTGCTTTTATATTATAGTTCTTACTGTCCTGCAAATATACCATGTAACTCTCAAGTCATGGACTGCAAATAGAGTCATAGAAGTGGGAAAAATGAAATAGTTAAAATTACCTATATAGACTTTAAATTTCTTCTTTCCTTTTTTTTTAATTGTTTACTCTTTCTTTCATAGCAGTTGTGAGAAATAGGTAAACTTCATGTGAAAGGACAACAGAAAAATCAGATTCCACTTTGATATTGGATGATAAGAAATTTGAAGCTTTTCCTTAGTCAGTATCATGTCAAGAACAAGTCATATAGTTCCATGTGTCACAGCATGACAAGAACAAGTCATAGTTTCCCTGTCTCTCAATTTAGTTCAGAATACCATTACAGCTAGAATGTCTGCCTACCTCTTAGAAGTGCTTTAAAGCTGAATAAAAACCATATAAAATATTTTGATGTATTTATATAAAGTGTTTCGAAGTATCTTTATTTTTTTTTTTTGTTGAGAAATGATAAATTAAACTACTTGACTATGAATTCTATTTTAAGCAAGACTACAAAATTAATTTTGGCTGAGGAAGAACATAATACTCTTGATGCAAAATATTTAGGTATCCATTTAGTTCAATAAGAATTTCTATTATCCTGTCACTCACAGAATTTAAATCAAGTTCATGACCTTAGAACTCATTAACTGCTATAAATAAACATGTTATCATCACATACTTTTCTTTTGAGGATGAGATTATTTTCACCTGCTTAAGGACATAGACCTAAAGTCAGTAAACACATTCCTTTTCTCCTAATGTAACTTACTTTTATAAAATCATCTACTAGCCCATCTCAATGACTGTTACTGGACATTATAATAGCACTGACACTTTTGTGAAAATGAACAGGATTTTTCTCGCAATAAAAAGGTTGCCTTTGTTTTAGATTTTTACTCTTCTGACTTCTGCCTGTATTCTGAAAAGGTAGATGTGTTACCTAAAAAGCCTGACTACCTCAGTTAACTTCAGGTAATATGCATCACAGCACTGTTTTCTTAACTCATATTTAATATATCAATGTATTTACTAACTATTTCATGCAAATATTTAGAAAAACGCAGCAGGAGCTAGTGTACCCTAAGTTTTAGAAAAGAGTTCCAACTTTCTACAGTTTTCTCTTTTCCAAAATCTTAGCAAGAGTAATAGTTCAACCACACTTCCCCCATTAGATGCCCTCCTTCCCAGTGTTGGAGAAAAGCAAAGTATTTTCATCTGAGCCATCAGTGTCCTTTCAATTGTTTGATATTCCTCTTCTAAATCGTGTTCTTTGGAAGGACTTTTGGAGCAAATAGGTTTTCTATCCTCTGTGAGAAATCCACTAAACCTCCTATACTGGTAAGATTTTATGAGATTTCTCTTGGCTCTTGATGGTTCTTCAGTTTTGAAGTGTGACATTTGCAATTGATCTTCTGTTTGCTACCATTGCACCTGTGTGTGGAACAGAGGTGAAGTAAGGGTAATTGAGGAATCAAAGTGGGAGCAAACAGGCAGGAGAGTATTTTGTTTCAGCCATCCTCCACTGTTTTGTTGCCTCTCTAACCTTCTCCACACCAATCCTCTCTTTCCTCTCGGTCTATCCAGTTTCTTCAGTCCTCCTTTTAAAATACCTTCCTCCTTAAAATATTAATCTTATCAACATTTCTCATGAGAAAAGTTACATAATAAGGATTTTCCACAGGATGCCAGCTGTGTATCTGTACTGGGCTGGCTTTATGTAAGCAGTGTTTTCCAAGCCAGCTTGCTCTGTAGTCTCAGCAGCGTTTGGGAGCAGTAATAACCCACAGTCCATTCACAAAGGAAGTGACTCATTTCTTAACTCAGTTCCATACATGTTTTTGATAAACGCTCTGAAAAAGTACTCCATGTCTCATCCTGCAAAGCCAGTCCTCTATCTAGAAAATGCAAAAACCACAGCCACTAAAAAAACCTGAAAATATGAATAGATGGGGTTATGAGGTTTCTTGTGCTGTAAAAAATGAAGATTTTTTTTTCCAATAATACATGTTATATCAAAGCATTGCTGGATTATTATAATTTTAAAATATGCAGTGTTTAAAAAAGCATCATATTTTAAACTGGAGAGAGAAATTGTTTTGCTGTAAAAATAACTTCTGTGATAAACTTATATTGTAAAACATCTTTTGTAAAAAAAAATATATTGTTAATTTTAGTAGCTAATATTCCCAGTATCTCATCAATTAAATTTTATTAGTGACTGCCCCACATATTGATCAAATTTAGCTTAGCTGAGGCATTAAACCAATGTCATATCCCTATAATTAATTCTTGCTAATATTTCTGTCTTAGGAAGTATGAAGACAATGCTTAAATCTTGCTAAGTCAGTGCTGTATACTTGCTTTAAACAACTGTCTCCACCACAAGAACTGAACACAAAAGATGTAAATGTCAGTTGCATTTACTAAATTCATAGTACTTTTCTAAAAATAGTTTCGTTTTTTCTTATAATGTAATTATGGAAATTAATTAGAAAGAATGGATAATATTTTTAAAAGATGCCATACCCTGAAGGTAACAGTACGGACTCATTTTGAAAGTATCAATTGCTGTTTCTGTTGCAGAATTTATAAAACACTCTCTAAAGCTTTTATTTTGCTGAGAGGAGAAATTCAAAGTATAATTAACAGCTTTGGATGAAAAAATTACTATCTGCTTTCATTTATTATGACCCAGGAGATAAAGGTGGCAAACTATTTTTTAAAATGTTTTTTGTGAAACTGACGTTGCTCTGCCACAAGGCATTTCTTTATCATAACATGAAATTAAAACAAAAGAGGGGAAACTGTAATTCATTTTGGAATTGTATTGAATTGTTAAAACAGTGCAAGTGATCCATTCTTTCTCCAACCATTGCAGTGTTAGGGGTAAGCAACTACCTGGCCTCCCATCCTGCCCCAGCTAATAATTAAGGGCTCCAGAGCACTACATTTTACCTGTGGAAGATGTATTAACAAAAAAAAAAAAAAAAAAAAAAAAAAAAAAAAAAAAAAAAAAAAAAGACAGAACTTGCAAACATTCCCCTCTCATGTAAAGCTTAAGTGGATATTAGCAAAGGGATTCTTCTTCACTATCAATGGGCAGAAAACTGACAAAGTATTCCCAGCTTTCTTCAGAGCCTTCCCTTTCCTCCATTTGTAACTCTAGATTATTAAGGAACTGGTTTCTGTGGGAAAAGTGCTGGTAATGAACACCTGCCAGAAGGACAGTCCCAAATTACCTTGTTAGACTCTAATCTCAACCTAAAATTAATTTAGATCTTGGACACTTAATAAATCTCTCTTTCAAACCATCTGTTTGTTGCTCCCAAACAACTAGGGGTATGCCTGCACTGCAAAAATAGAGGTCCCAAACCATTTAACCTAGAAGAGCTCTAGTGAAGAGCTTTAGGCAGAGTTGTATAGCTATTTTTTCTCAAAAGCTGGTACTAGAATTTACTGAAAATTACTCTGGCTCACAGATATCATCCCTGAAACCAGTTGAAATGTATATTCAGATTATTATTGATTGACATTCCTTCTTTGCTGCACCAGATCAATGAGGACTAGTTAGTGTTTAAACACTACCACAGTTTTTGATTGCTGGGGAAGCTTTATCATGCAATACTGTTTTTAATAATGTTGTGTCAGTTGTAATCCCTAGTGTTTTTTCCAAACTTTTGCCTTTACCCATTTCAAAATCACAATGAAGTGACCTATGTTGTATTTCAGGAATATACATTCCTCAACCCAGCTTTTGACAGGAATACTCCAGTGATTATTTCCTATGTATGTATACATGTATATGCTCATATAAAAATGTTTACATACATATGCACATCCTTTAAATATGAGTACATGTTCAAAATGGATGTTAAAATTGTGTATGCATTATGTGCACTTTTTAAATCCTTTCCCTTGTTGAGGGCTGCTTTATCTAAGTGATCTGACCTCTTTCTTCAGCTGTGGAGAGCAGAAACTGCAGCTACGATGTACCCTGTAATAAATCTAATTTGTATACTCAGTTCTCCTCTGCAGAAGAGAACAACGCATAACTTGGAACTGAACATCCTCAGGGAGCACTGACATTTTTCCCAGGAGGCATATTGCTATATGACCCACCAGTGCTTGGAGCACAGACTCAGCATTCTTTATGCTGCCAGATGTACAGACATTTCTTTACCATTAATAAAGCATAGTTCATAATTTCGCCTTCTGTCACTGATACTGTGTGACAACCATAAGCAAATATGTTTCATTCTGCATAGTTTGTGCATCAAGTAGCTACTACACCTTGTGAGTACCATTAGTCTCTTTGGAATATTTGATTTTCATGTTTTTCATCTGTGGTTCAAGCTATATGTGGTTCTTTGGAAGCATACACTTTTTATTAATTCCTTCTAACCCTAAAATTTGTTTGTATCCAGGAAATTTTTTGTTATTCTGGAATATATGTGTTAGCTCAAAAAGAGTGCTAATACTGAGCAACTGTCCTGATGCTTGTATTGGTGCACCTTCACAGATTGGTTTATACTGGTTTACACAGCTGAGGCTTGATTCTGTGATTTTTGCAATCAGGTAATGATGAGCAAGAACTCATCCAGGAAATAATTAATGAATGTCACGTTGGAATGAAGCTGAAATAAAAGTTTCTTATCTCTTACCAGTTTGAAAGTATCTGCATGTTTGAAAGCTTTGTTCTAATATTGTTTTAGTAAAGTGCGAGTTAATTGTAGGTGAAAGATTTACTGTTGTTATGAAATGCTGTCATTAAAAGATGTAATTTCTCTTTATAAAATCAGGCTGTATATAAACAGTGTTTGAATTCTGTTAAAAGCTCAGAATACAAGTCAAAATATGCTCAGCTTGCTCTTGGCTTGGAAGTTCATGACATCAGTTCCATATGAAGCAGTGTCTAACTCAATAGTGTTTTCAGCTACAACTTGTGGGAACTCAGCTAAAATATCTAAATATTTTAACAGGAATTAATTGAACATCTTTAATGTGTTTTTAGATATGCTTTTGGCAACATAAATTACTGCTTTCAGTACTTCTTTCTATGAAAATAAATAATTTCATATTGACAGAAGGCCTATTTCATATTAGAAAACAAAAGCTGGGAAACAGTACATTAAAATTGGGGTTATATTTCCTCTTGCAAAGAAGAGATGATAATTAACTTAAACTAGGTAACCAATATACATGTTATCATTAATGTGATTGTTTTGTAAGTCCTTAGACAATATAAAAATATAATGCATTTTAAGTAAATGTTTTAAAAGCAAACAGTAAAAACTTTAAGCAATAAAAATATTAAAATCAATCTTAAAGCAATTTCTTTCAATCTTATTCCACTGCGATTGGACTTGCTTGGGAAAGAGGTTCTTTCCTATGTCATATGTGTATTAAAATATGAATGTTAGCAGTATTTGGATCCTTCGTCAGCAGACCTGTTTGACGTAGAAAGGAGCCTACTGGGCTCCATGACTGGGACCTATTAGTCATCAGCCTGTCTATTTTGAAAAAGAAACTTGTTTTTACAAAGGTTAACCAGGTGGGATTGGAACTAAATTCAAGCTGACAATGCTCTAAGGCACTTCATTTGATTTTGCCCTTCATCAACCTGTGAATCCTGTTTAGAAAACAGGAACACATTGCAGAATGCTGTAAATGTGGAAACACCAATTTTCAAATAGTGAGTACTCAAACTGACAGTTGCAACAAAGAGCTTCTAAGTGGTGCACAGATGAAATGGATTTAGATGAACTGTTTGCCAAATAATTGTGAATAGGGAACACTTTTGGGAATATCAAACATTTCATGGACAATTGATGAAGAGAAGAAACACATTCTAACAAATTCGAATTGCTTCTGAGTGAATACATTGAGCCATGAAAAATTTATGTTTGGTATCCTTGTGGACAAAGTAGTTTTTAAATAGGAATTTCTAGTGTTCCAAAAGTTAGAAAAATATGCTTGTTTAGTATACAGGACTGTTATTCCTTGGGCTTTGTTTTAAAGTAGTTTGCTAGCTTTTCTATGGCAGTGCTTCTGCATCATTCATTGCGTACATTAACCAAATCTATATTTTATTTCTGTTTCACTTGCACTTTTTGACAGCTTGAAAATTTCTACCTTATCTTAAACTTTCATTAGGAAATATCTGCAGGCTACAGGCTGATAGTCAGAAATAAGAGGAGCCCTATCACTCTGACCTTATCAGGCAGCTATGGACAATTTTTCTTCTACCAACAGAACTTGATACTTTTAATCTGATGGTTTTTGTATTAAAATTTAGCATATCTACTGAAAAAGTGAAGCTGTCTTGAAATAAGAAATGTTAAACTAAATAAAAATTTCCTTTGAGCGTATAGCATGTATTTAAGGGTTAGCAAGATAATAATTGAGATATCCTCGGCTGCCCTATGGGTTCTCTTGAAGAATTTCTAGTTATTGGCATGCATTTTTTACTCTAGTGATAATAGAGAAATATGTGCAGTACAAATGAGTTCTTTTCACAGAATTGTGTGGTGGTGGGACAATAGAATGAAATGCATTAAACACCTCACAGTTCCTTGAATGGAAGGACAACTGTGTGGGAATGACTAAATGAGGTGTACATTTGAAAGAGCATATTCTCAAATTAGTGGGTTTGTTTCACTTGAATACTTGAAATTAACATGCAAGGGTTGTTTAGGGTTTTTTTAAATAGCTTAAACCTGTTTAACACAATGTACAGAAAAATCCATAATAACATGAATTTCTTTATGTGCAAAAATAATTTCCATTAAATTCACCATTATCAAGATATTTAAAAGTTCTGTTCATCAATTTTTTTTTCTAATTCATATTTCAGCCAACACCACATGCTTTGAAAGCAGCATAGCTTCTGACTGTTCTGATAACAGTGTTGATAACAGGTGCCTGTGTCAAGGACATAGGTATTTCAGATGCAATTTATAAGAAGCATGAAATAAAATTGCCAATGAACATTATCATAGAAAGAGGAAGAAAAATATCATATTGCTGTTGCTTGCTGAGGTTTTTAGTGTGTAACTTTAGCTGTAAGGTAAAAAGATTGACTGGTACATTTGAGAGCTTTCTATGACTGAGTAAAATTCTGTGTACATGAGAAGCTTGAACATGGATTTTATTGTCAGTGTGATGCCACTGATTTCAGAAACATCATACTAGTAAAACAGACTGGTTTAAAACATTTCTTCCAAAGGATGAAAACACTTTTATATCAAAATTTACTATCTTCTTTGTGGGAGTTTGTTTTTCTTTGTAGTTTTTGTGTGCTAGTTGTTTCCCACTGTCAACAGAAAACTAAGTAGAGAATCCCAGAATGTGATTTCACAAATATAATATTCTAATGAATCTTTAGTAGAGAAGAAATTTACATCTATCACAGTGATTACAACAGCATTTTGTTGAAAATATAAAAAGAATGTAAACTTACTTTATATCTTATTAAAAAAATCATGTAAATGTATATTGGTCAGTATCAAATTTTAAAAATCCTGAAAATATAACCAAAGAGGCTGATATAGTACATGGAGTAAATCAATGTGACATTTACAAAATAATTTTTATTTCTTCAATACTGAAAAAAAAGATGTGATTGAATTTTTTTTTTGTACTTTTTATAAGCTTTTTATTTATCCTTTTTGGCATGCTATGTTCAAATACATGGTGCTTTTTTAATGCACTAGTGACTTCTAAGACTTCAATTTTGAGGTTCTATTCCATAATATATCTGTAGTTAGCCTGGAAGTACTTCGTAATTCTTCAGTTCAGTTCAGGAGACCTCTGCTTTTCAGTTAGTTCAGTCCCACATCTGTTGTAATTTTCTAAATTCTTACCAGACAAAACTGAAATTTAGTAGGAGAAATATCTTGGGATGATGGCTAACAGAAATTTTTTTTCTAATTGGATTAGTATTTTTTAGATCTTTCTGCCAATAAGGGTATTGAATAAGGAGGTTCAGGAAAGAAAAGCTTTATTCTGTGTTGCTGAAGTAGTGAGTAGAAGCAAGTACCAGTAAGACATGTGAATGCAAGTGATGTATTTGTCCAGTAATCCATGCTGGAATTTTAAAAGGAAGGATGGCTGATAAAATTCATTTAAAAATGGACAAAACACCTCAAAACTATCACTCACATTCATTTTGGTATTCAGGTAGTGATGTCATGCCAAACACAATGAAGTTAATTTTTTAATGCAGTGTATACATTTTTAAAATAACTAATACCCAGATTAGGAAGGACAAACTCTGGACCTTTTTCATGTAATTGATATAATAAATATATGTTTTTTCCTTTTATTATCATCATTACTTACCTCAGAATACTACCCATGACAAAGTCTAGAATTCTGAATTCATTACCTTACAGAAGGCAGTGGTTCTGTTACATAGACAACAGATAGAAAACAACAGCACATAAATAAAGCAGAAGAAACATCATGTTTACCTTAATGTATCATGTATTATCTTAAATGATCTATTTATCTTAAAACTACTAGAGCTTGACTGTGTCAGAAATTGATGAAATTACATTACAACAATTACTGTAAGATGGTATTCAATTAAAAAATTAACAACCCCCTCCACCATACCTGTTCTTTACTAGCAGAATCCTTATTTTTTCAATATATTACTTTAAATGGAATATTTAGGCATTTTCTCTGGCTAATTTTCTCAGTGCAAGAACTTTAGTCTTTATAGTTTATTTCAACAATTCCTGTGGATTTTCCCCCTTATTTCATGCACAACATTTTATCTTTTTCTGTTTCAACAAATTTTTTTTATGAGTGCCAATTTTTAATTTAGGTTAGAATAATTCAGCTGCTGTACCAAAGATTTAAGTTCGAGACTTAACATTAGGCTAACTTTACATCAATATTTCTAATAATATTTCTGTCACTCAGAAATATATCAGGTCACCATTATCTGCTGGCCCACAGGTGTAAATTTTTCATGTTTTACATGAAATTTATGAAAAAATTAAGTTAGGGGAAGGTCATTCTGCTGTGTAATATTACACTTGATGAGCTATGTTAACTCCAAACAAATAATCAGATTTTCCACAATAATTAATAAAATCTTTATAATAAAACCTAATAATTAATAAAATCTGTAGCAGACATCTTCTGTGAAAAATCTTTTCTTTAAGATTTTTCCTGTTGAAGTTGAGAAGTTTCAGCAACAAATGTTAAAAATTATTATCTGCTACTGTGGAATGCAACATGTCTACTTGTGATTGTTTTTTTTAAGATGTTTATAATTAATGGTTAATTAAGATGGAGCTATCTCAGAGTCCAAGAGAGCTGCTTTCTGTTTTCATTTTTTCTTTTCTGTTCTTAGCATAGCTATGTTCTGAAGAAATTTTTTCTTTTTCTATTTCTGTTTAGTATAGTTATAATGTATAGATATATATCATAAAATAATAAATCAAGCTTTCTAAACATAGAGTCAACATTCTCGTCTCTTGCTTCATCTAAGAACCCCTGTGAACACAGTCACAAAAATCCTTTTAAAAAAAGGATGGCAGCTTAAGGCACTGAGATTCCAGGCGTATTTTTGATATCTTGTGTCTGTATAGTTATTTCCAAATAAGACAGTAAGAGCACAGAGGAACTACAGAAGTCATAGGAGAAACAGGGTGCACTTCTCACGGGTGTTGCTGTTGTTGGTTTACTCAGACACTGTATGCAGAAGTGTAAGAGAAGCAGCTGCCTTCAGCCATTCGTGTTCATCCCTTACCTCACTACCTACCCCATATTCTTTACAAACCTTACCATCTCTCTGTGCCTTGAGTCAGCTTCTTCTCCACTCTTTCAGCCCTTCCATTTCCTTGCAGCCTAGTGAAGCTGAGGAGGAGCACGGGTGGTCCTTAGGGATTGTGTGCATCACTGAGTTTCTCTGGTTCCATCCCTTCTGGTGTCTTTCCACAGTCACCTGCACTAGGGCTGTGAGGGAAGGGAGACAGGAGAGCAGCTGGCATTGCACAAATCAACTGCTGGTCCCATCCCTTAAATTAGAGACTACATTTCCCATAGATCACATTTCAAAAAGTCCATGTTTGCAAAAGCTGTCTGCTAGATTTAGGCTTTATAGAAAGCCTCATCCCTGGAGAAAAATGCAAACTTCATTTTCCATGTAGTTAACAGACCTAATACATGCTGTCAAGCTTATTCTTTTTGAGCACTGTGTATCACTCACCACCTGATTCCACTGATACAGCTGGATCAATATTGAGAGAATAGAAATGTGTCTTTCTTATCAGGAGACAAAGGACATTCATATTGTAGAAATTGTAATTCTGGATAAACTCCTTAATGCTAGGCAGACTCACAGTGCAGTATTGCCTATTGATGCACATTTCTTATATTTGAAGATCAAAAAAATTATACTCAGGATTACCCATAGATATTTTCTCATGTAATTGCTTTTGGGGTAGCTGTCATCAGTTTTGTAAAGTGATTTAATATTTCTGTATAGAATATCTGCACAGGATGGAAAACAGCCTAATAGCAATGAGATTATGACTACAAATGTGGTTTTTTAGAATAATGGATCACTCCTGTTATCAAATATGAATGAAAGATTGAGACCATCATTGTTTGCATCCTCTATCTGCATAACATCTCTCAAGCCAAACCTTATGATTTGGGAACTCATGCTTCAGATTATGGCAGTGGCAATATTCGTTCACAATGGTGTGGGTGAGGAAGAGCAGTACTATGGGCATTCCAGTGGCAGCACAAGTCAGTCATTCTGAAAATGTCCTTTCATACAGAAGCACTCAAATCAACCAAATCAACTGAACTCTGCATTTCTTGGCTGTTATTTATTCAAATAATAACTTGATTTCATATTTGTTTTTCTGTTACATGACTAATTGAAGCTGAAAGGGCTTTGCTGTTGTGAAGTTGTGAGTGTTGACTCTGGCCTGGAAATAGAAACCCACCAGCTGCTCACTTATTCCAGCAGTTTAGGGAAGAGGATTGGAAAGGCAAAAGTTAGTGGGGTCAAGATAAATATAATTTATTAAGTGATGAGAATCAAAGGGGGAAAAAGGGGTGATGCAAAAGCAATTGCTCCCCACTCCTGACCTGCAGACCAATGCCCATTTCTGTGTCCTCTGCGAAGGGATGGTCTGTCAAACAACATGGCATGTTTCATGAATTGAATTTATCAAAGAAAATGTCGGTGCCTGCTTTCTCATTGCACTTTAAGCTATTCATACAAACCTTCTCTCACGAAATAACAGGCATTTAATTTCCAATTTCAATGACCTACAAGGTCTTTTGATGGTCATGTTTTTCTGGCTTATGTACTAAGAACTTCTTCTTCTGGCCTATGTTAGGAGCAGTATAGACTGCCATGCTGCCTTTGTGCTCTCCCTCGAATATGTTGCTGCTTGCTGAATTTAGCATTTAAGATATCAGTAAACTTCTTTCAGTATATTAGGCCAGTTTTTCTCTTCAACTCCAGGGTAAGCTGAAAGCAAAAATGACTTGCAGTTTGGAGACCATACCTGCTCACTGGAAAACATTCAAAATCTTTCAATTTCTGAAAATGTTACAATAGCTGACCTCAATATTTTCTCATTTTATGAGTAAGAACATTGTGATTTTACAGTTTTATTTCTACATATTAACTTTTTTTTTTTTTTCTCAAAAGAGAAGCTCTTGCAGCCTAAAAAAAATTAATTTTTAAGTACCTGCATAGCATTTAATGAATTGTTGATCCTGCTCTGGTATCACCCTTTTATCTTAGCATGTTATGACTGCTGAGAAATAGATATGAAACAAAGGTTAGATGCTTTCTTAGTTAGTCTACTCTGCCTTCCATAAACATTCAATCAGTAGCAGAGAACACTGTAAAGGTTACATGAAGCCACAAGAAAGAGTCTGAAATCACATTGAATCATATTAGTCAAAACATTTTTGAGGTGAGAATAATTAATTTTATACCCTAGCTGTATTTTGGGAATCACATTTAAACAACTGGTGTGTGTTGTAGGCACACAGCCTGTGGTCATTGGGAGTGGGGCTGCAGCTGAGCCTCATCCCCAACGGGCTGCAGCTGTGCAGGACCCGTGACCAGCCCTGAGGGATGCTGAGCTGCACTGACCAACCACAGAGGGGCACAGGGGGCACACAGGTGTAAGGCATGTGAGAGGAACAGTATAAAAGCTTGTACTGTAGGCTAGCAAAGGCTTGTAGGTACTTGAAGCCTTCTTTGGTGTTGGTTGTGCCTCCACCAGCATCCTGCTGGGTATGTACTATCGCATTAAATCTTTGGGGTGAAGAATTGCACTGTGCAAAAAAATTTCTTGATATAGCATCACACTGTATTGCCTCTTAAGCCTCCTGAATCCATGAGGTTTAAGATAACTTTATGATGTCCTCCCAGTAGCTCAAAATTTTAAGGATGTTGGATTGTCTACTTAAGGTTGAAAGCATTATGAAAGATATTTCCAATGCTTCTTTACCAGGCAGTTCAAGCCTCTCTTATATTTATTTAGAATCCTGCACAACAGTCCTACACAATTTGAAGAGAACCAATTTAACCAGGTGGCAGCCAGCCATTTGATAATAACTCAGCAGTCATAGCAACAGTCTCCCAGCCGTGGCAAAGAATTTGTCTTTGTTATCTTGCCTCAAAATACAGCTTGAGAATCATTAGCTGACCTCAGCATCTGTATAAAATAATTGAGAAATGAAAGATTTTTTTGGTTTTGATTTCCAAGGTCTACAACAGTATTAAAAATAAGTACGTTATACAAGTCCGGACACAGAACAATTTTTTAGGCTGTAATTGTTTGCAATGACAGAAATCCTTCTCCTTGGATTATTTCAAATTTTATTTTAAGGTCTTTTCATTTATAAATGCTGTAAAAAACAACACATTTAGTTTAGGCCTGTTTGTAAATGTAATTATGTATGGGTATATATGAATGCATGTATTTTAATTTATTTTTAATTTTTTGGACTCTAATAATAATGTCTTCACCAGTTGCCATTTGAAGCAAGCACTATTTTTTTACTAATTTTTTGTGTTGGTTGTGCTGTCAATTGATACCTGTAATTCCTAAGCACACACATATGATCCATTTTTCATAAGATTGATCTTCAGCTCAGACAGGTTGTCTGCTACTGCAGAAACAGATGATCATTTTTGAGTCCCAATATGAGCAATAGGGAGGGAAAAACCGTATTATATTTTTAAACCATTTAACCATAAAATATTTTTAAAGACAATTTTTTAAAATAGATTTGCTTTAAATTAGGAGTCTCCAGAACAGTACTTGGTGATATATTGCCAAGATGCTTATTCAAGTTACTAAACTTGTTTCTGAGACATTTATGATAAACAGTATCAACTGTTATGAATCCTCATTGAATTAAAAATTAGTTTCTGTGCTAAAAAAAAAAAATACCATCTTGTAAGACAGGAATAATTTTATAGATCATGAAGTTTAGTTTGGATTCTTTAGTTTTATTTGTTTGAATACACTAAGAATTTTCAATGTTCTGGTAAACTGTGAGCTGTGATTTTATGGGCTTGCATGGCAAAAGTTTATGGTAGCAAGGGGGGTGGCGATAGGGGGGCCTTCTGAGAGAAGCTGCCAGAAGCTTCTGCAGTGTCCAATGCAGGCAGTGCCAGCCGGCACCCACTGCATCTGCTGCTGGACAAAGCTGAGCCCATCGGCCCCATCGTTACCACCTCTGTGCTAACAGAGGGAAGGGAGGGAAAAGAAACCCTCTACAATTACAGCTGAGGAGTGAGGATGAGTGCGAGCAGCACCTCGGCAGACAGCGGGAGCAGGGGGAGAGGGCGCTGCAGGCGCCAGGGCTGGGTCCCCTGGGCCCTGAGGCGGTGAGCATCCCGGGCAGGCAGCACAGGGAGGAGCCCGGGCGGGGAATGCCTGCACCGTGCTGGGCCCCAGGGATGCAGCGACGTGTATTTGCCTTCTAGAGCAGAGAAGGTCGGTCTGGCTAGCTGAGGTTAAGGCCCACACCTTGCTGTACGGTCTGCCAGCACCCCTGGGCGTCGTAAGGCCTCGGGCTGTGCTGGCTGCGGACTGGATCGCTGCTGAACGACAAAAATGAAGGAGCTGGGCACTCACTGGGGGACTAAACTTGGTTTATTGAGAAGCCCACGATGTCCCAGCAAATGACCCAGAACAAAGGGTGCTTAGGGGTTATAAAGGGAAGGAGTGGACCCGGGAGGGGTTTACAGAAGACCAATGGGGGGAGAAGAGGGGATGAACTCAACACAAATGACATAGTGGAGAGCCCAATAGGTACCAGGTATGGGAGGGGCCCCGGGACCACAGCCAACCACAACCCCCAAAGAGGAGAAGCTTCTGGAATACTAGGTGGAGTGGGGGGTGATTGACTTGGCCCAGGGAGGAGAAAAAGCATACATGTAAGGGAAAAAGGGGAGGAGGAATTATATAACCTAACAGATTGACAATAGAACTGGCAGGGCTGTGGCGGGAAAACTGAGGAGGGCAGAACCATTTTACACAAAATGGGGGGGAGCAGATACATAAAATGGGGGAGGAATTAAATGAACTTAATGAACACATTACAACAAGGGAAGCCCCTGGCAGAGAGAGCAGTCCCCACCGGAGCAGGGGAAGAGGGTGAGAACTCTACCTCTGAAGAGGAAGGAGCAGCAGAGACAACGTGTGATGACCTGACAGCAACCCCCATCTCCTGTCCCCGGGTGTGGCTGAGCAGGGAGGAGTCGGAGAATTTGGGAGTACAGTTTTGCCTAGCAGAAAATAGGAGTTGGAGAAAAGGGGTCTTTTAATATTTGGGTTTGGTTCTCATTATTCTACTTTAGTTTGCTTGGTTATAAATTAAATTAATTTCCCTAAGTCAAGTCAGTTTTGCCCATGACAGTCAGGGCTGAGTGATCTCTCCCCACCCTTACCTTGATTAATGAGCCTTTCATGATATTATCTCTCCCCTGTTCAGCTGAAAGGCAGAGTGACAGAGTGGCTTTTGTGGGCACCCAGCATCTAGCCAGGGTCCACCCATCATGTAATATTATAGTATTATTTTAACAAATTTTTAAAGCAATTTTAATTTTATTTTGTAATATGTGAATCATTAATCTTGTTATTTGCACATCTTACATTGCCACCAAATCTTAAAGACGTAATTTTAATTTTTACACATTCTGTTTTGTTAAACTAGCACCACAATTAGCATACTAGAAGACACTAATGCAAAAATTCTTCACCTTCATCGAAGTAAGATTATTTTTTTTTCCTAGATTAGGGACATCCATTAGTGATTTAGGAATAAGATAAAAAATTAGTAAAAGGCCAAAATATATATACCTTGTAAAGCAGAAACCTTGTTTTAATTACTAAGTATTTAACTAACTGGCATTGCTCCAATGAGTGCTTCATGAAGTTACTACACTTTCACCAGATTTCATTGAAATCATGACTTCCTTTCCAACATTATCACCAGCTATGAGATTGCAATTGCTCTGTAAATTTCTCTCTGATACAGTAAGCAATGTACCAAAGTTGGTAAACTTGTATGTAAAGGAACCAGAGAACATTATTTCAAAATTCACAAACGAATGCCTGAAATGCTCAGAGGTAACTGGATTCCTGTCTGCTCACATAAAGCCCTGAAGTTGAGTGGCGGGGCTCTTCATAGACTTTCTGAACAGGTAGGATTTCAGCAAGTTCCTTGTGTTTGGTCTGTGCTCTAGCCTGGACTCTACTAAAGTCCAAATACAAGGCAGTTAGAGCCAATGTTTTTGCTGGAGTATCAAGCTGTACATATCTGATTGTGTCTGGAATATCCTGAGTTTTTTGTCCTGCCTGTGTATTTAACCTGCTGGTTTAGGGAAATTGATGTGCCAGTGCTTCCAGGGACACTTTTTATTTAGCCTCAGAATAAATTGTATTACCACTGTATCTCTTTGTCTGTCTTTAGAGAGATCCAGACAGGATCTTCTTTCACACTACTGACACTATATGCTGCTCTTCAGGTTTGGGAATGCATAGCTCTGGAGTCTATAATATCCCTAATGTGTCTTCAGATCATTGGTTGAATGCTTGAAAACGATGAACTGAAGCAGCTTGGTGCAATGAAGCTCAACTGAAAGCAGGCCTGCCCCTGTTGAGAAGGCTGTTTGTTTAAGGCTGGTTTTGGTGTTATCTTTTGACAAAGGTTAAGCAGCAGCCTGCAGAGAGTGTTGGCTGTTACAGACCATGTTAACTTAGGAATTTTATTCTTCCCTTGCTAATACAACTGCAGAAGAGAACCACCTAGCTGCCTAACTTGGACATAAGCATCCTGTTAGAGACACAACAGAAAGGCTACTATTCCTAGGTAATCAGTGAACAGGAATTTAACTCAAAGATACTTAATCAGACCTTCTTCAGCACATTTAGGAATAATAGAGAACTTTTCTACTAAGTCTCATGGCTATAATTTTATAAATATTTCTGTTTTTAAATACAACAGATGTTTTCACTATACATTTAGAAATAATGCTGCTGAGTTTATAAAGCACTTCAATTAGAAAAGTGCTTTAAAAATAGCTATCAATAATGATTAATTTTATGCATCCCGAATGAGTTAATTAAAATTAAAGTAACGTTTCCATTTTAACAAGAATTCTGCTATTCTGCTGGTGTCAATGAGATGAAAGTATTTGGGCAGATTTTTAGCGCCTTACCTTGGTGCCCGGTGGACATAACAACAGAAATTAAGCACACATAATTAATACCAACAGAAAAAAATAATTGTTAAAAGCAATAATTGCCATCTGTTCTTGTCAGTATTATTAATGTGCATAGAATAGCCTTTATTGCAAAATAGCTTATAACTGTAGTGTTGACAAAACTTGTTTCTTTCAAAGTAGCTGGACTTGCAGTAACGAAGGTAAGGTGAGCAAACAAATTCAAAATGTTAACACAGCCTAGGAGTATTGGTGTATCAGCCAATTTATAATTAGTTGCAGCTTGCAAGGAATGCAGATCTCACAGGAATAAAACCACAATAGTACTTGTGGATAAGGTGCTGAACCATTCATATGTTATACTTTGGTGTCCTGTGACTGTTACAGTTGATCTGGCAATGTAAGTTTGATTTCTTGTTTTCTGAGGAAAAATTATGCCTTCAGTTTCCATAGCTACTAGTGTTTAGTTGATGTATTTGCTATGCAAAAATAAGCTTTTTTTTCAGTTTTGTAAATGTAGTATTCTCTATATTGCAAGACTTTTGAATAATTGTCTTGGCCTAGAAGGAGCAATTTAATGCAGTTTAGTAAAATGATACTTTACAATTAGTTATCATCAGGTTCTCTTCTAACACCTAAGGCTTATTTGTGTTCTTGGGTTATTGCCAGATTCCTACAGTCTCCTGAATATCTTCAAATCTGGTAGGTGAATTCTGCAACTTGGCAGAGGAGCAGAGGTCTGAAATAAGAGGTCCTTACACGATTCAGGTTTAGGTAAAGGAAGTGTGATTTATGTAAAGAAAAAATTGCTTGGGTAAAAATAACATGATTTTATTCTTTATTTTCTGTAATACAGAGTGAGGATGTTCTGTGGGCTGTGGCAGAACCCAGAGCAGAGCGATCCTGTTGTGGATGGCCTATGCTTGTAGCTCACAGAACATCTTTTGTCCAGCCTGAAAGAACCAAATGCTGCCAGTTCCATGGACCACTGAGGAACATCTGCTGGATTCTTTTGTTAGCACAGGATTCAAATTACAGTTACTTGTAGTGTATGGAGAAATTAAATATACATTGCTATTCAGGAATGTATAGCTTTAGCTAAATGTTTATACTCTGATTTTCCAATGCTGAAAGATGTTTGAGATGCTTTCTGAACTGAGGCAACAGACGTGTGTCTCTTGAGGCAGTGAGCTCTGCAACTTAACAGGTTCATAGAGAAGTTCAGAAAGGTATCAATTTAGATGGTGAAACTGAGAGCCTTGATGCTATCTCTGAGCAAATAAAATTGGGCTTTTCACTGGGTTTGAACAATAATAAATTCTGTTTAAAACGTAATTGCATTTGGTTTGCATAGTGTTTTTCATGTGTGTGTCACTTCACTTTTTTCTATATGTCCATTTTGTTATTCTGGTCATATATTACTGTCATTAATTTTTTTTTTTAGTTGACTTTAATTTTAATGCCAATAGCTCAAAACAAATACTTTTAAACAGTAGAGTCTGTAAGAGATCACCAAATGGGTCTTGAAATCAACTCTCCAAAACTCTTACATGTTTTGGTTTTCTCACGGTACATTTAAGATTTAATTCTTCAAATTTTTCATCATTGGGAGATTACCATCCATTTCTATACATGGATAATGTAACACAGGATTTTTTTCCCTATGATTCTAACAGGGCTATTAAATTGCTATTTCAAAGGCGTAGTTCCCAAAACATTAAGAAAATTAGGGATTTAAGGTTCAGTTAATCTGAAAAGAATGTCAGATTAAAAAATGTTCAGTTCATTTTATAGAGATTGATGACAGAAAAACTCAATACTTCTAGAAACAGTTTGTCTTCCCATAGTAATTTCAACCAAGAAGATAAAATGGCAAATTTCATGCAAGAAATGGGGTCATCTCTTAGTTCAGCATTCAGAATCACTGGACATAAATATTTTGCTGATGCTGACAAAGAATTTATATACTCCTTTTATATTTTCTATCTTGCAAGGTGAGAGTAATCACTTAGAGCAATTCATAATTCTTAAAGCTCTGGTCTTAAATCTCTTACCAAAAACTTGCCTGTGATAAAAAAGTCTTAGAAAACTTCAGCTTATTCAACAGTTGCGTGGTTTGGATGTCCCCTTGCACTGGAATAAGGGGCTTTTAAGAATTTGCAGGAACAAATGCATTACTTTAATAGATCATAAAATAAATGCTGATGGAATACCTCTCATTAAATTGCATGAGTAGATGTCAGACTCACTGATTGAACTGATCCTAATAATGTGTGCAGGTTATCCCCTATACCATAAGATAATGATTAACCCCACAATTATGTGCAGTAATTCTGTAATATGATGCTATACTAGTATCTAAACATATGAAACTGCCAAGTAACTAAGTTGATAAATCCATGTTCTAAAATCAGTACAACTATGAAATTATCTGAGTTTAAGGCATAGCCAGCAGAACTAAGAAGTTATGTGAGTTGAAGGCATGTACCGTCTTGCTAAAAGTCAGAATATACGTAAAAGGAAATGTCCAGACTTGTGACTTGGAATTCCATTGGAAAGTGTTTTTCCTAAAAGCTACATTCACATAGATAGTGAGTTTTACATTTGATCTCTGTTCTTTAAAGTAATTCTCTGCTTTTGTCTTGAACACCAGGAATATCACTAGATGATCTGAGAGTCTTGGTTACAAGGTCATCTGTTTTTAATTTAAATCATTATATCTGTAGATAAGTTATCACTGGGCCAAATTCTAAATGAAGAGAGAATTGCTTGATGGTTAGCTCCTGAAGAATTACGAGTGCTAGACCAGATTGATGAAACTTATTATGCCACTTGTTATCGGACCTTACACTTTGTTTCTTACACTTAAGTACAAAAAAGAATTAATAGACTTGCTTTTGTAAGCTAAGCAGTCCATAATTTTCTCCAGGAAGCTGTCTTGTTGCTGGATGCCATTGATAAAAATGAAGGAAAAATTAGCCAACTTTGTCTACTAACTGAAATATAAAAATAGTTGAGAGCTTGTATTTGTACTCTTTTGCTCCTGCTATGCTGAACTGATCAGTGGGGAAAACACCCAGGACGAGTCATCTCTGAGGAGCACAGCAATTTTGTTTGTTGTCAACTGGCGCAGATGTTCATTTTACATTAATTTTCAGTGTTATTCAAGCAGCTTTCAAATTAATGTAATCAATAACATTAATGACCTTTAAAAAGCAAAGGAAGTATTAGCAATGGAATATTAAATATAGAAACCTTCTGTATTTGATATCAAGTTGTCTGTCAAACTACAGCTATTTCTAAAATGGTGAGCACTAGGAGAGAGAGAGATATTAAATTTGTTAACCAGATATTGAAAAACCATATGTATGGCAATAAAAACTTCCTCTCAAACTTTCTCTTCATTTCTTCATAGATACAAATTCATTTCCCTTGTTAGCTGTATGCACTGATAGAAACATCTTTGGATCATAATTTCTTATGTGTAGTGTGTAAAGATGCTTTGCAGGTGCTGGATTTAAAATTGTCACTTCAGCTACCATTCAAATGGACGCAGCAATGCAATTTCATCAACACTAAAAATCTGTATGCTTCCATTGTCTTTATGCAGCTGTCTTGAGGACCATATGTACATGAAATTATATAGCTGTATTACACATAATTTTTCTTCCTGTTTTCTTTATTTTCTTCTTTTGAGTGTGGCCATTTGTGTTGCAGTCACTTGGTTGGTTTTTTTCTGACGGGTCTCTGTATAAACTATGACCAAATACTATGACTTTGAGAGAGACACCTAGATGGTGGCAAGATATGATATGAACCAACATTGGAATATCAGTTACAGGAAAGAAAAAATATAATCATCTGTTACTTAGATTTTTGAAACTTATATTTTCTTCATTGTCTTACATATTTAACATATGAGTAGTGAATTCAAAGGCTTCAGAATGATATAAAGAACATTTTACACCACTATTTCTGTAGTATAGTGCATGGGTCAAATTATGGTGGTGGTGAGCATCATAGCATTTGGCTTCCTGCAATATACATCTTATTCATTCATCATCTTTAATGTGTATTTTCTAATTGTTGAAGTGTTTTATGCATCTTTACTAGGCTATGGGTGGGTTATATTTGTGCTATCAGTAATGTATAGGTAGATATTTTCCTGTAAGTCTCCTCCTCAATAATTCTATTTTACTGTGTATAAGCTAAAAAAGAGAACAAAAGTAATAATAGTAATAACCCCCCAAAACAAAACCCAGCAAATAAAAAAACAAAACCAAACACAAGCCCGTAATAATGTCCACAAATGTTTTTCAATGTATTGAGTATTGTTTTATTTTTCTGTTCCCACTGAGGCTAGAAGATACTAATTTTTGTTTGAGTTAAAAAACTAGGAGATGGGAAAGATGGCGGGAGTAACTTTAGTGGAAGTATTCTCTGTTTTCTGGTAACTTTTATGGTATTGTTCGTGTATGGGAGCGTGAGGCTTCTTCGTGTTTTCTGTGGTTTGAGATTTCAAATGGAAAGGCATTTAACATTAATTGTTGTACCATATTGTATCACTGCGTGTGTTATGATCATAGGTTGTTTTTTTTTCCTGAAGTGATAGTTATTCCCCCCCACTCCCCAAGCTGCAGTATATGGGAATTGCTTGTCATTCTCAGTATTTCAATAACCTAGACAGGTTCAGAAAAGTTCCCTAAAGTTTGTGTAGTATTTAAAAGTAAGCTTCTTGTGCTTCTTGAAGGAAAAACAGGCAATGCTTTTTATGTTATGTTTATCATTCTTAAATTTTGTTTTCCTTTTAATATGTAAACCATTTTCCAAGGGGAATTATCATTTAATTCTTTTGCTTTCCACTTACTACTTCATTTCAGTTTTAAGCCATCAGTGCATTTGGCAATTCTACAGCTAGTTTCTCTGTTTTAGTAATTTATGCAGATTAGAAGCAATGAAGATCTGAAAACTGACTCCCCTGTGGCTCTTTTCAACACTTCACTTTCTAATCACTTTACTTTAATCAGTTCTTTATCTGTTCCCATGTTTAACCTGAATCTTTCCTGCTTTCAGTTTAAGATGAAGACTATCATTTGAGACATTATCAAAGACTTTATGTAGATCCAAATTATGGTGCTTGTACTCCTATTATCAGTTGTATTTCTAATCTTCTCAAAAACAGAAGGTGACTGGTTGTCAAGATTTAAATGTCTTTAAAAGTATTATGAAGATAAACTACAGTTGTTTTAAATTATTGACTGTTATTTGACTCCCATCATCTTTAAATGAATTCTGTGCTATAGTGTAAACAACGAAATTTTAAGGTCAGTTCTCTCACTTGTTCCCTTTCAATGCCACCATGTGTCTCCCAGTGTGTGTGCACTCACACCCAAATATTGGCTGTAATGAGGCAGGCAAAGCAAAGAGTAGGAAGCATTTTGCAGTTCCAGCATATGCCAAGCAAATTACTGTAGAACTCTTGAGGGCTGCCGAGAGATTTATGTGCTTTTGGTCCTAACGTATCAGATGAGACTGACTGTTTAAACAGTTGGAGAAATGAACTTCAAAGCTTTTCTGCTCTGCTCACTGCCAATCTTCATGTTAGAGAGGTGATAAGATCATTCCAGATATTAAATACCTTACTGGACTTTGAATGTGAGTGATCTTCTGCTGAGCCCAAGACTGATGTCTGTCATTAAGTCATAATAATATCACCTATCACTATTCATTAGATTTTTAATTTTCAAAACATAATCTAGACCTAATTGTGTTTGAAATATCTTATGTAATACAGGAATTAATTTATAGCTGAGAACATTTAAGAGAGAAAAAATAGAAAGCCTGGGCAAAATCAGAGTAAGTTACATCTGTTTATTCAAACTTTTTCAGTCCAGTGGTTAGTGTCTGATCTACCACAAAAGGATTTTCATGTTGGCAGCTGCAGAGGCAGTGGACATTAAGTCCTGAGTCACTTAAGTCAGATTTTCCTGCTTAATTCTTCCATGAGTGTAAAAGAGCTAGTTGGACTTGATGATCTCAAAGGTCTTCTTCAACCTAGCTCATTCTGTGATCAAAATTACAAAAGCTTTTTTGAGAATCTGAGGATAAAATTGAAGAGAATTGTGACAGTGTTCACAGGGGTTCTTGGATGAGGGAAGAGACAAGAATGTTGACTCCATGTTCAGAAGGCTTGATTTATTTTTTTATTATATATATATATTACATTATAACTATACTAAAAAGAAATAGAATGAAGCGTTTCCTCAGAAGCTAGCTAAGGTAAGAATAGAAAAGAATGAATAACAAAGGTCTGTGTCTCGGACAGAGAGTCCATGCTATCTGGTCTGTGGTTGGCCATTAATTGTAAACATTCAAGATGGCCCAATCACAAACACACTTGTTGCATTCCACGGCAGCAGGTAACCATTGTTTATACCTTGTTGCTGAAACTGCTCAGCTTCAGCAGGAAAAATCCTAAGAATGGATTTTCACAAAAGGATGTCTGCGACAGATAATGGTTATATTTTTCTTACTTTGATTACAAGTAAAATCCAATGGAAGAATCGGCGAGTGTTAGAGATTCAGGATTGGCATGTAATTCAGGATACGTTGCCACTTGCATAAACTAGTCTGATAGATTCAAAATTATAATGGATTTAAAATGCAGTAAAATGAATACAAATTGATTCATTGTCTGAAGGGAGCCTACAAGAAAGAGGCAGAGAGTTTTACAAGCACATGTACTGACTGGACAAGGGAGAGTGGATTAAAACTGAGAGCAGGTTTAGCTTAGACAGCAAGAAGAAAGCCTTTACTGTGAGGGAGCTTAGGGCACTAGAGCAGGTTGCCCAGAGAAGTTGAGGATGCCTCATCCCTGTAAGTGTTCAAGGCCAAGTTTAATGGAACTCTGAGCAACCTGGTCTAATGGAACACGTCCCTGCCCATGGCAGGCGTGTTGGAACTAACATCATTGAGGTCCCTTCTAACCCCACCCATTCTGTGATTTTGTGAATCACCGATAAGCTATCAGAATTGCAGTCTGCATGTTGAAAACGTGCACGTAATCAAACACGTGTGGAAGCAGAGACGCTGACAGAGTACAAATTCTGCTGCCTTGCAGTCACCTACCCAAACAGACTGCCCTGGGATGTACTCTGAAGATTAACAGTTAGAAAAACTGGTAATCCACCAAGTAGCTCAAGTAATAGCTGTAATTCAAAAACTGCTGGTAAACAAAACGCCTTCTCTTTCACTCATAGGAATGCCTGAGTTCCTCAATGTTTAGTGAGGCATGATAGAAAATCTGCATTCTAAAATACATTAGAAGACTTCACAATATGTAAAATGAATGTATTTGACAGGACTATTACAGATTAACACATTCTGAATTAAAACCTCAAAATCTCATAGAAATGTTTAAATACAGAAGAACTTGGTAATGTTTTGGAAAGGTCTTTTTGCTCACTCTGCTCTGATACAGTGTACAATGAGTGGCTACCATGGTAACATACTTAATTTAGCAATCTTCAGATCTACTCTGGCCTCAGTTTTATGAACATCTTTTTCAAAGAGCAGTGCTAGAATAGATGTTTGCCACCCATAATTATAGCTATTAATCACTTTAGATAATGCAAGGATGTGTCAGCTCTATATTTACCTAGTAGCATATGCTTGTGTGATGAAAAGGCCCATACAATCAAAAACATATGCTCAACTTTGGAACAGTAGTATTTCCTTGCGATGAGAATGGCAAAAGATTAGTCAATATTTACAGAAAAAATATTGTTTTTGTTTACTACAGAAACAACTCCAACACCCCCAAATAGAAGAACATCAATGACAGTATCAAATAGTTAAAGAAACAGCCTGTGAAAGTAAATAGAATTTATTGTTCTTTAAGTATGCAACTGAACAAGAAGAGGAAGTAACTTACTTTAAATATTTTCTTCCTTTATAATGAGAAGATCACCCAAAAAAGTGTGAACTTCCCAGGCTATTTTTTCGTTATATATTTATGTGATTTTATCTTTCTTATCCTTCAGACTAAAATGTATTTTTTTAGCACATAAGCCTTTGGAGAGAATATCTTTGCTTTGAGAATGTGTGTAGCTATCCCATCTTGCAATCCCCAAAATAAGTAATTTATCCACTCTGCAGTTCCCAAAATATGGAACTATCTGCTCAGAAGCCATTTCAGATAATCATTGATAACATAAGGAGAATTTGTAAGTGTAAATGACTGGTTTCAGTGGATAAACAAGCACATGTTTTTTTCAATAGTAAATTTTTAAATTTCATCAAATTATGCGTATCTGTAAATTTCTACATTTATGGTTTTGTAAATATTTGTTTTTAAGGTGTCTAGGCAAAAAAATACTTGCTGTAGAAATACCTGGATATCTCTTTCAAAATTTTGAGCATACCCAAAGCTATAACTCATCATTTCTGTATATCTGAAATTTCAGGTCAGTATTTCTGTTGATTTTGGAATATTCAGTAGCAGATAATTATGTCATTGCAGTAAAAATTTATAGTCATTCCTAAGGTCATAAGTCCTTCCAAAAAAGGAGACAAAAGCTGTATTAAACAATGAACAGGTTTTAGTGCTGAATATCCTTCTGCCAGAATATGGTTCTCAAACTTTCTGGGCAGAGGTGGGAATGCAATGTATCTTTGCATGACATTCCAATCAGTAATACAGTGTTTTAAATGAAACTAAACTCCTTTTTCCTATTTATCTTATATTTCTCAGTTTTTCATGTTATAAAGGCTGACATACACAGGTGACAAGAGTAGTTTCTACCCCATTTTTGCCCATAGGGGTAAATCTGCCCCATTTTTTACTACATAATAATTTCTTTACTAAAGGTTAGTAACTTATTTTTTCAAATAAGTTTTACATTTAAAAGATATTTAGCTGCAAATTTTTTTATAGCATAAATATGAAGGCTCTTACTAGTGTAGTAAATAGTGAAGGAAAGAGTAAAATCCTTTTTTCTTTCCTTATGTTTACAAATAATTTTTTTTCTCACTCCTACTTGTACTTTCCCATTCAACTACTGTTTTAGGTTTTGGGGGTTTTTTTCCTGGAAACACTGTCACTAAAAACTTTTTTCATGGCAGAAATGAAAGCAACTTATTTTTTACCAAAAAGACTCCTACAAATTTTGCTCTTGAAATAGAGTGAAACACTGTTATCATCTGCATATGCAATCTTGGGGCCATATTTTATGTTTTCATATTGAAGGCAAAAGGAAAGTTTCAGTTATCATTACAGTACTTTTAAAGTGATGAACAGAAATGAAAAACAACAGATGCACTGAAGTGAGACAGTAAATTTGATGTGCTCTTATCAGAAAGCTGCATTTATGAGGCTTCCACTCTGTTGGGATATGCCTCCAAATGCTACAACCTAACAGGAAATAAGGTGAAATTTCTACAAAATATGTATTCTGTGATCACTGAAGTCATGAAAGGAATGGAAAAAAAGTTAATTTTAGCTCTGGAAATTGATTTGTTTCTTTGTGTATTTCCTGATATTGTAAGTTCAGAATAAGCTATTTGATGCAGAAAATTTGATGAACTTTTTAAAATAGATTACTAAGTAGGTAGTATGAGCAATTAGTAAATATTTTTGTATGCACCTTATAACAGTACCATATGCTAAATTGCTAAGTATTTATTTTCATATCTTCAGTGTTGTAACACCTCTGAGTCAGAATACTGTTGTGCAAGACAAGATTGAATTGGAGAAATAAAAAATGGCCTTGATCCATCAGAACTTAAACCAGAGGTGCTAGACAAGAGAGAGAAGGTGAAGAGGAAAGGAAAGAGATAGAAGAAAATGCTAGACTACAAAATTCTCTGTAAGCGTAGTCACTGGGATTTCAGATATTGTTGAGAATTCTGTTGCTAGCCCTTAAAACAAGTACTGAAATATGCTTAGACTAATAAAGTTGTTTTGCCCATAAATGCAAAAATAAGTGGGAGGTCAGCACTTAAAAGCTACTCGAATCACATTGAGATAATTTCTTTTAACCTTTTGCATTTCTCAGAGCACATCGTGTTTCATGAACCCTGCAGCTTCCTTGATGAGAATCAGAGAAATACACAGAGGGGAATCTAATTAAGATTAATCCATATATATTTAACTAACTGATGAATGTGGTTTACTTATGGCATGTATTCTGAGATATCACTAATGATACCTTATCTTCTTTGAACAGGTAAATACCCCGTTTCCACAGACTAGCAAAAGAAACTGCAAGAGACTTCAAAGGTAAGGACCTCTTCAAAAATCCTTCATATGATCCTTTCTTCTGGTTTATCAGAAAAGAAAATGGCTTTTTCACTGTCTGGCTGATAAAGAATTGCAGATGGCATTAATTGACATAGACTTCCTGTTTGTGAAACTCTTATAAAAGAAAATTTTTCTTGTTACTCTTCATTAAAAGGATAAGTTTAATTAATTTCATAACGGCAGAAACAAAAAGGATTAGTGTGAAAATAAAATATTAAAAGCTTATAAAAATTTTACCATATTTTTCCTTGTGCAAGGTTAAAAGAATACTGTTAAGATACTAGAAAATTAGACATGGTAAGGATTCTTTTTTTGTCAATATGAAAGCTTTCTATCTTCAATTTTTGAAAACTTTTTACTTGATACAACTTTCTTTCATTCCTCTAAGAAATACAAAATAGAGTTTAGTTTCAGAGATGTAATTAATTTTGGGAGCTCTTTCGATTTAGAATACATTTGGTTTGCATTCAGTTGTGGGGAATAATTCAGTGTCATATTGTGTTCAGATTCTATTTGTGGTACTTCATTGTTCTTCAGCGACATTCCCTGCAACAAATAGTTGAATTTTAAACCCTTCTGTCCACTCTTACAGAAAATATTCTTATCTCTCAAGGACACAGGTGACAGAAGACAAGTTTTCACTAAAATTATTATTTCTAAGTCATCAAGTTAGAGAGGATGACAAGGACATTGTGGTCTGCCCTAAATTTTGATTTGCTAAACAGAGAGAACAGTAATTATTGTTCCAGTCATCTCTGTGCCGACTTTATTTTAAAACACTAGGTATTTAAAGAACCTGTCACCCGTCATTTATGCATATGCTTTAATGCATACACTGACAGGATAAGAGATCATATATCAATTAATATGTAGCCATACTTTTCTACCCTGCCTTAAAAATATGTCCCATAACTTGTTTGTCTTTCCAAAACACAGCTGATTAATAACAGATATTAATGGAGAGGTTCTGAGAAAGTTCCACAAGTTTTTGGGGATTGTGCCAGATATCATCTGAGCTGTGGACTTTTATGGGGCAAAAGCATGTAGGTAGAGTATCTAAGCTGAGACAAAAGAGTCAAAGGCTCATTTCAGAAAATGCTGTATTCCCAGATTGACCAAGGACTTCAAGAGTGGTCTTTACATCCCAGAAGAATTCCTGAAATATTCAGCTTTTCAATATTTTGGCTTTGGTCTTGCTCAACTTTTTTTTTTTTTTTTCCTTTTTATTTTTAAACTTTCTTTCAAAGAACCTTTTACATTTTTTTTCTTGACTGAAATCCCAGGGCATTGTGGGATATAGGAAGCCACTTTCCTTATGCCTCAGTTGGCTACCTAGCCCTCTCTTTTATTCTTCAAATACACCTGTAATGCTGAGATTCATCCAAAACCTCAAAATTTTGAGTAATCTATTCTACTTGGAAAATTATGAAGGAAATCATATCATAAAATAGCTGATGTTTTTTGTGTGTGCAGATGTTTTGCCAAGTTGGTTCCATTTTTTATTTTTCTTTTCAGGTCTTGTCTTTATACAAAATAAAATTGATGAGGTAGTTTGTTACTTTCCAAAGTACCTTTGATAGACTTTGATCATGCCAAGATTGAAATGGTATTGGCTGAGTGTAAATGTTTCAGAAAAAATAGGAAAAAAAGAATGTTAGAGGTGAAAAAATATAGAAGAGTTTAAAAAAGTGTGCTAAGAAAAAGTACAAAGGAGAAGAAAGAGAGGGTGCTATACTCCAAGGTCCTATTTGAATGCCACTGAGAGTGCCTAGGACAATCATCATTGAAGGACATAAAGTATCAGGATGGGAAAGTACATGTCACATTTCTGACAGGTACATCTAACTGTGAGGAAAAAAAAGCCCTATTCAGCATAGGAGGTTAAAGGAAGAATAGAACTAATGACATTACAATCCTCTTGAGAAGTCTTGTTTTGTTTATTAAATAAGCCACGCTAGTAAGATAAGTAAGAAGAACTGCTTAGTCTGGCAGTGTTAATTGATGCTGTCCTGGGAGTTTATTGTTGTGTATTAGTCTTTCTGTCCTTTCATGTAAAGATGTCAGCACATTGTACCTGACAGGATGTACTGTATATTATAAATTATTCTAATTGGAATGGAACAATGGCCATCAATTCGTGCTACTCTGTTTAACTAATGCATGATTTTAATTTGTGCATATTATTATTTCCCAAGTATGAGGTTTGTTTTAGGATGCACTTTAGTGCTTCTATGAAGTCTCCAGGTGCAAAGTAGTTTATTCTATCCAGTTAAGCTTTGGCACATATCTATATATTTCCCTACACAAATACTGTGAACACGTGTGCATGACATGTACATGATGGGAAATGAGGACAAGAGATAAAAGGAATCCAGCCTTTCAAGCCTGACATGAGATGCTTAAAAGAGAGTTAAACAGAATCTTGTGCTCTTTCTTGAGGACGATTTATATTGACAGGAGGACTACAATCCCACAACAGTGACAGGAAAGGGCAAGTATCAACTTGATTTTTGCATATTATGTCATGAGTGTGTGGAATGCAAGGATGGGCATACTGTACCTTGTACAGGTGGTTATAGCAGTCTGAGTTCCCCCCTTCTGTAATTCTGGAGCATGTAAAGTTTTAGAGGTAATTTAAAGCAAAATGAGTACCTCTCATTGCAGTGATTTACTTCAGGGGTGCTAGTTGAATCCTGAGGACAATTATTTCCAAAGAAGATTGCTTTCTATCCTTCTGAATTCCATTATTATATCAATGCTGCTAGTAGCACAATTTGGGAGAGATTTTTTTTACCTCTTAAAAAATACTAGTTGAGGTTTTTTTTCTGAATTTCAGTAAAAAATCAAGAGGAAAAAGTGCTGTTTTCAATCCTGTTTCTCTAACACAGTTGGGCAATTGTGTGTATTCAGTTTTGGGCCAATCCTGTCTATATTGAGCACTTTAAATATTGCTCTTCATGGTAAAATGTGATGGAAGTGCCTTAAGAGTATATATGCTAAATATATATTTATTGCATGGCTTATTGCCTTGTTTTTTTTCTCCTTAGAGGAGATATATTAAGTACCAGAGCATTTCAGTTGAGATTATTTTGCCTATGCGTTAGGAAGAATTTTGAATTCAAGCATGTATCATGAGTTTAGTTTAAAATGTCACTTGTCAAGCAGGTGTGTTTCTATTAGGAGAAAAAATACAGTTGCCACTAGTAGCATTTTCATCTATGTGACTACTTCTCTTTAAGACAGAAATAGTTGTTGTGGTGAAAAAGAGATGAGGGTCAGTAGAATCTCTTGAAAGACTTATATAGTGGTTTTCAAAGGACTGAAATGACTTGGAAGACTAGTTTCAAGAAAAATCAATGCAATTTAGGAGATGACATCACTCAGCAGACAAAATTATTTCAGGCAGGATCCATAAATACACTTAGACATTGCAAGTGCTAATACTCAGAACCATCCTTAGACACCTTCATTGCCTACATAGAGCACAAAAAGAGTTATGCCCCTCTGAGTGAGATCCACAGTCAAGAATCTATGGAGCAGGCATTAACCTGTAATTAATCATTATGAAATCCTAAGGTATGGTGAAAATGATAGTAAAGTGACAGGATTTCTGATCCTCTCATGGTTTAGGATTAATGCTATTTCTGGTGACTAAACCTTGTTCTTGTTTAATTTCTTAGGATATGGAACTGAGGTTACCTGTTTAAAAATGTAATAGGAGATCTGTCCCTGGAGGACACAATTAATATGCATTCTACTTACTGTACTCCAGAATCCTGTGACTGACTATAACAGGACCCTGGCAAGTTTTCCATGCAAACAGAAATTCTTACCTTTCATCTAGTGAGTCATCCTCATTAGTAGAGAGTTATACCAGGGAACACAAATTTCTTTCTGTCCAGTTGAATCAAAATTCCAGGCACAGTAAACGGAGGTGGTTTGGGCTCAGTGGTTAAATTTGGAGATAGAATTAGAGTTCAGGTCTATTTTCATGCATATGGATTCAATATGTAATTTACATGAAATATATACTAAATTACATAAATACTCACTGATTAGATAAGTGAACTTCCCTTGGCCTGTTCTTGGACACTCAATCCTATTTAAAGAAAAAATAGATTTACAAAAAAATCAATTACTTTCTATTTGTGGTATCTTTATATGCAGACACTATTTGATTCAGTGTCATCAGTCTAAAATATGTGCAGTTAAATGGTTTTATCCTGACTCTTCAGAGAGAAGAAGTAATTCAGGATTTTTTGCTTTTGCTTTCTGAACTTTCACAGTCTAGCATCATAACTCTGAGACATGTATTAAATTAACAAATGTTTTCTCACTCATTTTCTATTAACTAAGGCATCTTAGTAGGAAAATTACTACTTCTTTTGGAATTTTATAAAATAGTAATAAATCCCAAAGCTTCTGCTACTTTTTCTATTTGAGGGAATTTGGGTTTTTGGTTTGCGTTTTTTTTTTTTTTTTTTTTTTTTAATATAACTGCTGCTTCTGAAAACTTAGTCTCATTAGCTGGATTTATATAAATCCTCTACTCAGGAGCAGGAATTTACTTTAGAAATTCTCCTGCTAACCTCACTTGCCCAAAAGTAAGAAAAGACTGGAATCTACTCTGGTTTTTCTTGTTGGCATTTGGCATGCCAGTTGACAGATTAAAATTTAAATTTCTACAATGCATTGGGAGAAAAAAGTAGCAGTTTCTGGCAGTAAGCAGTAATACATTACTGATCTTCTCTGCTTGGGGTTTTGCTTCTTTAATCTGTTTTAGTTCTTACCTCCATCCCTCCTATCTTTGGGATTCAGGATGCGTGCATTTTCATGTAGTCATGTCTGAATTTGGTCATGCACCTGAGTTCCAGCAACTCTTATGGAGCAAACTCGTTTGGGAGCTGCTGTATAGTCTAGAAAAAAAAAGAGTGCCTAAATCTCCTGGCCCTTTTGGTTTTTTTTACATGGAAACAGGGGTCAGGTGTTGAGATGAAGGGAGAACGACCATCCTTTAATGCATCAAACTCAGGTTTATTGATCGATCAGTCACTTTAAATAACAGTGCTAACGAACTTCATGCATATTCCAAAATCCAGGTTCATGATAGGCTAACAGAGAAAACTCTAACCACTCCTTTTGTTTTACAATACCGTTAATTGTTTAAACAAAACAAAACCAGTGTTCCCACTGTGATATGAAAGGTTCCCAAAACTTCCACATCTGTTCCCAGGGTGCCATCTTTTCCCAGAGAGGGTGTTTCGCTTGTTATGGGAAGAGTGCCTGAGAACCTTATTGTTTATAAAGTGATGCCTGAGAGAGTCTAATTGTTTATAGAAATCAGGCTGGGAACTGCTTTTGGAACTGCTTCACAACTACCTTTTACTTTTCTCTCAATTGTATGGCTTCATGGCCTTTTTCTTTAAGCCATGCTTGAACTAAACTCTCCACAGTCAGGCTCTGGCACAGGCTGCCCAGGGAAGTGGTTAGTTCACCATCCCCAAAAGTATTTTAAAGATATGTAGGTGTGACACTTGGGGTCATGGTTTAGCGATGGCTTGGCAATGCTAGTTTTGTGGTTTCCAACCTAAATGATTCTATGATTCGTCTGAATGCCACTGAAGCACAAAACTCAGACAGAAAATCTCTAGACTCTACCAGTTGAATTGTACCCTAACTGCTTTCCTTTCTAACCCCTTTCCCACATCTTCAATCCTTCCCAGCTCAAGGTACAAGATTTCAAATTAATTTTTCTTTACAGGATATCTCCTTTGGCTGTTCTTTATCTTGTACTATGAGTGTTTCTCTTTGACATGCTCTGCTAATTTGAGTTTCACATTACATGTCTGTCTTGGAGCATTCTGTTATTTCACAGTTCACCTTTCTGGTACACCATTTTTAAGAGGCTATATACTAATTTATAGAAAAGGCTTGAGCAAATGAGTGTATTGTATTTCAAACTGATACACAATTTGTGGACTGTAGCTGTCGGGAACCTAAGAACACAATATGTCAGAGATAAATTACAAGCTATGCTTATTTTATGCTACATAATTTAACAGTTGAACTCTGCACTCATTTAAAGATATTGCATTATTCTACCTGGTAAAAGCAAAAAAGAAATATTAATATTGCAAAGTGCTGTGATCCAGTCCAAGTGATTTAAGGAGATTAGAATAAAATACCCAACTGAAAAAGTTTACTCCTGCCACTCTTAAAATTGAGATAAGAATTGTTATTGTCAAAGCAAGGCTATTGTGTGATTAGACACTATTTAATAGCACAGGTAATGAAGCAACTGTAATGTTTATGCATTTCAAAACCTCTACATTTTCCAGTTTATTTCTTTAACTTCTATTTGCAGAAGAGGATTCTTGCTTGCCACCCCAGATTTGAATTGGTAAACCAAACAAGATTAATAATGCATGCCTGCGATATTTTGGTTTACAGGGTTTTGACATTTCATTCTTATGCTATCTTTTCTTATTCATTCTATCACATTTCAACTGAGCAAAACAAATTAAAGCTGAAAACAAACTTGCTTTTCCCCCTCTCTTGTTGTTAATATCTGGAGATCCTATTTTCAGAGTCAGGTGTCTGTTTCAGAGGCAGTGCATCTCTGCTTCACTGGTGGTTGTAGAAACAGCTCAGCACACTATGTAAGCTGTCAAGGGTGTCTGTCAAGAAGAAATGGAGCCATAATGCATAACTAAACATGAAATAAAAAGCAAAGCAAAACCGAAGGGATTTCCTTATTTCAGACTTAGGGTGGGATTTAAATTCTCAAAGTATCACCTAAATATGAGGGTTAGTCAGTCATTATCCTCTTGCCCACCCTCCCCCTTCCTGTGAGTCTAATTCTGTAAGTGATACAGGCCAAATGGTACTTGCAGTCATTGTAGCTTCTGAAGTAGTCTTTTTTACTTCCTGGTATCCCAGGCTCATTGCTTTTAATCAATATTGCAGTTTGAGATTTAGTCATCACAATATCTATTAAATTTCAAATTTCTTTATAATTTGTTTACCAAGAACTGCTTTCTGGAGTTGCATTGCGTGGTGCTTCCTTGTGGTAACTAACAGGAAATGTGTACATAGCGTCAAAATTGTTGTAATCCTGGTATTTAAATTTTCACCCTATATTCTTCATACCCTGCTAGCTTTCTATTTTTCTTAATAAAATTCCATTTTCACTGGTATAATCTGATTATATCATATGTATTACATGCAGACCTTAAAGATCACTTTCTTCCAGTGGTCTGTAAATAGTACAGACATATTCACCTCCTTTTTATGTAATTGGTTTTGTTCAGATTTTGCTGCAGTTATATTTCTATTATGATCTTCCTCTTCAACTTGAAAAGTATGAGCCTCTCACAGCTGACATATCTTCTCTGTTAGGAGTTGTTTTCTGTCTTCTGTACAGAGACTTTGTTCACAAGCTGATAGTTATTTTCTTATTTTTTTTTTTTCTGACAACCAGTTGGCTGTCTCCCAAGACGAGGCTGTGTGAGTTCTCCATCAGACTCCTGTACTTAACCTGTTGCAGTTTATGTGAGGCCAAAGGAGCGCACCAGCTGTGCAAAACAGAGAATTTACTATCTGTTCAAGTCTTAAAATTTGTTTTCAAAGCCTTTGGTAGTCCATTTGTAATAGGAATGCTTTTGTTTTGAATTAGATTTGCTTAAGACTAAAAAGCTCTTTCTAGCATCTACCTCTTTTCCTGGTGCTGTGTTCACCCATCCAGGCCACCCTGGCTCCTGGGGCTGGTGGCTTCTGCCTTAGAGGTAAAGATTAGCATGGGTTATCACCATTCAAGTCTTCCAGCTGGAGAAGGCTGGTTTTCATAGAGGGGAGGTTCCTCCCCTCAAGGAATTTTGATGTTCATGAATATGGTTGTTTTTTCTCTTCAGTGTCACTTTGGGGACATTGTTGGTTTTTTGTTTGTTTTTTTTTTTTAGCATGCTCTCAGTCACTGTATGTATGTGCTGTAATATACATACTTGGGTTCTTGATGTTTGTCTGCTTGTTATCCTTGAAAGTTTAATTTTCCCTCATAACCAGAAGTTGACTGCAGTTGTCTGTAAACTCCTGTTTTCAATCAGTGCCTTTATTTCAAGGCTTCTGCTGTCATCCTGTGTCTGCATTCCTCAAGCCATTTTAATGAAAGGCCATAGGGCAGCTCTGTGAAGAAAAAGTTCTTGATAGCACTGTTATGAAACATTTGTAACACGGGGCATCACACAACATAATTGTGCACAGTGAAGCAAAAGCTAAATCAAATAGGTCCTACTCATTTGGAAAACCCATGGCATCACAAGGCATTTAAATTCTGGATTAACCAAGGTATAATATTTCCAGTTAAAAGTATGTGGCAGTTTATTATACAAGTGCACTTGTTTTTGCACTATGCTAAATGAACAATGGTGTTTGCATTGTGCAGAATTCCTTTGTTCCTTTTAATAAAGGGTGCTTAAGCCAAAATTCCTAGATTTTGGTTCGCATGCCAGAATAACTGCACTTTAATTTAGAAGTGTTAAGCAGTTAGCATCTCCTGATGAAATGAGTGAAGGTTACTAAATGTGTTCTACTAACAATAGCAGCCATGTTGTGATATGGAAGAGGAACATAGCATACTGGTCTGAGCTGTAATTATTATTCAGGCAGCCAATTGCTTCTGAACATTAAATGGATCATAATTTTTAGGATTATACTATTTTCTAAAAGGGAAGCAGTATTTACTGTTCCTGGCTTTACATTGAAAGTCTGGAAGAAAAAGAGAATTGCATTGTAACACAGCAACAGACAACTCATTTTTGGATTCAGGAATCAAAAAGGAATCAATTATATTTTTCTCAAGTTTCATTACATTTTATTTCTGATCAGGTCAGTAGATAGGGGTTTTTTTCATGTATTCTTTCCTTTGTTTTCGTTCCTTCTCACCATTCAGGTCTAATATCCTTTAATGGACCTCAGTTCAATTACACTGGAATTTCAGCTACTTATGATGAGAAAATGTTTTCTTTGCTCTAGTTATGGCAATTTTAACACTTTGACTGTTCAACTGTAGAAAAGAATATCTACAACTGAATGCTGTCTAAAAATGTTTTAAAGTATGATGTGTACATAATGGAAGTGATATAGAAAACACCTCTTTGGTTAGTGTGAATTTTTAAAAAGTAAACTTCTTACAATTCATTGTAGAATGTTGGTTCTCTGACGTTTATCAAACTACTGTAGGTCATGAGTGTTTATCAGCGTCATTTCCCACCATCATCTTTAGCACAGATCTGTTTCTCAACTGTCTTTTGCCAGAATTTTCTGACAAATTATCTGTTGCAGAATCTTTGAAAAAAGATGCAGGGTGTAACTCATTTCTCAATATAAAGCATCATACAAAATGATTCATAACCAACCCTGAAGTGTAGCATTTTTGAAAATCTTTAAAAGAGTTGGAATGCATTTTGAAAGTCCTGAAGATGAAACAAGGGCCAAGAATTTGCTCTGGCTATTTAGGTGCCCTCAAGATCAGCCTAAACAATCATGCTCTTGCTGTTTTCTTTCTGCCCTTCCCTTAAATTAAACAATGACATCACTTCAGAAGTACATGTCTATTAAAAGTCTTTAAAAGGATTTTTATAGTAATTCAGGAAAGAGACAGTTGTTTCCTGGTCTTTCCCAACACATTACTGATCTGAAACCCCAGTCTCTTCAGTGTCATAGAATTCAAAATTGCTTTGGAATGATGTGTTTGAAGAGCCATAGCATTAAACAGAGGAAAACTTAGGATTTGATTGAAAACTGAGTTGAGATTTTTCAACACAGAGTTACCACCAAATATTTTGAATGCTCTGTTGAATTCTTGCTTGACCTTGGGATTTACTTTCTTTGCTAATGGTTTTGCTTTTTCTGCAGACATATATTTGTACAAGTAGTGAGTATCTACATGAAGAAAATGTCTTCCTGGTCTTGCTTTAAATTCGTGACCTACTGCAATATTTCCTGCCCTTTGAAGGGTCATGTTGAGTTAATATTATGCTTTAAAATTATGACATACCTATAAGGAACCTACATACAGATGAGGATGCCTCCCTCAGTTTGGTGACTTCTGATTTGCTGTTGTTTGTTCCAGAAAATCACTATAATGCCGTTGAAAATAAAGGTAGGGGGAAAAAAGAGCACCACTGTTTTAGCTATCCAGTGCCCTGGAAGGGAGTGGAAAGCATAAATGTACTTTCTATATTGTTCTAAAATGGAGAATTCCCTGACCAGTATCAAATTCAATAACTGTCCATTTAGCTTCATATTCTTTGTATTCAGTAGTCCCTAGTATATCACAATGACTACTAATTCCTTTACACTGCCTCTTTTATAGTGTAACAAGAAATTATGGTGAACTATATTTGAAATCACTTCCTTCCTCATAGTGCATGGCAAAGATTTATTCTCTTTGGATGTAAAATAATATTATGTTATGTAGCATCATTACACCATTGAATACAATGGGGTTTATCACCTAATCCTTCTCAAAAGTATTTTTCAGTGACTGAGGACATGAAGCGAATAGAAATTTATTATCTAAAGCTAAGAGGATTGTTTAATACTTTAAAGAAACAAAGGATCTGGAATTCACCCAGAATATTTGACTTAAAAACTTGTTCAATTACCACAGTTCAGAGACCAGAAGCTGATAGAAAAAGCCTGAATTTATACCTCATTACCATAATGCTCCTCATTCTCTTGTTGTCTTGGGGCACAAGGTTTATATTCACAATCTCTCCTTCTTGCAGAGGTTGTAAATGCAATTACAGATTCTCAATGACCCTACTCACCCTGTGTCTGCCCAGTGACAACTTAAAAGGTAGGGCAGCAAGGATATGATTTCAGGCCTCTTGATGGTTACAGATATTCTGTATAGGCTGTAGTGAGGCCAGGATGAGTAAGTTGTATTTTTATCCTTACTAAAATCAAAAACTCTGGAAAATTTTTCAGACACACAGAAAGTGATCAATGTTTACTTTTCTTGACAACATGAAAACCAGATTGAAGGTGTGAAGCAAATTTATTTATTTTATACAATCTTATTTTCTTTGAATGAGACAAAGATTTCAGTATAAGACAAATACCAACTGAAATATTGTAACTTTGGAACACATAATTTTTTGGGCATCTTAATTGATTTTTGTGTTTGAACTCGACATTACTTCATTCTTTTGGACAGATATGATATCTAATATCAAAGGTTAATGCTTCTTCCATCTGAAACTATATTCCTACTTTAAAAGTTCATTAACAGACCTGTGAATTCTATATATCTGGGGATTTTTAAATAATAATTTCTCACTCAGATTTCTTGTGGGGTTTTTTTGCTTTTCTTTCTAAATTTCTGGTTAATTTCTTCTATATTTGAAAAGTAAAATAACAATTTTCAAGTTTTATTTTTCAATACCATTAATGGAACTTCTAATAGTAGTATAATTTTAAATTTTAAACAATGTGCTTTTTTCTAAAAGTGTTTCAAAATTATTTTCAGTGTATTTACAAAACAGGGGGTTTTTGACAGAGCTAAATGTCTTTATAAATACAATAATTCTCTTATATATATAATTATATGTATAATTTTCTTCAGTGGTGTTTTAACCCATGCAGTTGTAAGGCCGTTATAATATCCACCATGATTCAGGCATGACATGTACTGTGCTTTTAATGAGACACATGAGATTTCCTCATTTGATGAGATTTACTACTAATTCACAGCATCAAAACATCACAGAACTGCTGAGGTTAGAAGTGGCCTCATGAGATTGACTGCTCCAACCTCCCTCCTCATAGTAGACCTAGACTAGAGCAGGTTGCTTAGGTTCATATCCAGTCAGATTGTAGGTTTTCCCAAGGATGGAGACTCCACAACCTCTTTTAGTAACCTGTTCCATTGTTTGATCAACCTTCCAGCGCAAAAGATTTTTATTATGTTTCTATTGAATGTCCTGTGTTTCTGTTTTTGACCATTATGTTTTGTTATAAGAGTGTGGGAAGCCGCCTTTAAGATATTTACTGTGTCCCCCAATCCAGTGATGTCATTATAGTAACCTGTCATGATGGTCAAGCATGATTTCTCCTTCTTAAAGCCAGGCTAGCCTGGATTTGTTGCCTTCTTGCCCTTAAATGTGTTTGGATAGTTTTGAGGGATGTTTTTCCAACACCACTCTATGAACTGAGTTCAGGCTGACTAGTCTATACTTTCCTGGATCCTCCATTTTGTCCTTCTTCAAGATGGGAGGGGCATTGTTTTACTTGAAGTCCTGAGGAACACCATCCAGTTTCTACCACCTTTCAAAGAATGTCATCTGAGTGACATCACCCAGCTCTCTCAGCGCTGGTTGGAGCTCACCTTTTGTTCTATTGGCTCGTGGTTCCCAGTAGTTCAAGTGTTCCCTGACCTGGTACTTCTCCACTAGGACTGAGTATTACGCCTGACTTTCCCACTGTTCTCAGGAGGACTGAATTTCTTAAGGAAGACCTTACTAGTAAATTACACGAAGAACACCTTGACCTTATCCTTAGTCACCTCATTCCATTCTCTCAGCATTCTGAAGTCCACTCTCTGGTGGTCACTGCGGCCAAGGCTGCACTTGACCTTCATATTCCTCACCAGTTCCTCTACGTTTGCCGATATGAGCTCCAGCAGTTCCCTGCAGTACAGAGGCGTCCAGCCTGAAATACAGATTTCTGTGCATGGCAGAGGTCTGAAACTCCAGACTCCAATCTTGATTCTTGAAAGAGTGTTTCATTGGATATTTATCGTAAGGCCTATTGAAAATGAAGTCAAATTAGATAGCACATGTAGGTGCATGCATTTTCTGGAGATAAGTATTCATGGAGATGAAAATATATTTTGAGCATAAATCTGTGAACTAAAGCACAGACTTAGGAAAATGAGATTTCAGTTTAATGCATTAATTAATGTACAGGTAGTTATGACTGTTAGAAATTAATATGTATGTGAGGTTGGTACGTATGTAGAAAAAGAAATGCACGCTTTCAATGATAAAATCAAATGTGCTGATTTTGGAAAAATCCAAAACCTTTTTTTACATCACCTAAAAGTGTATTGTGTTTTAAAATGATAGATAGCATTGTAAACTAAAGTTGTTGTTTTCTTACAGTAAAAATCTGCCAAATTCTATTTTTTTTGAACTGGCACTCAATCAGCAAATTTATTTTTTTTAAATAACAGACAAACAAAGCTGTAAGTTTTTCAGACATTAATAAAATCCACAATGCTTGGTGCTCCTCTTGTTGGCTTTGCAGCATCAATTAATTAACAAATGATATTCCCACAGTTAGTCTATGTTTGATCTCTAAGTATTAAGATATTTGACAAGATAGGTGCTATACTGAGCTTGATTTTTTTTTTTTTTTTCCACTTAAAGACATCAATTCTAATGTCACTTTACTCAAACACAAGGGTTGGGGAGAGTCTAATATCTGCTAAGTGGAAAAAAGACAAAAAGGATATTGGGACAATGATGTTTTTCAAGCTTCCAGTTAAATACAACAATCAACAGAAGTTTACAAATAAACAAGACAGCTTGTGTGACCTCTGTATCAAAATGCACTAATGTTTCAAATTGGTATGGATTTCACTGGAAAATACATAAACCTATTTCATACTCCAGCTATACTAAGTAAACCTCTCCCTTCCTCCAACAGAAGCATAAATATTCACCGCTGTCTGAGAATTTTAGCTAAGAATGGAAGAAAAATATATCCATATATTCCCTTTGTTTTCAAATTGAAAATTTGATCATGTGCTAATCCTCAAAAATTAGACGGTCAGATCATTGATTGGTAGAGAATAAGTATTACCAGTTTTCAGAGTAGAACTTTTTGCCCACTATTCAAAATAAGTGAAATCAAAGGAATTTGAAGGAAATAGGTTCCTTCTTTATATTTGAGCTGTGTTGTCTTCAAGAAAAAGATATTTAGAGGCTTTAGAAATGTTGCAATATTTCTCATTAGCATCAAATGAAGTTATTAGCCCTCAGTTTATCTTTAATGTTAGCATTTAATATGAGAGGGGGCTGTAACAGCTGTTGCAAGTCATGTCTTTTGTTGACAGAATCCAAAAAATAACAAAAAAAATTTTGACCTCTCAAATGGCCTAAAAAGCCATTTAATCCACACTGTTTCTGGAGCCTTGGTTCATATTCCTGTCCTTGGTTTTATGCTAGGAGATTATGGATCTCTATTTTGAATGTGGAGTTTGCTCTCTAGAGTAGTAGGAAATGGAGGAAGGAGTAGTATTTTTCTGCTGTGTGTGATTTCAGAATTTCATATGTGGAATTTGGGAATATTTTCAGTTGCATTGAGGGTTAGGTTTTGTTGGTTTTGACTTTGATTTAAATTCCAGTGTTTGGCCAACAACTCTTAAGAGTAGAATTTCTCAAGTCTTTTTCCTATTAGATACTTGTTTATGTCAATCTAGATACAAAATACAGGAGCCATTTTTTTTTAAGTCACTAAAAGTTTTGATTAATGTTTGTTTTACAGATTAATTTACAGATACAAAAGCATGATGTACATGATCAGAATTAAAAGAACAGAGAGGTAATTCAAGGCTTTCTGATTTGCCATGTCCAAAATATGTAATCCCTGCCTTCAGATGTGCACACTATAAATCTAGTTACCTGATCATCCAGGTTAGGAGAACAGTCACGCTCTGTTCATGCTCCATAAGATAGAACTGTGTTATATAATTCCTGCAAAACATACCTTAAACCAGGTCTGTGATAGGAACACCTCATTGCAAAAATGTAGATTTGCAAAAGAGCTTGAATTTATTCAAACTTTTAAGATAAAAAGAGAGGTATTCCCAGCAGTGTCTTGTTTGTCTGTTCGTATCCTCAGAAACTAAGAAATATTTCTGAAAATGGAGTGCACATTGAATTTTATGGTTGAATCTGAGAAAGCTGATCTTTTAAGCAGCATTGTTCAACAAATCCACCATGTTTTACACAGAGCAGCATGTTGCCAAGACAGGCTGATTGCTGTTTTCCTAATGGAATGCCCTTACTCTAATGAGTCAGCCAAACCCAAATGAACGGAAGCTAAGTCTGCCAAACAGTCCATTTAACACCGTGGTTTCCTACATACTGAACGGGAAAATACCTAAGAGCAACCTGGTCTTTTTGATTTTGAAATTTAAATGGATCTGCAGGTTTGTCAAGCCTTCAAAAGTTTTTTTGTGGGATTGCAATGCCGTAGCTGAGGATATGTCTCACATCTATATGATGTTTCAAATCAAAAGGGGTATCAAGGTGAATAAAAGCAAATGGAGCTGTGGGCATTCTGCACTTGTGAGTTTTGGATGCTATTAAAATACTCATGAATTTGCTGAGCAACCAATGCATCTAAAACTCTTAAGTGGGATTTAGCAAGTCATTTGCTTGAAAGAGTTCTAAATACCAAAGAATGAAGTGCAAAGTATCCCTACTTATCACCTTCTTTAATCTAAATTTTTCATCAGGTAGCTGATAATTTGCATAAATCACATTCCAAATCTTGTATTTTTACTCACCAGACTTTCTTGCAGAAAGAGATTAATGTGTATGTAAAGATTTCAGCTTTGCAAGTGTCGGTAGTGTGCTACTATGACAGGTAATGAGGCAATTTGGCAGAACATCAGAAACTAATTGAGCTCAGCTCACATCAATGCAGTTTTTTTAGCAGAAGCTCTATCTTCAAAAAATGAACAATAGAATTACATAAGACAATATGACATGTACAATTTTAATTGGAAACTGTAATTTAAAATATTTAAAGCATGTTTAGAATAATTTGAGAATCTACAGACACTTTCTTATCCAATTAATTAAGCTTTTTCAGTGGGTCGTATAATGACTTAGTGTCAAAAATATAAATTATGGACGTCTCTGCACACATACATATTCAAACAACTTTTAAAGAGAAGGGATTTGGGTTTTTAGAGAAAGGATTTCCCAACTGCACACTTCTATGTAAAATGAACATAGAACTTTGTAATATAGCTATTGAAGTCTGTAAGTACTGTTAAAAAATGTTTAATTTAGAAAGTAGAGCTTTGATTTGGTCATACAACAAAGGAAAGTTTTAAAATGTCATTAAAAACCATTTCAAAGATCGTTAAATGATTTTGATAACACTGGTTTTCAAGTATTTATATTGATCTCAGGGGGCACTGTGTGGTGTTATTAGAACATTGCCACACACAGTGTTCTTCTATTACAGAAGGATGGCAAATGAGGATCTGTTAAAATTATGTTTTAAATGATAAATAGCTCCCCCAAAAATTACTGGGAGCATTGCAAATCTTCATCAAACCATTGTTTGTGTCACGTCGATTATGATTCACTCACACTCTTTATTTTTCATATTCTTTGATGAATAACATTTCCTGCCCATTCTGATTGCAAATGACAACATGGATATACTTAGCATAATTAGTATATAGCATAATATTATAATAAAACCTGGTAGGAAGAATTTAGGCAATATTATATCTGGTTTTATGGGTAGTAAAGCTGTTGTGGAATAGACTGAATTGATTTTGCTTCAAAGTCACCAGTCATGTCAGTGTTAACACTGGGAGCAGAAACAGGACATCTTGATTTACCGGGTATCATCATCATCAGTGATTACCATTCTTTCACTAATTCTCTTTTTTCTTTTTTATTCAACTGGGCAAATAGTTTGGAGGAATAGGATATCTTGTGAAAAGCAACCAGGCTGCCCTAATAATTATTAAACTGGTTCTGGTACTATTTTGTATTTCATAATCTTACCAGTTTGTAAACTATGATGTTCATTTATGATATTTTATTATGTCAAAATGTCTGGATTTCAAGCTGTAATACGTTTTGGGTTTGAGGGAGATGGGAGGGAAGTTTGGTTGGTTTTCTTGTTCTGTGTTTTGGGTTTTTAAAATGCAAATAAATACATTGCTTCCAAAGTAAAGGCATTTTAACAAATCCAACATTATGCATTAATCCCTTACCAGTATTAGTAGACCTGCAATAATTAAATTCTTAACTTAATCTAGCTTCATCCTAATATGTACCTGCTGAAAATAAGTTTTGAAGATCTATCTGAAATAATGGGTGCTTCGGATATAAACTATTATATGCCAAGTTTATTCTTATAACTAACTCACGCACAGAAAAAAATCTTATCTCACAACCACAAAACATTTTAAACAGGAAAACTTAAAGTGCCTTTTAATCACAGTTTCTAGATAGTGTCAATTTACAAATTTAATGGCATTTCTCAGATATTACTAACATTTTTGTACACTTCTTTATGGTACCAGACAAGCGCATCATTAATTATGTCTGGGATGGACATGGCTGATTTTTTTTTCCCCACAAAGAAACATATTTTAGCCAATTCAGGATATATAACCACTTGTTAACAGCACAGACAAATGGACTGCACTTGTTTTCATTAGCTTCCTTCTACAATTTTTCAATAACTGTTTACTACTTACTGCTCCTATGGATGTCAATACTTCCTTTCACGAACTGTCTCCAGCTAATTTCCATGATTGACTGTGAGGATTTGAATGGCATGGGCTCTGGAAGTCTGCCTAAAAGCACTGACAGCTTGAATGATTATCTTGCATCATTCATGGTAACTCTGTCAGGTTGTCTGAGAAAAATTAAAAGGAAACACAGGTCATTACAGAATGAATATGATGCATCCAAAACGGTTCCCCTGAAGCTGCTGGAGTTTAGTTAGTCAATAATCTCTAATGAAAAAGTAATTTCATGTATTTTATTGAAAGGCTGGACAAATCAGGTCTACTGTGCTCCAGTACATTTTCAGGAATGAAATCTAGCTTCCTCTTTAAAACTCTTTATTTTATTAAAAATTTAATAAAATCGCTGATTAGTTGCTGATAGTCATAATTGTCTCTGAATTGTCTTTTATCTTAAAAGGACACACACCAATATATAAAATATAGTATTTTTCAGGTTTATGAAATTTTAATATGTTCTGGATGTAGTGTATGTTTTTTTTTATTTTAAAGCTATTTTTAAATTAACAGCAATTTTAATAAGGAACTAATACATTTAAATCTTCTGTCATCAAGACATATATAATGGTCACTGTAACCTATATGGCCTATTTTCTCCTGAGTGTATAGAGAAATTAACTTTTTATTGTCTGGGTTGTTTTCTTTTTTTTTAATACTGCCAACACCCATTTCACCACTAATTATCGAAAGTTCTGTATGTTGCTTACTTTTAAAATGTAGTTGTATTAAGAAGATTTTTTTTAATCAATAACGCATTAAAACTACTTTCTAAATCCAGTGTACCAAACACAAAGTAACAAGTAAGATTTGGTGAACTGTTGTTCTTAGAGGTGTAGTAACTCTGATAGGATTGCACAATTTTAACTAGAGCATTTTATCTGGATAAGTTCAATCTTACTGTACCTGCTTAAAACTTGTAGACCAGTACAAGAGTTTAATGATGAGTGTAAAACGCAAGCACTGCCTTTGCAACAAATCATTTTATGTTAGAAAACCATAAAGTGTGTCCAGTGAAAGATGATTTGTGTCAGCTGAAACTGTAGCCTGAAGCAACTCGGTGGGCTATCACTTTAATCTAGTTTTTGCAACCTTGAAGTATGTGTTAGTAAGCCGAGGGTAAAAATGTCAAAATCACAGTTTAGGGTAATCACTAGCAGTTTCTAGGACTGACTTAGACAGAAAACTGTCCCTTGTATTCTTTTTGAGGCTGGTTGACTGGAGTTGAAGTTATATTGACTGTAGGATATTTTAAAAATATAGGTTATTTTTTAAATTGTTATTTATTTCTAGAAAATTATGCTTTTCTTTGATAAAAACTTCCATAGCTAGAAATTTTCACACAAAAGAACGTCCTGTCGTTCAAAGAACTGAAATTTTGAAAGGTATAATTTGCCATTGCCTTCTGTTTATCAAATGAATGCCAGTGTGCTGTATTTGCAGACTAGCAGAACAGTATGTTATTAATTTTTTAGCATGAAAATATTGCATTAAGCATTAAATTTAACAGGGTTTTAAAAAGGTTAATTTTGTCTCTTTACAATAGTAAAGAGAATCACTTCTTTGACTGCCAATACCTGCAATAAGCTGTAGCTTCTAGACAATAGTAACAGAAACACAGAATGGTCAAGGTAGTACAGAACCTCTGTAGATCTTTTGGTTCAGCTCCCCTGCACAAGTAGGGTCTTTTAGAGGTTGTTGCCCAGACCCAGGTCCAGATGGTATTTGCCAATTGCCAGGTGTGGAGACTCCACAACCTTCCTGGGCAGCCTGTGCCAGTTGCCCTCATAGCAGAAGGTGTTTCCATATGTTCAGGTAAAAGCTCCCGTGTTTCAGTCTGTGCCCATTGCCCCTTGTCCTGTCACTGAACACCACTAAAAAAGCCTGACTCCATCTTCTCCACACCCTCCCTTCAGATCCTTGTACACACGGGTAAAATCCTGCCTCGCCTTCAGGCTGAACAGTCCCAGCTTTCTTGGGCCGTCCTCAGAGGAGGGATTTGCAGCCTTTCCCTGGGTTCTGTCCAGTATGTCCAGGTCTTGGTTCTACTGAGGAGTCCAGAACTGGGCATGATACTCCAGGTGTGCTCTCACCACTGCCATGTGGGACAGTGGGCAACTGGTCAGCGTGGTGCTTTAAAGGTATCTGAATAGCAGTGGGACTTGATGGTCCTTCTGGGTCCCTTACAGCTCAGTATATTTTATTAATTCCTGAGCCACTCCTGGGAACAGTTATAGCATGGGACTGTTTACACCACTGCAGATGGGAAAGACAAATCCCTGAATTAATGGAGCACAAATAAGAATAATTCCTGAGCCTAATAATACTTCTCTTGTTCAGAAACGCGATGTAACGTATACAGATCAAAACCACATTTATGTGTGGATTCAGAAACTGATTTATGTATTACTTTCAAAATGCTTAAAGAGATGAAGTATAGGTTTCCTTCATTGCACTCAACTGGAAATAGTTACACATCTGCCAGTAGATTAATATAGCTGTTTTCAGTGTCGTCTGTGTTTTAATTCTAGAAAAGTTAAAACGGGCAGTGGGCTATTGTTAACTCAATGTTGCTAAAGATTTAAGACTTAAAGTCTAATATATAAGTATGTATATGTCTTATGTATGAATTTTATTTTGGTCTTAATGGCAGTGCTATTGCAGGCATTTTGAGGGAATGGGTTCATTATGGCATTTAAAAGTCGTTGTATCTAACAGCATATGTAAAGAGGTAAAGTGAGAATTTTCACTTTGAAATGCTACAATAAGATGCTGGATTTAATGCGTTTCATGAGCTGAAATAATAAATTTTCATTCATATTTTGAAATAATTATGTCTGTTTGTGTAAACAGCTATGTGTATTCTTGATGTGTTTTTCTAGACACACGGTAATTATTCTAGATAAACTGCATATCTGTAGCTATATTCAATCTTCACAAATACCCACTAAATTTATTTAATAACTCTTTTTGACAGTATTTGAGGTGTTTTTTGCATGTACGGATTGCATTATTTTCTCACATATTCAAACAGGAGAACGATTGTGTATGAACTGTCCTTTGGACTGTCTTGAGTATCCTTTCCTTTTTGACATCCTCATCCTTCCATGAGGATTCCAACCATCCATCCTTTTATACTTCCTTCTGTGATTGAGGAACACTCTGTTGTGCTTTCAAAAATGATGCTTAGCCAGTCTGAACTTTAACTGCTAGATATTGTGAAGATGTTGTGGAACCTGGAAAATCTTGTATTGCCCTGTTGGTGCTGCTAGTCACACATTTTTCCTTCAGGCACCGGTTACTCTTAAGTTTCTAAAGTTGCACAGAAACATGAAATTTGATGTGTCACCTTCCAGCTGGGATTTCTAAATCTGCTATAAATTTATATAACTTGTTGAAATTGTAGGCAAGCTTTGGAAACTATTGTGAGATCAGGCAAAAATAAGAAGTGAAACACAGGAAGGCTGTATGAATGGATGAAAGTAATAAACTCAAGATAATCCATGGAATTTTCCATTTGTTTTGGTTTCTTGGGACTTTGCATTAGGGTTCGTCTCCATCTTTAGCAAGATTGTCCTTACCTATTTTTGCTGTTAAAGTTCTTAAATCTAATCCTTTTTTATATCACATAAATGTAACCAATACAATCTCAACTGCAAGCTTTCTTTTTTTTTTAATATCTGAGGGATATCATTACAACACTGGCAATTTATTTCTCTGCTTATTCTATAGTTCTGTTTTCTTAAGGAAAAAAGAATATCAGCTATTTTCATGTGTCTTCCTTTTTCCTGCAGATCAAATAGATCTGTATAACCCTCCAGCATTTCCTCTCCTGATGAACAGAAGTAAATATGAATCTTAAAATGCGGAGATTTTAAGTCCACATTAGATGTAGACCTAAACTGAAACTTTAGCTTTAACATTTGTTCAGTACTCAGATGGTGGATTAGGTGAGTAGAGTTTTTTTATTTTTCATTTAAAAACATATGAGGGGACATTGTAAAGACCAGGAACAGACACAATTGATAATTAACTTCTCTTTACTATGTTTAACACGTGGGATCATTGTGGATTTAACATATATTGATAATGGTCTGGAATGAAACTTTATTTCAGCATTTTGGTTGCAAAATTTGGAAGCAGACGAGGATGCTGGTGTTATAGTTCAAACCAACCTCATCTCTCCCATATATGCAATTGCAAAAGTATTTAGGGCTACGAAGTAATGGTAGGGAGCATATTTTATAGTGCATAAATAAAAGGTAGATAGACAAGTAAAATCCATATATTTCAGAATTACACTCAATATTTTTTTTAGTTTGTAGTAGAAGAATGTAGTTGTGGATCTCTAATGGGTAGTAAGACATCAGGGAAATACATCCTTACCTTTACATGGCCAAGATTTTATGAAGGTCACCAAGGTAAATGAAAAAATAAGACTTTAATGAACTGTGGTAGAAACTGACCACAGTTTTATTAACTGTAGCAAAACAAATTAAATAATTTATCATCTCCCTGAGATTCTAGTAACTAATTTCTGTTATTTGAGTTCATCCCCGTGTCACCTTGGCCCAGTCTTTTTCAGCACCACATCTATTGCCATGAAATCTCATAATGCCACCCCTGCTTAACTGGGAATTTTCAATTCCAGCTAAAAATGAGATAAAGCATCCCTAACATGGGCAATTCTTCATCTTAAATAGATTTCACTGTTAATTCTGCAGATAGAGGGTAAACAGCTTCATTTTGCCACTTGAATTGTAGCATTAAATGCAATCAATACTGGCATTTCACTACTGCAAATGGAGACTATGAAATAACATAGTCAAATCCTCCTCTAAAGAAGTATGACAGTTGTATTCATAGCTCTGACGTAGACCACAAAATAATGGTTTTAACAAGACTGCAAAATATTAGGCTGAGGATGAAAAGCAGTGCTGGTACGTTCTTTTACATTGTGTTCTACATAATGATTATACTTTAAGTCTCACCTATGCTTCTTCATGTTAGGAAATAAGGACCTCCATTCAGTCCTCATGGAGGCTGGCTTTACAATAGAGATAGTTCTGACACAGGAAGGTTAAAAAGGAATTATAAATTTAAAAATTCCAATATTTCAAGTTTTAAAACTGGTCATCAAAAAATATGATAATTTTTTGTTTGAATTTTGCCTTATTAAGAAATTCTTTACTTTTGCAATAGTTTTGGTAGTATTTGTCATACTTCAGTAACAGAAAGAAGTTTAACTCCATATTAGCATAATCCCTCTTCAACTGCAGAGGTGTCCTTACCCTCAAACTTGAGAGAGGGCTACTATTAAAAAAACCCCAAACAAATGGAAAAAAAACAAACAAACAAAAAAAAAAAAGTGTATCAGCTGCAAAATATTTGTATAAATCTTCTGCAGAGGTTTATGTTTATTCTGCCTAGTATGATCCAGTTTCAAAAGGGAGAAAGAATTTTAATCTGAAGCAGAGAAATCATGAGTTTAAGTAAGCAGGGTATTGGTTAAATTTTCCATTGTACCTTGTCCACACTTCTGAGTAAATAATATCCCAAAGTATTTGTAAATAGCTCAGAATACTCTTTTCTATAGAAATATCTTGTAGAATATTCTTGCTGGTCCTGGTGTCTATTGACAGTATTTTCTTTTTTGATTTCGCAATTGTGAAATGGTGTCCATAACAGAAATGGATCAAGGAATGCTTATTTTTCAGAGAAGTGATTTGGAGAATAGTGATAAATTCAATGTAATTATTATTTTTTATGTGTAGCATAGAATAAATAGAATGTTGTTAATATTCATACTGTTGAACAGATGGGGTAGAATAAAATATATAAGTATTCATCCTTTTGGCACAGCGAGCATTAAAAACTGAGTAGTTGAATCATGAGAACATTCAGAGTCATTACGTATGTGTTAATTACCATCTTAGGACAATTACTTTCTTGTTCACTACTTTTGCCTATCTTTTGTGGATTTCTAGCTTACATGTTGGAACATAAATGGCAACTATTTTTATATAAAAATATATTATTCATTAGTTTCTTTAAAGTATACAGAAATTCAAATAAAAACCAAAAATCAATGAAAGAAAGCACCATGCTGTGAGGAGTGTTAACAGCTGAAGTTAGATGATAACTGTGGCAGCCCCAGTAAAATACATTTGGAAGATTCCACTCCTTCTCTTCCTATTTGTAGGAAAGCAGAAACAATCCCAAAAGTTTGTCCAAAGCACAGCAGCTGAACCTTTCCTTCAAAGCCAAGTAGAAGCCAAATATGACACGCAGAGATCATTAGAATGCCCATATCAATGGTTGGATATAAAGTACTTTTTGGGACTTGGTGATGTGAAGAATGAGTTTCAAAAGTTCCACATGGTTTGTGATCTACATTTGGAAGGGTTCCAACAACTGCTATGCAGAAACTAAAAGTCCCAAATATCTGAGTTATTTATCTGAATGAGTATCAGTCAAAGGCAAAACAAGAGTGTTTACAAGTGTAGATTGCATTCGGCCAAATTACATTGCAAATTAGTGTTTTGTAGCTATTTGCCTAAAAATAAAATAACTTAATGTGTTGAAATTGTTTATGCTAAGGAAAAATGTATCTATGCCAGCAGCTTGTAAATGAAGTTATGGCCTGTTCCAGCCCAATGCATTCTGAAGTGACCAAGATATTAAACTCACAAACAAGGTTGTCAGATGACAAATCAAGCTGCAAATTAACCTTCTAATCTCATAATCTGGTTACAGCTGCCAAAGTACAACTGACAATTGATCTGCTGTTTGCTGTCCAGCAGAAAATATCATATATTCTTTTTGATGAATGTCAGTGAGCTAGTTTATTGTGTAGCAGCCCATGTCTTTCCTACTCCATTGCAGTAGTTCTAAATTGCAAGGGCTGTTATCTGTATGAACAAACCTACTACTAGCAAAGTGCAAAGCAGAATTTGTATGTGACTCTTCTGCAATTAATCACTTGCAAGAAATGTCTGTTCTCTTTTCAGCAGATATACAAAGTAGGTCTTTTTGAGGTTATTTAATGGGATAGCTTCCATGACTGCTATAAAAGTAAATATTTTAAGTAACTGCTTTGGAAGACTGTCAGGAATTATTAAGAGAGTAGTATATTTACTTCTAGCATTACCCCTTGTAGTTACCCACAGTTTTCTATCCAGTATCTCTGATATGATTTCCATGGAGTTTTCACAGATTACATATGACTTTTCACTTGTTATAGACTGATCATAAAACTTCTTGCTTAGGAGATTCAGAACATCTATTTGTGCTGTTTGGAGCTTTGAAACAGAGCAAGGATGAAAAAAAATACGGAAGGAAAGCTTGAGCTGTTAAGGTGACTGATGTGGAAGAATAGCTCTAAAAACATCTTAAAAACTCTTCAGTTAATGACAATAATGTTGTGAACAGGAGCAGTTTGTGCTCCCTCACTTGGAAAAAGGCTGGGGAAGACTGGTAACCCTGCATCCTACTCACAAAAAGAATAATCTTGGTGACAGTGTAAATATAGGAAAGCATTCTGGTTTTTGTACTGTATGGGAGCTACATTGGATAATTGACTGTAGGGAGACTGGGTAGAAACCTGTGAAAATTCAGCCTCTCACTCAACTTCTACCTAAAGGAATTGACCTTGAAATTTTACTGAATTTTACTAATGGGAAATTTGTCAACAGAGGGGTGTTTGTTAATAAAAACCTGATTAGAAAAAAAGTTAAAATTGACGCACAGTTGAAGTGTATGGCTTATCAAAACAAAAATGAGAAGACATTAAAAACAGAAGAAAATTTTAAAATGTTGCCAGGATAAATTGCTTGAAAAACTATGAATTGTTTTATTTTAAAATGTTCTAGGAATAAATAACACCTAAATGCCTTGTAGTTAGTTTCAAATTGTGCTTGTTTGGGTTTGGAGCATTTGTTCTGTTTTGTTTTTATTTAGGGAAAAGCTATAAAACTTTAAAGACTGTGTTTTATGAAAATTGACACAATAGACTGCAAAATTTTAGCTACTATGACATAAACACTGTCATTATACTAATGGATTGCAGAACCAACTGTCAGAGTAAGGAGATTTGGAAGGCCTTTTATCAAAAGAAGGTATCAAATATAGGGTAGTATTAGGAAAAAATCATTCTCCAACACACATAAATATTTACTTACTCTTTTTGCACCACTTTTCATTCTATATATGTTTAAATATTTTATTTCTATGAAAAACATTAAAACATATTGTATCTTCTTCAAAATATAACTGTTTATTTCTAATTTTCTATCAATCCTCATAAAGAAAAAATATTTTCTATTGTTTTTTGTAATTAACTTTATTCCTTCTTGGCTATACAAACCTTAGGGCAGAGAAATGCCTGTTAGTTTTAAAGTAGTTAGCATGTGAATGAATGTTTGACTTGTTTGGTATAGAGTTTTATAAGAATTTCTTCAAGAAAAAGAGAAAAGCAATTGTTAGTAAACTGAGCGTTTTATATTTCATGCATACTTCATACAGATTTATTTTCAGAAAACTGGGTAGAAAAGCCTCCATGGTCTAGGATATACCATAGATCATAGAATCGTAGGATAATTAATGTTGGGAAATATCTTTGGAGATAATCAAATCCAATAATTGACCCATCAGTACGAAGTCCATCACTAAACTATATCCCCAGGTGCCACATCTCCATGTCTTTTAATTATCTCCAGGGATGGTGATTCCACTGCTTCCCTGGACAATTATTCCAATGCAGGAGCACCCCTTCAGTGAGGACATTTTTCTTGATGTTCAATCTAAACCTCTTAGGATGCTACTTAAGGCCCTTTTCTCTTGTCTCTTGTAACTGGTCAAAGAGATTGGTCAGAGAGATTGACTCCCACCTAACTACAAGCTCCTTTCAGGTGGTGGTAGGGAGCGGTAAGGTCCCTCCTGAGCCTGCTTTTCTGCAGGCTGAACAACCCCACTCCCTCAGCCCCTCCTCATAAGGCTGGTGCTCCAGACCCTTCCCCAGCTCCTTGCCCTTCTCTGGACCTGCTCCAGCACCTCAAAGTCTCTCTTGCGGTGAGGGGCGCAGAACTGGACACAGCACTCGAGGTGCAGTGGGAGACAAGAAACTGTGTGGGGAATATGAAAAGCAGATAGTTGGTATCTGGTGGAGGTATAGAAGATCGTGACAATGAAATTTAAAAGAATTGGTAATGTTAGGGCACAGTAACTGGCAGAAAAGGAGTCATGCTTAGATGTGTAACCTTAATGTGGTCCCCTGCTGCTTCAATTAACTCTAAACAAGAGATCATGGAATAAGGAAATGCCCTTGAAATTTACAGCTCAGGCATATCTCTACCTAATTTCAGCAGTGTTAACAATGTAGTTGGGTTAGGATTCATTCTTAATATGCTGAATAATAGGTATATAAATGGTAAAAAATCATGAAAATAGAAAAAGGTTTAAGCTTTTGTTCTTGCTCTAAGAATAGCAACTTGATTCTGAAGTATGTTAGTAGTAGGTTTTGTTTGCAGTGTGTTGGATAAAGAGTATTTTATCAGAGCTTGTGTGAAGTGTAGAGTTCCTTGTGAATATGTGTTCACAGGAAATATTCTCTCTTCATTCACCCTCACCTCAACAGGATTCCAAGGATTTCTTTTGATAGTAATATGGAAAAGTCAGTATGATCCTATCTCCCTGCAGTTCTTTCCACAGCTCACTTGCTACTCTGATCTATTGTATTTCAGGACAGTACATTGTTTAAAAAGTCGTCTTCATTTTTTAAGAATTTTTCTCTTCCATCTTATAACACTGGCAGTACAATAAAAGCAATTGTTCATTGTTTTGAGCGCTGAGTCTCAGTCATTAATTTAAGTCCTGGTTCTGCAAGATGCTCTGCTTGAGCACAGACATTTTGCCTGCATACAGGCTTTTTATGATCTTGGACATAAAGGAAGTAGTATTTTCTGTATTATTTTCTCTCTACTTCCTGTGGAGACTTAATTGAAGCCATTTGGCCCAGGTTTTCATTTTAAATACAGATATTTAATGAGTTGTCATATCAAAACAATTTGCTGTCTTTGCTTCTAAAAATAGAATAGCACAACCATAATTAAGAAGCTGTAGGATCATATGATTTTTATTTTCTTTTTTGAAAGAATAATCAAATTATTAGGTCAATTCCCACAGCTGAAAATTGTGGCATGTTTTTAGTAAGTAAACATATCTAAAGCAATAAAATTGAGATAAGAAAAGAATCTTCTGTATTCAAGGGCAGTAATGAGTGTTTAATTGTATGTGGTGTTTGGTGTCAATGGTAAAAATCATGGTCATATTTGGACACTTTCAGTAAGCCATAATTTCTCTCAATAACATGATATTCCCTTGACATACAGACATCTTCCAGTTACTAAATAATCAGCATAAGTAAAGAAAAAAATTGTTTTGTCTGATGAGTAGGCATACTTAGTATTTATGGAGCACTTCCTATGTTCCCAGTGAAAGATTAGAGATCAGAAAGTATGACTTAAGAGAAGGACATGAAAGAAATCTTACTTCAGATAAGAGAAGATTAAAGGGTTGCAAAAAATAGTTTTCTGATAAATAAAGAGTTTTTACAAGGAAGGCCGTATTTTTTTTATTTATGTTGCAAATGAGATGAGAAATAGTGGTATAGAATTGAAATATGGTTTTATTTATGCAATAGCAAAATGTCTTTTGAGGACTATTAAGGTCTGGAATAGCTGAGACTCTCCACTATGGTATCTTCATATGAAAGTTCAGCTAAATATTCCTCTGAAATATTTTAAATTTAATATTTTTATTAAATTTAAAAAATGTTTTTTAAGTATTTTAAATTTTAGTTTAGAAAAATAAAGAAAATTAAATTTAGCCAAATTGTGTTGCAATGAAAAAGAAAAAAAACAAGGTATGTTGAAACAAATATAAGCTTAAGTAATCCTACTTTAGAAACTTTTCAGTATCAGTGGAAAATGAATAAAAATATAAAATAAGTAATAAATGGATAAAAGAAGTGATATAATGGATAAAATAAGGAATATGCAACATTCAGTTAACCTCCTTTTGCCACAGAAAATGTTCCAGACATCTACGGGGCTATTCGTATTGCTTCTCTATTTACAGTTTGTTCCATTCCCAGTCATTTCTGATGTCCTGACCTGGGTGTAAATGCAGTTTTCAATTCTCTTTATTAAGGAAGACATCTTCCTCTATCCATAGACACCATTTGATTGGGAGGGACTGCATCCTACTGACTTTGAAGATGTGCAGTTGGTGTGACTAGAAAAATGGTTGAGAAGCACTGGTTTAAGAGAAGTGACTCAAAGGTGAATAAGATCCAAGAAAACTTGCATTTTTCAGAAAGAAGCAACTAGAACTAGAACTAGAAAAGAGTAGGTGTTGGCCTCATGTTTGTTATTTTATTAGAAACTTTTCAACAAAGACTCAATTATCTTTAAAGAACGGCAGAGTATTTTTAACTTACAATACCATAAATTTTAGGACCAAATGTAAAGTACGGAAAAATCTTTCTGCACTAATATTATATTAATTTCTATAATCAGGATATTTTTATGGACTAGACTGTCCATTGCATGGAGTTATGACTACAAAAGTTTTTCGAAAACTCCCTGAATGCAAAATTAATAGTCTACAGTATTTGGGGATTGGACCTAGGTGATCTTTAAGGTCCCTTCCAGCCCAAAGCCTTCTATGCTTCCAGTAAGTAAACACTGAAAACTATTTGCAATATTTGTTCTTTATCTATTTTAATAGATGTTAACAGTAAAATTGGAATACTCTTTTCAATAACAATTTTAAAAAGTTTGACCTTCAGATCAGAATTACAGATTTCTTTCTATCATGATCCTCTTTATCTTTTCATTACTGCTTGCAATACTGAGCACTATATAAAAGGAAAAGTGATTGATTTTTGTAGCTGAGGCATAATGGGGAAAGTGCCTTCTGCTCGTATACTCTGTGTACTTCTCTTATGTTTGCCTTTTGTCTTCAAGAATGGGTTTGAGTAAAGTGTTCGTTCCCATCAATACCATTCTTTTTCCTATTTTTGTTGCTTTTTCATTGCCTATATTTGTATTTGTAATTGAATTTTTAGTTGCATTAATGCTTGTGATGTACTAGCAGCCTTATTCTGACAGTAACAGCCTAGAAATAACAACGGACAAAATTGTTTCCTCAATGCAAAGAAGTTATCTTAGTTCGGTTCTGTTATTACCAGCATACAAAAAAGTAATAGTAAAAAAGCATTGCATGTAGGCCAGTGAAAATGTCCAAGGAACTTAAAAGTTAAGCTGCTTTTTACAAACATGATCTGTAAGACTTACTTTATACGTAGTTCTTTGTTTTAAGCTCACTGCACACTTTGCAGTCCCAGAGAAGGTAAACCTGATATCTTTTTGCTTAGAACTTGTGTTTATTTTATATTGTCTTTTCTGGAACAGGGTAAAACCAAATAAAATTAAATGTATATAAGGACATATATATTCTAGGATTGTAAGGTGAATTTCCCATGAAACTCAAAGAAAGTATAAATATCTATACTATTATACATTATCACTAAAAAGAAAAATTCATTTTTTAAACAAATCATGGAAAAAGATTCCATGGAGGGTTTGCATTAAAAGTATTCTTGAACTAATAACCTCTCACATACTGTTAGTTATGACTAAGTTTCTTGAGTCTAGTCTAGAGAAGGTAAAAACTCTCTTTTCTGGAGGGAAAGAAAAAGGAGGAACGTCTGTTCTCAGAGCTATCAACCTGCTCTTCTCTTTGTTCTCCATCCTTTGTATTTCTCAGTAGGAATATGTATTTCAAGATAAAAGGAGATTTTTCTCCTATTCCATGCAAAATTTCAAAGGCAGGCCTTATACACTTTAGTGGCTTCTGATTCCCACATTACATTAATATCTAGTAGGCATTTGCCTCAAAAAAAATGAATTGGTGAGGTAGACCATATATTTTTATTTTAGTCCCTCTTTTTCTAATGAATGAAAATTCCATGACTGTTCTTAGCATCGGACTTTTCACTCCACACTTTTAATTGGATTCACATTCTGTAATTTATGGCAGAGTGTTGACCAAGAAATGGGCATTTCCCTTAAAAATGGTTTTTAATTGTTTCAACTAAGTGAATGAGAAGGGCCTCAGCCTCTGTAGTGTGTCAAACTTACACAGTTCCTGCTTTTCTTAATGGTTCATAATGATCCACAATGATCACTTAGTAGAGTAAATAAAGATCTTTATACTATCATTTAAGTAAAGCAACTTACTAAACAAAACTTAAATCAGACTTCAATATCATTCCAATTCACACCCTGAGTAGTGGCTACCTTACTTTTATTTTTTTTCTCTCACATAAAGCATTTTGCATTTTAATTAGTGTCTTTTTAATACAATGCTTTCTGCAATTCATCATGTATTTGAATAATTAAAATCTAGTATAATGTGTGAATAGTTAATTTGAGAAATTTATACTATCTTATGGACAGTACCATTACTTCTGTACTGTGATAGATTCCCTGCTTTTGCTGTCCTTTCCTTGCAGTTTATCATATGACCACAAATTTTTCTGGGGGAACAAAACTGAAACCATAGCTCAAAAAGAGGAAAAAAAAAGGAGGTGACCTGAAGCACCATAATTAGAAAGCATGCATCTCTATTGAAAGTGTTATTAAAAGAGAAAACAAAGCTTTTCATAAACTGTAGTAGTAATCTCTAATCAACGAAAGGCTGTTTAACTTCCAGTAAAAAAGATACAATTTATGAATATGAAAACAAAATTGCCATATCTGTATTCTCTTTTCTGGTTATATGTTTGTCAAGATCCCTAAGTTCTTACACAAAGAAGTCTTTTTGAGGACTTTGAATCTACTTTTAAAACATGTTCTTGTTTTCAACACTATTTCTAAAAATCAGTTTATTCTTCTCCAAAATCTTCTGCTATCTACATTGCAGAATCTCTGGAAATGAGTGACCCTTTCAGAAGACAGATGTCTTTCCAAGTTTATTGTTCCAAGTTTATTGTTCAATTGGCAGCAGCTAAAACACCTGCCTTAGAGTGCATCTTTTGTACTTGCTAAGTGGGCATATTTGTCTATTACTGCACCTGAGTGGGTCGCTGCTGGTGAGAGAGAGACGGTGAATCTTGTTTCTTCATCAGAAGGCTTGATTTATTGAGATATCATATATAATACATTATGACTATACTAATAGAATATAGAGAGAGGTTTGCAGAGCTGCTAGGCCAGGCTAAGAATTGATAGAAAGAATTCACAACAAAGTTTTGTCCAAGGACTGAGTCCCTGGCTTACACTTTGTGATTGGCCCTTAATTATAAACAAGAAGCATGAGCCAATCAAGGTGCATCCCATTACATTTCACAGCAGCTGATAATAATTGTTTACCTTGTCTTCGGAGGCCTTTGCCCTCCAGAAGACGCAGAAATCCGAAAGAAAGGATTTCTGTGAAGAAATGTCTGCGACATTTGTCTGCAGAAATAAATTATCCTTCCCAATGTACAGCCAAATCACTTGTATGCAAGTAATTATTTATTAGGTGATTCAGTAGTCTGACTAGTTCGTTTGACTGCATTTGTTGTTTCTACTTCTTTTCCACCTAAGCCTACCTAGGATGAAGGAGGTAGAACATTTGTGTTACATCACAGATAAATCTTAATGAGAAAACCAGTTGTTGACTTTATCAAATGATGGGGTAGTTGTTTTTGTCCATTACATTTTCTTCCACTGTAATGTTATTTTGCTTGACTGTTCTGTGGACATTGAACCTGCAGATGCGCTCAATGTTTTAATTGTTATTTTTCATTTGTCTGGCACTTTTTATTATTATATGACACAGAAATGGCACTTTTTAAATTACCCACTTTCTAAGACATACGATCTTGTAGTAGTTTTCCACAATTAATACCAGTTTTATTCCTAGATAAATAAAATCCCTATTGTTTTCTGCTATGGGTGGACAGGCATAGGTGGATAGGGACACAACAGCGGAGAAGCAGACTTCCTACCCCATATGTCATTTTTAATTCAGTATCTATCCATTGTCTATGTCTATTCAACTCTTCATCTTTTTGTCTGGGGGAAATCAGAAGTAAAAAGAGAAGTCCTTTATATTAACACAAATCATACAACATCAAAGTTGGACATTATTTTCACTGGTTTTGCCTACAATTTCACATTAGTAATAATTGCTGTTAAACAATTTCCCAGAGCATGGCTCCATTTCCAGCCCTGCCAATGGACTTCTCGTAATGAATATTGCAGGACTTTATCTCAACTATTCCATCTATAACACTAGATAATGATCTTTTTGTACAAAGTAGGAATTGCATAAATTCCTGAACATTATTATTTTTTAAATATCATTATGCCTTATATGGATTTAAAACTGAAGTTCAAATATTCATTTCTTCAGCAAATGCAAAGTTTCTTCTTATCACTCAGAAGCCATATATTCATAAATGTCAATTTTGTGGAATCACATTTCTGATCATTATCACTTTTAATGCATATGTTAAATTATCTATCATGTAGAACAAGAATAATTCAATTCATCTCAAGATTATTTTATAGCACTCTAAGTTGTCCAAGAGTACAGCTGGAATTTTTATTGCTTTCATTTTCAAGTGTTAGTTTGGATTTTTTTTTTTTCAGATAACATGTTTATTTAACATTTACTGACAGGTCGCACAAGGAAGTAAATTGAAGTAATTTTTGTGGAAATCTGTATAAAACTTTGACACTTGACTTTAGGTTGGAATGCACTTTGGTAGCTTCTGATGGGCAAATTATAATAGCACAAAATTAAACATGAACAAATAAGTTGTTTTAAAAGTAGCTACTCTTGTGATGTCTGAACTTTGTAATTTTAACTACTTTGAACAAAATAAGTATTTTCTGTTCTTTTTCTTTAAAAAGCTATATTAACTTTCCTTTGAGTAGTACAATGTTATTCTCTTGGAAGTTAAGTTGTGTGCCTTTTTAGGGTTTTGTATTCTGTTATGTGAAGCATTTCAAGTAAATTCTGCCCTTTCTTACTGAGGGAGATGAACGCTAAACTCTTTCCCCTTTTTCAAAATTCTTCCCTGACAAAGAATCTCTTCCTCTCGAGTGGTCAGTGATTGTAGTACACACTGGATAGGAGCAAGAACCCTGCTAGCCAGGAAGCACCAAGTGAAGTTAAACCAAATAAAGGAAGGGCGACTGTAAAGTAACAGGCAGAAAGAGAATGGGCTGGAGGGTCTTTTTGCCCATCTTAGCTAAGTCGTTTTGCAGATGTGCTTCAAGGTTATCCTTGGTAATATGAGCATGTCAACATGAGCAATGACATGTTCATATGGATCTGAATTTAGTTTTAATGGAATCACTACCAAACACTACTATGTCAGGAATCCTGGAAGTCAATAGATGAGTTTATTTTCCAACAAACACTTGCTAAAATAAAATCTTACAGGAGGAATTAACATGGAAATAAAAAACATTTTTTAAACTGCAATAGCTGTGCTTTTTTTTTTTTTTTTTTGTCTAGGAAGGAGTTTTTCATTCATCTGTAGTGACTTCATTGAGAAACTTCATTCATACATTAAGACTTTCCAGGTAGCTGAATCAGGTTTAATATTTTTTGTCATTGTTGCTAGCTGACCTTTTTCAAACAGCTAAATCTTTATCATCAGCTGTGTCATCTACTCCATCATGTACTTCCTGGCTGGATAAACTACTGGTGTTTGATGCAAAATGTGTCTTATTACTTCAGGAGCTAGAATTATTGCAAATGGTTATATAACCTAATTATTTTGGTGGCAAATATGACTTGTCTGGGTGTGCCCAGGTCTGTGCATGTTGTTTGTATTCAGCTCCTGTAAGCCTTTCTTCGTGGCTTTGGTTTTGCTTATTCCTGCTGCTCTGGTTCCTGTGGCTCCAGAACATGTAATGATTCCTCTTCAGAAAGGTACAACTTGGAATGTTCATGTTTTAAGCCTCTTCACTTTGCTGTCTATGCAGATATCATAGACTCTTCCTTTTAGGCTGTCAACAATAAACTCATATATTGCTCTTCTAAAGAGGGTAGAAGAGCATCTGCACATATCTATGGACTATGCAGATATCCTGGATTCTTCTTTTCTATGATCATTATGAAAAGAATTGAAGAGTACCTCCCTTAAGAAGTTGTGCTTGATTTTTTTTCCCCATTGAAGAGTATCACTGGTTTCTTGTTCTGTGTGATATTATTCTAAATTCCAGCTGCATAGCAGTTGCTCCCAATGACTCCGTGCTTTCTACATGCTATTGTCACTTTTGATCTTCTTCTAGTGACACTTTTAGTAATGTTATTTCCTTGTCCTAAAGCAGAGTAGAGAAGTGTCAATAAAGTCAGACCAACCATAGCAATGTCTATATGCTATCTGGCATCCAGACAAACCTACCCTTTGACATTGTGATAACAAGCTGGATTGGCTTGTTAATTAAAGATAAGGTATCTATTTCCATTAAATGGGAGTCATTCAAATTGCATTTTTGAATACAGAAAGTTGTTAAATCATGGGCAGCACCCATTATTAAATATTGATTTATATTTTTCTTGGAGTGCCTGATTACCACAGCCAGTAAATTGCAGATTTATTTTTAAGATTGGCTTACAGCTATTGACAGATGCTTTCTCTATGGTCTTCTAAACATATGTGCACAGAAAAAGTGATGGTGCAGGAGATTTATGTAATGTTGTAGCAGCTCATTACTTTTAGAACTCTGTTTTATTGCTCTGTTAAAGATGCATTAACAGATGAAGACACTGCAAAATTGGAAATCAGAAATTATTAAAAAACAACATCCACTGGAATCAGCATTTTTTTTCATATTTAAAGAAATCTTCTGCCCATTTATTTAGATGTATAAGCAGACCTATAATATGTTATAATTAGATCTGACTATGTAGTATAAAAGCTATTGTGTATTAAGGAATTCAGAGCAAAACAAGTTGTTGTGTTTCGTTTGTACTGCTCTTTCTGTGGAATCTGGGTGGACACAGAGAATTGGAAAGTACAGTTTGGAAGTTAGTCTTAGCTCCACTGATGACTTGGCTTTATTCCATGTGAATCATTTGTGGGCAGAGGTCAGATTCACACTCATGCACGACTTAATGTGAAGCGCCAAGGTCAGGACCATAACCTGTGGCATGAGATTGAATGGGGCTGGTGGCAGTGAAATCAAGTTAAGAGATTGCTCATGTTTAACCTCTGGTATTTCACAGCCAGGTAGTCTAACTGCTTTCTTAGATGGCACTTGCATGCCACAGATCTTAACATAATAGCTTGATTTTCACAAAAGCACAACATGAGTGCCCAAATATATTTTCCAGAGGGGTATCCAGTCTTGCTTTGAGTATAAGAGTGGGCAGAGAATCTAATTTTTCAGTACTTTGATCCAGTGGTCAACTATTTTTATTTTGAAGTTCGTGCTTTACATTTAACTGACAGTAGCTATGTATTTTGGTTAGAATTATTTCTGTTCAAGCCTTGAAAGCTTTAGTGTTATAAGCACAGATGCAGATAATCACAGTTCTGTTGTCTCTTAAGCCAGCTTTTATCTTTGAATTTCATTTGATATCTCTGAATTTCCTGCAAAGAGCTGCAGTTGGTGGCCATCCATGTATGGTAACATGTCAGCATTTCCTGGGGAATTCATGTGGGCTTCTGTCTGACACGAAGACTCCAACCTGGTGTCTCCAGAAGACATGACCTCTGCATGCCTTCCTCCTCTTCCAATGAAGTCAAAATTGGACAGCAGTCAGATCCCAACCTAAAATTTATTCCCCAAGAGCATATGGAAGTGTACCACTAGTGCTGACTCTTGCAGAAAATATTTTGTTTCTGATCACACTAGTATTGTGGCTTTATATAGTGCTTTCTGGGCAGGGTTCTCTAAGTCATTGAGACTATGTGTTATCAGGGCTTATGTTTCCAATAAGATGATTTTACCTTAAATAGGTTTAAATCCTCTTTGACATAGAGGCAGTATTTATTTATGAAAGCAAACAACTGTATTTGTGGGTGTTAATAATCTGAATAAGTTAGCTCTTTAACGTTTCCTTTCTCTCATTCTAAGGCATTTTTTTTCCATCCTCAATTGCTTTTGGGAGTTTCTTTCTGTTTAACTAGATATAGGATACTAATATTGTTATGCATACAGTATTGTTGTGTTAGTGTTACAATTTTTATGCACTGATTAAGTCTAAGCATATAATTTTTTAGATATGTTTTTTAAAACTGCACCTTTCTGCCACAGTGTAATGTACACTGATTTGCCTTAGTATCAGAAAATCACTGCTTTCCCAGGGCATGGGCACTTATGCTAAATAAGCATTCTGTATAGTCTTTGCTAATCATTTCTTGTTCATCATTTATTTTAATCATTCATTAGTCTGCTTCAAATGTATTGTATGACAAGTTATTGATGAAAAATGCACATAGAATTGCCTAGTTCTGGTAATTTAATTATGATTTAATCCCACAGAAGCCGGTTTAAAATGTTGATCTTGATGATGACAGCTCTGATTTGACATCTGCCAGTTCTGAACTCATTCCATATATACACCACTCAGTGTTGCTTTGTTTTCATGATTAATAATATTATGCTTTATCTCAATCAAGAACTGATAAAGCTTGCTTCATCAAAAAGATCTAGAATTTTAAAAATAATATAAATATATAATTAGAGATTATCTATAGAAAATAGATAATCTCTAATTATATAATTAGAGATTATAATATAATATAATATAATATATAATATAATTATATAATTAGAGATTATCTATAGAAAACCTTCTGCAGGCCATGTCAATGCATTATGCCAATAACATTTATAAAATAGAAAACTATGAGATGGGTATGATTTGTCAGCTTTTAATTTTCTTTTCATCTGTTATGCTTTAAAAAATCAACATAACTTTAAAGAACAGAAATAGAAATCAGATGTTGAAGGTTCATTTGATATGCTTACTGGTGTTTTTCTTGTTTCTGCAGTATGCAGTGTACTACTGATTTTTCCAAAATATAAAGTTCAAAGAAGGTGAAATAAAATTTTTCATCTATAAAAATATGTACAAAACAAAATTAAAGTCCACATTTAGAATTTGCCAGACATGCTTACGCACTCATCCCTTCAGTGCAGAAGCTTTACCTTCTGAGCTATCCTGCAAACAAAAGCAACTTCTCTGTGGAGGGCGTGAAGAGATCCCTTCATAATCAATACTAGTTACAAATACAACTTACAAGAATTTGGCAAATGATCTCAGTTAATGAGAAAACTATGGTCTGCTTATTTATATTCTGAAAGTAGAAAAATTGGCTCAATTTGCTCAGTAAATTATTCATTGGAAGTTACTCATTCATCACTAATAAAAATGCTGTCTTCAGATGTTTCATCTATTTGGTGTTTCATCTGCAATGAAAACTGATTTTACAATCTGTCAGTCCTACAGCTGTTCTAGGGAACTAGAGAAATCTTTATTCTTACAGTAAAAGGAAGCCTCTATTTTTCCATCTCAGAAATAAAAATAAAATTTAAAAAAGGAAAATTGAGAGATAATATATCTCAGGTTTTTTGGAGGAAAAATCCAGTGAAGATATAATATACCTCAGGTTTTTTGGGGGAAAATCCAGTGAAGAATCTGTCAATATAAGACTCAAAACCAGGAAAGTATTTGGTACCATACAGAAAATACTTTAGTATGTTGTCTCTTCCCAGTATTTTAACTTGTTTCTTCTCGTTTAATAACACTTCAAGTATGTAGTTAGCTCTAGGGAGAAGATTTTGGAGAGGTTAGCGCGTCTGTTGTACTGTGTGAATTTTCCCCAAGTGGCCTTGAACAATAGCAGAAGAAAGGTAGCAAGGTTAGGAGACAAACAGCTGTCACTGTCAGGACAGCCAGTTGAATGCTTGGAGCAGCACGATGGAAAGGATGATTTGAATTGCATCAGAACATGGCTTCCAGGATTGTGAAGTCTGGAACTTCTCCAAAGGGATCAAGTATGATTGGAATAGTAGTTGACAGGAGGCGATCCACATTATGTATGCTGCAGCTTCCTGGTGACTTACTAAGCCGAGAAAAAACATTGGCAAATAGGGAAAATAAACTCATGCTTGGAGCAGTTTACTTATCTGTGTGTGGAGATGAATCTGTTAGAGAGAGCTAGTAGGATGGACAAGCAGTCCAGGAAAACAGAGTGATGACATATTTTCTTTTATGTGCTTAGAAAGTATCTTAGAACATTTTCTTAAAATTACATAATTTAAACCAAATCGTTTTCAAGAATCTTTGTGTAGATAATGACTGAACTGCAGAGCTGAACAGTGTGCAAATAGAGAAATAATGAATGTTGCACAAATTGATATCCTCAATACCAAATAGCATATATATTTTTTGGCTGTTGTTGCTAAGCTTCCTGTGTTAACTTGGTTATGTCAAATTACTAATAAATCAGTGGCAATTTTACGTGCATCACAACCAAAAAGGGCATTTGTTTCTTTGAAATATACCGTGTATCTAATTAAGATGATAGTAAAATAAGAAAATCAATGCATTCATGCATATTTTAAGTTTAACTTGTTAGAATAACATATCTAAATAATTCACCAGTCCACTCACCATTTGAGTATGCTAACAATAACCTGTATCACTGCATGTTTTTCTAAGTCAGGACAGTTATGTCATCCAAACAATTTACTTCCATAGATATTCTATTACCTACAAGAATTAAGAAAAGAAAGTGGCTTACTTTGGCGAACCTGATACCATTAACAGGTTTTTTACATTTTGAACAAGTAGTGTTCTATTAAAATGTTGACATTGTCGAGGAGTTAAAGAATTCACAAGGTATGTAAGCAATTTGAAAATTAACAATATCTTGAGTTTTAGCTCATTCCTTACCATTAACTATTTAGAAAGATCATACTTATTGAGTGCCCTACCAGTTCTTATTTGCATCTCAAATGATAAAATACATTCACTTTTATAGTGGAACAATTACTTAAAGTAAGCAGGTCTCAAATTCTACATGACATGAATATCTATTTAAATTTGAAATATTCAGAAAAAGTAAGGGCTATAAGCGATGGACACTTTGTGTCCATCACTTAATGATACTTCTATATAGAAAAGTATAGAAGTATTTTTAACTCTTTAAAAACAGAAATCTATAAATAAATAAAAAAATTAATTTTTTGCTTTCATGCATTTATCTTTTTGATAAGAAAAAAGATTAACTGATAGATGTATCCTTTTATGCATTATTTTTTAGTCTGAAGGTCAGAGTGAAACAGGCTGAAGTAAAAAGCAAAAAGTTAACTAGCAATAACTTTCAGGAACCAATCTATTATATTACAACAAGATAGGAATGGTTATGAGATATTTAAGGTAATAACTGAAGGCTTCATCTGAAGACTCATGAAACTTTATTTCCAGTGTCACATCCCGGGAATTTGGAAGGCATTCCTTCTTCAGAAAGTAAGATGGTTCTGATTCCAAGATTCCAAAATTGTCATAGAGCATAAATCATACTTGAATGTGACTAGTGAGAGAAGAGCTTAATAGGCCAACTGATGATCTGTCACTGCTGACGCAAGCGCTGGGATGGAGACTTTTCCTTAGGGAGGCTTCTCATTCTTCTGTCATCTGCTAGTAGATATTGTCATGCTGAAGCTTTACTTAATGTAAGATTTACTTGGAAAGAGCAGCTAAAGCTGAAGTATACCTAAGCTCATGAAAACAAATGCTTTATGATACAAGTTTTGTAATATCCTATAAAATTTGGTGTATTGTTCACATAAAATATAAGTAGTCACTTATCATTTCATTGCATAATTGGGTAAATACTACTTTTTTTCCTAAATATCTGCAGAATTTTATATTACTATTTTGATATGTAGTAAAGTGAATATATTTTGATGATCAAATAATAATGGTTAAGTCATAATCTTCTTCATTATGACTAAATAGGAACATAGGAAAAATAGTAAAGACAAGTAAGACAGAAGTTACATGTCAAATGAATGTCTTTTTGTGGTTAGCTTTTAAAAACTGAACTACATCTGGCAAGTAAATATTGAAGTGTCCAGCTTTGGAGATGTTTGGAACACATAGAGAGCACTGTGCACCTGCTTTACTTGATCATACTTTGAGCAAGGAACTTGGTCTAGGCAATCTCCAGACTATTCCACCCTTCCAGCCTCAATGATTCCATGATTTTATGATTTTATATTTATCACTCAAATGCTTGTTTGTTTTACTGATTTAACTAAATTTTTAGATTATTTTGAAATACAGCTTGGTTTCCAGTACACCAGAATTTTTAATTAAGGGGACAAAAAATCTGTAAAGCATATTTCCTCCTTCCAGAAATCTGGTGAGAGCAGGTTTGAGGACTACCTAAAAGAAAAGCTATTCCCTGGATTTAGAATCAAATCAATACAATGGTAAAAATGGTAAAATTGATGTTATAGAAATAGCGTGGTAATACAAATGTACACAAAATGAATGCTTACAATATCCTCACTGAAGCAAAGAAGTCTGCTTTTAATAGCTATTTCTGCTTAGAGTGTAACTAATTGGTATGACTCTTAGTTATTACAGATGAAAGAAGTATTTTGCACTTCTGTGATTTTCTCTGATTTCCATCAATCATTTCAAATATTTGTTGTTGCTGTACTTCTAGAGTTTCTTTTAGAATAACACTATAACTGCAAATCATTTTAATGTGTAATATTAAATGACTATTAGAATATATTCACAGAAAAACAATGGTGCTGTGCTGTGTGATAAAGTGTGTAACTACAAACAGTTTCAATCAGAGGAGAGCAACTGGGGGAAAGTACATTAGGAGCCTGAATGAAAAAGCTGTTCGCAATCAGTTACAGCTGAGTGCAACAAAAATTGCTTTCTAGGGATAAAAGGAAATTAATGATTGACCAGTGTAACCAGAACATCCCACAGCATGTTGAATATTTAATGCCATGCTACTTCTGCCCAAAACAATCTGAGGTTTGGCATATATCCACCAAAATAGCTCATCGCTAATTAATTTGCCATGTCATTTTGCATAAAATTAGTAATTAATACTAGTCACCATGCACTATAGTGAACTTTTTTCAGTTAAAGATTCAGTCTCAGTAGTTTCTAAAGCTTGATAAAATGGTCATTTTTTGATTTTTCTTAGAAAAGAACTTGCACATTGAAAAAGGTATTGCAGTCAGAAGGAAGGATATATCAAAATTTATAGACCAAATATATTTGAGGTTGTTCAAGGTCAATGAATTTTTTCCCTCCACTTGCTTGAAATTATGAGTAATAGAATATGAATAACTGGTACTCCAACTGAAATTAACTACAGTGATGTGTAACACTATATTTAGCTGTCTTTTAAACTGTTGCAGTCTCATTTAACAGCCTCCAAATTAAACCTGCATTCTCCACCATTTTAGAGGGAACGTTTAGCCTGAGGTTTTGCAAATTGATTGGAAGAATTTACAGTGATTATTACTTGAGATGCAGAAAGAATGCATTCTTTGAAGAAGCGCTTAGGGTAGCCATTGCAAGCAGGAGTCTTGAATAAATAAAAAAGTATTGTGATGAAATTTGGAGTTTGCCGTGTGGAAAAAAGAGTATTGCTATATAGAAGAAGTTGTGGGTTTGGGTCATTTTCCTAATCTGCTTATTCCCCAAACAGATGTTTTTAAGTGTAGTAAAACCCAGTTTATTCTGAGTAATTGTGCAATACTAAACCCCAGGAACTGCAGTCCTACAGTCAAAAGCCTAGAGAGTCATTGAAAGCTAACATTACTCTGTGAGAGTCAGCACTGAGCAGGAACAGCCTTGTAGCAGAAAAGTCAGAGACTGGCAGATCACTAGTAATTAAATTAATGGTATTGAGCCCAAGGCCATGTTTCTTCATCTTCTGTTTCTCATATTGCCTCTCATTTTTTTTCTGTGATAATCTTTTCATGTTTCTTATTCCTAATTAACACTTGTTAACACTTTTTCCCCCCTTTGGCTTCTTTTGCTTTTTTAATTCTTTCACATAGTTCTGTTTTCATTCTTGATATCTGTGGCTTCCCTCTTGGCTTATCTCTCCATTCATTATTTCTGGTTCTCCTTTTACCCTCCTGCCTGCACTGTTACCTTCTTCATTCGCTTACTGCTTCCCTTCATTGTGCCACATGTCTGATTTTTCCTTGTATAACTGCAATGGTTTTCTGTCAGAAAAGAATCCTACAGCACTTCTGATACTGCTTTCTAATTCCATGTGAACAATTTGAGTGATGTTCGTCAAAGAGCTATTTTTTGCTTTTTCACTGAAAATTTTCATGCTGTGAACTCTGCAGTTCAGTCTGCTCTAAGTACATATTTCAGGATTGTAGGTGGAATAAAATGTCAAAACAGCAACCCAAACAATAGCAGCAATATTATATAAAGTGTGAATGGTATATACTGAGTTTAAATCTCAGCATAGTGCAGGATGTTTTTAGTAACTAGTAATCCACATGTGCTTTCATCTGTACTGAATTTACAGAGGAATATGCAATGTCCTATAGTGATATGCTGAATGTTTTCTAGCCTAAGCATATGTTAGCATGCAGAGTCCCAGTCAGTTAGCTGTAGAGATGGCCTTGCTTTTTCTTCCAATGCTATCTATCCCTTCAAGACAGGCTGCAACCATCAACATATTTGAAAACCAGGACTTCTCACACAGAGCAAGTCTTTGGGACAGGGCCATGCAGTCTCTTAGCACGTATCCTCCACTGTTGGACCTTTTCTTAGAAAAAGCCTGAGCAGGCTCAGCCTTCTCGTGTTTCCTTGGTTGAGGGCCCCTTGGTGCAGGTGTGTTGGGGTGCACTGCAGCCCAGGCTGAGGGCAGAGCCGAGAGGCCGACCCCCCTGGAGAGGGAGATTGGCCCCAGCCGTGGGAGTCTCTGGTGCTGGGAATGCAACTGAGAGAGCCTCATGGATGGTCAGACTGGGAATTTTCTGTGACAACCCCGTTACCACTGACAGAAAAATGTTAGCGGGTCTTGACTTGTAGAAGTAGTGATGGTGGCAGGATTTTTTTTCCCCTTCTGAGAAATCAGCATGTCAGTGTTCTAAATGCTGGATGTGATTCTCACGGTGTGAGAAGTTTTTCAGTAGGCAGGATGTCCAGGTTTAAAAGCCATGGGATGACATATTCTGTCAGAGCTTTCATTTTAAACAGAATGTTTTTTAAGGGATGGTAAATTGTAATGCTCTCATATCAGAATTTGGACAGCAAGCAATATAGGGAACACCTATTATTTCCTTTTTTACACTGTTGTCAGAATGTTTTTCACAGGAGTATGATATTGTGAAGTGCAATGTTACACAGAGAGTGACAAAGAAATTTCTGTTGGAACTTGTTATAAGCCTTCTAGTTTGGAATTATAAAGGAAGAAAAAAAAGAAGTCCTGTCTTTATGAGTCAGAGGATGCCAATGACCAGCCATGAAAAAAAGAAATGCAATCACTACATGAGTTGAGAAAGCATAACCACTACCAACAGAGAGAAAATAAATCTGTGCATTAATAAAGGATATTTTTCTTTTTAAATAAAAAGTGCAATATTTTCAGTTGGAAATCAGCAGTAAGTTTCTAATATCTGAGGAGAAGGTGTAGAATTGTTTTCCATGAAGGTAGGGTAACTAGAAATAAAGATAAGCACATGAGCTTGATTTATAAACTCTTCTTATTATAGGCAATAAGCTAGCGATGTCTTCAGAGCTTCCTATGAAACTAATGTAGAGATGGCCAGTTAATGAGAATTATTCATGTTTCCATTCTCATTATTCTTGGTTATTCATATTTTACCTTAATTCTTACAGTCAACTTTTGGAGAAGGTCTTGTCTCTCTCCGTTTTCTTGGAGCATTAGTAGCATGACATAAAATCAACGGACATAACATTCCCTCCAAACTTAATAGCACACTTTAAGCTGAGAGGGAACATATGCGCTAAAGTCTTTGCAAACAATTCCATGGGTTAAGGGATGGGCATTAGCATCTTTGAAATGGGTCTTAACATCTCTACTAGCTTCAAGCAGCAGGTTTATTATGGAGCCCAGACATTTTGGCTCCTGAAATGGTCAAGTGCATCTGCACAAACCTGAGCTTCTGAACTTTGGGGCAAAATGACCCATTCAGGCCAGGGGGAATGCATGGTAGGCTGTTCGGGAAGGCTGGACCTTTCCAGTGCCTCAGCTAGCGGGGAAAGGAAGAGGGCAACGTGCAGCTGGGAGCCGAGGATCAAAGCAGGCTGCGCCCTCCAAAACCTTGTCAAAACATTGTGGGCATGTGTCCCAGTGGACTCCCTCCCTTTATTCTAACAAGTTTGCAGGACTCCTCTGTCTCCTTTTTGGACACTGGCTTTTCATAGTGTGATTTTCCGTACAACCACTTTAGATGAGCTAAGTAAGAAGCAGTTTGTTTTGTCTTGTTCCATGGCTGAATGCTTTTCAGTGGTAACAGCCTTCTAATTCCTTATAGTAAAGAAAAAGAAAAAAAAAAAAAAGCCAGATTTTCATATCTCTGTAATGAAATGTCCTTCCAGCACAGCTTGCATTGCCAGGACAATGAGATGTTTGTTTTTTCCTTAAGGGAGAATTCTTTTTAAAACTTTGGTTGATTAATTATGTCATAGTAAATCAAGTGCGTTATTCCTGATGGAGCTACATTTTATGGAGTCTTTTTCCAACTTTTACCTGATGTTAAGCGTGATTTAGATACCATAGGAATGTAACTATTTGGGAAAAAAATTCTGTAGCCTAAATGTGAGTTTATGTATATTTATCAAGAAAGAAATTTAAGTAAACTTTCCTAGTGAATTGATGCAGTTATAGACTTATGCTGAGCTAATAGAATAGCTTGCAACCTGGGATTTAAATATTAGTACTGCTACTAAATGATTTTTCTTTTATGAATAAGAATAAATTGAGTGAAATCCACCAATATAGATGCCAAATACACTTGTTAATAAAAAGATATGAAGAAAAATAGAATCTAATTATTCAAACAGGAGTGGCTTTATAGAATTATTTAGGTTAAAAAAGACCAATGACCTCCATCAAATTCAACTCAGCACTGCCAAGCTCACCACTAAAGCATGTCCCTAAGTGCCACATCCACACATCTTACCTGTAGTTGCCCAGATCCTCCTTCAGCCCCTTTTGTAGATGGGTATTTAAATAGGTGGATTATTGAAGCAAAAGAAAATTTGGTAGAAAAAGAACATTTATTTTTTTAAGTGTGTATGGAGGAATTTGCGCAAAAAAATATTAAAGAATCATTCATAAAATTACATTTTCTTCCAAAGGATTATCTTTCTTCAAAGGTTAAGATGTTAAGTCATAATTTAACTGGTCCTGAGAAACAATTTTATTCCTTACCAGTCACTATGGGCTATTTTTTTTTCACTTTCTCAAGTTCTAAAATGCTTTATAGGAATGGCACAAGATCACAGCAGCTCTCATGGCTATGAGTCTTATATACTGCTTGTATACTCCTTTGCCATTCTTTCTGTTACTGATATACTAAGCTCTGTTGCTGTAGAACTTTCATGGCATTTTCTTGATTTTGGAGAAAGTTACATGGTGGCTTTGAAGGAGCAAGAAGGCAGTTTAAAAGCACATCTACATTTTCAGGTACCAAAAATAAATCTACCAATGAAGACTAGCTCTCTAGCTTTAAAGCCCTTTTGCATACTTTAAACTTTGTTCTTGATTGGTTTTTTTGTTTGTTAAAGAGAATTATTTTCTTAGAAAATAAGGGGAATATGTCCATGTAGGAAAAACTCTGTGTTTCTCTCCTAAGAGCAATCGAAATCAAAAGTAGGAAACTATTAGGAAATTAACTCCAATACTAAATTTTTCTCTTATGTTTAGCATCTACCCATCCTGTAGAGTAGTACCAAAATGTTTAGGTAGACATACATTCAAAGCCTCCATGGTCTAGAAAAATAAAGTACATTTAGACAGGTAGATTTTCTTCTCAAATGTATTTCCTACTCTCCTGATTTAAATGCATCCAGTGTTTTAAAAATGTGTCTTTTGCTTATGAAAATTCTTCATGTTTTTCTTAGTCTTCCATATATTTTATATTGTATGTACTCACATGGTTCATTTAGACCACAGAATAACTTCAAACAACTATTAATATATCTGAAGAGAGAACGTGCCCACAGCTCATATTTTTCACACATCATTCTTTTATGTTTATATTGCATTGCCCTGTAAAGAATCCATGATTCCCTCAAAAATAATGACATTTTGTAAAGGTAACACATGTTTATTTGGAGGAGTATTTATTTTCTTTCCTTCCTGTTTCTGAATCTCTAGGGTGTATGCAGTTCATAGTTTCAGTATTTTTCCTCTCAAGCGCAAGCATCTTTATTCACTTCTATTTTTGCAAAAAAATGAAGGTGACAGGTAGATCAAGGAAAGGTGTGTGTGAGAAAACAGAGCATTAGTAATACTCTGAAAAAATATGAAGGTTTGCTTATGTGTTATAGCTTACAATAATCAAGTATCAAATAAAGAACTGAATAATATCATTCAGTATGTATTGGTTTTGCTTCAGCTATAACTGTGAGAAAATGTTTGTAGTCCCTCGCCTCAGACAGTGGAAATAACAGATGAAAATATGTATCTGACCTCACTTTCTTTGCTACTTCTACCAAGAAATTTTTGTTCAGAACAATTGCCTGTTATAGAAAAGTACTCCTAATTTTGCTAACACTTAAATTTTTTTTTTTCTGGTAAATTTTGGTGTAAGATAATTTATAGACATTAATGCAGTATTTGTCTCCACGCACAGCCAACATTTAGCCTCACAGAGTGTGCAGTATAAAACCTGGAATACATAAAAGCATTATGGATACAAAAATGTTACTTATTGTATAACAGAAAAACATTATTTGGCTTATTCAAATATACTCACAGTCTCTCTCATGGCTGAAAGTTTGACTCATGACTACACTTGATCAAAGCAACTTAGATCAATTTGCATGCTTTTAGTTCAGGAAGGAAGTCACAGGAAAATGAAGGCACCAAAGCATAAAATAGGATTCATTAATAAAGGCTCAACACAGAGGTCAAAAAAGCAAAATGGAATCATACACTGCACTGATGTCTAGAAACAGCTATTGACAAATTACAATAGAAGCATGATATAGACATTACCAAGATGTTTGATTGTTGTATATCTATGTTTGTACATGTCTTTAAAGGAATGCATCTTGACATAAAAAAGGAAAGGAAAGGAAAGGAAAGGAAAGGAAAGGAAAGGAAAGGAAAGGAAAGGAAAGGAAAGGAAAGGAAAGGAAAGGAAAGGAAAGGAAAGGAAAGGAAAGGAAAGGAAAGGAAAGGAAAGGAAAGGAAAGGAAAGGAAAGGAAAGGAAAGGAAAGGAAAGGAAAGGAAAGGAAAGGAAAGGAAAGGAAAGGAAAGGAAAGGGAAGGGAAGGGAAGGAAAGGAAAGGAAAGGGAAAGGGAAAGGGAAAGGAAAAGGAAAGGAAAAGGGAAAGGGAACTGTCTTGTCCTTAATAGTCCCCAGCACTGATGCTTCCGTTGGACAAAGTACCATGATTGTGCAAAACAGCCTCTGAGGCACTTACAGGTCTTCCCCAGCGGCTTTGGCATGTGGAGAGGGTGGATGCATCATCTGCCCATAGTATTTTATCAGCAAAGTTTAAAAGCATGGTTTCCAAGACAACTACCTGAGACTAAAATGTAGAGGTGAAGGAGGTTATAACTTTTGAATCATTCTTTCACCTCTGCTTTGAGAACAAGCTTGCATGAGTTGCCCTTTGCTTATTTTGACTCCAAAAAAGTGTTTGCAGATTAAAGCAATATTAACTAGTCTAAAAAAAATAATTTTCCTTTGGTACAGGAGGAAAAGCCAAGATAGGTGCTCAATATTTAATTTTTTTCTCCATATACAGTGCTCAAAGTAAAAGAAAATCTGGGGGAAAATATGACCCCATAAATAACTACAGCTAAACTGAAGGAAGATCTTGCTGAGCTCAGTGGGAGCACTAAGATATGGACTCCTGTCTCACATCTAGCATTTAGTTCCGAAACCTTCCTTCACCTGAGAGGCAGCAATTTCTTGTCATAATTGCAAGATTTCACTTACAAACTCAGCAATATCTTCCTACTCTGACAGGGAAGACCTCTCGGCTTTCACATCCATCTGAGTTGTGGGAGCTGGATGACCCTGGGAGATCAATCTTTCCTGGATGGCATGACCCCCAGGCTCCCCATGAGCTCAGAACTCAGGCAGAGCTTGCATTCTGCAATATTTTGCACCCACAATGGCAGCTGGATCACAGGTCAAGAGGGAAGGTTTCTTCACCTTTTGTTCTTTTCCTTTTTGGCTCCTGTCTGCTATGTTAGCAACAACCAGTCAGCTAATGTGAAATAGCTTCCTCTTACTTTTGCAAAGATCTTTAAAGCTATCCATGGAGCCTAGAGCAGTTTAATGGCAGCAAAAATGGGAGAGCCCAGAGGGAGACAGCACTGTTTCTGATTGAACCAGTGGTGTTTGTAGAACATAATGATAAGGTACAGAATTAGCAAGTGATGTCCCAATAATAGTAATATATATACACATGTATAAAGTAGCTCTCATTTTCCTTGGAGTTTCAGCCATCCAAAACTTCAATCTGAGTTATGGGGTTATAGTCTGTAGGTTAATTATTTTACAAGAATGACAATAACTGCTTAACAGTCTGTTCAGGGGGTTTGATTATACCAAAGTTGTGAATTGTCCCTTTGTGTTTTTCAACTACAAACCCACTAAAAGGATGTCCTGATGATTGCCTGCCTTACATTAAGTTTTCAATATATATTTGATTAATAATTTAATTTCCGTAAGGTGCTGAATGTACTTCCTCTTAGTTATCAAAATTCTTCAATATGTACTAAAACTGGTGGATGCATTTGGTGCTTTTGGCTTTAATGGGTGTGTTTCAATAACTTAAATCCAATACACCAGAAAGCAATGAAGGGATGTGTTGCAAACATAACTTATGTCTAACTGAAGACTCACCGGCATGATTAATCACAGGATAAGCAAAACCCAAACCCAGATGTGTGCAGAGCTAGTATATTATCAGCTGGAATGCATCTCTCTAACTGTATTGACATAACAAATTTTTATTAGACTAATTAGTAAGAGAGGCTTGATGAATTGATACAGAAATAACTATTGTCCCTGCTTTAATATGAAATGACACAAGGTTTTAAATGTTTTGTTAAATATGTACTACATCATTGCAAGACAAAGTCCCTTTTAATTTTACTTATTCTCCTTAACATCAGGAAACCTTATTTAGAAATCACTAATAAGTAAGCATTCTCTGTGCATTTTGAGTTTTTATATCATGTGCTTAGAATTTTTGTTTCAAATATGCAACTTGAACACTCAGTGTTATTGGAAGATCTAAATAAATGGATTAAAGTGTTGTAAGTGTTCTCTAATGGTGGAATAAGTAAAGCATGCTTCACTATTTTCCTATTTGGCTTTGATTGCTTGAAATCAGAAGTTTTTCATAGTTTATGTGAGGGTTCTTTCCATGTAGCTACATATGGATATTTACTATTGGATAAACGGATGTCCAAAGCTTAGCATTTAGGTTCCTAAAAGGGTATTGACAATTCATTCAGAAGAAAGAAATATACTCTTTATTTTCAACCCTTTTGAATTTATGCTTTAAAGGAAACCAGAAATAAAAACATTCCTTCAAAATAATTATTGTTAATTAAATCTCATTATTTAATTTGAATCCAGTCTCAGTTTGAGACAATTTAGGAGGAAAAACTCACATTGTAGTCTTCAATTCCCCCATGTGCATGCTTCCTCCTTTTGATACTTTCTTTAAAGTGTATTTTTACTTTTTCCATCTATTTTGTACAGAAACAGAATTATGTAAACTAAATCAAGACATTGCACAGGATATCTAAATTGATCTTTAGGAAGTATCTTTTGAAGGCCTCTCTGGCCATTTTCTTTTCAGACTGTTGCTGAAAAAGTCTGCTTTAAACTGAAATTAATACAGATATATGAAACTTCTTTAATCTATTAAGATTTTCAAATAAAATATGAGAAATGTATTTGGCTATTATTACTATTACTACTACTGCTATTTTTATTATCATTGTTATGAGAAACAAGCCTCCCAATTTCTTGCTCTTCATGAAATTCACTTTTTTTTCCCCTTCTCAAACATATAGCATTTTTATACAGAAGTACAATTTTATAACTAACTTCATCTAAAATTCAAGATTGCTTTATAGGATTAATAATTTTTTTTTTTTAGAAATTATCTTTATTTCTTGTCTGTTAACTTCAGGTGTTTTCAAATCCATTGCACTTCTGTGAACCTTTTCTTGAATGGCTATCTGCATAGTCCTTTTAAGGTCTAGACTTTTGTTCCAGGAATTTATGACTCATATATATTCTGTTGTGTTGTATTTTAGTCTAATTATCTGAAGTAATTTTAGCTAGTGTTGTTTTTTGAAATTCCCTGTTTTCTCCAGTGCAGACATCCAACTGTCTTAACTTCAAAACAAAAACCCCACAAAAACCCAAAGTCAAAAAAATTTTTTTAGAACTAAAACAGAAGCCTTCTAGAATTAAATGTCATAAATGATAGAATGATAAGGAAATTGCTTGCATCTGAAGGATTTTCGGTACAATACTAATCTGAATTTGTAATGGAGAAATTTTCACTTTTGTCCTACATCTTTTGTATATTTTCAATGGAAATCAGATTTTCAGCCTCCAGCATCAGTCTCATGATGTAAGTAAAGTACTGCAGGTAATGATCCCCTGATAGGACTTGTATCTGTGTATCAGTAAGGAATAATTTTCTATTTGAACAGTTGATATAATGTGTTGAATGGGCTATTGACAGCAAATATAACTTACATTCTCTTTAGTATTTTCTTTGTTTTCTGTGAAAGCTGTGAATTTTATATTCGAAGAAAACTAACACATATTTCTTAGCAAGGGTATCACAGGCTAAAGCTCTAAACAAAACCTTGTGGAACCCCACTGGCTTCAAACAATGTCACTACTGTTTGTTAAAGTCGTTAGAATTAAGAATTGGTGTCGTAGGTATATGTCAGGCCTCCTATAGGCCTATGACATTTAGAAGAAGTGTGTTGAAGAAGGTTGTAATGACTGCTAAAATAAAACCTGCGAGTGATAAATGAACAGATTGCTACTGTGAAAGTGTTTAAAGGTTTAGAACTCCTACTGATAAAATCACCAGAGAGAGTATGTAGAAAATTACTCTCTTCTCACCTTTAATTGCGTTATTTAACTTGAACATTTTCTCCGCTGAAGGGAGTGCAAATAATAAAACCTTTTCATTTGCTGTGCAAAATCCTTTGCAAACAATATAGAGGCTATATGATTTAGGCTTTATTTATTGAATTAAATAACTGGCCATCTATATTGAAGTTAATGGTGGAAAGGACAATTGGAATTTGACTAAACCAACAGCCTGTTACCACTTTATCAAATAGAGACGTTGCAGATGTCTTCAGGTGGATACAAATGCAAAAATAAGCAATTCCACCAGAGAAACAAAGAAGTCTGTCTTATAGAATGAACTGTCTATTCATTCAAGCACAAGAAGAAGGTTCTGCTGAGAAAAGGACTGAAATTCTTAACATCTTATTTTCTAGATCATTGTTAGTTCAGTCTGTACACCAACTTTCTTTTTCAACGTTTTATTGAATAATGGAAGCTACTTTTGACATGAAATATTAATTATGAAAGAATGTAAAATATTGTCAAGGAAAAACACCCAACACCCAAGAAAAATTAACCTTTTTATATGTCTTTAATCTTATTTATATCTTTTATTTTATTGAGAAGAGACATAAACTGGAGGATATTTTTTTAATTGGATGCAATTTCTTCCAAAAAGTAAGATTCAGTAATGACACCTTTTAAGCCAGAGGAAACATCAAATTAGCTTGAATGCACTTTACATTTTTCACATTTCCTCATACATGCACCTCATTCTATTATATAAATACTTGGACACAGGAAATGAGGTACCTTGCATGTGAAAATGTTGAAGTACCCCTGTTTCAAGGTCTATGAAAACACTTGACACACATGTAGACAAATTAATGTTGCTTATAATTGAGAACATGGCTTAATTTTTCATTTCTTATGGCTGCTGCACAGATTTTACTTTTATTTAATGGCTATTCAACTTAAGGTAAAAAAAAATAAAAACCAAGAAGAAATCAGAAAAAAATATTTGCTAGTTTTTTAAACTTTTGTCAATAACAGCTTTTGAATCTCAAAAGGGAAACTGATAGGAGAGTACTTTGTGAGGAAATTCTTCTTGGATACAGAGGGGAGAAATGATTACAAAATGTAACAAATATATAGAAAATTCTCCACAAATTGATTAGTCACACTTTATGTGCCATAGCATGCACAGCACAGATTTAGTTTAATTTATTTCTTTGTAATTGGCATAAAATGGTGTACTTAATCTTTCAAGTTATTGCTTCTCAATGTCACCCTTTTATTTCCATTATGTGATGTACATTTGGTTCCATTTCATGACCAGATATTCTTTTTCGGGTAATAAAAATTTCCAGAGATGATATTTTTGGAGTGAGATATTTTTGGCAATCTAGATAAATGACAGCAATGTGAAAATAGAGAATGCTATAGAATTAAATGAAGCCAAAGAGAAATGTAGCATCAAAATCTTCATACTGTGAATAAAACCAGAAATTGCCAATAACCCTGAAATCAAAGGGTGCTAATTCTAAAATGGGCAAGATCACACATTGGTGAAATATAACAATTTTATATTTATTTATAAAATTGTCTAAACATGAGCATTCTTGTCTTATACTTGGTTTCTTTAGTTGAGAGCTCAGTACCTCTTCTGCAGCTTCTGCTAGCTGAGACCCTGTGTCCCAAAAAGGATCTAAAATTTCTGTGCTTTAATTAAATATAAGCTTTAATAACAATTAAATATAAGCTAAATATAGAAGTGGTCTATCTTCAAAACTTATGAGAAATCTGTTTTCTAAGAGAGTATGTGTTATGTCATGTATGTATTTATTTCATTTTATTGTGCTATCTAACTTCACCAGCTGGTATATATGTCCCACGTATCAGTCAGCTTTATCTGTTCCAGTATGTCTAAATTACCCATTCCCTGTCGATTTGTCAGGTACAGGTAGAAAGGAAACTATGTGATTTGGTAACAGTTTTATTAAGGGATCAGCAGAATTAAAGGATTTCACTTCTGATGATTTTATAGAGATTTTTGCATTTTAATATATGCAAAGATTTCTTTTTTACATTTACTGAGAAAGGTTGTGTTTTCTATATGGGAGCCATCACATTCTGGCATGCAAACAGTCACCTTGCTGTATTTCTTCATTGCTCAACTGGGACAACCTAGTATATTCCTTGTCAGAGTAGCTGAATGTTATTTCGCTCTATAGAAAGCATTTATTTCTTAGTCTTTTTTTTTTTTTTTGAAGACAGCTTGGCTCATAGTCCAGGATCCCAGGTAAATTTAAAAGTCTGGTAGCAAAGCATGTGTCCTCCTCACCCCGATTCCAACAGCAGCTGAGCCATCTCCTATCTCTGTGCCTATGGAGCTGTGACAGTAGAAGTGAGGCTTGTTAGTGGGGCACAATACGTGCAGATTGCTAACTGTAGTTGAGGGTTGGTCCAAATGTGCTGATGAACCCTAACAGGCTTTAATTTAATCTAAATAGGATATTTTAATCTTTAATGAATTAGTAATGCAACTTATATACTTGTTCTAGGTTTTCCCCCATGCAAAGATTACATTGCTGCTTATATACTTGAAGCAATTATAGAACACCCAGAGCTACCAAGAACGGTGCTTCATCTTCCAGGCTTCTCTGTGTGCTTACAGAGTAAATAGGTATTTTTGTCTTTGAAAATTCCTGACAGAATGAACTATTTTTAACAGAAGTTCAAGACCTTTTCAGCAAATAGTGTGTGCTATGTATGAGAAAGTAATCTTTCAAATGCACGCTTGCTTTAAAAAAATGCCAATTGATTTTATCCAGTAGTCTTCTTTTCAAAGGAGGCCATTTCAGAAAAGTATTTTGCAACTGGAGGCTAAAGAATAGAAAGAGACTCTAAATCTTCTCTAGTCACATAGCTTTTGATTTTTCCTACTCGGAGAACATCTGGGCACTAAAATAATGATACAGTTATCTCCACACAGACTTTGAAAACCTTCTTGTGTATTCTGGGTGCAGTGGAACTGCAGCACAGAGACGCTTGGATTATGCAAACAGCTCCTTGAAAGCCATCAAAGTTTCTGAATGTTTGCAAAATGTGTCATATCTGAATAAGGTAACTGGTCATCAGGACCCAAGATCTGAAGCCACTAATACTTTAAAGCGCAAGTCACCGATCACGCAGCATTCGTGTCTTTTCAGCACCTGCACTTGCTTTACCTTACCTTGCAGCACTTAGTGAGATGGTGAATGCAGATAGCAAAGCCCCTGAGAAGTGAGAAAGGGAGCTTAGCTCAGCTCTAAGTTGTGCTGCTTCTTTACATTATGTTGTCCCCCATGAGGGAACCAGAAGGAATATAAGACCATTTTATGCATGCTGATTTTGTCACTTGCAGAGGCTCTAACAAATCATGTAATTTCTATAACTGAATATTTCTGTATTATTCAGTATAATTGACAGTGCCAGAAACTAGCCCTAAGCAAATGAAATGCAACACAAAATCTGCTGTAAGCAAGTTAATCACAGCCTAAGTGATAGAAAGCTTGCACTTCATTTCTTTTCCAGGATACATTTGTAACAGAAAAATAATTCTTTTTTCTCTCAAAAGACTAGGGAAGCTGTCAGGCGCTTTGGAACAATCAAAACAAATAGTTTATGCCTCCCGTAAATAAAGATATGAAATGTTTATATTTGTGAACAAAGGCCAGAGAAACCTCGTAAATTTGACATTGTAGGCTTTGAATCATGGCCTTAGACCACTGACAAATGGGTCACTGCCCCAGCTCTCTGCTCTTGCACTTCTCATGAAGGCACTTGACTTAATAGTCTGTGCTACATTTTAAGGCTGCCTTGCTAGTACCATTTTTGAAGATATCTGCTTAAAAGATTGTTCTGTTCTTATTGCCTGGAAGCATGTATTTTTGATTAATATCTGTGTTGCTCAAGATTTTTATTAAGAAGGAAATTTCTTGGACTTCGTACAGCAGTGCCTCTGGGCTTGCTGTTCAAGCAAGTTGTTTAGACGCATGATTTTCTGGATATTTCACCATCCTACAATTATCCTGGCCAGTCCTTATTTACTCATCTTTCAAAAATGTCTCTTTCTAACGCATCTTAAAAATATATTTTGCACTTCAAATACCTTCCTTTAAATTTCAGAAAATGCAATTAATTTTTCATTAACCTAATTTTATTCTGATGGGGTTTTACTTAGCCACAAAGCTTTCCAAAGATGTGTGACTCACTTTTCCTTCAGATCAAAACTTTGAGATATCATCAAAAATGTAGTTTCTAGTGGAAAAGTCAGGAGCCAACCACATGTCAAATGAAAGTCTATGAAAACCATACTTTCCAAAATTCAGTATTTGCTATGTATAGACCATGCATTTCTTTCTAAACAGGATGGTAAGAAACCTGAGAGCTTAAGAAAAACCAAACCGTTTGCTATCAACCTATATCACTATATTTTCCTGTTTGTAAGTATGCCAGCTTTTTCCAAGCAGCAAGCACAATTGCACTATTATGCAAATCCAAAAGATTTTCTTGTTAGAAAGCTTGAAAAAACTCTGCTTTTCTAGATGAAATTCCAACCTAGGGTAGCTGTACGTTTTTACCCTTTTCCATGGTAAGAATTCTGTAGCACTTCCTCACTTACATTCATTGCCTACTTCAAAGACTAAGTCCTGTGAATTAAACCTGTGGCTGGACAGACATTTAAACCAAACAGGGTATCTGTTTTCATTGTATCATTTCTAATCTTGACCTTTCCAGTTTTTAGTTTTCTGATTATTTTATGTCTTCAGCAGATATAAGGTCATGCTCCTAATTGTTTGACTTTTAATAGCTATTGCTTTCATTTTGAAGCTTTATTGTTCTTTTTTGTGTTGGGAAATTAATATGAATTTGTCATGCTGGTTTGGTGGGGTTTCTTCTTCAATATTTAAAAATATTTATCCCTTACATTTCACACGCAAATGTTCAAGGTTGTTTACCAGAGCAGATCAGTCATAAATGTATGGATAGATTCATGTTGTCTTCTCTATGTCCTCATTACAACCACTTTTTTTCTCTTTCTTGCCTGTGTAGGATTTTATACTTCAGTTTTTATGTTTTACTCCATGTTTAAACCTGTCAGATTACTTAAAACTATAAAGTGCATCAGAATTACTTCTCATAAAAATGCAACTTCCTAAAGCATGTGCACACATAGGCACACGTTTCATGCAGTTGTAAATTGAGAATCAGCTTCTTCTTCTCAGCTGTCATCCAGCTGCCTAGACAGTTTAAGTCTTTGTAGCTAAAAGCTGTTTTATTGTTCTGCTCGTTGCTTTTGTTCTTATTTCTTAATTAATTTTGGTGTACTAATGGCTAGTGTTCCACAATCACTCCTCATTTAGAGAAAAGTGGAAGGCTGCTCCAGTGTCTCAATTCCAATTTTTCCATTCCGTGACTTAAAATTCCTGTGCCAACAGCCCTGGTCACCCCTACAGCTGGCATGCTCTGTAGGTCCACAGAACCACACTGGACTTCATGCATTGCTACAGATCAGAAATGCTACAGATTAATTGGGACATGGAGTTCACTGTTATAATATTTACTTCAATCTAATTTCTGAATTGGTTTTTCAATGTTTTTCACTTGGATACATTTTTGTCAGACTTTCCAGAGTTGCTAGATATAATGCAAATTTTATGATCCAGCCTTATGTATATGTTCACTATGAGCCTCTTGAAACTGTTGATGGGAATCCACTGATTTCAGTTTCTATTTTAAACTGAGAAATGGTCTCATATAAATGTAAAATCAAATTCCTTCAAAAACTGGAGTGTATATCAAATGGCAGAGGATTACAAATCAATGGGATATTATTAACCAAAGTCTGGAGATTGCTTGCTGTATTTATTTCTGGAGTTAGATGAGAATTTATGTTTTAATCAACTTCAAGATACAAGAAAATAACAAAAAAATTGTGAGGCGGATTATTTCCAGGTCTGCTGCAACACCCTAAATGAGGAGCTAATTAAATTTAGTGTTTAACTCCTTTTTATCAGTTCAGGGGTGGTAGGCACTTTTATTTTATTGTATAAAGACATAAATCCTGCCTCTGCACTCTGGTGGCAGAAGAGCTTTGTAGGCAGAGCTGTGCAGGGTTCAGTGAGTAATCCAATCTCAAAGTGATAAAGGCAAAGCACTCAATCTGTGGGTCAGGATGCAACAGGAAAGGCTGTAGTTTAGCAAGAGTCTATAAAAGATAAAAGCTCTCTTTGACCACAGGCTACTTGCATTGACTGGAATTCACCACAGTACCCGATAGGTTAAAAAATATATTGTTTAAGTGCAAGTAATTTGAACTATTAGAAGTGATTAACTTTCTACATTTAAAATTTTATATGATTTTTTTTCTTTCTGCAAGTTTGTTTCCTCTTTTCAGCAACATGCTTTAATAGGAAGAAAGCTCCATAGCGTGTGAGCAGAACTCACACATTTCTCCAAACAGTGGCTTTTTCTTCCTCCCTGGAGTAATATAAAAACATGGGAGCAGATTTTACTAGTGTACTGTCTTTTCACTCAAACCTTTTATTTGAAAGCTATATTTAACTCTTTGGATTTTATATTTGGTATTTTTCCCAGTTATCTGAGGGTTCATTTCCTCTGTTGGAATTAGGGAATGCTGTAATAACGCCATCAAAAAATAACTTCTTAAGGAAGACAGGAATAATTCTTTTGTCTTCAGGCATAAAGAAGCCTTGGATTTCAGTACTTTTATCATTGCCCTTTAAAATTACTATTACCTGAAAACATAATTTGATATCTTGACTACCTGAAATGAAACTATCAGTGAAATTCTACATTAACTTATTTTTATATCTCTCTATATCTATACACCCATGATTGATAAGGAATTTCATGATTCTGTTACTAATGTAATGGAGGCAGAGTCTGAAAGGGGCTCAGAAAAGTTTTCTTGCTGTTCTTTAAAGCAGTAGTGGGAAAAAGAACTGTTAAAATCAGGCTAGATCAGAGCAAAATGATAATGCAGCAGTAAGCACCAAAAATGATAGCTTTGAGTTAAAAAGTTATGTTGTTGCGGATATCTCCTTGCTATTATTCTTCTCCTCTCTCTAGATATTTATTGCTACTAGAGCATAGTATCAAAATACTTAAAAGCTCTTGACAATGTATTGAATTAAGGAGGCAGAGGAAAAGGGGTGGTGAGGACACATATCACATATGGAATCCGGTACAGATTTATTTTTGAAGCATTCTGAACAGCTACTGTCTTGCACTGGACTGACAGTAGTCCCTTTGACTGAGGTATTTTCTGTATCAAAGAATACATCAAAGTATCACAAAATCTCCATGAAAATACTTTCACAAGACTGCATACAAAAAATTGTAATTTCAAATCTTTATTGCTTTCACTGTAAATAACAATGCATGTTATAAAAATTTGCAGATTAGAGAGCAGTATCATAACTATATTGGCTGAGAGAGCAAATAATCATAGCAGTAAACTCGGAGGAAAAATTATTTTTGAAAACTGTTGCAGTTGTTTAGTCTTATCCATAAACCCCGAAACTGTTTGTTTATAGAAAAAACATAGATGAGAAAGAAGTTGAATGTATCTCTCACTAATACTGCTGCATGTAATTCAATCTGTGGCTCTCCTTTAGACTGAAACCCACAGCAGTCATGGCAGCTCCACAAACTCATGGTCATCATATGCAGAAAGCTCTTGTTAATTTACTGTTCTTCAGTGTGTTTGTAAAATCTACATTTTCCATTCTGGGATCATATAATACAAGTAGAGGGACTACATGTTACTCATTCTCTAATGATTAACTGGTGCTTATGGATATTGCATGAACATTTCCAGTGGTCTCTTACTGCCTGAGGAAGTTGGTGCAATCCTCTCCCACTCAGCACAAACTTAGAGAAATAGTCCACATGAGTGCTTCAGCTTTACTCCCAAAGCAGTTGCACTTGGTCCCAAATAGCCTGTTGTGGACAACTTCTAAGCTCTTTCTGTTGGATTCTGGGATATATGTATATATATATATATATATATATACACACACACATATGGTATTGTCATGGTTCAACCCCAGAAAGGGACTAAATGTCACACAGCTGCTTACTGATTAGCACATTAGCACATGTATGACCCCCCTACCCAGTGGGATAGGCAGGAGAATTGGGGATAAAAAACCTAAAATTCATGAATTGAGATAAGGACAGTTCAATCATTCAAACTACTACTACTAATAATAATAATAGTAAAAGTGAGAGGAAAAAAGAGAGAAAAGACAAGAAAAAGCCAAGCAATGCACAACAGAGTTGCTCAGTACCCACTGACTGTTATCCAGTCTGTCCTCAAGCTGTGACCAACCCTTTTGAGCCCAGTTTATTACACTTGGCATGGCATTCTGTGGAACAGAATATTTCTTTGGCCAGTTCATGTCAGCTGCCCCAATATTGCATGGAAATGGAAGAGTCCTAGACTTAGGGTATGCACTGCTTCCCAATAAACAGAACATTTGTGGATTATTGGCATTATCATATTGAATCCAAAATACAGCATGTACTAGCTACATGAAGCTAGTACTACAAGCTTCTAAGAAGAAAAATAAATTGTATCCCAGTCAAAACCAGGACAGGTGGATGCAATCCAGACACACTCAAGGCTCTTTTCTGCAAATGAGGCAGTATGCCCACATAGGAGACTGGAAACGTACCAGCAAGTAGTCCTGATGGGCAGTTATAGGTAGGACTCAAGTGTGAAATTTTGGTGTGTCTATTTTGAGGAAATTCTCACTCCCCTCTCCTAACACAAGGCAGCTGTTAGCTAAGACAGAAGGAATTTAGTAAATGGTAAAAGGTAAAGGATGTCAAGGTAAGAGACAAAGTAACTTTCAGAGTGAAGGGGAAGCAGAGTTGAAAGTTAGCTGCTTTTTATCTTCCTCCTGGGGAAATGATCATACATCCAGTATTTCATTCTGGGCAGGCTGAATAATCTGTGTAGTCATTGACAGGAAACCGTAATATAATAGTAGACATTGCAGTATATTCTGCCTGAAAATTTCAAAGTATCTTCTATTGAGGATATAAATCTAAAGTACCTATCTTTCTTTTCTAATGCCTTAGGTCTAAATATGTTCTGTTTTCCATAGAGAGCATCTATAATTTAAATGATTTACTCTATGCATAAAGAGTGTGAATTCTCCAAGTGTTCCTGCTTTTATTTCACAAAGAAAGCTCTTAGGAAAAAAAGCAACTTAAATATACAGTCATTCAAGATGTGGGTAGAATCTCTGAAGTACTGCTTCACCTTAAAACCATCAACATAGAAGCACATTTTGAAAGCAACAAAGTGACTGCTGAGTATATGAACAATAGTGAGATGGCAGTGCAAGATCAGTCGCTTCTCGCAGGTCTTTAATATCAAACCAAAGACAGAAGCTGACTAAGATTAAGGTTACCGCAAATAACAAGGTACAAACATTTGTATTTTCAAGTGGTGACTAAGTCAGTGTGAAGGGGTTATATTTTATATCCACAATATATTAGCGCAGTATTTTCTCCTGGCGTTGTGCTGCACTCATTTTTCTTGTGACAAAGGCTTTTTGGGGTATGTGCAAATGCCTCCTATAATCTATAGTACAACACTGCTAATTGTGCAAAATATGCTGTAATATATAAGAAGATGCTATAATTTCTTGACTCCCAGCTATAAATTCACTAGTAATTGGGGAGAGGGGTGGAATAAGAAAACTGTAAGTAGAGCTCTACAAAATACATTTTACTGTTTTATATTTGCTTCTGTTTGTGTGTCTGTTGAACCTTTCTCATCTCTTTCCCCTTTAAAATGGGACTACATGGACGTCTGCAGTTTTCAAAGAGTTAATTAAAACTCCCATAAAAAGAAGATTGTTTCATTGTTAATTATATATTAGGGTGACTTACTTTACAAAACTGGTTTTATTATTTGTTTCTCCCATTTTTTTAACTATGTGTTCATTTCTTATTTGGAAAGAATGTTCTGAGAATAAGCGGTTAACCATTTCAAAGCATTTTGGTGGAAGAGCCCTAAGGATACTGAGTTACAACAAATGGTGGCAATAATGAACTGTTAGAACTTGCAGCAAAAGAACAACTCATCTCTTGCTGCAACTCTCAAATAAAATCCAGTGTGATCCAGACAAAACTTCCCCTAAACTGAACAAATTACCTTGAACAAAGGTTAATCAAATCATTAAACCAAGTTTAAAAGCCACATTATTACAAGATAATATCTGTGTCTCTTTTCTCCTTTATAGTTTACACCACCCTGTGAAAAGAGGCATCTTGGTTTCTAATGCCTGGTGTTTCAATGAACTCTATATTACTTTCTGAGCATTTAGGGAGCTGTTGCAATTCCTATTTTACTCCTTACCCTTACCAAGACAACGTTAGCCCACTCTGTAGTGGATGTGTGCTGATTTTATTAATTGCCTGGGGAACTCACATGTACAGAAAATCCTTTCTTACTAAAATCAATTGCAGCAAATTTCATAGAAATTGGTGAATGGAGAAAAGCAGAACATTTTGTATGTGAGCAATGGCCTTTGCAGTAGAGGGTTCTGTATTAAAGGGAATTTTATTTTGTGTCTCATTTGTCTTATAGTACACAGGCAAATGCTAACCTTTTGACAGAGGTGTACATATATATTACACAAATATGAAAAAAAAAAAACCTGATAAAATTACTTTTTCATTTTTTTTGCACAAAGCAGTGCTTATAATTGATTTTCTTTTGGGAACACAGTATCTAAAGCATGCATTTAAATTGTACACACTAACTGCGCAATTGAACATGTAAAAGAGAACTTGGCTCAGGAAAATATGGAAGAAAGCAGTGGACTCAGGTTTTTAAATTGATTGGTTTTTTATTTTTATTGTAACTTCTGCATCAAAAATATTGTGCAGTCTTTTAATTAAAGGTAACCTGCCTTTCTTTTCCATTTTCACTATGAGGTGGTTTGGTATAGTTGTTAAAATATAAAGAAAGGCAATGAGGTGATGTCTTAAAGACTTCCACATAGCTAGTCTGTCATGTAAAGGAGAGGCTTACCTTACAGGCCAGGTCTTATGCACAAATCTATGTCAAATGTGCAAGCATGTCACTTATTTTTCAGTTTTTATTAATTTCTGCAATTTTTTAAGCTTTAGCTTTTTAATTTTCTGGGTCATATTTCAGCACTGCTTTTACTTTTCCAGTTATAAAGATTAATTAAGCATTTTTGTCTGTTAATATATATATTTTTTTTTTTGTAACTTCATCTGTACTTTTTTTATGATTAGCCAGTTTTGTTTTAATAATAAGGTAAATCTTTCCTCTGCCATGCCTGTCTTGTAAAATGAAACACACTAAATTAGACTTCTTTCTCTTGCTAATCATTCATATTCAGCTATTGACATGTAAAGTCCAGATGGTTGACTTCCTGACTATCCTAATTCTTTCTTTTGAATAGCAACAGTTTGCCTTTTGTCATGTATTTTCTCTTTTTGTAAAGGCTTTTGTTATTTGTCTGCATTTACTGAATAAGCTTACATATTATGGCACTTAATAAGTTCTACAGTCTTTAGCAAAATTTTCTTCAGATGCAGCAGCACAGTACCTGTGTAGGAATCCTGTAGATTATAGTAGTATTTCCCTCATGTATTTACTTCAATGAAGCCATTTCAAATATTAAGTCTGATTAAAATAAGCAGAATCCAATTTGAAAATAATTAAATTAGTGTACTTGAATATTACATTGATTCTATAGGCAGAGGAGATTAAAGGGAGACATGATCATAGTTTAGATGCAGTGCAACAATTGCATGTCCATTAGTAATATTAACTTTGGGGGTGATTCTTCTGTAAACTTATTCATGGGGTTTTTTTGTTCTTTGGTTTTGCATATTTTGCCATTTAAGCGATGCTATGTCTCTTATTCTTTTATAGAGAACTCTCAGTAGACCTTTAGTACAAAATGTGCCATAGATCTAAAGCCATTATTGGCTGTCATGATTTTACAAATTATTTATCCCTCCTAAGAGACTGAGAAGAGTATGACAATAGAAAAATATATCCTATATATAGGAAAATTCCAATACCATCAATCATGGTAGTTTCTCTTTTGTTTCATTGGTGAAAAATTTGATGTTGTCTTTGGGGTAATTTGCTTAAGTGCTAAATCACAGTGTACGTATTTTCATAAGGTACTTCAATAAAAAGTACAGAATGTATTCCATAATCTCTAATACACTTCAAACTTCTTCACAACCATGGTGCACTTGAGTAGAATTGCATTTTGGGAGTTCTACATCTGGGAACACTGCGTGAAAAGATAATTATGGGTAAATGGAGCATTTTTGATACCAAAGATAGCCTTAGAATGAGAAAGAATAAAAAGATATCCTATATTTAGTTTCTTCAAATGAATATTCCATTCTATAATGTAAAATGATGGGAAATTAGAGTTTTAAAGTGACTTTGAAAATGTCCTTGATTGTAAATTCCGATTTCATTTAAAATTCCAATGTCAAACAAAGCTCTTGATATCTTTAAATGTTAGTATCTAAAAACCTAATTTTTTTTTATTTGTCAATGTTAGATTACAGAAAATATTCATACTAAACTTCAACAATGAGAAAGCATCAAAACTTTCATCACAAAACTTAAACTTTGGTAAAAATATTTTAAAGATACTACAATTGTGTGTTGAAGTCTGTGTTGTTTATTGGCTTTGCTTTTTTTTTTCCTCATGATATTTCTAAAATGTTTTTTGCTGCTGCCATAAAAATGGGTATGTTAGGCTTAATTCCTAAATGGAGAATGTTGTTTTCTTTCTGATGTGTGAGCCTCCAGATATGCTGTCCATCTTGATTGGGATTTAGACCTGTCAAGGCACATCTGCAAAAATGAATTTGTTCTCATGTTCGATTTCATGTTAATGGCGGTCCTAAAGAATTCATAAATACATGAAAAATGGTTTTGTGATACAAACTGTAGATTCTATTCTATTGTTTAATAATTTCTAGAAGATTATATAGAGATAATGCTAAGAATCCAGAAATGGATAGGGTTATTGCTGTTTTCTGTGTTTTGGGGAAAAATTATCATCATAGCTAAAATGCTGTAGATGTAGGGAGTAGGAAAATTATCATTCTGGCTAAAGTTTGTTGATACATTTTACAAGTCATTTAGGACAAAACAGATAATCCTTAAGCATAAACTCTATCACTTATGAATAGTGATAGAATTAACTCTATCACTTATGACTGCTCCAATTATTTTACATAAATATATTTAGGTTTTTAAAAAACTGGAAAAAGTGTAACTTACATGAGATAGGTATTTTAATAGAACATTGTCTTAATTGTATTGAAGTTAATTATGCACAAAACACTATAAAATTATGTAATTTCTGGAAAAAAAAAAAAAAGAGTCCTAAACTGCTGTTACGTTCCTCAGTAGGTACAGATGGCATCGCTACTGATGGCAGGCACAGATGCACTTGTGGAAGCATAAGAGCTTGATGCCTAAAGACAGTGAAACCAGTGTCTGCAAGTCCTCACTTACACTTTAGAGAGGCTGCTTTGAATGAGGCTTGTCAGTAATTCTTGCACCCTTCAAATAAAGCCTTGACTCAGTTTAGGATGACAGTATCCCTTGGCATGGGCACATATTCCAGGAGGCCTGCAGCTAATGTGCAAATCTTGTTTCCCATTGTTTTTGTTTTTCAACCACTCCAGCTTGCAGCCAAACAATGGAATTATTTTCAAATGTTTGCTGACCAGGAATATAAAGGTCAAGTAATGTTTAAAGACACGATAAACAACTATCTTTTTTAAGTCAATTTGACTATGATTTATTACCTGTTTAAAAAGTCCATGACTGAAAAATACCTTAAAAAACATTTAGACAATGTTATGAAATAAATATTCTTGTGAACATATGTCAGTGATAATCTTATGTTTGAAAAATTTTGTCTTGCTTTTTATGTACCATTTACAGACTATCTGTATTAGCACAAAAAGTAATATTTATTTCACTGACCTTTTTAATTCATTGCATTCAGGTGTGTACATTTTTTTTTCCTACAGTAAATGTAATGTTGCAATTACAGAAGTCAGCAGTTCCAGTGGAAACACTGGTGAACTCATTAAGTGCACTGTCAGGTGTTGCCAACCCCAGATGTCAGCCAACTGGATAGTGAGATGTAAATAACTCTTTACAGGAGAATTGCAGTCTAACAAATTACCCATCTCAGACGAAGCTAAACTGTTGTCTTGTGATTTGGTTTGCTACTTACTAGCCGCTAATCCGTGGGACAAATGAGAGGAGCATGTGCCCCTTCTTAGAAAATATAAATCAGATTAATGACTGCCTGACTGCTGGAAGCCTGTTCAACAGGTGTCCAGGCAGAATAGAATTTAAGTGCAATAATGCACTACAATAATATCTATTTATTTTATTTTGCATTATTCCTTTCTATACCAAAGCTATTTGCAAAAAAAAAAAAAAAAAAAAAAAAAGGGATTTATTGACTACTAAATTTCTGTATCCTCTGAAATTCCTGTATTATTTCCTGTGGATTTTAAGGAGCGTCTAAGTGAGAAGTATATACAGAACAATAGCAAAAAGTTCACATGTAGCAACAGCAACAAAGTGGGGGAGGAGAAGAGGTGAGAAAGAGAGAAAGTTTTACTCCCCTTCTTCTCATGACTCAGTGTTTTAGAACTTAGTTATTGGAAATTCTGCTGTCAGGTACAGGTGTAGCAAATTTCATTTGAAAGAACACTTTGAAAAACTTTTATGAGTTTATATGAGTTTATATATGAGTTTATACTCTTGTGTAGTGCATACCTTTCATTTACAACAAACCTTCTATTTCTTTGGAATTCTTTTGAAGGTTAGAATGTGTCTCCTGTATTTGTGTTTTTATAGTTTTACAACTGAAGTCTAAATCTTACCTTGACTGACACAAGGTCTATCTTAGATGTAATGCAAGAACACTGAGTTTCAGAATGGGAATATGTTTTAGATGTACTGACAGATGAATGTGGATGTTCTTGGCAAGCATGATCTTGTAACTGAGAAAAGCATGAATGGCAGTCTGGAATTTTGAACTTCGTAAAAAGATGAAAGAGTTTATGTTACAAGTATCCAGATGATTCATTCATTTATGAAAAATCTGGCATAATGTTCTGCAGTTAAATATTCATATAGATTGGAAGTCTGTCTTACTTTCTTGCCTTAGAAGTATGTCTTCTATTGAAGAAACCATTCATGTGCACTTGGAGAACTGTGATCACACTGAATTACAAGTGTTGGCAAATTATTTTTCCACACTTTGTTTCTTAAGTTCTGTGGTCTTAGTATCATTTCCAAACAGAAAAGAAGAGTTGCAGATCTTCTTTAAAGAGTGTAAATCACTCAGACATGCAATGTCTTTGAGATAAGCAATTCTCAAGTGAGTTAAGTCTGAAATGGATGTTGGTGTGGGCTTTGGCTCAGCCTAACTCAAGAAGCATCAGTATAAATGTACTCATGGCTGCAGCAAGCAGCTTGGGGGCACTGACTGAGAGATGAGCCTCAAAAGCAAAAAAAAGGCCAAGTAGATCCAGTTTAAATATTTTTATATAATGAGAAATAGGAAGTATAAAAGGAATAGTCTTTAAAAAAACCCATAGTATCAGCAGAAATGTTGAAATTGCTTTTAAGAGTGTTATATTCTCTTTGCATAAATTGTGATTAATAAAAAATACTACTATCCCTCCTATTGACATACCTCATGTAGATCTTATCTAGTAGTTTTAGTGTTTGACTGAATTGTCACTCCAAGTATTCATTTAAGATTGCTTGGTTTGGAAGGTGTTTAAATATGTTCTCTGTAGTTTTTGTAGTGCTTCTTGTTCAAGTGACACCATAGGCTGTTTTTCTATTTGTCTCATTAGCGTTGTTATAATTACAATTACACCTGAAGGTTAAGAATGGAATTTACACCTAATGTAAATGGGGAAAATGGTAATACTGGTTGAAGAATGTAATTTTGATTGTCATTGTTGTAGAATACTTGTAATGTACTTGCATAGAGCTGGTGAAAAGTTACCACAAGTGGGATGGGACAAAACTCAAAAATCTAGGGAATTTTGATCTTTAAATTACATCTAGAATCACATAAGTATTCTTTAAAGAAACCACTTCAATTTTCCATTTCCTTATTATAAGGAAATTGAAGGTCTTTGTTATGTGAGAATTAGGAACAATCAATATTAGCATTATTGTCTGATCATCAAAATGTTCCACATCTTTTGCAGTCTCCCTATCTTAGAATTAATAACACACTTGCCTTTATTACATATTGTCATGAACTAGAAAAGGAAAGTAAAAATATGTGCATTTTCACACTTCAACATCAAGGTTAGTTTAACTTCAGACTGGCATTTAATCTCAGTTGTCTTGGCTTGTATAGGCTTCCTAAATGTTTTAAAAATATGCTGGAAGTTCTTGCATTTTTCTTAACCTTTCTTCTGAGAGCATTCCTCTTTAATGGCAGTTGCCCTGACCGGGAAAGCTGTGGAGCTCTAAATCCTTGTATCTATCCCTTGCTGCATCATCTTTTGTATGAGTGATGTTCTGATCATAAATACTGTTTGCTTCTTTCTTCCGAATTAGTTCATTTTTCATTATGTTTCAGTCAACCATCCATCTTGATCTTTATGAATGACAGAAACAGTGCTTGTACAGTGCAGAAATAACAACTTTTAAACAAGTTAATCCAAAAGAAATGCTATCAATGTGGTGTTAACATGACAAAAGGGTTTTCATCTTGGAATTTCAGTGGCAGTAATTTCTTGGAAATACCTAAAGATTTCAAAGCAACTGCTTTGGTTGCAAAGTATGGTTTGGGTGAATGTTTTTCAGTAAATCTCATCCCAGATGTTAGCAGGGAAAATTTTCACATCTTAGATTTGAACTAAGTGTGTTTTGTTTAAGGATTAAACTGTGTAGTGAATGGTTAATTGAATGTAGAGTTTCAGATTTAGTACATTATTTAAGCACTATCATAACCTTTGAAACTTACATACTTATAAACTTATATTACAAATACTTTTTTTGATTATTCCAGTTATCACTGTGATGTGGATTGCATACATGTTATCTGGTAAAATACAGTTTCAATTAAAAGGCAGGCACTAACAGACTGGAGGGGTGGAATAAACTTCTATATTTTCATATTCTTAGGAAATTCTACTGTCTTCCTTGCAGAGTGTGTCTTTAGGAGACAGTGTAACGCCTAAAAAAAAAAAAATCACAGAGACTAGAATAAGTAATTTTGTATCCCTGACTGGTTTCTGCAGCCTTCTCTCAGAGTAAGGCACCAGAATATCTACGCACAATGCAGAGAGATGTGAAGCCAGGAAATGCTCAGCACGGGGATGTGTTTGAATTGCTGTTCCTGAGGAGCATTTAGCGAATTCTCTCGTGCAGAATCTGGAACCTCGCGTGTCTTACTGAGGACAAGCATCTGTGCATGTTCCTTGAAAGAGCAAAGTAAGTATTTTAAGAAACAGCCATTAAGACAGATGCGATGCTGATTTGCATTTTTGTTGCATTTCAGTGATTTCAGTCTTTTTCTAGGATGTGGGAAACCCAGATTCATAATCTTCTTAACCCTAAGGTTAAAGTTGTACCTTTCGGTTCTGTTCACATAGGTAGTATCTTTCTACTGATTTTTTTCTGCTTAACAGACACTTTAATCTGAGTTTGAAATAAACAAATAACCAAGACAGAGATTTTTTTTCATCTCTTTTTCAGAAAGTCACATTATAAAATAGTTTTTAGAGGAGTTAGTTAATCATTTGAAAGCTTATATGTTAAACTTCATGAAGTACCAAGAGACTGGCAGTTCTGGCAGTGATGATACAGGAATTAGCATTATATATTGAATAACAGTGTGTGAAGGATTTCATCTGGAGAAACTGAAATTTCATAACTCAGCAAGCTGTTGTATTTTTCTGGTGCAGGACATAATGGTTTGGTTACAGAAGAACTAGATTCATGGCAGTAGAATACCGACAGAACCTGTCATACCTACAGCTGTAGCTTTGATGGTTGCACAGAGTTCAAACATTATTTTGGCCACAGACAGATTGATTTGCAAAGATTTTTAATACTCTAATACTAACAGAGATGGCCGCTTCATTTACATGTAACTTAAAAAAAATCATAACATGTTTTTAATTAAATTCATTATTGTGAGCAAAATGATATAAGATTGAAATTCAAAAATTAACAACGACTTGCTTTCACCTGCCATCACCTGGTGTTATTGAAGATAGTAAAAAGTAGTCTCAGTAACACCTCCATCTTTGAAAATCAGTTCTTTCATATGTAGCTGCAACTCAATCTTAGCAATGTTACTTTCAAGTAAGCAAAAGACATCAGATGTAAAATATAATTTCTATAGCTGTGTAATGTGTTATATACTTTGCTGATAAAAGTTGGTGATGTGTTGATAGTTTGTTTCTTGTTTTTAAATTCACACTTGATTCTTTAGTAGAAGATTTTTCATTATTCTGCATGTTGTTTCAATTTTCATTCTTTTTTTCATGCTTTATGCATTCTTTCCCTTAGAGATTTGCTCTGTAGCTTATTTAGCTAGACAACAAGGAGAAGTAAAATTAGGAATATTGCAGGAAAGTGTTTTCTGTCTTCAAAATACATGCTACCAGGCAGGATTAGTCAGCTCCATCTTAGATGGTGTCAACTATTTCAAATATGCCCTGAAGTGAAGACCTTTCGGCCCAAAGAACACTTAAACACTGTGTGCATGTAGTTTGTGGTTACTGTAACAAATAGGTTTAATATCTGTTTTTAGATATCTGTTTTACTATCTTTCTTTAAATATACTTGACTTCACATAAATATTAATTCTTGAACTCTATTAAAAAGATTTAAGACTGGAAAGTTTTACTACCGTGCACACATATAAGTGCAGGTAAAGAACCTTTTATTTCTTTTTTAATTGGCTGCAGATATCTCAGGGGAGGTACAGCAAGGTTCCCAAAACCAGCAAAGGCACCCTCCTGTGTTGGGTGTGTGCAGTTCAGAGAGACAGCAGCACTCCTCATGATGCTGAAGCACAGTATCTGTTCACAGATTTCTCTAGCTTGGGCTGGTGTGTTTGATCTCTCATGTGGAATTTGAAGCAGATTTTACCCAAATTTTGGTATGAAAAAGCATTTTTTTCCCATAACTGGTTTATTATTATAATACAGAAATTCAAAATATCTGAGCATGCTTTATGTCAGTTGCATTTAAATCCAAGTATCTTTTCTAATCTGTAGACTGTTATTTGTAGACACTACACAATGATAAGGCAATACCTCATCATGGTGTTAAATATGAAGTTTGGGAATATCTAAGCTGCCAGAAAAATGTCAATATCCTGATGTGACATTCACAGAGCAGTGTCCTGTTTGAATTACTAAACAGCTGTCTGCACTGTCAGTGACACAGTTTAAAATACTTGACAATAATAAGAACTTCAAACCCTTATAAAAAGAATTTAATTATGTAAATGTACCTTATTTAAGAAGTTTTGGCTTGCGGTAATGAAATTGTGCATATATATTTTAAAATCAGCTCTCAAAATCTCAGTGTCAGAAAGATAATTCTCTCTCTCTTCCCATCCCCTGCTTCTGTCTTCTGGAAAAGATATCTGATGTAAAAATGTAGTGTCACCCTTTATTGTCTGAGAAATCTTATGAAGTAATTTAAAGTGATAAAAGTATAGTCTGTGTATTTTTATGCTATTTTGACATTTTGTGTCAGTGTCTGGTATTTTAGAGCACATCTCTTGTGATTCTTACTGAGCATTATTTTTTGGTTTTTCTGCAAGTAACAGTATGATTTCACTTGTTAAGAATTAAATCTTTCCTTGCAATACAACATCAGATGCATTCCCTTCTGTATGGTAGAAAACTTTTGTACCTGGTTTTCCCTATATTGATTTGTATGTAAGCCTTTTTCAGTGCATTTTGCTTTAATTTTTATTATATCAACTTGTAGTGCAATCAAAAGATGTGCTTGTTATTTTTACCCTAAACTGAGGCAATCCAAACAACCCCTGTCAATAAATAACACCAGCTTGGCATGGACTGCAGAATATATTGGGAAAATACACACCGTATTTTTCATATTCAGCTTCCAAAAGTATTATGTAAATAGAAAAAAAAAGAAAAGACCACTGCATCATTGGATTGCAAAAACAGAATAACTTTACCATCCTGCAGTTCTGAAAATTAGCTGAATTTCATAAAAAGCTTTAACAAGCTTCACAAATCTGCGATCTAAGAACTCTGATCCTTCCACTTCAAACACGTGGGCCCGCAGCACTCGATGCAAAGGGAGAGCTTGTTAGCTGCTGGCAGCAGAAATCCTTCCCGAGCCGAGCCAGCCAGCAGGGGACACTTCATGCAGACCAGCATTGTGCATCAGCCCAGCGCCCCTGAAGGCAACAGCAAAACACTGATGTGACATTGTGCTGATCAGCGCAGGGCACACAACACGATTGACAGAAGTGCTTGCTGGACAATTATCTGTTTTCATGGGTTTTTCTGGCTTGTAAAAGGAGAGCATTTGAAAAGATAGAAATATTCTGTGTATAAACTACAGCAAAACGTAACCCCGTTTGGCCAAATTAGAATATCACATTGCTTTTATGTGCATTTTCTTCATATTTAGACATTATCATCAAATACATTTTTATGTCTTAGGAAAAAGAAGTTTTTCTGCCCAAACACAAATGTAATACAGGATTCCTTTATAGATAAGCGCAAACTTGTGGACAAGAATAATCAGTCAGGCTTCATAAAGCTTTCAGCTGAAGGTCGTGGCTAAAACAAAGAAACAGTGACACCAATGTTAATGCACGCTTATTGAAAGAATAGATTTAAAGTCAATGTACAACTACTTGTATCATCAAGTGAAAATGCAAAGCTTGCATTTATATTATCAGAGGGTGATATATTATTTGTTGAGTTCTGTCTGTATGCTAGATAAACATGTAACTAGATATATAGAACTCATTTATGACAAGGAAAAATGTATACATTATTGATTTGTTTTTTTTAGTTACTGAGGTTTTGTACAGCTTTTATATAATTTTGAATTTCTATTTCAAAATTATGTTTTAGCTGTATTGCTAATAAGCTGTGCACTGTGATATCCATGGTGCTTTTTCAGTAGTGAAGCTCTTTCTGTTGCTGCATTGAACAGCCAATGATAGAATTGACTGCTGTTTTCACTACTGGCTTTTTAAATCAATTTAAGAAATGAATGAAAGACTTCATAAGATAATTGGTCACCATTTCATTACCTAAAATGTGAATTCACATTTTTTGAGTATATATTGAAGCTTGAAAAATATGGACTATGTTGGACCCAGAATTGCTGGTAATGCTGTGTGGGCAACAAAAAAGACAACTCTCCTCGGTTCTCCCTATTGAGTATTTCTAACAAAGTATTTCTAACCAGGATCAGCAGCTGGATTTTGTTAGAGGATTTCCCAGTCTAACAGGTTTAAAGTGACTGGAGCAGGCTGGAGGCAGACTCCCAATGGATCCAACTGCCTGGATCCTGCAGGAGCCAGCACGGCCCCGGGGATGGGACCTGGACCAGGGGCTGCCAGTGCAACAGGCTGGGAGCTGGGAAATCAGAGAAGGAGAAAAGCATGGTGTTATCCACCTTTCTGCTCAGTCAGGGTTATTTTAAGTTAGAAAGCTTCCTCTCAGTGAATTTTTTTTTTTTTTTTTTTTATTTGCTCACAAATTACAATCTGAGTATAAACTACACGGGGACTGAGTATTCACAGGAGCTAGGATACTGAACAGAAGACACATAAACCATGCAAGCTGATGGAGAATGGTTCTTTTTGTGAATCCCAATTGGATGTGATACTAGGCTAAAGCTTTTTATTAGATGCATCTGTGAAATAACCATTCATGGCCTGAAAAGCTTTCTAGAATTCTCTTAGAGGTAGTGAAATCACTTTCTTTTTCTGCTTAAAATCCAATTTCACCTTTACTGGTTACAAATGCAGAAGTAACTGCCACAGATGTCTTAAGATTCATGACAGCAAAGAGGGACATAAACTCTGTGTCTTCCTGATTAGGATGAAAGAAGGAGTTTTGGTTTTAATTTGTTTTTATGTCCTTTGCCTTCAAGAGAAACTGAATAGAAGTGTTGAGAGCAAGAACCAAAAATCTCTCTGGGGATTGGACTCATCGCAAGGCTAAAGTCTTACAACTTGTCCTCCTTACCCTATCTCTGCAGTTTCACATCTTGTAAAATAATGTTAATGGAAAACACAGCCAAATGATTCCGCAGTTTTATAGAATAAATGAGTATGGAAAGGAGCCCCAGAATTTTTGTTCAAGCATGTGCTCAGACCAGGTCTTATTGAATCTTATTCTCACATCTAGATCCACTTAATTCTTGAACAGTTTAAGGGTACTCCAAAGCTACTCTGGGGAAATTGGGCAAATTGCTCTGGTATTTCAGCTTTCACCCTCTGTAGTAGTATAGCTTTTGTTTTTTTACTGTGACTTTTAAAACTTAGATCTGTTGCTGCTTATTCTATATCTGTGTAAAAAAAAAAAAAAAAAAATTAAAAACTTGGGAAAGCTTTAAGAAAACCAGAAATTTTTTAGCTTTAAAAATAAATTTATAATTGATGAAAGAAATGTGATTAAACATGTATGTGCCAGTGCACGGTGTTTTGGTAGCTTAATACAGTTGGTATGGGTAAAAAATAAATTCCAGGTCTGTGCAGCCAGATGCTTCTGTCTGCTATTGCTGGGAAAAGGAATGAGGAGAACAGGCTGAGAACATGAATAGTTAAAAGAATTCTTAAACAACTCCAACAGAAACTTTTTGGAGCTCTGTGCCCCTTAACACCCTGACCACCAGCAAGAGCTTGGTTTGATTGGAGCTTTGTTTTTCTTACAGAGATGGTTTTTTGGTGCCTTCTGAAGTTCCCCAAGTCAGAGATATGTGGAATGAGCAAAGGGCAGTTAATACCTTGGAAAGCTATCAGGCTTTCTGAGGACTCATTAAAAATTAAAAAACCCAAAAAACTGTAGATACTGATAAGTCAAAATTTACTTTGCATTCACTTTATAGTATAACACCTGATAACCTGATGATACCAGCTAGGTTTAATTAATGTTAGGCCTTTGTTCAAATCTAAAAAATTGGTAAGAAGAATAATTTCCTTTAACAGCTAACAAGAATGTGCACTGTTGCAAAAATGCTTTATAGCAATAATGAGTATGGTTTGGGCTTTTTAAAATTTTAAAATTGCTTATGAAGTATATTTCCTAATTACTTTTAAGTTTTAAAATATGCATACAAAGAAATTAGCTTTTCTAGAGCAATAATCTCGAAGCAATCAAATTTTTTTTTGCAAATTACCCAACAAAAAAACGCTATTTCATTTAATTGACTGGATTTTTTTCTAACAACTTATGACATGAAAATTCTTGTCCTAGACCTAAGTTGCACAGATGCTTGTCTAATTCTTTTCTGAGGACAAAGATGCCTAATACAGTTTATAGAAGCTCAAAAGAGGCGATGAGGGATTACTGCCAGAGTATCTGTCAGGAATGAAAATCCAAATGGGCATTTGATAGCAGCTCCTTAGCTGGGGAGTAAGGCACGTCCTTCCTTTGGCTTGCAGGCAATCCTGGCCTAGGGCAGAGCAAATTGAGAGTGTCCCAAACCCAGCCTGTGGTGCAGTCCTCTCTCCAGGGTGAGTTCCAGGTCAGCTGGCCCTGCAGTGTGTCCCGTTTCTCCAGTCCCACACACATGTCAGCAGTGGATGAGGATGAGTGAACTCCCATCCATTCTGGAAATCTGCATCTCCAGGAACAGCAGGGCCATCAGTGTTAAATTATGAGGAAGAGTAATTCAGGGCGATTTTAATTTTTATACCAACATACATCATTATTTATGTAAAAAGGCATAGACACATAACTTTTTAGAAACTCTTTAGAAATCCTCAGTGTGACAAAAAAATATCTTGAGACAACACTTCAGCAGAGTGTTCTTACGTAAGAATCGTAAGGATTTATAAGAAAACACATCACCACACACACAGCTGATGAGAAATAAAAAGAATATAAATGGATGCCAGAACTAAAAAAAAAGAAAAACAAAAAACAAACCCCAAAACCTGTTTTATGTATCAACTACATTAGTTTTTAAAATAACTTTAGATTAAGTCTGCTCTGGTTTGGGGATAACTTCCTGATCAATACTTTTAAGCCAAAGCAGAGAGAATGAGAAGCCAGCTGGAGAGGAATTTCTTCTGCGAGCCAGGTAGGCTAATAGGAGCAATGCATGCATCTTTTAGAAGGCTGTTCCTTAGCTGTAATAGAAGACTAACAAAAAAGAAATATTTTCAATGATCAGAGGCTTTTTTAAAACTACAGAAGATGGGCAATGTGACAGGTTTTATTATGAAAAAACTTAAATGTGTAATTAACTTTGTTCTTTGTGATTCAGTTTTGAATTAGACTTCTTACACATTGTACCCTCCTTTCTATTGCTTTTTTAGTAATCTGTTCCTCACAGAAATACTTTTTTTTCTTCGTGTCAGCTGGAATTAGGGAAACAGATGTGTTCAGGTTAGGATATTTACTTCTGCAAGACCCGAATAGATGTAAAGGGACGTGGTCTGTGTAAGAGGGAAAACCTGAGCAGAGCTGATTGCACAAGATCTCTCTCAAGAGAAGGGAAGCCAGATATTGTGCTGCCTTGGATGCATACAGGGGCACAGCAGCTCTGTGTGTGCACAATCTTAAGCAAAAGGTAAAAAAGGTGTTTTGTTGTCCCTTAGCTGCCATCCAAATTAACTGGATTTGCTTCTCATCCGCTGTGCACACAGTTCCCACAGCTGAGCTGATCTGTCATGTGTTGTTAAACCAGTAAATTATTTATGGACCTCAACCTGCAGGCAAAGTAGTGCACAAAGAGATAAATCTACCTAGTTAGATTTAATTAAAAATAATTTAAAGGTTTTGAATTCTTAGCATAAACCAGATGATTTTGAGGCTGAGAATTTGGAAAATATAACAAGAACATCATCACAGATTTTTAAAAATTAACCTGTAGACTATTTTGTAGTCTTGCAGAACCGGGACTTCCATTTGATTTTAATTTCATTGCATGCCAGTAATCCCATTTCTCTTTCCAAAAAGATTTGTAAAGAAAAGAAGTAGAGGTTAATACTAATAAAATACTAAGATACCTGGATATTAAGCATGTATAGACTAAGTTCTTGTTTAATATTCCTGGGTGTGTTATGGGATAGATCCCTCTGCATTGCAAGGAAAAAAAGAAATTACTTCCCACTGAAATAGCACAGCACTTGAATAACTTTTAGCAAATTCATTACCATGAGAATAAATGCAGAATGTTCATGAATAAAAAGACATGATCAAAGTCCTTGTCTTATCTGTTGGGGTATATGTACCTGGCAGCTGGCTTCCAGGCTTCTGTGGCAGCTCCACAACTCTTTGTTCTGAGTCTTACATGTTAATTCAGCAATTGAGAATACATACAGAGAGAGTCGCCCCATTTTATTTTTGGAAAACAAAAAGAGATGAACTACAGTTGAACTAGAAACAAAAGAAAAAAATCCATTTTTGCCTTTCAAATCTCTCAAAATCATATAGACAACATCTAGATTTTTAAAAAAGAAAAAAACTGAGTTTTTCTTTTGTTGGCACAGTGTCTGAATAATGTTGCATTTTGCATTCTCAGATGAGATCAGTGAGCACAGATATCTTTGGGAAATTACCTGATTATCTTGTGCAAATAGAAGTTTTTCTGCAGGTAGATAATGTATACATATATGGAATCTAAAAAATTATATTAAAAATTTGTCATATAAATTTTAAAATAAATTTTTGTCATTCAATTATTTAAATAACTTTTTTTGTACTCAACTTCCTACTTAACTTCCTTGAGAACTTCCTGCTAAATTCTCTGGTTTATTATATTTTATGTTTTCATAGTGTTTTTCATTGTCTCTTCTCTCTTTTCTTAAGGGAGTTTTTGGTGTACTTGGCAGTTGTCTTCATCATTTTCTGAACTGTATAATTTGATTGTTGAAATTGGGAAGCAATAACTACTAATGCTGTTTTAAATTAAAGAATAATATGCATAATAATGTTTTTGGAACATCCTCTATACTATTCTCCATTTGCATGTTTTGTACACCTTTGAATACCTGTTTGATTCTGCGGCAGGATATGAATATTGAATTAAGATAATCAGTGAACTTGTTCTAAGTATTTTAAAACACTATATATTATTTGGATATCTTATTTTTCTCTCAATTTTGAATGAATTAACTTTAAACATTATTTCTTATTAACCTTGTAATTCAGCTTATATTCCTCTGTCTTTAAAATGATCTGTGATACTTTCCTCTTGAGTAATTAGAAGTAGCAGTAACAAGAAACAGAGATGAATAACTGTTGTTTATAACTTTCTAGTTTTATCTTTTTGTCATTTAATATATGACCAGTTGAAATACGTTTTTTTTCCAAAGACTGTCTATTCACAGCCGTATTTTTCCAGTGGTAGCATAATTTTCTAAGAGCCTTGTCATTGGTTTTCCAGATAACTTTTGTTTAGATAAACTGCTATTCCCAAGTACAGTAGTACATCTTCAGAATTTATGTTTTCTGAATTCTGCTGAGTTTCCACATTTAAGCATTTTTCCCATTCTTTGTTTATCGCCAGCACTCTGTTTCGATTCTGCTCAAAACTAAAGCCATCTCTGCATTGAAAAGGAGAGCAAAAAGCTGTTACCAGTTGGTCTAAGGGAACGTAGGAAATGGAGGAATATCTACAAGCCCATCTTATTTATGGGGTGACTTATCTAGAGAGTCTGGGAAACCTTTGCAATTGAGCACTGGGGAACCGATGCACCCAGTTCATTCCACACAGTGACCTGGCTCATGATTTTATAAAAGCAAATAAACCCCACCCTGCTGTCAGCCTTTTAAAATGCAGCTAAATGTTACTCTGACATTCTTCAGAAAAATACCAAGTTATCTTCTCACAAAATGCATACTCTCAAATAGAAACTGGATAATTACTTCTGCATGTCTAGTTCTGTTTAAATATTGAAAAATATATTTCATTTTAGAATTTTGCACAGGAGAAATAAACATATTTTTTTAAAAAAGAGAGAGCAGAAAATAGCAATTTTTTAGATAGAAACTGCTATTTTGTTGGAGGTGCTCTGGGATGTGCCCACAAACTGTTACTAGAATCTGAGAAGAAAAAGAAATAAAACAATTTCACTACCATATAATCAGTGTGTGTAATAGATCAAAGATATGTACAGTATCCTTGATGTAATTTCTTTCTCAGCTGTATGAATCCAGTGGATTTATTTGCATTTTCTTTCATATTGTAAGATATATACAACTCAGGGACAATTAGTAATAAAGAAACATTAAGTACCAGAAATTAATCTACTCAATGTTTTTTGGAGGTTTTTTTTTTTTTTGCCTGGAGGGTTGATTTTATGGCTTTAGAGCAATTACTATTTATCATCTCTTGGTTTACGGGAAAGAATTAGAGTTATTAGCTATTAAATTATCCATGAAAATTTGACACTATACTAGACCAAACAAACCCTGGGGCTTGCTGATTTTCCCAGTATGAAACATCTGTGACTTCAGCTAGAGAGAACTTAACATTGTCTAATTAGATTTCTAAGATTTATAAGTCTCAAATGCTCTATTATTAGAAACCTGAAAATTGGAGCAAAAGTTGAAACTTGCATTTACTGAAGATTATTTAAAAACATTTTTAACACCACTGTGTGTTGCTAAATACTACTAGCTTATAATTGGTGAAGATTACCAGATAATATATTATAGTCCATAACAACAGGAGTCCAGGAAAAAATGTGCTGCCTACAATTGTAAATAAGTCTCACCTTTTGACTACAGTAATTAAAAACACTTTATTTAAAACGCTGCACTAATTATATGCTTATTTTCTATATTCCAATTTAAATATAGTTTATATTCTCTTGTGGTCTGCTGAGGCAAAAATTAGAGTTGGCGTATTTTCCTTTTTGCAATATTATCACTCATGGGCAGGGAGAGATAATCATCAGTCACCAGCACAGAAGAGTGGGTTTCTATTGGCTCTGATTCCAAGTCTGACAGTGAATTAGACACTATTTCTTTCTTTGAAGTCAATATGGCTTCTTAACATGGTAATTAGATATTTCATTCTGTCTTCAATTATTGGATCTAAAAATGGTTCAGAAATTTCAATCTGTTAAAATAAAAATAGCAATATAGTATAATCATTGTTGCTATATTGAAATATTAGGGAAGATTATTATGGTTGCAAAGAACTTGGAAATTAGGAAGGGGAGGAATCAGAATTATTGCTCATCTTGGTTTGTACCTTTTGAATTTGGATTAGAGCAATCTTTAGTTACAGGATCCCTTTCTTATTGAATACACCAAGTAAATACTGCTTGGATAATGAGCAGCTTCTCAATATTTTCTCATGTCCTAATTGTTCATTGCATTGTCCCATATATTATTTACTCTTGTCTATTCAGTTCCCGCTGTAAAGAGGAAATGATTAATTTCTTCAAGTGTTCTTCAGCAGTGTGCATCAACATACTATCTGAATTTTTCACAAACACTAATTAATCTTCATTACATCCTTCTGGAGGAGGGGTGGAATTAACCCCAATTTGTAGAAAGGAAACAGAATTACAGAGAGTGAAAGGTCACCAATGACCATAATGTGGGTAACATTTACTGCTTAGTTTCTGAGTTCTGAGTGTTGCATAAAGATTTATTTATGGAAAATTTATATTAATTTCCATTTCATTTATAAGAAAGAAACATTTCACTTCACTGCATCAGATAATAGTAATAAAAAAATTTAAAAACTGAAGTAATAATTAAGCATGAGAAATCTGCTCTTCTCAGTTGCTGAAGTCAGGAAGAAAAACTTTTTCCATAGAATAGAATTTGAGAGTGTGAGCCAGGAAGCTATTCTTTCTTCTTTCTGTATTTTTTTTGTTTCTGTCGTATTTTATATATTATATTTTTTCCATTTCTATAATAAGCCAGACAAAGGTCCTAGAGTGAACAACTTCCTTCATTACTGTGATTGATTCCAGGGAAGATCTACTCAGTGTCCTGGAAAAAAATGGAATCATTTAAGAAACAGTGTATGTGATCTTGTAGTTAAGATATTCTGTCTTACCAATGTAGGTTTCAGTTTTTTATGCTGAAAACCAGAAACTCAACTTGAGTGCTTGACCTTATGATTTCAATGGCATCAGTTATTTTTACTGCTGATTTGTGTTCATTCCTTGACTTGAGGAGGTGTGGGGAAAGGCAAACTATAAAAGGCAAAAAAAACTCCATGAAGGGAATATTTTTTTATTTATAAAGAATGTATTTAATCAACTTTGTGGTAAACTCAAAATTCACAATCCACTAGTACCAAAATTTTCCAGTGTATGGCTCCTCCCTCTGTGGGTGTAGCTGGGAAAGACTTTTGGCAAGAACAGTCATTAGTAGGGCTGGAGATTTCCTCGTAGCTCTGAGGGATTCTGTTTGTGGTTTTTGGGTGTGGAAGGATTTTTGAAACGTCTGAAAACATAGCAGTAATGTTTTAATCTTTTGAGATTTTAAATTAAATATTCCTCTCTATGGACATTCTTTTTATAAAAGCCTTGAATATTGGTAAATTTTCTTAGAATTCTGCCACCCAACTTGTATATAAATTAGTTCACATGAAAAACCTTAGCACAGAAATTACCTGCTGAGTTACAGCCCTTCATTCAAAGCTTAGAGGTCCTAAATTAAATAACATTTTGTAATAGGCACAATATCAAGTTTGTATCTCGTTTTTCTTTGGGAAGATTTTTAAGCCCTCAGGACAAAATATTTCCAGAAATTTTAGCTCAAATAAGAACCTGGCTATGTGATATTTTCATGCAGAATGAATTATAGTAATAAAGCTTGAGGGAATTGAAGTGACAGCCTTACCAAAGGGAATTATTTTGTGATTTAAATGTCAGGTGGTAATTCTGGGTATGTTTACTATTACAGTAATGAATACTGAAAAATATTATGGAAGTTCTGCAGGTTGCCAATACCATGTCCTAATATTTCCATTACAAAACCATTTGTATGTTTATTATAACAGTCCATGATTACATATTTGTACATGAGTGTTTTGCTATTACCTTCTAGAATTAGATACAAACATCTGTAAAATTACTTAATTGTTCTCCCTTTTTAATGTGATATTAAGTGGAACAATTTAAAATAATTTCAAAATCTTGTTACAAGTTCATAGTCAAGACTGGTCTGTTCTAGGAAGGGGATTTTGAATGGAAGCAGTATTTTCTGTATCCATAAAAAAATAGAGGCATAAGTGCTAAAGCTCCATTGTTGCATTTCTTCTGAGTCTTGATATATCCACTTTAGAGCAGAATATATGGCCAAAGTGACTCTGTGTGTTTGCTTGCACTGCTGCCTCATTTGCACTCAGACCTCGAATGTGATATTATTCAGCTGTGCTGAGCCTCATGTCTGATTTCCCAAAATTTTGTATCAAATCTCCTACCATATGAAAGATGCCAGTTATGCTTCAGTTGAAGATCTTGAAGAGATGAAGCAATATTTACATTTTGTATAGATCTTAAAAGTGATAAATTAAATGAACAGGTGATGCTCTCTGCTTGCTGACATACCACAGGATATGAACAGATGTAATAAATACAAGAGTATATTAAGTTTTAAGTTTTGCTTTATGAATATAATTTAAGAAAATCTATCATCTAAAGCATAGTAACTTGCATTTATTCTTTAAAAACTATTCTTGAAAAAATATTTTGCATGATTCCAAGAAAAACATCAAGACATTATTTAAAATTATTTAGCATAGCCTTTTGCACTTAATCCATGTATCCCTTTCAGGATGTGTTAGTTAAACTATTCATTTTTAAATTGCATAATAAATTTAATTTTAGGAGTAACTGATGTTTTGGTTGATTATAACTACTAAGTTTGTACCATCTTGATGCTGCCACCTTCAGGCACAGAGGAGGGCAGTAGGAAGCAAAACCAGATCCTCAGCTCTAACTAAAGCTGAACTTCTACTTATTCATACTAGGGGATACCCTCCCACCACCTTGGTCCTAGATGAAAGCTGCTTCAGCAAGAGCTCTAGATTCCCAGATTTACAGAGTGTCTTGAACAAACATGTTTTCAGGCTTAACAAAAGAAGTTTCAGAGAGGATTTTGTTTACTCAGGGAATGGCCACAGCATTTTTTATCCATAATTAAATTCTTTGTGAACTTTGCAGGGTGGGCATGCTTGGTTCTAAAGTTACACTAGTGAAAAAACAATGGAAAAGTGTAGATAAAAAGGAAGCAACATTTTACAGGTTCGAAGTTTGTCTGCTTTACTATTCAGGAACGTGCAGGAACACATGGTCCCTTGGGTAAGACCAAAAGTCAATATTGTCAAGTATCCTGTTTCTGGCAGTAACCAGTAACACTTCCCTATTGAAGAGAGAATCTGCATAATGACACCGTGCTAGAAAGCTACCCCAACAGAAAGTGTTTGAGATTCAGGAGCCAGAATGTGTACCCTGAGTAGATATTTCTTCCATAGATTTGTCTAGTTGCTTTCAAAATCATATACCTTTCCTGCTGCTCATGTTTTCCTAGCACATTCTGTACTTTGTCTCATCCTCAGTTTCTTTATTGTTGAAGTTTTTTGTCTCAGAAGTCAATGCAACACGACTGAAACAGCATTTGTGTGTTTTTATGTGAAAATGTGACAGTTTTCTTTCTTTCTCTGTTTCTTTCCTGATATTTCATAATATTTTATTGCTTTTTACTGAGAATTGAGAAATGTACAAAAAAAACTACAAAGATCTGAAGATCTCAAGCTGAGGTAGTATTTGTCAATGGATAATTAAGGTTGAGTTTGACTTTTTTCCTCTCCTTATGTTGCGCTGCACTTCTCTACATTAAATTGTATATTCCATTTTATTGTCTCTGTCACAGGTAATACTTGTTATTATGGTCCTGCATAACTTCATGGACTTGTCACCTCACTAGTCACTTCCTGGTTAATTTATGGTGTGAGTCTCTTAAATGGCATAGGTCTTAATCCTTACTCTTGTGGAACTCAGTTAGTTATAATCTTCTCTTTGATAGCTCACCATTACTCCATACTTTCTCTTGTCATACTTTCATAAAATTACTGTTCCAAATGAGAGACTATTTTTCTCTAAACAACAGCCTGATCCTGATTTTTCTTTGATGCATTGTGGCTGATGGAAGTTATGCATCATATGGAAGCCTAAGTAAATCAGATGGGATGGATCCTATGTCTTGTCCATTCCTTCAAAAAATTCCAGTCAATCTGCTAGGCATTCCTTGCCTGTCAAATGCTGACTCTTGTCCATAACATCTTATTTATCTGGGTGCCTTTTAATACTTTTCTTCAGAGTAATTTGCACTAGTTTGTTTGCTGCAAATGTCATCTTAATTGTCTGAAGTTTTCTAGGTCTTCCTATTTGTTCTGCTAAAAATTCTCACCAGGCTAATTATTGTCAAAGCCTCTGGTATGGAAACAGTGTTAAGTGAAAGTTTACACACCATCCTTAGTTGTTAAGGTCCTTCATCCTTGAGTTCCTTTAGAACTTGAATAAATACTGTCTGATGGTTACTACCGATTCATTTATTTATTCTGTGATCTCTTCCATTGACCCTTAGCTTCACTTTTATACTTTCTAGGTACTCTGTAGAAAGGATTTCTGATAAATGCAGCTCCCCAGCCTCTGGGTCACCACAGATGCAAAACATCCATTTGGCTGTTTGTGCTTGTTTTATACCTTAATCCTTTGTTGACCTTAAAGGCGCTGTGATGAGCTTTCTGCTTCTGATGTGTTTTAACAAGGATTTACTTGGGGGTTTTGTGCTTTTTTACTTTTTCTGCAAATTTTTTAATGGCCTGTCTTATTTGCATTTCTTCACTGAAACTGTGAGAACTTACAATTGTCCTTTCCTAACTCAGACACAGCTTCACTATTTCTTCTGATTTCTCATTGTCATTTTTGTCATTACTCTATAGACATATTAGTTTCATTTTGGACCTTCCTTATTTCTTTGTGGAATTGTTGTAGTTATTCTGAATCTTGAGGATTTAATTCTTGTACATTTTCTACAATGCCTTTAAACATTCAGCTTTAAATTTGTATTTTTTCCTTCTGAGTAAGTCCTCACACTTACTATAGTATCTTCTTTTTTAAATCAAGTATAACCTTAGTGATTTTATTACGATTGCTATTTAGTGTGGTTTTATTTCTGCAAGGATATATTGACGTGTGTGCATTATGATTACTGATAAAGAGCATCTGTTTAATAATAATATCCTTTTCTGTCTTACCTGTATGTCATGCCTTCCAGTACTAATATCCCAATAGTTGTCATCCATCCCTGCAGCTTCTGATCTGATTATTCTGTCAATAGCCTTGTGTAAGAGCAGCTATTCTCATGTGATAATTTTATTTCTTAAACTTTATATGTGTCATTGCTTCACTCTCCTCTGTTTCACTGTCAGTGTATTCTGACAGTTTTCTGTTGTTTCTTGCTCGAATATTTCCAACATCTGTCCTAACCTTCTCTTTAGGATACAGAATGTTTTGACTTTGTGGTGGTTGAGCACATCATGAGTACAAAAAATTTCAGCATGTCTTGGTTGAAGGCTTTCTAAAATATACATTGGCATTTCTTTTTTTTAACTTTAAAAACTTGATTTGACCCTCTTGATACAAAAATGCAGCAACTTGGATTTCATAATAGTTGAAGAGAAGCCTGACCTTCCTGTATAAGCTTCCTCCCTTCCTGACCCCTTTCTGATGATCTTGATACTTCTTTTTTCACTGTATGAATCGAAACTACATTTCTGCTTTTCATCCTCCATAACGTTTCTGTCTTGTCTTCTGTGTTCTGGGAGAAGTTTCAGGAATCCTAGCACAGAGAACCTCTTTTTAGCTTTCTATGCAATTTGGTCCAATTTTGCTTCTGTAGCTTCTGGTTTATTTTTCCTGTAATGCAGAACCATGGACCATGACTGTGATTTTCTACAAATCCATTTAGACACGTTGTGTAGTCCTCTTCTTTTGTACTCACAGCCATGTCACTGTGTATTTCTTTCAGAGATTACAAACTAACCTAGATGAGTAAGAGCAGAATTATTCACCCTTATTGTAACCAGCTGCTTCTTTTCCCATGGGCTGTCTAGCACAGCAAGACTCTCCTTTCTACAAGACACACATGATAACATTTGAGAAAAACCTGTCACCACCTCGTCTTCCACTAGAGACACATTTCCATGTCACAAGACAGCAGCTCCTGATTTGGAAATGGGGGTTTTCCATAGTGCTTTGGAACGATTCCTTTATTCTTAATATTATGTCTGTGTTTCTTCTGCTTGATATTGGAGGGAAGCTTTGTTTGTCCTGTAGCTGAGGTAATCTGTTACTTTTTACTTTAACATTTTGTCCCTTTGGTCTCCCCCACAGCTGAACCTGCAGTAAAGTCACCTTCTTTCCCTCTCTTTGCTGACCCACCCAGTTCAAGGGCTTTGCTCACCTTCTTTGCAGAAGTACCCAAAGCCTCAGGTGAGACTGTGATGAAGGGATCTGGAAAAGAAAGTAAGGGATATTCTTTCAGACTGCCTAATACTTACTTCTGAAACTTTTTTAACTTCTCAGTCACATGAAGAAATTTGAACAAAACCAGAGTGTAAATTGGCACATTATATTGGGTTCATGAAAGAGAAGTGAGAAAATGACTGCTTTTGAACCTAGTTTTATGCCTTTTTTATCTTCTAGAAATGATTGCAAAAATGCTAAAAACCCGGAGATGAAGAGAGTAAGTAAATAAAGGATTTCAGGATCCAGTTTTTAAAATTAGCCAATTCATGACATTTAAAATTCCTTTTATCTTGTCTGGCCTAGGGCTTCTGATGCAGAGGCATTTCAAAATGCAGTTGCTAAAGTTAGATACTGGTGACATGAAAACACCTTTAGTAGTTTTTAACAACATCCCATCCATCTTCTCATAGTTTAAATATTTCAAGCTCTTACTTTATAAACCTCTTCAGGGTTTGGGTCATCTGTGATGTTAGGACATTTTCCTTACTGCAAGTTTATCAACAATTTCTCATCTTTTTTGATGTCATTCTCAGTTGTTTCATCTTCCTGTCATAAAGTTCAGATTTAGGTAAATACTTACAGTAAATACTTAATAATCTAGGCCAAACACGTATGATTGAGAGAAAAAGAAAAGAAAAAAAAATACTCAACAGAATTATAGATGTGGAATTTATGCAGCAAAAGCTGGATCACACTTTTCTAGATTTTCTCTATCTCAGTGTTTGAGAGATGTAAAAGATAAAAATGTGATAAAAGCTTGAAGCATGATGATTATAATTTTATAAACTTCAGACTGTTTCTTCCAATGTTTATACAACAACTTGAAACACTCTGATGGCAGTTGGCAACTTGTGAGAAGAATTGCTGGTGATCTAAGAAAAACATGCACCTTAATGTTGTTTTACATTTTCTCTTCTTTGGCTGCCATACATGATTTATTTGTTCAACTGCACTGTGATGCTGTCTCTCATGTTTTAGAATAGGGAGTTTTCTTAGGAATATACCCACCAAACAAAGTTTTAAGGATCAATGATGCTAATTAGTAAAGCTAAATGTAATAAATATTAAAGGTCATTATTTTTCTCTGGCTTTTGATTTTGTTTACCCACCTTTATTTCAACATTATGTTTTATAATAAGCAGTATGTTCTATATAAACAGATGTCATAAATTCTTTTAACTTAGATTAGATGTAATAAGGACACAAATTTTTCTTCCCCCTTAGTGTGCATTGTATTGCTGAATGGGTTTTGTCTTGCCTTCACCTTTTGCTTTTATGTATTCATTCTGTATATATAGTCCTTATGGAGAAAGATGATAAATTGGTTGTTAACACAAAGTCATTTGTGAAGTTGAATGAGGTTAGATATAGGTCTCTTCAACATGTAGGAAGAATTTAATTAAAATGAAATTAAATTCTAAATTAAACTCAAGTAATAAATGGATGTTATCCAATGTAGTAAGATATTCTTATAAGAAATGAGCATTGCCCAGTAAACTGATTTTAGGTCTTGAGGCAAGGTTTTCTTAAAAATAATTGCATGACTATCAAATGAAGAAAACTAAATTTTGGAGTTTTTTTGATGTCTTTTTTTCAGTAGTGTAAAGTGCCACAATATAGGAAAACTAAATTATTCTCCTAAATTCTAAGAGAATGACAAAATTCATTATTTCTTGTAAAAGGTGGGATTAAATATGGTAGCTATAAATAAAAAAACATAGTCCACATAAGTGGGCAGCTAAATTTGCAATCCATTTAAAGTGTCAATGCTTCTTCCAAACATCCCATTATATTTCTTTCCAGCCATCTTTTTTTTTTAGAACTAGCTAGTAGTCTAAAAGCTATGAAATATGAAGAGCAAGTAATATATTACATATGTTTTACATATGTTTATGAATCCTTTTAATGTTAGAATGCTGAGGCAAGAAAGAAGTTGAATTCTAACGCTGTTAGAAGTAATGTAGAAAAGAGTAACTATCATTTCATGGTGGAAAAATTATAAATTTTTACTCTTTTCATAGGAATTTCTTGCAAATTAGGGAATCAAGGTGAGAAAACAATGCATTTCCTAGAGCTTGTCTTTGCTATGAAGTTGGAGCACTTTGCTGAAGTGCTGCAAATACATTTATCTCTTCCAGCCTGGAAGTACTAAAATTATTACATGCTATCTTTGTTCTGCAAGCAAAGACTTACTCACACAGCCTTATTTTATCCTTCAGAAGGGAGTGGAAATATCCTTGAAAAAACCCACAACATTATGCATTTTAGGTTGTTATCATCAGTGCGCTTCAGTTCAGACTGCAAAGTGGAGTTTTGCAGAAGGTAGGACGTTCAATGTAGATTTATTTCCTCTTAATGAAGTAGTGTTTAAATTGCTACTTTCTCCTGTTTCTTTTCTGGATAAATGATATCAGGACAGGGAGTGTTCATGTTTGGCACATTTTAGCCCGTATTTTATTTTATGTAAAACATGTTATACTTACATCCTTTCATTTGCACTCTGGGGATTGTACCTAGAATATAATAAAAGATCTTGCTGTAAACAACAGAAAGGATTAAAAAAACCATCAAAACTGAAATAATTAGGTAGATTAAGTAAAACAATTTATTTACCTAATTTGGGTAGTCTTTCTTCTGTTTCCTGATACATGTAGAAACACTTTCAGCATTGAGAAAAATACTTTATTACTTTGAGTAACTAACAGTAAAATGTATGTGCACTTTCCTGACTAGCCCTCTGCAGAATTTTTTTCTCTCTCCATATAAATAAATATTAAAAATCTGGTGATTTTAATAAGATGGTATTTCTAATTGTGCCTTGAGGGATCAAAGTCAGGCTGCTAGACACCAAGATTAGATGAATTCAAGTCAGGGACTCCCACATCCCAAGCTTAATCTCCAAAAATCTTGAAAATTATATGAAATCATGAAACCTTCTTTCCCAACAGACAAAATTCACTAGTAAAAATGTCTGTGATTGGTTAAACTAGTGCTTATCAAATAAAGAGATGCAGACTGAAAATATTGAAAAAATTATGCTGCAGCAATGTGTTCTTGTAAAAGACCAGAGGATCCCATGGAAATCAAAAGTCAAATTCTTGATTCTCAAACCTTACCCCCACTAAACAAAGTAAAACAAAATAAATAGCCAGCATAAATTGATGTGGATGCCTCCATCCTCCAAAATAAATTTTTAGGTAGTGTCTTTTCTGCATTTTTTCCAAGCTTTGGGGATTTTTTATATGATGCAACTAGAATTATGAAGCTTCCTCAAATAGTATATAATAGTACATACTATCTACTCAATTTAGAATATTTACCTAAGATAGCATCAGAATTGATATCAATTTGATATCAATCATCCAAAGATTAGCCCTTAAACTGACAGTTTAACTGATGTCTTCACAGGAAGTATTTGGATCTTATTCAGCTTCAAATGGCATCGTGGTAGTTTATAATGACAGTCAGTGAAACAAAACCAGTCAGTAAAACAAAACTGAGATTTCTGTTCTGCTAGAAGAACTACTTCTGGGATGTATTTTTTCTATTAGTTTTATTTGGCCTGTGGTAAAGAATATCAGCTGTATGTTTAAGGCCTAAAAACTGAATCCAATTTTTTTTTAATCTCATGAACAGTAGTCTGACTGCAAAGGGTGCTAAATACAGAATAGCCACATTTCAACTGTATGTGTCACAACCAAGGCCATGATTAACTTTATAACACAAAATTGATTCATGAAAAATTTCAGTACCTTCGAACTTTTCTGACTTAATTAATTGAAATTGGTGAACCTGATGTCCCTAGTCTTTTTGTTGGTAGTTAGGTGTTTAAATGTATAGATGTCTTCAGGTGCCTTGTCCTACTTTCCAGTTATGACATACTTTTTCCTTAGTCAGATGTATAACAGAGAAAGATTTCCCATTTGAAATCAAAGAAAGGGATATGTTTTTAGAGAGAATGATTTGCCATAATATTAGATATATTTCCATGCAAGTTCAGGAAATGGACTTGCCACTGGTAAGTGGCAGTGCCGGAAGGAAATGAAAGTGCATATGCATCTAAAGGGGATAAAAGAAAAATAAAATTTCTTGGAGCATTATTACTATTTTTAATTCCTAGTGTTCACTGCTTAGTGGTCAACTGCTCCAGTTTTCAAATACAAATCTTAAATGAAGATCACTTACAAGCTACAAATGAATACTGTGTTTAAGAGGGGTTCTGCAAAATATGAGAAAAGAACTACCTTGTAACCAGAATGAACCTTAAATGAACCTTCATTAAGAATATTAAACCAGCTCCTAGTAGACACAGGTATTGATCTAATTAGCAGGAAGTGCATAGCTGAACAAAAAGGTCTGATGGAATAAATCCCTTCATATTGACACCATGTTGGCACAGAATTTGGGCTATAAGAAAACTATCAGTATCAGTATCTCTCATCTTTTTTTCCCATCCCCATCCCCAAATACTCTCATTTATAATCAAGTCACCTGAAAAAGCTTTTCTGCATGCACATGGTAACACTGTGCTTTCATTGCAGAGGAATTTAGCCGGAAAAAAAAAGAAGAAAGAGACTTAAAGCTTTAGGTTGCCTTATGTTTTGAAAACAAGAAATACAATGTCATGAGAAAAGATGTACATAAGACACATTTTTCTATGTACTCTAAGTATTAAAAAAAGAATGTAGATTTTTTTTCCCCAATATAAAGCAGAGCAAAGCTCTACATTTGGATGTAGTGTAACTACACTGCCAAAGTGAACTTTTGGCCAAACATCTTGGTCATCTCTCAGACACTATGCATTTTATTAATCTATCAGCCATTGTAAGGACTGAAAGATCAGAATATACTAATTCTACTAGTAAATTCCTATTTGTATTGATTGTTGACTTCTTGTATTCTTACAAGGTAGAAGATTAATGACATTATGTTTTTAAACTTCTGCTTTTATAATAATAAGAAGGTGAAATAGTATTTTACTGGTTTTCTTTTTTGGACTCTCATATTCCTATTTAGTTCTCCCATTTCATATTCAATTTCAAATGAGCATTTTATGTTAAAAATGGGAGACATTTATAAAGTTTATCTGATAGAGTTCTAAGTAAGAAGTAGGTACTGGCACTGCAAAGCAAATACCTTTTCTATACACACCCATCCATACACACACATGCATGTACAGTGTGGAATATAGGAGATAAAAAAAAGTGGGGTTTTTTTTGAGTATATACTTAACTCTGGAACTTGGGTGAAAATAAGATCCAAAGGTTTTCAGGTGACACACAAAAATAATTCTAAAGTCCTATAAAATGCTTTCAAAATGCTTTTTGGGAATCATGACTTACAAGAGATGGCAAGTGTCGTGTTTGCTCCAAATGTTTGCCCAGAAAAATGTATTATGAAAATCTCGAAACTTAATCAACACAAATATATAGGACACCTCCCCACTTTTTTATACTCAAATCTCTGTTTAAACGCACAAAAAGGAAGTATAAAACACTGAGAAAGTGTATGATAATGAGCATATCTTGTTCTGTCAAACCACCTACCTTTCTGATTATTTTCTACCAAAAAGTTTCAAGGTCAAACATTGTAACTGCATGTTCCAATTAGATAACGTACTTGTGCATGAATTATTTTTAACTTTGACTCCAGAATAAATTGCAAGAAAAAGTCACATAGCAATTTACAGGAAAAGCTTTAGAATTAATTTAAAAGAAAAAAACAAAACATAGAGATACTTGTTTGTTTTCTATCTTGTAGTCCCAAGACTATGTTTTCTCTGAGAAACATTTTATATTTTTATTTTGCCGTGCCGTTTTCAGCTTTTTGTCAGTATTTTTGTAGGCCTCAAAGCTACATATTCTCAATGTTACTAGAATTCTTGTCCAGATGTGGGTGATCTGCAGTAGGTGTAGGTCTTCACAAAACAGTTGTATTTTTGTTACAATTTATAGTAAGCATTAATTTCCCAGCTTATATCTTTACTTTCTGGAGCGGATCGAGATCCTACTTCCACAAGCATAATTCCCTCCACAATAAGGTAATTCCAGCCTTCAGTGAATATTTTATCACTTCAGTTTCTACCAAGGAAAGAGAAAGCTACAAGGTTTTATTTGTATGCATACTTTTGGTCATTCTACCATTCCACTTTGCTGATGTATAATAGTCATAATAATTATGATAGCACATTTGCAATCATTTTAATTTATTCATAGCTAGACATTACTATCCTCAAAGAAAACTTTCATGTCTAATGAACACAGCTTGTTTACTCCCCTTTAGCAAACCTCATTTCAATCTCATTGGAAAGTTAAGAAAGTTCTTTCCATTATTTTAGGGAAAATGGGAAAACATTTCTAAATTAACTATTAATAGCAGAATTCACTTCTAAAACTGTTGATTCTTCTGTCTGCTGTTCATTTCAGAATAAATAGTATCACACTTATAAACCTATGTATAACATTAATGCATAAAATTGAAGGGTGATTCATTAACATGATTTAAGCCTAGAGTACAAAAATTACTAGCTTCATGTGTCTGTATATATAATCTGTAGCTGTTTCATTTATAAATGAAACAAACAGATTTTCTCTTCATATGTGAAAATTTTCATTGAGTCTATTATTGTCCAATGATGGTTTCAACTAAAATATTTTTTCATAATTCTACTCTTATGTCTGTCAGATGAGTCAGTGGCCAACTTTTTTATCTTCTTGATGTGAGGTGTGTGTGAGGTATTTTTGTGATTTATTAAATGGAGTTGAATTTTAAATATCCATAATACAGCTTGTAGCTCATTAGGGTAGTATATGTGAACTTACATTATGTCTGTGTGTCTGTGTTTTGTAAATAAAGCAATTCCATCTCCTCTGTAAACCTTGATGTTTTATAGAGCATTGCTCCTTCCAGGAGCAAGCACACAAATACAACCAATATAAAAGTATAATTTAAGATAGCATTAACTGGGTGAGGTATCACAAATTGTGTACTTAAGACCATATGCCACAAAAAAACTGTCAGTAAAGGATTCTCTTGTCTTCATAGCCATCCAAGAATACTGAGAAGCATGCAGCATTATTTCCAAGGCGTTTTTGTCCTGAACTGTTGAAGTTGTTTTGAGTCAACTCCCTTGGTGATGCTGTATAAGTGCAAATGCTGTAAATTGATCAGCTATTTTTGCTGTATGTTGAAAAAAATGCAGCGGATCTTCTGTTTGATTCATAATTCACATAATCCGTGAAAGGAAGGTTGGCAAGATTCAAAATTCTTCTCTGATTCTGATGGAGGTAGTGACCTTGGATAGGCTTTGAAGGTTACTCAATTTCTAAGTAATCAGGAATTTCCTAAGTAGAAAATATGGGAGAGGGAACCTTTCAGTATCTCATTCAGAGGGATGCTGGTTAGTAGGACCTCTGATACCTGTAGCTTAAATGATGAGTAGGTTCTTTTTGCAGCTCACGTTGTAGGTATTTACATTGTAAGCACAGCCTGGCACTTAAAACCACCTCTTCCTCCACATCAGAACCAAAGAAGCCTAGGATAATCTAGGCCAGAAGGGGACTTTGACTGAGACACTATTCAAAGCAGGCCAATGGCAATATTTGGTCAAATAGCTCAAAGTGTTTCCCAGAAAGTTTGAGTAGATCCAAGAGCGGATGTGGCAAGGCCTCTCAGATACCCTTTTCTTTCCATGCCTAAGAACTTTTATGGATATGTTTTGTTTCCTTTTTTCTAGTCGTATTTTCCTGTGGTCTTGAGCTGCAGAAGTTGGACTTCTGAGTATTACTCTGATTTATTTTTTTTTTGGCTGAATTCTAAATAAAGGTGATGTGACTTGCTTTTCAAATATCATAAAACTCAGACTGTTTTATATTTCAAGCAGTATTCTTGCAGTATTTGCTTCTCACATATTACCCAGTACCTTCTAGATGTTTTTTGCCATTCTTGATTTAAACTAAAATATATTCCCTATTATTGTGGGCTGTTCTCACTAATATTGTTCCTTCAAATTGTAACTATGAGACCCTTCATGTAATGAAACAGAGGCAGTAAATGTATAAGGGAAAAAAATATTAAAAAATATATTTAAAAAATCACACATAAGTGCTACATTATTGCAGTCTATTCTATTAATTGTTGTCTATAGATAATAACCTGTACATAAGACAGAAATAAGTTCTGAGAGAAATAATGGAGAGCTATATCTAATTGTGAAAGATACAATTCATACACAGGAAAATGAGAAGAATCAATGTGAATGTTCTATTGATGATCCAGGAAGACATTTGTATTTCTTGTTTGGTTTTCTACTGGTTTGTTTCCTTACCAGAAATGTTTTTGGCTAAGGCTGAGCCTTAAAATGGTTTTAAACTGGCATAATCAATAGTTTGTAGATATAGGCTATTTTTGTAACCCTGACACTAGTTATCTTAGAAACTGATTTTCCACTATTTTTGGTAACTGTGACATTCAAATTAGAATCAATGGGTCCTGAGTTTTCCATAACATCTGAGGTGGAACAGACAAGAATATTCCTAGGCAGAGGAGATAAACTGGCTTTTGAGAAGATGCTACCCAGACCAATTTGTCTTGTCACAAGAGCAGTGCCTGAATGACTAAAAAAACACTAAGCTTTAAAAATAAGAGATTCAACTATGTTGCCAAAGAAAGCCAGAGACACTCTGAGAGATTAAAGTAAAATGTGACATTTTTCTTCATCTGAATTTGTAACATTTCAGTCATCTAATTTCCACCATGCACAGCACATTAACCACTGAGGAAAATATTATACAGCACAATATTGCATGGTCTGCCTAATGTTCTGAATCCCTCTTATTGGAGAAAACAAGGATTTAGACTACAGCTCATGTAAGTCAATCCAAGGGCATGCTAAGAAATGTGTTGTATTGGTTTAATAACTACATTGATTCTCTCCAAACAGATTATAAAAGTATATGTTCTATTGCCCTGATAAAAACCCCAGCATTTTTGAAAAATATTTTTTTTTATTTTTAGAATCCATGCATAATTAACTGTAAATAATAGAAACAAAAATACCTTTCTTGGAAAATTAATGAAGGAAGAAAAAGAAATTAAGAGCTTTGATCAGAGTATCAAATTGCCCTGCAGGTATGAAGCCTCTGTTCTAGTCTAACACGAGTAAAACCTAAGTACAAGATTATGTTGTACAAAAATGAAGTTTATTTACAGTCCTCAGTGATTAAACTGTACTGTGTTGAAACTCTACAAAAGTGACTGATGAGGCAAGTATCTACAATAAAAAAATAAAGGAATTTTACCAACCTAACATTCCTACTGCCTACACTTCTTATCAATAATAGATGATTTAATAAAATACTTTCTAGTGCTCAGATTGCAGTTGTAGAATTCTCTGGATGAGAAGTTTCTGCAACAGTTTTTACTACCTTGACCCTACCTGCCTCTTGACCTCTTTGAAGAGAGGAAATCCGTGCAAAGTTAGTTGTTTCTGATGGGTTAGAGCTTCCCTATAAAAAGCAAAATGTGAGTTCATTAATTTTGTGACAGAAATTTCAATATGGTTTCTCTGTCTAGGCTGAAAATTAACATCAGTCATCCTTTAAACACCTGAGTTGCTGCTGAAACTGTGTATTTTAATTCATTACAGATTGCACAGGAGACCTTAAAACTCTTCCTGCTCTCCTTAGCTCACTATTGGTCTCCATATCAGACACCCCCTGAAACACCTGGTATAATTTGATGAACTGGAGGAACTTTGTCCTTTTGTCTACATGAAATTGGATTTCCTGTATGAGATATCATATGCCAACAAGATATTTGACGTCTTAGATATTTTTTATATGCAACCCCCCTCCATGGGTAACAGCTCACATTAGACCAAGTTGCTTAAAGCCCTGTCCAACCTGACACTTCCAATGAGAAATCCACAACTTCTCTGGACAGTTCCTTGACTTCCTTCTCAAAAATACTACACCCTTAAGCAAAGATTTTAATGGAACTGACAAATGTAAATGAAGAACATAAGCATAGCTATGCCATGTCCTATGGATCATTCCCTCAAATTGCTTTGGAGAAGAATAACTTTTGATCTGGAAGGAGAAGAGGAGTAGTGTGTACATTCATATTGCATGGGAGTCTTATCAGATCTGTTTTGAGAAATGGGAAAAATGTGACATGTTCATTTTCTCCAAAGAACTAAAATGGGAGAGTTGTCAGTATTTTTGTTAGTCTAGTTTGGTTTGAAATAGAAGAGGAAGGGAGAAAAGGGTTTTGTTCCTTTGTTTTTGAAAGGAAAAGTCAGAACTGAGCACCTCTGGGATAGTGAGGGTTCTGCATACTCATCCTTTGCTTTTCTTGTCCAGCTAATGTTTGCTGCTTTCCATCCAGACACCTTTAGGGATGAAAATCTTCCAAATCAGGTTTATGCAAATGCATTTCATTAGTTTTGGTCAATGACTCAGATACTTTTATTTTACATTATGTTTCAAAGTAATTATTTTAAAACTTATGGGAAATAACTTCAGATGTTATCACTGCGTATATTGAAATCAGAAGGATTTTTTAAATTATTATTTTTATTTTTTAATATCCCTCATAGTAGCATTTGACTATTGTGAAAAAATTCAACAGATTTTTTTCAACGCTTATCTACAGGTAGAACCTGATAGCAAGTATTAGACTGTCAGCACATCTCTAAATTTACTTTGATGCAGGCTGGCAGAAGCAATAGGTACAGCAAAACTAATCTTTCCAATAACATATGTCTCCTAGAAAGAGACAGGACTATATGTATTAAAAATAGCTCGACTGCAGGAAAAAATATATTGACTAGGATTTTCTTATCTGATACACACTTTTATGTACTGGCAGCCTACCTTCTTTCTCTCTTCTCTTCTCCCATGAGGAATAAAAAGAGGCCTGTGCTCCTAGTAGATCTCCTTTTATATTTTATTAATAGTATAAGTACAATATTTTGAAAAGGGAGAGAAATATTTTTTCTTCCCTCTTCTAGTTTTTGGAATCAAAAGCTAGAGCTATACTTAATTTTGAAACAATCACACTTCTTTCCTCCTTACTGTTAGCTAGTATTTACCTCCAGAGTAATATGGTGAATAGCTCTGTAGAACAAATATTTGACTTACTGCACATTCCTTTTAATAATCTTATTAAATATGTAGTTTAGCTTCCAGTTATTGTCTTATCCAATTATTTTTTCTCATTTCTTAATATGTATAAAGATCTATTTGTGATTATATTTTTAAATAGGAAAATCATTCTTATATATAGAACATGAATTTCCTGGATCAGGTGTTTTATTTTAATATGAAATTAGACTTGACTAAAATGGAATTATAAATAAAAGATTGATTGCAATGTAATTATGGAGACAAGTGAAATTTTGGGTTATTAGGAGGACAAAAATTACTATTTAAGAGTCATCCATTCAATTATATTGTTGAGTTGCAGCCATCTATACCGTAAGCAGGATGTTCTTGTATGAATGTTTCATGTTCAAATACAGATCTTCCAGATTTCCATACCACCCACATCCTGAGCTGTCTGAGTGGAAGGCATCTGTCTCCTTGATAGTACTCCTCATGTACCCGTGTTTCCTCTTAGCTATTGAAGGTCTGGAACTCACCCATAGAAGGCAGGCAGCTGTTTGCCTCCCCCTGCAACTCTGCCCCTTCCAAAGTTCAGCAAGCCTGGTTGTATTCCTTTATTTGTCAAATGGCTCTCGCCTCCTCCAGTTATACCCTCAGCTGAGATTCCCATTTCCATCAAAGCAGAAAACATACTAAGTACTTCAAACTGGCACTTACTCCTTAAAAATTACTTCCAGACTTTGTTTAATTCCTTTTGTGCTTTTGCATCTATTATATATGCTGTCAATATTGTTGCTGGTGCAGTTGCTGCTGATTCTGCTTTTTTTTTTCCTCTCTGAAGCAATGTAACAAACTTTAGCAATGACAGGCTACTCCAATTCAGTGACCGCATTAATTCTACTTCTAAAAATGTCTGTGAAGTAGCCACATGCGTGGAGACAAGCAAAGAGAGATAAAGTGACTTGTCATAACATTTGAAGCAGGAAAGAAACAAGCTCCTGTAATATGTTTGGATGGTTTTTAAGCTCAGCTGTCCCTCTTTATACTTAAGAATTATTCCTGTTTTAACGCAAGTGTCTGTCAGACACAGACACCTTCCGTGGTTTAACTCCTTTGTAAGGTAAAAATTAAGGGAAAAGATTGTTTCTCCATTCATGGTTTCTCCAAAGTAGATTGCATCTGCAAACTAGAAAACAAACTTGGAGAAAATATTGTCTCAGAGTTCAATAAAAAATGTGCATTTTTCCCCTCTCATCTCTGCACCAGTATGTCAAAAGATTAGATAAAAGTATGGAAGAGCGTTATGTATACTTCAGGGTGAGACTAATTGAAAGATGACAATAAAAGCCAACACAGATCTCAGTACCTAGGTCATGAGTATAATTTTCTTAAAACATCACCTATTTTTTTGTAGCCAGTGGAAGTATCAGTGCAAGAGTTATTCCAGGCTTGCACGTACTTCCAGTGGTCATGGCTGAGAAAATTCCCCTGTAACTGAGGCAATGCCTCACTGGGATATCAGGAGCAGGGTCAGATGTTCCTGGCATAGGGTGTATAAGCAGTACACAGTGTGCAATGCTCTGAAACTTCTCACCTGGTTAATGGTAGACCTTGTTAGAGAGCAGACCCTAAAAACCTGAGGTTATCAGAGGAATCAAGCCCACTCAAATGCTTTCCTTCTCTAATTTACTCTTAACTGAGATAGTGCTAAGGTATCTTCCCCTGGAAGTGGATGGGGATAACAGGAATTGTCACTCTCTTGTCTGTCTTCATTTAGACATCCTCTGAAACTGCAACAGGCATTTTGTTCACTTCATTTTCATAGTAACCTAGCAGCTGGAGCAGAATAACCTGGCATAGGGACTTGAACTCTGAATGCTTCATAGCCCAGAGCAAACTGAATCCAAATTGCAAGGGAATACCAAGGAGTGTTCTGGTTAAAAGCATTTCTGTCCTATTGCTGAGGCAGGCAAACAAATTTATAGGTCAAGAGTAGAACAAGCAATTTCGATCCTGATTCTCACCTAACTCAGCTGGAAAGAGAACAAGTATCTGTACTTCTTTTAGAAGGGTTTGTTTTTGTGTGTGGATGTTTAGTTAACGTCAATGGTAGTGTAATGCAGAGTTCACCAGAAAGCTGAGTCCAAAGCCTCAAGTTTGCCCTTCTGTTAGCTGAGTACAAAAAATTCCCTCAAGAGCACACAGCCCTGCCTTGCCCTTGTGTGCCCCTTTGCTAACTCATCTTTGACAGCAGGGAGCAGCCACCAGCAGCTGACCTCTAGCATGATGGAGATACAAGGAGCTGATCCTGGACATGCTGGCCAATATTCATGAGAGGGTTTCAAATTGAAACTGGGCTCTGGCAATGATCAACACATGGTTGACTTTCATGATTGTTCTAAAATCACCTGGTAATTTTTTAGGCTTATGTGACCTACCCTCAGTAACATCCTGACTTAAATCTGAGCCCTCAAGCTACAGAACCTGAGTAGTTACTGGCCATCACTGTGTCTCAGCTGTGGGACCATCAGGCTGGTTTAATGCAGAATTGCTGTGATACTGTGATCATCATCAGCCTGCTGCGTTTTGCCACATAAGAACCTGTTCCAATGGTATTTTCAGTCCTGGCAGCTGTGCAATACTGAGTGCAAAGCTCTGAGAGATGCCCCAGGTCAATGTTGAGGGACATGGGGAAGCATCAGCAGCTGGCCAGCTGTCCTGGTTTCAGCTGGGATGGAGTTAATTTCTTCTCAGTAGCTGTTATGATGCTGTGTTTTGGATTCAGAATGAGAATAGTGTTGATGACACACTGATATTTTGGTTTTTTGATAAGTAGTGTTTATCCTAGGTCAAGGACATTTTTTCTTTCCTTGTCCCATTATTTACCAGTGAGGAGATACACAAAAGAGACTGGGAGCATAGCTGGGATAGGTGACCCAAAGTGACCAAAGGGATATTCCACACTTGAGAATCTCATGCCCAGTATATTAACTGAGGAGTATTGCCTGGAAGGATGGTCAATCTGGGTTCTGGAAGGGGGGTCTCATATTGGTCAGTGGGTGGTGAGATACTGTATTGTGCATCACTTGGATTTTTCCCATTATATTATCATTATTATAATTATTATGAGCCATTATTATTTCATTTTCAATCATTAAACTGTTCTTATCTCAAAATATAAGTTTTACTTTGGTTCCCCTCCCCATTCCACCAGGATGGGGGGAAGGAATAAAGGGCAATTGAGCAAGTGGTTGCATAGTGTTTCATCTCCAGCTGGGCACAAAACCATGACACCAGTGATAATTCAGTGTTCCTCAATTGTGTGCTGAAGATGCCAGAACTTACTAAATCACTCACTAAATCATAATCAGAAATCATGTCCCAGATTCATTGGAGAAGGAATACAGCCAGCTGAAGAGTACAGGGTGGATCATTGTGTTTGCAACTAATGTGTGTTTTATAAAATATGAGGACTAGACAATCATGAGGAGTTTTTCCACACCATTTGTTTTAGGAATGCTGTTTGGTGGTGTACAGTACATAAAATTTTGTATAGATAAGTCCCTTATCTTCTGAACACTGTATTTTAGGATAAAGTTTGATGATTGTGCCAAAAACTACCTCAGCACTGTTCATTTAGAGTTTGCAATGAAGCAGAATTCAGTGATCTGAACACCAGTGCTGGATAGGCAAGTTACTTAGCTTGGATCTTTTTACTTGCCTCTCTGAGAGAATTGTGGAATGAGCCTCCCAAATTCAGTGAATATCTAGATTTTATAAACTAATGTTTGCAACTGAATTTGTAAAATTTTGTCTGTTTTGAATATATTTTCTGTTAATTAATTTATGTAAAAGAATACAGATTTGATAGCATGAAAATACTTTTAAGTGAAAAGGAATTTTCCCTTCAACTAGATGAAAAAAAATATTTATTTTGGTAGAGAGACTATATATTTCATTGCTTTGTTATTTTCTCTGTTAAAGTACTACCTTCTATATATAGGTGATAACCACTGTATTTGGCAATCCAGCAGAGATATAATGTCACCTTCCTCACTCAGTTGTTCCTCATAAACCTGTGGCAGTAAAACTGCATAAGGCATTGAGGCATGTTTAGAAAATCACGTAAGGGAGTAAGGAAAATTCCTTTATAATCGAGTGTCTGTTTTTTTTTCAAATCAGTTATTGTGATACTCAAGCATTCTAATCTCATACATTCCCAGTAAGTAATTTGTTTCCTTAGAAGGCAAATACTAGTGTTTGGACAAAGCCCTTCTGACCTCATTCCTTAGGCTGCTCTGAAAAACCCAGTTCTCCTTCTCCTCTCTTCCTCCTCTCCCTTCAGGAGGCTTTAGAGCATGTAAAAGGAACACTTTTATGGATGTTTTTTGGCTCAATTGATGCAGCAATATATTATTAGCTTAGTGGTAACTCTCTCAAAATTTTATGAGGCTTCACAGAGTAGTTGAAATGAACATAAGTTTTATGTTCCATACCTAACAGATCATGCAAGTTTCTGTCATTATCAGTTGGGACATGCTTGATCAAGTTCTGACACTTGACAAACGATGAGGTGTTTCTTCTTCACTGTGATGCATCTGAAAGTCAATAGATTATTAAGGGGACTGGTTCCCATTTTAAAAATAATGAGTGAATATTGTTACCAAAGCTAGATATATTTAAATCGCAGAAAACAAAAATTGTAGAAATTCAGAAAGATATTCAAAAACCAAGTCACCTGATGCAAGAAAACATCTTAAGCGCATTTGGTTCTCACATCTGGCAGATATTGTGCCTTCAAAGGTAAGTTTTGCATCTTCCTACTCATTTTGACTAATATTTTAAAACCTGAAGGCACTAAAGCATGTTCTCAATAAACATACTCATCAAATTTCCTTTGATTTTATTTTTCTTAGAACTTCTATCCTCAAAAGAGGCAGAGTGGTATTACTGGATCAGAGGAGGAATCTTGAACCTAGTGAGTTTAGACTAGATTTTTCCAGAGGGAAATTTATGCAAATAAAATAGGTCACGGTGTAATTATTTTGTTTATCACAGATCAGTGTGTTTATTTTTACTTCATGAAAATGTTTTTGATTTTTTGATACCTTACATTGGCATTGTTTTTTGGGGTGATAGCTAGCTAGGGAGCGAGCTAATCCAGCCCAATCCAGGTGAGTTGAAAGCTTTAGCAAACTGCACTTCTGTACATCCATCCTGCTTTGAGGGATTCTGACAGGACAGAATGGTTTATTTATTTCGTCTTTTCTAGAAGATGAAATAGTTTTCTTTTTTAATAGAAATCAGGAAAGGGACACATAGGGAATATTAGGTCATAAGCCACTATTTGCATACTAAGATCTTAATTATAGGTAAGTGCAAATTTCAAAAGGGATGTTAATTTCAATTATATGCTCCACTTGGTCCACTTAAGACCCCATTACTTTGTTCACTCAGTTATCCCCATCGTGAGGATAAAATTAGGTTGTCCTGTGTTGGAGAAGCAAGTGTACTGCCCTAGTTTTCTGTGAGGCAATGGGGGAGACTCAGCATCTTTTGTCATGGAGACTGTGACAGTGGCAGCACTTCGTTCTGTGTTGAAAGTGGAAATGCCCAACATGAAACATGAAGCACTGCTCTGTGATCTCACACCCTTTTCACGCTGAAGCACTGGTTTCCACTAGGTGAGTGTACACTAAGGGGTGACTTGCTCACAGTACTAGAAGTGCACAAGACAGAATTTATTTACAGAGACCAAATTTTTCCTGATTGCCTATTTTTATATGCCTATGGTTAGTAAAATGCAGTTTAAAAAAACCTCCCTCTTTTTAATTTCCCTGGGGTTTAAATGCATAATAATGTAATATGAATTAATATATTTAGATTAGGTTGATTGAAGGTAGAATTATTATATTTTTTTTAGTCTAGAGCTGGGTTTATACTAAACTTCAGCATAAATGACCTTCCCAAATGTATTCAATATCTGAAGGACTGAAAACAAAATTAATTTTGTCTTCATTATCTGACTACTTGCATGTCAGTGGCAAACATACCTAAGGCAAGTTTATTGTGAAAAAGGAAACCTTTATGCCCTTCAGACAAGGTACCCTCCACCACATGCATTTCCATGAAGCAAAACATCCCATGAGGCTTAGGAAACAGCCAAGGTAATAATCTTAGTCGTCCTGACCAATATACTATTTCTGAATAAAATAGGAGCAAGTAGATGAGATCTTTGAGTGAATAATATGACCTCCTTTTATTTGCCTACATAAGGAATTGGCAAGACATATTTAACTGGGTGAAGTACGTGGCAATAATGCAGTAAGCCCAATGTAAGAAATTTTTTTTTCAGATTATATATTTCCTGAGCATTTTAATCAAGCCTGCAAAATAAAAAAATCCTAAGAATTCATTCATAACTCGGTGTTATTTTTCCTTGCTAATATTTTAACAAATAAAATTATGGTGTAATGAATTATGACTCTAAGAGGATCGTATTTACAATTTTACACATAAAGGATAATTTCATCTCCCTGATAAGCAGTTAAATAGATAGCTTTCTTATTAATAGCACAGTGATACAATCAAATGATGGGTAATTTCTATTACCCTTACAAATAGATAAGTATATAGATGTGAAAGAAGCATTGATGTGGAAAATGTTAAAATAACAAATCTTATTAGATGAAAGAATTTAGAAATAACTTGTCAAGAGGGTAATGACCTCAATTAAATTTTATGTGCAATTATAATTGGCATTTTTAATAAAGGAATGCCATTGCAAATTGCATATTTGATATAATATTACAGGGCATCTTAATTCCTCTCAGTTGCATTTATATTAAATAAAAATCTTTGAGATAATCAAGGAAGATTTATAATTTAGAGTTTTGATAATCTGCTCAGTTAATAGGTTTCAAATAGTTTCAATAGAAACAAGAAATGAGAATGTTATTTGAAAGTGATCTTTTTCTTTTTACCTAAAAGATGCTATTATTCAACAGCTTTTGTTGACGTGGTAGGTATTACTAGATGTAGTCAAGGTTGCAGCATCTTCAAGATGTAGTCAAATAGAATCTTTTATTATTAATATGTCTAATTTGAGTTAAGAAAATTCGCTGTGTGCAGAACTATCTATATCATTTCCAGAGAAAGTTCTCAAAATGACCCAGTTTTCATCTTTTGTGGACGTAGCTATAAGGAAAGCACAATGCCTTACATTATCATTCTGGTCATGTGCTAGTTTCTAACTCCCAAACTAATACCAAAATAGTAACTTCAAAGTAGCTGTGCAAATATAATTAATGATGTGTGTTGGTTAGGAGGAGGGGCTGCCTGTGGAGTCTTCCCTCCAAAACACTACTCAGTAAAGGCTTGTTACTGATTTATATTGTCAAGTAGTTTTGTTAATATTCAACTTAGATAGACTTAATAATACTGGAATTGTGCAGGTTTTGAATCTGGGAGAATATTACAAAGAGGAGAGTCATCTTAAACCTTCCCTCAATGTTTCTTGTTTCTCCTTTGCTTGCATAAAATGGTAGGAGAAGAGTTGCAGTTGTAAATGTAATAGTTAGAAGGAATGAGTTTAATTGGTGCAAGACATAGCAACTAATAGGAAGTATTGGCTTGGGGATGACATAGAAAAATAAGCTATAATAGTTGTTAGGAAAGTACTTAATAGAAATTCTAAGCAAAAATAAATGATGTCTGTAGCATTTGCAAATAAGCAGCTGGTACCATTCACAGTCTACCCCAATTACCTTCTGTTAATCTGGCACATCTTTAAAATGAAACACTGTGCATAATTTTTCATGGTTCAAATACTTCAGACTTTTCTTCAGGCACACCAAGAAAAGCCACTATCACAAGTGACCTGTGTAATTGAATGTGAGTTATTTTAGAAACAGATTTCCACAGAGGGAAGGAGAGCTGTGGCCATGGGGAATCCTCAGCATTTACTTTTTAAATTCTGAGTTGATACATGAATGTAAAAAGAGATAAACTGATATTGTTGAAAAAGAAATGGCTATTCTTCAATGAAAAGTGTATCATTTGCATACTGTGATATGTATGTAGAGATGTTTGTAGATACGCTTGGGATTTACTGTAACCCAAGGACTAGATGCTGATGTAGTTTTGAAGATGAAATGTTTTATGGATGAAGAGCAGAATACTGCTCCATCAAAGCACATTTCAACAGAAAACTCCAGGGAAGGGCTGCAGTAACAACTTCACAGATTAGGTGAAATTTGGACAGTTAAGACCAAAAGCAACCCATAAATCCTGTGTCTCATCTAACTTTGGAGTAGCCTAAATTGCTGTTATATCCACATTTTGGACTACAGTTTTGAATTCACCTAAACTGAAGATCCTTTCAATCCTTGAGGTTAATGCTTAGTTCTCATACAACACTCTTGGCGTCCAGTATGACATTGAGAGTTACTTGGCTCTAGAGTGACCTTCTAAATGAGATAAAGTCATGACAGCCAGTTCTAACAAGGATAAAACTTATATCAGCTGATCTCGCAGCTGAGTATTCAGTTGGTGTACCTTTTTTCATAAATAGTAATTATGTTAAATTCCTTTACAGAAAGAAGTAATCACATTTCTCAATGTATTAGGTTGTGTTTGCAATCCAGGGTTCTAAACTGATCACCACAGTTCACTGGAAATGTATTCTTACCATATTACAAGGACAGTTTTGTTGCTTATTTTCAAAATTGTCTCTGAGAGTCCAATTTGAAGTTTTCATGTATTAAATATAACATTTGAAACTAAATATAGACTTTTTGCAGACCACATTTTTGACATATGTTTTTCTTTTGCTGCATAAACTTCGCTGAACAGACAACTGAAACAAGCAATCTGTAGAAATCTGTGTTTCTGGAGACCAGGGGTGCATGAAGTTGCAGAAAACTTATATTAGTAAGAGACTTTGAAAGCTGTTCTGTTGCTCAGGGAAACTTTTCTCTGAGCAACAGAAAACACTCTGTTTTGTGCAAACACAGAACACTAAACTACTGAGCAGTACCCTGTAAGCTAATATATTTTGCTGTTAATTCAAAAGTATACTTCATATTATCATCATTTTTTTCAAATTTAAAATATCTTACTGAAATATTTACTGAATTATTAATTTTTAAAATTATTTTTATCCAGTACCTAACCAGACAGATGATCACCAAAAAGATGTGTACTTTATCCATGTCATTCAATGCTTGTCTACTTGATTTATTGTATTATAGTATTCATTATTGCATAACAAGGGAAATAGTGGCAATATTCTAAGTTACCTTTGGAAAATTAGTTCCTCTCCTATATCAACCCTTGTTTTAGCTTAGTGCATTACTATTATGTTTTTAAAATATTTTAAATCTTTTTTGGAATATGAAGGCTCTCATAAAAGCTATCTTACAGTCTCATATGGAACCTTTTGGAAGGTACCATTATTTGCTGTCACTACAGTCTGTGTTTTTGGGGTGTTTTTCAATGAAGCCACCACTTTCTGCTAGTCCAGTAAGACTTGTCTGATGTTTTTAGTGCTTGAAGCAATACGTGCTGCTGTGACAATTTTGGCTGCCCAACAAAATCCTGACAGATGTTACTATAACTGGGAACTTTTTAGAAGATATTTTAGAGTCATCTCAATGCCAAAAAAAGCATTTCAAGCTGAGAAAAGACCAAAAATCAGAGGATGGAATTTTAAATCAAGGAATCTCTTATTATCTCTGTTGATCACCAGATTTCGGTTACAATGTAAAAAATTGCTGGGGGAGGAAAAGTCTTTTTATGCAAGAACAGTAACATACTTGCCCCTCTGTTTGCATGAAATTAATCTGATTTACAAGTGGCCGAAGTATAGGAGCATTGGGTAGGTACTGTGTTTTATCTCTTAGAACAACACTGTATCCATCTAAAAGAAATATAATTATTTCATAATAAATAAACTTTTCTTTCCCACACAGATAAAAAGCGCTAATCTCTTGGCCTCTTCTAGAGTATCTGCAGTAGAACTGAAGTAACTTGTAAACTATTGATTATTTCATGACACTGGAGTGTGGATTTTAATTTAATTTAATTTAAAAATACTTGTTCAACCAAAAGAGTGCATGATGCTGCCATACCTGGGATTTATTTGCAATACCACCTCAGTTAAATACCTTAAGAAAGAATGGTTGCCATGATACACTTATTCTCCTAAAACATAATAAGGCAGCCCCAGCCTGGGAGTCTGAACAGAATCCTTTGAGATAGTGTGCTAGAAGTCAAGTCACCAGCAAATATGCAATGCCACGACATTGATGTGCTCCATGGAGAGTTTGGCTGAAATCTATGGATTCTTTACAGTATTCAGTCCTATTTCAGGTTTTTCTTTTTCTGTTCTTTCCAGTAACATGCTTAAAAGTTATACTTGGCACTTTCTGGCACTTTCTTATTTAATTGTTTGCTGTTCCATGGTATTCCATTTTTTTTTTTTTGCTTTGCAAAGAAACCATGCTAGCAGGATATACCCATTATCTAGACAGGACTAACAAACCTGTAGGATAAGCATCAATACGCTCAGCAACTCCCAATGTGAGACTTATGGTTGCCTTTCTTACCATCTGTGGCCGTTTTCTGTGGTCTTTGACCAAGTTCTTCTGCTTAGCTAAGTAATTTTCTCAGGTGAGGCTATACAGCTAGGCTCCATGAAAAGGACTTCGTATCAGAAAGTGGAACCTCTTGGAAGAGAGTTGGCATTAAACTTGTGAATGAACAGTAGTTTGGAGGGAATGCAAATGGAAATGCTGCTGAAAGTAAGAAACAGAATAATATCTGACAATGAATTTAATGAAGTCATTATGTGAGCTCCACCCAATGCTCAGGTGTAATTGAGTGCACAACAAAAAAAATATTTATAAGTCCCTTTGGATTTTGCTAACAAAAATATGGAGAGGATAGGGACCATATAAGGAACTTCAGGTACTTAATTCTGTAAAAGTAAATAATAATTTTAACTACATAGGAGATTAAGAAAGAGAAACGCTTTCTCTTGCGCTACTTGAGAATTTATAAAAAAGGAACACGAAATGTTCACCATGGGGAAAAATCACAAGCCCCACCTTTTATTGTTATATCTTATGGTGTTTAGACTTGAAGAAACCCATCTTAGATTTATACTAAGTCAAGGAAAACCACTAATAGGGTTTTTTCATACTGGAATTTTGCTTTATCTTTTAGAAAATACTACTGAGTATTTTTAAAAAAATATCTTTTTTTTTATTACTTTGCTTTTTATAATCTTGACCAGTATATATTTTATTTGTTCATTCATCACAGTGAAATGCTATCTTCATGAATCAGCTCTGGTGTCAATGATCACTTCTTTTATAGGTGAGAAGCAATTGGTAATTTATCCTCTAAAAATCTGGATCATTTTCAGTGCTTTTCAGAATATATTCCAGAATGTATAGACTCCATAGATAATGGATTCGTTTTCTTTGCAAATCAAAAAAGGGTTTATTTTTAGAGATATTCTAAATTTATAAAAGCAAAGTAGTCTTTGCTACTTTATATAAAAAAATAATATGTTTACGAACAAACCTATTATTATATCTGGTTTTTGGTAAAAGTTTTATAATTTGATTATATTTATGTGAAAAAGACATGTCAGATATCATACTGAAATTGTGGTGAAAGTAATCTCAGGTTTAGGTAGGGCAGAGATAAGTTAAACAGCATTATGATACATAGCTATGAAAAAGTAATTCAGAATATTGCTGTTTATATTCCAATTAAATATTAAAGGTTCACATTAAGGTCAGCTAGATGTTGTCCAATCAGAGAGTACTCAAGTGTCAGTAAAGAAGTTCTCAGTCAAAACAGAATAGAAAGTGTGGGAGTGAAATGATTATTTAAATTTCTTCTCATATAATTATCTCTACGATTATTTCAGGCATGAGGAAAGCTCAAGCATTATATTAACATTGGTAATTTCTCACTTTGTGTCTGAACATATCCTTGGGCTGCATTTAACAACTCCTCTGTTTTGTCTTCATCTCGTAAACTTGGTCTGAGATCTTCTGATTTGTGATTCTTAGAAAAACTGATGTTAGTGAACCACTCAGGATAGAAGGCAGATATTCATCTATACCTGTATCACCTGTCTTCAAAGTCTGGCTTGGCTCTCATTGATCTACTGACAGATTCCTCCTGTCAAATCAGTGTCTATAAATATGGTAAAAGAATTGATGGTGGAAGTTTCCATACTCTTAGTACTGTGTTCCAGTTCTTCAAGGATCACTCAAAAGAATATTCTAGTGGTTTAGTTTTCATCCTTATTCTGCCCTGTTTATTCACTAAGTCCTGCTCGTAAGTAAGAGCTTTGCTTTTGCTTGTTTCTTGCCTTTAGGAGCCAAAACTGAGATCATTGTCTTCTTTTGCTTAATTTTCTGACCAACTATTATAAAATTTAGTTCTTTGGCAGGATGGGCTAGAATTGATGGCTTCTATCCCTGGCAGTGAAGGGCAGTACTGAACAATCCTTCATACTGAATTAATCTTATGCTGTTCATGTCTTGCTTCACATTAAATGTGCAAAGAAATACCACGTTTTTAGGTTTTCAATCTGTAACATTTTATATATTGTGTCTAATTTAAAATATCTAAGTATATAAATAGACAACCCCCTCCACAAACAACTACAACCAGGAGTTAAAATGTGGAAAATAAAGTTTCCTTTTGGAAGAATGAGTTTGTAGGCCCTTGTTCAGTGTCTGTGGATAAATTACTTTTTTATTCTGCTCAGTTGATTCTGGAACTGTTGCAGAGATACCAAGAAAATGATCATATTCATGGAGTTACACATACTAGAGCAAAGTTGAGATTTCCTCACATGCCTCCTTTCCCTAAAAGAAAAAAGCAAACCTGAACAATTTTTCTTTGTTTGTAATAGGAGCAATGCTTAGCAAAGTTTTCATAAGTTAATTGGCAGAAGATGCTGACTTATACAGAAACACACGTGTGTATATATATTTCTTTTTAAACATTGTCATAAACCTATAGACTTGAATGAAACTGCTGACATAAATCCATGTTCAATACTTTGATGAATGAGGAACATAGTAGTGTTTTTTATTTATGCTGTGCTGGAAAGCCAAGATTAAATTTAGAAAAGACAGAAGATAAAAGAGTTTGAAAATAAAAAATACTGTTCTTCAGTATCTATAGAAGCATGAAATAATATAGTAAGTGGGTTATTGCTATTGTGTTTTCTCCAACTATTACATAACACATTTTAATTTATCTGAATGCAAGCTGATGTCTGCTTACTTACTGAGTGAAGTATTTAAACAGAAGCAACATTAGGAAATCTAAAGTTTAAATTACTTTACTTCAAGATACCAACAAGCTCCACGGTATCAACAAGCCCATCAACAGTACAGGGTTGGGGCAGAGTGGCTGGGAAGCTGCCCAGCAGAATAGAGCCTGGGGGTGCTGGTTGAACGTGGCTGAACCACATTCAGAGCCAGAATTCTTGGCCAAGAAGGCAATGGCATCCTGGCCTGGGTCAGCAATAGTGTGGCCAGTGGGGCCAGGACAGGGATTGGATTGTCCCTCTGTGCTCGGCACTGCTGGGGCCACACCTCGAGGGCTGTGTCCAGTTCCAGTCCCCTCACTGCAGGAAGGACATGGAGAGGCTGGAGGGTGTCCAGAGAAGGGCGGTGGACACCCTCCACCCTCTACAACCACCTGAAAGAAGGCTATAGCCAGGTGAGAGTTGGCCTCTTCTTCCAGGTAACAAGTGATAGAACGAGAGGAAATGGCCTCAAGTTGCACCAGGGAAAATTTAGGCTGGGTATTGTAGAAATTATTCGCTTGTTCACTGAAAGAGTTGACAAGCATTGAAGTAGCCTTCCCAGGGTAAGTTCCACCACCCTTGAAAATGTTCAAAAAACATGTAGACACTTTGCTTAGGGACATTCTGTAGTGTTGGAATTGGTAGTGCTCTGTTAACAGTTGGACTCAATGATCTTAGAGATTTCTTCCAACCATGGTGATTCTATGATTCTTTTTCAAATATCATTGCTGTGTTTGACTGTGGCATCTTCAAGATGCTCTGGTAAAAATTAGCATGTTCACAAGTGTTAGGAAATAGCTTCAAACTTGAAGTCCAATTAAAGCTTTTCATATACTCTTGTGCTGAGTAAAAGACACTCTCAATAAACAACCTCCCCAAACTATTCATAAGAGGTAGTGAATTTGGACATGATCGTATTTAGATCATCTTTATTATGGGATTTTTGCAATATGTTCTGCATGTTGCTTTACAGAAGCCTACATTTCAGAGCCTGATTTTCCTATGAATCATTTTTTTTTGGATACTTGTTTTAAGCTAGATGAGCAAATCCCATCTATTCTGCCCCTATAATGATTTTCTGTATGTTAGTGCTATAGGCAGGCATTTATACATATTGTAGCAACTCTCAAAATAAGTGTTTCCCCTTTGGATATCCTAAAAGATCCATGAATTTCAAAATATGAATCATAAAGTAAGTGTATATATACATACACACAGATGCATGAAATTGCACTTGCATGTTTTTCATACCTGAATTCTGTGACATTTACCCATTGTTTTGTTTTTTGTTCTTCCATAAAACCACTGAAGTGAGAGACATGTGAAATACAGTTTTAAAATGTAAAAGAATAATGCTTTCAACTATATATGAATTTACACCTTGAGTCCCATCAGTAAATTGCAATAAAATGAGATTATGCACACATCTGTATACACAGAATTTATTTGAAACAATTTCTAGATGAGGAAAAGCAGCTAAATCTTGTCAATCCAGTCTTCAACAAAACATTTTTTTGTAGTTATGCCTCACTGAACACAATGAAAGTGTCTGCTGATAGAATATTAGTAAACATGCAAGTTAAAGCAATTTACTATGGCTAACATTTTGAGCTAAAGAAAGGGCGGGAGCACACTCTGGACTTTTATCTTGCAATGAAGAGGAGTTAAGCAGCAGACTACCCAGACTTGATGGTTGATTAATATTTTCATGGAGGATGATTAAAAAGGTAGAAGCAAGCTTGTAATATTTTATAATAGCACAAATTTCAAGATCTTCCTTGATAAGGAGCAGAAGTAAAATGTTATACAGGGAGAAAAGAATAACTTGAAGAGTTGGACTAATGTATGTGAGAAAACAGTTAGTAGTTAGAGTGTACCCTCATCTATATAGGGACATAAAGGAAAAATTTCTACAATGAAACAGGTTTTCAACATTGACAAATAAATAAAGAAATGAAAAATGTGGATGTTAAACATAGTCAGGACATCATGCCATTTTTAGTTATGAAAAAGTAACAGCAGACAAAATATTTGTAGGACAAATGACCAAATGACCAAGCATTTTTTATCCCACTTTCTTGAGTATAAGTGTCGGTTTTAACAGTTGTGAAAGTCTGAACCAGTTTTTGAGAAGAGGACGTGAAAATACAAAAATCTTTTTACACCTGTGGTACAATTTGGTCTCAGGGTTGTCTGAGAAGATGCCTTCTGTCTTTTTTCTTTTCCCTCCTCTTGTTCAACAGCAACCCCATGATACAAATATATTTCCTTTCTCAGCTGCAGTTAGAGGAGTGCTATCAGTGTCTGACACCTTCCTCCCTGGTTCTCAGTCAGACACTGACTAAAAGTCATTCCCAGCCAGCATGTCAAGAACATTCTGACAAAGCCTCGAGTAAGTGAGAGTTACAGGGAAGCTGGGAGACAAGTTTACAATTGCAGCAAGCAGATCTTGTGGATATTTGGTACAAGTTTCAGCTGAACTGGAAATGGTGCTGGAAGCAATGAGGAGACCTGTGAGGGGATGGGCACAGCTTTCAGGCAGTGACAGCTGGGATGGAAAGAGAAGGTGTTGATGTACACGGGAAGGAAAGAGGGCTGATGGGCTCAAACAGAGCGTTGCAGGCATGCTGCTGCCAGACTGGAGCTGTGGGATGCTGTGCAGACTAGGCCAGTGAGAACCCAGGGATGTCAGGCAGACACTTTTTTTGGGGTTTTTTTTTTTTTTGGTTGTTTTCTCTTTTTTTGGATTTTTGGGTTTGTTTTTTTTTTTTTTTTTTTTTTTTTTGTATGAGTACAAAAATAATTACCACGTTATGATGCCAGCTTCAGTTACATTTTCAGCCTTCTTGTTACATTTTCAAACTATCAATTCCATGCTTTTTTTTGCATGGGGGAACTTTTCTATAAATACCCACACTGTATTTACTTGACAATAATTAGGCTGCTGATGTAACATAATGTATATTAATAGCTTGGGGTTTTTTTTACTTTTTCCTCAGATTTCCATTCTTCCTTTGCACTTTTACTTGCCTTGTCATATGCTTTGAAGACAGAAATTTTTGCTCTCTGTTGGTCTAGTGCTTTCAAAAGTAGGGTTTTGATCTATGACTTCAAAACTAAAGTGGGTAGAAAGCACTCAAAACCATGCAGGCTTGTGTGTTTTGAAAGTTCTGAATTTAGTCTTCAGTTTAATACTTCCTTATCTTTGCTACAGAATATTTCCTACTGCAAAATGTAAATTGAGTGTTCTTTCATAACTTCCAGTTTTCTAGAAAAAGACTGGTCATTATATGTTGGGCAGAGGGCAAAAAAACCCTACAATTTTTGTAATTTCTCCCTTTTCCCATTTTTCTTAACTATTTACCTTTTTTTCAGTAGGAATCACAATATGTACCATTTGCTTTACTACAAGCAAGACTACATTCTGTATCTTTCAGTTTCAGCATTTGCAGATTTTTTAAAGACTTCATTTTCTGAAAACTAATCTTATTTTAATGATTTAAGTAACATGTAGCAGCAAAATCTTCATATTTAAAAATTCATAGTGATGCTGTAAATCTTGGAATCAATAGCTTTCAATAATATTGTACTCTTCTGTATGTATGGTCTCTGATGAATACATAATGTGTTTAGTCTCTTCATGTCAAAATATCATTATATAATATCTCTTATATAATTTCCCCTGAAAATGCCCCAACAGAACTTAATTTTATTTACTCTTGACAGAATGTGCAACACCTTATTTTTTGTTAATTTCTTAAGATGTAAACTCTTAGAATAGAATTGAATCCTTTGCAAAGGACTGCACTTAGACAATGCAAAGGCATGTGCCTCATCTAAGATTTGAAACAAATGATTTAAATAGGTTTTTAGAGGAGTCATAATTACTATAGAAGCTTTCTGCACATAAATGAGTATGATTTAGCTGCATATATTTACTTAGAATGTAATTACTTGGCAATCTATTACTGCTCAGCTTTGCTGAGTCTATTTTTAGAATCAAATCATTATGTGTGCTTTCCCTCTCACCACATGGATCCTGTGCTGCCACTCCTATGCTGCTGAACTACAAAAGACAGCACAGTTATACCAGGCATCTGAAGGAAGATAAATTGGCCACAAGACACGCTTTACAATAACTGAAGTGTTTTTGCACGTAAATTGTGTTTTAGGAAATGCCAAGCAAGTATGTTGTGATAGATGAAAGACATAGAAGATAGATTAAATGGTGTGTCCAAGAGAAGCTTCCTCAGAAATCAGCATGCCAGAATGATGGAGCAGGAAGAGCCTTATATTGGCTGTCTTGGCTATGAGATGGGCCATCCCTGTCTTCACCTCAGGCTTTTTTTCTTTTTTTTAATACTTGTGGAATAACCTATTCACATTCCTAAGTCCTAAAATGAGCATCACTTTCTAAATTTTTCATCTTTAATTTGAGCTAATGAGATTTTCAAAATATGTCATGTTTTCATCTTCACTGCCCTTTTCTTAAGCTATGGAAAGTTTCAGTTTGCTTTTGTGTGGCAGCTGGTATATTACCTCACAAGAACAAAATTTTCCTTTCTATAAACACTTGAATTTGTTGTTTGATCAGTTTAGATTCTCCTCAGCTGAGGACACCTTAGGTATCAGCATTCCTATTCCTCCCTGTATCACATATGAAATTTTTACCACAGTCCTGTCTGCTCTCTGATTTTTCTTCCTTCCCATAGATTTTTTGATTATCCCGTTTCAATCCTCCCATATTATTTCAACAATTCTATGTTTTTCTCTTTTTTCTTTTCTTTTTCCTAACTATTTGGGAAATTACATTTTCTTCTTTTTCTTTTTCCAGTTTCAAAAACTATATGAAATAACACATTAACTTCAGAAATTTAACAAAAGGGAAACCCTACGTCTTGTCTAATTCCTTCATTCTGCTGTAAACAAGACATAAATTATTACTTGTTAAAGCTTTGGTTTTTATTTGGGCAGGTACCTAAATATGACTAGCTAAAGCATGGATGTTTAATTTTACTGCAATACACTATTTGGGATGTGCCCCAAACGATTTCTTAGCATTTACCTTGAGAAGTTAAAGTCCAAGTATCTGAAAGTTACTGATAACCTCTAGCCAAATGAATAAATCTATGTCTGTGAATTTTCTCTGCATATGAATTGCTGAAGGAGAGCTCAGCAATTCCAGTTGCTGTCAGTATAAATGAATAAAGTCAGTGAGTGAAATATTCACAGTCCAGTAGGATATCCTGGAAAAGTCTTCATTAACTAATACTTTTCTACAGTAGAATAACTTAAACTCTGCTTGTAGTCTAGCATAATCAAAATGGATTCTGGTAGTTCCTGACTAGGCACATACCCAAGCCCATTTATTTTTCAGTACTTCAAAAATGTAATACAAGAAAAATATTACAATATGTGTATAAAGTGACTATACACACCTCTGAGATGAAAATGACATTCAGTGCTACATTTTGATGTCATGTGAGCTTTGACATAGGAAGTGTTAGGGTGGGTGCACAAAAAATAACACTTTGGAGATAAGGGTAGAACAGTTAAAAATTGTGAATTCTAACTCCCTTGATCTCCCATAGTGATATTTTTCTTTTTAATAGATGCTGATTTGGACTGCTAAATTAATGTGTATGAGTTTTAGTCAATTTTCTATTGGCACAGAGACTTTGATTTTTTAACCTTTTCCTCCTCTTTGTCAAGGTGTTGATGTGTGACAATGTTCTCTTGATTAGAATGATGACTGAGAGTACTTCAGCAAGAAACAGTGCTTTATGGGAATGAAGAAATAATAATATATGTATGCATCTTATAAAAGATGGGTAGGAGCAGGAGGGAGGCTTATTTTCTAAAGCTATGAAAGGGTTTGTGTTTTGGTTTTTAATGATGCCTGATCGCTGGAAAAATAAAGTGTTGGCCATTCCAGAGCCAATGGTGGCTTCTGTCTGGTAAAGCTGTGCCTTCCACTTTCTTTTTGGTTGTGAATAATATGCATGTGTGGAATATGCTATAGCCTAGCATTATGTCCTGAGGGCCCAAATGCACTGTAAGATTAGAAAAGCCATTCAATGGGCATTTTTATCAGCGTAGTCAGCTTAGAAGACTCTAAAAGGAGTCATCATTGCTTGGTTTTAATTTGCTTGGTCCTTTGTTTTCCTTCCTTGTCACTATTCATAAGCCTCTGGGAGGAGTTCCCTGGCTGCCTGCTGGCTCTGAAGCTCCTGTAATGAGGGCTCAGGGAATTGCTCAGCACTCACCCAGGGAGCACACGGCGAGCTGCTCAGTGCTGCTGCCTGCCCGTGGGCTGGAGCTGCTCGCCCTGCTGTCTGCCTGGCACCCTGGAACCAGCTGTCAGAGGCTGGGGGTAGGGGAGGCTGCTTCACGTTTGGCCAAATGGCAACAACCGCCTTTTGAGGTCTTGGAAAGTGTGTTTTTGTTTTAGATGACACGAATAGCATCTTTTTGAATATGCTGCGAATTATATGTGCAAATGGTGCTTTTGATTTAAGTAAAATATTTCCCATTTCTGAAACAGAATGCAGAGTAATTTTTAGCCCTGACTCTGAGTATTTACAGGTCCCGTTTTTAGTCCTCATTATGATTCTTTTCATATAGATGCCAATATTATGACAGTGCTTTACAAATAAGGTGAGAAAAATATTTGTTCTGAATAGGATGTCTTTGTGAGTTTTAGATATACATATAATTTTTCTATATTTGGCACATGACATGAAAACAAATACTCAAAAATACTTCTGACAAGAAGTTTTATATCAGCTATATTTAAATATTTTAAGTGGAGACAGTGGATTGGCCACATGTGTATTCTATAACTGCATTATTTTCTTTTCTATCCTCTTACCTCAAACTTTAATCTGCTTTTTTCTGAATGCTGCAAAGAAACTATATCCTTCGAAACTGTCACTAAGAAAAATTACCTGAGGGCATTCTGACTTCCTGCTTAAGCTTTATTTTGTCATTTATTTCTATTAACAATCATTAAGGAATTTAATAATTATAAGCCTCATTAGCATTTTAATGAGACCAGTGGCCATTGCTAAGTGTAATTAAATTAGTTTTATTGTATGATATTTTGAAGCTGTGATTAAATTAAGTTTTACTGTGCTTTGAAGACTAAACCTGTAGAGATCACTCTTCAGTAACGGTCTTGTTAACTTGTGAAGAGTCTGCAAAATAGACATAGCCAGGAAAAAAGCAAAATATTCCCTACTGATGTTAATCACAAAAATTGAGAAATCAAATGTTCCTGCTGCCACCAGCTCTAAGATTACAAATATATTCTTAGTGACAATAGCAGCCTGTTAAATATTGTGAGTAGCTTTGTATAATCTATTTTTAATTTTTCAAAATAACATCTAGATGAGCTGGAAAATTGTTCTTTATAATCAGGGAGAGAATCTTACAGTTCTTGCTCAGACAAAACTTCCATTGATTTCAAATGGAATTTCACCTCATTAAGAACAGCAGGGTGTCTAAAAGCAAAGTATTATTGGTGTTTGTTGAAGTTATTATAGTTCTAGAGAAATACATTAATTGGGGAGTGAGGAAAGACAGCAAGAAGAGGAAAAGAGATGCTACAATTTGAAACGGTTAAATTCCTATGATCTGTCCATTAAAATCCTATGAAAAGACACACAAACATAGGATTGGGCATATATTGGTCCATGTCCAACCTCTCTGCAATCTTCAGTAGAGTGCACTGAACTAGAAGAAGGTAAGAACTCTGAAAACACCGGAAGGTAGTTTGTATGTTCTCACCCATTTATCAAGTAACAACTGCTGTCTGCCTTGCACATTCCCATCTTCTCTTTTTATCATGTTTGTACCAGAATATGCTGTCCCATTTAGTTGGACTTTAATAATCATAAAATCTGTTAACAAGTTAACAAGAAGTAGAGTCTGTACTCTTAAAGACCATTCCTCGTGTAGGAACCAAATTCAGAGTCCCCACTGGTTTAATAATTTTTTTTATAATTAGGTTCCCTCTTCCAGTAGTGCTTGCTTCACATTAAAAAAAAAGAAGTTAAAAAAAACCCCAACAAAACAAAACCAAATAAACCAAAACCCAAATCTTCTTTGCAGTGTTAATGTTTTAGTTCAAATAGCAGCAGACAGGGATTTAAATGTAAAGTTTCCTTTCTTTATAATCAGTAAGGGCAAAGTATACTTGAAAGCTTACATGTCTAAGGCTTTTTCTTTATTTTTTTATATATAATAATGAGCACTTTATTTTTATTTGATTTTATCCTTGCAAAGCTGAGAACTTGAAGGGATTTGGGTCACCCACATGCATGTGTTTATTGAGTTCAAGACAGTGCTTAGGATAGTGTGGACAGAGGAATCCTGAATCAAATTTTTATCAGATCAAATAATTGTAAACTGCAGAAAACCATAGCAAGAAAGTGACCAAAGCAAAACTGTTCTTAATTGTAATATCGGAAAGTTGCTGCCACTTTCAACTTCATATTTGCTTTCCTAAATCAGATGTATTCCATATTTGATTGTGTTTTAACTTTTCTGCATTTAAAGAACTACTTAGCATCTTTAAATCAGTTTATGCTGTGATAGCTGACAGTGTATAGACCACACAGGAGCTCTGCCAGTAAGGCAAATGACTGACCAAATTATAGATGAAACCTAAAACCAGGTATATTATAAACTGTGAGACAGCCTTCAGCTTAGATACACGAGTCCTGCTTCATGAAAATACTTATTTGTGGATAAGTATTTAGAAGCTTTTATCTGGGCCTGGAAGAAATATTTCTGTGGTATGCACTTGTCAGTCAAAATCCTAATTCTCTTCCTGTGTCTCCTCCTAATGTGCCCTCAAGCGAGACAGGCTTGTGCATTTGAGAAGTGCTTCAGCATTCAGCTCACAGATAAAGGATAAAACATAGTACTCTATTTTTAGCTACGTTGTAACTTCTGATGAACTGCAGATCATCAAAATTAGGGGTACTTCGGTGAGTCTTTTTATCACTAGACTGTTCCAGCAGTATTTTTATAATAAAGTAATAGTTCATAGTATATAAAACTGGTAAATGTTCTTGGTACCTGTGAGAAGAATATGGGAGATGCAAAAATTTTGCATTGAGAGAAAAAGTCTGGATAATTTGTTACTCATCTCTGACACTGTAAGCTTGTTCCCAGAAAGGTATTATCTAGATGTTTCTGTGGTTTTTAATGGCACGAGAAGCCATCTTCCCTTTCCTTGGGAGATGTCTCCACAAGCCATCCATCATCACTGAGTGCAGCGGGAGTCCCACCCATTGCAAAGTCCAAGCATTCCCTGTAGAACGTTGGTTATTTTTTTTGCAATTTCTGCTCTTTACAGATAGTACAGAGTTTAGGAGTTTTTTTCCTGTGAAATTCATTCAGTGTATTCAGGTGCCTGGAGAGGAAACTGTCTCAGCTTTTGTTTTTTTTTTTATTTACTTTATTATTTACCCTTTAACCTTATTTTAACTGATACTGCTGGTACTACAGGATGAAGTTTTGAAATACCCTCAAAAGCAGCATAACAAGATAGTTGTGTTTTCTGATGAATTGCTTTACAGAGATTGTAAGCATGCATTTTTCAGGATAGCTACTTGTACACCACACAAAGCACAAGTTTGCTTGTGGGAACGGTGTGGTTTTGCTGTAATTACTAGAACCTATTGATTGTCTTCCATTATGTTAATGCTTCCAAATTAAGCAATATGAAGCAATTTTCTGCCATCCTGTATCTCAGATGCCTGGGATATTATTTGCAACTTTTACTGCAAGTCTAGACACCTCTATGAATAAAACTAATAATTTACTTCATTGTAAGTTTGTCTTCTGATTGTAATCAATGAACCTTGCACTATGGAATAATAATGAGGTGACAAATGAGGAAATAATCCTTCTGAGGTAAGGAAAGGGTGATGATAAAAGGCACAATGAACATTCAATTGACTTCTTAAACAATAATACTTTTGCCCCTTCTTTTGAAGGCTGGCTACTTTCAAATAATCATAAGCTGTTTGTAGCTATGACCACTTCAAAAAAAAAGGTTGAATTTTAATGATGAGCCATTATCATAATTGCTTCAGCATATCCTGAACTAGCTAAAAGATCTGATTTCTGGTCATATAGTACTTTATTGGCTTTTGATATACTGTGTCATCTGTTCAATTTGTGGGAAACTATCAAAGGTGGATAACTGAATGCTAGGGGTGAAAACACCAAAAGATTTCTTCCAATTATTTTCAAGATCAGCTGCATTAAAGTTGCCCTAATTTTGCTTCTTCTACACTTACTTCAGAAATATGAATATATTCTGATTTCAATTTTGATTTCAATCTCTTTTAGGATAATTCCTGCCACTCACCATTTCTGTTTCATAGATTTGTAATTTATTGTCATATTTTGTGTTGTTTTGTCCATTCTCAAAATCTTCCAGTTGATTCTATGACTTTTACTTCATTTCCTAACTTATGTATCTAAACTTTTATTTCTGTTTCTTCTTCTCTCCTCTTAGATTTGTTCTTTTCCTTACCACCCTCACTATTTATTTTAATGCTTCTTATGATTCTCTTTTGTTATAAAGTTATTTCTGTTTTTGCATACATTTCCTATTTGCTCTCATGTGGTATATCAAATATGAACAAAGGTCACAGACATAATTTTGAGATGTAAAGGTGGCTTCATATTTCTGTGTGACCCTATGCACTTGGAAAGTTAATAAAATAGAAACATTCAAAGGTGTGGGGGTGTGTGTTATGTTTATTGTTTCTAAATGCATGCATTAACTCATGCACCACTATTTATATTGGTTTTGACAAGGGAAAGAAATACCTCAACTTCTTCAAGTAGTCAGAGGATAAGAAATAAATGTATTGGTAGATTTGTGGATGTACAAGTCTGTAAATCCCCAACATTTATTCTTAAAAAGAAAGGTAATGAAAATATTTTAGCATTCTGAGCCCTTTCTATCAGGAATTTCAAATCTGAGAGTTTGCTGACATATCAGGAAAACTATGATTTCTTCATTTTTTTCCGAAAGGGCTCATTGGCACAGAGCAAAGGTCATACTCAGAATCCAGAGAATATCCATATCCTTGGTTTAGAAAATGTAGTAGTAGAAGTGTTTATTTATTTATTAAACAAGTTATTTAGATACCAGTTTCTTCATTAATTTCTTTTTGTACGGTAATTGTGGTCTTTTTGTTCTCTGTTTTAATTTTGCCACTAGATTTTATACATCATCCTTGAGACTGATTGATCTGTTTGAACTAAACTGCTCTATCCCAATCCAAAGTGAGCTAGGCTTGACAGAAAAATCTACCACCCAACTGAGTGGAAAAGGCTGAGACACAAACAGGAATATTTTTGCTGCATTGGTGGATGTTATATAGGAGACTTGCTTCCCTTAGCTGCTTCCTCCCTTAGTGTTTGAGATAAAAAGATGAGCACTTTCAGAAGATTAAAAAAAAACCCTAAACAAACCAAACTCACATACAAAACCCTTTCAAACAATGGGGAAAGACCTCAAACAAACAAAACCATCCATGATAAAGAGCAGGACTGTGTGTTCACAAGTGTCTGTGTTTGTACAGGTAATAATGTCACTTGTAGCCCATAAGAGGCCTCAGTCCTGGTTACAGAAAACATTTCCCTGCTGAGAAAACATTCTTCTCACATTGAAGTGGGTGTGCTTAGAAAGAGTACTTTATCAAGTCAAAGAAGCTCAGATACCTATACATGTACACATGGGAGAGGATTCAGCATGGCTTGCTTATCTATTCCAAGATAGTTTGGTTGACTTCTGTTGCAAGGAGGCCTGTCTCTATTCAGTCCTATGGTTTTTGTTACAGAAATAAGGCTGAAGTAGATTGCAGTCCTGCCTTTACAGCCTGTGGGCATCCTGAGCTGAAAAGGTGCACACAAAAGAATGATTATTTTGTCTGTGTGGTCCATAGTGCGCCACAGAGTGCATGCAGGGCCGCCACGACCACCACAGCTTGGTCCTTGTGTGGGTGTACCAGGCTGCTTTGCTAATCTTTAGTTATAAAGTTAAAAGTTTTTCACTCAACTGGGGCAAATGCACTGAGCAGTGTAGACACAGCAGGTCTCTGAGTGCTGAGCAAAGCTTTGAATCCTACGATCAGCACAGGATGCTCTAAAGAGGCTCTAGGAAATGGCTAGAATGTATTATTCTTTTGGAAACAAATGTAGGCTATTAATGGAGCTTTCATGGGTGTAAATAAGCACTTCTGGACAGGAAAAAAATTTTGCTTAATTGTACTAAATCAAAAATTAATTTTCCATTTTCTTTTTTATGTTAGAAGACTTTTTGGTTTTTACATTGCTTTGTCATGAGAAGGAGTAAAGCAGCATACAAGACTAATGTTGGTTTGCTTTTGTAAAGACACTGAATATTAATGATTCTAAACTATATTACTTAGCAGGAAGTTTTTATGGACAAAGCAGACTTATGAGGTAAACTTCTTACCAAACAGATTGACTAACCCTGATTTAGATGTTTCTGGAGTTGTTTTTTTAAAATGGCCTCCCCACCAGTCAATTTAGACAGTGAGGAATAGTAATTTTTTAAGCCTGGTAGTCTTTTTTAAGAAAAGCACTGGTTAAATATAGAATTTATTTATTCTCCATTCTCATACTCAGGAAGTTTAGGAGAATTACCAGTTTTTTAAATCACAGAATCATAGAATGGCCTGAGTTGGAAGGTTGTTTTGTTGGAAGAGGTCTTTTAATCATCTCCTGTTAGATGATGCTGCTCAAAAGGCCTGATCATACATCTGCCTTCTTGATACTTATCTTAAGTAGATCTTTCACATTCAAAAGGAAAAAAACAAACCTGGACTCTGCTTACTATGATTAATTTGAAAAATTTGGATATTTTAAAGGTTTGCCTGGAAACTGTGTAATAATTATATATATGCCTAAAGAGAAAATTCAGTTTGCACAAACACAATGCTTTCTGGTAAGGTTCTAAGCCTGTGCTAGAGACCAACTTGCACAGCATTCATATATCAGATTCTGTAATCCCTGAAGATTCACAGGCTAAATCTCCTGAAAAGGTGTAGCCACAGTCAAGCCATGAGATTAAATAACCATTAATATGTGTGAAATCTGGTAAGGACACCTTTTGGGGTGCACCTGACAAAGAGCACACACTGTTTGAGCACAACACTCAAAGAGGACAGTGAAACCACTAATGAGTGTGTTTCAGAGAGGGTACAGTGAGGAGGTGTAACCTGCCTTTTGCTGAATTAATCCACTGCTGCTACATCTTGATAAAATACGTGCTTCTGAGCACCGGTGTTTCAGTGTGCATGATGTGCAGGCAAACATTTTTTTTTTTTTAACTTAGCAGCATCCTTTCTGTTCTTTGACACAACTGATGGGGGCAGGTACCTCCTAAGCTACTGATGTGGAAGCAGTTGGTTGACGTCTTGTGACTGAGTCCAGGATTAGATACCTAAATTGAATTACTCTCCAGACATGACCTCTGTTTTTAAGAATCTGATGTTCGCTAGAAAGGCTTCCTAAAAACTCTCAGTCTTTGAACATAAAAGTTGCTTTCAAGTTAATAATTAAGGCATTTAAAAAGAAAGGAGTGGAATGCATTTGATCTAGCTTTTCATATTTTCTAAGTATGCCAAATAAGAGTGCCTTGAATAAAGCTGCTGAATTCATAAGGTTATGAGTGCGAAGTAAAATAGTGCCATGTGGTTTAGAGGAGGAATTCATACAGGGAAACCCTCAGCCAGAATTACTCCAGAGAACATACACCAAAAGATAGAGACTATGTTTTTTACATATTTCCTCTTATAAAATAATACTTCTAAAACTTAATAAATATTTTCCCTAGTAAAAGACAGTGGCAATAATAATTAATGCTTTTCTCCCAATATTTGCTAATATTTTTGTAGAAATTAACAAAGGAAAAATATGAGGAAAAAAAATTGAGAGAGCGAAAGAAATTCTTAGTTTATAATAAAAATTCTTGAGTGTGAAAAAAGATATTTGCAGAAAAGCCTTTGTCAAAGGCAGTTTAATTTGCAGAATTTAGAAAGAATTGTTTTTGCTTTGGATAAATGTACATACAGCATTTAGGAAAATTACCTTTGCATTACTTACTTCACTCATTACCTCCAAAGCACCTCTAAAGCATACAGTATAATTTCATATCATGTTAAATGGACAAAAATTGCAAAGTACTTTTCTAAAGTTCAGGTGTTAGAACTAACATCTTTGACATAATTTATTTACTAAAACTGTGCATGTCTTGAAATTTTCTCATTACAATAGTCCCTTCACGAATTGCTCACTTGCTTACCCAAGTATTTTTTTTCCATTTTCTCCCTCTTCAGTCTCTCTCCAATACAGAAATTATATACTGTATTATATACTGTTTTTTAAGGCAAAATTATTACTTTTATGTAAGTATTATTACTATTCTATGGAAGGGAAGTTGATAAGAATGCAAATAGAGAGTATTTCCATACAATAACAACAAATTGTTGTTAGAACTGATTCTTCACTTTTTTCTGTAGGCAAAGCCCTCAACTAATATTATGTCATGTCCAGTCAGAATATGATTGCATAGTGGATATTAATGGCTACATTGGACAACTGAGCCATTATAAAAAAGTCTCTTGAATCTCAGAAAACATTGAGAGCATCACAATTCTGCATGCATATTAACAGCTTAGTGGTAGTGTTTATTCAGCCTGTAAACTTCTATTCATTTCATCGACATTCACTGTAACAGGAGATTTTCATGATAGATGTAGGAACTTGTGTTACTATAGCTGCACTCACTAATCTTATCTCAAGCATTAAAAAAATAATCATCATTATCCTTTATTCTTTGAATGGAAACATTGTTGAACTGTTTTTCCAGCAGTGCTTAACTTTCAGAGAGAGGTAGACTCAGGCAATTTTTACAACCACAGAGATTTTGAAATAAGTCTGTTTGGAGTAGTGCATATAGGAACTAGAAAAAATCATAGGAAATGCTGTAGAGCTGAAAAAACATAGGTGTTAAAAATGTAAAACCTTCTTCTCTGCTGATGGACAGAGTATACAAAAGGCAATATTGCATCTTGTGTAATGTAAGGGAACATTCACTGGAATTGATATTAAGAAATGTTTATACAAACTACTTTAGAAAACATGCAGAGGGATTTATTGGTTTGGTTTGTTTGGGTTTTTTTTTCATTGAATCTGACTGGGAGAGCAATCTTTATTGAATTTTCTGATGGTAACAGGATATTAGCAAGTAAGATAAGATTAATTTCCTAGAAAATGCATAATGTAGTCTGGTAAGCCGACCTGGACATGATCAAAAGAATAAAAGTAGATTATGTGATAACCAACTTAAACCTCTGTCTAGTAATGTGTTGATGCAGCATCCTAAAACTGTGGTCACAAAATGACAGAAAAGCAGAACTGGTAGCAGGTACATGTGTAAGCATCTTGTTATTGAAAGACAGAATTATCTTTTCCTTTTTTTTTTTTTTTTGTTCAAACATATTTCCATGTTCATCATGAATATTTTCAGCATGTATTTTTTTAATGTCTTTCCTTTATATCACTGTAATGTACAAAAAGAAAAAAGGTTCCCATGAATACTCAGAATCGTTTGATCAGTAAGACAAGGCAACTACTTTACAAAACGTAAAACTGCTTGCACTGATTTTCTGCATTATACTGACATTTGCAATTATAGTTCTTTCATCAAGAATCCTGAATGAACTCTGAACCCAAGAAATTTTTAGAAAATATTTTTCATTTTATTTCAGACCACTAAGAAAGGAAAAGGTAGATATCCAATTTCTCTGAATACTTCAGGAAAAGCAAAGTTAAACATAGTTGCATAAGTGACATTGACAGGGAAGAAAAGATTCAGCTTTTTTTTTTTTTTAACATTCTTTTCCTAATGGTTAAGAAAGATACTTAAAATTTCAAAGGTCTGACTTGTTTGCAAAATGGAATTTTATTTTGGGAAAATACAAATAGAAGTCAGTCTCTATCTTACAAGCCTGAAGTATATGTAGATGAACAAAGATGTATTCGTGGAGGGCGTTAAGTGCATGACTAATCTAAAATAAGCCAAAGCCTACATCATAAGCATTATCATAAGAAGCTTTCCATGTCACTGGATGCACTTTCTTAGTGTTGTCTATGCATCAAGCTTCTCCTAATTCCCTTATTGGTAGCTGCAGTAGCATCTGAACCAAAGCCTTCCTACATCCAATGCAAAGAAAATGATTGTGATGAGCAATGCTGCACCCTTCCCTCTCAGTATTGCAATTCTTTCCCAACAACAAATTTTCACTTTATTTAATTGTAAGCCATGCTTCTTATTATTGTCTCAATTTTCTCAGCAAAGCATCTGGAGATAGACATTAATATTATTACTCTGGTAATAATTGTGTTAAATAACTGCAGAAAAGCAATAGCACATAACTATTTATTATTATAGTTCTGCTGCTATTACACTCCTGTCTGCCATATAACAGCATAAAAGAACTTGACAATGTAAATATCAGGTGAAAAAAGGGTTGCTAAAACTAAAAGAATGATGAATAGAGTAAGGTTTTAATAAATATACTTTCATTGTTCCTTTTTTATTTTATAAATAATTTGATATTCAGTAATACATGCAGGGAGGAAAAAAGCCTACTGGAAAAAACATGATAAAAATAGAATTTAGAAAGTAACAAAAATATGCAAGAGGAAAAAAATTTAAGTTTGGACAAAAAAGGCTGTTCCAGATCATTGTTCAATATTTAGAGTTAGTGCAACATCAGAGGAAAAATCATTGTCTCATAATATCCTGGTAACTGCAGCTGCAGCTGCTGCTGGTTGCAGTCTGCAGCTGATTTCCATAAGAGTACCTTTCCCAAAAGATTAGGAGGACTTCTCTGCCACAGAAAACAGGCTCACAATACTAAAATTCCCTTGCTAGGCAAATCTAGCATAAAGTGTCACTTTTATTTATTCATAGGGTGCTTTTTTTTTTTTTTTTTTTTTTTTTTTTTTTTTATAAAGCCTCAGAAGGGTTTCACCTGAGCAGAGCCAAGGGAAGAGAGATCAAGCAGATCAAACAGGTGTGGGGCATTAAGGGACAGTTGGAGACTTTGGAGCAAATGCAAGGCAGAGGAGCAGAGGGAGAGCAGCAGGTGCTAATCAGGGCTGATGGAGCACACCTGGGAGGGGCAGCTCCCAGCTCAGCTCAAGAGGGCCCTGAGGGCAGCAGGGCGTTTTTGGGGTTTGCTCTCTTAGCTGGAGGAGCCAGAGGTCTGAGCTACTGTGGAGAGCTTGGAGTTTTGTTTTATTCTTTTAAATGAGGTCTACGTTCTGAAAGCAAATGGAGCAAAGTAGTTGCCTTCCTTAGGAAAACAGGCAGATGACAAAGTTACAGATCATCAATATTCTCTGGAGATGATTTGCAAAATGGAAGAGACTCTCAAGTAGCAGAGAAGAAAAGAGGGAAATTTAGAAGAAGAATTGGAAGATGTATGCACCAGATTCTGCTCCTTGAAGAATAGTAAGAATAGCTATTTGTGACTAGCTATAGGGGAAAAAACCCAAACCAAATAAGCCTTTATGCTCCCTCCTGTAAAGTCGGCTAAAAACACGAGGGCTACACACCTTGTGGCTTAGCAGAAGATGTCCTGTGTGCAGCAAAGTACTTCCAAGATGTGGAGCAGAAGACCAAATAGAACCTCAGTGATTCTGGAGATAGGTAAGTGTGGGTATGACTGATGAATCCAAGTGCTTTATTAAGCTCAGTAATACGAATTCTGGAGAATCTTAGAGGGGGTGTTTGCATCCTCCCTCATTTTACCTGATCTCCCCCTAATAGTTCTGGCAGAGGGGAAGATACCGCTTTTACAAACTGCAGAAAATCTTGACAAAAAAAATATGCTGGTGACTAAGGCCAAGGAGTAAGGCCAGTGGCTCAGGACATTCTGAACACATTCTTGGCCTTGTGCAGTCTGAGGCAGGTGATGGAGGTTTGCACTGAAATGTTGGGCATGGCAAAGAGGGGAAGTCAGTGTGGGGAGAAAGGCAAGGTGCTCTTAAGTTGTGCTTTCTGCCATAGTGTGGCAGCTGTTTGCAAGCTTGTTCTGTTAAGCCAAAAATGTTTTTGGAATAGCAAAGTAAGTGTAAATGAGAAGCAGCACGGGCAGATGGGCTGCTGGGCAAGTTACAGGAGCTGAGGTTGATGTTTCTGCAACTTGTGCTGGGCTACGCTGTGGAGTATTCTTAAAATAATAAACATAGCTGTGAATGAGTGATGTGAGGAGAGTCCTTCCCCAGCTGGGTTGCCCTATGGAACAGCTCCCCTCTCCCAGATCAGCAAGTTCTGAGCCTTTATGAGTGGATTGAGCATGAGGAGCCTTGCTTCTGTTGCTTCAGTCTTCAAGTACTATTGTTACCATGCTTTCTTTTACTCTTCTGCTGTATTAAGCTGTCCCTTGTAACATTCACCTTTCTTTCCTGCTGAAACCTACTCTAGTCCATTTTTTCCTCTTGTTGCTTAATTCTTTCATTATCCTGTGTATTTTAGTTTTTTATACATTTTGATGTCTTTTTCCTTGAGCATTTTCTCTTATTACTGTTCATTTCTGCTTTTGCCTGTCCTTCCGATTCCATCTGTGTGATTTCCCTTCTACTCCCATTTTCCCACATCTCATCTTCTTGTCTTACCTCGTTCTGCTCTTATTATGTATCTTTCAATGAGAGTTTGTTAAGGTGAAAAGAAAAAGAGTGACATGCTTTGCCAGTTCCCTTCTAAAGATCTTCTGATTACTAGCAAACCAGTTGTACTTGCTGAAACAAATTGCCTAACTCTGCTTTCTCCTGTGACTCACTTGAAATTCACTTACGTATGAAATGTTAGACTGGTTTATGACACAGTCAAGCCTAAGAGAAGAAATCCATTTGAAATCTTGCAAGAAGCTGGTATTTTTAAGAGGAAGTGATCGTTTTGGTGGGCAGAATTTCCAGCTGTAGGTATTCATACGGAAACTTCAGTGTAGGTGAATGTCTCAGTCTGGTAAAAGCCACTTGGCCAACAAATAATTGCCTGGTGGGAGAAAGGCTGAAGTGTGGGGAAAAAACCTGAGACAGCGTGAATTGAAAAGCTAACTATAAACTGGATTTTTTTTTAAGGCCACTTAAGTGATGAAATTAAATACCAATTCACAGTTACGTCTATGACTTTGGAAGTTGTTAGTAACAATAGGCAAAGAAAGCTGGGTCACACCAATTAGTTTTCCTGTAAGAAATCTTGCCTTTAAAAAGAAAAAACAACTTTCCGAAGGCATAGGAACACTTCTGTAAATGTCAGATAGAAGTGAAAGATAAATTTTTTTGTGTTCTTTTCTGATGCTTTTAAAATATGAACTTTCTTCTTCTGACTCCTATTTTCCACTAATTATTGCTAACCATACCATTATTTCTTGTAACTGTATTTTAAATGGCACACTATAGATCTCTAACCTATGCAGTGGAAACATTCTGCTATTCAGAAGTATTATTTAATCATCAATACTTTAAAACTTTCTTTTAAAGTAGTGGTGGGCTGCTTTTTCTTTTTTTTAAACAAGTGGGGCAAGGGAGAGGGCTTATAGGGGTGGTATCTGTGAGAAGCTGCCAGAATCTTCCCCTCTATCTGATAAAGCCAATGCTAATCAGCTCCAAGGTAGATCTGCTGAGAGACGAGGGGCACGCCTGAGTCTGTTACTCATGGAAAACCATGCTGGAGCAGGCTCTTGGCAAACCTTTGCACCTGTGGAAGGAACCCCCACTGGAGCAGGCTGCTGGCAGGCCTTGTGACGTGCTGGGGATTTATGCTGGACCCTTAATCCTGAAGGACTGCACTCCATGGCAGAGACCTACGCTGGAGTTCCTGAAGAAATGCAGCCTGTGGGGACAATTCATGTTGTAATAGTTCATGGAGGATTGTCTCCCATGGGAGGCACCCCAAAATGGAGTGGAGGAGGAGTGTGAGGAGTCTTCCCCCTGAGGAGGAAGCAGTGAGAGAGACAATGCATGGCCTTATCCATCCATGAGACTTTCATTCTATTTTCTTTCTGCTGTCTAGCTGAGGAAGGAAGTGATAGAGCAGCTTTAGTGGGCACCTGGCATCCAGCCAGTGTCAACCCACCACAGGCACTTTAATGGCTCCTTAATTTAGGACTGAACAGGTTCTTTTCATTTAAAATCTTTGAAGTATTGTTTTCTGAAGATTATTTCTCCTTCTGGTAATGGAGTACTGGTTAAAAGGTTAAGCCCCAGGAAAAACACAAGCAATAAACTTGGTCCTTACTGTACTTCATGCACTCTCAACAGTGTATGAATACACAGTAGATGTGATTTAGGGGAGAGTGAGGGGGCAAAAAAGGGGGTGCACTGTGTTGTGGTATGTTATGATATGTTTACTGATATAGATGACTTCTAGATGTTATTTGTACCACATTCTAAAAAAACCCAACCAAACAAAGACAAGCTGTCCTCTCTCCAAAAAATGAAAAGACCTCAAACAGAAGACCTCAAAAAAAAAAAGAACACCCCAACACAGGATGATAATATTGATACCACTCAGTGGAGGGTGGTGTGGGTATGTGTGCCACTGCTGGTTTCTTTCATCTGCTTCCTGTATCTTGATGGTTCAATGCAGTGCAGCATGCTAGGATGATAGTGCATAATGATAAGACATCTGCCTTAGTGATGTGATGGGCATGCAGTAATAAGCTTTGTCCCTGAACTGCAGGATTTGTTAGGTCAGGTACAGTACTGTACTGAGATTTTTGTGCTAATTTATGACTTGGGAGTCAATAACCTTCAGGACTGCACTTCTCTGCAGTTTGCTGTGTTGTACGACGAAGGTGCTTGCTGTTCCAAGCCTTTTTCTAGATAATGGTTTGCTTCAAAAATTTATGGTTTTCTGTCCAGTTCACTTGGTTTTGTTTTCTCAGTTTCAGTTCCCGTTTACCAATGTGTACATTTTCAGAAATTCACAAGTGTTTACCCAGTCATTTCAGGTTCTTGCAGTCCCTGTCTCTGAGCTTTTGTGAATGAACTGTGACTGAGGGAGTTTATTAAAAGAGTAGATGTAAAATATGATTGAAGCACAAGGCTTGTATTGAGTCAGAAATAGAGTGAGGTTTTCCTTTCAGTGTCCTATCACATAGGAATGTACTGCTGCTGATATAAATGTGATAAATTGCCTATGAATAATAAAAAAAGTTTTACCTCTTTATGAATAACTATATAAAAACTGATTTCTATAGAACTCTTTCGATGACTCTCATCTGCTTTTATTACTGCTTTTTAGATGTAGTTCATCCCTGAATGTTCCTCAAAGCAGGGGTTTTTTTCTGCTTTTGTTCTTAAGTGTGCTCATGCAATTGTTATGGAAAGTAGTACATACCTCTTTAGACTAAATGTGAATTAATTTACCATTGATTAACAACTTTGAATTAATTTGGATGTACTTATACTTATTCTGCATGATTTTGTGTGTAAGTTTTTATAGCAAGTTATGCTCACGTGTTAAATCGGTTGCTGGTCAAAAGGTACTGGGCTAGCAAGCTCCCACCAGCAGCAGACTTGAAGAAAGAAACTGATTGTTCTGTGGCAATTCTTGTCTTTTACAGTGTGTTTCAAGCTTGTCAGAGCAGAATGCTGTGTCCACTTTGGTACCTTTTTAATTACCAGTCACTGGCATTCATTTCTTCCTGCTCCAGTTTCTCTTGTGCTGGATTTGCCTAGCACAAGGAGCTCAAACCAAGGGGTTTTGTAGCCCTGCTACGTAGGTATGCAGTTTGTGAGGAATGGGAGTGGGGCTGTGGCTGTAACTCATCCCCAGTGGGTGCAGCTGTGAGCAGCAGGTGAGCAGCACTGGCAGCAATGAGCCAGGGAGGGCCCAGGGCACTGACCAACACCAAAGGGAGCAGAGGGCACACAGGTGCAATGCATCAATGAGAGGGTATAAAAGGCTGGGCTGAAGAACAAGAAGGGCAGACACTTGCAGCCTTCTGATATGGGTGATGTGGTGTTGCTGTGTATGGGCAGATGCCTGAAGCCCTCTGATGAGGTATGGTGTTACTCTGTATGGGGGAATGCCTAAAGCCTTCTGAAATTGTGTGGTGACACTCTGTGTGTCGTGGCCATCTCAACTGTGACATATGCTGCAACATTACTACATATAAGCTAAAGTGGAAGGTGTGCTTGGCAGGTAGGACGTTTCTCTATGTGCTCACCTGCTGTAATCTGAAGATGTACATCTTCCCTGGGTGAGAAAAGTCTTGCTGTTCATCTGGTTGTTGAGGGATTAGTTTAATTCCAAGATGGTTAAACTAATATAAAATGAGAATACTTCTAAATCAGATTCCAAATGGGCAACTGAGTTAAAAGGCTAATAAAATGTAAAAATCAATAAATAGTTTTGATGTAGTCAGGATGAGGTTCTTTTGAAAGTCCCCTCTCTACTCCAAGAGGCCACTCTTCCCTTGTGGGCAAGGGACAGTGAGGAGTGTCATTCATTTTTCCTCTTCAGTCTGCCCAAATCTCATAGGTGTGTTCATTCTTTTCACTTTCAATTATTTCTTTATGCTGTTTTCTATTCTGGAAATAGTCTGTCCATTTAATTAGAATGAACATTGCTTCAGTCTCTTACAAATGCATGTACCTGTCTATTAGAGCAATGCATCATTTCCATTTGCCTTACCAGTAAATAGCTACTTGCTCCATCTGTACCAGCACATTGCAGGTCTTATATTGCACTTGGCATTCCACATTATGTGGTATGTGAGCAATTTGTGATAAAACTGTTCAAAAAGAATAAAATGTAGCTCATTACTTGACTGGATATGATAATAATTAATTGCTGGTACTGATCTCTTATTTCTTCAAAGCAGGCAGACCTCCAATAGTCACGCAGTCTCTGTGCAGGTTCTGTTGTCATTAGTTATGAAAAGCAATTATTTTGTAGGACATGGATTTTAAAAATTAGACTAAATCCTTACAGCTCATGCTGTAATATCCCATAGTTTGGTTTGGTTTTCTGGCTTGATGAAACATTATTTTATATTATTTTGGAGGAAAGGGACCAAGTTTTGTGACTGAGATAGCAGCAGCATGGAGGGGGGTGTGTGAGGGGAACGCACCACGCAGGGGCTCAGGACAGGCTGATGCTGCTTGGACTGGGGAGGAGATGGGAGAACTCTGAGTTGGGAGGGCCTCCCCCAAACCTGGGGGACTGACACTGCCCATGGGGCTAGCTGTGAGCACGGGGAGCTCTGTGGGCTTGCAGTGCTGCTAGACTGAGGATCGATCCGTTCATACCCGTGTTTTGGAATTGTGCCTAGGCTCGTTATCTAGCACTCTAGTTGCAGCTGCTTGCAGGAGCTTTTAATCTCAAGGTTTCTTTTATTTAGGAAAAAAATACAGGGATTTTAGACCGTAATAAAAAATTGCTTTAATGTGAAGAAATTACTGTAATATTTTTAAATGACATCAACACTACCAAAGCATCTTTCCAGTACTCACAGTTCTGTGATTTATTTTTTTTGTCTAGCAAACATTACTGGCCTAATTTTCTCAGTTGTGTTGGTATTTCACTTTTTGTTGGATTCTGGTTTGCAAAAAGGGTCCCTTGTTGTTGTAGCAAAGTTCTAGCTCTGCTCTCTGCCTGCAGCCTGAAGTGCCTAAGAATCTGCTCTGCTGGGTCTCAGTCCTCCTCCTTGCTGCAACCTTATCTCTTGTATTGGGCACTACATTTGTACAAAATTTTCTAATTTGATGCTTTTGTTTTGGTCCTCTTTAGAAACACAATCTTCTAATTGTTTTTCTTATGCTAGTAATGCCCTTTGTTGTCTCTTTTGCTAGTGAAGTCTTTATTTCATCTTTGTTTGTCAGAGAGGTCAGAGTGACCAGACATGATGTCTTCACTTCTGTTCTTGCCTTGAGTTTATCTCTCCCTTGGCTTTCACTGTACCAGGGCTAAAAGGTCTGCAGTGCTACCTAGTTTGGCTTCTGTAGCTGTCTGATCTCTGACATTCTGCCACAGGGGGACAGTCACAAGGGTGATATATATATATGTATATGTGTGTATATATATATATATGTATATTATTTATAATTTTATTAATATTTTTAACAATAGAAGTAGGAAGTGAGAGGAAACAAATTCTGTTGCAGGTATTGCTAATACCATGGAGAACTAAGGCAATCCTTTCTTAACTCACACATTGAATTAAATCTGATTCTTGACTCACAACAGTAGTTAACTCTGTTAAGTGAGAATATTAAAAACAAACAAAGAGAACCACTAAGCTTTGAGATAGAAAATGTTTATTTTGCCTTCTGGCATATCGACATGTTCCAGAACATCCCCTAACAAATCTAGAAGTAATAAAATCCCTAAATTGTCCAAGTTTTATGATGTGAATGAATACTACTGACTAATATTGGAAAAAAACAGATATGATGTGACTTGTTACCTATTATATATTTTTCAATGGGTGTACAAAAAACAAAATGATATCATGTCTCCTATGTTTAAGAAGACTCCTTGTGTATAATATTAGCATTTAAAATAGACAAAATGTGTTTTCACTTTGGAATTTGTTTCTAGCTTTTCTTGTAGTGAAAAATATAAGAAGTAGAATGGTTTTATGTCATTACTTCACACTGCTGAGCAGTTTGTGACTTTTATTTAATCTTATCATGCAACTTTGCCAACACTTGCCCAAACTTCTGCTGCTCTAAACTTGTTTGCTGTCTTTTATCCAAAGGTCTCCTACTATTATCTACTTTTTCCCCATTTTGATCTCAAGGCCATATAAAATGAAACCTGCAGTTTCCTGAAATGAAACTTTCTTGATAAACCTGCAAATAAGCTTTATGTCACAGGATATGTGTCTCATCTTTAGTATTAAGTCTCAGCTTTTATGTAATATGAAATGTGTAAAATGCTAGTAGGATTTAAAACAAAACAAAATTCTACTTAAAGAATCATAGAATTTGCCTATGATTTGGAGGAAAATGGATTGTGAATTGAAACAAAGATGTCTTTATGAGTGAAAATACATGGTTACTTTGGAGTAGCATTATAATCTGGAGTGACAATTTTTACCTTCATATTGCTTCTACAGTTATAGGATCTCAATAGTTAAGGGCACATGGACATGTTTTATTCATTCCACTGTGGCATGTGAGGTGTCACATAAAGAATTGAGAGATAACTTCTAATTTATAAAGAATCTCTGGACTTAACTATTTTCATGAATCCTAAAGACCTGACATTGCCAATATGTAATACAATTGATGTTTGTTGTTATTTCATTTGCTAGAAATTGATGTTTCTAGAGATGGAAGAGAAAATACAAGTAGGATTACCTGTAAGACTGAACAAATCATATGAAAAATTCTTTTTTGAGTTGACTTTCTGTTTATTCTAAGGAAAAACCTCTTTTTATGCTTTTTATGTCGAAATTAGAATATATCCGTGTAGGAACCTATTTGAACCTATTTTCCTATTTAATCACTTGCTGTAGCTGATATACGAGAATGAGCATTGGCAATGCAATCAGATCTAAATTTTTCTTGGATCTGATCCTTTTGATAAATCCAGAGGAATAAGTGATAATCTGGAGTTACCATTATCTTGGTTTCAATGTATTAAAAAGTCAGCAGAATTATATCTAATGCATGTCTTCAGTATTTGGTTCTATTTATTTTGCCAGCTATAAGTGAAAGTGTCCACATTGCCGTAATTTGTGTCTGCTGCTGAAGTGTTAGAACATATTAGAGCTTATTTTTTCCATTAGGTTTTTGTTTGTGCATGTTCTGAATTTTTTTTCTGTGGTCCCGAGGCAGAATTTGTTAGCTCATTCTGTGACAGTGTCTCTATAAAGACAAAAATTCCACTTGTCCTGAGTTTGTGATTCTTAGTTCGTGTGGGGAAAGGAGGGAGGAGAGACATAGACTTTATTGTGGGTATATTTCTTATTTATAGTATAAGAAAAGATTATTATTAGCTTTTGCAATTCAAAGTTTTTTCTATATTGAATTAATATATTTGTTGTTTTGACTTCTTAACAGGCAATAACTTCAAGCTGCAGCTTCATGCTTTCACTGAGAACATAGATTCTACTGCCAGGAAGTAACAGTAAGTACTTAGGTGTTAAAATTTCTTTTTAATGAAGAAGTTTTCTTTTTAAGTGCTTGATGTTTACGTTAAATGTGCTCCAGGAAGATGATATGACTACCCACTATATTGCCAGTGCTGAAATATGCAAGTAGGTTCTCTCAGTGGATCAGATGGCTCTTGCTCAGAACATTCAGTTGTCTTTCACAAGAGGGAAAACCCAATCAGAGTAAAAGACTTCTGTTTCAGTTGGCTATAGTTCCCAGTGTTTTCATTGAATGGGCATAATTGTGTTTATGAAAGAATTTTCTGAAATTTTAAAAATTATTAGAAAATTAAATGGGAAGAGTTACTATACTTTAAATAGAGATTTATTATATTTTAATGGATAACAGGAGACAAGAATAGCAGAAAATTATACTTTAGATGAGAACAAGTCAGTGTTCTGAAAGACTGAACAAAGGTACAAAAGTAGTTCACAGTAGGCTATTTTTAGGTTATTGTGTTGGGATTTTGTAGCCAGGGTTAAAAATAGGTGGCTGTATGCCATCAACAATAATTTTAAAAAAGACTTAATTGTCTTTCATAAAGACACTGCCCTTCTTAACACTTGTAACAGTCTCCATGCAAAACAATGCAATTGGAAATTGTTGTCCACATTAAGGTTTTATGTCCTTTGTAAATGAATTTTGAACACACACCTGCTGTAAAATTGAATATAAAAGTAAATTTATATCAGTTGCTGTGTTTATTACCAAGGGATTGATTTAGGAAGGTTATATCTTTTATTAGCTTCCAGTTTGCTTCGGTTTTCATTAGATACTGAATAAGGATTGTTGGAGGGAGACAGGCAGTCTTGCACTCAGAAGCAGAGTGTGCTGCTGCTGGAGGGCTTTTATGACCTCAGGACATCATCGCCTGGGGCAATGTCTGATCAAGATCAGAGGAGCAAGCCCTGTAGTGTTTTGAGGGGTCTGTAACAATCAGTGTCCTTACAAAGCTCTATTAAGACTAGTTTTGATTATTGGTTTTTCAATGTAGTATTAAGTTCCTGCCTCTTTTCCTAAATTCATCTCTACTTGTGAGTTATCACAAACAATTATGCAATCTTGCACCTCTTCGAGCTGTGGTACAATGAACTGAGATTGGATTAAATCCTTTAAGAAGCTGAGTATTCTTAAAACAGCTTACCTCCAGTGGTTTTGGTGTACATACAAGTTGACACAAATGTTGAATCATGTCTTCACTATTCTTTTAAGGGGGAGAGTTAGTGACCTTGAAGGGAGAATCAGCTTTAATTTGTAATATGAAGATCATGGGCTGGGAAGGATGCAGCATTTTAGGAAATGCTATATAATTTTTTCTTGGTCAATTTATTTTTATAGGCCTTGTTCTTTAGAGCTTTTTATTTACTGCTACTGGTCTGTTACATTTGAAAGCAGCAGAGTACTTTTGAAGGATTCTGTATAAATATTTACAAATATTTACATAAATGAAAACTGCATCTTTCCTGATAATGACAAAAATGTTTAAATTTTTCTGATCACAGTCTTCTCTGTGGAGGAAAATGGTTCCTCTGCATCACATGATGCTATTTTTTGAAATATGCTGAGGGTGCTCAGCTTTGGGTTTTTTTTAATTGAAATGAGACTGGGGGTGGAGGAACAGTAAAGTGTCTTCCAAAGAAAACTTGGAATTTGATTTCTAGACAAATGAATAGGAAGTATTAGGCTTTCATTTTAAAGTTTTGTGGCAAACTGTTTTGTTTGGGTTTTACTTTTTCTTGATATCTGCTTTTATTTTAACTGGTCAACCTGTTTGTCCCCACATGCTGTGATAATGTTGAGCCAACACACATCATTTGCTTCTCAACTAAGCAGTGAAGAAATGTCAAAGAAGGTAGAGTCAGATAGAAGTAGAGATGATATATTTTTCCAGAAGTGGGCCAAATGAATTTAAGGCCTTCACAGCAGTTGCTTAAGAGACAGTACTTGACCTTGCAAAGAAAGATATATTTTCTGCTTAATCACTTGAAGTTCTCTCAACTGCATAAAAAGGGAGGATTCCATTGCTATCAGAACTATAATATGGAAATGTGTTTTTTGCTATTAGTAATTTAAAAAAAAATCTCATTATGCACTAATATTTTCTGGGGCGTTTCAGGAATATATTCCGATATCCAACACATAGTGCAAAATAAATATATAAATATAAATAGCGAAGCTGTTCTGTCTACTTCTTTACCAATTGTGATGACACCTCAAGGCCCATGTATACTTTATCCTGAAAGCTCAGCTTTTCTAACACACATTGGTTAAAAAGCCCATTTGAGAGTTGCTCCACTGTTTAGGGGTAACTTTTTTTTATGTTCTCTGTGTCCAGCTATATTTCTTGCCTTTGTAGAAATACCCTATGGCTTGAAGGAGATGAAGAATAGCAGGGAGCCCATTATCTGGGCATCTCTATTGATGACTGTTCTTATGCATACTCATTGCTTCACTGGAGAAGGTTTATTACTAGATAGGATTTTGCATTTGCAGTAATTCGCACAAAACTAAATAGCTGATTTTGATTGAAATAGTAGCCTTATATTTAAAAATGAAGGGAGAGTGGGAGACTATACTTTAATCTAATGTCTCTAAAAATCAGTAGGTTTAGGTGCCTTCTTGGAAGTTTGATCAGTAAAACACCTAAAAAAATGAAAAACTTTAATGAGAAAAATACCTATATGCCCTGAGAAGGGCAACATTAACATTCAGAATTTGGATAGATAAATAATTTTAAAGGATATAATTTATCATTACTGCAATATGTTAGTCATAATATTTAAATAATATTTTTTTATTTTATCTTGCATCTTCTGTGTTTTGAAGTTCTGTCCATTCTGGTAATTCTAATAATTGTTGGGTTTTTGGTTTTTTTTTTTTTTGGTTTTTTTTTTTTTTTTTTTTGTTTGTTTGTTTTTTTTTGATATGTCTATTTCTCAGTTCAGTTTGTCAAGGTTTAGTTTCTTTGTTTTGTTTGCTCATCCTGAGGATGGGGAAATAACTTTTGTGAGATTTTATTTGGTTGGTTTTTTTTAAAGTACTGAGTTTTTTACCAATAAGAAATTACAAAGATTATTTCAAGGATGAAGGGCTACTAATATAAAAGTCATGGCATTGACATGAATGTACTTCTTTACTTCTCTGAACTATTAGGAAATTGAATAATCCATTAGATATTTCCAGAGGAACCTGTAAATTGTGCTTGTGCAGTTCAAAAGCCTGGTGATACAGACAGACCGAGAGTGCAGAAACCTGAGTCCTTAATTAAAATGCTGCTATATTTAAATAAAAACTTCCTCAATTATAGTAAATTAAGTAATTTTTGAGTCCCCCGTTTGTTTTTTTTTTTTTTTTTTTTTTACTTCCACATATAAAGTAATTGGTATACTCTAATTCACATAGATGAGAGTTTTGTAAAGCAGTAACTGAGGAAGAGTCTGTCATGCTATTCAACCAGATGAGCTTTGAGATAAGTGTGTGATACTTGTGGATTTGGGGAGTTTAGTCCTTTTTTGCATAAAGAAGCATTGTTGGCATGTAATCAAAATGATGATGACTGTGTGGGAAACATGCTTTCAAGGGTTGCTTCCACAAATGAGTCATAAGTAAAAGCTCTTCATCTAGCACAGAGCACATGAAGCTGGAAGAACAAACAAAAAAGCTTGTTGGTAGATCAAAGAAAATACAAGCATAAAAGATACTCTTAGAAGATCAGTTGGTCTAAATATCAGAATTGTAGTAATATCTTTCCGTCTTATTCTCCTCTGGTTTATTGCTTTCATGTAGACCTTGATTATTTTAGCTGCTGGCATAGTTTCCTTCAAAAAGCTGCTCATTTGCTACAACTTTAATGGGATAGAGAGCAAAGTGTTAGCAGTCTTAGGAGAACTGAGTTTATGTTCTAATGGGAATGAAATTTTTAGCCAATCCTCTTGTACTTTGTTCAGCTAACTCTAAAAAAGTAAACAAACATAGAAGATTGCATCTGGTATGTATAAAACAGACAATGGGTGTGTACCTATTTGTCCATGCAGAGGTAGATAGGTAAGGCATATTATAGCTGCAGAAAGTGAGATAATATCTTTCTGTTTACTGAGAGTGTGTTTTTACAGATCATTTGCAACATAAATTATTGTAAGATTGCTAACTTAAATTATTTCAGATGTAGGTGTTTCTAGATTGCGTGGTGACAATCTATGGCCTAAAGACTCAATCAGATTTGTCAACCATTTTTTCTTCTTTGCTTTAAAGCTGAACTTCTTTCAAATAGATAAAGAGTGAATGAGAAGAATTGTCCTTACATCTTGTTCTTCTGTAAGCCTTTTTCACTTTTCATTTGGCTGAGAGGAGGTCCACTCTACAAGCACAGTAGGCCACCATGTAAACACTTCTCTATCTTTTGATGTTCTAAGACACACGTGTTTAACTAGTGCTACAGCTGCTTCCTGCATGTAACTTGGGCTAGCTTCCTGCCCTGTAGCTGGGCACAAATGCCCTATGTAAGAGGACAATTTACTCTTTCAGCAAGCAAATAAGCTTTGGTTATTACAGCTGCCCTACTGGTCACATAAAAGAAGATGCTCAGGCTTGAAGTTTAACTGTGCCTCTGAGGGCGTCTGTGTCTAGGTCTTGGCTGAAGCTGAGCAGTCAGTCACTCTATTAATAAGGGAACTTTTTCCTAATTAAGGAAAATGTGATGTTCTGTCATGGGGAAATCTGTGGCAAATATACTGAAGTGGAATATAATAATTTTGCCTTTTTTTTTCAAATAAGATGGAATTAAGCTATTAAAGAGCTTATATATAGCAATAAAAGAGATCTTGATTGGTGACTTAGAGTTGCAGTAGAGACACAGCAGGAGGAAAAAGCACTGGTTACTAAATAAGGTATGTAAATAATAATAAAATAATATTTTGGATGTTCTTACTCATAGTTTTATACATAAAAGCAATTTTGTATTACAAATCAACTCATTCTGGTTTTGCATAGGGTTTTCCCCTTGCCACAGAAATGAAGACTGGAACATATAAATCATTGGAAATTTTCAAAAGACAATGTTTTGGAAAGGGCTGCATGTTGTACCAACAAAGTCACTGCTAGCTGCAAAATTGAATGGGACACAAATGTATTGCGTTCATAATATTAGCTGTAAAATTTGAAATTAATATCAGTTTCTGCTTCTGTTACCATGTGCTGATTAGCATAAAAGAAACTTTGCCCTAAGAGCTGTGAGGTAATTAACACAAAATTCAAACCCAGAAAACATTTCCAAATCAGAAAAGGCTCTAAATGAAAATGACTGTTGGGAAAACACTGAGGCAAGAATGATATATATTTTCTGATATCTACTTGCCAGGCATCTACTTTAGGCCAAATGTCAGGGAGGGGGAGAATATAATTTTTTGGGCAAGGCAGACCTTTGATTCACTGCCCATGACTATTACCACAAGAAAAAAAAAACAAAACAAACATTATTTTAGATTGCTGTAGTAAAAATGCATATGAAATGCTGCTTCCCTCCTGGAAGCGCTTTGTTATAGAGTGACAATTTTGGGAATCATGCTACAGCGTGTTAGTTGTCATTTCTAATGCTCAGCTATTAGCCACAATGTTGAGTCAGATTATGAGATTTTGATCTCTTCAGGTCATCTGACAGTGCTTTCCCTAAAGCAGCCCAGTAGTTTTCTGTAAAACAGTCTACACTTTTTCAGCCTTTTTTGGAGTTGGGATTGTTTCTGTGATCTTAATCTGGTGGAGTGCATTTTACCTTTTAGCCTGTGTCAAATGGATGGGGAATGTATGAAGTCTTTGCCTGCACTTAGGCTGCACCAAGATCCTTAACTTCACTAGGAAGAACAAGTCGTCACTAGCTACTGATTTATTGATAGAGGGCTAGCCCAATAGGTGGACTTTTTAAGGAACTCTTTGTAACTTTCTCCAGTGTTAGTAACAGGACTGCTTATGAATCCTTCAGGTGTGGGGGACTTCCTTGTTCATAATATGTCATTTTAAAGGTAAACTCAGCAAATATCCAATATGCAGTTCCAATGATTAGCGTTAAATATAGCATATTTCACAACAAAACCAGCATAATGCTGCATCAGCATTTCAAAGTGTCCTCATGATTACTAGTGCCACGGAGGGGAGTATAAAGTTTGGAGGAGGTAATTAGAATGACCTTGCATTACTGAGCTGGTGAGCAGTACTGGATTTTGTCCACAAGTAATGGAGTTTTTCATAAGATGCTGCTTATCAACAGCATGTGCATGCAGATATCAATGAAAGTTAATGTAAATATCTACACGTGAATGTAAATTGCAAAGCAAACACATCTCATATTTTCCACGAACATTACAGTTTTAGCTGAGCTAATTTAAGAAGTATTTTTATTATTATTACTAACTTAAAGTTTTTAGCAAACTAAAAATTATTTCTTGAATATTCCTTAATTTCTGGTATGTTTCTATACTGACAGTGGTTTGCACCAGGGAGTCTACCTTCTCTAACAGTTAATACATTGTTTAGGGTTACACTGCAGCAGTGTTTAGTTTAATAATGATTTATAATTTACCTGGAAACTTCTTCAGAGGCTACACTAGATGTTGGGTTATCTTTAAAATACATTATATATTAATACACATAATCTCCAAATGCTTGTTTGTTTCTTTGCATTTGGGCTTTAGAGCTAAGAATTTTGTCTTAAGACAAACATTAGAAAAGCAGAATACAGAATACTGACAGTCTTCTGAAACTGATGTAGAGAAACAGCAGTTTTCACTGAATAAAGTTGGGTTTTCTTTTTTCCAATGCAAAAGAACAGGAGTTACTAAGAACATAAAGTAGTTTTAGGGAGGGAAAAGCTAATTGTCAAGTAGAGGGGAAAAATTCTCAGGAGACAAAGATAGTGCTGAAGGTAGGATTTTCACCCCAAGAATGGAATTCTGTGGAGGATTTATGTGAAAAGCTGATAATTGAGGCACTGTTAACAGTTTCCCTGCTTAAAACATTAAACTGGAAAGATTTCTTTACAAAGGATTTATTTGCTCTCTGAGTATGGTGATCAGCTGTAATGTCCAAGCTTAACCAACTTCCACTGATACAATTAAAAACAAAAAATATACCCTAGGTTCTTTGTATAACAAGCTAAGCTAAATATGAAGCTCAGTGAAATATGAGGTCCCTGTCAAAGAGTGATTTTATCCTGTGCTGCTACAGTTTACAGGGAAGGAAACAGATTAACAAACAGCTGGATTTTCTCTTGCAAATATTGAGAAAATGTCTCATTTTGACAGTCTTCTGATTTTATGCTGAATGAAATGTTAACTTGAAATTTTTCATCCAGTTTAAAAGATATAAAGGCTTACTAGAAAAAAAAAATCCAAACAAACATACCCCACATACTGTAAAATTAAATCTGTCACTTTCAGATAAAGTGAAAAGTAATATGTGGGTATTTGAACTCCTACAAGTTCCATTACACATCCAGTGGAGCTATTTTTGTTTAATATATCTTACTGGTCAATGGGTGTGCTGAAGAGGAAAATTTATCATTTGTACATCCTCATCTAAAGCCTATTTATGAGGAGGGTGATGTTTGCAATAAAGAAAATGAAGACCTTTTTTCCAAGTTGTTGAGAAAATATTGTGAATATGCTTTTGATGCTTTAAGTGGGCATGTCTAACTTTCAAGTGATGTAGAGAGCAATCTGGTTTTTGGTCCTTATGGTACACCATGTGCCTTTATGGCACATGGGCAGGGCTGTGGCTTTATACAGATCAAGATAACCATAGAATCTGGGGGAGGGAAGTCACTCCTGTTAGCAGTTATCATCTCTTAACTGGGAATTGTTGTAATTTTATTTTTTGTTGTTGTCCATTTTATTTTTTTAGCTGGTGTTGCCCAGTACGAGTTACAGCATCAGCTTGCATGATCAGGGAAGCTCAATCAGCAAAAATGTGCTTAAATAGCTTCAAAGGTGACTTGAACCTCTGCTCAAATGTTCCTGGGTATATCTCCCTGCTTCTAGATTTGTTGTATTGGGCACTACAAAAATACTAGATTCAGACTTATGTGAAGTCTAGTGGATTAATTCAGAGATTTATGATGAAAGAGATGTCAGCATTTAAATACATTTGGTTTAACTAGTTAGGTTTTTGTAGAAGACATGAACAAAGGATAAGTCCCCAAAGCAACAAATTGATCTTCTCTTACACGTGTATAACGTTCTAATTTACTCAGAACCGAGAAACTACAAAAGTTTTTGTTTCTCCTTTCTGTATGTAGTTTTTCCTTTAAGTTGGAAGCAAAACAGTGACTGAATCTAGTTTCTTTAAAATGGATCTACTTTCTTTAAAATCATTTCAAATATCCAGGCTGCCTGGGGTTCTAGTACCTGAAGGAAACTATAATAGGATATGTGGGTATTATTCAGTGGGAGGCAAGTTGCAAATCAGATACCTGTACTTGTAACAAAAGAAATGTTTTAACCTATTACACCATAAGGCAAGTATTATAAAGATTATTAGTAGAAATACAACATAAATTTCTTCCAGATGTTTTGTACTTGAAGTATTTTTTAAAATTGTTTTCTTCTAGATTACTCATCTGTTTAAATTAGAGTCTTTCCCTTTAAAATCAGGAAAACGCATTTCCTGATATTTAGGCTTCAAAAATTGTCCGTATTCTGTGCTCGTGCACTCCCATGCTCATGTTTATTACACAAGATTAAATAATTGCATCCTTTTGTAATGTTGTTTGACACATTCAAGGATTTTGAACAATCATTTCACTTGACTATACTTTGAAGCATGTCTTGCAATGTTGCATATTCAAGCAGGCATGAGAAGAAATGCTTTCCAGAACAATTCAAGACTACATTTAGATGAGAAAACTAAGTGGTATAATATAGTGCAGTGCTGTTTCTCATGGGAGTGGAGGTTTTTTGCTATATCAGTTGAAGTATTCTGGGAATCTAAGGTTAACTCTATACACCAGTAGAAATGATTCAAGGAGCAATGAGGCACATGTTCATAAATAATTGCTGTCGCAGTTTTAAATTATTTCACAAAAACTCCCCAAGGAGTTCTATTGCTCTTTATTGTTCTAATGTTGAAGTGATCCTTTCTATGGAAAGATTAAGTATAGATAAACTAGACTTTTCCTTCCTATTCTGGCTTGTTTGAGATAAAAGATTTCAATTTTATTTTTTATTGTCTCAAAAGATTCCAAGCTTGCATGACAAAATAAAAAGGTATTCAAATTTATACCTTATACAGTATCTTCGTTTTCTCTTCCTTACATTCATTCTGTCTTCTTTATGTACAGTAAAACCTGAAAAAATGTGACCTGTAGGTAGGATAGGAGAGGAAGTGCTAATTATAGGATTCTGCTAGTTTTTCTGAAGGCTGGAAGGGGTACAGAAGGAACTGGCAAAAACCCCATGCTTTTCCCATGAACTGGAAAAGCATTATATCAGAGTAATTTCACAGAAGAATTTTTGTAAAGAATCATAGCTTTTCTAGCAGAGACTGGCTTTCTGTTCCAACAAATCAATTATTTTCTCTGGCCACAGCTACATAATGGCTAGAGATGGATACGACAGATTATTAAAAAAAAAAAAAAAAAAAAGGAGGAAAAACAATTATAAAGTTTTATTTAGTCTGTCTCACTGTGTAGCAGCTTTACCACTGATCTTCCATCCACCACAGCTCAGAAGTCACTGAAGTCTCTGGTTTCTCCAGTTCACTTTTCACTTCTTAGGGGACTTTCAAATTATCCTGCTACAGATCACTGCTTGGGGGATATTACTCCAAGGCTTATGGTGGATATCTCATCCCAACTCAGAGATTTCCTCTTTCAGTTAAATCTTCCAGGTACGCAGCAGCCCTGTTGCTTGAGAACCTTCTGGGACTTACAGATGGATAACCTTCCCTGTTACAAAAATTGCACAGAAAAAAACACGGGATATGAAAAAATTCAGTATTTCGTATCCAGTGATTGGTATTTTCAGAGGTTCTCTCCTCTGACACCAAAGCAGACTCAACATACTAGAAATAAATTATTACACAAGTTAGAGTTATTTTTCAAAATGTATACAAAGCTTGCAGGACCATATTAAATCTTAGAATTTGCGATACTTTGCAAGCCAAGGTAAACTTGGGAATCCTCTTCATAGGAAGGCTCTCCTTATGTGATTCACTGGATAAATGGGACATATCTTCAAATCACTTCCTTAAAATCTAAATGCACTTAAAAACTGATATCACTAAATTTGACTAAAATATGTTTTCTGTTAAGTTTGTTGAAGCACAGGTAAGCAGGACCATGGAGGTGTTACTAAATTCCAAGCATTCAAAGCGAGAACAGTCGGCATCTAAATTATTGAGCTGTCATGTTAAATGAAGCTGAATATTTTTAAGTGATTCACATGTAGATTGTTAAAAAAGGCACAGACTCTACCTTATCAAACAAGGCTCATTACTTTTCAAAATTAAGGGAACAATAAGACCTAATTTTTGGAACTTAGCTGTGCAGAAAATGTGTTAGGCTGATTTTCTTTTTTTGACAGTGGAATAGGTTCTGTAGAAATATCTGTTAGAGAGCATTTTCATATATTCAATTGTTCATAATTTCATTACTCATCAATCTACATGGATATAGTTCTTAATATTACTGCAGTATGTAAAAGCATAAATTTTTGCACAATAAAACTTGTAAGTACCTCATTGATTTTTTTTTTTTTTTTGATGAGGAACTAAATAGTTAATAATGCATACAAGTCTTTAAGTATGTAGGTAAAATAGGCTGTCATCGAACTGAATGCAACTCTTTCCATCTTAGAGCTTTTGTGCCATACTTTCTGCAGAGCAGCTTTTATATTTAAGGGTTTTCTCAATCTGAAGAACAAGTCTAAAAGTAAAGAATTTGAGTGAAGTGACACAAGCATGGAAAATATTCTAATATAGGGTTACTGGTGATGTGTACTTGTTCATGCAAGCTGCTTCAGACTTCTGCTAATAAGAGAATAGGGGTCACTTTATTGCTGTAACAATATAAAAGTCTTCTGTACTATGTATCGGCAACAGGAGGAGTGGGGACAGGGAGAAGTCTTAACTCCAATTGAATGTATTTTTTTTTTCAATTTGATTATCTGAAGTTATGCTGAAAAGAGGTCTGCCTAGGTCTGTGGTAGTGAGTATTTCCACCTAATGTGGAGTAATCTAGACATAAAACATTATTTCTAAAACTGTCATTCTTGTAACTGCTAGGCTTGGTGTTTGCAGAATTTCAAATGCAGTTGTGTGAAGGTTTTTCTTTTTTTTTTCTCTCCTCCCCAATTCTTCACTTTCCCTAGCCAAATAGAGTAAATATTGATTCACCTTAAAGATAAGGGTATAATAGTAATCTGGTTTTAGGGGCTTGGATCTCTGTGCACCACTGTGGATGCAGATAGATGATCAAACAGTAACAGCCTAATGAGCTGCAGCATTTAGCCTGTGGTAGTAGATGTTGTGGATGTGCCTGAGAGAGGTTTCTGTTGGACAGCAAAGTGAATTGCAGAATACATTTGGTCAGAAATGTCTGATAAGTTGGAAGGAGCGTAACAGCTCTTGTTATGCTGTGAAACTGATAGTGTTTGATTTGGTTCTTGTGCTTTGCTGCCAGTCTTGTGTTGGGCAAATCACTTCCACTCTGTGTTTGTTTGGCTCTGTAAAACACCACTACTGCCTTCTTCCTTTGAACTCTGGTAAGTTTGAGGCAATATAAGGTTTTCAATGAAGCTTCAACCTCTGTCTGGAGTTTTTTTTGTTATGAAACTCCCTTTTCCCTACTTTGTTATATAGAGTCTACTCTTTTAGGGAGACTGGGGATGTTCCCAAGAGGGTTGTTTGTCAAAAGTGCTGCATGGAGATACCTGCATTCAACCTGCAATTCTCAAAATGCAAGGAAAGGTAATTTTTTGAATACAATAGCAGGCAGGGAATTTGCCTCAGGGGGAATTAATTATTCTGGGAACTTGCACAGTGTTAGCAGCACAGGGTATACTAGTAATTACTCACAACGTAAATGTGATTTTGGGGGTTTACACCAGAACAGGTATTAGTATCAACTAATGGCATCAAGTTAAATGGGAGCCTATGAGTGTGTTTGGAAAAAAATGGTCAGATTCCAAATCAGGATCATTTCCACTTCTTTTTTTTTTTTTTTTTTTTTAATGTGGAAAATTTATTGTATTAAGAAAATGCTCTTCCTTTATGGTTGCTTTGTGCCAGGGTTCCCCCACCATGTGTGTGCAAAATGTGCCTATTCTAAATTTAATATTTATGTCCTCTATTTGGGGTAGTGTAATATTGTTTTGATGCAAATCTTCACTCCCCAAAAAATAGAAACATAATTTTACACCTAGAAAAGACCAAGTTTAGTTTCTCATTGTGATATTACTCATTCTTCCCTTAATCTATGGTTCTCAGGTGAATTACGGTTCATTTTAAGAATAGGAACATAGACTGAACTAGGGCCTTGGGATGGCTGAGACTTGGTTTAGTCTCTATTTTGGTGCTGATTTAAAGCCCACGTGTACTACCTGAAATATAATCAAATTACTCAAGAGATCTCTGCTCCTACCCTTTGAGAGCGTTAGTACTTTTGAAATGAAGTGCGATAAAGCATAATCATTTCTTTCCAGTGCTTGCAAGATAAGCTGATTCACAACTTTATATGTGAATCTGTGGAATTCTCAGAGCTAGCTGTATGGTCTGAGACATTAAAAATGGAAGGAGTATTTTCCTTTTTGATGAAACACTCCAGTATTTAGTGTAGGGAAAAGAAACTGCTTCATGAGGTGTAATAAATGATCATTTGTTTACTGCTTTGTTAGCCTCAGTTTCTGCACAGTTAAATTATACGGGTAAATTAGATATATTGCTCAGGAAAACTAAGCTGTAAAACATTTGTGTATACTTTTTACCTGTGAAATTACCTGTAACTTGCTTTCTGTTAGCACAAATTGGAGCCACAAGAAGTAAGTTATTGCTTGTATTTAAGTCTTGGCTTTCTGTGAGATTTGGTCTCGGTGGATGGAGCAAAGGAACGGCTCAGCCCTGTTCTCCAGGTGGGTGGGATAAGCTGTTCCAAGGCCACAGTTCAACAGCAGACTGAATCTGGCTTTAGGGCTCCCACTTCTAATCAAGAAGGTTGCCACTACATGATGGTAATCAATGATCCGGTACAAACATATTCTGCTACCTCAACAGTTTTCTGGGAATTTTGACAAGTCAACGTTGTTGTCAGGCTTTATGCCAGATTGACTATTATCTGTTCTACGATGGCTGTCATGTAACCAGTGCAGAGCACAAAGCTATCACAGAGGCTGTGTTGTCTGCACTGTCTAATTTGAGGGGAAAATGTGGTTGTGTTCTCATGTCTAATACCAATCAGATCTGTATTGCAGTGCACAGCTCCAGCATTCATGGTTATGGAGCTAGAGCTTGAGAACACACTTTTTTGACTGCTTTCTCCTGGTTAGGAGTAGGATGAACATATATCTTTGCAAAAGACCTTCAGCACTTCAGGTGCATGCATACATACATGGTGGTGTGAAAGCATGGGGATAACACACCATTGTGTAAATCTGAGTGGGACAGAGTGAGTGCTGGTTTTGGTTCGTGACAATTAGTTGCCTTTTAACCTGTGCTCTTTCTGTATTCACCACACCACTCCACTTTACATACATGTCATATGCATAAAGTCAGAAAAAGGTGGGTAAAAATAAGAATAAAAATATGGTCATGTATTTTGGTAGAGATTAGGAATTTATATTCTGAAACTGTTGGAGTTCTCTATTACTAATGAACTATTGGGAAAAGGCAACTTTTATGTTGCAGCAGAGTAATTTTTATATCAATGTAGCATGAAAGTACTTTGATAATACCATGAAAATCAGTACATAGAAAATGCTTACCTTTGGCTATGATTTATTATGCTTGATCTAAAGGACAGTATGCTTTCTCTGCTGTTTGCACTAAATTTATTTCTGCGTGTGTTGCAGAAAACATTACAGCTGTAATGCAGTGTTGTGTTTTCTGTCTGAAGTGATACATACCTGTGTAACATGTCAGGCTGAGAAATTTTTAAAATATCAAATTGAGTCAAACATTAGCTGCCTAGTTTTTCTCAGGTAGTGATGAAGTGTACAGTGCAATGTTAGTTACTAAATGGTGAAGAATTTTACTTCAGAATTTTTGTACAAGGGAGGTAAATAGTGATGACTGACTAAATCCTGTAAAGAGGATTTTTGGCAACAAATATTATATATGGTAAGGCCGTGAGCTTAGCATTCTTTAGAAATGTTCTATAAAAATAATTCTTTTGTATGTTGCGCTATGGTTTTTATTTGCTGGTGTTGCATGAACAGGAGTAGTGGTTATTATTTGAAATAATGCACGTTCAGACGTTTCTATGAAAATGCTATTAAAATCTAGATTTATAATTTCTCTTGAGTGCTACATCGTTGTAGGCAGGGATGTCCAGATTTTGGAGATGTGAAGAGTTTTATTTTCTCACTTTCTCCCTAGCAATTCTAAGACATCAGATATACTTTCAGCTTTAACAACGTCATATCCCCATGAATGACCCTCCCCCCCAGCCCTTTTTTTTTTCTTTCAAGGATAATGCCCTGGAATTAAATCTGGTCTCTGATGTAATTTTTCTACACTTTACTTTCTCCATGCATAACCATGGTTTCTTTGCAGTTTAATCTTTTTTCTTTCTGTGGCTCACTTTATTCTAATTTGAGGTATAGGGATGTAAGAAGAATAGCAGCAAATGGGGAATTGTACAGTTATGAGACCTCCTGAATGGCCAGTGGAAATCATAGAGACTGATTTCTGCAGGCTTCTCACAGTCATTTTCATTATCTTTGTGTTCTTGTCTTGAATTCCCCTAGACTGAAACAGGAACAACACATCTAAATACTATAAAAAGATAAGCAGGCATAAAATGCACTTGCATACCCCCGTGCATGGTGCATGTATATACACACATACCTCTATATATAAATTTTTTGAGGGACTCCATTGCTATCATTTATGTACTTTAGCAATGGTAGTCATAAAAATTGTAAAATCACTGAACTTTTTTATCACACCTAAATTTATGTATTTCTCATTTATAATAATTAAATACCAGGTGCATTCTGCTTGACTAATTTTGACCAAAATTAATATATTATGCATAACAGTGTATTGGCAGAAGAAGGAAACATTTCATTCTTGTATGTGACAGGTATAGCTATTTTCAGTCCATTAAAAGTTGGAAAGATGTCTGTATGCCCTCTATGTTTTTGGAATAGAAACTGTTTTATTGTGACTGAAAGATGCAAGACCAGTGCATGTATTTCTGGTTTCCCTAGTGTATTTTGTGAAGTGCAAATTGTACTTAATTACAGACTGTTCTGGGTTGGAAGGGACCCACAGAGTCCAGCTCAAGTGAATGGCCTGTACAAGGTTTGACTCCACATAGCCTGAGGCATTATTAGCACCGTGCTCTGACCAATTGAGCTAATCTCAGGATCTAAGCAAGAGTCATCTTTAAAACTGATGGTTTTAAGGTTTCATGTTGAAGTATGGGAGCTTCCAAAAACTGCTGTAAAGTTGAATATAACTTAAATGTTCTTTCTTTTCAGTTTTTATTTCACGTGGCAAACTCTGAATGAAGCAGGAATTTATTCTCAGAAACCCATTGTGAGGTTATACTTTCAATGGTGGGTTGATTTTTATATGTTAACACAAACACTGTCTACCAAAGTTATATGCATAGAACTCTAGGATGGCTTCTTTTCATGGCAATGCCTCCATTCCGAAGCCCAAGTAAACATAATTTGACAGCTATTAAGAAATGTGGTTGTGGTAAATTGGGACTTAACTATACCCTTCAATAAGTAATCTTGAGCACTTTGCAAAATGGATAATATTCTTAGTTGGAAAGAGGAGGAAAATACACTATTAAAAGAGGAAAAAGGCTTCCACTGAACCAAAGGTAATAAATTCAGAATTATTTCTATTTATTTAACAAATACACGGAAAAATCACAAACACAAATGTTTGAAGATTACTAAGTATTTACTAAGTAAAAAGTATTTTGTCCATTTCTTTGTTGTAATACCTTAAGAAAAAGCAAACACGGATGTCTCTTTCTTTTTTTCTTTCATTAATGAAAGAAAATATTTTTGGGAGAAATGAAATGTATGACAAAGCAGCATGTATCAATGAATCTTGCCTCCTGGTTCTCACAGTATTTACTGTGAACTTTGAGGTTCAGTGGTATTCAACATAATGAAGCTATTTGCTTCATGTTTTTCAGCATTAATCAGTGGGGAAAATAGGAAGACTTTGATATACTGCAAGCATATCTGCATCCATCTACCAGCAATCTTTATGGTCTTAGCCCATTGCATCTAATTCAAACAAGTTCTAATATAATGAAGATAAAAATGTGTTTTGCATGTACATGTATAATTCATTTGTACAGTAGACAGATGCCAGCTTTTGTAACAGAGTTTTAAACAGTAACCATGTTTAGATATGATGTTTGAAGGCATTGCAAATTTGCATCAATAGGTCTTCCTATCAAATATATGCCTTTTGTAATTTCAGAACTTGGATCATTGCTAATCTTTTGACTTTTTTGTGTGGACTTCTAAGCACATGATATTGTTTACATTGTGGTTTGGCCTAAAACAGGCTATATTGAAAGGTGAAAACAATATTCCTGCTGAATTCTGTATAAGCAGAGTGAACAGATATATAGTATTTTAATAATTTATTTTTTTTATGTTGTGCTATGATTTTTATTTGCTGGTGTTGAATGAACAGGAGTAGTGGTTATTATTTGAAATTATGCACGTTCAAACTAAACTACTATTTTGCTCTTTACTCTTATCTTTGGTTCTTTACTAATAATGCTATCTTGACAGATTGTGCTTTTAACTTTAAAACAAACACGCCTTTTGTTTGGATACTAAATGTGCTCTGACATTTCTGTTCTATTAGGGTGTTCTGCCTTCTACTGTCTACATGTTATGCCAATTAGTTTCTGTTTTGGGACCTGAAAATACTACTGTGCAATGTTTTTCTCTGTTCAAACAGATCCTGTAATCAGACTTTTTGCATCAAGTCTTGGGTCTCTTAAGAGAACCACTGTGTGTGGTATTGCTCAATTTATCCTTTTTGGTCAGTGTGTATTATCACTTGTCAAGTGGCTTGTAATTTTTAATATTGGAAGATATTTTGTTACAGGCTTTTTTTTTTCCTTAAGGAAATCTTTAGTTGAGACAATGCAGTGTGATGTAAATATAGACTAGAAGTCCAGCCTCAAATAATTTCTAAATATGAAAATTATGATCTGAACCAAATTAAAAATGAGCAGTTTTAAGGCTATCAGTAGCTCAAAACAGAGTAGAAAAAGAGGTAAATGCTTGAATATCCCAATTGAAATTGTGAAATGTGTAATGTTTGAACTTATCTGATACAAGTAGTCAAATCTGTGACTCTTAGCCCATGCTTTTCCCATATTTTCTTTCAATTATGCCTTTTTAGGATATGTTTAAATACATGTGTTATGTTCTGGTTTTTTGAGGGGTTTTTTGGGAGGGGTGGTTTTTGTTGCATTTTGAAATTTCTTGTTTTTTAATGCAGCTATCTTTTTTTTTTCTTGCCTTAAGTGGAGGGTTTTTTCAATAAATGCTGACTCTTACATAGAAGTACTCCAAGCTGACAAAAAGTGCTATTGTTTCCAAATTATTGTTTTACCCTTGAGAAAATATCTGCGGATTTGTTTTTCTATTACTGTATATATTAAACTTGATGCTGGTGTGAGTCAGATTAGTCAAAGTGTGTTTCAAGAGAGGGATTACTATACTATATCCACTCCATTTGAGATGTTTTTAACAAATACACAGATAAGGCAGCCTTTCCTTCAGTTGCATTTGTTTCTCCTGAAACAGTTGCATTTTAGTGCTGTTTCTAGCACAGCTACATCTGCTTTATATTCAGAGTGTTCAGAAATACCAGCAAAATTGCTTTTTGTAATCCTCTGAAATACTGATGCTTGTGCTAAACCCCCGTCTGTTTGTTTACTGGAGATTCATCAGGCCAGGTACAGATGCTGGTTCTACAAGATCTTCCCTAGAGTGGAGTTTTAATTAAAACAACTCTTTTTACCCCAGCTGTCAGTGCAACCCATATGAAAAGCAGAAAGCTTGTTTTTAGAGAAGAGTTGAATGTTTAGCTTGTTCCAAAGTCTATAACCACAAAATGAAGCATTGAATTTTCTACTTCTCTGAATTCTTTTCTCCTTTCCTAGTTAGTGCAAACTTTTTTTGCAGAAGTCACTCTAGAACATTCTGAAGCTTACTTTCTTCATGTATGTTTCACAATGCACATTGATTCCATTCAACTAGAAAAAATTTTGCAGGATTTTTTTTAAAGATTGTTTTGGTTTAACATCTACTTTACAGATAGCTGAAGTTGTATGGCACATCCTACAACAGTTTTTGCTTTTTTACCACTTGCCTTATGCAGTAATATCTCAGGCTCTAATTCTTGTTGAGTCAAACCCTCCTTCAAGCTGGAAGGTAGTTGAATATTGACTTAAATAGATGACAAAAAGTGGAAGATGCTTGAGGAGAAAAAAAGGGAAAGAAGACAACCCCCATTTTCTACATAACACAAATTCAATTCTTATTTACCCACCCTCAGTATTACCTCATGGAGAGACCTTTGTTGAAATGTGTCTTGTGATCTGAACCAAACAGTTCTGGTTTAATCTCAGCTGGCAACAGAGCACCAGCCATCTGCTTGCCCATTCCTCTGTCTCACCATGATGGGATGGGGAATTGGAGTTCAGTGGAAAAGAGAGAGGTTGTGTGTTGAGATAAAGGCAGTTTAATAGGGAAAGCAAAATCTGTGCTCACATCCTTCCCATGGGCAGGCAGGTTTTCAGTCATCCCCAGGAAAGCAGGGCTTCACCAAGTATAATCATGACTTGGGAAGGCAAATGCCATCCTTCCAAATGTCCCCCTTTCCTCCTTCTTCTGGACCTTTACATGCTGAGTATGAGGCCAGAGGGTATAAAGTATCCCTTTGGTCAGGGGAAGTCAGTTGTACTGGTTCTTTCCTCTCCTATCTTCTTGTGTACCTCAGTCTTCTCACTGATGGGGTGATTAAAAAAATCAGAAAAGATCTTGACACTGTGTGATGAAAATTAACTCCACCCTAACTACAATCAGCATATAAACCTAGGTAGCCCAAATTCCTAAAATCCTTCTTTTCCCAAGTCATAGCTGATCTTCTACTCTTCCTAATAATGCTAGCCCTCTGTTTGCTCAGTCCCAGCAGTTAAGTACAGCAGGTGAACTTGTCTTCAAAAATGTTGACCACAGAAGTGGATTACTGCAATGCTACCAAATATCTGTGTTCACTGTCATCTTTCAACTGCTTTTGCAGAGTTGTGTTCAATTTCTTCAATTCTAAAAGACATGTATGAGAAAATATCTAGTTACCACACCACTAATTAAGTCCACTTCAAAAGTTATGGGCTTCAAATAGTTTCTGCTTCACCATCAGTTTTTATGCTTTGACTGTGTACTGTGCGTCTGCCTAATGCCTTTTTTTTTTTCTTTTGAGGGTGGGTGTGTAGGGTGGTGAGGTTAGTGGTAAAGTTAGATGGAAAAAATCCTCCTCCAAAATCCTTCCTTCTGCTCTACTTAAACTCCTATCTGTCCTGCTGTAATAGCAACGGATCTGTGGTTCCTTTCTGTAACTACTGTTCCAGGAATACTATGTGACTCTGTCTGCCTTTGGTCTTTTTACTAGAGGTGAATGGGAGTTGTGTGTGTCATTTGTGAATGCTTTTCTACTCCTGTGCTTAGTTGCTTTATGGCACTGAGTTGGCAGGTACCTTAAAAACCATGTAAAGCATATTTTCAGTTCAATTATTTATTTTATTATCCCTGTCTATAATAGCTGTGCTATCATGTCCTTATGAGTCCACCAGGCTTAATACAAAGGAAGAAAGACAGTAGGGCAGAACTGCTGCAGCTGCTCCACTGTCTTACACTGCCATAGAACCATACCCTGTGTTCAGCACTATGTTTTAATATTGAACAGTGATCTGGTTTAAAATACTAAGCTTGGGCTTTTTTGTTGGTTAATTTCTATTTGAATATGCTGTAAACTGGATAATGAAACTCATGTATAGCTGTAGCAGATGAGAGAACAAAAAGCTGTGGCATTGAAGATTGGTTTGCAGTGTCTGAAAGCCAAAATATTGTAGAAAAACTGGTTCCCCCTTTGTTTTGAAAAGGAAGACAAATAAGGGTGATGGACTTGGCAGTTCTCAGTGAAGTTTTTGTTTGAGGTTTTGTTTTCCATCTTGGCAAATGTACTCGGTGTTTGATCCCTACGTGTGGTCAGAGCCCAGTGCCTCCCCTTATTGACCCTCATGCAATTGGCCTCAGCCTGGCACTCATAGTCCTAGAAAAGGGCAGGATTGTTGTCATCTACTTGTGTAGATCATCCTTTGTGCAGGGCACACTGTTTTCAGTCCTTGCTTTCAGCATATGCTCTTCATTTGATGGTTCACATGAAGAGTGGGTTTGCAATTGCTCTGCTTGTGCCAGTTAATTGAAAAATCCTGAAAACACAGGTGAAAAGAAGTCCAGAGCTCCTAAACATGTGCAGCACTTGAATTCCTAAATAAGTGTTCATGGATAGAGCTTGAGATCCTGCAGACCCCTGGTCTCCCAGGAGTGTCAGGAACTGTGCTCTCTGACATCTCCCAAGGAGTATTGTAATGGGTTGTTCAGGCAGTACTTATGTTCTCCCCCAGTTCCTCCTATAACTGACCAGTTTTTGATGTCTTCAAAATTAGAAAATTTATTTCCCATTTAGCATAACTGAATGCCTTTACCTAATGTGCAAGAATTACGGTATTTTATTCAAATTTATTTCTTTTAGTTTTGTTTCTGAGTAGCTATGTTGAGAGTCATTCCTTAGATGTTTAAGAGCATTTGAAGAAATTGTGATTTTTTTCTTTTTTTTTTTAAACTTTAAATTTGAAAAGAAAATATTTTTCAGCTCTTCTGAACTTGTTGAATAGCATTGGTGTTTGTACAATGCTTATAAAACCATTTATGCAAACCAAATTGCAAGAAAATTACTGAATCTATTTGGTTAGGAAGTTGTGGATTTTGGGGGTTTTTTATAAGTAAATGCCATTTGTAATTTTTTCATTTTATTTTCAAAGCAAGACTCATACACTAGGGACATAGGCAATGCACCTTCACCCACACATTTCAGCAGGTTTATCATGATTGCTAAAGTAAGAATGTAGCAGAGGTTATGAACTCTTTTATGTACCACCCAGAGTATATTATTTCAGATTTTAAATAACAAAGGTAGTTTAATTACTTATTAAAAGCATTTTAAACTGAATGAGTAATTCCCTTTATGAAGAAATTCTCTAAAATTATTTTTTGTAGAACCAAAAATGCAGTAATTATTTACTGCAGACTATGAAGTAATCACTAGGGATGGTTCTTGAGTTGGTATTATCTAAAATGAAGCTGCTTGGTTATTCTTTACATAAGCTTTTTTTTATGGCACAGAATCTTCAAGATACCTAATGCATTGCCTTTGCTGTGAGGACCAGGCTCTCTTTACAGAGACACTGCAAACTCTAAGGTATAAGAGTTGATGGATCTTTTTTCTTCACTTCTGCATGTGTTCTTCTCTGGAGAAGCTTGGGAAAGAATAAATTTGAGCCAGAAGCTTTTGGAAGCAGAGCTAGGAATGAGTGGCATTTTTAATGTGTTCTGGTTGTCTGGTGACTTCAGTGACAAATTTTGCCTTCAATATCCATTTTGATATTATTAAATTACTTCATTATTTAAGACTGCTCTTTCCCTTTAGTTACAGGCAGAAGTAAGTCCGGATCCTATCCACATCTCTAAAACTCTATAGAAATAAATCTTTCACAGCACCTTCAGGGTCTTACCCCTGCACTTTCTAAATTCCTGACAGCATGTTTAGCTATTTCCCTTACCACTCCTCAGCCAGACAGATGAGGGAAAACATATTCTGAAGCTGCTTAGGGATCCTGCAGGCTAACCAGCAACCTAAGCACCAGATCCAACTCTCAGGCTGTTTCTCCAGAGAGACTTCCTGCTCAGCTGGTGATGGGGGAAATTCAATATCATAAATATTCAGTATTTATTAAAAAGGAGGCAAAATGTTCTAAACAGCTGTGGAGAAGTTCAAATGAAATTACTGTAGAAGCTTCACTTTCACAGGTTAAAAATCCCAACTCTAAAGTAATAAAGCCAATATTTTTAAAATTCAGTCTTCACAATACTAGATCTGCCGTAGGTGTGTATGTATATAAATTTTAGTCTACCACTACTGCAGTCACCAAGTTGCATCATGTATATGTTTTAGAGACAAGATTTCACTTCAGAAGAACTAGAAAGAGCTTTGAAAGGAATATTTAGTACACTCTAATAAGTATTCCCCTTCAGGGTTATTTCAGAGATCCACCAGAATTTATTGTAGGAAAAATCCAGTTTGTTGTGTAAAGGTCTGTAGATCAGACATTTTAAGGGCAAAAAGGCAAAGCAACTTTTGAAGCTGCCTGTAAAACAAAGGTATGGCTGTATACTTTTAGGTAAGTAATTCTGACAGCAATTTTTTCCTAAGAATTAGTTCTTTCTATATATACACGTTGCTGATACTGACATGTACTTTTCATAATTCTGGCTACACAAAGCTTCTGACTGTTAGATAAACTGGAATAATCAACTTGAAGGGCTCTTTTTTTTTCTTTTTTTTTATTTTTCCTTTTTTTCCCCCCAGTTTGATCACACATTACTTTGCATTCATTTTTTACCTTGGTTCTGTCTCTCAACTACCTACTTATGTTCATGGGCTGCTTAATGCAAAATTCCTGAAGTTCTTGTGCACAGGAATTGGTCACAGGTAAACTTTATTTTCTTCCTTACTGAGAAAATAGTGGATTTCATTTACTGTGACATAACTTTATTGGGAGAATTTAGTTCACATGACTACCTTTCCTAAAATTAACCTCAAGCATTTTTTGGACAGAAGGGGACTTAAATTTTAGCAGTACTGGGGAATCAAATCAGAAGTGCTGCATGGAAATTGTCGTAGCACATAGTCATTTAGAGAAGGCAACATGCATTTATTGGGAGTGGTTTGAAACAAACTGGTAGCTGCTGAATTCTGAAGGAAAGTTGGAGGGTTCAGCCTCTGTTTAGAACTGTGTGGCATAGCTGACCTGTCATCCGAGTCCTGGAAGACTGTTGATTCATGTGAACCAGGGACTGATTGCCTCTGTTAGTTCTGTCTGTGTGTTCAGGCCCACTTGAAATACCTGGGCACTCAACAGTGGTTGGTTTAATGTCTGCCACTGAAGTAATTCCAGAAATGTTTCACTGGGACATGGAAGATTGGTGCCAGCTCTAAAGTGGAATATATCAAAGGAAAGGACGGGATGCTGGCTGCCACCAGCTCACTGTCAGGGTGTAGTGGGACTGCAACTTGGTCCAAGTTTTATGTGTGAAACTCATTTACAGGTCTGGATTTGTCTGTCTCTTTCAGGTGGAATGTTGTAGAGTAAGCGACAATAAACAAGCACACCTCCTCTTCCAAAGCTGATCTCCCCTATTTACACACACTGCATGTTGGAGGTGAATGCCTTTTTTATGTGCTCCAGTTGCCCCTACAATGCACATGCTGGTGAGGAAGCACCCAAGTCCTCTCACATGCAGATAGGGCTCTGTGTAGACATGGGTGTACCTGTATTTGGTTGTACTGTGTGTTGTCACTCCTTCTGCTGGCTGCTGTCCCAGTGCCTGAAGGGAAAGGTGAATCTAAGTGGATGTGACAAGGTCAGTGATTTCTGTCTTTGACAGAATTCAAACTAGGCTTTTTCTTCTAATAAGCTATTTTCTTCTTTGTCCTACTATTGCAAATATTAATTATCTTTTTTAAAAAAAAAAAAAAAACTCCTTAAAGTCTTAAAGTAGTTTCCTGGTTGATATTTAATCTGATATCATGGGCTATAGTCTTCTCTAGCATTATAATTTTTGGGCAAATGAACTGAGGGGCAGTTCTGGATGATCTTTTCGCATCAGGCTCTTTGTGCTCACATCCCTGCTACATCAGCTGCTCTTACCCAGACCACACAGATACCTCCATAGAGGAAAGCTTTGTGATTTTTATTATCCAAACGTCAGGGAACAGACTGAACTATAAAGAATAACAGCAAAGGTAGCTGAAAAAAGGCTGCAGAGCAAGACCTCTGTTTTTTAGCAGTAGAGATATTTTCAGCTGCCATCTCTCTTTAGTTTTTTGTTTTATTTTGATTTTTGGGAGTGTTTTTGTTTTTTTTTTTTTTTGTTTTGTTTTTATCATGCTGTGCCCTGAGGCCTAAGTCATCTTTTGGTCTTAGTTTTATATACTGCAGTTTACCTTTGCACTTTTCTTTTAACTTACAACTTAATGAATTAATAATTTCATTAGCTTTAGGCATTTATCTTACTTAGCTCTCTCTGGTTACTTTGAATCTTTGTTTTATATGAAGTTGTAGTAAGTAAGACAACTGAAAGGATGCTTCTTACTTTCTGAGGAGCATTTGAGAAAAAGCCCCTTCTTTTCAGTATTCTAATAGGCTTTCAACCAATTAGTCTTTTTTGTTTTAATGTAGAAAACCCTGCTTTGTTTGTCAGAAATTTTTTAAAAAAGAAAACTGTGCATAATATTTCATTAAAATGAAAAAAATATAATGATTCTTAATATTGTTTGGCAAGTAACCTTCTAGAGGTGTTGGTATTTCGGGGGAGGTAGGAGAGGAGACAAGAAAAAGCTTGTTGCATAGAAACAAATGACTGAGTTAGCTTAGTTAATTTAACTCTCCAGTGGACCTTATTATTTAATGTTTATACTGTGTCAGAGTATTCTGAAGACTGAAATCTTCAAGGTCTCAGCTGACATTTATCTCACTTCTATATGTCTTCATGAAGGCACTTGTTTTTATGTTGCTGTTTCTCTGTCAAGAAGAGGAAGGCAATGAACCCCAAATCTGCAGGTGTTCTCATAGAAAACCAGTGGAATACATAATAAGGTAGCCTGAGATATTATGGAGAAGTTTTTGCTCCCCTTAGAGCCTTCAGCAAGAAATGTTGGCCCATGGAAGGAGAGAGGATACCTGTGTTCTTTATATACTCCCACTGGTCCTTAAACTGTCAGCTCCACCTGAGCTGAAATAATCTGTCATTAAGTTGTATCTTTGTGTTAATTTGAGCTGGAAAATGCTTTCAAAAATATTCTAGCAATTGCCCCTCTACTCCCCCACTCAACAACAAAAAAAGGATACCTTCAGAAAATAATAAAATAGTTAACACTATATTAATTCGTTGTAGTTTGGAAAAGTTCTGAACTATCCTACTTAGTGAAGTCATCTTTTTGAAGAGAGCCAGTTAGTACGAGGAAGGAATAGAACAAGGTTAGGTATGGCAAAGAAGGAGGAAATGAACAGCAGAATAGGAGTAGAAGGAGGAGGGAAAATTGACTCCTTTTCTTGGTTATCAAATTGCATGTATGCATTTAGTAGCTTCCAGAGAGGGAAAGTCAATCAAAAGAAGGTTCTAGTACTCATGTAGTAGAATTATCACAAGACAGATTTGTTTGGTGTGAAGAGATGAGGTAATTGAGGTGCTACCGTTAAGATGTTTGTCTTCTTTTCCTCTGCTTGTCTTCCTCATTAAAAAGACTAACAGATTGGCCTTAAAATTTGTCAATTGTATCACCTGATTTTAGGAAAAAAAAATTAATTGAGTATGTATTATGTAAGTTATGCACATTTAATCCAAAGCAAGCCTTTCAAAGAGAAAAAACTAGGCCAAAGTCTGAATTTGGAAAGAGCAGACAGTATCATCTTCTGTTGCTTTTAGAGGCAGACAATTATTTTCCTCTTAATTTTTCCTTAAGAAACTACCTTACTAAGGATCAATGATTTGACTCATCCAGAGTATTGCAGTAATTTATGTGTCAAGGTCACTATTCTCCTTAAGGCTATTAAAAAGCTGCCACCTTCAAGGTCTGCGTGTCCATCGTCCCAGTTGGATGCGGCAATATGATGTTGTGATGAAAACATTGTTGAAGAGCTCCCCTGCTCTTGCAGAGAGGAGGGTGGACCAGGTGATATTTAAAGAGCCCTTCTAACCCTTGTTGTTCTGTGATTCTAAACCTACTGGTAATTCCTCAGTCCTGAAAAGACAACAGATGTAAGGATGGTCCGTTGTGTTTGGTGAAAGGAGGATAAAATGCACTCCTTTTATAAGATTGGGATATAAGTTTAAAAGTAACTAGATCTAAAAATTAGTTCAGTTCCATGTGCTGCATATCTTGATCTTCATCCTCCTCCCAATTCACCAAATATTTGGAACATGGGTAAGGTACCAACCATTTTGCATAGTATTTATGAGTAATAGAAAGCTTAGTTCATACAAAATGTTTGAGAAATGATCAACCATTACATCACTGTATGGGAAACGTGAGCATTTCTTGGGAGGATGGGGGAGCTTCAAGGGAAGATGGATTTAATTTTTTCCTTCAGTTTCGTGTGGAGTTCAAAAAATCTGTCTAACTCTTAAACAAGCAGACATTCCACAGTCTTTTAAAATATTTTTTAATAATTATATTTAAATAATAAATCTCCCTCTCCACAGCTAAATATTTCTGAAAACAGGCTGCAGTGTCCTTATTTTGTTCAGGACTGTGTGAAGGCTGATATCTGCATAAAAACTTCAAATGAAAGATTAAGTTTAAGCAAAGTTTATAAGAACCAAGAGGAGAACTAAACCAAGAGGTGTTAAAGTGGATAATGTTAGATGAATAGAATGATATTGAAATCTTCCTAGGAGTTACATGTAGGCACACACTTGGAGTTCATAATAAACCAGAAAAAAACAATCATAATACTGAAATTATGTCTAAATAGAAATGACTGCATTTAATTATGTACTTCGATGTAGCTTTCGGTACAGCCTGTCATATAAATTGCAATTTCTTTACTAAGAAAAATGGAACATCACCGATGTAACCTGAAAGTTTTCCAATATCTGTTTTTTGTCTGATATATATCTGTTCACATTAGTTTTTATCTATTCCTATCTCATTCAATATTTTTGCTTTTATGAATGTAATTTCACAAGAATTTCACAAAAATGCCAGGTTTGCAAAGATTTTGGAGGACATACATTATTATTATTATTAATTTGTGGTATTGGGGTTGTAGATAAATCATACCTGATTTGCACAGTACTTGACTGTTTTACTAATTAGAGTGGTGGGGTGTTTTGTTTTGTTTTGTTTTTATTCCTCCTGTGACACAAGTAAAACTAAAAAAACATGGAAGTATTTCTACCCAGCCTTTTCCAGCCACTTGAAGTGACTCTTTACATTTACAGCTCCTGATAAGCCTCATTAAGACATTTTTGGTCCCAATGCCCCTGTAGTTCTTCAGGGACTTAGGGTAGTATTTTACAATGCTCTGAGTTTTTCTGCTTCTATGCAATTTCTGATCGTTCCTCGAGCACAAGTGGAGTCATATTGCCCCCATCAGGGAGAATGCAGAACATAACTTCTCTATATTTATATTCCTTAATCAGGCCTAAAGCACAGTACTGGCTTCAAGTAGTGTATATACAAATATATTTGCTAACATATAACTGTAAGTTATAAGCTACTAATCTGAATTCACCATGCTTTAATAAGCGTTTTCTTTTTTTCTTATCTTTTTGTAACTAGATCAGTATGTGCAGCAGTAGTTCACATAGTAAAAATATCCAGCATAGTTTGATTTTCTAAAATCTACATTCAAGGCTGGTTGGATGTTTTTCGTGGGTTTTTAAGACTTAGTTTGATAAACTTAAGAATATGGAAAATTTCTGTTTGCCATAATGGCTAGAGTACATTCAACAGAGTGAAAAAAAACCAAAACAACAATATAAGGTTTGTTTGGTTGGTTTTGTTTGTTTTTAATGAAGTGGTTTTTTCTATACAGGGAAGCAAAAATATCCTGATAGGTTATCATTTAGTAAAGAACTGATGATGACTGATTTAGTTTACCTATTATTTTTGTTATTGCTGAATACACTCAAAATCACTATGCCTTGATTAAAAAACTACTTTTTAAGAACCACATGATGCATGGCATGATTTTTTTCTTGATTATCTTTTGATATGATTTTATTTTCATCATTTCTCTTTAAAGTAGTTCACAAAGAGAAATCCTCTGACAGGCTGCTGACCATATAAGTCCTGTGCCCTTCTAAACCTTGATAAGAAAGTTACTGCCAAATTTTGAAAGAATGTCACTTGAAATGATAAGATTCATTAAAGCTTGTGTATCTGTTGGGACTTCAGTATATTAAAGATACTTCATATCTGATAAGATATTTGCGATTAAATGTTGCTTTCTATGAACATTAAAATTGTTACATCTGGAAGTAGGCTTCTAAGTCTTCTTAGATAACAGCATAGATCTAAAAGGCTTTTTTATTGTAGTTGGTGTGTTTCACGTCAAGGTGAGTTGATTTTTGTCTTGTTTGTGTTAACAGAGAGGAACAGCCTAATCATTTTGAGACCATAGCTAAAAAAGACTGGTGATTTTGCACATTTGAAAAATTTTTCTGACTGCCTTTAGTCATTGTTATTTAGTAGGTGTTTCAAAGTTAGAACAGGGCTGGGATATGAGCCCAGTGTGTCTCTTGCCATTTTATTGCTATAAGACTTGGGAAAGGAAATCATACTTTGAACATCTTCTGTTGGTACGTCTCTGGGACAGCAATGAGACAGGAAACTTCTTGTAACCAAAAGTACTTTTAAATCTTACTGCTGGGTAGTTTGTGCGTGAACTCTTTCGTTCTATCATGGTGTGTGGTCTGCCAGAGTATGTGCTAACCCAGGGCCTGTTTCTCCTGAAAGAAAGAAAAAGACTAATCCACTTTGTGGATTAGGAATTAATTAGGAATCATTCCTAACTTTGTTCAGTTAGGAGTTAGTACAGTGGGTTTATACAGGGCATGGTCAAAAAGTAGAAGTTATATCTCATTCTGAATCTGTTTCTCAAGATCTCAGTAGCCTTTTTGGCTCTTGTCAAAATGAAGAACTTGAGTTGCTTCATGCAAGAGTTAAAACACAAAATGATTGGAAAGATGTGAAGCTGGTTTGGAATGGCTTGTTTTAGTGGCTAATCCAGGCAAGGGATTTGTTGCAGAAATTCTCAAATTGTGCTGCAATGACTGTGGGAAAACACGGGAATCAGATCATTTTTAAGACTTGATTTGAAGTTCCACATTCAGCACAAATGAGCAATTGAATGACAAGACTGTCGTATAGTGTCTGCAAATTATTGGCAAGGAACTCAGTTTCTGTAATTTTCCTCCTGTTCTTACAAAACCTGTGAGCTAATCTCACTTTATACTTGGTCCTTGCCAGCGTACAGGTACTTGAACTTTTGTTTGTTAAAAAGGAACTTTGTGTTCCTTGGAAATTGTGTGTTGTGAAACAGTAAGAATACACATTTAAAAGAGAAAATTGTTGCATAAAAATATGGAGTTTTACAATTTTTATCCTCTGTCTGTGGTTGAGGACAAATCACATGAGGACAAATCAGTGTCTTTTATATCAGCAACTGAGTTTATTTAAATCACATGGCTACATGTGATTTAAATAAACTCAGTTGCTGATATAAAAGACACTGATTTCTCCAAGTTTATACCTAGCCACACGGGACCAAATTATACACAGACTATTACAGTTAGGTGCAGCTTCCTTTAAAACTTAATTCCTACAGTTACTGACCAAGCAAAAGTTTCAAGGAGGTTTAACTACAGACATTATGCAATGCAAATAGAAATTGCTTCTGTGCAAATGCAATAAGCAAAAACATTTTAGAGAGTCTGGGACAGCAAATTGGAAAAATTTTAATCTAGTATTTGGCCAATATTTTTTAATAGCACCTGGAAATGATATTGAAAAAACCTCCACAATTTAGATGTATTTTGCTGATTTATACAAGTTAAAAAAATCTGAAGACCCAATTTCAATTCTGATATTTTTCTGTCCTCCCAAATAAGTAGAGAAAAATAAACCAAAATAAAAGAAGTATAAATAAGTCTAATAATAGCCTAAATAGATGGACTGTGTTGAACAGCTGAACCTTTCTGTTTGACCTATTGTCATTATAAATAAAGAGATTCTGAAATACAGAAAATCTTATTTCAGAATACATTTCCAAGAATAGTAATCTCAGAGTATCAAGGAGAGGGAATCACTCTAGCTACTGCATGATATTTAAAAAAATATGAAAAAAATAGAGAGGATAAAAAAATTAATGCTGTTTTCAAAATATTAGTCTAGAAAATACACTAATCTGTAAATATGCATGCAGCATGAAGTGCTTTCTGTTTTACACAGAAGTTTACTAACTGAAATGTGGGTAAAATACTTTTGAGACACTAAAATATAGTGGAAAACACAAGGGTTAATGGCAGGCTGAGGTACAAGCAGTTTATCATTTTAAGTGGGGGCAACAAATAAGAAAACAGGAAGCCTAAAGTTTGTCCTGGAGATTGTTGTCATGCAGAGAAGTAAACAGAATGAAATGAAATGTTTTAATCCCAATTTAGGAGATGTCATTGTTGACCTCTCGTTATCTACTCTACATATGGTTGAAAAAGTGCAAATAACTGTTATTTGGCCCTGAAAATGTTAGTTTTAGTTTCTTTGTTCTTTACTTGGAACTGGCACAAAAGAGTTTCAATAACACTGAATTGGGTAAATAGCTCAGGTCAGATCTGTGCATGCAATTTTGGTATATTTTATTTAAAGTACTTGATATTTCATTTGTTTTTCACCACTATGTTTTTGTTGTGGTACTTGTAAATATTTTTTGTTCAGAAATTAAATGTCCTGAAGTCAGAAGTAATGGAACTTCAGCATGCATACTTGATTTCCCAAAAATTATGCAGAGCCTTAACATCTCTTATAGGAATCATGCACCGCAATTCAGTTATTAAAATGCTAAAAATAATTTTGATAAATTACCCACTTTGGGGTACTAATAATTGGACAAGAGCATGTTTCAATTATACTTTGAGAGCAATGTCTTTACAGGACAGTCTTCTGTACCTTTTAGATTGGCTCATTCCATTACATTCCTTAGCACGTAATCTTTGCAACTCCTTGATTTTCGTATGTTGAAAAGGACAAACCCCCCAAACCCTACCCTATGACAATTTAAGAGACGACCATATGCCCCATATTTTTAAAACCATAAAAAAAACCCCAAACAAACCAAAATGCAAGAACAAAACTCAAATTATCCTCTATCTTCCATTCTTTGAAAGCAAGTCAGTGGTATTGTTCATTCATCATTAAGTGTTTTAACAATTCTGTTTTCTGTATGTCAGATTAGTTTGTGATACCACATATGTTGTCTATTTGCATTATACAATTCTTGCTATTCTTCTTCCTTGTCTAAATTTTTGTCAAAATAAATACAACTTTACACCAAAAGAAGTTTGATATTAGATGGCTGGATTTGTATAATGATAAATAACTGCTTTTGTAAATTGGTCTTGTTCATGAATGCTAAGTAAAGGAATCAGATTTTTGCCAGACTGATCCTCCCTCGTGGCCATTCATCACTTCTGTTCTCACTTAGTTCCAAGCCCCCTTATTGAGCTGGGTAGGGCAGAGAATTCTACGCAAGACTTCAGTGGCTCATGTACAACTCCTCAAGGGAAAAAGATTTACAACATAAAAAGCAGAATTTCATAGTTTTTGCAGAAACTTTGTGTACAAGCATTGTAAAAGGATTTTTTTTAAATTAAGTCTTAGCTAAAAATTCAAGTTTTGCCATTCCTTACTGAACCATATTCATGTCTTTAGTTTAATGAACCTCAGCACTGGTGAAACTGCTTTTTGATTTCACTGAATGTAAATACATTTGGCTATTAAATAGAACCAGGAAAATATTTTTGCTATAGAGTTAAGCAAGAACAAGTTTTTAAAAGTTAACCTGGAAAAGTATTTGTTGACAGAAATCTAATATATTGACTCATTGTACCTTGTGGAATCTAGAAGGGAAATGAGAGGACAAAATACTGAAGTATATATTATTTATTGTGAATCAATGGTATTAAATGAAAAAAGTCATCTCAAATTTTTCACCCTGTTCATTCCCCCAGGCAAACATGTAGTGAAAGCTGAGTAGTTTTCTTGATTTTTGTCCAATTTCTTGACTTTTACTTGGAACTATAGATTCTGAATATTTTTAAGACCTTAGAGGCTTCATTTACTGTAGAAGGATTTTAAACTTTTATGGATATCATAACAATATTCACAGATAAAATTTAATATTCTGTCCAGGTTTATTTGTATAAGATAGAAGTATAAAATATTGCTAGTGGTGAGGGACTAATTTTAAACATCTAATGAGTATAATCTTAAAATATTAGCTTGACACTCAACACTCACTTGAAAAATATGGATCTAATTTAAACAGAGGCTTTAACAGTAATAACAATTGTATAATAAAATTCTGAAGCTCAACTTTATTTAATAATTTTTCCTAATTTCTTCTTCTTTTTTTCCTTCTTACATGCCTCTCTTCATTCCTCTAATATCCTTTCTTTGTCACCATTTCTGGTAAAGTTTAGGAATAAATAAGTACTTCTAAAAACTCTTTTCTAAAATGAATTTTACGGAAATTCAGCTTTTTTGTTTTTACTAGGGAACAGAAGAAAAACCTGATTAACTCGAACTGGTGCTTAAGCTGCATTGATGTCAGGCCATCCTGATTTTTATGAACGCATTGTTGCTGAGTTCAGCAAGTGAAGCATTGAGTTACATCAAAACAACATGGGTTTGTCCCACATTAAATTAGTTGTCTCGTGGGGATGTGCTGAAACTTGGGGTTTGCTTCTAGCTGTATGTGCAGGAAGAAATGGTGCAGAGGGGTTTTCATGAACATACAGCATAGGTAGTGAGTTAGATAACACATTCAAGTCCATGTTTTGTTTTCTTATGTAGTGAAAAGACTACATAGAGGATGGATAGTCCAATGTACTGGCTTTTTCCTGGTAATCTAAATAAATAAATGCTTAGCAAATATTAGAGTGTGCTCATCCAGCACAGCAGTGCCTTTGTATGGCTGGTTTTTTTCCCCCTTGTATCCAAGCAAGTCTCTATCTTTTCTAAACTTGCAAGAAGCTGTTTGGTTTGGTTTTGCTTTTACTACCCTTCTGAAATATTATTTAAGGACAGAGCTAAATCTATGTTGTATTATAACAGATCTTTAATGACCGTGTGTTTAGCATGCTATTTTCAGTTGCTTGAATAGAGTATCAGTAAAAATACATAAAATATTTATTAGCTTCTTTTCCACTAGCTGTATTTCACAGCAGTGGTGATTTGCCTGATTAAGAGATTAGTCTCTCAGAAAAACATGTTTGTATGAGAATGAACTCCAAATGCTCAGTGGTGCCAAGTAGATTATTTTCTGTGGGATAGATGTGGTTCTAATTATTTGCCCTTACTTTCATCGCTATGTTGTATATTACTTTTTGGATTGCTGTATTATTGACAAAATGTGATTCTGTGGTGGCAAAAAGAAAGTTATATTACAGAGAGAAGAGCAGAGATGCAGACCAAATTGAGAGGTATTATGGGGATTTTAAAGGATCATATGGGTTATATGCTAGTTCCTGAAATGAAAGTTTCTACAGACATGGTGGCGGCATATACATTGAGAATTATAAATCATCTTCCAAAATGCTGTGAAATCTAGAACAAAAATTCAGCCTTTTTAATGCAGAAAACTTGATACAAGTTCCTTTTTTTTCTATGGTCAGTAACTAGGTGCTTTCTTACATTGTCAGTTTTTTTAATACTCCCGAAGAGAACTGCTGCTCTTTGAGGGTTTTTAATGCCACAATATTGTTCCCAATGGATGGTGAGTGTCACAGATAGCCCGGGGAAGCCTGAAAGCGCCCTGTGGCCTGCAGAGCTCTCATGGTATTTGCATGGTATTCATGCAAAAAGGCTTTACCAATGTAATGTGGCATCAAATCAGTAGCTGTAATTTATATTTGTGTCTCAGTTACCCTAGAAAGACCTGTGGTAGAATTTATTTAAACTTGCGTCATCTTTTATTTCCTAGGGATAATATATGGAAAGAAAACACATCTTCCTCCTTTCATAACTTTGGAATTAGATTTTTAACTTTCTAACTCTCTATCTTAGATCTTCTGCAGGGTGGGAACTTCTGAAGGAAAAAAAAATCTTTTTTCTTACAACACCCCTTGAGTCTGAACTCCAGCAGCAGCCAAACAATAATCTTCTGATTTATAGAACAGTGTGGTGTAGAATATGCTGTGAGAGCAGAATTAATACAAAGCAAGTTAACATTGAGTCAGTATTTTACACTGTGTGTGTGGTTAAGTGGTAGAAGCAGCATGCAAAGTGTTTAAGTTATCAGCTGTCTCCTTGCACCAAAACTGAATAGCTGTGTCAGCGCGGCCCTATGCCTACACTAATTTACAAACAGGGATATGTTTTCGGATCTGTTGTAGGAAGAGAATACAGAGAAAAGCTTGGGAAATGTGACATTATTAATATCAGGTTGTACATTGCTGCCTAAGTAAAAATTCTTGCTGAATCCATCAGTCACACTGCAGTACAGGCTCTATAGAGTAGTGTGAGCCTTCAGGTGTTGTAAGAAATGCAGTTACCTGCCTAATGTTATTATCTAGTGTTGAGAAGTAGAATGTTGCTTCACTACACTATGCAAACCTCCTGAAAATAATTGTATCTAGTCTCTCCAAGCCATTGAGTCTACATGACTGTGGTGGTCTAAACCTAGCTGGAGAATCAAACCCACTCAAGCTGCTCCCTTTCCCACATCCCCTTCTTATAATTGAGGAAACACAAGGAGAGACTGGAAGTAGGAATAACAATTTACTGGAAATAGCAATAACCACTCCAAAATAAATAAAAAGGAGTGTACAACAGAGAGACAAAATTTTCTACCTGCAAATAAGATATGCACTACTGATGGTCCCCCCAGGCAGCACTTGATGTGGTGCCAACAAAGACACAAACTGGTGACAGGAGAACTTGCACAGTTTAGCTTTTTCCTGCCCCTCCCAGTCTGGAGACAAGAAACAGCAGAATGCAGGGACATAACAAACACATGGAAGCTAATTCATCTGAACAAGGGCTTGGTCTAAATTAATTTAGGGTGAATATTTAGAGTTGCTGTCAAAATGCCGACGGTGGCGATCCCGGTGCCAGGGCTCTCTCTCGGGGGCTGTGGCAGTGCTGGTGGCCCCGTGGGGCTCTCTCCTGGTGCTGAGAGGCAGCATGGCCCCGAGTCCTGGTCCCACACACTCTCTGGCAGGAGCCGGGCAGGCAAAATGGCAAACTTTGTTTCCAGCTGTGGCCTCTGCCTTCCGAGACCATGTCCCCAGCCATGGTGGAGATGGCGTCAAATGGACAGTGCTCCACCCCTTTCCGCGGTCACCGTGACAATGCCTTACTCTAGGAGCAGGAAAGCTGTACAAAATAGAGCTCTGGGAAAATGCATTGCTCTGGCACTCGGCCAAATGTGTCCCAAAATCATGCAGCTGGCTGTCCAGCTTTGTGCAGAATGAGGGGCTGGGCGAGCGTTGATGTCTCTTGCTGACTTGAGGCATTTGTCATATCTGTCCTTCCTTTGTCCTTGACTTCCTTTTCTGTTTATTCCGAATGTTCTGTACCATAGCTGATGGGTGAAGGTGTTATTTTTTAATTTGATTAGTATTCTATATATTCTCTAGTGTTTGCCATAAAATATACTGAGGCTTAATGTCTAGTTAGTTGATGTTTAATCTTGGAAGCTTGATGAGGAAGAGACCATGTTTTCTAGTGTTGCCTGCGTAGTTCTGCATTTAAAAATACTTCTTTCTTTCACTGCCCCTTTCAGATCTTTTTTCTTTTATTTTTTTCTTAAATCAATAGCAATAATTACTTAAAGGCCTTTTAAAACAACAGAAAATATATGGTTATGTGTTGTTTGCTGTGCTCAGTTTTTGCTTTCACATGGTTGTGACATGGCAAGATTAATACAAGTGTAAGTCAATGTATACACTAAGTCAATTTTCCATGCATAAAAGGAATCTAAATTAAAATGGCAGCTTGTAAACTCAATACAGCATGTGACAAGTTGACAAATGGTAAATAAAGCGTAGTAAAAAAATGTAATTAATTTCAAGACTGCAAATTTGTTCAAGTGGTTGATCTGGCAAACAAAGTTATTGTCTAGTCCTCAGAAAATAAGAGATTAATCAGAAAATTACCCAGATAAATATAACTGATCCCTGATCATTTTGGAGGGAAAAGAAGTGTGTACTGTTACTCTAAGAAAACTTGTTTATATATTTGAATTTGCAATTTATTTTTTGAGAGTTGCAGATTAAATAGTAATTCAGCTTTTCTTAATTGATTCAGGATGAATACTTAGAATTGCTAGCTAATCCTCCATTCCTTGAAATTAATTCTTAAATTAGAAGAGTAGTATCTAGACCTTCCTGTCCATTGAGGCATAGTAATGAGCACTTAAGATCAAATCCCTTTTCTTTATACAGTGAATGCCTGCATATGTGGTCTGCAGCCACTGAGATTTGGTTTCTGTTTCCTACAGCTGTTTTCAGTTTGCTCGACAGAGCACAAACACTGGAAGCACAGTATGGGCAGCATCCCTCCCATTTATTGCTGCAGCTGACTTTGTAATTGCTTTTCCTTTTGGGAATTCTACTTCAAAGTATTGTAAATATTTATTCTAAGAATGATCTTGTGTGTCACATACTTCTTTGGACACGTTACAGTAAGAAATGATATTACCTTATTAATTTCATTAAGACATGGGTGAACTTGAAAATTAAGGGGAGAGAAGACCCTGAATCTTGTAGAAATACATGATTTGTTGTTGAAATACCAATTTGGTGAAAATCTGTTTGTGTATTTTTAGGGAAAAAAAAGGCAAGTGTATATCCATATTTTTTAAACAGTAGCACCTGAAAAATTTTAAGTTCTGCAATGTATAAATATTTTTTTCCTATTTAAATACAATATGATGATTAATTCTAATAGAAAATTAGGTGAAAGATGCAAATTGGTTGCAGATGTTAAGCCATGTACTATTATGGCTGGTAGTTGTTAGAAGAAATGCTTCCCCTTAGTGCTTTTAATATTATATAGCAGCTTCTGACTTGATGAAGTCCAAGGCATAAGAGTATCAGGCGAATATTAGATATTAAGTATAGAAATAAATTACATTTAGTGGCATTTTTTGTGGTTTAAAAGTTATGAGGTTTATATAAGTCACGCAGATTGAGTTATCTAGAAGCTCCATTTAGTTTTAAACTACTGTGTAGCACAATTTATAGGGGGTGGCAAGTAATATGCACAGTAAAGCCTGAAAAAGCAAACAAAACCCTAATCAAACATACACCCACGCCCTCAATATATAATGTTCATAAAACGGTGCATTTAGGTAAGGAATACTAATGTATATGATGCTTAAAATGAAAAATATAAATGCTCTGAGTTATGTATTTTCAATTTCAACCTTGTTTTCAAATATAAAATTGCAAAAGGCATGATGAAAATTTTAGCTTAATGATTGGAAGATTATCTGACTGAGGTTTGAGAATAAATACAGCATTCAAAGTATGACAGTAATTCCCAGCTTCATCATGTGAAGATGCTCTCTGACAATGGGCTTTTCATATTCTTCATTTTACATGTTTTTCTCCTTTCCTGTTTCTGGCAAATGTTAATAAAAGGGAGCTCTTGAGGGGTTATAACTGGATGTGCAGTTGTTAACTGTTGTTCCTGATATGCTCTGACACAATGGCTAGTGTCCCCTTCAGTCAGCTGTTAGGTATTTTGGTATTTACGCTGCCATTCAGCAAAAGAAGATTTATTTTATATGATCCTGTATAGAATTATGAAGTGCTCAAACATCTCAACAGCAGTCGTTGTGAAAAAGGTTTTGTTTTATTCTCAATCATAATTTCCATACATTTATCATCTTCACTTATCCATTTCACTTTAATTTTCAACTTCAGAGTCAGTGTCTGCTGCTCAAGACTCCTGCATCCTGCTGTGTCCCGAGTGATTCCAATGAGACACAGTTTCATAAATAGAGAGCTGCCATGCTAGAGGGAATACCAACCAGCTGGATATGCTTTTTTAAAACATTTTAAACCTTGGTCGGGGGAAAAAATTATAGCTATTTCTTGCGTGGTTCACCAACAGGGAAGCATGCAGCAGGCAGAAACTGAGGACAGAAATTTGGCATCGCTCTGTTGCTGTTTCCGCGTGTGTCAGCAGGTGGCGATGGAAGGCAGCGCAGCAGCTGGGAGAAAATCACCCACGAAGAGAAATGAAAAAAAATTGCTTGGAAAGAATTTGCTTTGCTTTTTGTGCTGTACGAGGCTTTGTTCTTCGGAGCATCTTTAGGCTAGATTATAAAAATAGTTTTATTTCTGTTTTATTAGCAAATTGTTTCTTTGTCTTTTGTGGCCCATGACTAACATATGGAAAATGCAAATCGTTGTCACAGATGCAATGGTTTTGTGACAAATATGAAAATAAACAATATGCAGGCAACCTTGGTGAAAGACGAGAGTTGTGAACAGAATAGTTAAAGTAATAGGGACAGTGAACTCATTCCCCTGATGCTTGCCACAAATCCATTTAGAAATTGTGCAAGTAAACCACCACCAGAATTCATTCCCAGACTAAGGAAGGATTTACACAGTAAAAATAACAGAGTAGCGGTGCCATCTAGGGATTAATTTTCTTAGTGCTCTGTCACTATTCTTCCTCTGGGTGTGGGCAGCATATAAAAAATGAGCAATTCTTTTAAAGTAATTGTGCCAATAAGTAACGCTCCTGCCTTATGTGCTGCTTTGGAATGATACGTGCTGGAAAGAGTCAGCTCCATTTAGGAAAGTATGAAGCACTTAATTTCTTCTAAATCTTGTCTTTATTTTCTCTGTTTTTGGCCAGAAGCATCTCAGGAAGTCATTAAGTGGGAGCAGTGGATTTTAGGATGCTGTTGGCACAAGACCTCATTATGCAATTGAGGAATATTTTCCTTTAAAATATACCTTTTTACTGCTGTTCCATTGTAAACCTTGAGCAGAAACTCCCAGCAGTGGTCCCACTCTCTTAAAACTTGGTATGAGGCTAATGGAAATTAATTAAATAAGAGAAAAATAGATAAAGTCTTTCTTCTTTTTTTTAAGATCAGTGTTATTACATGGGCATATTCTGTTCAGTGGCAGGAGTGTGATCTTGGGGAATGTGAACACAGAGATGAGAATTGAGAGGTATCAAAGTTTAATGGCAGCAATATGGATGTATATATCATAGGGTTTGATTATCTGGGGTTTTTTCAGACGAAATTATAAATGGAGCTATGAAATATATTGTCCTGTGTAATATACAACATAGGTAATTGATTGTTGCCGTTAATGAATACCTGGAAAAGTAATTTTCTTTTTTTTTATGCTGCAATTCATTATATTTTGCTCTAGTTGTTTATGTGCTTTATTTGCTTGAAGGTGCATTGTTTACAAATGAGATTTTTCTTGTGGAGATTGTGGCTTGCTCACTAATCAGTTCAAGCCTGACAGTGCACATGGTTGCCTACTTTTATCTCCTGTTTTTCAAATGGTGAAAGTTTCAAAGGATAGAAGACAACAAGTGGGCTTTACTGAGAGTTAAGAGGTGCTTTTTGTGTTCTGTATTTTGCTGGGTCTGCATTGGCCCAGCAAATAATCCTAAGTAGTTCATTGTGTCAGCAGTTTTAGCCTCACACCATCTCAGATACTCGTTCTTGGAGTGTGTCAGCCAACAGACATCAAACTGCCAACACTTCCCAGAAGGAAGGGAGCTCTCCAAAAATAAAGACAAGAGTTTGTACAACCTGATAAAGGAACCATTCTTACGTGCAGTTAATTTTCTCCCAGTAAAGAGAATTATGTCTTCCACTTTCCTGGGATGAAGAATTTAAAATTAATTGTTGCTAGTAGTACTTAACATTTTCCCCCCTCTTTTTATTTTTTCTGATGTCCATTTTCTGTGGAGTTTTTCCAGACTTTTCATAAAAGTCAGCAGGTGGCCAAAATGCTGTTGGATACCTGTGGATGGTCACAGCCTGACACTTTGTCACTTGTTTTGCTAAGATATCCTCTGTGCTGTTTGTGAGCACATGCATGCTGCAAAGCATTGGAGACCAAAATAATACAGAAATAAGTTTTTTTGAAATATTTTTAAATTTTGTTTTCCTGGAAAGCTGGGGATGCTATGGAAAGTCTGACACAAATGTCTATGTAGAAATAAAAACATTTTTTTTAAGAGATGTGAACATGACAAAGCTATTAAGTGAAGATAAAGAAATATTAGACACCTATAATTAAAATAATGAAGACTTTTAAAGAAGCTTGCTAATTTATAGTTCTTTAGCAAAAAAAATTGTTATATGCAATGCTTTTTTACTCAGGGATTAATTCTAGTAAGTACTTGAAGGACTGTGTATCACTTTTCAACTATTATATCAATTACTATGTCATATTTTGAAGGGAACTAAATTCACCAATTCTTACCCCATATCTTTTACTTTAAAGAATTGTTAAAAACCCAGCTGCACATTAACCACACTTCTCACGAAACACGTGTTATCTACTTTAGCACTCTTGACCTTATCATATGGTAATTTTCTAGCTTTTAAGAAGTAATTTTTGAGATTTTCAGAGGTACTCCCAGTTTCTTCCTAAGATGCTTTTTCTGTCTTAAGTAGTCTTTAAATGATTTACTTCTAGTACTTTCCCTTTATATTTTATATGTTGATTGCGTGCTGAACTCTTGCCTTGATGCATGAATAGTAAACGAAGATATAAAAAGCTTTAAACTCAATTTGAATCCGCTTCTAAAGTCAGACTATTTCATCTGGTAAATACAGGTTTCCTTATCTGTACTGCTACATAAATTAAAGACAAGAGTTAATGAGAATAAAAATAACTCAAATACTTTACTACTTAACATATATTGAGAAGGCTTTGCATTGCCAATGATTTCATTGAAGATTAGTCTTCACTTTATTTGGGTGGTTTACATATGAATCTCTTCCTAGAAAGACAGAAAATGTGTATTTCTTTTTCATGCTTTACCAAACTTATCAGCTTTGTGCTTAATTGTTTTTAAGGTTTTGAAAAAATTTGGAGATGGCATCTCAGGCTTTAAAAATTAGAACATAAATGATAGCAAAACTTTTGCTGAGGTGATTGATATTTAGAATATTTTACATATTTAAATGTTATTATTACTGTTTTCTTTAAAGTCTTCCTATATAAGGCTTACAACTTGAACTCTTACACTGGATAGCAATATTTTCAATAACCCCGGTTATCTGCATGGCAGCATTCTCTATGAGCCCAATTAGAACCTTATAATCATAAAAATTATATAGGTTGAAAGGGACTTATGGCTGCTGTTCAGGAGAAAGGGCTAAAATCAGGAAGATGATAGCTTGTCTCAAGTGACCTTGCAGCCGGGGATGCTGAGACCTGGGGAATAAAAGTGCAGGAAGCCCCATGTAATATGCCTGCGGTTGTTTATCCTCCGTGTTTTGAGAAGTGGAATCTCTGTCTAGAGATAACATAGGTGCTTGCAGAGACTGGGAGGCACTCTCACAGACGTGCTTGAGCTCCCTGTGTTGGGAGAGAGACCAGAGCTCAGAGCTCATGAAAAGCACAGGGAGATCACAGTATGGAGATAAACCAAGTGTGTGTGGAACCTTGATAAATGGGTGCAGACAGCAGCCCCACCATGTTCTGGGGTGGACTGACCCCGACAGGGTCTCTGTTCCTCTGCTTGTGCCTCTGCCTGGGTGTTGCTCCAGGATCCTCGGGGTAGTGAGGATATTGAAATGTACTGTTTGCATTTCAGCAGTGTTTTGTGCTTGTTCTGGCTGCCTGCCCATCTCAGCTCACATGGGTGCCAAGTGAGTAACCTCATGCTCATTGTGGGGCCAGTTGGGTCATGTTGTTCAAGGCTTTGCACTATTGGATTTTTCAATGTCTCCAAGGATAGATGCAGCTCCTGTTCCTTGTGCAACTGCCCTCCCTGTGAATAAGCTCTTTCCTTTACTGAGTTAAAATTTCCCATATTCTGACGTGTCCATTGCCTCTCTATGCATTTGAGAGGCGTTTCACTTAATCTTAACTATGTAGTTGTAAACATCAATAGGCTTTCCCCTTGGATTTCTATTAAGTTTGAACAACTTTGTTTCTCTCGGTTTCTTTGCTCTTGACTGTGTTGGTAGCTTTTGGTTGCACTTCCTCCATTATGTCTGTCTTATCCTGGAGACTCCAAAACTGGTTGTGGTACATGTTTAATAATGAGCATTAAGAGAATGAGTTTATTTGAAAACAGACAAACAAAAACTCCACAACTAACAATGAAGTCATTGCTTGAAATAATCACAGAAAGCAAGAACCACTCTTGTGCTATAAATAGCATTTAGTAAACACCAATCAATTACAATAAGTGCTGCTTTGTAAGATTAGGATTTCTGTGGGAGAAGGTTGTTTGGAAAGTTATCTGGTACAGATTTAAAGAGACTTCCAAGCAATTCAACATGGGTCATGAGAAAGGCTAAGAATATTATCAAGTTTAGCTATAGAGTATAATTTTAGTCCCCTTTTTATTTAGCTTCAACATCTACCCATTGAAGTTTGCAGTTTTGTGTCTTTCTCCTAATACAAGAGTTCTCAACTGTTTCAGTTAGTGTTTTGATATTTGTCAAAATCTTGAATTGTCCACGATGAATTGAATTGTCTAAGAACTTCAAAAGCTGTTTAAAAAGTATAGTTTAATTTTGTTACTCAACAAGTCAAATTGAATTTGAGATGACAATAAAAAATTTCAATTAATATATGATTAGTACTCAGTATTTATAGGTGACTAATGTTGAGAAATTGGCAGGTATGCCTTGAAGAGGTTGCGCTCATAATTTCCATTACTACTTACAACATTACTATCCAGCCTGTTCCTGTGCCAAATAGTTGATTGCTCTGAGTTTCTCCATCTAAAATGTATCCTACTCCCAAAGACTTCTTCTGAATAATGTCCTTCTATCCATGTAGTTAAATCACTCCTGATAATCCATTCTCCCAAGCACTGCCATTTCCATTTCTGATGAGTATAGCAAATGTGGTTTTTGCCCTGCATGTAGCCCTTTGCAATACTTTGTTCTTCCAGCCAGCTGTTTCTCATTTTACATCTCTGGCTCATCAGTTGGCATCTACTTGCAGCTGATCTCCCCTTGATCATTATTCACATTATGGGACCAGTGCACACACCTGATTGTTCTATGGTCTACTTGTTACTTTTGTTTTCCATTAAGGCATTTTCTCACTCAACACAGATACTTGGAAGGAGTTTTCTGTAAATATCATCAGCTGCTCTCTTGTTTTTTTAAATACCCCTTTCAAAACTTGCTTTTGGAATGCTTGAAGAAGTATAGAGTTGTTAGATTTGTGTCTCATAAGACCTATAGCTCTTGGGTATGAAACAGATCTCCTCCTCCTCCTAATCTGATCTAAGAGCTACACATCCTAAACAACAGCAGAGTCAGAGTATTTGGAGTGTCTAATTGCTTCAAGAAATTACGCTTGTGGACAGAATAAAACTACTACAAAGAACAATTTGGGAACAGCTCCATGCACCTTTCTTTGAAAGGAAGTGTATATTTTACCTGTCAGCTATATGGGAAGTCATAGTAAACCACCTGTCCAAATGGGGCGCTAAAGGTATGATGGGTTCTCCAGTGTTAGTACTGATATTTATAGTGCTTTTTGCTTTGTTAAGGATCTCTTAGCCTTATGCTCAGTCAATTCTTACAGTGCAGCAAGGACAAATTTAGTCATCCTGCCCATATGATTTATTTGACTTGCTCATTAAATTTTAGAGAGAATTCTGTAGGATAGCCTGGTACCGAGTGTAAAACTATGTACAGGAAAAGTGTATATATAGTCCTAGATGGTGTAAGAAACTTTAGCAAAAGATGGAAAAGAAAATTGGTAAAACCATAAATAAAGTGAATGTAGGAGCTTTTAGAACTCAAAGATAAAGTCACTTAAAGATGGGGAGTTAAAAATAAAAAAAAAAGTGTGAAATACATGGCCCGTTCAAACTATGGAGTAATATGTAAAAAATGGAAAAATATGTAAACAATGGCTTTATTTAAAGTATTGCTCATGTGAAACAGCTGTAGCTCAGTGTACTTTGGAGGTCTGAGTAAAATTTGTGCATGTAGTCTCAAAGAACAGAAACCGATGAACTGCAAAAGCTCATGCTTTCTTTAAATCTGATCTATTTCGATGGAGATAAAGAAACATGTTATCTACATAATTCTTTCTTTTGATTTTAAACTGAAACTTGTATTTAATGTTGTTTTATGATGCAACGGGCTTAACAGAATTTGATTCAAGCAATTCATTGAAGGTATAATCTGTTTTATGGCTGCATCTTCTTGACCATAAAGGCTTAAGAAACAGGTATAAGGTCCAATGAGTCTTGCAGGTATCAGTGTCTTAAAAATTCTTCCATGTAGTTTTACTAGGTTTTTGGAGATTGGGCATTACCCCACTGCAGTGGCAGTTTTCCCTTAGAGACGCTGCCTGCTAAGTGCTCTGGATGTAGATCTTGCTGCTGTATTTCAAATTGTTTTCTAATCTTTTTAAACAATACTTTTATGAAATAATATTGCAAAGAAAAGTGTTTAAATACTACTTAAAAAAATTCTCTCATGTCCTTCAGATCCCTGAATTTTCCCCATAAGCATGCTTAAGTGGATTTTTTTTTCTAAGTTTTTGTTCTTGAAATGTATCATTCACTTTCAGAATAAAGAAACAAAAAAACGCCAGAACCCTCATCACCTCCAAAAGCAGTTATCACATTTAGCCAAACACAGTAAAAGTTGCTTAAATTATTTACATTTATTAGGGGAACTTCTAGACAAATGCTGTTCCACAATTGATCAAAATTAATTTAAATTTGTCTATGAATAAAACTGGAACTTCCATTTTTATTGCATATGAATTATGATCTAGCAACTAAAATATGAAAAAATAGAACTGGAAATGTTCTTAATCAATATGTTTAGACTTTTTTTTTAAATACTAATGCACGGTCCATTATTTTTTAGTAAACTACAATTTTTCATTTACAATTTGATGAAATGTTTCTGATATTTGCTGAAGCCTAACAAAGTAGGGTTTCCTTTACTACATATAGTAAGCCTGGTCTTGTTCTTCCAAAGTAGTTTTAGCTATGAGCTCACTATAATGCGGGATGAGTTTTCCAGAAATCATACAGTTTCAAAATACTTAAAATCATTCTGGGAACCAATGTGTGACTTCTGAAATCACTTAAAACCTTACACATCTTATTTTGCTGAAGATTCCTTACTGGTTCTTTTTTTTTGTACTGATGTTGCTCTCCTGAAGCACAGAAATCTTCATATTTATATAGCTATTTATTGCTAATTATCAATCTTGCATTTCTGCTGTCCTTGCATCATGGATGTGCAAGATCACCCACTGTTTTGGGTGATCGACTCAGCAATGGTGTAGCATGATTTCAAGCATTTCTAGTTGTACTGTAGGTGCATTTCCATGGAGTAAATACGATAGGCCCTAAAGTTTGGCAGGGGTTTATGCACAGTTTGGTTGCTGAGTAGTTCTCCATTCTCTAATGGGTGAGTGTTTGTGTGCAGCTGAGAGTTTTCAGTCACAAGAAAGGGGCAGGAGGAGCTTTTGGGTTAATGCAAGCTCAGGTTTCAGGGTCTGGTGAAACCCACTCAAGCTACAGGCTGATCTTTGCTTCCCAGTCCATTTTGGCTCTTCACTGTAACACTGTTCCACCTGTGCTGTTTGCATAGCTGGCGTTCTTCTCCTGCTTTCCCCTTCAGAACTCCTCATTCCATAAAAATGCTTCTTAAATTGTATTTGGGAGTGACAGCTGTAGCGTACCTTCATGCTCTTTTTGAGAAAAACACCTAAGTGTTTTTATATTCCTCACATAAGTGAGGAATATAACTCAAGCTCACAGGAACCCCATCTGAGGTTTCCAGTTGGATAAAAAAAAAAAAATGCACAAAAAAAAAGTTATTACTCTACTTCAAAAACACTGCAAATTTTTCATGTTGTGCAGCAAACATGCTAGAAATGTCTGTAGTTTCAGCAGGAAAGAAAACTTATGCAGACTACTGTTGCAAGATATTTGGGCAAATAATGAATTTATTTCCATGAAATAGGATGGGATATTGACCACTCAATATTATTAAATCCACCACACTGTCCTTACCTTTTTTTTTTCAATTGGATGAGGATTTTATAACATGTTGAGTGGTATTTCAGAGAATATAGAAATCTCTTGCTGCTGTTGTAGAGTTGAAAGAAAGAGGCTGATGTGCCCTAAAAGGGCAGCTTACAAGAGGAGCAGAATCATTGGTAATTTTTATTTCTTTTCAAAAGGCAAAATGTTATTTCCTGACCAACTCTTAACAGGAATTTTATAAAAGAAGCAGAAGCATTGTGCATGTCCACTGGTAGTTCACTTACAGAAACACCATGTTTTGCAGTCCTTTGTTCCTGTATTGTTATTGTCCATAGAAGTCCCTGACAACCACTCTCACAGAAAGCATGACAATACAAAGGAGAAAATAAAGAAAGAAATAGCTGTATTAAATTTGTCTACCTTTTAAATAAAGTTGCTATTTTCCCCACAATCTGTCAGAAAGTAATTGTTTTGCTATCTAGCTGTAGCAAATTTTAACAGCAAGAAACTCGTTATTTAAAGGGCTTTTAAATTTCATATATTATCTCATTCAACAGTAATCTTTCAAATTCTGTTCCTTTATTTTGCTAATACTGCTGCCTAAATTGCTAGCAGAGTATTATTTCTCATTTGGGTTGATCTTCAATGCTGAAGAAAGCTGTAGTTCCAACATGCTCAGTTTTTCGTTTCCTGGCATTCTTAGTGTAATATTCTTGAATAAGTTTCACATAAATTGTCTGAGAGCTGAGTATTCTTCTTTCTGTGAAGGAAGGAGAGAACAAAAGGTCTATGTGTTTTAGGCACAGGGCTATGTTGAAAAGCTGACTCTCCAGCACCCAAGTTAGAAAATTTCAAGGGGTTTTGTGTTGTTTTGGTTTTGTGATTTTTGTGGATTTTTTTTTTTTTTTTGTGTTTTGTTTTTGTGTTGTTTTTTTTCAAGTTTACATATACCTTACCTGGGAAATCCACATTCTTCTGGAGTGAAATTACAAGTGGAGAAACTGTTGCCACGTGGCACATGTCTAAGGCAATACACTTCTTTCTTCCTCTTTATGTCATAATTAGACATTAACTACTATTAAACCTCTTACACATTGGAATTCTGAAATAAGTCTTATTATTGTGTGACATATGTACAGTGGTATACATATTTATGTTCACCTGGAAAAAAGTTTTAATAAAGCTATAATTTCATGTGGTGTGATCTGTCTAGTGATGAAAAGTATAAACTCTCAGATCTTGGCTAAATATGTGTAAATACCTTTTCTATTATTTTATGCACTTGTAAAAGAAACTTATTCAAACACACATCTGTCTTATGCACTGCCTATTTTGTGGAGGTTTAGAATAAGTATATCTTTAAGAAAATAAATCCCTGATTTCTAGGTTAGGTCTCAGAATTATTAGAAATAAATCGAGCTATGTAAGTTACTTTTACTGTTTGTAAGTTTTTCTTAATTACTTCAAGCTTCTGTTAAGAGCAAATAATTCTTTTTTCTAAACAGTAAGATTTTTGGCACAATTTTATATACAATTCTACAGTTACTTATGAAACAACCTTGTGGTATCTGTAATATGTTTCTCAATAAACATGCACATGATGAAGAATAATATATGAAAAAAACCTGAACTATTTCAGCTTTGCCTTTTTTTTTTTTAATTCAATGCAGTGGAATCCTGTCTGTATTTTCAATGTCATCAATGTGCCCTTATAATGAAGACTAAAATATGTCCAAACCACTGATTTTTTATTAAGACAAATTGTACCATGGTTAATCATTAGAAAGATTTGGGTTTTTCTTTAGACATTGAGGGTTTAGTCATTTCCCTTTTCAAACCCATACTTTTTTCACCATCAGGTATGGATTACTGACTCTGTAACAAGACTTTTATTAAGATTTCTACTCTTCGTCCTTGCTGTTGGAGGAATGGATTCTTCTAAATACTTGGTATTAGTTCCCAAATTCTGAAATGTGCTGTTCATAAGTATAAAAAGGCATTTTTCAGCTAGGAGTATGTAGAATTCAGTTCCTTGGGGTTTTTGTTCTCTTACATGAAATCTAAATCTGAACTTTGGTGCTCTATGTGGGGAATTCTGTACTGAATTTTTTCCTGGAAATATACTTTTAAGAAATAATCTATTTTGCAGAAGGGGCTGACCTACCAGACTTTGGGTCGGAAGGGGGCAGAAGAGACTAAGTGAAGTTTTGAGATAATATTTACAACCAAAATTGGAGAAATTTACATTCTAGAACAACATCGTTATGAGGTTTAAAACTATTAATCAAAAATTATAACCTTGTACTTTTTCTTTGTGGTTCAGGAAGACAGTCAACATGCTGTAGCCTTTGCATGGCAAATTAGATGCCCTTTGCTGAAAAAAAAGAAAACAGTTTTTATCCAGATTTATCTCAGTGTTTTGCAGGAGTTTATTTGTCAACTTAATTAGAGAAAAAAAAGCCCCAAATTATCAGTAAGGCATAATTTACTTCCACGTTAACCTTGCTAGGATGTACGTTCTGGTAATGTTTAGCTGCTCTGTTAGGTTGATTGTTCATCCAGTTTATGCTTAGGCAGTTTATGTTTTTGAACATGCATGTGTAATGTAGCTATGGAACCTTAGGCAAAATATGCTGCAGTATCATCCCTTCAAGGTGACTTTCTTTCACGCTTTGGTGCTTCTTACATTTCCATTCGTCTATGTGCCATATCTCGCTTCATATCCAGCTGGATTACACAGAAATTGATCGTGATTTTTAAGATAGAGCCAAAACTCCCAGGAGATCATCTTTATGCAAATCACATACTCGAGAGGAGTGAATAGATGCTTAGAATAAAGGAAAAGTGGATAATTACCTGTTGGGTGGTAAATAATCATATGCCTAAAAGAAGACAGAAAAATAAGCACTGTGTGTGCTTGTCTTTGATATTTTTGCCTTTGATATAATTTAAGATTCTTGGTATAGTGCTTAATATTTAGAGAAAAAATGTCATCTTACAGACAGAAGAATTTAATTTAGTTATGTTTTCCTTGCTCTATTGCACAGCCTTCATTTGTTTCTCAATCTGTTTGTATATTATATCTCTGTAAAAGTGCTTTTTTGTTTGGGGTGGTAGTAGTTGTTGGTTATGTTTTGTTTTTAAGAAAAATATTTTAGACTTGAAGCAGCATGAGATTGGAAAATCCTGCTGGTCAGACAAGCAGCATTCTGGCTTGTTGCATTTTATTTGTTGGTGGGGGTATTTTTTGCAGCTGTTTTGATTGCTTGGTTTTTTAAGAAGCAGATCCAGACATAAAAGATTTTATTTTGAAAGCTTACAAAAAAGGTAGTTTCTTATCAAATTATAAATGCTATGTATAGACACAGACTCTACTTCTAATGATAAAAGGAAAAATATTAAAATTACTTATAAAAAGTGACTGCAAGGGGTTTTGTGTACATAAATTTTAATTGTGTGTAATACTTAAATGATAGAATTTATAATTTGAGGCAGGGCTTCAAATTGGTGCTTTAGAGTAAATAAGTTCATTTTAGCCTAAAAGAAAACACTTGTTATTTCCGCTGATCATTTTTCAAGTGTCATGTGCACATATTGGAGGAATAGCAGTATTAGAAAGGGAAAATAGAAGTGAAATGTGTAATCTGACTGATTTTACTAGTTCATAGTGAAAAACACAGGCCTGAGTCGTGAAAAAAATGTTGCTGATTGCCCATATCTCTGTCCATATGGCTAATGCATGTGTGCATGCATATATTCCTAGTTTGGCTCACTTAGATTTTAGAAGGATTAATTCTATGCTTTAAATTAAGAAAGAAATTATTTTCAGAATCAGAGCCCTTCTACTACTTAGACATGCTTGATTAATAAAGTATTTATGGAAACAATCTTCAGTCATCTGTATAAGTTCTAAACAAGTCTTTGAAGCTGCAAGAATTTTGCGTGGCATATTTTTACTGTTTCTTTTTATGTTACCATTCTTAGTTGCTTTTTGTTACTTCTGTTTGCTAAATAACAACAAACTTGTCGAATACCCAGCTCCTATAAATTCATTATTTTGACAACTAGCTTACTAAGTTATATGAAAATCTTCTTCTGATATGTTGGAACAGTAGATGCATGAACTGAAAAATAGATGTTATTAATAAAGATAAATTATATTTTTTCTTTAGAGTATATTTTAAAATATTTCCTTCCCTAAAATAATTGTCAATCTCAGCTGATAATTAAATCCTAACTTCCTTGGTAGACAAGGTGCCTCTTGACAGGTTTCACAGCCCACTAATAATTAAGTTAATGATCTTTTCATTTTTCAGATGAACAAAGTCATTGTTTTCCTTTGTGAAGGTAGTGTTACAGAATCCCAGAATGGTTGAGGTCGGCAGGGACCTCTGGAGGTGGTGTGCTTCCACACCCCTGCTCAGGCAGGACCCCTCAGGGCAGGTTGCTCAGGACTGTGTCCAGTGGCACTGGAGCATCTCCAGGCACGGAGAGTCCACAATCCATCTGCCGAGGGCTGTGCTCCAGTACTCAGGATGATAAAATCTTCCCCTGTATTCAGAGGGGTCTCCTGTGCTTCAGTTTGTGCCTAGGGCCCTTTGCTGGCCTATGCCAGTAGCTCCACAACTCTCTTGTGGACTGGAGCCCAGAACCGGAGCCAGCATCTGAGAAGGGCTCTGACAAGAGGGGAGACCTCACTTCCCTTGAGCTCTTGGCAGTGGCTTGCCTCACACAGCCCAGGATCCCATTTGCATTCTTTTAGGCAAGGGCACATTGCTGGCTCGTGTTTAACTTGTCCACAATGTGTATCTACAGCTTTAAGTGAATTTGGTTTTCCTAGACATTTTTCCTCAAGTGCAGTCAAGACTCTGTAATTTTTCTTTGGGGGGAAAACATAAAATTTGGAGTTAGTTAAAACCTGCCAAATTGTATCTTTTGGGATTCATGGCTTCATGCTGTTATTTTTTGTCTTTATCTATTTCTGGTTTTGTACTGAGATGCTAACTAGATTATTGTGTCAGACATTATATGAATTTCAGGTTTTCATTCATATGGATTAATATAATTTTAAAAGAATCTGAAATGCAGTACAGTATCTTTTTGGCAAGATATCAGAAACTGTGTTTATTAATGCCTCAGAATAGTTCCCAGAGCAGAAAGAGTAGATATGACTACCATAAAAAATCGAGTAGATAGCATAAAACGTTAGTGTGTGGAATCCTAGCTCATATTGATAAACACTTTACAGATAATTACATTCTACTGATCTGCTATGCAGAGTGAAGAGGCTAATAGGGCACAACCCCCAATACACTTCCAAGTGTACAACAATGACAAAATTGTTGACAGAAAATACAATTGAGAATATCTTATGGTTGATAACTAATCCACAAGATAACATGGCTGTTCTGAGACGACATATTGTAGGAATATTATCAACTCATTCTCTAGAAATACTTACCAAATGTTGAAGAAAAATTCAGCAAAGTGAACTTTACAGTTTGCACAGTGTGTATTGCAGGCATCCCAGGACCACCTTGTTGGACATACAGCTAGAATCACACGTACCTGAGTCACAGCCCATTATTAACATGTGCCATGTAATTTTTCACACGTTCTATGAGGAGCAGTCAAAATATGTTTTTGGTCTTCAGTTCTCCAGTTTCAGCCTCACCTTCTGATCTCTGTGTTTTATGCATACATCTTCCCAATACTCAGTGCCCTTCCCTGTAGGATTCTGTACAAATTTTTACATTCTAATCCTTAGACTTACAAACGTTTTACTGAGAGAATCATGGTTGTTAAAAGAAGAAAATGTGTTTCCTCCTTTCTGGTTCTCCATCACCTGACCTAAAAGGGTGCAGCCTGGAAGAAGGGTGCAGTATGTTTTTCTTTCCAGCAGTAGTTATCGCTTCGTTTCCTTTGAGGGAGCTCAGATGTGATAAGATAAAAGAAATGAAGCTTTAAATTATCTTTTTAATCCTCATTCCTAAGATTACTTTTAAAGAAGGTATTTTCTCCTATCTCAAGGGATGTTCCAGTGTAACTTCTACTAATATTTATTCCAGAAATATAAGGTTTTTTGTAGAGATTGCAGAAATAGCACTGACACAAAAATGCATGACAGTTATGCAGAATAATACAAATGCAGTGTATTTTTATCAAACCTTAGTTTTTCAGAGAGAAAAGTGGGTTTTTTTTTTCAGAGGGAAGTTTTTTCCTAACATTTTCTTATGCAAAATTATTTTATCCTTCTTTCTTTAAGTTTCATCTAAAGCAATATTTTTGCCGCTAAAAAGGTCATCTGGTAGTCCATCATTTATCTTGTGCAAAGCAACATGAAGTTTATCCTATGCTTTTTAATATTTCATAGTTATTAACCAAAAAGAGACATTTTATAATGGGAAAGGGTAAGATCCCAAGTGTCAGAATTATATATTGAAGTCTTTAGCTTTAGACAGGAAAAGGTTGAATTAGACAGTTGACACAGCACAACTGTACCTTTTACAGAAAGGCCTCATAATATAGAGGGGAAAAAAGTCAGGCTAAAATCTGACAAATCTGAAATTAAGAGCCAAGGCAAGGAAGCACTCAAAAATCCTAGACAGAGAAACCCCTTCATGTCTGGAGTCAAACTCTGCCCAAATTGACATTTTACAGGTATTTTTCCTTGTGGAAGCAACAATGAAAAGTAACTGTGTTTATATTATTTTAAATGATCTATACTTTAACCACTTTTCAAGTGTAAAGTAGACTTTGATGCATTTTTTTTTTTTACTAGATACATGTACTATCAAATTCTGTGCAACTGTTGCAAAGCATAATTTACTACTTTGAGTAGAGTATGACCAAGATTTATGATGTTTGCCTTGTTACTTAAGGAGGGACTCTCTGAGCTAAATGTTTTCCCCTGGGAAAAAATATGGAGATGTCTCTTCATCTTACCAGATAGGTGTGTCCAATACAAGATTTAGCTAATGCCAAATCTTACCATTTCAGAATGTATAACTTCCCTTTAAAATGTTTAAAATTTAACTATAACAAAGCTATAAAAGTCCCATACTATAAAGTCATTATCATTTAGTAAGAAGCCCTTTGCTACTTAGCTGTTTGAAAGCTAGTTTAATGTTATCAATTTTTATTTATCCAATATTTCATATTAAAATGCACAGAGACTTACTACTAAATATTGCTAAAATATACACCAGGTTGTATATTTTATGTAATATAAAGAAACATAAAAAAATAAAGAATATTGTTTCTTTGCAGAAATTTTATATAATACCTTCAATGTCTTTAATTAAAAAGAAACCTGTCCATTATCAAAAAGGAGTGACATAATATTGCAGCATGTGTGACTGAAGGTTAAAACAGTATCAGAAAACTTACAGGAAATAATTTTGTAAGAAAACTGCCATATGAAGCTCAAGGAAAAAGCACATAAAGGGATATAAAACTGTTAACAAAAATTGATCATTTCCAGTAGTTCAGGAACAACCAAGGAAATTAGCATTTTTTTAATGTTTAATACATTAAATTCTTTCTTTTACATTTATAAAACTGCACTCTGTAATGTCTGTAAAGGCACTGAAAATGTAAACTTTATCTGAGATTTAGCACTTGATAAAATTGGCTTTGTCTTCTGTTTGGCTCTTCATTAGGGCATAGTATTTGCTTTATATTCCTTCTGTTGACTTCACCATCATATTTCTGTTGTGAAAGGTTATTTTTAGTAACCACAGGAAGATTATTTCAAATTTTAGAATAATGACTGCTTTAGGGAATCTGGTTCTTTCTAGCTTTGTTTCATCAGGTGTTTCGCAATCTTCATTCCTACTTCGTGTTCATTTGAGAGACTTAATCCAGTTGAGAAATTTAAGTTGGTCTTTTCCGTCTTTTTCTCTTTGACATTTTCTCTTTCAAGAATGTAATTGTATTTCGATGAAGCATCTTTAAACGTGATAAGACGGAGTATAGATACAATTGGCTTCTATAGGACTGAGTTTTTTTGTTTGTGTTTGTTGGGGTTTGGGGGGTTGTTTGCTTTAGTGGTTTTGGTTTGTGGTTTTTTGGGGTTTTTTTGGTGGTTTTTTTGGGGGGTGGAGGGGTTGTTTTGTTGGGTTTTTTTTTTTCCTCTCACCTCTCACACCTTCAGAATATGTGGGGAAAACTGTGGGCTGCTCAGATGTGTTGTGTGCCAGGAGGAAGTCATCCTTACCAAATGTGATAAGTCTGTTCCCTCTTTGCTGGAATCATTTCTGTAGTCTGACTTGCAAGTGTGTGAAGACAGAACAGCTCAATTTATGAACTGATGCTGCTCTAAACAAGATGAGCAGGCAGGGGAGAAGCGTGGGCAGGGGGGAGGCAGTGCTGGAGTTACAATCATGCCCTGGTTCTGAGGTGTCATGGTGATGCTGCTCCCTGCCAGAGATGCCTCAGCAGCACTGTGGAGGTTTGTAGGATTGCTCATATCAAATGGCAAGCACGAGTTCTGAGGGTTTCTTCTGAGGGGTGTCGTGTTTTTTCTTCCTGTTAACCTGCTGAGTAAGCCAGCTTGTTAGTGATCCTTCCTTTCATGGGGCATTCAAAAGGGACAGGGATTTGCAAGATGCATTTGGGTACTAGAGAGCAAACAGAACTCGTGTATGCATAAAATGAGCAGCATGCAGATTTTGTCTTTCAGATGTGTATGCTATTAAACACCAACTGGTTCTGTTATTTTAAAGATCCTTGCAAAGTCTTGTCTCAGACTTTGTGTTTTGAAGCAAACATTCCTCCAAGCTAATCATGTCCAGCATTTTAAAACTTTGACTATTGTTTTGAGAGGTCACAAGAATTTTTGATGAAAGAAGCAACCTGTGATTGGCAGTGCCTGGGGTTTGCATCAGTACACTGCTAATGGTCCACTAGATTTAATAAGGATTTAGCAGTAATGACAAAATCTTCTATTGAATTGAGATAAGTATTGCAATTTTAAATTATTTAAATACAAAAGATTATCTTTTAAGAGGTTGGCCTACAGGCTATGTGAGTTGTATTGTTAGATGATGGTACTTGTGTGTTAGGCCAAAATGTCAGAGCATTGGACTCCATTGGGAAAACAGTGGTGCAGTTTCAGTTCTAAAAATGTATTGCTTTTATCTTGCTTACTGAAGTACTCCGAGTGTAAAACATAAAACTTCTGTATTTATCTAAGTGTGTCTTGTTTATGAAATATTTCTGACACTTTTTTCCATTCTTGTCGTAGTCTGTGGCTCCCTAACCCATCTAGTACAGACAAATTACTTGCATAGATTTTACAAGTGTATTTTCTGGCAAACTTTCTGGTCAGTGCATAGAATATGTTTGTCTGAAATTTGTATCTTTAGTAAGTCTTTCAGAATAGTCTTTTAATTTTTCAGTTTTTTATCAGTTTGCTAGCATGTGGTTTAGACTTCACATTTACTATGAATATTGTATTTACATTACTATAATTTTGTTCTGCTGTATTTAGACATTGCATCTTTCTATGTTATGAAGGTTGTCTTTGTGTGTTAGAGCTGTCTTTTCTAAAGCTTATCTTGATTTTAAGGAGTAAAGAGAAAACATAATTGATTCAATAGATTGTTTTTTCATGCAGGAATCATAAATAAATAATATATGTAACAAAAGAAGGGGGCCAGAGAGTATACTTTGAATTGTGAGGGTTACCACACAACAGCCCACTACACAAATTCAATTAAATATTATACATACGTGTGAGTGTGTGCATATAAATATTTGGTAGCCTTCTTAAAAAGATCTTTAATTCTAGCTAGAGGAAAAAAATGTACCAGGAAGCTCTGTGTGTTATGTTGCTTGTTAAAGCTGACAGGGAGAAAATGGAAATGAAAATATTTTTCAAAGGTATGGGTTTTCAAGCCCACTACACTGAAAATAGTTGTGTTGTTCTTAGAAACCTTTTAGAGCAAGGCACTGCTAATGCCAAGGTCACAGGTTCAATGTCTGTGTGGGCCATTCACTTGAGATCTGGACTCAAAGATCCTTCTTGGTCTCTTCCAACTCAGAGCGTTCTGTGATTCTGTGAAAAATTCTGTGCTATTCATATTCATTAATTCATGAGAAATCCAAGTTTCCTATCTGATTTGTTCCTTTCCTTATTGATAATAGTACAGTAAATAATCAGTGAGAGATCTCAACTTCAGAGGAAAAGAGGTATATTGATCTCTGAATAAAAAAATACCTTTATGTAGGAAAATAGCTACTTCTTTTGAAGTCTTAGGGGGCAGTTTTATTTCAAGTACAATCATAACAAATATGTGGAATAAATTGCTTTCACCTCTATGGTAGCTAATAAACCCCCTTAATTCCACAATGGCACTTAAATCTAGAATAGGTTTGAAAGAAGAAAATGAAGTTGTGTTTTTTCCACCTTGGGAGGTGTGGATAGGCTTTAGAAGTTCCCAATAGGTGGAGAGATTTTTCCTGTTGATGTTTTCATGCCTGTTTTGCTGCTGTGAATAATACTGCATTGTAATAGATATTTGGGGTCAAATATCTCTATCCCTGCAGGCAAGAGCCATGAGGGAACTCTCAGCCAGTGCTAATTCAGTTGCTGAGTTACCAGTACTGCTACTAAATATATCTTGATTTCATCTAAGTAGTTGTGTTTTGCTATGCTTAGGATGTAAATATGCCTTTACATCACTACTTTTAGAGACAGAAATGAAGTTATTGTCATGTATAGGGATGTTCTTTGCATGTGCCAAAAAAACATTGGTCTGTACAGAGAATACCTTGTTAATTTCTGTAGATTTGGGATTAAGCCTCTAGTATCTAGGGTTTCTTTTCTAATATGCTTTGTGAGCATTAGCTATTCTTTTGTTCCTTGAAGATAGCAGTACAAAAATGACACAATTATGATTTTTTTAAATGTAAATTGAGAAGATTTTTTTTTACATTATTTTGGTTTTTAAACCTTTGCTTTGAGTTTTGTGTTTGAATATTATTTTCTACAAGGTGTGGTTTCTCATTTTGTTTTGTGACTTTTTGGACTGTAGTTGATCACAGCAATCACAGCATTGACCCAGCAAAACCAAAACCCAAAAATATAGACCAATAAACAAACAAAAAAAAAATAACACCCACAAAAAACCTTACCACCTCAAATTAAAAATCTGTAGTCAGTGTTTATTGATTTCTGATAACTACACTGGTTATTTCCAGCTGGTGGAGCAGATTTTCTGTTAGGATGTTCTGTATACATTCTTGGCCAAAACATGTTCTGTTTCATCCCAAAATGTAAATTACCAACATAGCAACCTCAATTACTATTTGATATTAGTACTTAACATTATGCAAACAGTATGCATTGCTTTTGGCAAACAACTGGGAAAACAAAAGTCCCTGCCTAGAAGAGCTTACAGCTAACAAAATTCAAAATAGCTACTAAGAGCATACAGAAAAATCTGACATATGATCTGACATATCTATATTTACATATATATGTCTGCATTTCTCTAACATGTGCAACTATAGGTGCATTAAAAACTTGGTGTTTTTTCATAATCTCATAAAAATTGTAATTCTGGTCTAGCTACTTGTACACATTAACAAGTAATGCCATTTCTTAACTTGCATTTATAGTCATGGTGAGGCAGGAACAGGTGTTTTTCCCAAGGAATATTGGATAAAGTAGGCATACAAGTAGAAACAGCCATCTTGAATGTGATGATTTTCTGTGTGATCTCTAAAAAGGGCATTTGTACGTATATATCTGTGTATATAGATAGATATTGTGTTCCACATGTGTTTTCACATGCAGTCAACATGCTGCTGTGATATATGGGTTTGTTTCAGCCTTTTATCCTTATATCTACAGCTTTGCATCTATTTGTGTGTATGCTTGCATGACTATAGTTAGTTTCTACTGTAGGTACTGGCATTATTGTATTTATTTTTTTACTTTCCAGTGTATATAGGGTGTTAAGGAACCAAGTATTATGCACACAATGTTAACTCTCTTGGGGGTTCTGCTTATAAGTTTGAATTGGCCATTTGTGCCATGCTGTCTATAGAAATGCTTTAAATGTTAAATTTATTTCCTGCAATTCATGAATAAAGATTCTAAGTGATCCTTATTTAGACAATACCATTAAAGTTGTGACCTTTGCCTCAGCCTTATTTCATGCCACTCTCATGCCATACTTGTCTTCCCCCTTTTTGTTTCTTCTATCTGCAGCTGTGGTCCATTTCTCCCCTCCATTCCATATGAGATGAGTTGTGCGCCTTCAGAATGGCTTGTTCATGCCGTCCACCTCATATATAATTTAAAACAGTCACCTGTATATTAACTGCAGCAAAGAATTAAAAAGTATAAATTCTGAAACATTATATTTACATAATTTTGTGCCCACATGTTTAATTTTCTCCTCTGTTTCTTTTTCTATATTCTTTGGAGTCTTCTCACAGTGGTGAAAATTTACTCTTTCTTATGCCTAAGTTTTTGCAGTTTTTATTTCCTCGCATCCCCTCTCTGGGGCTGGAGCCTGGCTGGCTCCAGAGTTGGTTACCTCCTTGTTTTGTGCTTATGACAAGACACAGTCACTTCAAGATGTGGTGACTAGAATTGGGCAAAACCTCTCTTTTCTACCAGTGACCTACAAGTCACAACACCTGAATAGAGAGCTTCATGTGCCCTGATCTTGCCATGAACTCCTTGAAGACCTGGGGATATGGGCAGGGATATGCCTGTCTCCTGCACTCACACTGTCCCTTATGAAAAACCTTTTTGTGAGAAATCTGACAGACTGCCTTTCTCCTGGAAAACAGGACTTGGCAATAGCTGCTGAAATTACATCTGAAATCACAAGATGCTGCATTTAATGCATCCCATTAGTCATAGCTTCTGGTGTCTCTGATTTACCAGAGATTTGCTTCAGGGGAAGGCTCTTCTCCCCTGATCCAATTGGGGTGTCAGAACTAAAGCCGCTTGCTACAATGGAGGCGAAGATGCTCCATGAACCATGCAAACTCACTCAGCAGGCAGTGGATGTCAGCTATATGATGGTTCCTTGGGGCTCTTCTGACATGTGAGAAATTTGCTCTAGTCTCTTTCCTACCATGCATAGCTGCTGTAGCCGCTGCTTTGTCTTGCTGAATGATAGTAGTATTGCTTTAGTGTTTCCTCTTTACTGTTGATTCACTTGTTTTCTTAAGCTAGACTAAGGAGTTCTTGCAGTCTAATTACTTGCCTTTTCAGTTTTTTTTCCCCCTGTATTTATGAAATAACTTTTCCTCTTCTGAATGGGAATTTGACAGTGTGCTTGTTAATTAAAGAAAACAGCAGAGCTAGATCACTGTTGTAGCAAGAGAGCTTACCAACCAATGATTTGGTATACTATATTGAATCCTGTGGCAGCACTAATCATTAAACTCTATCCTTTCAATAGTTCTGTTTCTTAGTCCTACCTCTCAGTTAATTTTAATGATTTTGGTTTCTCTCACTGGTGCAAAGCCTACAGAGGTTCTACCAATATAATCCTATAGTGTTGTCAGAAATGTCAGCAGGTTTTGTGTAGAGAATTAGGTTGTGCTGAGAATTAGTTAGGAATAACCCTTTTTCCATAGGGAGGGGAACTTCTGTGTCCAAAGCCACACAAGTATGAGGAGACATTGTACAACTGCTGGGCATGGGTGGTTTGGCTCTCGAGAAAACGGCATTCAGTATGGGGTGTGATGCTTGCAGGAGACTGCTTTGAATAGCTCAGAAAAGAACCTTCTAGGGTTTCATTAACTGAATTTAGTGAACTGAACAAAACAACTTCTAGCACTACCTCAATTTGAAGTTCTCTCAGTGCATTGAGATGGAAAAAATCAGCATTCAGTAGCAGATGGAAAGGTAAATTGATTTAAATTCTGTACTTCAGGAGTGAAATGTTATAGCAGTTAGGATCAGGATGGCCTCAAATTCGACATTTCTGTAGGCAAGTGTGAGTTCTGAATTTTAAAGATAAGTTTTATTTCTGGTACCATTCAGAATCACCTTGCTCTTCTCAGCCTACCACTCAATTGCTGTAAGTTTTTGTCCACTATATTTATTTACCACAAGGGTCTTGACTCTCTTTGAAGGCTATCCTGAGGCATCCTGATTCCTAACCCTGTCATGGTACCATGATACAACTTCAAAGTGTGAAGCCTTGAGGCTTCCTGGAATACAGCAGAAAGACCTGTAGCTGGCTGAATAAAACACTGTAAATTTCCCAAATTTTGGTGCCTTGGGCAAACACCCTGCTTCTTTTTCCATTATTCCCCTTCAAAGTCGGCTTTGAAGGATCCAGTGCTATGTCGGGCATCAACTTATGAGAAGCAACAGTACTGCATGTCTTGGCAGATCTGAAGATTTTTAAGTGCTGAGTGGATTGATTTTGAGCTTCAGGTTTCAAGGGCTGAGCATGTGCATCATGCATCATCAGTGAAAGCTCTTGTAATTGAGACAGTAATGGCACTTGAGAGTAACGCTTGTTTAAATACCAACTGAATCACAGAGGCAGTAGGTAAATAGTTTGTTCACCTACACCAATGACCAACAGGCTGACCTTAGTGTCTGAATCACAGTTTTGTATTTTTTTTTTTAATCTGAACAACTTGATGTTAAAATAAAAACATTCTAAAGTAGCCAAAAGAAAGGACCTCAAAAGCCAAAGCAACAACAAAAAAACCCCTCTACTTTGATTTCAAGTTGCATGACGTGAGGCTAAGGTATCTGCACATTGCTATAACCATGGTAAACTCATTATTGGAATGGCAATGTGGTTAATTAAAAATTATTTACAGGCATTTCCTTGCTACAGAATTACAGAATTCATCATAAGCTGTTAAATCCAGCTAAGAAACAGTACATATTTGGATAGATAGTCCATCTTGAGTCTATGTTTAATTACATTGTTGACTCCAACTTAGAAGTGCAAACTGAAGAGCTGCCATACCCCTAAGCTGATTAAATTGCTAACAGCTACTAAAACGTGTTTCATGGCCATGCCACTCCTGCCTGCAGCTTCACGCTTTTATTAGACTGACTTAGGCTGCATCCATTTTAGCCAAATGAGTGAGTCCAATCAACACAAACAAAGAATGAAAGAACAATAGAAAAAAGGAAAAAGAAGCGGAGAAGGAATAATTTTAGTTGGTTTATATTCCCAAACTGGTCCCAATTCAGGAAAGATCTGGTACTGATGCAGAGGGAAGCATATAGGAACAATCCACTGAGCTTCCTTTTTGAGTCACAGCCTGCATGTTCCAGCACAGCCATAGTATGAATTGTATACTAGATTGTTTTAACTTATGGTATGAATTGTATACTAGATTGTTTAACTTAATATGCTTACAGCATAGCCATGATGCTGGCTGCAGCAGACACATGCAGATAGACTTGGGAAAAAAATAAGATTTAAATTCAGTTCATTTTCCAGTGCTCTTATGAAGGATCCACTTCTTAGTAAAAAAAGATGGTGACTGGATTTGGCAGCACACTCCAGGTCTACATTTATAATGCTTAATGCACATTTATTTTTCATTTCTGTTTTCCAGGAAAAGGAAATATATTTTTTTCTTTATCACTAAGCACTGTAACACTGATATACCCAGAAAGAATCTGAATTTTCTTCTGTGAATTACTAAGTCTGCAGGAAAAGGATTCTGCTTCATTCCAAGTAAATGGTGGATGGGGTTGTATAGCACAAACAGTAACCTTGATTGCTGTTTGATATCACAACAAAAGAATTCTTGAGAGTACAAGAAATCTTTTAAATGATCACCTGTTCATTGCTAATACTGGATTCCCTGCTAAGCCAGAGTAAACAGAAAGGACATAAAAACAACTGCAGAAGAGATTTCAGTTTGAAATTCAACTGTAGCATGTCATCAGAATCACAGTTGACTTTCAGCTTTAAGGACCAGGGTAGGTAAAGTTACATCTGTAAAGAGAAAGCTAATCCATAGAAAACTGTGGTCAAGGAGCGTGAATTCTTTATTTGCATTTTTAAATGAAGAAAACAGCACAGAATTTATAGCACATTTCAGATGTTCTAGGAAGAAATATTTTTTGTTCTCATCCTGCTTTCTTAATCATATTCTTTCCCCCAAATAAAGTTGATTTTATTAGTCAAGGCTTTGTCCTAAATAATACTGCAAAAATGGTCCTACTTTTTTTTTTTTTTTTTTAAGGTTTTGTCATCTAAATCTTCTGTGGACTTTGTATCTAACCCAAATGATTCTTATGATTCTATGCATGTTTAATATTTTTGAAATCAGGTCTATAACAGCTGCATTCCTCTGCACTGCTGCTATTATTTTAAAAACCCTTTTAGAGAGATTGTCTGAAAGAAACTTACAAATTCTGACACTCTTCTGAGAAAAATGCCACCAATTATGATTCTTTCTCAGTCTGTATTACAAGTCATAGCAATATTTTTTTTTGATGCATTTTGTATACACACATGGATATAAATAATACAAAGATGCATGACTCAAGCTGTGCAAATAATGGATTTTTAGTCTACCTCCCAAACAATGTAAAAGACCCAAAGAACCCTCAAATGATTTATTCCTACTAAGCTGAAATTTTTCTTTCAAAATTCATGATTAAGAGATGAGATGAAAAATGGTCTTGTGTGGAATGAAGCCTCTTTTAAATTAAAGAGTAATATATGTGAGGGAAATGTTAGTTGTCTGTAAATTAAAGAGGATTGATGGTATTTTCGAAAGTAACAGAATTGAAGGTTTTAAAAGTGAAAATTGCAATTACACACCAGTCAGTTTTAATGAAGTAAATAATTGGGGAAAAACCTTCAACTGTTGTACACTTTTACAGAGAAATGAATAACAGCTGAAACAGCTCTATCAAGAATAATTCAGACCAAAACATATGAATTTTTAGAAAATAATAGGCTTTCTAGATTCAAAAATGGTGGTGGGTTTCATAGATATTAAATTTATTAAAGCAGCCGATACTGTCTCAGGTGGGATTTCTATAGGCAAGGCAGGAGATGGTAGTTTAGATAAAACCAAGGTAAGGTAAGTGCAAAGCTGTTTGGGAAAGAAGGTCTTTTCAGAAAGGTTAGATAGTACCTGCCTTCTAGTCAGATACAATCTGCTCTTAGAAGGGATGTAGGTTACCAGATTGACTTTTTATAATCCTTTCTGTTCCAATTTTCTGTTTGCGTATAGTTCTGTCATACAGTGATGACATTTGTAACACAAACAAAACCCTATAAATACATATTTAAATGACTGAAGATATTCCAATATTCTCAGGTAGCTCACGAGAACGGAAAGTTAATTTTTCTTTCCTGTTCTAAAATTAACTCTAGCTATAGTTAATAAAATTGTGACCTCCCTTCGCCTCCCACCTGTGCTGTAATTAGGTTCACTGGCTGTTATTGCAGTGTAGAGTTTTCTCTGTAAAGCTTACTCTGTGAGAAAGGGTCAAACATCACTAAATTCATGGGGAAAAATAAACCAGAAGACCTAGCAGAAAATTTTATTACTTTTCCATTTTACCAAGAATTTAATCAGACTTTTATCATAAAATGTTATTTTTTCTATTAGACTAGGAAAGACATGCATCGCATAATATTGATTTTTAATTGAGAAAATTGTTAATCTCATTCAGTGTGTATTTTTACTAATTTTATTACGTCTTTGATAGCTTTTATAATTTTTTTCAATGCCATACCTTTTAAATACTGAGATGCTTGCTTGAGATCTATCTATACATATGTATAAACAGATATGTGTGTGTATGTGTATATATTCCTGTAGACTCTAGTCCTGACCATGATATAGGTGTCATAAACACTAAACCATATTAAAAAAAGAAAAGGCAATTACTTGCTCTTAAATCTGCATAATGTCGTGGTGGGCATGCTGCACCTTTTGGCTTCTGTCTCACTCTTCTCACTTGCCTGGGAAGCATTGAAAAGAAATATAGATGAGCACCGATGTTTAATTTCCCCATGCTAGGTTTCAGACTTCTTCACAAAGAGGTTCAGCTGCTGGGAGTAAGAGGGAAATATTAGATTTCAGATTGTCTGTTCCAAACACCAGAGGCCCAGGATTCCACTGAATAACCTTTTGAACCTTCCTCACACAAAAAGTGTTCAAGCTCTCCCTCGCGGCTGAAATGCACTTTCCACTACGCTTGGAGTTTATTTTCAGGGATTTAATAGAGCAGCTGCCAGACATGGGCTTGTTTTACACATCTATTTTATTTATTTTATTTGAAATTCATTTGTCCAGTTTTGGTTGAATATATCTTCCTTAGCATGAGCTGGTGGAACTTTCTGCATAATTTCATCAGCTCTTTCATGATTTGCACTTCTGACTCCAAAACTCAAGTCCCACAAGCTGTTTCTAAAGGGACAGTACCTAGCAACACTGTAAGCTGTAGGCTCTTATCCTTAGTAATTATTATTTTTTTATCCATTTCTTCTCCTTTTTGGTTCCAAGTTTTATACAAAGAATCCTCAAACCTTTTTTTTATTGCTTCCAATTCCCCTTGAAATGGCTGAAACTTTTTTTTTAAGGATAATTTTCTGTTCCACAGGTGGAGATCTAGAAACTAGTTATCTGATTCTCACATGGAATAAAATATTTAGGACATATTTTAATGTAGTAATACATGCTTTCCCAACATTTTTGAAATATGCAAACTAGTTACTTTTACAATTTTTATTTATTTATTTAATGACTACTACTATTTGAACTGTTTAAATGAAACATAAGAATTAACTCTGAAAACTTTCAATCATGGAAAATATTCCTTTGTTGTTAACTTTGTTTCATTAGTCAACAAAAATTGATGAGGATTTTTCAGTGCTGGCTTTTCAAACTAAAAGGCTATGACTAAATCTCTGAGCAAAAAGTCAGAGGCTCCTTAACGTTCTGTGAGATTGTGGAATTCCATCCTACAAGCAGTTCAAATTAAAATATCTCTAAATATGTGAGTTATAATATTACACATATATTTTTCAATTAAAATTTTATATATGACTTTAAATTAACTCACCTTTGTAAATACTTTAGATTATTCTTCTGTTATTGCTCCTTTTTTCACTTAAAGGACAAAAACACTTCTGACTGCCTACTGATTCTACTTCTGAATTGGGTAAAAAACATTTCTTGAAGTCTGTGTTATTTATCAATATATTTGATGCTCTTAACCAACACCAGTCATGTGCATTGTGAGTGCAATATATTTAATTTTTATTGCCTAAAAAGTAGCACTGCTTTTTTTGAGAGGAGGAGTACAGGTGTCTAGAATCAGAAAACAACCTCACATCTTTCTCATCAGGAAATTGTTTCTGGTTGTAAATGATGTTTGATTCCTGGTAACAGGCACTAGTTATTATACCTTTAGATTCCTGTATTTTAAGACACTTTGTTCTTGTAGTAGTGTTAGCGCAGTTGCCGAGCTGGCTTTCCTTGTGGCCCGTAAATTCCATGTGCTTTGTGTCCATTATCAGCGGTGCAGCCTTCTCCTCCAGCTTTGTTAACCTCCCCCCAGGTCTGAGATAACACCTGAACAACAGAACCACCTTTATCTTATCTCAAGTTCCCACTGCAGTGGCTTAACTTTCCGTCCAAGTTCCAGGTCATATTTGGGATGAGTGGTCATCAGTGGTGGCAGCCAGGCCTGGAGTCAGTGCCATCCTGTCCCTCCCTTCTGTGCTTATCTCATGGCCAAGACTTTTCTGTGCCCTTAGCACAGCCTCTTTGAGACAGGCAACTCTTTAAGTCCTTACACTAGGCTGGGCTAAACGTGCCTAGGTTGTACAAATCAAGCTGCTTAAGAGCAGAATTCTGAAATGCCTGAATGAACTGCTATTGTAAGTACGTTCCTTTACCTTAATTAAAAATTTACAAAGCCTTTGTGAGCTATTCAGGCTGCTGGTAATAGGCATACCAGGGGTGTTTGTGTGAAATGAGGAAGTTTGCTGTATGGAAGCCTAATAAACAATATGAAACGTATTCAGATGGCTTCTTCTGCTCACAGAGGTTTGCTCTTCATGGGAGAGGGTTTCAGGTATCCAGGAAACTGTTGTAAACCTGTGGTGCAAATATGGAAAACGAGGTTTCAGACAAACTGTGTTCTGCTGGATCACAAATTTCAATGAATTAACACATTTCAATGAATTAATCTTTTTTTCCCTGTGAGGTGCACTGTAAGGCAAGAGAATATTTTTGGAGTGTCTAATTCTCAAAGGTACAAATTATTTTTGTACTCTTAATATATAACACATAAGAAGGATAACTCTTTAATAGAGAGCTTCACGCCTGAGAAATTTGTCATGCACAAAATAATATTGAAAAAAATACCATTTTTCCTGTAATAAGTTATTCTAAGCATATTGTTGCATTTTAGCTAAATAATTAATTCTGTCCTGCTATTATGAAAACAATGATTTGAATGAAAAACATTCTATGAAAATGAATTAGTTCCAAGTCTAACATGAAGAACATTGTACTCTTACTGAAAGATTTTATCAACATAATAGATAACCTTACATTGATTTCTAGTGATTTCCAATGTCTACTACTCTTGTTATTATGGCAGAATAGCAAAGGCTTAATTTGCTTATAGTTCCTTTATCATTAAAACTCTGAAACCTACTTATTTCTTTCCCTACTCAGGGAAAGAAATCATTAAGTAGGTTTCAAAGATTTCTTTCCCTAAACGTTGAAGTCTGTAGCAGTACATCTGTGTGATGAGTGAACCTGATTTTACTGGGATATCACAAGGAGCTGATTTTCTTTAATGTCACATAGCTGCTTTTGCTTTCTGCTCTGGCATTTTCATTAAACTTAAATTTCTTGGGTGTTAGAGCTGGTGAAGAATATAAAAAGAAGATGATATGATATCCATGTAGGCAGGGCATTGAATTGCTATTTAGAGTTCTTTTGACCTCCCTGTGGATTTCCATGTCCGAAAGTTAGGCTTATGCATACAACTTAACAATATAAAACTTGCTTTGAGAGCCATATTGAAGCCTTTTGAATTTCAGGGCAGGGCATCAAATTATCTTCTTTCCTAGTGTGAGCAGGAAAAAAGGTAAATAAGGTGTATTTTCCCCTGTTCCTACCAACTAGAGTTGTCTCCTTAGGGGATGACCTTACAGTGAGAAACAGGATATAAAGGGAGGGCGCTACACTGCATGTTCGGGGTCTCTTAGTTCTGCTGAGAAATTAGAAGTGTACCCTTACAGACACTAAATACTGCATGGTACTCAATATCATCTTAAAATGAGTAACATAGCTGTACCCTGGGGGAAAAAAGAAATAAATTCTGTACCTGAGGCCTATATGCCCTTTCCACAGTGCACTTCACTGTGCATTTTGTCTTTTTTTGTACTGTCCTGTTGGGTAGTTCAAGACCAAATAAGATTCCCCCTTATCATTGTTTCCCTAAGGCAAAACAAACCCAGTTCTGTCAGCCTTTCTTTGTACACCAGGCTACAGCCACATAATCATCCTGGTAGTTCACTGCTGGACTTAGAGAAGGAAAGCAAAAACTCCCAGTAGAAAGCAGAAAAATAGAAAATCTTTCTTTAGGTAACAAAATAAAAAACCTTTACCATTGTACATTGGTGTGAATAGAAATACCAGTTGAATGCCTGAAGGTGTTTTCTATAAAATCTCAGAAATTTAGATAAATGAAAATTATGAGTATCTCAGTAAAATCTCAGACAAAATTGAATAAATCTCATATTTTAATAATTCTAACAATTTAGGAATTTTATGTAGAATTAATATTTGTATCAAATTTCAGATCAGAATGAACTATTTAAATAAAGTCCATTCTAAGTGATGCAAAGCACTTTGTCTTCCTCACGGGTAAAAGGACAATATCATTCTCTGTTTTCCACATCATTTCTGTCTCTCTGAGAGATGTAACAGTGAAAGGAACATAGAGGGAGTACAGCAAGAAGAATGCATACAGTGTTGTCTTCACATATAGGAGACATAATGAGGAAAACTTGTGATTATTCATAATGATGGTTCTTAATCTTTTGAACCCAAAAATACATGACATATCAAATGCAGAGCTTTTGAAAGTCATGAGTCAGCAAGAAGTTCATATCTGCAGTTTTAGTTCTACTTAAGTCTAAATCAATCCATTGTGAAAAATAGTGCTAGCAAGTTTTTATTATTTTTGTACATTCACAACTTTTGTCTTTTAATTCTTTTCCTCTGTATTCTTTGCATAGATTAACCCATGCAATTGGGTTAATTAGATAGACCCAATAATGGGTCTGTCCATGAACACTCAACATATTTTAGTCAAAATTTATTCCATTTATTGAACCAAAGAATAGGGAGGGGAAGAGGGAATGGGTTAGATTCTTGGATTGTTGCCTAATAAAGTGGCATAATGTGATCAGTTTATGGAAAGTAAAAATTGAGATGCTTGATTCTGATTAACTTTTTATCCAATGTAATTAAGCTCACAATAGCTGAAAGCAGCATTGCAAGCTGCTGTAGTTACTATTTAGCAGAAACTTTAAAAGTTATTACTATCAGAAATATTATTTTTTCTGAAATACCCACAGGAATCTAATGAATGGAAGTATCTCAGAGGGGACAGTGTAGGTCTCTTTATTGATATTCACCTTTATCAACATTCTAATGCTTACAAACTGATGTAAGTCTCACACACCTCAAAGAGACTGCTCTCCACCTTCAAAGGATTATTATTTCTTATTTTAGCCTTCTATTTTTGTATTATTAATCTTTCCATCTGAATGCAGACCAGCAGGTAGGCTTGGTTGGTATAATTTAAAAAACAGCTACTGTTAATATTAACAAAAGAATCAGACTTGATTACCTTTAAGCTAACTTGAAACTTTTTATATTAACTACAATCCTACCAGAATTATAAGTGTTCAGATTAATCATATAAACACTGTTTTTTTCCCAACTGCATTTGACTATTCAAACTGAGCCTTTAGTTTCAGACAGTAGTTTAGATTTAGAAGCATTTTTAAAAGTCATATGTTTAAAAGACCCAATTTCATTATAAATAATCGTCACCTATCATCCACACTAATAGTTTTATATCAAATAGTGCATAAGCATGTTGTGCCAATTTTAACATATTAATGATGTGGAAAGTTATTTTTCAATAAGTTGGATCAGCCCCCACTCTGGCCAAGAAAGATGCATGTTTTTCTTCAGATGGTCGTAGTACACTACCTCTTAATTCAAGAGAAATTGAATACTTATGTTTACACAGATACATGGTATTTAGTGATGTAAATCTGAAGGTTGGCAGGTGATTGTCATTGTTTCAACCCAGTCAGCAGCCAAGCCCCATGCAGCCTCTCACTCCCCCACCAGCAGGATCAGGGAGAGAATTTGGATGGGTAAAAGCCAGAGAAGTCATTGGCTGAGGTAAAGGCAGTTTAGCAGGGAAAGCAAAAGCCCCACACACCAGCAAAGAAAAACAAGGAATGGTTCCCATGGGCAGGCAGGTGTTCAGCCATCCCCAGGAGAGCAGGATCCCATCACACACAACATTTGCATGGGAAGACAAAAGCTGTCACTCTGTGTGACCCTCCAGCTTATATATTATGGTCTGGAATATCCTTTTGCTCAGCTGGGGTCACTTGTCCCAGCTGGGTCTCCTCCCAACCTTCCATGCATCCCCAGTCTTCTCACCAGCATGGCAGTACAAAAAAGTCTTGTCTCTGTGGAAGCCCTGCTCAGCACTAACAAAACCACCTCTGTCATCAGCTCTGTGTTCAGCACAAACCCAAAACACACCCCCATACCAGCCACTGTACTCCAGCCCAAACTAGCACAGTAATGAATTTTTTTTTTTCATAACTTTGGTCTCTTGAAGTATATAATTTTTGCTTCATTATGATTCTTGATTTTGCATAGTAGAATGGTAGAATCATTTGTGGTGGAAGTGATGTTACCTTTGCCACAGGCAAGGAAGCTTTCCACTAGGCCAGGTTGCTCAGAGCCCCATCCAGCTTGACCTTGGACACTTGCACAGATGGGGCATCCACAACTTCTCTGGACAACCTGTTTCAGTGCCTCATCACCCTCATGATAAAGAATTTATTCTTGATATCTTATCTAAACCTACTCACAGTTCTCTCAGGCTCCATTTTAGTCAGCCATGCTGAACTCACAGTGACTACAGAAAATATGCATTTCCTCTCCTGCTTGAGTGTGCTAAGAAAATTATTTTAAAATTCTGTATTTTACTTTAGAGGTAGAATTGCATAAAGCAAGTAAATTCCATTATCTAAAAAAGTCTTCGTAAATATATGTTTTTCCTAATAGAAAAAGGTTTAAGTTCTTTTGATTCGATTTACATAATAATACAGAGGCCTTTCAATACAAAATTCAGAAAAAAACATAAATCACTCCTTGCCTGCAAGTATGTAGAGTATTGAGAGGCCAACAAATGCTAAATCAGAAGTTAGCTAAAAAAAAAAAAAAAAAAACCTAAACCAACTAAAACCCTATTGGTAGCAAGAAAATGTTCATAAGCACAAAACAGTATCCTAATCAGTGCCTTCAGGTATAGCAGAAATAAATACAGAGCTGAGCCAAAGACTACTTTTTGTTTAAATACTTTTTCTATGGAATATGTTGTATATCTAGATTGTGATTTAGGTAATATGTTTTCCAGCTTGGTTTATTTATTACTAAAACTGATGTATTCTTTTGCAACTTAGAAATAGTTGAAAAATTTTATTCCTGAAAAACACAGAATAAAGTAAAAAAGGAGCCAGCCATGTGGTTGGAGGAAATTGAAATAAGATTGTAAAAGACAGGAAAACTGGAACTTAATATATGATTTATTCATCCTCGTTAATGAGGCTTAGAAATTATCTCATTTTATAGTCTAGTGAGACAGCTGAGCAATATCCAGAATTTCTGATATAAACATAGGAGCAAAAATGTGTTTGCTTTAAAGCAAGCCTGCTGGATGGGAATAGCCATTACAGTCAACAATGAGGCAATGAATCTGTGCCTAAAGCAGCATAGTAAGGCTTTTCATAACTTTTTGTATGCATAGTAAAGAGTAAATTTGCAGGAACATCCACAGAGATTTAAATTAATTTCAGAAAGAAAATTATTACATTAATTTGTTTTCTACAAATATAATTTTGAATTAGTTATTCAGTATGGGTTTTCCCAGTTGCCTTTAATAAAATGATAGAGATGGGCTTATGGGGAGAATCTTAATTGTTCAGCTTTCCATTTCTGTTTGACTCATTTTCAAACTTAGTTATTAGTGGGAAATAGCTGAAGTAAATGAGTGTTTGTGAACTCTAGTGCCTGATTCTGAGCTTTTGCTTGGCCATATTCAGAGGGTAGCAGATGTTTTAAGAACACTGAACATTTTATTTTCATTCACAGTAGTGTCCTCATTGGAGCTCTGCTTTGGCAAGTCTTTCACTGTTAGTAAGGTTGTAAAGTCACGCTTTAATGAAAAGTTTATAATTCTTTTGACGTTATGAGCATAGTGTGTTAATTTAAAACAGCATGTTGCAGCTTCTGTTCCTATGACTTAGTTATGAGTAATCATACTTAGTATTTTTCCATAGTATATCCATATTACAGTGTTTAAAATATGCAGAACTCATAGTGCAGAAAAAGTAAGTGAAAAATGGTCACTGGTCAAATACAAAGGCAGAATCAGGATAATTTTTAAAAGATTATTTTTTCATTAATAATTTTCACCTGAAGGACATAATTATGCAGACCACTGATAGGAAATTATAGGAATAATTTCTCATTCCTTCAACAGATTTAAAGTTTCTAATTCATTTGCTTTATGAGGAAACTGTGCCTCTGTAAAGGTTAAATTTTTACAGTTGGACATAGGAAAAATGAACGCAGAACATTATGGTATCAACACAATATAACAGTATTTCTATGACAAAAAATGATCATATAGAGCTATTGTTGTAATTCTGTGAATTTATATTTGTAGGTATAGAAAGAAAATGTAATTATTATATTATTCATATGGTTATCCCTCCTAATGCTTCTGATTCATCATAAAAGAAGCTACAGATAGAAGTAAATTCCAACCTGGTAAATAAGAGGATTAACCAGAAGGATTATAACAAAAGTTATAATTACGATAATTTATGAATATTCTTTTATTTTATCCTTTCTTTCCTGACATGGCTGTTCAGAACAGCACTGCTTGCTTTCAGCTAAGCTTACAGACTTTTGTACAAAGAACATATATTTTTGCACTGTTCCTGAGACAGGCTTGAGCAGGGAATATTTCTTGGATTTGAAATATGCTTTTCTCCTTTCATTCCCACTAAAGAAAGAAATAAGGAACAGAAATCCTATGCTTTGCAAGGAGTCCTTTCAAATGCATGAAAGAGAGAGAATGCTAAGCATGGCACCTCTGATAACTTCTCAACAACCCAATGGCAGACACTCACTTGGCATGAAATCCAGGCTTTTACTGAGTTTTGCATAGTCTTTGTTTTGGTTGTTCATCTTTGTAAACACCAAGAAAAAACACCAAGTAAAATCTATTTACTGGGGCTAGAGAGCTCTTATCTGTATCATAGAGTCCACTTTGCCATTCTCAATTTGGTTGAACTATTTACATTAAGCTTCTTTGGGATTCAGCGCAGGATCTCTGGTTTTAGGTGGCATTAATGTTCTTAGCAGTGTGTACACAAGACCTGTGTTTTCTGGCTTCAGAGGCTTGCTGGGCCAGTTTTGTTGTGTGTGGGCTCTGAAACGTGCCGCAGTCTTGGTGGGTGCTGGGGAATGCTTTGGTGCATGTGCAGCTCGGGGCTGGCTGTGGGTTCAGCCCTGGAGGGGAGAGCCCGGGCAGGGGGCTGTGGGCTGCTGACCCCATGCACAAAAAGGGCCCGGTCACCTGTGGTGACACCAGGTACCAAACACCAGAGGTTCCTTTGTTCGGGGCTCCATCTCAGCTCGAGCTGTCATTTTGTTATTCAGTTACTGCCCCAAGATGAAATTGCTTTAAGGATCTGGGCGTCTGAGGCTCTGCTGTGGGAACCTGGGGTGGAGGCCGTGAGGAGAGCGCGAGTGTCAGGGCGCAGCTGCGGATGGACGTGGGTCGGGTGTTGTGAGCGTGGCCGCCAGAGTGCATCTGGGATGGCTGTGAAAACCCAGGTGCCATCAAAGCATTTGTGTGCATTTCGTTGCTTCTCGTAAATGAGACCCCTTTGTGCTGCTGATTGGTGGTGCAATAGTGGGAGGGTATATTTAGTGTTTCGAAGGGAGATGTAATAGTTCCAGCCTCCGTATAGCTGGGACTGATAAAGCTGAATTCTCACATTTAGGGCAGATTTGCAGGTGAAGGTAGGAAATAAAGAACACGGATAGGAAATAAATCTTCAAAAGAAAAGGAAATTAACCCATTACCATGCTAAAGGTTACTATTGCTCTAATTATAGTTTGTATTCAATATGAACACCTTGTTCAATGACATTTAATTCAAATCTAGATGCTGAAGATAAAATTACATATTGAGATAATTTATTAGAAGTTTTTAAAGTAAGGTGAATAAATGTGCCTCAAATTGTATTTCGTGACCCTTTCAGCTATTTAAATTAGCTCTGTAAATTATTGCAAAAAATCCACAAGGGATACATAGGTAAGTAAGCTGCTCAAGGCCGGTAGCTATTGAGCACTGAATACAGTGCTGTCTTGTATACTCTTTATACAGGTGAAAGATAACCAAAAAAAAACGAAACAAAACAACTAACACCTAAGCAAAGTTAAAAAGAAAGTTAGCAGAGATGATGACTTAAATAAGAATACAAAATAGATCTCTCACAATTCATTTTCCAGTCTTTGCCTACACGTTGTCAATATACCACTAAAGTAATTAAACATAGGACAAATGATCACTTAATGTAAGTGTATTTTATAAACCATGTGATTTCTTGACCTTTTGAGTTTGCCCATTCATAATCTGGTTGTCTTTTCCTGAAGTGTACACTGGCCTTTCTGAATCAACAGCAATATATAAATGTAATGGTTATAATAGTTTAATTGGGAGCATTGCCCTCTGTAGCCATATACAATTTTAAGAAGAGGATATTCATTGTTGTGTAGTTCATGTGACATTTAAGCATGCCAAAGATATGTTTACAAGAGTTGCAGCCTGATGCTTGTATTATACTTATTTTGTCCGAGTGGTAGTGGATGTTATGAGACTTGGTGCTTACCAGTTCTCTCATGATTTTTCTGATAGGCTTCCCACCAAACATCTCTGTGCATACATGTTCTGGGGTGTTGTAGCATGAGTCAGCAGAACCAAGCTACCCCTGAGGCAGTCAGTGCCTGCAACACAGGATACAGCACAAGCTCCATCTGCTTGTCAGTACTCAGCATCCCCACCAGGACAGTGTGCTGGATCCTGTGCTGCTGCTTTTTTTCAGTCTTTGCTATGAAGCTAACCAGAAAGAGGCCAGATTGTATGCCTACCCACCTGGAGTCATACCTGCTCAGTATCAATATTGATGTAGTTTGGGGCATTGTCCTTGATTTCTGTTCTCACTGGTCCATCTGTGCTTATCCATGCTGTGATACACCGTTAGAACTTGAGTACTTAAGTAATTGTGTCAGTCATAGCATTCATGGTTCTAGTTATTTTTCAAGCATATAACAGCTGAAAATATAGTGAACTGTGAAACTGAAAGGTCTAGATGTTAATTTTTCATACTGTAAATGTATTTTTTCAATTGCTTTTAGTGAGATGTATTTATTTTTTCCAATTGCTATTATCACCTAGTAGACTATGTGAGCAGACTTAAAAGCAAAAAGAACAGAGCTTGTAGTGTAAATTTTCTTCCTGGAGATTAGTCATTATTAACAGATTATCAACAAAATGCATCTGAAGACTTTCCCCGGGCCAGGCTGTACCTACACATCTCTGGTAGGAATGGTTGTTCTAATCTTAAAATCTTGTCTTTCCCCAGGGAGCCACTCCTTCTCCCTTTCATGCAACAGAGGTAGCAATCCACCTGCCTCAGTGAATCAGCAGTATCCACTTAACCTCTTCTCAGCAGGAGAAGCACCTGCTAACAGCATGGGGTATTGCTGGGAAAATTATGAGCTTGCTACCTTATATGTTAACAGTGATTAATATTTGGTATTACTGTTTCAATATGTAGGAGGCATTACCATTATTGAGAAACTGCCTTAACCACAGCTGCTGTTCCTACGGAGATCCCTCTCGCTTGGAACATGCAGTTATGGGCTGCTTCTACCACGAAAGTAAACAGAAGCATCTTTCAGGCTTAGACAACAGAGGGATGGGTAGAATGCTGTGTGATATAGTTTAAACAAGAAAATGAAAAGAAACCAAGTAGGGTTCAAATTTGCATCCCATCTTCATGAAATATCAAAAGTTAGGGGCTCCTCGTTATCTAAAGTGTTAGGGAAAGGGGGCATTATTACAAGTTTAGTTTTTCAGAGATTAAAGTTTTGTGATAGTCGATGGAAATACTTATTTTTGTCTCAGGAGCACAAGCCCACAGAGATAATGAGCACACAACAGTGTTATCTGTTTTCATCATAGCACTTTTTCCTAAATTAAAATTTAGCATTGCTGTTTCCTTAAATTTTATGCAAATGCATCAGATTCCTTTACAGTCTTGGTCATTATTTTATAAATTGGTTGCTTATTGCTACTGATCAGCCCAATTTTTAGGAACAATTAGTTTGTAAACCATAAGTAGCAACGAGAAGCTGTGGAAATGTATCAAAGAATAGGTTTTTTCCTTAACATTTTGAATAATACTGTGAGCTTTCTACTGGCATTTTAATATCTGCATCTGCAAATACTACCAAAAATTACAGGAAACTGCAAAATTGGAATTTTATCACCCTTTATTATATTTACAAAAGGATAGAATGGCAGTTTAATAAAGCTTCCAAATTATTTTGTAAATTTGACATAGAGGACATTACTGCAAACAAAAATATGTTAGCAAATCTTTACACTTTAGTCCTCCAGCAAAGATACTGTGGATATTTTTCTAAGTCTTTATCTGTTACAAATGAAAGCAACTCCACTTATATTCCCTCTTTTTTATTTGTGTCTTTAATATCCATAGTGCTAGGCAGTATGTATCACCTCTTTTCATCCTTCCCTTAAGTCTTCTCTGACTTTATATTTTGGTAACATAATAATTAGTTGTATAGTCTTATTATTATCTTGAATATTCTGTAAGCACCGCAAAAAGAGTAATGAGTATCTGTCTATTTAAAGTTATACAAAAATCTTCAGTCAGATTCCTACATTGTTGTTACAAAAACAAGCACCCTACCTTCATAATAATAAGCTAGATAATTTTAAAATATAATTACATTTTTTGAAAGACCATCATGCAGCAGCTTTGAAATGGGTCAGGATGATTTTATTTTCCCCATGAATTTCAGATTTTGTTGGCTACCAGAGATGAATGATACTAACATACGGAAATTTCCCAGCTTGATACTCTGACCTGGATATTTTGTTTGGTTGTCAGTCTAGAAATGTGCCTCTCCTTTTAATGGGTTTTGTGTGACTGGGGATTGCAACATGGAGAAACAACTCCAAACGTATCATGGCTTTAATAAACGACACTGCCACTGCCATTTTTAATCACTGTAGGAGCCGAGGGCAAAGCTGTATTGGCAATGCCCATTGACCTGACCAGGTAGGTGGTGGGTGCTGGGCTGATTTTGGCTTTTTTGAAATGCTCTGGCTCCTTTATCTTAGTGCATCACTTTGTGATTGGCCCATGCTCCTGGAAAGCATCCACATGTTGGAAGGGGTTTCTTACTCTTTTTGTAATGTACACAGTGAAAGGACAATCTGCTGACAATGTGCACACACATGATTTATCAGTTGATTGATTAATTTCTGGCAACATTGAAGCTTCTAAATTTGTACAAGATGTAAAACCTAGACTATATGTAAGTATTTACTTAAGAGGACAAGCAAAATTGCAAGATCTAGTGCAATTTGCACACTTGGACATCTTGCAGAAAACAACATAGTTCTTTTTGCAATTTTATAAACCAGCAAAAAAACCCAAAGCAACACCACCCTACAACCTCTGCTAATTTAAAGGCAAAATGTGTTTTCCTGAACTATCAGCTTCAGTACTTGGCAAAGGAATATAGTTTGTCAGAATGGCTGACAAAGAAAATTTACTTGTTATTAAGTTATAGAGTATCAATTCAACCTGTTCCTTTTCATTGCTTGCTAGGCTGATTTCTAATGAAACCCACTGTCTCACTAGGAGTAGAACAACTGTGGAGAGAGGGAAAATGTGTGATTTTGGATACTTTATAAGTAATTAAATATGTATTATAACCAAGAAAGGGGATAGTTGGCCTTTAGCTTGCTATGAATGGTCTTTGATTTATTTGTGTGAAAGGAATTTGCAATTTTTCTATTTCATATCTGAATTTTTCTCAAAGCTATTCTTTTTTAGATATATTGAAAATATATAAAAATCCCCCAAATATTTCCTATTAAAATGTAATGAAAATTAGGCTGCTGTAGTAAAAGATCATTGGTCATTATCTATTATTATTATGATATCATTTTATTTTTTAGATATTCTAGTTTTATTATACTCTGTTAGCCTAGACATGGCAATGATGTGGACACAGTTTCAAAATTATCATATTTAAAATTATTCTAATCTTCTCTGCCAACATTTCTGGAAAACAAAAGTGGAATTAAGGAAAAAAATGATCATTTTTACCAGAAAAATGCTTATCTTACACAATTTTTTCCTAGTAAATGAAAATAAGTTAATTTTGTCCAGCATTAAGGCTTTGCTAAGCTTTTATTTCAGAAGGCTTTTTAACAAAGAGAGGTGGCTATAAGAAGAAAACCCCACACCCTTCCCTTAAAGTTTCCTTCCAGCCTGTACTTACTGATGGCCAATTAACAGGAGTACCAGTAAGGTTCTCTGGTTCTTTTCTTTTTCTTGCTTTTATGGCTGTAGCTTCCAGGGAGCTTCTGTGAATCTGCCAAAAACATGTAAATGAGTCTATATGAAGTTTGCTGTAAGGGGTTAAGGTATTGCCTCCAGGTATTTTTTTTTCCTGAGAAGAAACTTGAGACACATAAATGCAGGTCTTAGTGGCTCCCTATGTAAAACAGGTGTTCAGCACTGTGTAATTTCCCTTGGTGGTACACATTATTACTACAATAAATATGGAATATATACATACACATAAGCACTGTTTGCTGGTACACTACTAATTAATTTCTTATATATAGATGGAGCACTCTTGAAACACGCTCTAGGAATTGTATTTTGTCACTTTTTTCATCCTATTGCATCTAAATACTTTGCATACTTTTCCATTATATGGAGTGTGTATGCCTCCAGCAAAAATGTCTGGCAGGTGCAAACTTCAAATGTAGGTAGCTTCTAGCCAAGAAAAATGAAATTCAATTATTATTCATATTATTATGGGTTATCTTGAAAAGGCAACAGGGTTTTTTTTTCTTTTTAATAGGAAAGACTGAATTTTAATTGTAAAGTTGCTGCTTTGTGGGGTATATATATGTATCTCATTAACAAAACACAGATACTTATTTTTATAAAACACGTGATGCTGTTCAGTTTACCTCCAGCACCATAATTCCAATGTACGTGGAGTTCGTTCTGATGCCCACATTAAGAAAGTTTAATTTAACTCTGGTAATTAATTGACTGGGAAAAGTATCTCCTCTTTAAATCTGTGGTCGATTTTGAAAAGAACCCTATGAATGCAAATTGTTTGCACACACAATGAAACCTGAAACCTGATTTTGATTCACATTAATACTCATAACCTGGCTTGTTTATTTATTTTAGCTATTCTCGTAAAAAGTTTTGTTCATCTCAGTTCTGTCCAAGTGCTTAAATTTCTTACTAGAATTTTAAGATGCAAAATACATTCAGTCCTGTAGAGTGAAATATAGAACACTGCACCATAGAACCTGCTACTAGTCTTTTTTCTGCTTATCTGTCTAAATCCTTACATTAGGGCTCTCAATAGACTGTGAAAATGTAAGTTATTATCAGCTCAATATGATTTTTGTTAAATCATAATGCATTTGCAGCTGGGATATGCTTTTTTATAATAAGATGATTCCACAAAGTTTAGAATGGATAGCAGCTATACTGGAAAGGGATCATCTAAAATTTCAGCTTACTGTATTAGTATCTGTGCAGAAAAAGGCTTCATAACCCTAAGGAAAGCGAAATGTGTAAGTGAGCCTCTAAGACATGGTGTTCCTTTTGTAAGTTAGAGTAGTTTATATATCATACTAAGGAAAGAAATATATAAAATAATGTCACGATAAGTGTGGTTGACTTCTTCTTTGTCCACTTGACCTTTATTAGCCTCATCAAAATGGCACATAATATGTTTTTGCATCACAACTTTAAAGCACCGTTTTCTGATCATAAGACTGGTGAGAATAATGTAGTTTCTTTACTACTTCTAGCAAACAATTCCTGTTATACATGACATGGAGATTGGAAAGAAAATACTGGCATTTAACAATTTGCAAGCATCAAGATCAGGAACCTATATGCCAGCAAAATCTACTCAGACAGTCCAGAACAAAGTGTGAAGACAGGGGAATTGGACACAAATTGTGTGTAGCCAGTCTTTCCCCTTCCTTTTGTAGAATATGGGAATACTGGGCTCTTTCTCAAATACCTAAGCATAATCAAAGACTGAAGAAGGTCTAAGATTGTCTTTACTAACATAATTTACTTGGAGTGGCATTCCCAGATGGTTAAACTTGCAAGCTCATTCAAATGTGAGCAGGAGGATATGAGCTGCATGAAGACATTATAGCAATAAAACTTCCTTAATGTCTAACACAGTGAGCTAAATGATTTTTTAGCATGATGGGAATACACATCTAATCGTTACTTTGGGAAAATACTTTGTGTTGGACCAAGAAAAAAAGAAAGTGAACAAGCCTATTAAAATGTCTGCAACAGTAAGCATTTAAATGCTTTTTGCATACCTGTTTGATTTGAAAATGAAAACTTAAAGAGAATAATATATTGGAACTCTAATGCAAACAAAGTTCCTTTTTCTTTTTTTTTTTTTTAATTCATGAAGCATTGAAAGAAGAATTAACAGCCTTCTCTTTTATTTATTATATTTTAATTTTTGTTTGGATTTCGTAAATTTCTTTTTACACTGGTGCCACATGCTTTTCTTAGCTGAGGCTTGAAGACATAAAACTAATATGGTCCTACTACCTAGGCATTTGAGTGAATTAACTGCTTGTTAAACTGGAAAACACAACCTTTAAAAGTCAAATAAGTGCCTTAATATTGGGATTTTATAACTTTCTTGTGCAATCCCAATACTATTTGATTAGATATAATAAAATGTACATGCCCATTTAGCACCCAGTAATTTTAGGTTACCAAGAGAAGCTGCACTTAATTACAGGTTTGGTAATCATCTCTGTAGCAGTGATCTGGATCCACATTTTTCACTCTTGGTTAATTCAAAATGTTGTGGATGACAGAATGTTTTATGATTGTTTAATCCAGCAGGAGCCAGTGCTATATCAGCTATAACCACTCCTTACTTCATGTGTAAAGATTGTCTTTAATAACAATAAGCATTGTTCAGTTTCAAGTATTTGCTACAGAAACAGAATTAACGATTGCTGCAGTTAGGTAGACACCCACTATGGGTACTTGCTGAGGGACATGCCTCCAAATCTATATGTGAAGTGAAGAAGAGTAAAATGGAAAAAATGTTAGCCCCCAAATTTATTATTTATAGCTGACCATACCTCATCACAAGGCAATAGCTTATACTAATCTAAAAGTCTTTCTTCTCTAGTAGAAAAAAAAAAAAGAGATAACTTAAAATTTCTGGTGATTAAATTATCTATACTTAGAACAGTGTGTGTGTTCTGATAGATGCAGTGCATAGCAAGTTTATTGCAACACTGGAAGATGCTTATTAAATGGTGATGGGTAAAATTATTTTTTTTTAAAAAGTTGTCCAATTCTCTTGCACTTTGTAGCAATAACATAGCTGGAGTGCAGTGTGCTCCTGCATGCAAGAATACATTTCTACATTTTTTGTTTCAAGTGACAAGACCTGAAAAACATCCTTTTCTCTCATCCTTAAAATATAAATAAATAAGACTTGAAAATCAAGTAGCAACTGTGCTTCCAAAGTTCACAAAATTCTAGTATAGCCTTGTCCAGAGCAAGTATGACCTGCAAAGTCATGGAGCAGCTAGGTTGATCAGAAACAATTTCCCTAGCCAGTGTTATCAAAGGAAGTGCTATGACAGGTGACGCATGAAGCCAGCTTTGAATACTCAACTCAAATGGCCATTTGCAGGTGGATCAAAAGGCAGACACCATCTGTGCAAGTTCAGGAAAAAGCTGTGAAATCAAATCTCAAAATCCTTAATGTGACTCTGAGCCTACCTGTTACCGTACGGGGGGCAATCTGCTCACACGAGGTGCAGTGTGGAATCAAAAGGCATGTCCACTCACCCAGAAGAACTGAAAATCTGCTGAAAGTGACTCTAAGTGTGTTTGTCCTTTCAGAACAAAGGAAAAAAAAACATTCACTACATGTTCAAGAAAGGTCACTGGTACCGGTGTTTCTAGGTCACTTTGCACTTCCCTTTAATGGGTACTGCCTAACCTGTAAGGAGAGTCAGTAGTTTTGGCCTTTGTGGAGAAAGAAGCTAAATTGGGAGATTTTGAATTTAATATATGACAACACTCTGTAGTTGTGGACACAGGCAAACCAGTTTCTAGCAGTTTTTCCTCATTTCCCCAAGCACAGTTTATGCTTTAAAAGTGTTTGAAACTAGCTTTGAAAGGAACTTGCTGACCAGCAGTTTTATGACTTGATTTGTTTTAAAGCCTAAATGGCTTAAGGAAATGTTTTACTGAAGATATAATCCATCCACATGGAATAAAGCCTTGAAAATTAGGTGGCATAAACCTAAAATGCAAACTGTATTATCATGACTTTGCACTTAAGCTGCTGCTCACAGAACTAATTTAAGAGTACCAGTGTATTGTTTATTGCCTGTAACTACATTTTTTGGAAATTGGAATATTTTTAAAAGTGCTTTATTCAAAACCTCTATTAATGAGTCCTTCATCTTGTAGTTAGATTTTCCCTAACATGCAACTTTGATCAGCTGTGAAGCCAGTAAGAGTATTGCCATCTTTCTTTGAGTAATGACTTAATTAACAGTGCTGTAAAATTATATTTATCTGTCCTGTTGATTCCTTCTTTTATAAATTGATTCCAAAGTACTTTACTGATGACTTTGCCTTTTTTGCCATCAGACACAGAAACTTATACACATCTAGACAAGGCAGGATATTTGAGATTTTTATTTTTGGAGTGCATCATTACCTATTGCCTTTAACAGACATTTTTGTGTGTTATTATTATTTTTTGGGTATTTTTAAACATGAACCTGCTAATAAATCAGTTACCTGTACAGCTTTTCAGAGACTCTTGACTCCTAAATCTAAACATTGACAGTATTGATTTTACAGAGTAAATGCATGTTTAAAAAGTGAGGATTTTAAGTTACTGATGTACATTGCTCTATATTTCCACTACTTTTTATATACTGATACAATTAGTGTTGAAATATTGGTAGGCAAAATAGTAACTGTGGAGAACTAAAGACTTATTTGAAGGAAATGTTAACAATTGCATCTGTATTGACAGGACCTGTGATATTGAAGAGTCAAGTAGTGTTTACCAGAGTTTGGTTGATTTGGTATTTAGTTGATTTCAGGGGATTAGGATTATTGTTGGTAAAGGCAGGGGAACTGAGGCTTGTTGGGACCACTAGATATATTTTTCATGGAAAGGCGTCTAGAATATGGTGGTAAAACAGGCAGCAGAAGCTACAAAACCTACTAATTGTGCTATTGTCTATTTGATTATCTGTCTTGAATATTTAGTAGGGCTGCTTCTCTTGTTTATTTTCTTTTGTGGAAAGTAATATAACAATTTAAAGATTATATTGATGGGCTAGTGTACAACTGCTTAATTTAATTAGATGGGAAAGCTTAATGGATTTGTACTAAATGCTTGATATTTATATTGATTTGTATTGATAGACTGTTTTTCATGTGCATTTTCAGTAGTATATCTGGGGACAAAACAAGGTGGTTTTGCTTTAAACCTAACTGAACTGATATGTAAGAGTTCATTATTGTCAACTAGCAAAGAATATCTGTTCCATTGCAAGCATTTTACTCTCTGTGCGTGTTCTTGAGCAATATGCACATTAAATATGGAATATATATTATTTTAGTGGTTACTTTATTGCACATACAGGCAGCATCTTAGAAATACTGTTGTGGTTTATTGCCAGCAGGACACCAACTCCCCCACAGCTGCTCACTCACTCCTTGCCCAGTTGGGCGGAAGAGAATTAGAAGGGTAAAAGTGATAAAACCCAGGGGTTGAGATAACAAAACAGTAATTAAATTAATTAAAAAGAAATAATAGTAGAAATAATTTTAAATTGCAAGGGGAAAAAAAGAGAGTAAAATAAACCCCAAGAAAACAAGTGATATAGACAAAAACTCTTGGTCGCCGCAAAGTGGCCGATGCCAGCCGTTCCCTATTCACCAGTGGAGACTCATTCTCCCCCACTGCCCTTCCCTCCAGCTTTGGATGCTGAGCATGATGCCATACAGAATGGAATGGAATATGATATCCTCTGGTCAGTGGGATCAGCTCTCCTGGCTGCTTTTCCTCCCAGCTCCTCGTGCACTCCCAGCCCCCTCGCCGGTAGAGAGGAGTGCGAGGCAGGAAAGGCCTTGACTCTGTGCGAGTGCTGCTCGGCAATTTTAACAACGTCTTTGTGTTATCAACCCAAATGTGTTGCCAGCACAAACCCAAAGCACAGCTCTATGCCAGCTAGTGTGAGGGAATTTTACTCTGTCCCAGACAAAATGAATATATGTGTAGAGCAAAAGCTGTCTTAAGGTCTCTGAACAAAAAAAACCCTCCCAAATGTTCAGCTGGTTGTGCTGCCTAGGACCAGTCCCTTTGGAAGGACTTACTGAAGTCACCTTTTGGGTTTGGATGATATAAAATGCTTTAAAGTAAATGCAAAAGTCTTGCAAAAAATTTATCAGCTACCTTTGTTCTTTAGTCAGAAAATAGTTTCAGGGGTTTCCTGACTGGCTTATAAGAAAAACCAATGGCTGTGTTGCAATTCAGTAAAATAAGATGTGGGTCTCTTTCTCTTTATTCTTTGTTTGAAAATTACTTTCTTTAAATATTTTTAAAAGGTTGATTCAAATCAGATTTTTTTTCTTTGTTTAAAAAAATACTGAAAGAGATCACCCACTGTATCAATATAGTACTCTTCTTCCAAGAGTCTTATTTTTGGCTCCATTTTGTTTTATCTAGAGCTTTAAAAAGTGCCTTATCTCAGATGTGCAGTTGTCTTAGTATGCTGTGAATGGGTGACCCAGTTATTCCAGTTGTAAATTCTGGACTGTTTGACATAAAAATATTTTTTAAAACTTGTAAAATGAATAAATAAAAGCTAAAAAATCCACCTGAAATATGTTATAATTTGCCAGGTGTCCTTATTCTAAATGTTCAGGGGTTATTGTCAAAATAACTAGAGAAGACTGAGTTTTATCTGTAAAAAATAGACAAGGCATATTGACATGTGCAATCAACATGGCAATATCAAATAAATCAGCAAAACCTATTTGGCTATAGTAATTAGTATTATCTGAAAAAATGAGTAGGTAATATGGTCCTTTAGAGAACAAAATTTTTCATTAAATTTTCATTAAATTACTTAAAATATATAATTGTGTTTCAACATAGATTCAGAGGAACAGTGCTGTCCATAACTAAATATTTGCATTCATATTTATTATGCCAATGTTATTTAAAATTCATACAACAATTTTGCATCTGCTTAAATATCACTGTTGCCTTTTTTGGTCGTACATATATGCACATGAGTAAATTTGAGAAAAATTTTGCAGTTATAACAATTTCCACGAGGTGGTGCTCGAGCAATAAATTTTAAACATAATGTAACAACTATGGCCAGTAACAAGCTGAATTTGAAAATATGGCTGTCAAACAGATGTTCTTGTCTTTGATGCTATATCTAACTTAAGGTGGGAATGATGAGGTCAGGAAGGCTAATAAATTTATTATGTGGTGGAAAACTTATTTCTCCTTGCCCAAAAGACAGAAATACCATTTTTTTTTTACAGCATAATATCAGGGGATTGTGTTCATTTTGACATGGAATTCTCATAATCCTTTTCATATCTTATGCTTTGGTTATTCTTTATATGCTGTCCACTTTTGGTTATGAGTAAAGGAACTAGTATTCATAAAGATATTACAGTAGTTGCCCTAAGCAAAATGTTGGTGAATTCAGTGCATTTAAATAAATCTGTCATAGAAAAATACACTGGGTGCTGATTCACTGATCATTCAACAGTAAATAAAAAATGTAGACAGTACGATAATGCAAGAAGGCAGATGATGTGAGAGAATGGCAATGACTATAAACAAAGCAGACAGTTTGGCATAAGTGGTTTTCTCACTTTGATCAAATAGAGCATCCTTAGCTGTTTTGCTTGCCAAAGTGCTGCATCTTTTTTTCTAAATCCTCTGCAAACCCCTTATTCATCGTCTCCTTCAAATTACACAGACCATTTATAATTTAAAGTTCACTGTGACTACCTCTGAAGAAGAGTCAATAATTAACACTGCAAGCTTTGTTGTTGTGGTTGTTTTGTTCCCAACCATCAAAATGGCAAGAAGCAAATCTGCAGTGGAAGTTTTTTTCTTCCTTCCGCTGTTGTTTCTTTCTTTGGCTGTTTTGTTGCTTGGTGGGTTTTTTTGTGTTTTGTGGTGTTTTTTTTTTTTTTTAATTTTTTTTTTATTTTATGTTGTGCTTTTTCTTTTATTTAAACTTAAATAATCACCACAAAAGCAGAAGTGGCCTTACTTCCACTGCAGGCATTGCTCTTGGCCAGCTAGTAACAGCAGTAATGCATTTAAAATACAGTATGCTGTCTTTTTTTTTGTTCATTGCTTCTAATCTCATGGATGTAAACCACATTTCTACATAGTTCTGGAAGGAAAACTATTTTTAAAGAGCAAACAGGTTCTTCCTAGATATTTTACTTTCTGACAGCTGATAGAGCAGTAATCATCCCATTTGAATAAACTTGAAGGGTCTGTGAATAAGGAAGTCTCATATACTTGTTATGCAGACGGTTGGGAGTAAAGTGATGACAGATCTGTGAAAAACAAATCAACCTTACCCTTCTACTTTTATTTAGATATTGCACATGGAGGCTGCCTGCTCCTGAAAGGTATTTAGTCACCCAACTCCTACACACATATGTCTGAGGATCTGAGTCCAAGTTCAGTGATGGTCCATTTTATAGATATTTGGTTCAGCCAATTAGAAAGAATACCATTATTTGCTAGATTTCTGCCTACAGTTGGAACAGTTTCATTGGCATAAATAGCTGCATCCCATATGCAGTTTTTTACCTTTATTACCAAATTGTCTCTATATTCACTGGATCTTTGCACAGGTACATTTCATAAGTCCTTCATTTTGCATGGAAAAATCCCTTCTGCTCTTTACTCAACTGAAATACTAATTTATTTTGCTTTCTTTATTTTCAATATAATTCCACTGAGTAACTGATAAATAGAATTGGTTAAATGTTTATCTTCCCATTAATAAATATATGGAATAGAGAAAATTTATACTGTAATATTGTTGTAATCCATAGTATACATTGTATGTATAATGCTACCTGATTTTTCCATGGCATTTGAAAATACCTATCACCTGCTCTTTCTTGTTAGGAGTCCTATTAGACTGTCTGGCTAATGTTTATTATTCTGAGGCTCTGTAATTCTTTTTGTCTTGGTAGAGGGAGGGAAAGCTTTTATATACGTACTTAGATTATTATGAATATAAGTTTGAGGGTCTCTTCTATTTATATTTTTTTCCACAACCACTTTCGTTAATCCTTAATGAGTTTGTACTTGTGCACTTTTGTGGATGAGAGAGCAATAGTCTGTGAGTAAATTAATTTCATCAGAATTTGTCTTTTTAGTACTGCTTATTCTGTCTTCTAATTCCACAGTACTGTACAAAGGTAGAATTACAGTTTTCCCACTGGTACTGTTAAATTGCTTCATTACAGGCTCCTTTCAACATTTTAACAGCTCAAAAATTGGTTTCTTTCATTTATTATCCCATGCTCTGCATAAACCGACTTCCCATTTGCTTTTGACCATTTCAGCTTTGTGTATTTGTACTTTCTTTCATCTTTTTTCCAGTTATTTTGGGCACCTGCCTTTACTATCATGCCTAGTTGAAGTGTATGCAAAGTTTACTTGGCAACTGGACTCACAAAGGCTGTATGTGTGTATAGGCTTTGAGCACAACCCAGCAAGAACTCGAGACCCTCATTCTGAAATCTCAGATATCTGTGGTTCAAAGCCAATAGCTCTGACTGAGCATTTCACTTCACATTTATTAAGCAGACTACTCAGAATCAGTAAAACTTGTGGCTTAGTTGCAGGTGAGAAAAAGTTAAAGGATCATTAAATTGTTCTTAAGATGGAAGAAAATAGCCACAGGAGAGAGTGCAAATATTTTCTTTATTTTATGCTGTGGTCTGTAATTCTTTTTGATTCACAAGTGCTTAATTATGGAAGCAGATGATTTTAAAAAATTATCAATATAAAGATTGGGGTTTATCCTTTTGTGTTCTAAAATAATTTTAGCACCTGTATTTCAATAATTAAACATTGCAGTCATTTTGATTATCTTATTTAAGTCTTGGAGTTTTATAGTTATTACAATAATGTGAAAGCACTAAAAAAATTGTTAAAGTATCAGAGATTCACTATCAAGTGCATGCTGTGACTCTCTCTGATCTGAGAGCGCAACAGTTCTCAAGGCCATTTGATTTTCTCAGGAAAGCCCGGATGAAATTGGTAGTATTAACACAACAGCTCTGTGAGGCAGAACGCACCCCAGGTTAACTCATCAGGCTTCAGTGAGGCTGACCCAGGGCTTTGAGTCCCCAGCAGAAGTCTGGCAGTGTGGCAGGGGAGTAGGTTACCCTTGCAAGGTCCTCACCTCCTAGGGAGCTGGAATTAACTCTTGTGGAAAAAGCAGAGCAAATCTTTGTGTTTCCAGCTCCTAGCTAGCAAGCGAATGTGAGTTTTTTGTGCTTATAGAGGTGGGAAGGTTCTTTCCTGTTCCTGGTATATCTGCTGGAATTTTTCACAGCAGTTGTTATTGTTTATGCACAGCAAAAGAACTTGCTGAAGTGCTTCATTTAGACAGTGATTTAAGTAAACTAGCAGAGTCAAGGCAACCTGAGGAAAAATCTCCTCTGTTTTCTCCAAGTGAGACTGTCACTGTTCACAAGAAGGAAAATGTGTCAAGAGCTTTAAATTACACATTACCTTGAGAGCATCTCTTTGTGCAAAAATAAATGTTCTCTCATTGTTACTCCAGCTTTTTTCTGCTGTATTACATTTTTGCAAGAAGCACAAAACTATTAAAAGAATTACTTATGTGTTTTAGTATGCGGTGGATTTCCTGTACTGTTTCAACAGGAACTAGCTTTGACAAAGTATCATATCCTATCTTATTTCAAAATGCTTCTTAAGATATTTGTATAAATATGTAAAAAAATCTATGCTCATTTAAATGCAATTAGTTGCACTTCTGTCTTGAACAGTAGGGCTTTTCCCAGCAAGTTTAGTAGAAATCTTTTAACACTCCCTTGTTTAACAGTGTTCAAAATAAATAAACAAATACTTCTGCAATTCAAGTGTGAGGGCCTTGTAAGAAACACAAGGCTCTAGTCTTGGCAGCCTGAAGCTTCCTTGACTTCTGATGCAGAGTGCCAAATCCCCATGCCAGCCCCAGCTTTGTTCCTGTCACTGCACAGAAGGAGCCGCAGAGGCTGCTCACAGGAGATCCATACCTACCCTGCCTTTACATTGACAGTCGACTTGAAAGGGCATGGTTGTTTGAGAATGGTTCAACAGGCTGTTAATTGCTCTCTCAAATCCTGTAAACCCTGTAGAACTTAGCTGAACATTAGCTGAAATTGTTTACCAAACAGCAGCCTGTGTTCCTCAACATTTCTGACCCAAATATGTCATGGTAACAAATATATCATAACAAGACATAGAAAATCACAATCATTAACTGGTGTGTGAGGCTCAAATAATTTTTCCTTTTAACAATTTAAAGACATCTCTAGTATGGAAAGGAAACAACCTAAAACTGCTGGTTGTCATATTGATGGATGGGTCGTTACACCTTTGTCATTTTTAATTTGTAGATTAACAATTTTCTCAGACAAAAGTTGTGCCTTTAAATTTACCTTTTACTTTCATGTTTTCTCTCTTCTTAGTCACTCTGTTAAGTCCCTCATAAATTACACAAAATTATAGCCTCACAGATGCTTCTATGAAAGCCTCCTCTGAGTTGGCCTTTTTAAATGTGCTCAGAGCTTTACTGCAGCATCCCACTTAAAGCAAAACCTTATAGCTTTTTTATGTTCCTCCTTTTCTTTTACACAGTTTCATTTTAGTCATGGGTTATAACTACAAAAATTTCTTTGGTAAAGCCATCACTTACATAAGATTCATTTCTGGGGTGTCAAACATAAATATTATAGAAAGCAAATGTAATGTTGAAGCACTGGCCTTAGGACTCAAAAAATCCCGCATTCACTTTCATCCTTTTGCAAACGTAATTTTGAAACCAAAATTACTGGCAGAAGGCCAGTATCCCCAGATGTGTCTGTTAGCCTCTGTCATTCATGTGTTTAATTGATGCCTTAACTCTTTTTCAGTTTGTTTGGGGTTCTTTAGGCACTTAAATAGGACAAAGTTATTGTCCTACTGTCTATTGAGCACAGGAGAAATGAAGGCCATAAAAAATGCTAAATCTAGTTTACTTGAAAGATAAGCCATATCTATGCAGCTCTTTTTCTTATCTTCAATGTTGTTTCCTAAATGTTAGAATGGAATGCAAATACCTCTTTCTAAATTAAAAACATAAACTGCAAATTTTCCCTCAAAATTTCAACAAGTTAACTCCTGCACATTTAACTGTGCTGTTTACCTCAGGAAACCCTACATGAGGCTATGCATGCTGAGTCAGCTGAAACCCATATTTTGTGCCTAAATAATCACTTAAGTAGGCAAATCTTTGCATTCTTTCTAGAGAAGCATAATTATATTCCTTTTAGGAGGAAGATTAGAAATGCTAATTCTATAAGTAGGTAGTCATTATTTTATCATTTAGTATTAGCTATAATAATGTTACTCATGATGAACTAATGTGGTATTAATATGGATTTCATATGTACTCTCTTAGGAATGTAATTGCAATTTACCTTTTCATTCATGTTCAGTCATTTTGAAGTGTTGCTGAATTAACAGATCACTACTCACCTCATTTTATATCAATGACAACTTTTGCTTGTGAAAACATTGGGCCACTAATTAAATTGGAGTGGAACCAAGAGATTGCAAGCATTTAAACAAAACCAGAAAGCAAAGTAATAGCTGGGAAAATGCATGGTTGATTTTTCTAGTCCTTTTGCTAGGATGAAGTGAAAAAGTAAGTGCTTTGCAAAGAACAGCTGAACTTATAATGCTCATTAGCCTAAGAAGAATCTGGCAGACTCTGGACTGAAAACACCTAGATTGCAGGTGAAACACAAACTTAGTTTCTTTCTTTTCCTGCAGGGAATCCCGTGTTCTTTCTATTGTTCACAGACCTATTGGAACACCAAGGTCTGAAGAACCTGATGAAGGAATTTAAAACATGAATATTTTCACTCTTCTATGATTTAGACATTGTGCTTCTCTATTTAGGAGGTCTTCCTTCAGTTTAAATCAAAAGTTTTTCTGTAGTACAAATTAAATATTTTTCTTTCTTATTTTATGAACAGCAAAATCCCAAGCCAACAAACAAAACAAAAAAAAAAAAAAAAAAAAAAAAAAAATCAAACAAGCTAACAAAAACAACCCTCTCCCAAGCTTAGTTTATTTTTACCTTTTTTCCCCCCCTGGGATTCTCATAATCTGCTAAGAGATAAAACCACTTAAGTAATGTTCAAGATATATTGTTATGAGAGCACAAATAAATGCTCAAGATTGCTACAGTAGGAGTCAAGGAGATGACAGCACAGGATTTGTGAGTTATATATTTATTTACTTGATAGAAATAAAGAGTAATGTGTATCATTTTTGTTGTCGTTCAACACATCCAGAAATGCCATTCTGTCTTTCATGTGGATTTAAAATTCAGTTTATTCTCTTAATCTTTGAGTGTAAATGGGTGATTATTTTTTATATTGCACGTTTATAAAACCCAGTAGAACCAACTCCAAATGCCATTGAGCTGTAGGAAATTTTGTGCTAAAATAATTTGGCTCATGTTCTCTGTAACAGTAAAAATTTTTTGAGGAGACGTCAAATGCTGATATATTAAGGACAGCAGCAGCTGTTGCTTGACAAGCCTAAGTCACAGTTCAGAGCTCATTAGAGCAGCAAAATTTCACTGTATCATTGTCTTTATTAAAATTTGAGAAAAAGATGGTTATTATTAAGAAGGAGGTATAACTGAGGTAAAAAGATACACTTAGGAGAGAAGGAAAATATGTTGAAGTAGGAAAAACCCAGTGTCAGCAAGAACTAATGGTCTGAAGATCAATTTTTGATGTAATGCTTTTGGTTCAGGGGGTAATAGAATATTTGGCTGCATGAACAAAATATATTCATTTAGCCAGTCATGGTGAGAAATGTCATGTTTTTTTAAAGATAGATCTACTCTCGCAGATGATCAAGAAATGTGGTAAAACCAACATGGAGTCCTGGTACCAATACTCACATTTTGATTTTCCTACAAGGCATGGTATTAAGGGGGCAGGAAGCTCTGAGTAAATTCCATAGTTTCTGCTTGAAGTCTGATTAAATCCTTAACACTTTTTAGATTCATAAACTAACATTATGGGTCTTTTTTTTTTACCTTTTGATAAATATAATCCGTTTCAAATTCTGGATGATTTTGTAGCTTAAACTTTTCAAAAAGCTTTGCAATATGCGGTCATAAAGAATATTGGAGTTTTTTGAAGCACTGAAGGACACATACAAAAAATGTTGAAGCAGGTCCTGCAATAGCTGAGATTATACATGTTGTACTATCCAAGGGCAGGATTAAGAATCCAGATTCTTTCAATAGGGAATTAGAAGTTAAGAGGATGAAAACTTCTCCAGGTTAAGTAAAGAGCCTTTAAGAGCTAGTGAGTAGGAAATGATTTGACTTGGAGACTGTATCACAGGTTCAAAGTTACTTTTGACATGAATGCATCCTAGGTTCATATTCCTCTCCTTCCCTTTGCCACTTTTTTGCTGCCCAGATAATGTTCATAATTAACAGCTTGTAACAACTTGTTCATAATCAATGCAGCCTTGTAACTGTACGTTCCAATAAGAGACAAAACTATTTCAGATTAAAATTTCTCCCTAAAAGATACACTACTGAGAATTAGGATTTATTAAGTTCTTTCTGGATCATATTAGGTTCTGTTCCACAATGGTGCCTTTAAAGTAACTTGATGTGAATAGCAGACTTTTATCTTTGTCTGAAAAACTTAGGTCAGTGCACCTGAAAGTACTTAAAAACTTTTCTTTGCCAAGATACTGTTCAGAATCAAACTCCTTTAAATATTTGCAAACAAGGTTTTAGATTACTTATATGGAGACAAAACTACATTGTGAAGCAAGATTTATAGTCTCCCCTTATATTAGCAATACAGCTGGTTTGAACTACAGCAATTTGAGTTCAAATGTTTTAAAATGAAACATAGCATTTGTTTCTGGTTGCACAGATTCTGGTGGACCTGCTCTAGCAGGCTCTTGCTGCAAAATTATTGCAGGTGTGTCATCACTCAACTTTGTACTATGAAACTTTTGTTATTTTACTTCAAAATGAAGTTGCTGCTACTCGTAAATGCCTGCCAGTGTAGTGGTTTTTAATCTTTCTTCGTTTTTTTTTTTTTTTTTTTTTGTTGCGGGCAGTTTTTTAGTTTGTTTTGATTTTGGGGTTTGGTTGGTTTTTTTTGTTGGTTGGTTGCTTATTTTTTGTGGGGGGTTTTTTAGGTTTTTGTCTTTGGTTGTTTTTGAAGGGGCAGTGGTTTGCTTTGCTTTGCTCTTGGGTTTCTTATGGCTGTTTTTTTTTTTTAAAAGCAAACCATTGAATGCAGCAATAATTTTTCATGTGTTTTTATTCTATATGCTACCAGTACTAAGATTTTGAACTAATGATTTAGACCACTGAAAAGGAGAAAGGATTGTAAGGGAGCTCATCCTTAGCTGTGGTCCATAATGCCAAGTCCTTCTGTGTGTGGACTTGACCTCAGTGCAGTACAGTTGTGTATGTGACATTACTGGAGAGGGGCACACAGATACACTATAGCCTATTAACAAAATGAGAAATATAAACATTAAACATTAGCAAAGGCAACTTTACACTGAACTTATGTCTGAGCTTTACACTGAACATGTCAAGCCACTTTCAAGAGGTTTGTAAAATGTTAGTGGGCTGTTTTCTTATGTGTTTGGCTTAAAAAAAAAATCAAAATAAAGCCATAAAACTAAACAACTGCAGGCCTATGACACATCTGCTAATATTTTAGAATGTTTAGCTTTTTAAGTTATGGTGGAAATTTGCTTTTAGACTTCCTGTTCAAAAAAACCTCCATGAAATAATCAATATTTTTTTTGACAAGTTAGGTTTTCATCAGTGAATTTTTCTACCTTCAGCTTTAATGGAAACATCTGGCTCTTTTCCAATAATCAATATTATCTCTTGAGTTCAATTTCAAAAATCAGCTGCAGAGAGCAACAATTAGAGGTTACTAGACTTGATAGATTTTATAAGAAGCAATTATGTCATTAACAAATTATCAAGTTATCAAGCTGTCTTATAGAGATAATACAGAAAAAAAAAAACTGCTGAAAGCTGCTGATTGTACAGAAAAAGAGATGTGTCTATGATAGGAAGAACGTGCTATTAATTAAAGTGAGCTATACAGACTTAATCTTTAGAGCTTTGGTGGTGCCGGGAGTCAAATACTTAATTTAATAATAAATTTTAAAAGCAAGAAAAAAAAAAATCCTATTTTTTTACCTAAACAAGAGTTTAGGTGGACTACAGGAATCCAAATCTAGCATGAATGTACTGTAAACCCCTGGATTTCTATTGCCTGACAGTTACTCTTGTAGAAACTAATGCACAGGAAGTTCCATCTAAACATGGAATTTCTTTGGTTGCACAGGGGGGTTGTGGAGTCTCCCTCACTGGAGACATTCAAGAGCTGTCTGAACACAATCCTGTGCCATGTGCATGACCCTGCTTGAGCAGGAAGGTTGGGCCAGAGGACTCACTGTGATCCCTTCCAGCCTTACACATTCCATGATTTTGATATTATATTTTGCAATCAGGTGCCTTCTGTGGAGTTAGACATTCTGAGCTGTGGGCTACTTATCACTCTTAAAATAGTGTTCAGTCTCCATGCTGGGATTTTGTATGGCTGTGGATCGTCAGAAGGGAGTTTTCATTTGTGCTGCTATAATGACTCTTGACCGCTGGTTGCCTTGGGGCAGGAGAGCCACCCAATGGCTCATTTTGACTGAGATTTCAGTAAGTATTTTCATCTTGTTTCTCAATTATCCATAAATCAGTCCCTAAACATCTGAAAACCTGGACTGGGTGCTCTCCGAGGAGACAGAACCTGGATTTAAGTCTTTGAGGTATAGCAAAGGTTTCCTCTTTGAGTAATGTTCCAGCTGCTCTTCTAAAGGTCAACTCCTCAACTGAAAGTACCTACATAGTAAATTAGGAAAATAAGGCCTGTTCAGCTCTATAAAAGAGGAGAGTACAGGTGTGCTAACATTGGAGAGATTAGTTCCCAAGTGCTTAAATATGTCTCCGTAAATTCCTGAATAACACAGTTGAGTTTAAGGAGTCCCAGATGGTCTCTGTCCCTAAACCATCCTCGGGACTGTCCTCGACAGCCCTTCAAGTAGTTTTCCCCCCACTTTGCTGTGCATGCTGTTCTCTTGTATTCTGTCCAAAAGTGTTCATCTTTCCTGCTTGCAAGTGAACAGAAAAACCTTTCTAAATTTTGGACTACACCCCTAATTTTACTGTTGGATCTGTTTCTCAATGTAGCTATTAAATGGTGGTATGTTTTTTAAGGAGAGTGAAGAAATGTAATCACTACTGTATTTACTATGCTAGAAATTACCCAGAAGAGTCAAGCTGACTTAAGTTCATTCATTTTTGCCTTCTCTTTCACATTTTTCTCAGTTTTTTTGAAGGCCACAGACAAAACTTTCAGTATCATTTTATACACGAGATGCTGTTGTGATGCTGGTAACTATTTAGATGAGGAGATTCTCTCTGCAAGAAACAGGAAATTTTGATATTTGATTTTTCTAACTAGTTTGCTCATTCTTTTCAGAAATTTGTGAAGTCCAATTTTCTTTCTCCAGCAGACTGTTTATGCTACTAATAAATTAACAGAGAAAGCACTACTCTTTTGATCCAGACTGAAACAGGCTGCCTGTCTTTATATAAGAAAATGCGCTTTTTCTTCACCTTCTAGGGTATAAACTGCAAAGACATGCAAAATGGTTTGACAATTTATGCAAAAAATTGGAAGAAAAAAGGTAAAAAATGAACCTGTTCTTTGTACAGTATGAGAGATATGAAGTAACATCAGATGCTTGGAATTAATGTTTGAATATTTTCCCACTACTCTAAAGTGTGTATAGGACACGTATGGGTCCAAATAACTCTACATGAAAATCAAGTTGGTCCAAAAATTAGAAATTGTTGTATTTTATATAGCAAAAGTCGTAGGGGAACATAAAAATACAAAGTTACAACATAAAGACAGTTTTAACTGGACTGTTTTAGGGCAAGATTTATTGGTTTGACAGCAGAATTGAATAAAGCTGTGTATTCACTCTACAAATTCATGCACTTTAATGAGCGTGGTAGGTCTTTCAGTCTCTACCAACAGCAGAAATTAAATGGGTTTCAGATACAGTATGGAAAAATAAATCATGTATGTGTCATATTTCTTTACATCCCAGGATATGTATGTCATGTCATTAAAAAAAATGCAGGCATCTGTAATCAAAGCTGTGTTAAGCTATGTAATAGAATTCATGTGTAGCTTTAAAGGTAACAGGAGAAGGAAATGGCAGAGATATCATTTATACCATGGGAAATGCCAGCTTCTGGCACAAGACTGTACAGAAAGAAGGGGAAGGGAAAATAGGCAAACCCATTTAAAAGAATAAATAAAAGAAACAAGATGCTGAAAACATTTGGTCTAAATGGCTAACATCACTTAATCAACCAAAGCAGGAAATTTGTATCTTTAAACTTTTCAGGCTAAGTCAAAAGTTGGGTAAATTACAGGGGCAAGCTAAAGAATGGCTGAGCTGCTACTTCTTACAGCTGAGAAATGCATTTGCTCATTTTTGTACTTTGGGAATTTTATATTATCTAAGATTATGTAATCCAGGGATGTAGCAGAAAAATTGATTATATAAGTGTTCCTATAGATTTAGCAATACTTGTAACTCAGGTTCTGAGTAGTTGAAGCAGATGGCTGAGCCTGGAAGGACTAAAGATATCCATGGCACAATTCAGTGCTCTTCAACTGAACTTCATGGATTTTTATTCTAAAAGCTTGTGATGGGACTCACTAAAGGTAGGCAAGATGGCCTAAATTAGATTATCGCAGGATAATTTTTCAGTGTAGTCAAGAACAGTGTAATTCTTTTCCAGAGCCCAGATTCCACATAAGGAAACACTGATTTGCAGCTGATTTTTGCTTTCTGATTTCTAATTCAGCTAAATTCCATAGCGATGCACACAAGATCTTACAGATGTTTTTACTTGTCACTTCACTTTTTTTGTTTGCACTTAATTGGGTTTTTTCCTTAGTTTAGAAACATTATTCTTCTAATTTTAATGCATTAAAACTTCCAGCATTTTCCATTTCCAGTGATACTTTGTGCGTGTTCTGTAGGTATTGTAAATGATTCATTCAAGACGAATATATGTTACACCTAATGTGCAGTAAAATTACAAGTATTTATCTAACTTCAGAAAGTATTAGGGCTACTTAATCTTTGAGTGACATCAATATGGACCCAATTAGCACAGTTTTCAGCCACTTCATAATTCAAGAGAATGTGATCATTCAGCTGTAAGCATATTTGACAGAAACTCCATAGTCATGAAGGTAAAAGCTTGCAAGATCACCCAGTAGGATGGAGAAGCTGTCATTCTCTCATCAGTGCTGTTGAATACTAATGTCAAGGTCAGAAGAGTGTAATTTTAGGCTGCCAAAATATTGCTGAATTTGATCAGCTAGCAATGTTTAAAAAGAAAGTAGCAACATAAAAATTTATATACAACTTTAATATGATAGCTGCAAAGTTTCAGGTGCGCCCCCACTGCAAATGTTCTGTTATTTACTGCTTTGATTGGCATCTTCATATGCGTTTTTCCTAATTGTAACATTTTCTTTAAATATCATCTTCCTTGTCTAACATAAAAATTACAAGTGATATATGTTTTGCAAATTCTGCATGTAATTTTAAACGCTGATATGGGAGACTTTGTGTTCAAAATACATAACAATTAGAGCAGAGATTTGGATGTAGAAATATCTGAGTGCTTATTTTAGACAACAAATTGTCACATATAATAAAATGATAGATTTGCCTTGAGTCACGGTTTTTATTTACATAGCATGATCATGCTATGTGGAGATTGATACTGCTGGCTCCATCTAATAAACAAATAGACTGGATGGACCCATGTTGTTCTCAAAGTATCTTCTGAATCATAAAAGGATGAGGGGCAATGAGTGAAGGTTTCAAGAGGGCATATTTCTACTAAAAATTAGGAGAAAACAGTTTCACAGTGAGGACGGTTAACAATTGCAGTAGGGTGTTCAGAGGAGCTATTAATTTTTTATCTCTGGAGGTGCTCAGAATCCTGTTTCTTCACAAAATGTCTTAAGCAAAGCAGTCCTAAGCTGTCTCTGCTCTGTGTAGGTTCAGCTTGATGGCCTCCAGACTTTGCTACTTCTTACAACCTCCAGCATTTCATCACTCTCCCATTTCCATTTTGATAAAACAGTTGTTTATGTAATTCATATAAAATTTCTAAAGGTATGAAATAAGAGTATAATTTTGAAAATACTTGCAGGCCACTGTAATCCTTAGGTTTTGAAAGATATTTAGAGACTTGAAAGTCGCCCCTTTTGTGAAAGAGTAAATCTCTTCCATGTCACCCCTCAGGATCTGAGCTGGAATCCCGAGGTTGGCACCACATCCTTGCTCCTACCAACAGCTGCTGGTCATTAATGGCTTCACTTGCTCCTCTATCCACATAGACGAGTCCCCAGATGAATGAGTTAAATCTGTACGTTGATATTGTAGTGGTAATCTTTTTTTTTTTTTTTACATAATTATTGCATAAATTTGGTTGATGAACTTTCTTAATGGAGAAGATAAAGGAAAACAAAATAAAGCAACCTTATATTTTCATATCAAGTAGGTAGATTTTTGGGATTTTTTTTTAGTTCAGTTTTGGGTTTTTGTTTAAGGGCTTTTTGGCTGTGATTGATTTTACATTACATGAATATGTCAATGAGCACTGGCAAAAAAATGCCTCAGTAGGATTGCTTTTCAGATCCAGATACATCTTTGAAAGATGTCTAAAATGACATGTTTGCAGTAAAATATACATGGCCGGGTGAACTTTTCTGGTCTTATCTTGCGCCTCAGTAATTTTAAAACAGAAACCAAAGCCTTTGTTCTGATAAACTAGACATCTTTCTAAAATATATTTATTAAAATGAAATATTCAAAGAATCCAAAGAGCAAGTATACATACAGTAAATGTGTTCTTTTTCTCCTGTGCATGGTTAACTTCCATTCATATTAATGGGGTTAGGAACATGCTTCAAGCAGAGAAGACTATAATTTTTAAAACCTGAATATTTGAATATTGAATATTTGGCTTAGTTAAATTTATGTTGTCTTTTTACTACAGGAGGGAAAATTATTTTTTGGAAGGTAATGTTTCTTTTGAGTTGAACTCTTCTATAAAAATCCTTATCCCTGAATTCTCTTGTGAATATTTTGAGAAATATTTTTGAGCCTTGAGAATGTTTGAGAAAACATAACTATATAGCATTTTCATAATTAAAGTATTTTTTAGTAGTATTCTGAATATTAGCTAGGAATCAAGGTAGTTGTCGCTGACAACCATTCTATCAGAAAGACAAATTCTTACATGATTTGTGAGAAAGTGTCAGAAGTATGTGTGTTTCTAACAGCCAATGCAGATGTGATACTGCTTTCAAATACACTTAGAAGTTTAGATGAGTTGAGGGATAAGAAAACTATGACTCAAAGGACCTTGTTTTGTTGAAAATGTAATAGAATTGCTATATCTGTGTACTTTCAATTCACAGTATCTTAATAGGATTCTATAATTACTCTAAATTCCTTATTTTCTGCAGTAAAGCTCTTTTGTACAAAGAAATGACTTCATAAAAGCCTGGCACCATGCAGTGGTGTGTTTTTAAGTTCAAGAATCCTAGCTGATCTCAGAAATGGTGATACTCCAGAGTAAGGAATATATTATAATAACTTAGAAGTGTACCTCATTTGTATGAATTCAATGCTTTCATTCTTAAAGTTTTTATTAATAAAATCATCTCTACTGAATAAAAAACCCAAAATATATAGAATCACTGTAGTGTAAATTCTGAAAATTTTCCAATTTTCATTCGGTTTTCACACTCTTTGAATGAAACACTTTGTTACAGAGTGCTTGATAACAAACTGCTTATACATTTTAATGGTTAAAAACATGCCCTTGAACTCTATAGGGCATGTCTGAAATCTATGGCATACATGTATTTCCTTTATGAACCTAGTTAGGGTTGCACATATGTCTATCTTAAACATTTTTGTAAGTGCACACAGTTTTCACTGTTCAAACATGTTTTCATATATTTAGTTCACTTTTTCATTCCAGTGGAAAGAAGAGTGATTAAAGTTTTTCTTCTGTTTCTGAGGATTACCATGTATCAAAAAGATTTAATTGATTTCAGTTTGTTTTCAGTAATTTAAGTTTGCTGTTACCTTTCTGAAAAGCTGAGGTGGTTAAACATAAAGCATGGATGATGCATACCATGACCCTTTGGCACAGAACAACTGGTAGTGGCTGTTTATATGTGCAATAAAATCGTGATCAATCTCTGACACTTACTACAGACTTCCTGCTGCTTAGAAATGTGTACAGTAATAGCATTTGTATGTTTTCTGTTCCCTTAAGAGTTCAGTATGCTGCTTCACAGGAGCAAAGAAAATTAGAAATAACATCACCAACACTGCGATAGAAATAAATAAAATAGCAATTTGTAAACTCTTCCAGACAGATCTTTACAAATAAATGCAGGAGTCTCTGTGTATAGGTATAATGTAAATATAACTTCAGTAGGGATTGTGCTTATCTGTTGTGTGTATAAACAGTTATTTCATTTTATACATTACTGTTTAAATTGTAAGAACCTGTCCTTTTTCTTTCTTTCCAATAACTAGACCACAAGAGACACCACTTAGTACAGCAGATGAAGCTGAAATTTTAATATCTTTAAATTTTAGGAAGCTGGTTCAGGGTGGGGTGGGGGAAGTTCCTATTTTAAGTATTTGAGTTGGAAGACTAAAATTCATTAATCATTTTGTGAAAGATAAGTTCATAAATTTTGATAGGACAATAATGGGTAAAACTGGCTGTATTGTAATTGATTTTACCTTTTCACTGTGGCAGACAGTTAATAGTTTTCTGTTATAGGTGAATAAAAAAAAGATGAAAAAAACACACAAACACACAGAAAAACAAACCACAGATGTAGGGACCATGCAACTGCTTTATCAGTTTAGAAGAACAGAGAAAAACCCAAACCACCATATTCTGGTATCAGTACAAATTAATCTAAAGGAACCATGTGTAAGGTTCCCATAATCCATCACCTACTTTTCCTGACATTTCACAGAGATACAAAGCTGATTATATGCACTGTAGAAAAGCATGTAATTCTTTACTTAAGTCTTTTAAATGGAATGATTAATTTCTGTCCTTACTCATAGGTTATGTCTGCAATCTTGATAAAATTTGAGTTACTGAAAGCTTCAATTTATTTTTAATGCATAGAGGATTTACTTATGTGAAATCAAACATGAGAGTCTGAGGAATATCTAATGATTATATCTATTTTCCATATCCAGTCTAAAATCTGAGGATGTCTGTGGGGAAGAATTTTGTATGCGTGGTGCAGGTGAAGGGTCACTACAATGCTATACATACTATTTAATCTTACCTTTTGGTCCCATAATTGCCCTTTTTTTTTCTTTAGCTAACACAGTGTTGGAAATTTAAATCTGTTTCAATAGTAGAAAATTTAAAGTATGTGCACAAAATACCATTCGAAAGTATTATGCCAGTATTTTAGTTGTAAATAGGTCTTGCACCAAAAATGTTAGCTGCTGTAGTTAATTATGATGAATAAGCATACAACTGGAAACTGAATAAGCTTTTTAAGTATAGACAATGTTCCTGTAGCAATTCCTTCATGCAATTTATTTTAGTCAATGTGCACTGTGTTCCAGTGTGGTACCCAAAAGCCATTTAGGGAAAATATTTGGTACTTTCTTCATCCTAAGAGTGTGATTTCATGCAAGCGAAATGTAAGAGAGGGCTTAGTGTTGAGTCACATTGCTCTGAAGGGTAGTCTGTACAGGGGGTCTCCTCTTTGGTTTCTCCTTTATTTCTTCTCCCTTTGAATGCCAGGCTTCATAAAACTGCATAATTATCATGTTCTTGAACCTAAAAATTCCAATCATCATAATAGGAAATATTACTAACCTCTACTAACAAAATTTAACTGCTTGAGTCCAGTGCACATAGAATCATGGAACAGAATCATCAAAGTTGAACAAGACCTCCAAGATCACCATGCCAACCAAACCATATCACAAAGTACCATATCCAGTCTTTTTTGATCACTCCCAGGCATGGTGACTTTACCACTTCCCTGGGGAGCTCATTCCAATGCTTGAACATTCTTTCAGTGAAGAATTTGATTCTTGGATCCAGCCTGAACCTTGCCTGGTACCACTAGAGGCCATTTCCCCTTGCCCTGTCACTGGCTGCCACTAGAAGGGGCTGATCCCCAACTCACTATAATCTTCTTTCAGGACTTGCTAGAGATCAATAAGGACTCCCATGAGCTGCCTTTTCTCCAGTATGCTGCTTCACAGGAGCAAAGAAAATTAGAAATAACATCACCAACACTGCGATAGAAATAAATAAAATAGCAATTTGTAAACTCTTCCAGACAGATCTTTACAAATAAATAGCCACTGTTCCTTATGTTCCAGACTCTAATGCTTGCTGTACTGAAGGAAGCAAAGTGTGCACCTTCCCTATCAGATGTATAGAGCCCATGGACACTCACTCGATTATTCTTATGAAGGTCATATTTATTCCTTGTTTCTATACATTTAGAGTACTTCCTGATTCTTATTGTTGGCCATTCATGCTTTATGAGGAAGAGGAAGTTGCCTTTTTCTGATACAAGCCTAATTATTGTCATCCCTGATTGATCATGTCCTACTCTTTCTAAAGTATAATGCATTCTGGAGAGGCTCCTATGGTGAAACGGCCATATATTCCCATGTTGCCTTTGTTTCATTTATTAAGTAACACTTTACAAAGTGCCTTCTGCCATTGCACGTTAGCACTGGTTTCCAGGCTTTCAGGGAGTAAGATGTTGCTCATGGTAGCAAAAATCTCTTGATTTAAGATGAATATAAAGTGACTGTGAGTGGAGGCAGAACTTGAAGTTTGAACTTGCTAATATACAGTTATCAAATTAAAATGTGGATGTTCCATAATAGCTTTTACCTACAATTGTTTTCAGAAACACAGTGAAATTCTTCCAAACTGTATTTTTTGCACTTGCAGCAAGTGTGTCTATTTGAATACATTAGCCATAAATAAGTGAATACAGTTAATTTAAAAGCAGCAAAGTTACATGAAAGTAACAAAATGGGTAAATCCAGAATTAAGTTATTAACTGAATTAAAGAAGCTAATTGAGCCCGTTTCATTAAAGGAAAAAGCTTTTGAAAAAATAATCAGTTCACATGTTGAAGGGGAAGGCAAACCTCACTTGAAACTGCATCTTCTTTACTTTCCTGCAAGTACCTTAATTGTAACACCTTCAGACATTGACTTTGTTGGTGTCTTTCCACTTCCTTTGCAATATATAAATATTCATTAGCATAGTAATTAGAAACTTTTATTTCCCATGTAAATTGGTTCAACAAACAGGGAATAGAATAATTTTTTCTGTCTCTGTCTCATTGAGTATATGAATATTTATTGAAAGTAATAAAAAGTTTCATCAGGAGAGACAGAAACATACTTATCAACAAACTGCCTATAATAATAAAGATAAAAGAGTTCCTGGAAAATAGGGGTTAAATAGCATTCAGGTAAAGCTGAAATGCAAAGATAAGATTTCAATATAATTGTTGATTGTTCAAACAAAATGTTATTAAGCAAAAAGTGAGGAACTGGAATCTTTTTTTCTCCTTGTTTCTGTGTTTATTATCAGTGTTAAAGTTTACTATGTCTACAAAAAAATTAGTTCATTTGATTTTCTCTCAGACGTCATTCAAAGAATTTAAAAAATCTTTTGCACAGTTCCCTAGTCTCATTTTTTTCTAATATATTGACTTCCCCAGTTCTTTGTAGTGAATATTCCTCTACTGAGTGGAAAACACAGCATATATTAAGTTGGAAAATTTAAGGTAACAGGTAACAGAAGGCATCCTTAACACTGCCACAACATCAGAAATTAGTATCACACACTTTTAAACAAAACTGTTCTTCGCATTATGTATGGCTTTCAAAAGTAGAGACTGTTGTCAGATCATTTTTGTGGTACAGTATTCTTATCCCATGTAATTTAATGTAGTTTAGGCCAATTGTATTGGCAGAAAACTGCATAAAGCAGTTTATTTTTTTCTGTAGCTTTTTAGGCCAAGGTAAGATCAGGTGTATGGTAGTGGCTTACTTTATTCTGGACCCTTACAATCTTTGGGTTGAATTATAGATGGAACTTGGTGTAGCCCTTTGAAGATATTGAAAACTCCACGTGATTATGTTCTTGATCAGCAAGCAATTAATAGAGAAAACTTAAAAAATGAAAAAGACAAGAGGTAAAGAGGATTTTTTTATTTTTTAAGACACGTATCATACATTTTTTCTTTACACATGTACAGCAATTGGAAAGGTGACTTCTGATAGCTCATGGGTCATATACCAGAAAGCAAAGGTTGCAACTAAGCCAAAAATCTGGCAAGGTCTTTGCTTTGGCAGGAAGAGACATTTTTCCCTAAAAAAAAAAAATAAAATTAAAAGTATGAGTACTTACAGAGGAGCTTTCAAAAACACTTTTAAAGTCCTAGGGGAGAAAAAGATCTGTAAAAATGATTAATGATTATCAGGCATAAAATAAGTGTTTTTAAGCTCTGTCAACTTTGCTTTTCTAATGAGGACTTAACTGCTCCCCAACTAAAGCCTTTATCCAAGCTGTGTTTTGTATTTCATTTAATCAATGCTTTGTATAGAGACAGTTACCATCATCATAACCTTTCAGTTCTTGTGTTTTGGCATCTCGCAGATTTCGTATGCAAGTTGGGGGCTCAGGGGAAGCACATTTAACTGAAATGTCCAAGTACAATTTAGTGTGTGATGTAGGGTTATAGAACTCCTCTCAGACTTGCTTATTGTTGCAAAGAGAGCCTTTGTAATTACTGGGGGATTATGGCAGAATATGAAAGGCCTTGAAAGCGGCTTTCGTGAAGATCAGGAATGCGTTCTGCACAACCTCTGAAACAATCAGCTAGAGTAGTGAAGCAGAAGTATATTAAAATGTGAAGAGTTCACTGAAAAGGTCCTGATAGAAACACCCAATTAAAGAAATAAAAACTGATATTACAGATTGTGAAAGATTCTCACTTTGGTAAGAAAAAAGAGCCTTAGAAGAACCAGAAATGAGATGACAGTACAAATACAGTGGCTTTTTCCTCTTTTTTCTCAGCAACAAAAGTAACGAAATTTGAGTTTAATGTTATATAATTAAGAAGAATGGAATTGATGTTAGTTGTGCTGGTACCCTGCTCAAATTATTGTGTGAGCTTGAGACCAATAGTCCAGGAATGATGGAGTTCCTTTTTTTCATGTGTATAAATCAGTGCAAAATTTTGGTGCAACACACCATCTTATTATATTTCACTTCTTAATTAAGTTTCTTTACCTAATTATGTTTTTAGTCACAAAGCATAACTGTGTGGTTTTTGAACTAATTTCTCACCAAAAAAGTTTAGGTTTTTTTATACCGAGCTGTATATTTTTACTTTGTCCTTCTCTATTTCAGAGTTTAAAAACAACAAAAGCAATACAATGCAAAAAATAGTCTGTCTGAGAGTTGTTGGTGAGATTTTTGTTGATGTGGTCTTTTATTTCAGATAAAGTGTTGTGCCCAATCATGATTATGGAGGATTAAGCCATAAACCTCCTTTTCTGTGATGGAAGCTGCCTTGCCTGGCACTGAGTTTTCCATTAATGCTTTTTTCTTCAGTGATGCTGGAGTTGAGGCAAGTTTAGGTGAAATATTTTTCAGTAGTGAGCAGGCAGAAAAATCATACAGTGCTTTTGGAAAATTATATCTGTGAATTTAACAAATACACTTGTGAACTGAGTTTTTTAACAGAAGTAATTAACAAAACCTTAATCCTTTCCATTTTGCTTACATATTGAATGCATTATGATATTTTCACTTTATGAGTTTTTTGAATAACATGATGAGAAACACTTTTTGCTATGATTTGTTTGATGGTTTTGCTACAGCTTGATCCATAACATATTAAAAAATATTTAATATTGAAGCCCACTTGGCAATATTTTTCTTCTGTAAAATACTTGGTATGTAGTTGAAACAAAATTCTACAAGTGTGTCAGGTTATCCTTTATGTGAAAGTACCTTTAGATCACTGTATATTTATAAGCAGCTTGGTACAAAAGCCAATAAAATCCAAATGACAATTCCCACTATTAGCAACACTGACACCTGCTCCAACTGTCAGTCATAAGAGGATGATCTTCCCCATAACACCTCCTGTTTACATAGCTGAGCTAAAGCTAACTTTAATGTTATTAGCACACAACACTTTTCAGTAATTCTTCATTTTACATTACACATCAAAAATACTCTCATAAAGCAGATTTATATTAAGATTATTTTCTTTTTGAGTCAGTTGAAAATTAGGAATTTCCAACACTAAAATTTTATTCCACCTCCCTCAAGACATTTAACTTAAAAAATGTATCAACTTCTTAACTGGAAAAGATATTTCACTTTTTTGGAAGTGCTGAGGGGAGAATCTAACATGGGAATCATAAAAAGTTAGATTTCCCACAAGAAACAAAATTTATGCTAATGAACAAGTTCATTGGCAAAAAAACTAGATTAAAAAATGTATATAATTTGCTCTTGTTGTTAGCTGGAAAATTTGAAAATATTTTATTATTTTTGCCTGCCCTCATATTGTGAAAAAAAATGAGCTATGTGAAATCAGCAGCATGTTCTTACATTGTCATTAAAATTTAAATAGTGACTGTGTGTGCTTTTAAAGACCAGCAGACAATAGTACTGTGTAGGAGTGGCCTAAGAATGAGTGTTTCTGAATATGTAACATTTATATATTAGGCAAATTAAAATATTGGAATGATTGTATTAAGCTATTTCAAATTTAATTTTTCAACTTCACCAACCTTTTCCTGTTGAAACCCACTTTGTGTTTGAAAGATTTACATCCAGTTTACTTGTCATTGGTATCCGTGGAACTTCTGAATGCTGTCAGAAAAACATGAAGGTTTTAGGAGAGAAATATTGATAATGAAAGAAAAGAAAAATTTAAATAATGTTCAGGTAAGCAGTGAGTCCTTAGATCAGTGTTGATGGCAAGTACTCAGGAATTCAGGTTTACTTTTCTGTTTTTCAGTAAAATTATTAAGCTTCTCATAAAATAGACTCAAATGTGTGTTTGGAGACCCTATATAATAAATGAAATACAAAATACTGCATTTAAATACGGGGCTGACAATAATGATATAAGAAATAGGAAAATACTAGTTCCAGATAAACTATACAGAATTCTTTTGTGTCAAGATATGATCTCCAGAAAAAAAAAAATAAAAGAGCATAATCATTGCTTTCTTATTAAAAGTATGATGAATATACTCTGAACAATTTGAAATGTTAAGTGAGCTCCTACTATAATATTTCTGTCTCACCCCATAGAATTTTAGAATTTAATTCTTAGAATAGTTCTTAAATGGCAATTACTCTTAACTCCACGAGGATTACTCTGTATGTGTGCACTATATGTATAGGGCAGCTTCATACATGCAAAAAATATTTAATTTAGTCTTTAATTGGGAGTCTAATCAGAGCCTGCCAGGAAGACAATGTTTTGCATTAACTATCTGAATATAGCTCTAGTGAATAAATTGATTGCTAGCAACTTAAAAAGCTGTCAAAATTCAGACTGAATTTGTGATGACTTTATTTTTTGGTTCTGGAACGGGAATAGATTCACAAAACTAGTGAAGATATAACAACTGTTTCTCTTCATCTTCCCATCTCCACCCACTCACCTCTACCCCCGCAAAGTTGAAGATCTCACCATATGTTTTTTAATGCAATAACTCCTCTATATAAGAGACTAGGTTTTAAGCCCTTCCCCCTGACTGAGATTTAAACCTTTATTTTCTGCCTTCCAAGGGAATCACCTAAGCACTGGATATTCTGCAGGGGTGTGCTCTCACCTGAACTATCTGAACTGCTACTTTGACCGAGCCGTGTGCCTCCCGAGTGAATTCTTTAACCACCAGACCAAAGAGTCATTCGCTCTCTTCGACTCAGTATTTAAATAATCCATGCAGAGCAGCTTTTTCCATGGGGATCGAGAGAAGCCAATTATAGATTTCTCACTGGTTTAAGAACTCTTTTGGGAAAGTGAAAATGTGGGTTCAAGAATGTGCAGACAAGGTCTTGAACCTGATTGTCCCACATTGTGTATCAGATGAGGCCCTAACCGCAGAGCTATTGAATAAGTGAAGAGAGGGGGGATTCTCTTTACTTCCATGAATGATTTACAGAGAGCATGTAAGCCTAATCTTTCATTTCCAGTTCTTTAGTTTTGTGTTTAAATAGCTTCTGAAGAGTTGCCTGTGTCTCTGGCAAGTACACAAATTAATGACTGGAGAAAAATGCTACTTTTGGGAATGCAGAAGGATAGTTCTTCCCCACATTTTTTTGTTTCTAAATATTTCTTGACTATTTCTGTCCGTTCCAAATGAAATCAAAGTATGGTTTTCTTTGTCCCTAAAAGCATAATTTTAGTTGAAGTGTAGGGGCATTGTAGAGGAGGGGGAAGATGACTGGTGTTTTTTTTTTTCAATACACTTTTTGTAAAAAATCCTTACTGAAAACAATTTACATAATACTTAAAGCCCTCTCTCATACACTTCCATGTGTCCTAACACTTCCCAATTCAAGGACCTGTACTGAGCTGAACTAGCATGCCTCTATTAAGAAGGAGTAGTAGAACTTGCTGGCCATAAGTGCTTATTTCAATTCAGCCACAAGGATCAATATGAAAGAAACATTGGCCATTTATGAAATGAGTCATTTTTCTCTACCTTTTACAGTGCCAATGGATGTGAGGAAAAGCCAGAAAAATGTATAGGGTTTTTTTCTTTTTTTTTTTTTTTAATGGGGAAAAATCAAGCTAGAAAATTCTTACCTGCAAAGGTCAGCTGTTGATCTCTTGCAGGAAAATGTCTGAGTAGTAGTGTACAGATACTGAATAGGTAGTCAAATATTTCAAATCTTCACAGAGTCATACAGAAGGTTCTTTGGTACCAGTTGTGAAACCCGGAGTTCCCAAGTCTTAATTTAGTGAATGATTTTCCCTTCCTTTAGAACTGTAAGAAAGGACAAGAAGGGTAACATCAGTTCCTTGTCTAGAAAGAACGCTTGGTGTTAATCTTGATTTCCCAAGCTTTTGCTTTATATCAGTGGAGTAATTGCCAAGAGCACAGTGTCCTTTCTTTTCCTAGACATATACACTAGAATGATCAAGACACAAGCTGAATAACCAATTCTAGTTCCCTAAACCTTTGTGCCTAGTTTTCTTCCGCTCTCCCTTTCAGAAGTTTACCCAGGAAAACAAAATCCATTCCTTTTTTGATTACACATATTCACAGAGATCCACCGTGCATTTCATGGGGGATGGGAATATTCTCTGTACATTAAGAAGGTGGTTATGCCATAGTAGGTGTTTAGGCAGCCCTGATGCCCTTACTTTAAATGAGGAGACAGTTCCAAAATATCTGATAGATTTATGTTGCTTGTGCTTTTTTATTAAATGCTGGTAGGAAAAGTGCATGAACTCAGAGTTGCTCATATGTGTAATTTCTCCCAAAATAATGCATCTTTCTGGAAAACTTCTAACCAGAACACCCAAAGATATCAACCTTGTTTCTGGAAGAGTCAGGTGTACTTGCTAACTTTTACTTTGTTGCTTGTTGACCTTTTTGCAAAAAGATATAGTGCAATGTTCAAGCAAAAGCTATTGCTAATAGAACATGCTGAATTCTATTTTTAATTAATCATCTGTCTTTCTTGATAATGCTGGACCTTCTTAGTCCATAAAAGTAAACCTAGTTTCCATTATGGACAAGTTGGGGTATTTCAGCCAATGTGTTATTTTTAAGACTGAAAATTATTTCTGAACTACAGAAGTAAAAATAAATCATAAAATATAGTCAGTCTTTATTTCTTTCATCTGACCTGCACATTCTTAGATTTAAACTGTGTATTAAAAATGGTAAGAATTTTGATAATAATTCTTCTGTGTGTTCTGTTTCGTGTCTGAGAATCTTCTCTTACTTTATGGATTTCACAAAATAAGAAAAAATGAATTTAGCAGTATTCAAAACAAGCATTCAAGATACAAATCTTTAAAGTGATTCTCCATTCATATAAAGCAGATGCAAGTATGAAGCTTTGGTACATGACCAACTTCTGTACTGCATGCAGGGTTTGATGAAACCAGTAACCTGACTGTGAGATCAGCAGGGCACACAAACCCAGGTGTGTTTCTTCTGTCCTGCCCAGTCAGCACAGTGGGTGAGCTCATGGCAGCTGCAACCAGATGCAAAGTTAACAGAAACAAAGGAGGACAAAGTGCTGGAGAGATCATAAAGTGATTTTTTTCAGTGATTTTTTTTTCTTTTTTTGTTTTTTTCACCCGTGCAAAATTTCTTTCAGGGCATCCCTCAGCCTTGTGTCTCAAGATTTCCTGCAGTTAACTCCCACCTGGAGCACAGTTTGTATTCTGTATCAAGTTCGTGTCTTCCAACCTAAGTATTGCACTGGCATTGTTCAGATAATACTTTCTTCAATAACAATTGCCACCTGAAATTGTTTTCTTACTTTATCTCATGTCAGAAAACTAAAATTGATGCTCAGGAACATTAAAAAAAAACAAAAAAACAAAAAAAAAACAACAAAAAAAAAACCCAACAAGAACAAAACAAACCCAATTCAAAACCCTAAGCAAACCCCAAAGTGGAACTCTTGCAAACATGGGTACATTCCCTGGCTTATTTTTCTCAATACAAGGAAAATATCAAGAATGAAAAATGAAAATATGAAAAAATAAATAAAATAGCTTAATTATGCATTTTTCACAGAAAATATGTGAAGCACATATGAAATCATAATTATTTGTTCTTCATAAGTAAGAAATTTTAAAAAATGTATTACTGGTCTTAGCATTAGTTGATCAGGTGCCTTTACTTTTTTGCTTCAGAGTCCATGATTTGGATGTGATGGAGCCTTATGTATTTGTCTGGTTTTGTGGCATTTATTAGATGAAGTTATTCTCCAGTTAATTGAGTATTTTCCAAAATGAGCTTCCACTCCCATAAATATGAAACAGTTGGAATAGTAACACTCAGTGCTTGAGTTAGCTTTTCATTTATGGACTACTGAAGTATGTTGAAGTACATAGATCTTTATTTTCTATGAAATCATGCTTAGAGTCAAGAGAAATGCATGTTCACATAAAAAAAGTCTTGCTGAAACAGTAAATTGGTCTCAGACAAGAAAGTGGGAATATATGAAAAATGCAACTTTAATAAAATATTTCTAACAAGGCCTTTTAAAGTGGTTTATATAAAGCAGACAAATATTCACCCTTTCTAGAACTGATCTACTGCTGTTAAAATCATGAATATTTTTCTTTTCTACTTGCACTTCTTTTCTTTTTCCTATAAAAGTGGGGCAGAATCCACATTCACCTTGAGTGTAGAACTGAGACTATTACATATTCCCTACCTGGATGTCACACAAGGGCCACTTAAGTCACTCCAGCACCAGTCAGAGATGTTCAGAAACACTTCTGAGTGCTTTAATTGTTCATCAAGACCTAACCCTTTGAACATTGCTTTAAGGCATATTGGCTCTGCTCTTGAGTCACTGAAGCAAAATTGGAGCATCTGGATGCAGTGTCAAAATAGCCCAGGGAGCTCCAGTGCAGCACCCAAGTGGATAATCTCAACACAGAAGACAAACACTGCATTAGCCATTGCCGGGAGGCTACAGTTCATCTTCCTCTGAAATACAGTACAAGAAAAGTTAAAGGATGATACTTTTTTCTTTGTATCTTCTGTTGTGTGAACAAAGAATCAAGCTGTGTTTTGATGTTTTGTCAAGTGTTTGGCAGCATTTTCAATTCTCGTTTGCCCTACTAATCCGCTGATTTTTTCTTTTCTTTGGACAAAGCAATGCATGTTTTTTACAGTTTATGCTGTATTGGATATGTTAGTGCAAAAGAATGAATCCAGTCATTGATGTTGCCTTTGAATCAAAGTATTGAATTAAAGTAGAGGAAGAATAAGTATGATAATAATTTAGTTGCCTATTAGTACTGTAACATCTAATTATGCTCTCTTGTACTAAATTTTTTTATAATTCTGTGACCTATTTGAAATAATATTTTTTTGCTTTGTTTGCTTTCACAGATGGCAGGAAAACTGCATTCCATTGATTGAAAAGAGCATTGTAAGTAACTCTTTTTGTTTCCCCTGTTGAATTAGGCATCGCATTTTATTTTTCTAAATCTACTAATTTTTTATCTTGTGGATAAAACTTGACTTCTTCCTTGAAAACTGGTGAACAATTAATACTCTGTGAGAGCCTGTGAGACATCTGGCATGTGGCTACAGATACAATTCCCAAGCCAGATTTCTTTTGCCATCGGCAAGAATAGTTTATGTAAGGCTTAGGCCAACGGGTCAAGAAATATAAATGCAGAAGCATGCTAAACATACCACCTGACATCAGGCTTTTCCTGGAACATGGTTGATCTGTAGAGTGCAGACCAGACTGAATACTGGAGTGCAAAACTGGGGCACAGCAGCATATACAGAAGTGAAACTAAATACAATCAGAAGCATAAGACTGATTTGATGATTTACTATTTTTATTTGATTCAGATAATGCATTCAGATTGCATTATATATATGTACATAGAACCCTAACATGCAGTAAAATAATTTGTTCAATGATACTAAAAAAAAATCTCTGCTAAGCACTCTGCTTCACACTACTATTCAAGCTATTCACACTACTCTTCTAAATACATTAACAAAATATATTCCATTTGGAACATGTCAAGTAAATGGCTAACACTTTTTCTAGCATGTCTAGCTGCCATTAATTTAGTTAGTATTCATTGTAATTACACTCATCATAATGAATTAATTTAGTATTAATGTGAATATTATACAACTTTTTAGACAATCCATTATAATTCAGCAATAATTAATGTACATATTAAATGAAGTGTTACTGCTTAGTGCTATGATAAAGCCATGTTGTTTCATTTGAAAAGCTTTACAGGAAGTTACATTTAATCTCATTGGTATTCCAATTGTTGCCAGGAGATATTTTTCAATGGCAAAGGGCACTTATTCTTGGGAGACTTGTTAACTTTTCAGTGAGATTCCATTTTTGCACTTGTCTACTGATTCACCTATAAGACACTGGCATTTGAAGCAAGATACTTAATGGACATGATAATGCAAAAAACTCATTGAACTATCCTAAAAGCATGAAAAATTTCTGACATTTCAGACAGTATCCAATAAAAGATGCCAGAGTTTATAAGTGAAGTCCTGTAGCACTTAGGTTTTATGATTCTTTTTCCCTTCTGCCCTCCAAGAGTAATCCACAACTGAGAAGTAAGTATTTTAGATGTATCACACATCAACAGGATTAGGTGCCTCAAAGGCATCCATGGCCGCTTCAGCCAGCTGCCTAAAAGTAATGACATGTGGAAACGTAGCAAAAGAAGAATGCCCACATTGGATTAGGGTAAGAATTGTCTGGACAGCATCCTGTCTCTAGGCAGTGATTATAAATATATGCCCAGGGAAGGGTAAGAACTAGAAGTAGATTCCCCAGCCTCCAGTAGTTTTAGCTGATGAAATTTCAACAGATGTATGTGGTTTCTAAAGATCAAAATTTTGTTGTGTTTTGGGTCCCTGTATCTACTCCCACAAACCTGTTCAAGTCTTAGAACATGTATGAGTTGTATGGGTTTACTACCCTGTTCATTTTGTGCATAAATAACTTTTTGTTATTGTTGTTTTGAATGTGATTTCTTCTATCTTAATTTGAATCTACCTTGTATTGGATTTGATTGACCTGTAGTCAATCCATTCCCTTTATGCAACCAGTGATTTGTCAGCCTCATCTATATCCTCCTTTGGAGATGGCCTCCTCAAGAGAAGTATCCTACTCTGTGTAGAAGCTGTTCATCTTTCTTGCCCTGTTTTGGGTTTTGCATGCTATCCATTGCTTTCTAAGTGTGAGACATTCTTAGGTTTATACTATTTCAAAATCATTCCCTCAGCTTTTCCTTCTTAGTTTCTTCCTGAATACTAAGAATGAATGGTTATGGAACTGTGGGCTTATTTCTCCACGGTGACTGTCAACTCTAGACCCACTAGGTTAAAATTCCCACCTTCCCTCACCCTCTCCTGTGTACTGTTTTACATTTATTTGCAGGGCATTTATTCTGCTGTTGTTTTGCTTGTCACTCAGGCTTGCGAGTACAGAATTTCTGGAATTCTACACTGTCTGTCCTTGTCCTGGCTAACCCAAGTAACTCCAGTCAGGGACATTTTTCAACAGCCCTCCTCCCTCCTCCTGGATTATTTATGAATGTTGAACAGCACAGGCCCTAGAAAAACTCTTTGAAAAAGTCCAGCAGCAATGTCTCACAATTTCAGGAACTGGATCTTTCCTCTCTACTACTTTGCTTTTAAAGTCTCAGTTATAAATGTCTGCCTTCTTACCTGCTTACTTTTTATAATAGCCTTTGTTGAGAAACTCTAAGAAAAACCTTCTGCAAATCCAAGGTAGACTCCTACTGAGCAACTCCAGGCAACCAAATCACTCACATTCATGTGTCTGTTGAATGAGAAAAAGTGCTTCAGTAGTTCTACAGAGGAATATTTTCCTTTACAAAAGCCATCTTCACTTGTCCAAAATATAGCATATTTATCAAATATCCAACTTGAATTTTGTATTATAATTTATACTGACTTGACCAACATGGATTTCAGTATATTTAGGTCTGACAAAAGACACTTTTTTTTATATCTGCTCTTTATTTTATTTTCACTGCAGTTACATCTTACAGTTCTCAGTACCTTTGCAATTCTAACATTGCATTAGATGTGAGAGATAAATGCACCCTCGCTTGTCAATAAGATGTATCATTTATGAATTTCTTATAACTGTTTAGTGAATACTATCTTTCTAATAATTTGTTACTATTCACTTTCTCATCACTTCCGTTCTGCAAGCTGATGTTCCCACTGAGAGTTATTAGCATACATTATTACACAGCAAGCAATCTTTACCTGTAGTTTTACAAAATATGTCAATGTCATGCTGGGTAATAAGAGTTCACCTTATCTCTGAACTTCTGACTTTGTTTCTGCTGATATGTTTGACCTCGGGCTTAACCTATACACATTGCCTTTCTGTTGAATTTTACAGATCACATGTAGGCTGGGCATTCCTATTTATTATTTCACACTTAGGAAAGGAATTAAATTTTTCTATCAAGTAGTGCATTAATAAAATAAATGCTAATAGTTATGTAGTAACTATTATTATGAGAGAGAGAATTAGAAACTATTTGGGACCACCCTAGATCTTTAAAAAAAGTTATTTTATTACTTCAGATTAATAAAACATATTAAAACAAATGGTTTTGCAAACTACCTTTTTTCAATTGATGTATTAATAAGGAATTCAATCTCTTTAGTTAAAGTAGACCAGCACAGTCACTGCAAGCACTGCCCCTTGTTGAACTCAACAGTTGTCACTTGTGAAGTTTTAATGAAATTTTTGTCCTTTTTTTGTGTGGCAATCTTTTCTGTCTTTCCAGTGTCAAAGTATCCTTCTCTCTTTCTCAGGCAAAATCAATTCACCCAGTAGCTAGCTTCCTGCTTCTGTATAAAGCATTGAACTTTAAGTAGTTCAAATCAGGTCTAATGATGCTCAGCTGCATAATGTTTAAGTTAACATGTTCAAGGCTTGGCTTACTCCAGTAAAGCAGATAAGTCTGTTCTCAGTACTGCTTTTGCTATTGCTGTATACCTTCCAGGTGTCGGTGTCATCAAGATCTTTTCTGTTTAGATATGGCCTCAGACCTCCTCTATGGAGGTCCACTAATTCTTTCCTACAGACTAACGATACTTAGTTAAAAGTAGTATTGTCTACCTTATCATTATTTCATAACATGCCATTAAAATATTTTTTTCATTAATTAATGATCCAAAGTATTTAGATCCAGTTACTGTTAGGGACTTATGACCCTGTTTGCAGACATACTGAATTCCAATGCTTGAAATGAAAGGGAAGTGTTGACTCAAAATTGTTGTAGAGATACCATTGCTAACACATAGAGCTGGTCAATGTTTCCAAAATGTTTAAACCTTTCATTCTGGTTTTCCTAAATAGATGGTACCCTCTTTAAAACACTATTTTGTCCTTTCTCGCAGGGAAGAATTCTGTTTCTGACTATCTTGACCAGTGGCAAAACAAAAAATTAAAGTTTCAGTGACAAAATTAACAGCATTCAAATTTTTTTGTTGAAAAAGTGCCAGTTTTTGGGAACAATTTTATGTATTGTATTTCACACATACTTTGGGGGCATTCTCTATGTGGTTTGTACTAATGCTTATTTTGTGGCACACACAGATGTTCAATCAAGGCTCCCTTCTGTGTTACTGGTATGGACTAACTGAGATAGATAATAAGGCTTTTTTTTTTTATCTGATGTGTTAATTTGTATTTTTTCAGGCAATAATCCTTTTTTTTTTTAAGAGATACATGGTAATTGGTCATCTTGTTTCTGTTTCTGAATCACATTTGCAGATTTGGTGTCACTCTAGCATTTACTAAATTGGTGCATTATTCAGCTTTTGCGACCTTTTAAGTTCTATGTTCGTATTCACAGGTTTTCTTTTCATGACTGATACTGGTGTTTTCCTTTCTAAGTTACCTTCATGGTGCCTGTTCTGGAGCTGTCCTTTGGGAAAATGTGATTAATTCAGTGGAGACTGGTCTCTCAGTGGTACATCTGGTTCTTCTTTTACAGTAGAAAGATGGAGAAATGCCTGTGTGTGAATGCTCATGAAGAGTATATGGAAATATATGAATTCAGCTCTTAATCCAACTAAAATATATTTAAACTGTGGTAGTCTTGAATCAATTTAATTTAAAGGAATTTTAAGGAGCCAGGTTCTGACTGGGATCCCAGCAAGGAGGATCAGATTGCAACTTGCATGTTGTGTGTCCAGTGGTTGAGCATTCTTAGGAATTGTGTCCCATTGCTTTCACTTAAGCTTTTCATTTCAAGATTAGGACCTATCTCAGTAAAGGAATTAAAAAATAAGTGCCTGAAGACACAAATTCTGAGAGATATGCAATATTCCACACTTCAGCCCGGAGCCCTTTTCTGTAGTATTGTTTTAAGCTCTCAGAAAAATAGTATTTACAATGAGAACCTTTAACACCCTTTTACCATGTTTGCTGGCAGGCACTGATTTAATGCTAATGTGACAGCTAAGATTTTAGTGAGAGACCCTTTTATTTCTCTAAGAGAAGTGTTACACATTCTGAAAACCAGACAGATTTTTCTGGCCAGTGTCTCCTCACATTTGTGCCAGTAGGGATTTGCTGACTACCCAAATTATCTTTCACAGGATAGCACATGTCTATCTTATGCAGAAATGTTTATCATCCTTTTTGACATTTTTCTAAATAGTCATACTTTTTTAAAGAAATAAAACAGACTTTGTTGTTGTTAGTAAATGGCTATGTAATGTTCCCCCAAAAAACTGCCAGACGTATAATGCAAGACATCAATTTAGGATGAGCTTGCATTCTAGCAAATAAAACTATATTTCTTACAAAATATATTCACAATTGGCAGTAGAAACTTCTTGGGGGAAAAAAAGGGAAATTAAAATATTATAATCTCCATAACATTTATAATGTTAGAAGTGCTGATATGTTAAAGTAAGCTCTCTTGTATTTCAACTGCTGGATGAAGTGTGTTAGGTTGTTCTTTGTTTTTTGTTTGTTTTTTTTTTTTTTTTAAGGAAGGCCCATTTCTGTATCTATACATATAAACTATATTGTTTAACCATACCTGTGGTCAGACAGAAATTGTTATCTTTCACACCAGAACTCTTCTTTTTATATCGTTCATCCTAATAGAGATTTTCAGTTTTGTAGTTTTGAAATGCATAACTGCACTTCTTTTATGCATTTGCCATTTCTTTAACCTATGTTGTAGCAGTTTCATGTGGCTATAACTGTATTAAAGGAAATACTGGTGTAGAATCTGAGTGGAAGAAAGTGGAAAAAGAAGAAATACAGTACAACTATATTCCTGACTTTATTGAACAAGAAATGTAGCTTTGCTTCTTGGTTTTTGTGTTCCAAAGGTCATGTACTTGGCTCAAAGGAGAATTTACTTGCCGTAATTTCTGGAGTTTGGGGGCAAAATTAAATAATCTTTTCTGTTTTCCACACTAGCCTTTAAATGCCTTAATTATGTAAAGTGAACATCTGAACGTCTTTTATTGTACATCCACCAATTATATTAATGTGTTTCTATTAAAAGTGATCAGTTCATTCTCATATTTAGTCAGTTATAGGGCCACAGAAGTATATGGAGCACTATAGTTAAATATCCCTATATATTTACAGGTAATTTATTATTATTAATTAGAATCCATTTATATTTCCAAAATTTTTGCACTTATAAGAAATGCAGATCAAATTTCTCATTTGTGTGAAAACTGATATTTAAAAGTCCTATTTGATTTCATCTAAAAATGGCATTTCAGTTAGGCAGTAATTTGTGCATTAGTCTTTTTTAATTCTGCAATGTTATGTTTTTCAGAGACAGCAAATAATTTTCTGGTTTACTGTTTGAGTCAGAGAAGAGAGATTGTTTCTGCTATTTTCACCTATATCTTCAATATTATATTAATTCCTCAGTGCTGTGTCTGTAGTCAGTTATCTTGAAAAGTGAGATAAAATACTCTTATCTGTGATAATAGTGAACAAAAACCACCATGTTTCCTGTGTTTTGCAACTCTGCTGATTTTTCTGGTTTGGATTTTTAAGAATTGTTCATTGAGCTAAACATTTTTGATAGAGGTGATGGTGGAAGTTATCCATTGATCTGGGAATGGCTGTGGTTCTTTCGTGATTTTTTCAGTTATGTTTCTCAACAGGAGAGACTGTGAGAGAAAACATTTCATTTCATATCAAATTCCCCCATGATTAAACTCTTACAACAGTACTCACCAAATTCCCCCATAATGAAGTTATTACAACACTACTAATTCAAGCCCCAGGTCATTATGAAACTGGTACTTTGACCTTGATAAGATAATATATCCTGAGCTTTGGATGCAGTAAAATTCCTATTACACCTTGCTTCCATTATCTGAAAGGAATTTTTTTTTTACACTTATATTTAGCTTATCTAGTATTGTGATTTGGAAATTAACAGATCTACCAGAATTTTTAACCTATGAAACAAATTCAGTGACTACAAATATAACCTGGAAAATACTACTGCTTCCTCAGGTTAGCAGAATTCATACTTGCTTACTGTTTTTGTGTTTCGAGTGATGCATATGCATGTGAAACTATTAGGATTCAGCTAAAACAGATACTTCAGAGGTGTCAAATGCATGAGGTGTTACTCTGCCACTCCTTGTTTAATGCATAGTTGTGTGTTGAAGCATAGCCCTCGTTCAGAAGTACTGTGGAGTGGAGCCTACCCTGTGGAAACACTTGAAAATGTAAAACTACCCAGAGGTTTCAAGCTTGCAGCAGTTATCAGTCTTCAAAGCAGCCTCTGCCTCAGACTAGGGTACAAAACAAGTGGCTGGCAGTGCAGTATTGTTTTGATTTGAATCCTCCAGCTTTAGTTCATATTTTTTTTCTTCTTTCATATGTTAAATAGAGGTATGTATGACATTTTTCCAGAAGAAAGAAAATAGCATTGAAAAACCTTCTTGCAGTCAGCTTTGCAAAACTCTCAGAAAACTAATTTCTGATGGACATCATCCTTTCATACTTCCCTTGTTGAGACTGCTTTAAACAAGTTTCATTTATATCCTGCAAACTTTCACACCAATTCATAACATAATTAAATTAGACCCAGAAGTTCACTAGCCAAGCTAAGCCTGTTTTCAGCACTATCAGAGGAAAAATAACATATTTCAAAGAAAGATTACTGGCTTTATAATAATTTTTTTCTAGAGACAAAAACCCACAAACCTCTTTCCAGTTGGCCTTGTATTTACAATGCTTCAAATAGGTTTTTTTACTGAAACATTTATGCCAAGGACAAACTGAACATTTCTTAAGAAGCATGTACATATTTATGCAGTTAAAAAGTTGAACTAACTGCTTCCATTTTCTGTGTTGCCTTCTAAGCCAGCTGTAAGAAGAGAAAAGTAAAATGGATGAAATTTCATGGTCATCACTGAAAAATTTCCTTTTCTTCTGAGAGGCAGGAAGTAAACTAGGATTAACAGATGAGGGAGTTTCTGTTATATGTTATTAATACTACTCTATTGAATCATTAAAATGGGAGAGTAGTAAAGCAATAACTGACCACATAATCAAAATAAAATTCCCTGCTTTTTAAATTTGATGAATTCAGTGTAATTTCTTTTATAATAAAGTTACATTAAAACTTATGCAAAATATGTTGATAATAAGTTTGATAGAGAAAGAACTGTTTTCTGTATGCTTCTGCCCTTCTTAAATGATTCTAGATTCTGTTCACACTTCTGCTTAGTAACGGTAACAGAAAATACAAATACAATGGAAATTTATTTCTTACAAAGTTAAATACATATATAGTGGACTCAGAAAATATCAAACTATTGTCTGAAATTTTTTTTCCTACCTTTTTCTAAAAATAGTTTATAGCAATTTATGCCCAGAGATAACTAATTTGTAAAAGTTCCTTAAATGTTGCCAGTTCCAAAAAATAACTTTGAATGAATATTCTTCACAGTGACATAAACCTGGTTCAAATGTTCCTGCTCTGCTATAGTAACTGATATGTAACAACGCACATCACTGAGTGTACACCTACACAGAGAGTTCATTTTTAATTTTTATTAAGCTTTTTCTCATTTACCTGCAAGGGTTTACTTGCATATAATTAACTCAATATATATCAGACCACATTTTTATTTAATGCCTAGTTAAATGTGAAGACACCTTGACTTTAATATTATGCTTTAAAATTAACTCTAGTGAACTGTGACTGAAAATGACGTTATAGGTTATTAGGTATAATCGGGAAAAATAAGCACTTAATCTATATTATTTTGCTATTGCTGCAATGGATTGTTTGGGAATGAGTGCCAGTGTCATTACATTTGTTTACAATTTACATGCACAAACCATGTAGGTAAAAGGGAAAATACCAATACGTCTTATCATCTCAAATATACACTTAAGTTTCAATAGAAAAACTGTAGGGAGGTGATGAATTTTTTGCATGAAACTTTAATTGCGTGTAAATCTACTTGAGCATCTGCTTTAAGAAATTTGCAGGCTACATGCTAGAACAATTACTAGGCCCATCTAATCCTATAGATTTGTGTGGTTATAGAGCAATCTCTACAAAGCCTATCACTGCCTATCAGTGACTTGAAAGTGTGATGCTCAGCAGGTTTTATTTGACCTTGGTTTTGATTCCCACATTTTTGTCTCATGTCCTTTCTTTTGTTTTCATCTTCAGCAGTAAAGGTCATTTGCAACAAATCGTTCCTGAGAGCAGTAGCAAATTAATTTTATAAAGCATTGTCAGCACCAGTGCAAATCTCTGCCACTGCCAAACTTTGTAGAGATGCTAGTAGTTCATCATTTCTGATCTAGATAACATCCAAATCTCTACAAAATACATTCCCTGGTTTACATTCTTCTTCATGCTTCACTCTTTTGCCTAATAACGTCAACATGACATTTTTTTTAGTTTTGATCAATTAATTTACACTCCAAAGCAAAACTTAGTAATCTGCATAAATCTAGATGCTTGTAAATTGATCGCTATCAGTTCCTGATTCAGATGTGTTAAAGCATGCCCGAAGAACAAGAACAAAATTTGTGAAGGGTATAAAGCACAAGCCTAAGGGGGAGTTGCTGACGGAGCTGGGATTGTTTAGCTCAGTGGGGACCTTATCACTCTCTACAACCACCTGAACAAAGGTGATAGTGAGGTAGGAGTTGATCTCTTCTCCCAAGTAACAAGGGATTGGACAAGAAATGGCCTCAAGTTGTCCCATGAAAAGTTTAGATTGGTACTAGAAAAAGCTTTTTCACCAAAACATTTTACAGCCATTGGAACAGGCTGCCCAGTGAAGTGGCAGAGTGACCATCCCATGTAAAAGACGTGTAGATGGGCTGCTTAGGGATCTGGTTGAGTTATGAGCTTGGCAGTGCTGAGTTAATGCTTAGATTTGGTGACTTTAGAGGTCTTTTCTAACCTAAATATTCTATTAATTGCTCATCATATGTGTTATCATAGTACACATGTTTTTTGTTTTTTTTTTTTTAATACAGTGGAAACCAGCTACACAGAGACATTTTCAGTAAAATGTAAGACAAACTGAAAATGTAATTAACTGATGGAAAAGGGATATATTTAAAATATACTTAGTTGCTTCAAGAAAAACTGCTCAGTCAAGAAAAGATACTTCAAGTAAACAATTTTTACAAATAGAGATAACATATATTCTAGTTAGGAGTTAAGTCAGGCTAAGTACTTATATTCCCTTCTGCTTAAAACCAAACCTATGAGCCTAGTTTTGCTAACAGTGTGTCTTACTAGGGCACTCTTTAATGACCTCCTGTCCGAATGCTCTTGCTTCTCACTAGATTTGGACGCAGCTGAGGTAGAAATTAATCATTTTCTTCCACTAGTGATTCTGGGCCAGCAGAAGTGCCATATGTCTGTACAACATTAGAGGACTTCTTTTCAGAGGGAAACCATGTTAAGAAATTGTTGTCTGTGCTCCACCACCATATGATTATGTGGCACTGGTGTGTTAACTGCAAGTGCAGTCCAGAGCACAAGAGTGTGGTTAACCCAATTCAGGCTACTACGTGCTGCTGTTGTAAGTACTGTGCTACTTAAAGAAAATTGATAAGTGAATGCAAGTAGCAATTTAGAAAACAGCTACTATGGAAAAGGAGTAAAATCATAGCTCCATTATAGTAAACAGTGTAACTCCCACTAATTTTATCCCAAAGACTCAGCTGCTTGTGAACAGCGCTGGTTTATACTGTCTCAGAATAGAGTTTCTTTATAGCTTCTTGTGTTGCTGCCATTATTAGGAGAGGTGAAGCTTTTCTGTAATGCTATTTTTTCATATATGTTGTAGATTTTTTGCTTAAATATACTGAATAGTAAGTAGTTTCTTCATTTTCAGATATTTGCATATAGTCTGAAGGAATAGTATTACCACAATAATTATATTCAGTTCACTTATTCTTTAAGAATTCAGTTGGAATTAATTGAATCTCAGGGTATTGTTTTTATTTTATCCTCTTACTAAAAAAATATTATAACATGAAGATTTGTAAAAGGTTTCTCCCAATATTTAGCTTTATTGGTACTAAGATGTGTTTTAAAACTAGGGCCACTTTTGTCCTAGTATACACTATACACAGTTATGAATTTTCAGATAAAATGCTCCAGATGGAACTCGTCCTTGGTAGAGGAGCTGTTGTAATATCAGCTGTAGTGTTCCAAAATCCAATGGGAGATTGACCAAAAAATTTCTGTCTTTAAAAAATGTCATTGCAGTATAGATGCGTCTGTCTGCATGTGCACATGTGCATGTGTGACAATCAGTGCTGCTGACTCATCTAAATGCAGTTAGAACTGTCAATTTTGCTTTGTTACAAAAGCTCTTCTCCTTAGCCTCCTGTGCTTTGCCTAGCATAGTTATTCATCTGCCTAGTTATTTATTCCTATCCCCAAATTCCAAACCAGCCTAGTCTGCTCCACCTCCACATGACTTCTGCCCTTACCCAGCTCAGCTACTCAGCCTTCCATCAGCCTTCATGTCTGCCTGAAGTTTGTCTGAATCCCCCTCCCTTCTGTCACTGCCAGTTTTTTAGTGGCCAGGGTGCTGCACCAGCTTGGCAGCTGAGTTGTCACCCTTCCTTTTCCATTTGTTGTCTCTTCATGAGAGAGAATAACTCTCATGTTCAAGCTGAGCTACTGGTCCAGTAAAAAAGATAAAGTGAATGGTGTATACTAAACTAACAGGTTTCATGGCTGTAAAATGGAATATGAGAAGTCTGACCTAGGACAAAGCCACACCTGCTTTCTACAATGGCTAAGATGGCAGCTGAATAGCTGCACAGGAAACTTATTCTCAGACAGGTCTAAAATACATTATATTACCTTAGCTTCCTTTCTGACACACTAAAATACTGAGATTTGTTTAAAAATAAAATGGGCTGTCTTCATGGAAGATTTTTTTTGTACTGACATGAATTAATAGGTCAGCCATGAAGAGCAGAGATCTTCCCAAGAAATACTCAAAAATTTCCAGCTTCCATTTTAATTGAAATATTTACTACCAAAGCCACTTTTAATTAATCTGCATGTTCAAAACATCCTTAATTATTTTTTCCTGCTTCCCAGTGTGTAGTTTCTTATTTAAACCTATCAAAATATGTTCTTTATGTTTTTGGTATGCTTAAATTCTTAAAATGCATGATCAACAATATCAGAAATGCACCGTGTTGTGGAAAAAGGCTCAGTATGTAATAAAATATCATAACTCTTTCACAGAAGCTGCAGGAAAAAGAGAGGGCTGTCTGCAACTCTGCTTTATAATTTCCAAGCAGGATATAAACTTAAGTCCTGCAGAGTTGTTAAATCTCACTTACCTTGGTTATTATAGGGTATTAGAATCGTAGATGGCTCTACTTTGAGACATCCCCTGCAGGAAAATTCTTCTATTTCCTCTAAAAACTAAATACTTTGAAATTACAGGAAAATAATTCATATTAAGATAGAACTTTTTTATTGTATGCTAATGTAATATATGGTTTATGCTGCTAGAGAATTTTCAGTCATTTGCAGGCACTGCTGGTTTGTGGTTGTTGTCATAGGTGGACTGGTTTTTTGCTGTCCTTCTATAAAAACAGAGAGAAGTCAATGGGGAATACAGACAAATTCTGACTTGGTAACTGATCCTTGCCTCTTTTTACCTCTTGGAGTAAAGCGTTGCATAATAAAGTTTAGTTTAGGCTTTTGCCTTTTAGTGTAGTATAAGTGACAATAGGAAAAAAAGAGGAGGAATCCTTAAAGAAATGTAAAACAAAACCTAAAAATTATGAACTAGCAGCACTAATTACAAAAAGAAAGTCAAAAGATCAAACGCAACACACATCTAACTGTATAACTGTGATAACCAAAACACAGTTATCTCAGACTCTGGTGTGTCTGTCGGGACTGCTTCAATGCTTCTGTTTTATTGTGTTTAAAATATTGTGTACAGAAATGTCTGAGCCTGCAGAGTTTACTTGTTTCTCAGAAGAAAGACTCTGCAGGAGAGAGTTTCCATCCTGTGGAGCTTACAGACTCTGCAGGATCTTTTGCTCAATGACCCTCGTTTATCAACAATTCATTTGTGTGACTGAATCTTATGTCTCCCAGAAAAACGAGTTTCAGATCATTAAGGCTGTACTGTCCTTGTTAGCAAGAATATATGATTGGTCAGAGGGATGCCAAAATGTCCTTTTCCAAAACACAGCAAAATAATGTTAATAGGATTTGTTTTCAGTTTGGTGTACATTTAATTTATGAGATGTTTCTTGTCTAATGTCAAGAATAATTTATTGATGAGATTTTCCAATTCTGAATAGATTTATATGTTTTTTAATTATCTTTGATAAAGAATTTGGTTTTATGCAATATGGGTTGAATTTGGATGTCAACTAAACCTTAATAAGAAAAAAAAATAAAATAAGGAGATAAATAGTATCTATATAGGTGTGCAATTGTAATGATTTAAAATTTTTAAAAAAATATTTACAAAAAGAAATGTCTAACTAGTTAAGAGATTAACTAAACTAAGAGATTAATAAAACTAAAAGAACTAAAAGATTTCTAACTAATTAAATCAAAGCTGATGTATTGTGTGTTTAATGTATAAAAGCCAGAGTCTAGAAAAAAATAGGAAACTAAAAAGGAAAGCTTTGTGGTAAAGGAAAAATTCCACTTTTTTTTTCTTTTTTTTTTTTTTTTTTTACTTTTGCATCCTGTGGATTTTTTGAAAAATATCATAAAGATATTTAAAATTTCTAAGATTTAAAATTTGTCTTTCCCCATCTTATATTAGCAAAAAGCAGTAAATTCTAGAAAAAATAGGCTGTATAGAAATCTGTTGTGTCAAATATGTATTAGAGCCATATATCTCTGAAGAAATAAATGATAAATAGGCATCATATAGAATATCCAACTGCAACAATATTTGAAAATTCTCTGTTTTTAATGAATGAATAATCTGATGAGGGTGCCAGTATAATACTCAACATATATAGTCATAATAGTTCTGCAGCCAGTGTTATGTATTTGTTAATGTGTAATTGAATTTATTTCACATTAAGTAACTTTGTGCAGAAATCATGAAACAGGTTTTGTTTGATTAAAAATATATGAATGTAAATTCTGCTATTGTCATTTTGTCACACTAGAACTAAAGCTAAAAGAGAACCGATTCTGTTTTAAAACTTGTTTAATTATTGGTACAATGAACACAAAGACAGTGACCTGGATGAATAATCAGGTTTTTAAATTCACCTATTGCTATAAAATATTTGGAGGTAGAACAATCATATCACTGTAGAAGCAACACTGGTACTCTCCAAAAAGATCTCACTGATACTGATGCACTTTCTTGATTATGCATATTTTCTGTTTTCCCTGCTTTAGAAGACTGGCTTCAGCTTAGGTGTTCCAAGTTTAGATATTTTAAGAAATATTCATATTTAAAATTAAATGCATGAGAATTAAATTACTATATATAAATAATTTTTGTTTCTATTTGTAATAGTCATGTGCATATCTAGTGCAACCAACCTAAACCAAAATGCAAGCCGTTCAAAAATATGGTATTCTGAGATTAAGAGGAGCAAAGGAGTATAGAAGATAAGTCTGTAGTGTAAAATTTCTTTTATCATCTTGTGTTTGGAATGATACCGAGAAGCAAGTTTTCAGAGATGCAATTTATTGCCCTTAACTGAATGATCATCACATTTTTCATTCACTGGCTTTTTTTCTCTTTACTTGCCCTACTTCATGTCATTTACTCTTGATTTTAACAATGTAATATAAATTAGAACATATGTGCTACTATATTTTTTGAACTTCTTTTTAAAAATTCTCATTTCTGACTTTTGCTCACTTTTTCCTTCTCCATTTCTTGGCATGCACTATTGCAAATACAGTTTAAATGTCAATCAGCCTTTGCCTTTACATTCCTCTCTTCCTGTCTCTCACGAAAAAAAATCAGGACACAGACTTTGGACTTGCTAGGAATAGCTCCTCAGTGTTTCTGTGACACAAAACAAGAGTTCGGGAAGGGTAATAACAGAATAATATTTTCTAATGGAAAAATAGTAGTCAGAAAGTAGATTGTCTCCTGAGTTTCTGAGCTCATTTTTTTCTATTAAAAAAAAAAAATGTTCCAAATTAGTTCTAAGGTTTTTTTTATGTGCTTCATGTGCTCATTGCTGCCCAGCCGATGCCCCTCTGTTTCCACATGACATTTTGCACTTTAAGGAAGTCAGCTTTCAGTGAGGTGTCACCCTTTGGGGTGTGTGTGCTCGTTCGTCAGGAGTGAGGCACTTGGAGGCAGCATGTCAGCTCCTGTACGTTTCCGCTGAAAGGTGGGAGCTTCAAGTGGCAACCTGTCTGCTCTGCTGGCAGCTTACACGGCAGCGCAGCGGGCCCAGCCACCCGGCTGCTCACAGCTCCCTGACAGGGACTGCCCCGCACTCCGAGGCCTGCGGCTTTCTCCTGGCTTTTTAAAGTTAAACAATTGACTTGTGGTCCACTAAGCCTCCAGGTAAAGCTGTTCAAGCCTGGAGTCCGAGCAAGGCTGTTAGGGACGCTGCGGGTTTAAGATGTCCGCTCTCCCCCTCAGCGGCCTCTGGAGGCCCCCGGGGTCACCAGCCAGGGACTCCTGTTGAAGTGAGGGGAGAACGACCAATCCTTTGATGCATCGAACTCGATTTATTGATCGATCAGTCAGCTTAAATAATAGTGTTAACGAACTTCATGCATCTTCCGAAATACAGGTTTATGATAGGCTAACAGAGAAAACTCTAACCACACCTTTTGTTTTACTACACCGTTGATTGTTTACACAAAACAAAACCAGTGTTCTCACTGTGATAGGAACGGTTCCCAAAACTTCCACATCTGTTCCCAGGGTGCCATCTTTTCCCAGAGAGAGTGTTACACTTGTTATGAGAAGACTGCCTGAGAACTTTATTGTTTATACAATGATGCCTGAAAGAGTCTAATTGTTTATAGAAGTCAGGCTGGGAACTGCTTCACAGCTACCTGTTACTTTTCTCTCAATTTCATGGCTTCATGGCCTTTTTCTTCAAGCCATGCCTGAACTAAACTCTCCACAGACTCCACAGCCGGGTCTGCCTCACTGAAGCTCCCCTGGCTGCAGGCACCTGGCTGTGACTGGTCTGGCCTCTCTGCCTGCCCTTCTGGAAAGTTCTCTGTGCCCTGGCCACAGTGGCAGCCATCTGCAGGTGAGCGATAGCAGAACCGTAATAAGGGGAAAAAATGTTAGCATAGAGTCTCAACCCTATGCCCGACTGCCACCCCATCTAGCCTGTATCCCATACACAATCCTGCACTGTTCATACTGATACCTTTACGTTCCAAAACTTAGTGTATGCTCAGTATAAACTCTGCACTTCCTTCATTGGCCAAAACATTAGGAATTAATCACAAAATGATAGAATTATCAGTGTTGGACAAAACCTATAAGATCATCAGGCTCAATCTTTAGCCCTGCCCTGCCATCTTCACCATGAGTCATGTTTCTAAGCACCCCATCCAGATGCTTTCTGTACACTTCCAGGGACATTGACTCCACCTGGACATCCTGTTCCAATGCTTGACCACCCTTTTAGTCAGCAAACTTTTCCTAATAGCCAATCTAAACCTCTCCTGTTGCAACTTGAAGCTATTTCCTTGTATTCTGATGATTCTTACCTGGGAGAAGACACTGATTCCCAGGTTGCTACGATTTCCTTTGAGGAAGTAGTAGAGAGCACAAAGATCTCCTCTCAGCCTCCTTTTCTCCAGGCTGAACAGCCTCAGCTCCCTCACCTGCTCCTCATAAGCCGTGTGCTCTAGAAGTATCTCCACTATGGCTCACAAATTTCACTCTTTTCCACTAAGAACTAAATAATCAGATGTAACATTCTGCGTTTTTTTAAATAATTAAAGTAATTAAAACAGAATTCTTACTTACATCAATTTCTATTTTATGGCATGGTGATTCAGGTACCTGAAGCTCTTTCTGCATATTATGCTTCATCAGCTATGCTGCCAGTCTGTCAGTCTTGATAAAGATGATAGTAGCAAATAAACAACTTCAGGAGTGATTTTTAGCATAGATTTCATCAAATTCCTAAAAGGTGAAAGACTAGGGCTTAGTCTGAAATTGACTAGTTTTATTTCTGAAAATGAAATATATTATAGAAGTCTTGTTGTGTCATACTTTGTATTGCAATTCCTCTTCTGTCCTGTGCAATCAGTTTTCATGAATCTGCACAGATGTGCATTCTTTAAAAATTGAAAGGACTGGTTAGATGATGTTGACAAGAAAGCACACTACTATATATGTTAAAAAACTTGACAGTGTATGAATTATGAATAAATAGGTATTTAAGTGCATAAATCAGTACATTGACTATGAGGTTTTATTTTACTTCTAAGGCACCTATAATTTAGTAGTGAAATGTTCTGTCATGATTTATAGACACTTTCAAGACAAGGAAAATGAACATTTACTCACAGCTAATGTGTTGATGAGCTACCATTCTCTTGTAACTCTAATAGAATCCACTTCATAGAATAATCTTATTTCTTTCTCTTTATAGTTAGAGATCATAATTTTTTAAAATATGTTGTGAATTTTCAGGTAGTCTTTTGACTTGCTTGTGTCTTATATCTTAATATTTCTAGAAATTTAACAGAACAAGACGTCTTTTCGATCTCATATGTGTATATGTTTGTGTGAATACAGTTGTACAGATATATACTGCATACTCTTTCAGGAGGCCATGTATACATTCCTAGAGAGGGGCATGTTTATGCCTCAAAATTTCAAAGAAGGAAAATTTCAATTTAATTATCCACAGGAGATCCTTTGTAACCTCTCCTCTGTTTTCCAAGGGTTTGGCATCCAAAATGGAACACTGCCACCACTTCAGCTCCTATCTCAGTTTTCCTACCCTGCTGAGACAGAATCCTTCCACTTCTGTCACTAACTTTTCTTCCTCCATAGTATTTCAAGACTTTTCAAAAAAGCCTTTTTGACCTTGGGCCCTCTGTGACAAATCATTCTGCTTCAACCTATTTTGTGGGTCTTTGTGCTGCCTCAGCAACTCATGGTCAAAATCTTGCCTGCGGTTCAACCTTTGGGCAACAGGAGCAGCTCTAGAGCTTATTTGTTTAGCAGCCTCAGAGGTCTCACCTGGTATCAGAGCAAGTCAGCTGCTCTAGTGCAGCCAAATTGCATTGATCTCTCAGGCCTTGATGTCACAAAGGGCTATGAGAGCTGTGGGAAAAGGATCAGTTCTGAGTAGATACCTGCTTTCTTTTTCCCTTCTCTACATCATGATATAAAAATGGAGCTTTCCAGGGCCGTGAAATCACTGTGAGGAATAAAGAAATTCTCTTGATACAATTTCATCTGACTAAGCTGAAGATAATGAGATGCAAAATTGCATCATTCTGCTCTCCACTGGCACTGGATTTTCATGCAAAGACTGATTTGATAGTCTCCTTTACCAGTAGTTGCTCCTCTTCTTCTGTTCTTCATCATACAATAGCATTTATGATTCTATTATGCAATTAGAAATGCTGTTTTACAATAGCATTTATTATCTGGGCCTGTGCTCCAAGGTACTGTTTCATCAATTGTTCATGCTGTGTATGGGGAATGAGAGGATTTCAATGTCCAGCTAAATGTCTTTTCCTCTGTCTTATATACCACGATACTGCCTCCTGGAGATGTCCTGATCTGCAGGTCATGTGCATGTGCATTTAATTCTTGGGTCAGATGACAGAGAAAGGTGTTCTCTGTTTGAATCATGTCCTTCTAGGACCAGGAAGGAGTAAGAATCAAGTTGCAGAGATGATGAAAAAAGCTTCTACTTTTTTTCTGGACCCTACTAGAAGTGTGAGTCAGGACATAGAATCATAGAAATGTTGGAAGGGGACTTTGAAGATGATCTAATTCCAACCTCCCTGCTGAGGGCAGGAATGCCTTCAACTAAAGCAAGTTGCTCAAAACCCCCTCCAACCTGGCCTTGAACACCTCCAGGGATGGTATATCCACAACCTCCCTGGGAAACCTGTATTCCAGTGACTCATCACCCTCACAGTAAAGATTTTTTTCCTAGAGAGGAAATAAAGAACATTTTCTGGAGTAGGGGTTGACACATTGGTGGTTCCCAGGGTTGTCCTTTCTTCCCTTCTTATATATGGACACTATGTTTCCCTTTTTTCTGACATTTTATAAGTGCATCCCCTTCAGAGAAATGCCTGACATTTGTCACAGTTTTACAGGTACCTGTCACTGTTTTATTTCTTCCAAAGTTTCTCTCACTGTTAGAGAAGTCTTGCTGGAGTGCACGTATCAAGTGATGAAATTGTATCCAACTTCAATGGTATTCAGTTGCTACCTTACCCAGTAGCAAAGACGGTGGATGGCAGGAGGATGGAATGCTCACATGGGTTCCACTGCCCTTTTTTGTATGTGCACCTTCTATCCCTTTTCTTCACAGCTGACAGCATGAAATATGTTGCTTTCCCTCAGTAAAAGAATGAGAAGAATTGGAGCTTGGGGAGGGCTTTAACTCTGTTCTGTTCATGTTTTGTCTGGTTGTGGGTTTTTTCCTAAGTGGAATTTTGTCTGCTTTTTCTCAAAATTCATGTCATCTTCCTGTCAAATGACCCCCCTCAAGTGTCAGGTCTTGGCTTGTTCCTTCCCAGCTGGTTTTATAACTATACCAGAAGTAATCTGCATAGACCATAATAATAACAGGTTTAAGCAAACTGTCATTGCTGTATTCCTTATGTCAGAAGGCAGAAGTCCAAATGTAAGGAGTCATAGTTGAAATTTCATTGCAAAATGAGTGACCCATATGAAGTCCTTTTGTCTTCTAAAAACATTGTATTCTTTATGGGTTTATATCCACCAGTGAAATAGGTGCTGTTGATAAAACTGTTTTTATAAGCTGTTTTCTATACTAATTAAGCACTATTAAGGCCTGTTCAGAAGCACAGGTGTGCATGCACTCTCTCTTTATGTATAGTTCATATATAGATTAATACATCTACACAGTCTTACCATGGAGTATTTTTTTGAAGTAAGGAGCTGTAAATTGAAATTAAACTGTCAGTTCAGAAATATTTGCTTCAGTCTAAAGATTACATCAGGATGGGATATAACAGTGTCTGTTAAAAGCTACAGAGGTCAATACTTGGATTAAAGAAAATATTTTGTGTGAATAGAATTGGAGTTCCATAAACTCCTCAATTTGATTTGCTATTATAGTTGGAGAAAAGAAATTTGGATATCATAGTGGCATATGGAATAATGAGAAGCCATATTCAGTCCTTGTTGCCTGTCATAAGGAATAGTGATTCTTCCCTCTTTTACCACTTTTTTCTAAACCTACAACCTATGGGAAACAGAGCAAAGCCTGTCCTTTGTTAGAATTCTCTCTTTAGAGGAATCCAAAACCCAGCAGTTTTCTTTCTTAGTCCTTTGCATCTGATGTGGTCTTTGCACCTCAGGCAGAAGCATTCCTGTTCCTATTTCTCCTTCATAAATTCTAATTCAGTGTTTTAAGTTTCTTTGCTTTTAAACATTTGGAGGCTCTTTTAAAGCTGAAAAATATTTTAAGACTTTGAAAAAAGTTAGTGCTTTTTCTGGTTAGTTTAGTTACTGTTACTTCTCTGTGAGGTGAGCCTAGAATTCCTTTCCATAATTGCAGCGGGGATGATTTACTCTTGTACTGTGGGAATATTAGGTGAAATGACTCTTATAAATATATAGATTACATCAGTAAATATTCTTTTTCTTATTTTTAGACTAAAATAAATTCTTCTTCTAAGTATGTTACAAATGTGTCTGACTACCTATCATGGTTTCACAATAGATTAAAAAATAGAATATATAATTCTAAACCATAATTACATATACAAATTATTTCAACCTCCATTTCATTGATCTTATAAGCAATAAATTGTCACTAAAATTGTGTTTCATGAGGTAAAATGAAGGTAGCAGGTCTAGCGCAGGAAAATTTCCAGTAATTACAGTAATTAGATGTATTTTGTGGTTACTTTTGCTTCCTTGTTTTTGTTTTTTGGTTTTTTTTGTTTTTTTTTTCCTGCTGAATTGATATTGAAATTGAAGTAAAATAATTTTTGGAAGCTAAATAACATTATAAAGTTAAATTTGGAAGGAGGCTCAGCAATAAAACAGTGTTTCTTTTCAATTTCTGGCATACACTTGGTTGCACTTGTCACGATTAAGCATTTCATTTGCTATTTCCAGGTTGTTTTTTAATTGTAAGGACTACATCAGGTATATATTGAAGAATTATCTTAAGAGGAAATGTATGGGTAAGCTGCTAATTTCCCGTACAGCTAGACCTGTAATAGGGATGCAGAAATGTGATGCAAAATAAACTTATGACCATTCTTGAGGAAAGAATTATATTTTATCAGTAACTTAATTGGAAGAGTGCTTTAATTACACATTGAGGATGGGCTTGATGGATTGACTCATTACTTTAAGATCTTTGAGTATAGATGAAGTGTTATATATTTAAAATTATAGGTATTTTGATTAAAGATATTAATTTAACTTCCCCCCTTGAAAATAACTGTGTTACATATATGTTAATTGTATTAGTAACATAAAATATGACTATTTAAATATGTTATACTGGTGTCCCAAATAATTCTTTGGTATTATGTATGAGAGCCAGAGTTCTATAAAATATTTTAAGTATTAAAATGAGCAAATAATCACAAAGTAGTGTTTAAGTTAGAAACTGAACTGGGAAGATTTATGATGCAGATTGGTCAAAATTGGTCTATTTAAAATATCAGAATTCAGGATTGATTTGATTTGCTTATTTTGGCCTGAATCAAATCTTTTTATTTCTATGACTTTCCCAAATAAAGAGTAAATTCTGTGTTAGATTATGTGCTAGTGGTAAAACTGTTGTTGGGAGTTATCATAAAAGATAGATCTATGAATAAAGAATTCAATGTCAGAGGAAAACTTTCATGCAATTTAATTGTATAGAATCAATAAATCGTTCAAAGAAAAAGTCATCTGCAAATCTAATAAAATACTTGGTAGAAACATTATTTTTGATGGTTTTAAGAGGCAAAAACAGATTGTTGAAAGATGAGATGAAATGTAATTTTGTAACAAAAAACCCAAAAACCAAAGGCTGTTTATGCAGAACAAATAGTATTTTACATGACCTGAGGAAGGCAATTGTTATATAGCTCTTAATACCTATGTGTCATTTTTCCTTAGTTAAAATAGTTTGTTTTCCTTATTTTGTTCAAAGACTCTTTGTGTGATCTAGTTTGAAAGAAAACCCAGAGGAGGAGAATTGCAGCAAGTGTACTGCAGAGATGACAAATGCTGTGTGTTGGATCAGCTATGGGCTTTGGTAAAGCTCTGCTGTAGGGAACCTGCAGAGGTATCACAGCTTTTTTCTAATCAGAGGATGGAGAACATTTTGTCATAGAGTGAAAGAAGGAAGAAAGGAGGGGAAACGACATGTCTTAATTTCTGTACAGAATCTGCTCATAAAAAAAAAAAGTTTTGGATAGACCTCAAAGCTTTTGCAGGGCATTCCTTTCATTGTACGCTTTCAGATTGATGTACACAATGCAACTCCTGTTATTCTACATTTTGGAGTATTTTAATTAGATTTATTGAGGGGTTTTTAAGAGTGTCTTACTGTTACTCTACAGCTGTAATGATAATATCAGAAAGCATTGTCTTTCTAAAAGTGTGAAAAGTAATCCATATTTTCTATTAAAAATTGCACAGGAAATTAGTGTGGCTGGATGAAGGTTGATAAAATACCCATATTTAATATAGTTAAAGGAATAAAAAATCTTTTATCTTCTGATTTAAATTACTGATATGCACACCAAACTTTTTTTGGTTTCTAGTTCATGTATCAAATTTTGTTACTACAGAACCAAAAATTCCCCAAAAGACAACTACACGTAAATCTAAATGAAGAATATGAAAAAATCCCAGAGAACAAGCTGAAAAGAAGACTAGCATTTTTGTTTTTCTAGTAATTTAATTTTAATGGCATAATGTGATTAAGCAGTTGTTTTTCATTAACTATATTGCAGGTAACAGACAGCAACAGCTTTTAAGGACATATGCTAAAATGCCATCATGAGAAGTAAATGAAGTTTACAGGGAGTGGTTTCAATCTCAAGTAGTTTAAGAGGCAATGTAGAATCAGAAAAACAGAATTAGGAGCAGGTAGAGGACAGTTTGTCCACAAATGTAAAAATATTTTCCTAAACAATTAAAAAGAAATTTGAAAGTGTAATAGAAATCTCCAAGTTGTCAAAATGATCACACAAATTTTCTTGAAAGAAAGCTCAGAGAACATCAGTTATTTTGGTTTGAGGGTTGAGGTTTTGAGTGTACTAGGCTTAATTTTCTGTTCAGCAGTTATAAGCAGATTTCATCTGCCAGCACATTTCTTTACTTAGAGAATATTGAGTTCTTTACTTATGTAGAATTACATATTCAATGAAGAAAAATTTAAAATTATTATAAACAGAGACACTATTTATTAGTGATCCCAAGTAAATACAAGAGAAAGTAAAAAATGGTAAAGAAACCTTAATAAGATATTAATGATTTTGTCATAAAAGAGCCTGAGAGTCTGTTACCTTGCAGTTTCAGCAAGTCAGATTTCAGAAATAAAATGGGTATTGCTTTTGTAGTGTCTGTAAGATAATGAAACCCTTAAAATCCTCAGCATTAGCAGGGTTTGAGCAGAGTGATTGAAATATTCCATCTCCAGAATAGGTGTGTAATTCTTGAGTCAAAAGAGATAACCCAAAATTAGTGTCTTTGCATAGTCACTGAGTTGGTTGCATTTGTCAGTCCTCCTTTTAGTTGTATTTTCATTATTTCTGTGGTTGAAAATTATGTTCATTGAATATAGCAATATGAAAATGAGTTTACTCAAATGTGCTGAAAAGTAATGAGTGTGAACTCTGAGGGGAACTAAGAAAAATTATTACAGAACGGCCACTGGCAGTGGCCCTCACTGTTTTCATAATTATGTACAGAAAATACTAGATTTCTACTAACTATTGGAGATAGTAGCTTCTTACACATGGCATTGCTGCTGTCAGTGAGGAAGATTCAGGTTATCTTTCTACCCTTTGGAAGATATTTGGGGAAGATATTCAGCACTTCTGAAGTCTTTGTTTCTTTATTTGTATGCAGACAAAGGTGTTGCTGTGTACTCACTGATGCTCCTATGCCAAAGGCAGCGCAGAACAGAATATAAAACAACCCTGAAGGGCAAAACTTTTTTATTTTTAGATCAGCTTATGATATTGGTGATGTCTTATGATGGTTGTTCACAACTGTAGTATCTAACAGGATATGTCTAAATGAAGTTTCCCAAAAAATTATCTGGTACAAAAATTAATCTTCACAATTCAGCAAATGTCATTGTTCCATCTGGGTCAATATTAAACTACTTCTTTTCCCATGACTTTGGGTCACAGTGTTGTTGAAGATAGATCTGAGATAAGATATAAAGTTGAAGACTTTATATCGATTATTTGATTTTCAACCTTGAGGTAAAGGCATGTAGGGAAGCAATGTAATCTTTACAGAAAGTTTCACTGTTCCTGTTTTGTCTACAGTCACCTGATGTCTGGCCACATTTCTCAGAAATTTTGAATTACTGAAAAATAAAGATTAAACAGAAACATTATTTCAGGAATGAAACAGAAATACTTGCATTTTGCCATTGATAATATCAATTAAATAAATGAAGAATTTAGTTATAAGCCAATAATTCAAACTTAATTTCAAACTTTCTTTCTGTATTTTTTTAATTAATCCAAATTGAAACATCAAAATAAGTGAATGAATGTCTTCAGCAAAAGACAGCAGCTTATTCTAAATTTAGGTTGAATATTCATTATGTCATATATTTGTGCAAACACAGGAATGTGCTGTTTCACATTTTGAGTAATTGTAAGTTTCATAGCAAAACCCTACAGGAACAACATTTGTTTTTTTATTTTAAGCAGTTGTAAGGATTTTTTTAAAAGAGCATGCCTTAAAAAGGAATAATGAAATTTTGTCAAGTAGGTATAGCATGTAGCAAAAAATTTTGCAAACATTTAGGCACTGAATATTTCTACAAGTAACATCATTAGACTCCTGAGGTTTCTTGCACTAAATCTTTTAGAAATCTAAATCCACTGGGCTAAAATCTATTTTGTTTATTCTTCTAATCCAGCCCCTAGAGGCACTGTTTTATGGACAGTTTACCCACTAGCTTAAGAAGACCATTCTTGCTTTTTCACGTGTACTGTATTTAGGCCATCAACAGCAAACATGGAAATTGTATTTTGTAGCCCTCCAGGGAAGTAGAGACTTGATAAGTATCCACCAAGTGCACTTACTTCAAGTGATAAATTAAAACAGAAGTAGGAAAACACAGGAGCCACAAAATTATATTGTCAGTCAGAAAATCTACACCAAGCTGAAAATACTAGTTGGCAAGAAACTTGATTAACAGACTGATCTTGGGCCTCTTGGGCTCAATTTGGGAATGGAAAAGAGCGGCAGAGATGATAAATTCTGTTAAAACAATATCTGCTCACAGTACTACATATAGTGTTGGCATTTCCATTAAAAATCAGTATCTTCAGGGAGGTCTCAGACCCAGAATGGTGGGATGTTTTTATATTTATTTTTTGGGGGTTTGTTGGTTCACATATTTTTTTTCTTTATATATTTTCAAGAGAGGAAAAATATTGCTTGTATTTTTAAGCTGTAAAGAAACTTTTAGTATATAAAGTTCTTCAATTAAGGTGTTTCCCTGATTCACCACTGAAATGAAGAACTGGTTTTGAAGACTCATTTACACTCTTTTGTGTAAATGATCTGGCTTACATATCTATTGCTAAAGAAAATTGGGATAATTCTGTTTTCAGATCTTCAGCATTTGATTTCTTTGTTCCATTGAATAATGTAGTGTTGTGATTTGTAAAATGCAAATTTTTTGCCATTTGAGAGCTGTAACATGTCTTTACAGCAGATAGCTGTCCAAATATTTATGCTGACCCTCTGATTCCATATTCAGGCAGATGACCTATGTTTTTATTACTATTTTAAATTAGGTATGAGAAGTGGCTGCTAATCTTTTGTGCTTTCAATTTCTTCCATGTCTCATCTTAAAAAGACACATATGTCTATGTTTACAGACTCACTTTTTGATTTTCAAATTAAAATTTAGAGAAGATTACAAAAAAATGGAAAGAAAAAAGGCAAAACCTGAAGTGCATCAAAAGAATCAATTCGCTTCATTTTTTTTTATTGTATGAAAATATAATTTCCTATCCTGACATAGTAGTTGTTATTTAGCAAAATAAAATATAAACTTGTCAGTGCATGAGAAGACTATACAGCTCTCTATGTTTCCATATATGTATGTGTAGATATATCTATATAAACAGGGGAATATCCTGAGAATTCAGTGTCTGCAAAGAGAATAAAATGCTGTTTGAGCATCATCCCAATATAAAGGAGCCTCCAAAACTCACAGCGTAACTGCCTGTGGAGTCTGTCATAGAACCACATGCTGCTACTGGAAAAATACTTTCTGCCTTGCTGAAGAGTGGTGAGATGAAGTAGCAATTAAGAATAGCAGGATAGTTTTGTTCACCTTCATGGCTGGGCATATTCTTCTTTTTTTTTTCCCCCTATGTGAATGCACGGAAAATTCTCATAGCATGGTTCTCACAGTGTTGATTTTGGTTAGTTCTGCTTGCCCTTTAGTAACACTAAATGTATTTCAAATCATATTTTTGGGACTATTTTTAGTGTCTGCATCTTATTTTTTTTTAATGTTATACCAGTTTTGAAAGACTGGAATAATTTATATGTAAACTTTTTTAAAGAAAACCTGGTGTTTGACAAATGCTCATCGAAGCCAAGCATAGAATTACCAAGAGCATTGTGCAAAAAATGCAGGCAGCTCAGCAGCAGAATGCAAACTCTGCAGTCTTTTTGTGGTGCTTTTAATGCTATAAAATACAATTAAGAATAGTAGACTATTTCTCTGAGTATTAAATCTAAAGATATTATGTCAGGCTCAGAGAAAATTCCTAATATGTAGGTTGCCATTTCCCATGGAGGGTAGGCGGTGAAGTTTTGCTTTTTGTGCTGTGTTTTATGCTCTACTCCAGGCACATCGCCGGCCACTGCCGGAGGCAACGCAGTGACTATATCAACCTTTATGAAATATAAATCCACCTTTATATTTCATAGCATTTTGAAATTTAAATTCAGTTTATTGCCAGATTTCAGATCCAAGTAATTTGGACAGCTCCTTAGACATGTGAAACTTGCCCTTTGGTCTTCTCTGTACCCTGGAATACCATTCAATGTTCACTTTTACATGCTAGATCTTGGTGTTTAAAATGAAACAAACTTGTTGGGAGCTCTTTCGTTCTAGGTATTGTTTTGGAATTCAGCTTTCCAAAGTACTTGGTTGAATTGGAATGTTCTTTTCAAAAAGGTATTGTTAAGGAGTTAACACTGCTGGCTGATAAATGCCTAGCTGATTACATGGCTTTTTTTACTACCATACATAGTTAGAGAAGTGTTTCCCTTCATTTGTCACAGATCCTATTGATTCCACATGTCAGAGCCCTCTACATGGCTCTTTCAGTGGCCAGTCTCTCTTTCATATGTCCACAGAGCATACTCCTCTTTTTTGCATATGGCTGTATTTTGACTTAGGTCTTTGCTTAAAATACATCCTATTTACATAGCAATATTCCATACCATGGAATAGTTACTGAATGCTGTTATCTAAATTTAACCTGGCATTTAAATATAGTTCTGAAGTTGTGGTGGAAAGCGTGTTGTATTGGATTTTTTTAAAGTCACAATAACAAAAAGGTTTTATAGAAATTAATGATTTCTTTTTATACATGTGCGTCTTCCATTAGCAATAGTCTGTGGTTACACTTGTGCATTAAAGATTAATTATGGATTAAGAAAAATGCAGAAAGGACAAAATATATTTCAGCAAATAATTTTTAAAGGCTTATTTTCTACCCTGGCACCATGTTAGAGTTTCTCTTTTTTTCTCTTTCATACTTTTGTCTCTGGTACAACCGATCATAGAGATGGGGTAACTGAGCTTCTCACTAATACATCCTTTAGGGTGAATTAGAGTAAAACAACACTGACTATGACTAGAAGGTTGTGACAAGAATAGTTTAGCTGTTCAAAAGTTTTCTTATTTCCTGCATCAGCATATTATTGGCCTGTTTATAGTCACAGAATGGGGCACGCTGGAAGGGACCTCAGTGAGTCATCGGGTCCAATCTCCCAGCTCAAGCAGGGTCATCCCAGAGCACATGGCATAGAATTCTGTCCAGACAGTTTTTTAAAATCTCCAGTGATGGTGACTCCCCAGCCTCTCTGGACAATCTGTTCCAATGCTTGGTCACCTCCACAGTGAAGAAGTTCTTCTTCAAGTTCAGGTGGAACTTCCTGTGGGTCAGTTTCTGCCCATTGCCTCTTGTTCCCTTGCTCGGCACCACCGAACAGAATCTACCTCCATCCTCTTGGCACCTTCCTTTCAGATACTTGTGTACATTTGTGAGGTCTATAATTGTGTTCTTTATATTCAGTCTTTTTATACTATTTCCTTAGAGTATTATTTTGTGTATTAGAGAGGGTGGCTTTAGCTTTTTTCATCCTTTTCGAACTATTGAATCTTGTGAGCCTTTATGCTAGAACTTTTTTTTTACCAAAAGTCTGGAAGAAGCACACTATATTACATATTTATGAAAACATTTGTTTGAAAAATTATGTTTTAGTATTTATTTGTTTACACACACAGTACCAAAACACTTATCAATGAAAACCAAATTCAGTAATTCTTGTTGATATTCAGGCTTGATTTTAGAATTAGTTTTCTTGTGCATATGGAAGAAACCTACCTGTAGTGTGTATAATAACATGCTTGATAATCTTTCTTCCTTCAGAAAACCAAAGCTTTTGAAAGCTGTTGTTTTAAACTTTTCTATTTCCTTATGTATTTGCAAAGTGCAAGTAATATTTCATCTTTATTATTCTTAGACAGTGGAATAAGTATTATGCATTGCTAGCAGAATAAGGCAGTTGAGTAAGTGCACAGCTTCTTCAACTCAACAAAATTAAAACTGTCTTGAATATGCAAAATAACATATTTCCTGTATCCTAACAACTCCCCATCCTTTTCTGTTGATAAGTTACAGATAAAAGAAGCTTCATATTGTGGGTAACTGTGTGCACATGTTTGTGCTATGGTGTAAAATATAGACACTGTAATTCACATGACCTAGAAAAAAAGATATTCATTGTAGAACTGGAAAAGGGCTTTTGGTTATTACATGATTTCTCTGATTACTTCAAGTAAGTGAACTCCAAAACAACAGCAGAAAATGAAGTAGCGGCTTACATTTGACTTCAAAAAAAGTGTCATAGGATTTATAGATTGTAAAAACTTATAAGGTCATTTTGCCAATCCTTCTGTCTGTAGGAGATTTTTCCCTGTGGTATATTAAGAGTTTTATAACTTTCCACAAGATTTTATGAGTTCCCCAGGAGAGGATTTTGGTCTGTTGAGAGAGCTAGATGAGAAACCCTTTTACTGTATTTTACAGCTGGCAAACCTATCTTTTATTGACAGCTTGCATTGACGCTGGGCTGAGGAACGCAGTGAGGCTGTGTGTCTCCATAGATGTGAGAGTTTGGCAGAAGCATTTAATGGGGTGACAGAAGTTTGATTGCTAAAGCAGGGAAGCTGAAGTTAGAGATTTTTCTCTGCAGCTCCAGTTCGCTGTATTAAAAGATGATCTTATTGATGCACAGGGATACTTTTTACAGCACTCAGGTTTAGCAAGAGGCACTTCAGTTGGTCCCCACTGCCATGGAGCACAAAAAATGGAAAGATGGAAAGGATTAAATATTTCTGTAGTCATAATTCCAGAACCTGAATTGACAAATATTTATATTGCACAAACTGTTGCTCATTTGAAACAGTTTGTTTGTATCATTTTGAAAATGCACAACCGAGATGAATATGCATGTACCTTTTGAGAAGGCTTAGTGTCGCTGAATGTAAGAGATTGCTTACTTGAATCTTACATCTTACTTGATTTCTACAGGATGAGTGCCAAACATATAAATTTATTTCAGATCTTTGAACAATTTTGTATTATAAACTTAGGTGATTCACTCACTTTCTAAAAAGGACAGTTATACAGTGAAGAATTTTCTAATTTTTTAAATACTTTTGCTCTGTAAATATTTTATTAAGACAATGTATTTAAAAAATTAGAAGAACCTAAAAGTTTTAATGTATAGAGTATCCTTACAGTTGTGTACACAAGGCATCCTTCTTTTATGCTCTTTTGACAGTTCCTTAATAGTACAATTCCAATGTAACAATGCAGCCAGAAACTTTCCTACCCTAAAGCTATGAATTGGAGTTGGAAGTTTTGCTGGCTAACTAACAGTGAAAGATATTGCTAATGGAGCTGATGAGTGCATCTGCTGATTGATTGCCTTAATCAGTTTTCACTTTTCTAAAAGGGTGCATAGATCTCCCAGGGATACTTCACTCCCACTTTGCATCTGGAAGTAGAGTTGATGCTACAGAGGTCTCTCTTCATGTGTGGAGTTACAGAAGTTGATCAGGGCAAATAAATTTCATGGAGAACATGTGCTGAGTGCTTACAAGCATCAACTTGAGCTGTTTGGCCTGGGCTATGAAATTTTTACCTTACATATAACAGGAGTACTGTGCTTTAAATACAGTAATAACAAATTTTTAATTTTGCAGTTTCCTTGGAATGGCTAAATATGTAGACTCTTATCTTCCTTTCATTAGAGGAAAAGAAAAAAAAAAGGGAATAGAAGAGAATATTCTGCGTCTCATACCAAGATGAAACAACAGCAGGAATTTCTTGAGTATTCTCTCCTTTGATTGTGGTGCATTTGGCTCTTACCTCTCAGGTAGCTAACAGAACTAATCCAAACTTAGTAAAGTGTTAATCAAGAACAGAGTTGTGTTATTCATCTTTGTGAGGTGAATCCTTACTAAATGTCTTGCTCTAAGGTCTCAAAATTCAAAGCACATTGAATATTCTTGCAATTTTTTTTTTCAGCTATGCTATAAATAATAGAAAAAAAAAAAACCTGAGAAGACATGAAGACAGCCATTGTATTCTGTTTGCAAAAATTGTGCTGTTTATTTCTGCCTACCTTCTTAGGCCTATCCTGTACCAAATAATTTCTTCTTTTAGGAACTTTCAAAGTTTACCCATTTTATCTTTAATAGAAATACTGTGCCTATACTTTCATTCTTAATTAGTAGACTGCAACGTGAGTTCTCTTTTTGTCTCATGAAACGCTCCTATCAGCATAACTATGCCAAACATCCACAGTAAATTAATATCTTTGTTCATGAAACATTTCATGAAGTAGTTTCATCTGTGTCAATATTTTTCATCGCAGACTTCCCTACCATTGAATGTTCCATAACTGTTCCACATTAAGATTATTTTAGCTTCTTATACGTTAAAAGTGAAATTGAACGTCACATTTTCAGAGAAATCATTATCTGTGTATGTGCGTTGCTAAACAGGACTTTTTATTAGGAGTTGTATTTTTAGTGATTTCTGGCCTGTTATGTTTTTCTTGATAGAAAAAAATCTAGATCAGCTGTGTCAATGGAATGGTGAACCATCTAATAAAATTAGGAATATTAGACTTTCAGATTTCCAACCAGAAGACAGATTTTGTCTCTTTTACACATGAATGAGTCCATAAATAGTTCTGTAATGGACTGATTAGGAAATAAACTGACTGAAAGTAATTCTCAGCCCATCAGAGCTATTGATGTGGACAGAATTTGCCATTGTAAGGTACACTGTTGACAGAGTCTGCATATTTTGGGGGTGATTCCGCATTTTTTTGAGAGAAATAATGTAATTGAATAAAATGTTTAAATAGGATAATCTAATTTCTAGATGGAATAGGTTTGGAGATGTTACATTCATTTCACTGAATGTGCACGTTGTGTGAAAAAGTTAATTCAGTCTTCCTGCAAATTAATGGTTTCTCTTTAGAATAAAGGATATTTATTCTAAAATATTTCACTTTTCTAGCTTCTTATGTTGATGGTGGGTTTTTTACATATGGGATCAGTTTAAAACACGGTATGAGAGAAAGATTAATATTGTGCCATTTTGGTAATACTGAAATTGTACTTAAGGCCTACATTACTACGGTTCTGTAAGTGCCTCATGGGTTACTCTGTCTATTGGAATAGTCTCAGAAGTTGAATTATGCTGGATGATCTGGTTCCAGAGACAGGTGGTGGAAGGTTTTAGCATGGTGTGGGTGTGACCACAGTGTTTACTCTGCAATACTCACATCGTCACTGAGGGTGTGGCTTCAGCTGGAAATGCCAGGCGGCGGTCAAACCCCTCTTTTGGGTGCTTTTGCTGTTAACACTGATGTTGTTATTGTGCTTTTAGTAAATTGGTATTTCAGTTCATAATCCCTCATTTATTTTCTTTCCTTACCCAAAGGGATGGAAGGGGAGTGGCTTATTTGTAGTTCAGTTTCCTTGCTGGGGTTAAAACCAGCACACTGGAATAAATTTGAAGGCCTGGGTATATCAGGAGGCTTATTGAGTTTGCCCCCAGATTTGACATGCTTGTTTGGACCATTAGAATTTATACATTCTTTCAAAACTAGAATGTGTAACATCTAGAATGGTTTGCCTTGTACAAGTGTACATTTCTGGATAACATGACTGAGTGGTGATTGATATTTGAATTTTATCAGTTGGAAAGAGATTTGATTAAAGATTGAAAGTGTCTGCAGATGTTGGAAAGAATGACCTGAGGCAATTTTTAGAATAAATTTAAGAACTATGTAGAGATCATGTTGAAAGAGCTGGAGCGGTATGCTACCTTCTTTGATGTTTGCCACCAAATGCCCTATAAAGTCACATTGGCATTGTGCATGAACTGTTCCTCTGTACTTCACACAAAGAAAAGATTTCTAGAAAGGCTGTGTATTCTTCCAGCCCAATGAAAACCAGATTTTCAGTATTTAAATGAAAACTATCAGAGTCACAAATTACTTGATGGCATTAAATTCATGCTCTCCTCTCTGCAGCACCAATTCACAAACCTTTCCTTTATATTAGAAGTCAAGAATGTTCATTGACACCTTCAGACTGTGTTCACTTTTTGGATGTACCCAGATAACATTCACTTTGAAAAGATATTTAATTTCCCAAAAAGAATAGAATTAAAATTCATGAGATATGCAGGTGTGCAATACATGTAATACCTGTCTTGCGTGTAAATCTTGGAGCCACTGTTTATTGGCAAAATCATAGGAGTACTGGGATAGAGACTTCAAGGCTTTTCAATGTCTTTGAATTAATCTTTCTTTGAAAGATTGTAATTACTTGGTAACATCTGAGAGAGACTTGAGAAAAAGAAAATTCATTTGAACTACTGAGATGTCTCTAATTAGATACCATTTCAAAATAACAACGTTTTTTTTCATTTTTACTTACAAGCAAGAACCTATTTCGTATGGTTACTTTCAGTTTTATCACTGCACTACTTTAGCACATTTTGCTAGAAATACAGTTTTAAGTGAGCAGGAATTGTTTGCTAGGTTCCTGGTGTTCTTGAGGTTTTTGGGGTTTTTTCCAACTGCCAATGTGATTAAGACAGTGCTTCATTTCTTTACTTTGTTTCTATTTAAAGGCTAATTAGTGATGTTTCAGTTTGGATTGTTTTTTGTTTTTTTTTTTAGAGTTCCAATCTAAGAGCTGTCTTTTGCTTATTTTGTTCGTTAGGGTTTTGGTGTTTTTTCCTAAGAATGATGTAAAACCAGTTCAATTCACAAACACTTCTCTCTAAATTGGAATTTACATTGAAAAAATTAAAGATTTGAAAGTGCAAACCACTCTTCTAGGAAATATTTAAGTGCATGCAAAATGTTTGGATATGAGCAGTCTTTTGCGTTCTAATATATGCCTTGAGTATATGTTGAATGTTTATTTAAGGGTTTGCAGGATTGTGAGCCTTAAGATATTCCTTTCATTTTAAAGCAGATAAATCTATTGACAGTGTGCTACCTAATGCAAAGGACTATAATAAAATAGACATTTGATTTTTTAGAAATTTTACAATAGCTTCTAAAACAAACAGTACACTAAAACCACAAGAGTTCAGTTTTTTGAGATCTTTAAATTCCTCTGACTGTAGTGATGTTTGTTAGCCACTAGTCATCAAAACCTGAATTTTCAGAAAATTGGAAAAGAGTTGAATTTTGATTTGAACAGTTTTCACACCTTCTGAAATATCTGAGATTGTCTTAGTTGAAGGCTGGTTTATAAAAGCAAACAATATCCAAATACAGAATAAGTAAGCAAAGTCTTATTATTTTTTAACAATTTACAATTTCTTAAAGATTTTTATACTTTCCGTTGAGTTTATGTTTTTTCCTTATAGGGTATATTTGTTTGATTTTTTTTTTTCTTTTTACTCCTTTTTTTTAACCACTCTTTCTGCAAGAATTTATTCAGATCTTTTCACATCAGAACCCGTTAAGAAATCAATTGTTAATCTTTTCCTAAGTTAAAAGATGCATTCGATTCCTTAAACTGATACCTGAATAAGTCTCTCTCTGAGAAAGTCTTTTATAGCATTCATGTATTTCTAGACTGAACTTTAGGAAGAATACTTTTTTATTGGTACAACATAAGTAAGTTCCTGTAGAAACTAGAATTTTAAGGACATGAATTTGAGGCAACACATACATGTATTTGTTAACTGTAGAAGTGATAAGAGTCCAGCACACAGTATAAAATTTGAAAATTTGCCTTTAAGGGTCATGATTGATTCAACAAATCACATGGATATGTGTTCCATTTTTGATTTTTTTAAACATAATTCCTGTAGATAACTCAGTGGAACTTAGCAGGCCTCCTCACGTATAAAATTCAAGCATGTAGCAGTGTGTTGCTGTATAGCAGGCAGGAGTCACTAACAATACTGAGTGTATAAAATGCTTAGTGTGCTGAGTATTTGCAAGTGGTTGAAAGTATAGTTGCCCATCCAAATTATGCATATTTAACCACATTTGCACATATACACTTCTTGTCAGGCAGCCCTGGCTGGTAGCACAGGGATCTGATGTACTGTCAGCATGTCAGATCCCTGCACATTCACCGTGCTGCTCCTCTGTGTGTTTGCTGGGAGTTTTACACATGCAAAGCACATTGTGCTTGGAATGTAAGTATTCAGCACCACTGCAGCATGTGTGCAAGCCTGACACATACTGTGCTGGGAGATGCCAGCACTGCCCAGTATGCTGCCAAGTTTATTTTTCTAGTACTGTAATGTTGATACAAATGAAAATTACAGGGTTATCTGCACTTTGTCATACCTAATGATACAAAAATACTTATTTTACAAGATTTTTTTTTTTTATCATTAGGTAATTGTATTTTTGTAGCACACTATTTCTTGCACATAATGACTGTCATTGTACTAAGGTACTATTAGGCATTATAAAACAGAGCAACCCAATTCTGTTTTACATTAGTATTATAAAACATAGAGTTCCTGGGGTTTTTTTCACATTACCTGCTACCTCTGAACTTTCATTGTTAAATATTATTGCCATCTGGAGACCAATAATGCTAGTCTCACCCACCTTTATTTTATCATTATTTAAAGGTTTACATTTTATCTTTTTCAAATGTTACAATTCCAAACACTTGATTTATATTTCTGTCTACCTTACCTTTCTATGGCATTGCTCTCATTCTCTCCGTATGTCAACGCTTGCTTTTCTTTATGGTAATACTGGATACATTTTTAGAGGCCGTTTTTTATTATTTCTGTCATGCCACACGATCAGAAGTAGTTCTTTAAGCCTTTATATTATAATAGCTTTCATATTGCAAAACAACATGGAGAAAATGCTGTACAGGTATGACTTTCAGAATTGGGCATCTTTGTTTAAAGGCAAAGACAGTACTTAAAATATTTTTAACAGCTTGAAAACCTAGGTCTTTCTCCTTTGTCGTTTTTATTTTGCTGCTAAAAAGCAAGCTGAAGATCCTTTTGCTGGGAATAAATTTATAGCTGCATTTTACTTCAGTGGAAGATTTGTATTAACAAGGCTTCCAAAACACAAAATGAATTAGATTTCCAAAGAAAAGTATGGGCATGAGAGGGGTGAAATTTTAAAAAATTGCAGCAACAAGCTGGGACTGTTTTGCAGTTTTAATTGATGTCAAGGTTTTATTAACCCTCTGTTAACTTGTTAGGAAAGTAGACATTGCATTGCAGTCCCATCTTCAAACTTAATAAAAGGATTCTTTGTTACCATTGGAGGACTCCTTTGTCCTGTGTGGATATTCAGAGTTCAAGTATTACCCTTGGTAGGTGACCTAATGAAAACTTCATTGCTGGTTTTTGAGGAAGAATTTACATAATTTCTCAGGATGTTAACTGCTTCAGTTTGGGTTTCTTGTCCATTAAATCCAGCTGCACTACTGGTGGTAGTGTAACAAACTAACTTACCAAACAGGTATTTGGAATAGATTCATAAAAACACTTCTCACAAAGCAAGCTATATAGCCAATATTGCTGAAATGGTATCAGGAAATTCTTCTGGCATGACTATATTTGGTTAGGAGTCATGAGAGGTGTGTGATGCATGCCAGCTTTTCCTCTGGGACAGTGAGGGAATGGACTGTTCTGAACCTCTTGTGCCAGTGGGAGCAAGGAAGAACTCCACAGATGGGTCATGCCTGAAGTATGTCATTCTGGAATGCAGACTATTGTTTGCCCACATTTGACAATGCTAAATCAGTAGGATTAAGTAGGACAACTGCACAGAGTTCTTGAAGTGATGTGAAAGTGGCCAGTCTGAGAAAATTTCTAATTGCAGGAGAACAGCTGGGGGGTTTTAAAGGCTGCTTTGTTCTTCATTATGTTCTCTGAGCTTCCAGCCTTCTATGTGCCCCCTTCCCAAAACCAAAATTATTAACTATTTATATGCTTTATAAGCAACTGTGAAGAAAAGGAAAAAGCACCTTCTTTCTCAGATATTGCTAACATTTACAGCTAAACTGAAATTATGTTATTGGTTTATTTGTAAAATACTTCCTGACTGGAAGATTAGTCAGTAGATGTTTCAAAGGAAAGAAATTGATGCTTTTCCTGGAAGCTAAGCTAGCTTCTGCTCAGATTTTTACAGTGCCTTAAAAATGGCAAGGAAGAACAAAAATGTCTACATTTTTGTCTCCTCTTTCCATCCATTAACACATCAGATATGCTAGTAACAGACTTGAAAACAGCAAACTGATCTGAAAGTCAGCCTAGATATCCTGTGTTTTTTCACTGTGATGTGTCATTAGATTTGAGACAGTGCTTTAAAAATTGAGAACGGGAGTTGAAAGGCACCAAATAAATAAAACTGTAGTGCAGTGAATGTTGTTTTCCAATTGAGAGACCACAACTGCATTTGATTGTTTTTATCAGTCAGTATAGATTTTAGAATATACACATATTACATTTCTTTTTCAAGTGAACCATTTCACAACTTGAAACTGCACATTAAATGCTAGAAAATTTGTTAGGAATGAACACTGTCCATACAAATGCATCTCTCTGGGGAGAGTGAGAAGGAGGTTAGGGGAGTTAGCAGTGAGGTGACACCTTCCTAAAACACACTTCCATCCATCTAATACTCCATAAACCAAAGGGCTAAATATGTCTCAGGAAGAAAAATTTGAACTTTTAAGCTACTAATGATCTTAATTCTGATATCAAGTCTTGAAAAGCTTTTTTTGCCTAGCTGGTTTTTGAAGTGCAATTTATCATCGGTTATAGTAAGGCAATACAGTTTGCTTTTGGATTTACTCCTAGTGGCAAAATATTAGTAGCCTCTTGTTATGATTTCACTGGTACCCCCTTCTCCTGACCCCTAATAGATGAGATCTCTGTTGACATCGCAGGAAATGGAACAATAAGTCTCACAGTTAAATACTGTTGTTTACTGAAGCAACAGTGAGTAGAAAAATAAGGTGTATAATTTTGTCCTAGTCATTTTTAATGTAAATTGATGGGGTTTAAAATATATGCAAAATTAAGATTTTTTTTTTTTTTATTCTTCTCAATATGTTTTTTACACAAGAGAAAAGAATGGCTGTTTTCAGTTTTATCAAAGCACCTCCTAGTCTGATACACTGTCTCTAATAGTGGCCAGTCAAAAATGCCTAGGAAAAATGAGAACAGATCAAGCATAAAATGAAACTTTCTGGCATGTGGCAGTCCACAGCTCAGGGATTTCCCAAGCTGAAGGTTGTATTTTGAAGGCTTTTTTTCCATGAATTTCTGATAAGTTTTCAAACCTATCAGTATCAAACGTACCAGATCTTTGGATGATCCTGTATTTTTTCCACTTTTTTCCCTTAAGGGATGTTTGTTAATCTTAAGAGATGAAGTAGTTTTAACATGCACAGCTACTTTCTATCTAGTCTTCATTACAGGGGTCATTTTCAACAGATTTTAGAATCTGTAATCCTAGTGTAAAATATTTTAGTGAAACAAATAAAGTACTTTTAAAAGGACACAATAATTTGACACAACACTAAGTAAAGTGGTGTTTCCAAAAGCCTTGGAACAATGTATTCATACACAGCATGATATGATGATTATTCTTGTTTCATTTGGTAGAATGGGCACAGATTTTGGCCAAAGATCCTGGAAGTAGTGGAACTTAAGGGAATTTAATTTTTGCTTTCAGAGACAGAAAGATTTTGTAGATTAAAAAAAAAAATTAACCAACTACATTTTCACATTATGCAGATAAAAAGGAAATAACACAGGGCAGGGTATTAGGAAAAATTTGTGATTATCGTATGATTTTTGGAATTGTAAGTATTTCAATAAATTAATTTGTAAAATTTTTCTCCAAGGAGCAGAATCCCTTGCCACATATTACTCAACGTATGTAAATTTAGTATAACAAGTCTGGAAACTTAAGTCAAAATTCTTTAACAAAACCCAAGAAAGGTGTTGTATATTTTAATATTGAAAATAATGATTGTAAATGTTGATTTGAATGTATAGAAATAATCTGGGGGTTTTTGTTTTTTTTTTTTTTTTCTTTTTGAGATTAGAAGAGACAGGCTAGAACCTTTCTGTTCAAATTCTGAAATGAATTAAAAGTTTTATGTATTCTCTAACAAAATGAAAACGTGCTGTTAAGGTAGCAGTTCCAATAGAACTATAGAATCAGGGAATTTTTTAGATTGGAAACTAAGTTAGTGATCATTGAGTCCAACCATCAACTGAGCAAATCCACCTCTAAACTATAACTTTAAGCACCACCTCTAAATGTACCCATGATCCTGACCCATTGCATTAATATTTCTGGCATGTCTGAATGCATGTGAAGTGATAAAATGAAAAAGACAAGCATAACAAATATTGTCTGTTTCTGCAGATCTTCTTTTGCAAAATAGAGATCATTTAAATATTTTAAATATTTTAAAACACTGTCATCTGCCTTTCTCATCTACCATAGATTAAGCACACTTAGCACACATGAGAGCACATGGAACACAAAGCATAAATAATATCTCTTGGGTGAGGTTTGAAATTACCCCTAGGAGAGAATTAAAGATGAGGTGTGTTTGAATGGAAAAAGTATGAGTGTAATCATTGACAAATCTGTCCCAAACACACAATTTCTGATAAACACAACAAAATCAGAGCACTTTTAGTATGTCTGAGAAACGTGCCCTTTTTTATACTCTTGGTTGAAAACAGTGTTCCTGAAACCAGTATTCTTGATAAAAATAAGTGGTAAAAGAATATATATTTTTTCTCAAATTGAAACATAAGAATAAGTGTAATAAAATTATGCATAGGTTTAGTGTTTTCCATTTTTCTGCAGTTTTTAATACTAGGTAAAGATTGAAATTTTTTCTATCACTTCAATTAAAAAAAATCCCTTTTTTTTTCCTTTTCAAAAAGTAATACCTAAAATGTCATAACAAAGGCTATCATGATCCTAAGGTTAACAGCATTAAATATATTTTCTTCATGTTTCGATTGTTCCTAGTAAATTATTTTTTAAGTAGAATGCAAAAGCAGTGAAAATGTATACAAACCTTCATGCTAATTTATTCTAAAACAGAATTTCACATGCTAAAAGGTTGAAAATTGGTCTATATGTAACCTACATGTGTTGTTTTTGTGTATCAGATTTACTTAACTTAAAGCAGATTTACTTAACTTTAAAAATATTATATCAGAATAGCAATGGAATGCAGACAGATTAATTTAGCTTGAGGTTACCTAAACTGAAACAAATGTAGTCACTCAGCTCACAGTTTTCACTTCCTGTTTTTGTGGGGTTTTAGAGATTCTTTCATTTTAATTGGAGGAACTCTTACTGAATTGGGAGGGAGAGAACTTTGTTAAATCTGATGAGATGAGAGAGGAGATGATATGAGACAGCATGAAGGGAATTAGACGGTCAAGAGGAAGAAAAGCTAAGTCATTGGCAATTTATGAAGTGATGAAATATGTCTGACTTTAATATTCTGAGCAAGCAGTAACATAAAGAAATCACAGCTGTTCTTCCTGGGCTGCTCTTTTTCAGAAGTGACTAAGGAAACATTCCATGTAAAGAAAGTGATGATACAGGAAGATTTTGCCTCCAATTTGCAGTTATTTTTCCTTCTTGGAAGGATCTCCAAGGGGAAAGTTTTAGAGTAGAGTTTCCTAGAAATCTCATCAACGTCTTAATGCTGCATTTCATGCAAAATTTTAAAATACCATTGTTGTCAGTTTTAGGCTCAAGGCATCATATTTATCTCAAAAGAAGTGAAAAAGGGAAATCCAGACATGTCATGGATTCCATAAGGCTGGTGAGGAGCTATGGGAAGATGACTTGGGAAGTGAGGTTGAGGCAGCCAGCTTTTTTAAGTTTGGTGAAAAGAATTATCTAGCTGGTGGAGCTAGATAATACCCTGTAGTGGCAGACTATGAGGAGCAGCGATCACTGAGTGCTCCTTGTAGGAAACACTTCTCCCTTAGAAGTGTGCTTGCCCATTTCTCTACTTTTTATGCATCAAGTACTGAAATGAAAGCAAAAGATAGAAAATTAAATGAGAAATTGCTTTTTGAGACATGAGGCATATTAGAGTCTGCCTTCTCAGAGGAGATTCTGTATACTACAGACAACTGTAAATAGATAGGATTTGTTATCTCTGCTCATTTTAATTAAGTTTCTCCAAAGTGCAGGAATGCTCCTTTCTAGAAAAGTTCCTATCCAAATTTCTTTGACTATTCAGTTTAATTCTAAGCTTCTTTTTCAGTCCAGAGAGTGATTTTCTAGCAGTTTGTTGTGGTTAGCAAGTCAGCATTTAGAGTTTTCATTTTCTTTGCATAGTGTTTCACACAAGAAGTAAATGTTTTTATACCTGTGTGCACTATGTAGTGTTGCTTATTCTGTGACTCTTTCAGGAGCCAGTGTAGTCATTATTTCTCTAGATGCTAAAGAACAGTTACAAAGATTATATTGAAGAAATGAAGATTGGTTCTTTAGCCACATTCACTGTCAGAGCCAGCAGAGATGCAGGAATAATCTTGTGTTGGTCATCGGGGTATATTGTTGGTGCCCCTTACCCCTTTTCAAGAGCACACACACCCAGTCCTGTTCAGAGAAGGCCTCAGGGGGGTGGCAGTGCTGTTTAGCTCCAGCACAGACATGGCTGATTCACTTCTTCATCTGTGGTTCTTCCTGATTTCTGGTACCGTTGTTAGACCACTTCTAATGATTTCTAATTCTGTTTAAATTTTTGTTTTAATTTTCCATTCCATAGGTCATCCATGAGAGTAACCATGCAAGGGTAAGGTTAGAAGAGGAAAAGGTTAGTCTAAATTGTGCCATGCCCAACATGAGTGTATCCTTTTAGTAAACAAGTCCACACTCTGAAATTCTTTGTATGCATTTTTTCAAAAGGGGCTGGCAGGTAATGCAGCAAATTAAATTTTAAGCCAAAGAAATAGCAACTGTGGTTAAAATGTTATGACATAATTAAATTGTCACACATTGCCTGCTGATGTCATAGAGACCAGAGCCACAGATGACTTTAGAAAGGGATTAGTCTAATTTCTGTCTTAGAAATGTGTGTGCTAGGGACTGGCAGAAGCTTGAAAGGCATTACAAATACTTCTATGTGCATCAATTACTATCCACTGTCTCATGTAGAAATCTGGATAAACTGAGCCTCCATTCAGACTTTTCTGTGTTCATGTGAGAATTATATGTTAAAAGTAGAATAAAATTTTGAGTTCTAATGTACAAGGAAAATTTTCAGATGCCACTGTGACAACTGACCTACCATTCAGACAGTTAAGAAGAAAATTTTCATTTCTTAAATATTCATTACAATAATGTTAATGCTATAATGGTACAGTGTTAAAAGCCATTGGTAGTCATGGCACAGCCTGCATTTAAAAATTAGATTCTGTGATATCCAAAGAACAAAATTTAAAAGCTGTCCAGTACCTACAGATGTTATACAGATATTGTCCCGATATTAACAGCAAAAACATGCAAATTTTCATGATACATAAATCGGTATTAAAATGCTGGATACGTGTCCCATTTGGAAAAGAAGAATTTGACAAACTAAACAGATTGTGTGCAGATATTAGAGATGAAGATAGAAAAGCATAAAGGTTAAGACCAAGAAGTAATCAGATTAAAACTTAGAAAACCTTTTGTGTTCACTGGGGACATTGCATTTCCCATGAAAGATCCTGACTGTAGATAAAAACTACTTAATGCAAAACATATTTGACTTTTAGCTTCTTTGTTGAGTCATAGAAAAGACATTACTATTCTGCCCACAAAGCTAGGATTTGACTGTGTTCTGTATCCTAAAAAAGGATGAGAACCTTAGCTACAGATTTCCAGGCACACAGTGGTTTTCTCTGTTAATTTCATGAGCTAACAGTAATCACATTTACACATTTTCATCAGTAGGGATATGGTTTGGATTTTTGAAATTTTAAGGTGTTTAGAAGGGTTACTGGAGTTTTTGCATGCTCCGACTTTGTCTGTAAATCATGTCAATTGGAATAATTTCAAATGTTCAGAATAGTTGCTGTTTGAAAACTGTCAGAAATAAAGGTTACGGTATGAATTTTTTTCACCTTACCTTTCTGATGCTCTTTAGCCTTCCTGTCTATTAAACTAAGAAATATAGTGACCTATTAAGCAATTAGCAAATGGAGCTGTAAATGTAATAGGACTGTGGTCAGTATTTCAAAGACACATGCCTAAACTTTCGTTCTCTGAGGAATGTCAGTGGGGGTGGAATCATGAATATGTTTTTTAAAAGAAATTTCTTTATTTTCAGAGCAAAATGTCAGATCAAAATAGTATGAAGTATTCTCCTGACAGCTAAATAGAATCAGAGAATAGTTTAGGTTGAAAAAACCTTTAATATCATCAAGTCCAAAATTAACTTCGCACTGCTATCTTCATCATTACACCAGATTTCCAAGTCTGCAATATTTTGAAGACTTGCAGGAATGGTGATTCTATCACTTGCCTGGACATCCTGTTCCCATGCTTAATCACCCTTCCAGTAAATAATTTTTTCCTGTTATCTGTTCTAATCCTCCACTGATGCAAATTGAGACCATTTCCACTCATCCTGTCTTCTTGTTACCTGGTAGAAAAGACTGACATCCTCATCACTACAACCTCCTCTCAGGTAACTGTAGGGAGCATAGGGTCTCCTGCAAGCCTTCTTTTCTGCAGGCTAAACAACCCCAGCTCCCTCACCCACTCCTGATGAGCATTGTGCTCTAGACCATGAAACAGCCTCGTTTCCCTTCTCTAGAGCTGCTCCATCACCCCAATGTCCTTCCTGAATTAGGGGCTCAGAACTGGACGCAGCAGTTGAGGTGTGGTGTCTCCTATGTTGGCACAAGACTTCCCTGGTCCTGCTGGCCACACCTGTTCTGATACAAGCCAGGATGCCATTGGCCCTCTTGGACACACTGCTGGCTCATATTCAGCTGCTGCAGGTCCTTCTGCACTGGATCATTTCCAACCACTCTCCCCGCGTCTGCAGGGCCGTGTGGGGTTTGTCTGACCCAAGTGCAGGACTTGGCATAGTAATAGCAGCATAGGAAGAAACCCACCTCTGTGCAGATTGAGGTTATCTTGTCAAAGACAGAAATATTTTGTTCTCAGTGTTATAGCTAGATAGGAATCAAATGACCTTTGTCCTTAAGAACATCTTCCTTCCTTCACCAAACAAAATATGATTTTGATTTCTGTGTCATTAAAAGTTTCTGCCAGCCACATCTGTGAATTTGTCCAGCATTAAGGAATATTGAGCTTATAGCTGGAGTAGTAAACCTGAGTCTTCATTTGGAAAGAGTGTCCTATAAAATCTAGTTTAAATTTGTACTTAGAGCAAATGTTTGGGAAAGTTCATCATTGCAGCCTGATATAAAATTCAAAATTTATAACTCTGGTATCTCCTGTTTTTTCCCCATTTCTTAGTTCTTCAGCCTATATTTTTCAATGGATCCTAAATTTTCTGTATTTCTCTGTCCCTCTGGAATTCATTGGTTCTAGAGTATAAAGGGGGTAGTTTGATGTAAGCATGTTTGTGTTACTTCCATTTTAAACTGAGATGTCCAATCAACACCTGGAGACTGTGCATGCATTAGTTTACTCTGCATGCTGCCCAGGAAGAGTAGTCTAATGATGGTTTTGATTGAGTAAACATTTTCAAGTAAGGTTTTATTGTATATATTCCCAGTACTAAATGAACAAAACAAGTTAATCACCCTGGCACCTCTTTTCTTGCAAAACTAACTTGTTCTGAATTTTATTGAATTCTTTTTCACTCTTTACATCTCTGCTTTCACTCTGTTCATAGCCCCATACACATTTGTCGGTAAAGTGGATTATTTTTTGTTATTTTAGCTATAAAGCACTTTCAGCAAAAAAATAAGTTTCACCTAAACATATTGTGATGACATTGTCCCTGTAAATGTGAGCATTGATATTTATGAATCTTGTACGTAGAAAAGATTATAAGAGTTCTCACCAGGAATGTGTTATAGACTTTTTCATAAAATGTTACAAAAAAAGTACCTATTCTGTTAGATGAAACCATTTCAAACTTCTTTCATTACTTGAAGACATAACATTGTCTTTACAGATCTTTTGAAGGCAGGGTTTTTTTAGATAGTTGAAAAAATTCATCCAATATTTGAAAAGATCAACTAAAAGAGATGGCTGGTAATAGAACTTCAGGGCAAACCCCAAGAGGGTTTTGATCCACAATCCCTTAAGGTGCTGTACATTTGTGTTTTCATTCATACCTGTGCCTTCAAATACTTGGCAAGTTTGAAAAATATTTTTTTTATTTCACACTAAAGGTCTCATTCAGAGAGGCACTGTACAACAGTATATACTTTTTATGTCACTCTTCTTGGGAGTCAAGAAATGGTGGGGCCTAATGAGGTGCTACATGGGTTATCAACAGGATTGTAGGATGCACATCAATAGCTTTACATCAGAGGCAGACTTAAAAGACTTAAAAGAAAAAAAAAAATTAGGTGAAGAGTTAGTGCTGTATTATGCCATTTTCCAGGAAGAGACAGTTCAATAATAATACCAAATAAAAAATAAATAACAGAAGTAATTTCTTAATGAATGAGGTATTGTGCTCTTTCTGATTCATTTATGATGACTAAAGAAATTATTTCATCAATTAAATAGTTAGATATTTCTGTAATCTTCAGAGCTAACAAGTCGTTTTAAGAAATTTAAAATAATTCATTTGAAGTAGTGTATGTAAACTATTTTCAAAAGACCTAAGGAAAACATTAATGTTTATAAAAAGCAATAAATATATGTTTAATGTTTTAAATCTTTTGAAATGTGACCATGATGGAGCCAAAAATTATTACATGTGAATATATATTGTTTATTGTCACTATGAAAATTCTTCCAAGTTATTTCCTTTTTTTTCTGTGGAACACACATGTCAGTATTTTTGCTTATTTGTCACAAACACTTGTGAATTAATTGCAGTTGGTCTAACAACATTGGAATATAATTTTCTGCTGTTTTTAATTAGTCTTTAGTACTGTGTATCCTTAGGTGACGTATCAATTCAAAATTGAGCTTAGTCTGGTGGTTTGAAATCAAATGTGAGCTTTTCTTTTATAATTAATATATTTTTAGGTAGAGGAAAAAGTAACAAGGGTTAATAAATCATAAGATTTCTCTTAACAATAAAAAAATCGAATCAACCACCTTTTAGACCTAATACTTGATGAAGTTTTACATGGTAAAATATATACTGATGCAGATTGGTTTACAATTAGCTGCCTGAAATGATAAAATGAGATATGATAATGTATAATTTTCACCATATCCCTGTCCTCTCTTGCAATTGGAAACTTTTCACTGAATTATTTGAATTTTGAACTCATGGAAAAATTGAATTCTGAGAATGCAGTTTTGGACAAATCTGATGTTTCAAATGCTGCATCTGAAAATAGAGAGCAATTTGGTAAAAAATGTACTTACGTTCTGTCAGGATAGCAGTAGGACTGTATCTCCCCTGATATATCTTTGCAGTTTAGCTATAGGAAAAACTGAGATGTACAGCATAAACATGTGAAAAACTTACAGTACTGAGACCAGATCAAAGCTCTGTCTTGCACAATATTGTGTTTGATCAATTATGTATACCTATAGAATAGTATGGAAACAGGCAAGTATGTGTTGATAGCTCCATGCCTCCTTCCACTAGGTGTCTGAATCCACTTCCAAATTCACTGCTAACTGTTTTTCTATCAATACGTCTAATTCATTTGTAGTCTAATGTTTTGTGAGATAAAGATTTTGGTTGTTTTGCATCTGTGAGCCCCTAACTTTGTTTAAAATTCCTTAATATTTGTGTTAGATAAGGCAATTAGTTAAGTTTTGCTAGATGACTTTCCCCATGACATATCACACATTCATTTCTAGATAGCCATCGAGAAGACTCCAAACCTAGAATTTCCAGGCTTATGAGTTGTGGCCTACATTCTGTCAGATGCATTTCTGTTAAAGGGAGTATATGGCATCTGGGTTGGAAATAGTCTACGGTAGTGCCTGAGGCCATGAAAACTAACTCAAAAGTCTTCATGACATCATAGAATCATAGAAGTAGTTTGGGCTGGAAGGGAGTTTTAAAAGTCATTTAGTCTAACCCCCCTAAAACAAGCAGGGACATTTCAGCTAGATTTGGTTGCTCAAAGCCCAGCAACCTGGCCTTAAGCACTTCTAGGGATGGGCATCTATCACCTCTCTGGATACCTTGTTCCAGTGTCTCACCACCCTCACAGGAAAGAATTTCTTTCTAGTATTGAATCTTAATCTGCCCTTTTACAGTTTAAAGCCATTTCCTCCTTGTCCCTCTCATTACAAGCCCTTGTTAAAAAGGCTCTTTCTCCATCTCTCCTATAAGCCCAGTTTGCATACTGGAAGATTCCCATGAGGCTCCTAGAAGGCTTCTTTTCTCCAGGCTGAACATCCCCAATTACCTCAGCCTGTCCTCTTAGGAGAAGTGCCCTTTCCCTTGGATAATTTTTGTGGTCTTCCTCTGGATCTGCTTTTGGTGCTGGGGAGTTCAGAGCTGGATGCAGCGTTCCATGCGTTGTCACAGAGGGCAGAGCAGAGGGGCACGATTATTCCCTTAACCAGCGGGTCACACTCCTTTTGGTGTGGCCCAGGATGTGACTGGCTTTCTGAAAGTGCAGGTGCAGTCTGCTGGCTCATGTACAGCCTTTCATCCACCAGCACCCTCGAGTCCTTCTCAGCAGGGCTGCTCTCCAGCCCACTACAGATAGCTGTGCTACTTTTCCAGATGTTGAGGTGGTTGAAGTCCCCCAGTAGGAAGAGAGCCTTCGAGCATGATGTGTCCTGCAGCTGGAGCAGGAAGGTTTCATCAATAATCATCCTTATCTGGTGGCCTGTAATAGACATCAGCCACAAGTTCCCTTTGTTGCCAGTCTCAATTCTTGCCCAATCAGACCTACACTGTTTTGGTCCAGTCACTTTGCAAAGTATTTCACCTTGGTTGTGTTCACATCTAATCAGGATTAAAATAAATCGCTCTAAATAATGATTTCCTGTGAAAGATTTTGTTTTGTAAACCATACTCTGGTGAAAAAGAAAAGGCTTCAAAGGGAAACTTTTGGACAACCAGAATAGATTTGGAGTTTCCAAGTGGATTTAGATCTAAAGAAAAAAGACACATCTCTGTCCCTCAATTGTACATCAGGACTACCATACATATGCACAGTCCCTTCAGTATTTATGGATGGAACACTCAAAGTTCATGTAGAAAATTGAATACACAGTTATATTCAAAAGAATTATTGGCATTTTACTTTCATAAATATGCATGCTTTTTTTTTTGTATTTGTATCCATATATGAATATGTAAGTTGGTTGTTAAATGTTTTTTGTGATGACCTTTAGAAATTCAAATTTAACATACAAAGGACTGTTTCTCACCTACTTGTAAAAAAGCCATCCTTTATTATTTTAATAATGCTGGCTTTGAAACTTGATATCATCTCAGAAGAACACATCTAACACCATGCTTTATCAGTTGAAGTTAACTTCATCCCTGGGTCTTCGAAAGCTTTTCAGAACAATGTCTCACATTTCCTCTACATCATAATAGTTTTAAGTCCAATTATTTATTTAGAAATTAATATAATTGCTGTTAGAAGCTTACTTGTATTTCCAATTTGAAATAATAATAGATTAGACTTGATGATCTCAAAGGTCTTTTCCAACCTAGTTCATTCTGTAGTTCTGTAATTTTTAGGAACATATATAACAAATTGCAGTCAGAGCAAATTAAAGTACTACTACTAATTTATATATGTACATATATATAAAATTTGAGGTAAAAGTTGTTAGAGCTGTTTCATTTCTGGCTGTATTTATCTTAGTAAGCACGGTAGCTTAAGAGTACATGTGTTTTGGTTCCATTTCAGTGCAGCTGTACAGTTCAGCAGAAACTGCTTCTGAGTTGCTGTTCATGGGTTTTCATGCGAATCTCACAGCTTTCTCTCTAGCTGTGAGTACTCAAAACCTCACAGGCTGTAGCAAGAAGAGTAAGTTGGATAAGTTAGAAATCCAGAGAAAACTGGCAGATGTGATATATTATAAGGAATTACAGCAGTCAGAAGGTTATGTATGAAGGAGAATGTCATGCATTTAAGATATATGTTGGTGTGTGTTGCTCTTAGGAGGTATGTACCACATGGTAGACACACAGAGTATTTTTTAATAGTTGTCTGATAATTTGGATAGCCATTTAATAGAAAATTATTAGGCACAAGTTTGCCTACATCTTAAATAAGTTCCTATTCATAGGAAAAAAATTGAGTTGTTGCTGAGTTTATCAGCAAGAGGGAAAGACTGAGATACCCCATGTGGTAACGCATGGTTACAAATGGTTTTGCACTTGGCTAGAAGAACTCGCAACTGATCTCATTCAATAAACTGTGAGTTCTATTCTTTAAACACCCTATGAAGCCATAAAAAGTCTTTCTCTGTAAATCTATTGTGCATTAAAGGTGTGTGTTCCACCACCACTTTTACAAATTAAACCTCAAGAAATAGCTTGAAAGTTCTCATCTGAATACACTAGAAAATACAGTTTATATTTCTTTTCCATACAAGAAATAGCGATCAAACTGTATGTGTAGCTGGCTGAAGAATTTAGTAATCTTTCTTAATTTCATCATCAATATTTACAGCATGTTGCAAAGGATATGAATTATGGTGGGAGCACTAATTATTCAACAGAATTATTGAAAGTGTTTGACAAATAATTCTCGGTCTGTATCCCATTTATATTGTCTTCAAAATACGAAGATTTCATTTTGTGTTGGATTGCATTGTCCTGATTCAACATATGTAAGCACCTTTCATTGAATTCAGAAAGACATAATATTACCAAGCTTCTATGCATATATTATTTTATTAAAATGAGGAATCAATTTTCATGGCTATTATGTAAAATATAAAAAGAAACATTTGTTCAAGAAATTGTATAAAATTAAGAATGTTAATATAAATGTCCAGTATTTTTCTGAGTATAGAGATGTACATATGAATTAGTCACAGAGAAATTTGACTGCATGTATGGTATGGAATTGAATACGATGGTCTCTGTGTTACAAATCATAGGGACCTTTTTGTATTTTCAGCATTTTGTTCTGTAATTTGGTCTTAACCCTCCCTTGCTTGTGTATAGCCAAGGCACTAAGTTGAAATAGTACACTGTGCCAGTTTCCTCTTTGGTTGAGGGATGTGGTGTATAGTCAAGCTGCGAGGAAAAGCAAAAGTTAAAACAAATTATCAATGAGACAGATTGAAACACTGCAATGTTTTGGGCCTTAACTGTCTAAGTACGGATACAGAATACAATTCTGTAAAACAGTCTTAAAAATTCTAGTTTTCATTAAGGTTGAATTCAGCTCTGAATTCTCTCACCTGAAGTGTTTTAATGATATGCACACACATCATAGAGTTGGTTTTTTTTTCTTCAAAGTACATTCTAAAACTTTAGCAAAAGGAAATACTGATAACATAGATGTATGTCTCAGTTTCTAGATGGAACTTTTCTACTTTCAAAATCAGAACTGTGGTGATTAGATATATTTTGCTGACATATGTGACTAGCTGGCAGTCTCATTCTGTTATATTTTTTTCCAACTTTCTTTCTTTCACCATAAAACCAATCAGTTTTTACTGCTTTGAGGAGAACTTTCTTGCTGCAGCACTGCACAGAAAGACATTTCAACATCAGCTGTGAAAAAGGAGACAGGAATATCAGATAAATTTAGTAGCTAGAATGGAAGAACCGAAGAAAAAACCACCATTAGAATGTTAGAGTTCTAGCATAAAATGGTCTACATACTTTTTTATTTCCTGTATTGTGACATTCAAGGGATGTAATACTTGAACTAGGTTCTCTGATACTTCTATTGGTTAAATAAATAAATACCTAATATCTCGATAGAGCTCATGCAAAAATACCACTCTTCTCTGACTTCTGTGTGTAAGCAGCCCCCAGGGTGCTTCAAAAATATAACATTCTGTGTTGCAATCAAATTCTTTTAATAATCCACAGTGTTCCATCTGGATGCCAGCTTTTGGCTATCTGTAATTCATGAAAGAAAATTTCAATGAACACAGACTACTTTAAAATACTCTTTATACTTTGTTTAATAATGAGATGTTAATTTTCAAATTTGTGCTAGTTAAAAGAAAAGAAGATGTTGAAAATTAGTAACCTGAGGTTTTGTTCAAAACTTGTAATTTTACAGTAGTTCATATCATATATCATACAAAATTGACCTCTTCCATGGATATTGCTGTGCCAAATGAGAACCTTTAACTATGAGATAGCAGTTATTCCTCTTACTAATTGCACTAAGTTGGTTGGGAGTGTTGATCTGCTGGATGGTAGAAGTGCTCTACAGAAGGATCTGGACAGGCTGGATTAATGGACCAAAGTCAGTTGCATGCTATTCAACAAGGCCAGGTGCCCTAAATTGTGTTTAACCTGGACAAAAGGAGGCTCAGGGAAGACCTTATTGCTCTCTACAACTAGCTGAAATGAGGTTGTAGTGGGGTTGGGGTCCATGTCTTCTCCTAGATAACAGGTGACAGGATGAGAAGAAAGGTGCTTGAGTTGCCCCAGGGAAGATGGATTTGGTGTTAGGATAATTTCTTCACAGGAAGGGTTGTAAAGCACTGGAACAGACTGCCCAGGGAAGTGGTGGAGTCATCATCCCTGGAAGTGTTCAAAGAAGCTGTGGATGCAGCACATGAGTATATGGTTTGATGGTGAAGGTGACAGTAGTGTTTCTGGTAGTGTCTAGTAGTAGACAGTAGTGATGGTTGGAATTGATGATCATAAAGGTCCTTTCCAGCCTTAAAGTTTGTATGCTTCTAATGCTGTGAATGCGGGTGATGAGGTGACTGTGGCAGTTAGACACACTATTGCCTTCTGTTTTCACAAGATTTTTTAGGTACATCTGGACATGTTTTTATATTCCTTGTTTTTTATTAGTTTGGTAAAATGCAGCTGAGCACATTTTCCGTTTGACAAGCAGCAAAGTAATATTGTAAACTGAAACACAGGGCAGTAGTCACTAAATCACAGATACATTGCTGTATCCTGGAATACACAAAGGCCAAATCCTGAGTCTAAAATAATTTTGTGAAGTGAGGTAATGAACTGTGGGGAAACTGCAACTTTCCCAACTACTGCACTCAGCTAGAATGTAAACTGGAGAGAGAATACATTCCTGCTGAAAAAGACCCAGCAATCTGTTGAGATTTTAAATTTCTTTTTAAATTATTACTCCTAAGAAAACTTGAAATTTCAATTCCAGATCCTATAATAAGAACTGGACTGGGGAAACAGTGTAGAATAGTACATATCTTTAATCATAAGCTCTGATTCAGTAGTTCAGGATATTGAATAATTTTTCTAATTTCATGTGGATATAAAGGTTTAGTATAATGAGATGAAGAGGGAAAATGAGCAAACAGTAGTTTGACAATAGTTTATTACTTTTTTCCAAAATAATAAATATTCCAAAAAATATTTATTATTTTGGAATATGTAAAATATTCCTGATTTTTCTAGTTCATAGAGATTAATTGCTATCAAAGTTTGTTTACCTTTATATTTTATGAAATCTTAGGTTGCCATAGTGGCTTGGGTAAATTAAAATCAGAAAATATGGGCCATCTTTAGCAGGTTTCTTAGGGTGCTAGTCTCTCCTCTTTTATGCCATTTTATCCTGATAGCCCTGAAATGCTTTATGAACCTCAAAAAAGGAGAATGTAACCTAATGCAAAGTGATTGCTCCCTAGAACAAAGAAACTGTAAAATTACATTTTTTTTTCTTCTTTTGGCATAGAACGTGCCAGACCACCCCTTACAAAATCAACATCATGAAAACAAAAAAAAAAAATAATCAGAATCTAGATAAACTTCAGGAAGTTTTAAGTAAAATGAGGGAACCGAGTGAAGAAATCAAATGTTAAAAGAAACATGCTGTTAGCTATAAAGAGCACAGTGTAATAGTAAAAAAAATAATAGTTGATATCTCAGTCTAAATCAACCTCTTGAAGGGAATAAAACCTGATGTAGAGCATCTGTGATGCCTAATACTGTAAATAGATATGATGCCTAAAATATATGTCTGGTGTCTTTGGAAAAAGTCTTTTTAGATTGTCTTGAACATATTTTTTTCTGATCTCTTCTTCTTTCTTAAGAAATCTTCTTCTGTCTCAGGAAATGACATTCTATAAATGGATCTCACTGGTCAGGATTAGTTTCCAGTATTGAAGAATGCATTAATGTTCCAGAACAACTCAGTTTGGGTGGTTTGAAAATTTCCTCTATGTCTTTACCCATTCTATTTTTTATCAGTTATATACATTTATTTTCACATCTTGGACTTAGTTTCTTCCACAGCCTTTGTTTACCACTATGGATAGTGATTATAGCCCTTCTCAGATGTTATGTTTGGGAAGGTTAAACAGAATAAATATTTTCAGCCTTTTCAGTTCATAAACACAGTGCTTAATGCATACATTCTGGTTGTTTAGTTCATATATGCATGACTCTGAATTTTGCATTTTTACATTTCATTTCATTTAGTTATGTGCTGTTAATGTAGTTGACTAACTCATAAAGCAGTTCCTGAAAAAACTTTCATGGTTTATATCTGTTGAAAACATAGAAATTGTGTAAGCGACCTACACTGATACACTCCATTTTACCTGACTCATTAAGGTTTTACAGAAAGTCCACCTTATTTAAGGAGCTCTGCTAGAAATCTTGCTTCAGAATGTAGCCAGATTCTTCTCTATATCATAATTCTTCTCTGCACTCACCTCTTCAACTCAACTTTCTCTGGAGCCAATATCAAATCTATCACATCTCTGGTTTAAAAATAAAACTATTTAGCTCACTTAGAATCTGTCAGATTGCCATCACAGAAAATGGCAAATGGCAAATATGAAAATCTCCTTCTGGTATATTTTTTTTCCTTTTACCATATCCTTGAATCTTTTTTTACTTCAATATTTGCTGAAGTTTTGTTTCTTTTATAGATTCATCTCAAAAGCTTAAATAAAATTATAGTAGATTTCTTAATATAGTACAGTTACAGGAGATATATACTACTGAATTACTCTTTAAACAAGGAGCTTGTCAATGGTTCTGTTTCATGATCCCTACTACATCTGTTGACATTAAAAAAATAAACAAAAATGCCTACTCTAGTCTATAACAATATAGTACTTAGATTTAATATGCTTTATTTAGAAAATTATGTCATGGTGTGTACAATTTCTAGAATGAAAGACTATTTGAAGGAGTGGAGTTTGAAAAAGAGCTGCATGCCAACCTCATAACATGTGACAAATAGATGAGCTGAGGCTCCAGGCTAAACCCACATGCAGTGAGTCCTATAGAGCATCCACTCCATATGCATCCATTCATCATGGATCACTGTACCCTTTCCAATCCTTACAAAGAAAGTGTTAACTCAAACCTCACTCTGTGTGTTGTTTGTTTCCAATTATCACATACAGCATAACATGAAGTTATGACAAGCACATTGCAGTTATAATGTGTCGATAAATTATACGCTGTCATATAATTGAGCATATGCATACCTAAAACAAAGTTGCAAACTGATATGAAAGCAAAATAAATGCCAAAATAATTCCAGTGAGCATCTCTACCATATGTAAACCTAAGCAAGGTTTTTTTTTGTGGAAACACTCTAAAAAGAAAATGTGTTTGCTGTGTTCTGTGATTAATTTCAACTTGTGTTTGTAAGTAATCCACTCAGACTGTCTCTCGTCTTATGTACTTAGTGACTAAGCAGTGACTAAGTAGTTTATTTACATTAAAGTCTGTTTTGTCCCCTAAGCCCCTAAACAATATGATGAGCTTGCAGGATTTTAAGAGCAGATACATAGTTCTGCATTATGTTTATTCCCTGGATACAATTTAAAATTGATTTAAAAACCCAGAAATTCTCTTTCACTCAAATATGAGCATGTTTCATTTAGAATAAAAAAAATATCCTAAGCAATACAAGAAATAACTGTTAAGAAGCCTAAATTTACAGAAGGTAGGCATCTAGTTGGTGAGTTTAAAACATCTAAAGTATTAAACTTCCAGTCCTTAAAACAAAACATATGTATAAATGCATTATACAGCGAATTCAAATTAAAACCTAGGAATTTTACTCTTTGTTGATTCTCTGGAACTTACATTTTTTTATGAAGAAGTTTCTAAATATCTGTTGTTTGCTAACTTAATGATGGTTGGATTTCAAGAAATTAGAATAGTTATAATGTAGCAGCTCCAGGTAATATCTTGAAAATGCTGGGGTTTAGAAACTGAGGTCTCACGTCTGAAAAATTAGAATTTACAACAAACTGCCTTAAAAAAAATCACTGAAAGTGCTGTATGGGCTATCCATTTTATTTATTAATTGTGACTCAAGAAATTCACATATTTCTGAATTCAAATGAAAAATATTATGTGCTTTAACTTAACACATATGGTACTTCTTTATGCTAACATATTTTCAATAAAAATATTAGTACTTCAGTAGAAAATGTGATAATTTTAAAAGGTGTTCCATTTTCTCCATAGTTTTCTCCAGCCTTAATTCTGTCTGCAAAAGTATTTCAGAATTCACAGTTTTTATTGCAGTCCTATTTACATGAGTGTGTAACAAGAACTATGCAATAATCAACATAAAGTTCTTGCTGATATAGTGTTTGCCTGTCATAACTGTGTCAGTTTCCTGTTCTCTTCTTAAGCACTGACTTTGACAGACACACACTCTGTGCCATTAGTGGCTTGCTCTGAACTGTATAAAAGTGAAGCTGCCACAGTAATTTGTTTCAAAGAACTTCCAAACTTGACTATAAAACTGTAATATATATAGAGGAAAAGATACTGCAATTGTGAATGCGCTTTAAAAACAGCACTGCTTATATATTTTAAGGAGAAAAAATATAAAAACTTATTTTTTCTATTTGTATATTCCTTCTGTAAGTTTTTTTTCCCATTTTGCATTATTGTGAATGTGAGAACGAACAGCAGTGTAAATATCCAATGTGTAGGCATCTTTTACTATTGACTTTTAACATTTAAAGAACATTTATATAAATGGTGTAGATTTCAGCTACTATGAGTCAGACTTATAACTGTGTTAATCTGACCTTTTTGAAAGACTTGAAATTTCTGCAGGTAAAATGGAATGAGTCCATTCTTACCTCATTCTCAGGCTATTAGGTAGAGTACAGCAGCAGGAATTATGGGTCCCCATCCAACTGATAGGGAAGGATTATTCATAAGAGAATATCAAGCCAAAGAAAGCATTAAATACATCAAGATATGGTAGGATTGAGTTACATTGACACAGACTTAAGTTTTTCTGCAAAGTGTTATCAGTTTTGTCTTTACTCTTGTGGCAGCAAGACCACCAGACTTTCTGTACTCAATAATTTGCGCCTCCTTCTGTAGAAATGCTTGCTTAATAGGCCCTCTATAAAGTCATCAGAAATATTTCACTCAGAGTTTTCTTTCATATGATTAATAGTTACTTTCAATACTGCAATTTTATATACAAACAGAATTGTCAGAAAATAAGTAACTTTTCTTCTTTCCTACTCTAAACTTATTTGTAAGACCTGGAACCTAGTAGCTGGATTAGGTGCAAAGTAATTAATTTAGGGTCTGTTTTAGTGCTTATCTATTCTCCTCATTAGCATCTACTCATACATCATGCAAATAAATGCTAATTTCAATTTTCAAGTACTTCAGATAATGTCTAATGTTTAAGATTTTTGTGGAGGCAGTCATATTGCCCATATCCAAGAGAGATAGAAAAAGCAAAGGAAAATACTTTTTGATTGTTTTTTTCCTGGGGTTACTGCCTTATATAGAACACTAAAATCAGTACTGATGTAGGAGATTGAACATGTTTATAAGATTATGCTTTTATTTTTAGCACTTTTATTTAAATCTATACAGCTTGTCATTTGATAGCATATTTCACTGAGGAATTCCTCGCTGCTTTGTATTAATCTCTGCTTTATATTTATCATATAAAGGTGTTTTGTTGTAATTACAGAATATATGATTGAACAGTACCGTCAAGAAGCCACATATCTGTATTAATCTAAAGAATCAAGACACAGGAATAAAACAGAGGAGCATTTCAGTCTGCAAAAGCTTTAAATTCTGATGCACGATAACTTTTTACAAAATTTGGAAAATTGTCTTAGTATATGGACATCAGGCTGTTTTGCAGAAGAGAGAGAACAGCTGAAATATTCTGTCTTGCTCTTCTTGTTGAAATCTTAATTAGGTTCGCATTCACTTACTCCCTCTTCTGATGTAGCACTACCTCATACCAAATTATCAGGGTAACATCTGCCAGAGGTTTTGTCTACACAACACTGAGCTAGTGGACAAAAACTGTATCTTGGAGAGCTTTACTATAGGTATCATAATTTTCTGCCCAAGTTAGATATTAGTTTTTAACATATAAGAGATAGGTGTTCATAAGCAACAAGTGTCTATTGAAGAACTAAATTACTTGCATTAACCTCTTATTTGGCAATGATGTAAAAAGCAATTTTTTTCCTCCACTGAAAAAGGTCTCCAAAATCTTCAAGATATGTAAGATATGTCTGTATAACATCACTGTCATAGTAGCAGTAAATGACTGGGAACAAAGTTTGAATAATTTTTATTTTATCACAGCTTTTAAAATAATTTTAGCTTGGAGAAGAAAAGGAATTATTGTGAATGTATTTAATATTTTAAATTTACGTATTGTAAATATTGTAAACATTTGTGTACCCAAGTGCTATAAAGTTATTTCAGTTTCTGATTAGGAAAAAGAAATCAATAAAGGAAGTCAGACATAACAAATGACAATTTCAGGCACTGTGAGAGGAGATAGACCTGGGTGCCTTATATTCACAGACCTTTCAATCAAGCAATATGTGTACTGCAGTGGAATAAACTGAAGACACTCTTGCAGCCAAGTGGACTTTGATCACTTCTGTTCATAAATGTGACTCATATTTCAGTAGCCACTTTTTCTAAGCTACTGATCTTCCCTAAACTTCACAGTGAGTGCTCAGTGAACTTAAAGGAGCCTTTACTCATTCTGCAAACAGACGTTAAATACTCATGCTCGATCACACTGGGTTTTTTTCCGTATATATCAGATACTGTCTCTTTGTTGCACTTTTTGTTTCTTTTGTTGTTTTGACCAATGTCCTTTACATTCTACAGAAAAAAATTGTGATGGAAAATGAGTTCCTTTTTGTAATCACAGTGCTTTCATTAATTCAGTTTTACAGCAGAAATGAAGTTTGAAAATACTAATTTGCCTACATTTTTTTATTTTATGGTTTTTGTTCATTCATCTTTCTTGATGATTACTCTTATGCTTTCTGTCGATTGCATGGCAATTAAGATACTCTGTAAAATTAAACATGATAAATACACTGTCATAAATCTCCCTAGTTTTCCAAAGAGAAAGCTAAGAAGAGTTCAGTTTTTTGTAACAAGAATACATAGTAGGGACAAGACATAGTAGGGACTGCCTTATTTTTTTGATTGTTTGTAATTATAAGACTGCAGCCATGTAAACAATGCACTGGTAGAAATTAGTGAATAGCCTTTGGTCATGCTGCTCTTGTGCCAGTATGGTCTTACTGGATCTAACATGTGACCATTATTTGTTATTCATTTGTTTCCAGATTGGGGCATAATGGGTGGGCTCTGTGTATGTTACATGTTCTGGCTGTGAAATGAAGGCATTTGGGAATTTGAGTGTTTCCAACCTGCTGATGTAATGTGAGACAACTGCAGAAAAAGGAGAGGGTCAACCTTGGTCCACTGTTCTCTGTGTTGCCTGTTCAGCATGACCTCTGGGATGGGCTGTGCCTACACTGCCCCCAGGTTTTGCATAAAACAAAAAGAAAACCAAAAAAACCTAGGAAAGAAATAATATTTGACTTGAAGAGGTATTACTTGAAGGTGTAGTCAAACCTCTAGTTTGCTCCTGCTAGATGTGCTTTGTCATTGCCTTTTCCAGTTGAGCTGACTGGTCCTTTTTCTACCTCTCTACTAGTCGGAGCAGCTGTTGACCCATGCAGAACACACACTGTGCTTCCCCCTCCAAGGATGAAAAGCAGCTTTGTTTGCTGTGTTGTCTCATGTCTCCCAGAGGCATCATAACTATCAGAGGCAGAGTACTACCCCGAAGTTGTGGGAGTAGTGCTTCCTTGCTACACCTTTTTTGGCTTTTTTTTTTTTTAATGCTACAAGAACTGTAAATAACGTTCCTTAAAACATCTCCATCTCTAGTTTCTCTAGGGAAAACTCTAAAAAAATACATTTCATATGGTCATTTATAGCAAGAAGTACCAGTTTTAAAAACACACCATGGATGAAACAGGTAAAAACTGAATCTTTTTCCTTGCAACAAAGAGAGGTACTGAAAATCACTCTAAAAGAGATATTAAAAAAATAAAATTGGTTTCGATTTTAAGCTCTCTAAGAAGTCACCTTAGAAATGACTTTCTGAAACACTGTCTTGTCTCCTGCATCCTTTAAGTTAATTTTGTATGATAATCCCTGGGATTCAAATCCAGGGAGATAGTTTTTGTTCCTTTTATATTCATTTGAGATCACTAATTATATCAGCACTTGCTCTTTCCTTGGCAACATCAAACATGTATTGTAACCAGTCGTTACAATGTTTTACAGCAATAGTCATCACAGAGCATTACCATTCTATGCATTATCAGATTTCTAAAAATTTGCAAGGTTGTGAATATTTACTTAATAAAAGAAGGTTGCAAAAAAAATACAAATACTTCAATAAGTATATTATTACATTTTAGGGATATATAAATAATGATTTTGAGAAACCAAGAATCACTTTTGCTTTATTCTTATTTTTATAGCATACTTCTCTTTGCTTTTTCAGTAATTAAGTCTTCTGACATTCCAGAAAGCATAAATCCTGCTGAGATGTTTAGGTTTGGTGCAAACTATTGATGTAGAAACAAAATTTCAAAAAAAAAGAAAAAAATACACCCAGAATCATAACAAGCTGTTTTGCTTATACCTTTGAAAGAAAATTGGATGGTAAAGTAGTATGGCATGCTGAAACTGTTCTAGCCTTGTTGTTAACTAGAACCTCCTTTTGAAATTCATTGCCTTCAATTACATTTTTAAAAGAATTTTAATTATGTGCCTGAAAAGAATAAAGATGCTTCAGGCTCCATTTGTTTATCGTGGAAGGCCTGAAAAAATGAGGACAGAGCTTCCCAGCTCATGCAGGGGTTAGAGAGAGAGAGAGATGACTTTTAATTCGACAAGTTCAGAGAGATTTCTTAGTTTGACGCGCACAGCAGGGGGTCTTTGAGTGCCTGGCAATACTTCAGCATTCTGAGCTTTGAAAGTCTTTCCCTGCAGCAGAAATTGTATCAAAAGCCAGTGATAATATTCCCTGCAAGGTAAAGGACCCTATTGAAGATTTCTAGAGCTGTTTATTTATTCATCACAGTTTTTTCTTTTAGGACGTATAAGACGTATAGGTAAAAATTCACACAGATGCTAAGAAAATGGAATAAATAAAAAAAAATTAATGGGGACCTCTCATTAATCCTTCAATTTTCCCTTAAGTTTTCCGTAGGCCATGTTCACCTATAAAATTTCCTGTCATTCCCTGCCATATGTTCTGCATGCAGTCTTCCCTTCAAATCTCAGCTTTTCCTCATTTTTATCAGAATTATAATTTTTGTCTGCCTTCTACCACCAGCTGAGCACATAAGATGTTTATGGCCGTTTCTTTCCACTAAGCCTTTAAAGTGATTGATTAATTTTATGGAAGAACATTTTATTCCATAGGGGTCTTTTTAAATCTTATTTTTAAAGTAGATTTGAGATAGCTATTTCAAAGCCAAGGTTAAAGTGTCATTTATATTCCAGAGATCAGACTTTTAATGTTTTGACATTACGCTTATTTGAAAAGTATACACTGGTTTGGTTTTGTTTTGTTTCTGCAGCAGAGCTGGGACTGTGAGACTACGCCAACCTTTCCCTTGTGTAATGTCAATGTCGGCTATCACTTTGGCAGAATCACCCAGCTCAGTGAAGACAGAAAACCCCTCCTTTCCTCCTGTTTTTCATCTGCTGGTGGCATTCCAAGTGACCTTCCCTCATAAATACTGGTGAGTGACCACATGGGGAAAGCAGCTCCTTCGTGCAAAGAAACTTGTTTCAAAAAGCTGTGTTGACCTGAGTGGTTTCCATTTTCCCCAAGTTTCAAAAAAACCCCACATGTGCAGGTGTTGCTTGATTTTCCCTTCTTTGAATAATAACTTGAGTTATTTAGCATCACTGATTTATTTAGACTTATAAGCATTTATAGAACACTCTCATGTGCTAACTATTCAAACTATAGAAACCAGCCTTTCAAAATACTGCTTTACAGAGAGAAGTATTTCCTGAGAGCACAAAAGATTTTTTTCCTCTCTTGCTGTTACTTTCTCATGGTTAAGAGTTCTGGAATGCTATAAATTTAACGTAACACCGCAAATATGTCAAGATGAAAGTTTCCCAAGTGTAGGAATTAAGGAAGATAATTAGAGGCCTTTTAATTCTTTCTGGTTTGGGAAGTATGCCTAGAGTGAAATCACAGCACTGCAGAAATTCTGATACCTTCAGGGCAGTCCAGGGATGATGTCATAATTTTAGTAGTTCCATAAGGCTAAGTCCCATAGTTAGTACTGAAAAAACTTTTCAGGTCATTTGAGGCTATCACAGCAGATTTACCCCACTTGAGATTAAGAGATTTTCGGTCTTAAAATAGTCACCCATGGCTCAGGTATATTTACGGTATCATAAAACATAACAATATAAAATACAGGAACAGAGACAGAAAAATATTTAACCTTTCTTGGAATGGTTTGGAAGTTGTATATATGTGCAGAATCTAAGGCTACAATTTATTTAAGTGTTGGTTACATGTATTAAAATGAAGATATGGACAGGAAAATCAGTTAGCTGTCATTCAGTATTAACTATGTATTGCAATCATCTCCCATTCAGACAAAAGTGATGTATCATTTATGACTATATGATATGTAATGTTAATTTTTTTCCTTTTTTTTCTTAACCATATGGGTACTTGAAGTATGTCTGTTTAAAGGACTAGAGCATCTTCAAAAGAAATATTAATAGGAGCACTATGGCATCAGCCTAATAAAATAATGCCCTACGATTAATGGAACATTTTCAGGAAAAGGAAAGGCTGGTGTACCTTTTATATCTCTCTGTGTTTAAATAGTGAAACAGTTGTGCTATTTATAAGTTCCTCAAGTATGTGTTAGAATTGTCACTAATTTCTGTGACGACTTGTAATCAGGGGAGAGAATGAAGAGAAAGAAGAGGGGAAGTGAGTAGAATTCCATAAATGTGTATGCTGTATCAATGTTCTTTCTTTGTTTCTCTATCAACTTATGTGATGGAGTCGTGGCTACTTGGTCATTTGGGGTTTGCATTTGGGTACAGGTAAACGAGGTTAATCAGCATCAGGAGTTGTTTTGAGGATTTGTGTGAATCTCTTAGAACCAAAGTAGGTCTTCAGTCTTGGATGCGATCATCGTAATAACAGCTTCAAAAAAAAAAAAAAGAAATGCATGAATACACTTGCTACAGCTTTTTTACAGTCTAGTAAACTGTGGTACTCAAACCCACACACTGTAACATTTAGTTTGGTCACATATGATGGTAAGGCTGCGTACCATTTAAAATAGGAAGCAATAAGAGAGAGCATTCATCTTTTGAGAAAGACCTCCTTTAACTGTGTTTCCATTTTAAACTTCTCTGTCAATTAATTTTTTATATCTTTAGAGGATGTTTTATCCATTTACAGTAGTTTTATGGAATAACTTGCTGTTTGATCAGACTATGATATTTTGCATATGTAGCTGCTTTCGTTTAAAATGAGCAGGACAGAACTATACACAGTCCAACAATTAAGGATCCTGATTTTGTTCTTCTTTCCATGCCAGATTCCAAGTATAGGCATACAGTTCACAACTCATTATTTTAAATTAAGATGACATTTTTTAAAATCTTGCAAGACCAACTAGTATATTAATAGCAGATAACTAGGTGATTATAAGGTCTTTAGGTACCACAGCAACTACTTTGTCCTCACAAGGAGAGTGAAGAATCTTTGTGGAACTTAGGATGTTACCTGAAAGAATCAAATATAATCATAACCATTTATCAGTACGTAACATATGTGTTTTATTAAAAAAAAAAAAGGTGGCTTTTTTAATTTTGACCACATCCACATTAGAAAGAAGTGACCAAGTATGCAAAAAATTTAAAATATTATCTTTCCTATTTTAATTTTTTTATACAACCATGTGAATCAGTGTAATCAACCAGATGGCTCTAGATTCAGTAATTCACTGCCTCTATTGCATTTTGCACATATTTGATATTTTCTTCAAATCTGATATTTTACAAAGGGTAAAGAGCCTTAATTAAAGAAATGAGAGGCATACATTGATAAATAGATTAAATATTGTATCAATTTAAATATTCCCTCTATGTGAACAAAGTGGGATTAAACACATTTTGGTTGTAACCTATTTTGTCAGAGTGGGCATAATCCACCTCTGATTATTTTATTGGTTTTTCTTAAAACCTCAACTATTTATCAGGAGTTTGGTAAAAAAATCCAGTGTGAATTTTAACACAGAATTTTTAAAGCCAAGTTTACCCTTGGAAAGCCTGTAGCTCTGAACCTCTACGAAGACATTTCCGTGCAACTAGGATCAAATATCCATTGAATGTGCACAGTGCATCAACTTCCAGAAATATAAACTGTCATTAGTCATAGAGAGTGTTGCTCTCCTGTAAGGAAATTACTTGGCTGCAAAATAATGCACATTCTTCTTTCAATCCTTATGGGTTTTCTTAGTTTTGGTTCGTTTGGGGTTTTTTGTATCTAAACTCTTGGGATTCTGATGAAACTGGGATCATAGAGAAGCGGCATATTCTGCCAACTAGTAAAAACATGATGTTTGGGGAGGTAGAACTAATAAAGTCAGCTCTGTTTTCTTTGTACTCTAAGGTCACCAATTTCAACTGCAACCCTGATCTCCCTGTTCCCCTTATTACCTGCTCTCTTTGCCTGGGAAACAACAGAGCTGTGCTTAGTCTGCAGCTCCCTGAATGCTGAGTAGCCCAGCCGTCTCCTATCCACACTCCTCTCCCTGGGGATATTAATTTAGATCTCCATCCTTGAGACTTCTGAGGGTCTTAATTATCTTTAAGACTTGCTGGTTTTCTTCAATTTGCTTAACACTTGACAATCACCCAGCTAAAACATTTCTGGGTGAAGGGAGATAGGACATACATACAGACTGCAGGTTTAGCCTTAGCTAAGGCTAAAATATGCAGACATTAAAAAAGATACAAGAAATAGCCAGGATCTCCGTTTAGAGATTGGCATTAAGAGACAGCTCGATTTAAAAAAAAAGTTTCCACAAATTTTTGGGGTTTTTTTTAATTAAACAGCAAGTTTTTGTGAATGATACTATAATTCTTAATTCCTTTTTAGATATTTTGTTTTTTCAAATAGCAGCTAAAACAAAATGATTCTTCCTGTCCAGGGTTTTTAAATTGAAAAGTATGTTAAAGTTAATTACTGAAGTTTACTTGAGATTTTACAGTGATTATTTAGCTATGTTGTCCCAAATGCTCATGTGAAAGTTTAATTAACCAATAAGAATTGAGAAGACTTGGTAGTGATTGTTTGCATTAAATGTTAAGAGATGAAAGAAATTAATAAATAATTCTAAGTCATAAAATATAAATATAAAATCACAAAAATGCTAGTAAATACTTGAATAACATCTGCAATTCCTCAGACCTGTCATAAAATTAATTTTAGCTAATTGCTAACAAAATAGAGGAAATTATATGCACATATGACAATCATGAACCCAAGTTATTCCTTTCTAAGGCAAATATAATTTTGACTATATGATTTGTTTGAGTACAAGGAAAACTTTAATATCTGAATGGTGGTGTTATTTTCGCTATGAAAATATGAAGCTGTCTAAGTTTACTCCTGTGTAAAGGAAATAAATGAAAGGGCTCTGAAGAGATTCCAAAAGCCTTTTGAGTGACAGCATTTAGGAAGCATAAGCTCTTCATATGGTAATACTTTCAGGTAATTCAGTAGCTGTCTGATCTGCTATTCAAATATCCAGGTCAAAGTTATTATGCATATATTCTTGTTACTTGGTTACAATTACACAGCAAAGTTAAAATAAAGTCATCGTTATTCAGATGTCTCTTTGCAAGAGGAGGGAAGAAAATATTTCATAAATTTGTTTTCTGTTGTTTCTCTTTTTGCTTTTTATTTTATGTCAAAAGAAATTTATTCTTATTTTAATTTTATTTCCAACTAAATGCACTATTAACTAAAGATTTGTACTTATGAAACTGTGAATTTTATGATTTTATGGAGACTTTAATAAGAGACTTGTGTATGAGTGCCACAGAGAATGATGACATCACCTAGGTTTCAAGCATCTGCTACTTACATCCAACCCTGTATTACATTCTGTGGAATAAGCGACAAGTTTGACATAAAATGCTAAAAGGAGTTGTGCCCTAAGTGTGGGGATAAGAGATGTGCCACAAATCTCATCGTTTTGAGCTACCAAGAAGCATCTATGTCAGAGCAGGAGTTGCAGCTGACTAAAAGTAGAGTAAATGTGAGAACATTCCCAAGGTTAAGGGTGCCCACATTAATAAGTAAAGCTTTAGCTCAGTTGCCATTCCTGGCCTTAGAATTCTGTCCATGCTGTGTCGCTCTGTGCATCTCTGGTGGCAGGCGTTGGCTGTCCCACCATGGGATCGAAAGGGAATCAGGCTTCTTCTGAACAAGCTCCATTTAGACACTCAGTCTAGACACCGTTCTTAAAGAAGTCTCCTCTGTTCATCACTAATGTTGAGAAACTTTAGGAAATGAAAGGGAATAGAAGGATCAGAGGGAGCACAACTGCAGCCTTGTGGTTGGTACAGGCTCCGTAGAGAAGAAGGGAGAGGTCCCAGCCTCAGTCTTAAGGACTGTTCATGCATATTTTGCTGAATAGTCATTGGAAAAAGACCTTTCAACTTAAGAGATTGGCTTTTTGTAACAGAGAAAATGTTGACTTTACGAAGGTTACCTAAAACACTCATAAAATAGAACTAAGATTGTATTTGGTTTTGTATGTTATAGATACAAGCCTTTAGAAGCAAATACACTTTTTCAACTTTCTTTTTTTTCCTTCTTTTAACTTTACTGGTAAGGAAAAAAAGATATATATCCTACAGTGCACTTTGCTTCACATGAATCCAGGGATTCATGTCAGGGACATGAATCATTCAATTAGGGCTTTTTTTTCTTCAGTACTCAATCTCTTTCTGTCAGGTATACAGCTTTTCTATTCATGCTTTTCTGTTTGCTTCACAAAATTATGATTAAAAGACTTACTGGACCTTTGACTGTGTAAAATTTGTTTAAAGAAACTTTACCTGTACATTATCAAAGTGGTCTGGCAATAGTCATATTTACTGTCAAGTAATTCCTGTGACTCTGGTGTAAATAACATTCTGGTTTTGAATACATGCTGGTTATCCATACCAAAAGAGCAAAAAATATGTAAACAAATAGAATGTAATTAATAGGCCAGAATGAGGCATTTAAGGCCGAGGAGTTGTGGTTTTTTCAGTACCAGTTGTTGCTTTTATTCCTGGTAACTTCTGATTGACATAGCCATTGCATTACTGTTAAAGCGAAATGAATGGAGCATCAGTTTGCCCTTAGACTTTTGAATCATCAGCGAGCTGTGACCAACTGATGGCAACCAGCAACCAAACTGAAGGTTTGCCAGCCAGCTGCATCTACATTAATGAGTTTCTTGCATGGTTAAATATTCAAGCAGTCTTAAGCAGATCTCAGAGATGAAGATGCTTTAAAAGAATTATATTCTTTTACTGTCCCACTTCAGTGACTTTCAAGGTTCTCATGGTTTACAGTTTTATCCATCTCTGTTAGGTTATAAACAATTGTGTTTCCACATTTTACTGTCCTAGCTTGGGAACTGAATATAAGATGTGCTAAGCTAACATTAGCACTTGCAGACATAAAGGACTAAATCATAATGATCTTCCTCTCTTATGTGTCCACAGCAATAGACGTGAACAAATTTTCACCCCAGTAATTTAAAGCATGAATCTAAGCATATCAGGAAATCGGATTACCCCTCAATCAAATTCCCCATTCTGCTAGTGCTAGGTTTCTCTTATCTCCAATGCAATGCAGTTTGTGTATTCTTGCACAAACTCTGTGGGCTAGTATAAAAGGGAAATTCAGACAGACACAACAGGAGCCAGATTCTGTCTTCATGGCCAAGTGATAGGATGAGGGATAATGGCTTTAAACATAAAGAAGATCGGTTTAGATTTAGATATTAGGAAGAAACTTTACTGTGAGGGTGATGAGGCAGTGGAACAGGTTGCCCAGAGAGGTTATGCACTCTGCATCCCTGGAGGTGTTCAAGGCCAGGCTGGACTGGGCTCCGAGTAACCTGGTCTAGTGAGAAGTGTCACTGTTCATGGCAGGAGGGTTTGAACAAGATGATCTTTAAGGTCCCTTCCAGTCCAAACCTATTTCTTTACCTTAGAAAAAGAAAGAAAAAAGCTGTTTCCCTCTCAGTTAAATTTTAAATATATTCACATGCCAGCTAAATAAAAATTCAAAATTCATTCATACTAAAGATCTTTATCATACTAGCAAAGAAAACATGTGCTTTGGCTGATGGGGTCTGATCAGAACCATATAACGTTATAGACATACTTTATGCTTTACTATTTTCTGATGCCAATATTGATAGTGATTTTTTAATATATAATTTATTTGTATGTCGACATGAAATTCGGAAATTAATTGTACATATCAATCAATTAAAAAGAGAATAATAGAGAAATGAAGTAGGTAATTTTATGTCTTCAGGGCTAAATGAGCTATCACTCTGGTTTGAAATCTTAAAAACTACAGATAGTAAATTTGAACATGATTTTGAGCGCTGAGGAATCTATGGTTTGTTTCAGATTTGAAAATTCACTTAGCTCCATGAAAGGCTCAAAACCATTGTCAAATTTTTGACTCGGATGACGCACTAGCGAATGTTACATTCATAGCAAACTAAGGTCCCAGTCTTGAAGCTATCCTAATTCCTTAAACACTTCCATGCAGGCAAAGTAGTTTTCAGCTTGTGGGCAGTTTTAAATGCAAGGCCTTTGCTCTACTGAGAGGTGCCCCTACTGTGTTAGGGCAGAGCTGTTCCAGGGGAATACTGAGGTCGAAGTAGCTTCAGGCATTGGTAAATGCTAAGTTACCAGCAGCTGAACACTTGGAGGATGTATTTCCCCATCCAAGTGTTTCTTTACTTTCAAACAAGAAAGGAACTGGATTAAAATAAATGCATTTAATCTTAAAAAAAAAAAAAAAAAAAAAAAAAAGAAATTATAGAAAGGCCCACAAAAAAAATTTCCTTCTCTGAAAAACTCCATAAATGTTTTATTTAACTGACCAGTTCTTACTGTTTCCTTTAAAAAAGAAATTAGCTGATAATATCGTGGGAAATATTTGTGTTAAAGGTCACATTAAACAACAGTCAAATCTAGACTATCTGAGAAGTCTGGAGAAGATGTTTAATGCAAATTTTTTGTGGAAAAAAGATGTGTGTCACTGCAGGTCATCTCTGAATATTCTTGTTGGGGTTTCTCTGTTGGATATGCAATCTCAGCTAAATGTTTTGAAGAGGAGGAATCAAATAAATTGCCCTATTTTGGGTCTTTCTCATCTGTATACAGTTGTGCAGCTCTAGTAGACCTGAAAATTGCCCAGAGACAAACTTAAAAAATAGAGTGCTTTTGAGGCAGAAAATTGCTTTTCTGCAGCATGGTCTAAGGGACAGGATGTGACAGGAGGACAAGGAGTTGTCACTATGTAGTGATATTGTAAGGCATATCTTACATAACAAAAAGGATCATTTGTCTCTTTTTTCTTTCATTTTAAACTGCAAGTGATTTAATTGAAACAGTTGGAGGTATCACCCCTAAACGAAGAACAAGCCATTATAATTTACAATTAAAACTGAAAATTCCCCGCCTAACCCACTTGTAATAGCTACTCATTGTGGAGTGCATGTGGGATAGATGCCTGTCCACAATTTCAGAAGCCTTATTCTCAAAAGGAAGAGGAAAAAAACCCATCTCATTGTACATGCATGTCAAATATTAGCGTGATTCTTGTAGTATAATAAGAAAAGAAAGTGGTTTGTGCTTTTGATTAGCCTCTTGATGTTTCAGAGTGGTTTTGTATGGCTTAATTTTCCTTTTATGGCAGTTTGTACATATAAAACAAAATGAGGAAGGGAGGGGAGGGGGAAAGAAATGTGCCATTTATATACCTAGGATATGAGGCCTCCTTTGGGCCCATTATACATTAATGGGTCAGCTGAGATTTATTAGGATATGTATATTAATCTTTATACACATTCACATACTATAATTGTTCCTTTGGTGCTATAATGTGATTAGCTGTGAATTTGTGCAATATTAACAATAATATGGATTTCCATATTACAGAACAGTAATAACAAATGGTTATTAAAAATGCATGCAAAGTATGGGATGTGAAAGCACTTCTAAATTCTCAGTAATCCGATTATGTTTTGTTGTTTTTAAATACCAAAATGGTTAAGTCTTTACTATAAAGTAAAACCTAGTATTAAAGAAATCAAAAATTTTATGTTATACAGAAGTGAACAAATGAATCTAAAGCTGTCTTAGTGAAAGATTAGTATCTGTTTCTCATAGGCAGCTGAGATGTGGATTTTTGCATTATTATAATTTGAATATGTAGCAAAAATATAATATAGAAGGTAACAGTAAATTCAGCATTGATACCTCTTTACATTGAAACTGAAGGGATCTTCCCTCTTCACATCTGCAATCATATGATAATAATTCCACATGTAAGGTAATCATTTTGTGCTATAAAGACATAGTACAGTAGGTATATAGAAAGGAGAAACTATTAATTTTGTGAAGCGAATTTTTTTATTATTTCTCTTAAGCTAATTATTTTTTTTAATTTCTTAAATTATAAAAAATAGAGCAGCCACTTTTTTTTTTTCAGTTAGTTTATGACAATAGTACCCCTGTGGGGCTATTGTAGGGCTGTACACGCTCACCTGTTTCTCTCCTTTGTTTTGTGATTGGATATGACAGCTGCTGTCAGCATGATTCCACCATGGCAGCGCCTTCAATCCCTGCATGAGCCACTCGCTTAAGAGCTGGACTCCGTGACTCTGGTGTGTCCCTTACAACTCAGAATGTTTTGTAGTCTGTGGTCTGGAATTTCCTGGACTTGGCTTTGAGAGAGACAGAGAATGAACACTGAGAGCATTTATATTCTCCTCACAGAATACATACTCCTTCTCCAAAAAGTTGCAAGCTTTACTCTCAAGTTATTTTCGTCAGGTAGTGATACTTTTTTGAGCAAAGGTTTCTTTACCCTCCCTTCATGACCCCATAGTGGGAAGGTATCTTCTTTGACACGTCTTTCCTAAATCATAAATTCCTATCTTTACCTTGAGTATGTCTGTGGGAATAGAAGAAATTTCTGTAATATAGTATTTCTGTAATTTCTACCATTTTCCATGCAGACTTAAGATTCAGTCTTTGATGATTTCCAAAAATCTTGGTATAATCACAGCTCCCACTTTTCTTTCATCTGATTTGCATTTTAAGATTATATTTATTAATAGATTGCATTCTGTAAATTATTGCCATAATGGCTCATTTTTATCTTCAATTTTAGAAATGCTCTTTCCCAACTTCAATGTTTCTGGTCCTACAGACCCCCAATTTCCTTATAGGATGCGCCCTTGATAAATACAAGGTAAAACAGGGATTTTTTTTGTTATGCACTTCAAAGGTATTCTTTAGACTTCCTTTATTTTTTGTCATTTTATTTTATTTGGAAATACAATTTCCCTATATTTCCATTTTATCATTCAATATTCAAGAATCCTACCAAATAAACCATGTTAAGTAAGTTAAGTGTAGGGTTTCTAGCTGGTTTATTTTTATACATACTGTAGAAAAAAGGCACCTACCTCATTTCTGCTCATGGTATTATGCAATTTAAGTAGAGGGACTTTTGTCATGCATTTTACATGAAGATGATGAGTATTCCATTGTATTCAAATGCTTGTGGAATTGCTGTAAAATGACATACAGCAGGTGGGCCAGTGTCATTTGTGAAAGTGTCTCTGAGCTGCAACTTGAGCTGCTGCTATTTCTCGCTGGCATTCCATACAGCTTCAAGGCAACTACTCTTCTGCTTAGCTATTGCATTTTATTTTTCTATAAATTAATCCCTTATTTTCAGTTCTTGTTTGTTCTCTTATTTGCTTCTGCTTACTAATTTGTGACTGCAAAAGGAAACAAGTAAAAGGTGACCATAACAAGTATAGCTCTCTGCAGTGTAGTTTCAATAACAAGGGCAGGGTTAGTCCATGGCTTCTGTTTAAAGTGCCTTCTCTCCTGTTTGATTGGACTTGAAGTATTTTCTTCTATCTTTGTGGTAACCTAATTAAATATTTTTGTATTTTAGCTGTGTTGCAGCTATAGCTGTCACAAAGTCTCCCTCAATATTTTACAATGCTTTCTCATAGTTTTAATGGCAGCTTTGGCAATGTGTATAGCCAGGTACTGAATCAATATTGTCACTTACTTTCCATTATGGATTAAAAACTGATATTAGAAATTAATTTAAGCTATGAGAATAATTATGTATATTCATTGAAAAAATATATTGGAGAAATAGCTTAAGAGCATTTCAAGCTAATTACTGACATAATTAACATTGAAAAAACCCCAAACATTTTATGTGTTGAAATTACACAACCTGCTTTTTTGATTTTGGACAGATTTTTATTATCTGCTTTATTTAAATTTTCAGTTATATAATCTGGAGAACGCCATTTTATGATTACAGACATAGCATTTTAAATAAAATTAAGTAGAAGATTAGAACATCTTATGTTAGAGCACTGATTACCCAATTATATTTGTGTCATGCTCTTCTCTTCAACTGTGAAATTTCGAACTAAGATATTCTTTCAGATACTTTGGGACTTGCATTTCCAGAAGTTAGAAAAGGATATTTTCAACTGTCTCGCGTAATTTTGTTGCTTCAACAGAATGACCACCATTAGTTTTGATTCCCTTGTTTGCTATCAATATCTCATAATCTTTTCAAAATTAGAAAACTGGTCATAATACCTCTGAAATGAAGCCATTTTATTTTCTCTGGATGGGAGGACACTGAAGGCTTTGCAAGCAGTGCAATGCATTGGCTTAATTCTCCAGTGAAAATCCACTGCTTCATATTTACCCTTATACAGCAATTCCAGTAGGAGTGGTTTTACATTACTGATCTTTGATTTTGAACAGTTTATTAATCTTAACTTCAATTACATTTCATAGGCATTTTTATAATAATCGTAATTATAATATTAGCACTATCATATTTTGCAAGTACCTCCTTGTCTCCTGACAAATTTTCCCAGTGTTGCAGCAGGTTTTTTGTCTGTTGAGTTGCCATTTCTCAGGAAAGGGAAGTGACATTTTCGAATAATCTGGAGAAATTTGCTTGGAAATGTTCATTCTCTCCTAGAGACACCACTCAGCTGGTTCTACTAAAGTATATTTCACTGTCTTACAGTGTGGTTAGTAAGTCACAACTCTCTTAAACATTAATGATTTCCAAGGCAGTAGAGTACACATCGTGGTGTGTCCTTCTTCAACATGTGCTGCAGATCTCTGCTGGTTATCTAACGTGAGTTTGTGCCTGATGTGTCACGTGGTGGTGCAGCTGCTCAGGATATTTCAGCCCAGAAGAGTGGGGCTTCAGGCCAGAAGGAAGCATTTTTGTACTGGTAGCTGGATTTAAAGATACTCCGTTTCCTCTGATGTCACAGAACGCTCTGGCACGTCACTTACAGAACGGATGTTTTGATGGTAGTCGCTGGGTGTGAGCATTTAGATGTTTTGCACTGACCCTTTGGAATAGCAGAGCCATGTTCAATCACCATGAAAATTCACTGCAGTACCTGACCGATGTTTGTGACGCATAATTTATACATCACATTTTAAAATGTGTGAGCTTTCCTTAATTGCAAAATTACAGTTTCTTAGTATTCTTAACAATACTGTAAAAGAGGCAAAGTTATCTAAAACACAGTGGGAAAATTCCTATGCATTGTTTGTGAAGTAATTTAATTTGAAAATGTGACTTCTCTGCATTTCAAAATAATGATAATTTTTAAATTTTCAGAACTCACTGCAGATGTTGACGTGTCTGAGTTCAAAACAGGTTAAAACTAAGCCATGCATTGAAAATTAGTAATGTTTATCTCCGATTTTTAGATGTGCAGTTGTACCTGTATACAGCAAATTAATCAAACTGCAACAGTTTTGCTACAGAACTTAGGTCTGGTACTTGAACAGCTTAGGCAGAGAGGAGAGGAAAAATGATAAAAATTCTGAGAATATAAGTACATAAATATTTTCATTAAGCAAATCTAATACTTTTCAACTTATAATTCAGAAGGTACCTCGTCATGCTGTGTAGAAGAATACTTTTTGTTTTCTCTATCTTCCCTGCTTCTTCTTTCTTCACTTCTCTTTTTCCTTTGTCTTAAATTACTTTTTTAAAACCACTGACAGTTGCTGACTACTATAGTAATAGGAAAAACTCATTTCTATGCTTCTAATGGACCAGATTTTCTGAAGCAGTGATCTGTCCTAGTTCACAATACAGATTTAGGAAATTACCTTTCAGGAGACATGCACATTCAAAGTAACAGTAAAATAATCAGTGCCTTTAATGTGACCACATGCATTCATTTATTTTCAATAGAAATAATTTGAGGTCTATATCCAGATTGTCTAATAATAGTAATTTTTTTGTATGTTGGGTCATTTGTCTTACTTTTACCTAGTTACTAGGTAATATCTTCTACTTTCCACTAAAACAACTTACTTCATGACTGAAAAAAAAAAGTATACATCTTTCCATATTCACACCTATAAATTACTTCCTTGGCAAGAGGAGTGTAAGCACAGATGCATTTAACTCTGCAAGTTATTTTCAAAATTTTCCAAATACTGTAATTTATTCTTTTTTTTCTATCCTCTTGTAGTCTTCTAGCCTAATTTAATTTTTTTAAAGCATTCATTTTATTTATAGCAAAGAACAGAGTGCAATGTATTTAGCAGAGAACTGTAGACTCTCAGGGTGAACAAAAGAAAGATAAAATATCTCTTGGTTTTTCAGCTCTTTTCTGTCAGAATAAAATTTGACTCAGTGTGGAGACAACCTACATGCAGCCTTTCTCCACCCGCCTACCAGCCCAATGGAGTTTTCTTTTGACTCAGCTGGATATTGCTGCTGCTTTCAGATACAGAATGATTTTCTTTGATTTTGTGCTGTATTACTGGATAAAGAGCAGGGAGGGAGAGATGAGGCACACAGTAACTACATTATTGTCACGTTCACAGCTTGACCATAATCTTGTGGACACAATTACCATTTTTGTTTATAATTAAGAAGGAAAGTCACTTAATACATCTTAATAATATTGTGTGATGTTAATGATCCTAGAGTGTTAAACCTAAAGAATCTACATATAAAGTATGATTTCAAACTAATCAAAATCCAAATTGACCTTCAATTCAGAAAGGAAAGAACAGATTGTACTTTGCCCTTATGAATGAAGTAGCTCCAGCTTTCACTGTCACATTGCAAATGATATAATCTTTGCATGACTCAGTTTCCTTTATGATGTGTTTAAGATTCCTTGAGTGTTTTTATGAACACTGTGCGATAAGCCCTATTACCTAAGCACCTAAATTATTTTATACCACTGTTTATTATTTTTGTTGCCTGGGTAGCAGAAATGTGAAGAGAAAAGCTACATGAGGCCTCTCCAATATTTGGGCATCAGAACATCCATGGACAAATACAGTGTCTTCATGTAGTGAGACAAAGATAATTCTTTTGTCTAGTTTCTCTAGGGGTGCACTGACTCTTTCAATGCATACATCCTAAAAAGGGATGGAATACAAGAAGGCACCTAATTTTCTTGAGTGGACTCTTCTTGATTTACCAGAAGTATCAAAGATAGTCTGTGTCAAATGAGTCTGTTCTCATATATCACTATTGTGTCTAATTTGTGAGCTTTTCCAATATTTTATTTTTTATCTATGGGAATGTAATTCCTTCAAATACCAGCAGAAGTACTGACAATATGTGTATTAAAGACAGGAGTGCTTTTAGCCCTTGAAAAAGCACTCAGTGAAAATGAAATTTACCCTCTGTGCTTTGTGTTAAAGACAATACAACCACCTAATTAGAAATAAATGGGTTGTTGTTTTAGGAGTGCCATACTGATGAGTATTTGAATTTTAAAGGAAATAACAAATAAAACAAAAATCTCCAGAGGAGAAATTACTTTTTTCAGCTGTTGTCCACCATTCCATGTTTTTGAATCATTTCATTTCTTTCATTTACCTAATCCACCTGCAAAAGTGAACAAAAGAATGAAATGCTTCTTTTTTTCCTTCTATGTAGAAGGACCAAGCTTCCTGCAATTTCAGGAAAAAGAGAGAAAAGAATGTAAATTTTCACCTAAATGTTTCTGTAGAGGAAATAATCCTTCTGATATGAGTTTTTTCTGCAAGCAAAAAAAGCCACATTAACATTGAGAAACTGTTTCTGTATTTTATATGTTGTCTTTTACCGATGGCTGTAAGTTGCAATTCTGTCTCTCTTTCCTTGGAAAAAAAAAAGACTGAAAAAAAGAAAACAAAACATTTATGTGAATACAACAAAATATATTAACCATCATTTACTAAAAGGTTACAACTACTCCTTTTGTTAAGCTGCTGCAGAATTCAAACAAACATTATATTGAGAACCAAACAAACAGGGTTTGCTTTGGTAATTTCAAGAGCTGTAAAAATTCATAGATATGCACCAGAATGAACTCTGTTAAATAAAGGCTGGTGAGTACACACACCTAATTGCTGTACTTCTACCCTGAAGTACAAGAGGTGTTAGCTAGCAAGGGCATCAGATATTGAGTGATTTTCCCAGTACTGCAATTCAGATAGTTGATAAAAAAAACAGAACCTGAAATGTTTAACAATAAAGAAAATTGAACCTCCTTGCTAAAAACGTTGCACCTCTTAATGATAATGTCTGAACAAGAGTTAAATCCAAATATTTTAGGACACCTTCATGGCATTTTAGCATTCATCAGACCAAAAATACTAGTTTTTTCACACAGCTGTGGGCAAAATTTGTGTATAACATGCTTTCCTGGGTTTCATGCCTGACACAAGCATTCCATAGCTTGTAGTACCAGTTGTAATGTATCTCTCTTTTGTTTTCCAATTTTCCCTGATACTATCTGCATAACTCTTCTCTGAACAAACAGCAGCTCTGAATTTATGTCTTTAAAATTACTTAAATCTCTTTAAACGTGTGACTTTCATACAATTTCTAATAAAATCTACCTACCTATATTCATCTCTTTTTATATAAATTCATTATTTAGTAGTAATTATTTAAAATTTCTTGACACTAAAAATGGGCTCTGCAGTGCTCTGTATCATGTAGTTTACAACTTTCCTTAGAAGTCGTTCCGTCTTAGTTGTTTTTTTCCTGCTAGGTTGCTTGGAAACTTAAAGAAATCTCTTTGTTTCACTCTTTTTTTATTATGTCGTAACAAGGATAATTTTTGTTATAACATCCCGTAATATTAATGAAAAAATATTTTTAAAATTACATGTATTCCTTTTTCTTACTATCATGTGCACAGGTTCATGTTCCATGTTGCTATCAGTACTTTCAGAATTCAGCCTGAGGCAAAAGAAAGGATGTCATGGATTCCTTGTCATACCATTGTCACTGGTCCTGGGTTTATGTCAACTCAATTGTACTTTTCACAAGTCAGTTCATCAGCTTGCTCTCCAAAATTCCAGATGTGCATTACAGCACAGATCTGGTGCAGCCCAGTCACCTGTGTGTTTTCCATTTTAAATGAGCTCTCATTGATTTCTCTCAATTAACTGTTTTAGTATTTCTGAATGTAGTACAGACATTGCTTTTATAAAACTTTAAAAAACTATTTTTAAAAAAGTGTAATTAAGGACATGCAAACAATTGCAAACTCTTGCCTTCTTACAATGTTTGTACAAACACCAAAACCTGATTATTGCATTTTGACATCTGTAGTTTAAGTTCTGCATATAGTCTTTACTTTCAGGGTTTTTTTTGGTTTTGTCATTTTGGTTTTTTACTGGCTGCTTAAGGACAGCACTGGTTTTGCTTCCTTTCACAAGGTTAGCTAATTTCTCAGCAGGATTAATTTGTTTTGGAATGTGATCTTAAAGCCTGATGCTTTCAGAATCACACAGATATGCATAATTTTATGAAGAAAATATTTTTATTTTTTATAATTTAACTTGCAGTTGTGTTCTGCTTAGTGTTATTATGGCAAATTGTTGATGTGATACATGTAGGAAAGAATGGAAGGGACTCTTGAACAAAACCAGACATTTGGAAGGATGTTTTTATACACATGATTAGTTAAGAGAAAACATGAGAATACCTCTTTTGCAGGAAACAACTGTGACAAATTGCCTTAATTTTACATTACTTAAGTTTGCTGATACTGGACTCAGGGGTAGCACTATCCCAGTAATGTCATGGAGATTTTGTGTAAGCTGTCTCCATGAGGGAATGTTTCCAAACCATATGCTTTTGCACACTGTCCACATACTGAACACAACTTCTGTTTCAACTTAATTCCTCTCAGTGCATGGCCAGATCAGAGCTTTTCTTCTTGTGATTCTTGAAGACTGCTCTAGTCCACTGCTTCTTTGTAGCATCTTGATGATTCTGCATTAGCTACCTGCTTTTCCATCAGTCTTAGACATTTATTTTCCTAGCTTGGCTTTTAAACCAAACTAAATTCCTAGCTTCATGCTAGGAATATATCTTTAATACTGTGTGAGCCTTTGAAGCCCTCCTCCCCAAAAACCTGCTCCAGTTTCTTTGAAGAAATCAGGAAAAATAGTGGTGTCTCTTGACCTGTTCTCTTAACTCTGTCATGCCATCTTTAGAACAGGGCATGATGAGATATTGCCATCTGAGCCACTTCACAGCCACATGAAGCACCTCAGTTAAGTTATGGGCATGTGGAAAGAAACAGCATCACGTGTTAAACTCAGCTTCCTTTAGTAGCAGTAAACCCTTGTCATTCTTCTGAGACCACAAAAGTCCTCCAAGGGAAATCTAAGAACATCCCAATGCATATAAGTTATATTGCCCCTGCATGCCTGCACACATTTGACATTTTTTGTCAGTGTGCATGGCCTAAAAATTTAGCAGTGCTGATGAAGATGCTCTTTGTTCATCAGCTGCTAAATCATCTGTCTACAACTAATGTAGAAATGAATTTGAGGGACTCATTCCTTAAGCTTTTCCTCCTCCTCTCTTTCGACATCTTGAAGAGCAGACTGTCAGTGCTGAGAGCCCTTGGAACTTGGGTCTTGAGCACAAGAAAAGCAGAGCTTACAAGGATGGAGTTCATTCTTCCTTAAGCTTTGCTTGAAATCATGTCAATTGATAATGGATACTTCTTACCACTTTTTTTTTTTTCCTTTAAAAATAAAACTGTTAGTCTGAAAACAGAAATATCAATTGTCTCCTGGATCCTGCTTCGACCATTTTGTAAAGCCCAGCTTCTTGTGGTGCTATATTTAAACAAAAAGATAGACTAAGCCAGGAGTACATGCTGAGATTTTTTTTCTTTGTTCCCTACAGTAAGCTCCCACTATGGGAAGAAGTAAGTTAACCCATTTCTTTCAGGGTGTATAAAAAGTTGATGTTTTTCTAATGTAATTTTGCTTTTCTTTTTTTTTTTTTCCTTTCAGTTCCATGTTGACAACGGGTTTGTTAATTACAAAAATCAAAGTTACTGTTTTAAATAGGTTCTTTTCAGATCTTGTTGTACCAGTTTTTAGGAGACACCTTGATTTTGTACTACTTAAAAGTAAATTGGTCTCTACAACACCAGTCAATGCCTTTGACACTGCCGTGTGATCTGTAGTGGCAGCATATGCCTGAGAAGACACTTCCTCAGAACATGTTACTCTGTATAAAGTCTTCATGTAATACCCAACAGATCTCTGTTCAGCCACACTCTCTACCCCAAGATTTTCTGTTATGTTCCTAACAAGAGCTATAATTTCTCTTAGATTACATCTATATGGGCTATAACTCTTCTGATATAAATTCTGACCAGACAAAGCAATCAGAATCCCAATGTTTAATAACAGAGGTGAGTGTCAAGTGTACCCTGGCACCTATGCTATCAGCACTACAAAGTCTGTCTTCAATTTAAAAAATGTATAAATGTATAAATACACTGGAGAACTCTATGCTCTCCGCTCTTATAGAAGCAAACATTATGTTTTCTTTTTTAAGTGCTTTTCATGTTTTCAGTTTGCCAGTCAAGAGTGCAGTGCCTGTGGAAGCCTAGTACGTCTGTCAAACAGGCAGTGTACCCCAGAGCTACACAGTCCAACCTCTGGACATGCCATCTTCTCAGACAGTTTTCACAATACACACTTGAGACCAGATATAATCTTACCTGTGTTTGGAGACTGTAGAACCAAGTCCCTTAAGAAATAATAGGAGTTTTATGGCAACGATCTTATATAGACTTGCAAAAAAAAAAAAAAAAAGATTCATGCTGAATCCTTATTTAAAAGAACAAGAATTTATAAGAATCTAAATGCTTAAACTGAAGTTCAGGAACCCCCTTGCTTCCACAAGGGAGATTGCTTTGCAACTCACGCTCTGCAGGATGCTCCATCACTCAGTTTTCACATCAGAAATCCCTGCGAATCATGCTAGGCTACTAATAGTTGGCCTATTGTCAAAGACGAACAATTCATGTCCTTTATCTTCTGATGTGACAGCCTTTTGAATCTTTTGAATGCTGTCTTCTGCATTTATCTCTGAAAACAGTCTTTATGATCTCTCCTCTGCAACAAGGACAGCTGAGATTCAAACTCTTATAGTTAATTCCTTTGCACTGTTTTCCATAAGGACAAGTGGTAGGATCCATCTGAAGCTTTTACCTAGAGAGAATTCTGACTTTCATGTACTGAAGGAAGTTAACTTACCTCTATTCTTTCTTAAACTTCACACTTTGTCTCTGGAAACAAATCTCTAAAAATTAATGTTGTAATGAGGACATGACCTTACAAGAACAGTCTTTTTTCATCAGAAGCTGAAAGATTCAAGGAGCTGCCAGTCCCCTCTCAAAGATGTCTAGTGTGTAAGGGAACATCATTACTAACTCTCTTTTTCCTATGAAAGGTCCACTTGGCTGCAATTCATGAAGAAACAGAGGCCTTCCCCTGGATTTTCACATATTTGACATTTGCTATACAGCCACCTGGAGCTCCTTTCACACTTTTGCTAGATATTATGCACTTTCTGAAGTGTCTAGAAATTTTACAGTCCTTGAGAAGTTCATACCTGAGTCCTTACTTAACTGAGTCTTTATAGAACTCTTCTAGTTCATTGCAAGGGTTTCTGCTTGGAATTGTTATTGTGTAAATTTAAAAATTAAAATTTTTCTTCTGAACTGTTATTCTTTAAGATGTTTGTATATATACTCAAAACTCTCTCACATCACTGTCCATTTCAAAACCTTTTATAACTCCTTAGATACATCCTTTTAGAGAAACTAAGAATTGGGAGTATGGCCTGCCTCTTTTATTGCTGTGTGGATAGAGGAGAGCATGGCCAAGGGTCATAGCAGAAAGTGCAAAGATTTAAAGCAGTTGGAGTACCAATGCTAGTCACTGCCTTGGTAGCCAGCTGGTAATTGTAGTGTGAACTAATGTATCTTAAGTAAAGATTACAGCATTATCTTTCTTCTTCTCCTATTGATTATACCTGTGTGCCAGTGCTATAGAGGTGTTGATATGACTACGTGCCTTCTTTAACAAAAGAAGATAATGTGTTCTTAATCTACTTCTAATAAAGGTATTGATAAAGTCTTGTCACCTCTTTTTTAGCCAGACCAAGTACCAAGCATAGGTACTTCCTCTGCAGTAGCAGAATTTGCTTAGACCTGCATCTTTGCATTACATAGATCAGTTTGCAGTCTCCAAATTTCCAGAGTAGAGTTTTTTTTCCCCTAGCAACAGTTCTCAAAGCAGGTAAATATATCTTACATATTGTTTTTTAATGTTTATACTGACCTACAGATCAGATTTAAACATCAAGCAAAGTACTGAGTTAGATCCATGTTCATAATCTAAGAGTCTACTTCTCACTCTCTTTCCAGAACCAGATAGTTCAAAATATTTTGTAATATACATTCAAAGTAATGTGCGGGTCTGCCAAGTTTGCCAGTTAAACTCAGATACAAATTTCAGTCAAATTCCAATCCATAGTAGTTGGTAGCAGTTATAGTTCTATGGGGGGATTTAGTTGTTTCTTTGATTTTGTTTTATCTTCTTTGTGAAGTGTGGCAAAGATTTTTCACTTTTCCAAAGAAGCAGATACTTGAACTTAGAGTCAGTGGACAGAGGGACCTGTCACAATGGGAGAGAATTGTCACTGCCTCATCCAGCACAGACTGCATTGCACTTCACTGATTAGTGTAGAAGTAAGTGATCAGTTGTTTAGTGATGTAGAAGTCGGGTCTAAATCTTCCATTAACATCAAGTCAGTGAGAATGCCTCTTAAAGAAGTTAAATTTTTCCTTTTTTCTGTCCCAGACTTCTTAATTTTGTGCTGTCTAGGTAGAATAGGATGAACAGATTTGTACAGTATGAGACTGTAATATACCATGAAAGTTATTCTTAGCTTTCATCTTGATTGCAGCTCTTCTAAAGTGTTCTGTGGCCATGAATATCACAGGTTAATAACAATATATTTCAGAAAGCCTGGTGGTTGTAAATATTAACATTAAGCAGTTAGTAATCTGTGTATAATCAAGGTTTGTGATATCCCCAAGTCTAACAGTTTAAAGACCTGAGAAGCACATCATAGGAAAGCAGATTTACCATGCTGCTTCAAAACATTATTCTGTTTTAACTAATGTTATGCTTCTGTTTTTAAAGGCCAATATATCATTATTGTTTGTACATCACATGGCTTTTTCTTGTGCTTATTTTAATTCCATCAACAAAATTAGGATTTCTACTGTATTCAGGAGGGTACCCTTTACCTAGGTGGTGTGTTTAGTATTTTCTTGTCATATGGCTGATTAATATTTGTAAGCCTTAAAGAAATGGTGCTTTTCAGTTCCCAAGACACTTAAGTTAAGATAGAAATTAATTTGATTTCAATTGAATCGTATCTCTTACGAATACAAAGTACATAGCATCACTTGGTGCCATGTTTTATTTCTACAAAGGAGGTATAAATAGGATATTGAAACCTAGAAAAGTGCTGATTTTTAAATTAGTGTTTACTATTTCATTCTTCATGAAAGTGTGTCAAATGGTGAATTCATTGAAATTTTAGGAGATAATGTAAATAACAGAAATTACTATTAATAACAGTAGTTATAAAGATAGTTAAATCAGTACTTCAAAACAGTTTTCACAGATGTCTTCTAAATCTGAAATAACCCATGGCTTCATAGTACAGACATGCAAGAGTTTGATTTTAGAGGTGCACATTAGTATGAGGTCAAATTTTAGTTTATAACTCTAAGCTTTAATCAAGTCTCTATGCTTGTTTGTGTAGGCTTCATTGATGTGAATTCCCGACTACTAAATGGAAATCTTGAAACTTGTATTTAATTGTAATGATTGTGTTCTTTTGTTTATGGTCTTTTGTGTGTTTGTATGTGTGATGACCTTGCTTTTATACGTTCATTGCTAAGTACCCCTACAAATTCTTGTTTGCTTCTGACTCAAATCTGGTCAAGAATAACACCTTTGCTGGTGTCAGAAGTCATGCATGGTTTATCAAAAATATGATGCAAGTGCTAAAATTATTTTTCCTCACCATGTTACTGTTTTAATTCAAAGACTGTGAAACATTTTTTTCTCATGGTTTACATGCAAAGAACAAAAATTCCTTTAATATTTAGGGTTTTGACATTACTGTGTTTCACTGGGAAAATATATAAAGGCTTTTGCATATATCTATCTGTTTATTTTCTTGGTGATCATAAATATGTTCTGTATGACTTGACAGCTTGGATGTTCCCTCCTGAATTCAGTTCAGACCATTTGTTGGGTAGCAAGGGGAAACTCATATGACAGATGAGTCACACTGGCAAGCCTAGAAAAGTTCTAACAGTACAGTAGTTGCTCTTTGGGAATTATTCCTCTGTTAACAAAAGTCCATTGCCCCCAGATAATTTAAAGAGTATTATTAGTCTAATTCTGAAGTTATTTTTAGATAAGGTGTAATACAAAAGCTGTCCAAACAGACTTGCATTTTAAAATATTTTTGTATGAGTACTTTGAACTTCCTATGGATGTATGTACTTTCAGAAGTAATATTGTACTTTTATGACATCAATTCAAAAATGCAATTTAGGAAAGCCTAAGCCTGGACTATGTGACTTACAAATACAAAACTGTGCAGACTTCTATTGTTGGCCATAGCTTCAGAAGTTTATTTTTCCAAAAAAAACCGTAAAGTCATCATCTAAAATAATCTATAAGAATTCTCTTTTTCTGAACTGTCTCCAAAAAATGAATATGTATGCTATGCAACATTAAAAGGTTTTCAGTAGAAAATAAAAGAGTTCTTGACTTCTAAGGTGGCCTTCAAAAGTTTGACAGTGTTGTCCATATCACATGTTGCTTCCCAATTAAAATGAAAATGTAAACATTAAAAAAATGTGTAGGGAAAATACCCCAAATCCTTACATTTTTTTTTTCACAGGAATAGAAAATCATTTACATAATGCTTTCCATTCCTATTCTCACACAACTGAATGGCAAAGCTAATAAATGCCCTTTCCCTGTGTGGACTCATAATTACTCCTGAATCGGCTGAAATTGTGTTCCTGCATTTAAAGCTGTGGCACTCCCTGACTCCATTATTGGCATGCTGGAGTCTAGATTGCATTTTTCTACTAGAAGCTGCCTGGTAAAAGAACAGGCTGTGAAAGTGGCTACCCTGCTAAGGAAAACTAAAGCTTTAAAATGACAGGAGGGTAGAGAAGCAAGGTCAGAGAAGCACTTTGTGAGATACCAGAGAGCAAAATGTTCTGCAAGGGAAGGAACGAAGCCATAAGCAAATGAAGTTTGCTCATATAAATGCACAACACCTACCTCTAAGTAAAACTTTAAGTCAAGGACATCAATGTGTATATTAAGCAGTCTGACTGTATTTCTATTTTATATATCTACAGCTCTTTATTTTTTGTTTATTTTACACACAAACACTATATGTGTGTATATATAGATAAATATAGATATATATGTATAATGTATTTTGACCTAGAGGAACTGCTACCTGTACATTAAATATATGTATTATAGCCTGCTCACTTCAGTGGTGCCTAGAAGCTCATCTGTTCTGTGCTCATGTGCTCAGTTTCTGACAGTGTTCATCTAGCACAAATGAAAAAGCTACTGTATATTTTTTCCCCTATGAATTGATGACATCTTCCTCAGCAGCAGGAAATCTCTATCCCTAAGTTTTCAGTGAACAGACAAGATTGCATGTGCAGTTTTCCTTTCCATAGGACCAGCCTCTCCTCATGTTTCACTGAATCTTCTTTGGAACACAAAGAAAACAGAAAGAAGAATTCTTATTTTCCATGCCACATACTTGCTGCTCAGGAAAATATAAAGACATAATTCTTCCATCTCAAATTTTCTGCAATGATCTATTAATTCATTACATCTATTCTATTTGGCTCTATCATAGTTTGGTGTTGGGAGGGGAGGAGGGATTGGTTTAAGATCTTTCTTCAGTAGCTTCTGATAACTTATGCATTAACTGGCATTTTGTCCCATTTCCTTTCCTATTCACTATCCCTCTTCTGTGCCACTTTTTTTTTTTTTTTTTTTCATTCTGTTTACCTTGCACAAGAAGAGAAGGGAAGACTCACAGAAGCAGAAATACATAGAACTTTTAATACATAGAACTTTTATCAGCATGCTTTAAGAACAATTTTGACAAACTTCAGAACTGAGGAGGTTGAACTTTGCTGTCCTGAAATACAATACATTTATATTCACACAGCAGAAACCTGTTCCAAAGGCTGAGTTGTACAGAAAGCGTCTAAAAGAATACAGAATTAAAATGTAGTCATATGTGTTTTCTTACTATTTTACCTAAAGCTATTTCCTTCAAATAACATAGAGTTTCTGCTGTTGCTGGTTTCAGACATAAACACTCAGATAAAAGGCAACATGGGATCATTTTGAGGCAGTCAAGTTGAAATCAGAGAGAATTTTTAACGAGTTGGCAATCCTTATGTCTGACTAAAGCCAAAAGCGCTGGTCTGAAACATTTTGGATAAAGGAAAGTTTAATGCTTTTCTTGAAATGAATGTGAATCTAAAGGTTTGCTTGAAATTTGAACGAGAATGTTTCTGTAGCTCAGTAAATAATTTGGTAATACTTCTTCCATTTCACTCCAATTCCCTGCCTCCCCAGTCACATAGGTGAAAACTGAATTTAAGAATTTTGGAATTTCAGTGATCCTGCAGGTGATATTGTACACAGGATATAAAAAGAGAGAAAAACAGCGATTTTTCAACATGGATTTCTACCCTATTAGCAAGAGTTTTAGACAAATAATCATATTTCATTTAACACAATTTGACAGAATTGTCCCTTCCTGCTGTGGAGAGACCTAGATCTGAGTTGGTGAAATGTCTGAACTGGTTTTCCAAATTACAGAGGAACTTCACCTCCAGATGATTATTAGTGACATAATTTGCCCTGCATTATGGGGAAGCTCCTTTGTACTGTTTTATGTAAGACCTAACTTGCCAATGAATGGAATATTGGTTTTCCAGTCTTTACATAGTTTAGCTAATTTGAAAAATATGTGCAATTTCTATACATCAGCATTTGGCATTTAATAGCAGAGATTGTGTGTGTGTGTGCCTGGTTTTTTGCCTGCTAGATGTTATCTCAGCTTTCCCAAAGGTTTTCTGCATTGCCTTCATGTGGGAACAAATGCAAGTTTTCAATAGGTGTGGTTTTTTCCACTTGGATTTTTACTAAGATCTGTTAAACATTCCTTCATATTTTAGAGACAAGACTGAGGGACATTTGTATGTGAATTTTTTTTTAAATTTTCTCCAAATTTCAGTCCTTACTTAAAATGGAAATATGACCACATATTGTTATGTTATTTAATGTCTGAATATCAATAAGCCAGATATCTAGTAAAAAAAAAAACACTTCTATTTATCGCATCCTAATATAGTTCTACATTGAGTATTGAGAAGAGTCCACAAAAGAATACAATTTCTTATTTGGACTGTGAACTAACACTTCAAATAATCAACATCCACAATTAATGCAGCAGAAACAATGATTCAAATTTATGACAGGGTTTTTTTAATAGTAAAATAATTTTTCCAGTTTACTGATTAAAGAAAAAAAAGCAGAACAAAACAGTGTATTCAGTTTTTTTCCCACAATTTTGTACTTTTTCCATCCTCTGAATTATCTTGAGAAGGAACACTTACTTCAGAGATGCAGGCCGGTTGCAATTCAGTTCATTGTAGAAGCACATAAAAATCATGAGTTTTTTTCAGCTGGGTGCTTACCCCAAGCTGAGACTTTTTCTTCATTATTAGTCAATGGACTTAGCTTTACATCTTGTGTTCTAATAGTTGTTTTGGCGTTTTTCTCCCGGCCTCTTTCATGCATATGCTTTTTTAAAAAACCAAAGTAGTTTGCTCTGATATTGAGCTTGAAAGATGGGAAAACCAAAACCATCTTACTACAAACTAAAAGAAAATCCAGGCTAGATCAAATAGAGCAGAATGTCTGTTGAACCTTATTTTTATTTCAGTATTCATTCCAAAGGAAAAGATTAAAGAGTTGCCTCACAGAGGAAACTTGCAGAGCTCCTAGACTTTTCAGGTACTAGGAGTTTTTTTAAGAAAATGAAATTATCAAATCCCTGATTTTAGAAGTGAAAACTGAAAAGAACATATTTCCTCTCAATGTTTAGTATTCTTCCTATTAGTGGAAGCCAGCTGAACAACTTTGCTTTCTCGTTTCCAAGTTTCCCCTTTAGTGTTACATGGTGCAGCAACTTCCTCCAGGAGCGTGGATCTTCCCGTGTGTGTGCATCTCCACACACTGTAACACACGGATCTTCACGGGGAGGGAAATGTGCTCTGTGTAGGCACATTCTGGGAAACCACCTTTTCTCTCTTCAGGCTAAGGAAGTGTTCCCTTGGTCTTTGCACGTGGCAGCAGTTGGGATGTGGAAGTTCTTTAGAAAGGCTAATTTTCTCAAGCTGTAGAATTGTCCTTCAAATTACTATTACAGTGAATTAATAGGATGTCAAGTGCAGTGAAGTCTTGATAGAAGGGAAAGAAGGCCGCCTCATATGGAAGCTCAGAGCTAATGTGGATCCCCAGCCTTTTACAAAATATCATACCCATGGGCCTTTTGTATCTCAGAGGCTTCACTGAAAAAGATTAATTGAGTGCTCATGGTGTATTTTGAGCCACCAAAAATTAAACAGTAGAAATAATTCTTTTCACTGTTTCCATGACTCATTCACTAGTTCTGACCTGGTTTAGTTTTGATAGCTTAGCTTCTCATAGGCAGTCATGCTTCTTCCCTGGAGTTTAATTTTGCTTGACAAGTTGGGATCTTAATATTTGTTAATTAACAGTTCATTCTCTCGTCAAAACTGCTGAGCTCACAGATGAGTGGCTAGTATGTCCCTCAAGTTGTGCCATACATAATTGTTGCACCTGTTACAGTGCCTTGGGGCCTGCAAGTCCATGGAATTTTGTTCATTCTGAAGCTCAATATATTACCACTTCATTCTTTTCTCTGCTTCATGAATCCCTAGCACCAGTGTTCCATAAGCCATTCCTCTGCATCTCAAGGCCAGTGTCAATTTTCTGATAGAACTGAATTTTTCGTAAGGGCAAAGAACTCTATTGTCAATTAATTAATTAGAGTCGTATTGTTATCTTGTTATTCAAGTCTGATGAATTTGAAGATGTCGTTAATTTATTAGTGCCATGTTCCTCAATGTAATAGATTTTTTTTGTAGATACTGAAAAAATATTTATTCTTTTTACATGATTGTATGTGCAAGATTTCTGAATGTTTTCAGTGCAAAAATGTAGCTACAGGAATGTAGTTATAACATCTTAAGTTATGACGTAATGGTTTTTTCCTCACCATGCAAAGTAAACCTTAGAAATGAACGAAGCCCGAGTTGATTTAGCAAAGGAGACATTAATTAGGGTATGTAGAAGGAATAAATGAATACTCTCAAATCAGTTTTAATGGCAGTTTATAATATAATTAACTATCAAGCAGTACAGTATAGAATCTGCCTATTTTAGTTGGCAGGTTTTTAACTAACTCCATTTAGGAGTACCTAGAAATAGCAAAAAAAAAAAAAAGCAAATACTTAAGAGAAAGGAGTTAACTTTGTTTCAGTCCTGCTGATTTATGCCACAGATTTGGATTTTGCCTATGTTACACTTTTTTTGCTTGAAGAATGATGCCTCCATCTTTGATCTGACACACTTTGTAGATGGGTATACCTATAGGAGCTCCCCTTGCTCATTATTCTGGAAGAAACACATTCTACAGTTCAGTTGGCTGACATGGCTAAGGAAAGGGTGGGAACAAATTTGTACTCATTAGCAGAAAGACCAAATAGTCCCAAAAAATGAAGCAGAAGAGTATTTATAAGGTTAGAAGTTACTTTAAATGCTTATGGCTGCAATCCCTATTCACTGCTATCACTGCAATCGCTGTTATCAGAGTGAGATGCTTATAATTAAATTTGAGAAGTGTGTGATTCAGAATTTGTAAGTCACAAAGTGTTTCTAACAAATAAACCACAGTAAAAGTAAGACCTGGTACTAGCATCTCTGAGATTCACAAATGGTACATAATGTACTGAGCCAGCTGTCCTTTAAAAAACAAAAAAAATCTTGAGGTGTTTTTAATAGATTTTTTGTTGAAAACTGAATTGTTGAAACTGCAGGCAATAGGATGCTTTAGGCAGCCAAGCATATCAAAATATGGTGCATGGAGTGATTTTTACTACTCCCGCTATTTAAAGTCCTATTTTCATGAGCTTATTAGCTACTAGTGATCCCTAAGGAAAAATACAATTAAAACTTAATCATACCAAAAGCTGAGGTTCTTCTGATTCAGCGAACTTGTAATCTTGTATATTTAGTAGTTTACTTGTAAATGTCTTAGTACTGAGAATGTAAGATGTATCAATTAGCTTCAGTTTGCAATAATGCTGCTCCTCCAAATTCAGATGAGAGATTCTATGTGTGTCAGAAGATGCTAAGGAATTCTGACTGGCAGCATTATTTATTTATATTTTTTACGTTTGAACAGAAACTTTATTCCCTTTAACAATCCTATTGTATAACCTCCCATACCCAGTCCTGTTCTCCACAGAAGATTCAGACAGTTAAGAAAAGCAAGTGTGAAGAATACAAACAGCTTTAGAAGACAGTCTGTGCATACTGTTGAGAAAATAATTTTTATGGCTATTTTTTCCCAACTGAAAACTAAGTGGAAATAATTTCAAACAGATCTTTCCGAAGTTTTAATATCTGGGTGAAGTCCAATGGAGTAAAGAATGTTTATTTTGAGGAAAGTAGGACTTTAATTTGAAAATATGAAAGTCAAATATTTCTAATGGCAAAAGATCATAGTTCAGTCAGTTCAATACAAGTAATTTTCTTAATGTTTTTTATACTGTTTTTACCTTAAGGTTTTTGCGGAAAGATGTTTCATATGTCTCTTCTGTGATATGACTGAACTGGAGAATGGATGCAAACATACAAAAATAATTTGCAATGTTATTGCATTGTGACACAGGACACAAATCCCCTTTTCATGACTTGCCTTGTTTTCAACTAAACTCTAAGGAGAACATGTTGCAAAGCCTACTTTTGCTATTACTTTGATAACACTGTAGATTAAAGCATAAATTGTGTAACATACAGTAAATAATTCTGTGTTTCAGTTCCCAGATGAAATCCAGAAAAGTAACACTATTCACCATTACAAAATTCTAATCTGAATCTTTGAACTTCTGAGTAGTTGTATTAGTTGATCTACTTTCTGACTGCTTAAATTAAGAAAAGAAGAAATTTATAAATTAAGTAAGGTATTTCACTTTCTGTGAAAAATTCTCATTTCAAACAGACACTTTTTTAATGTAACTGACAACTTTTTGACTAACTAGAATAGGAATATATTTGAGGTCTCAATTTACTTTCTTTATGACTTTTCCTTAAATTCTGGTCTGTTCAAACCCACTACTTGAGTTTCTGTCTTCAGGCTCAAGCACAAACAATCATATTCAGAATCAAATTAGGTGTTTTGCAAAGATATTTTTCAATAAATAATTCTGACAGGCTCTGTTTTCAAGATACAAAAGATCTGTGCCTGTTAATGAGACCAAAATTCCCGGAGTAGAGTTAGATTTTGTTCAAGGGAGCTGTTAGCTTTTCAAAAACTGAAAATTTCAAAATAGTTAGGGAAAAGAATAGTTCAAAGAAAAAGAATACTTTTTTCATAGTGGGAGTTTAGAATAGCATCCTTACCAGCCACTCTCTAGGAAAAAATACAATTAAAAGACTCAGAGAGAGTCTTTTACCTTTGGTAATTTTAATCAGTGATACATTTCCATAAACACATTTTTTCTGTAAACAATTTGCAAGGGAATGTTATTTCATGCTGTTTTAACATGCTGAGACCAACTTTATTCTGATACATGCAGGTCTTTTAAAACAACTGAAATAGGACCCATTCTGTGCTTGCTGGAGGGCACCATGTCACAAAGATTATAAAACTATAAACTGCATTCTCCCTATGACTGGCCTTGAGACATCTAAAATTACTTATTATTAGACAGTTTGCAAATAACCCTTTCAAATCTTTCATCTCATTAAATCTGCACATTGTTGGTTGCCATACAAGATGTACCAGACAGTTTATCCATTCTTAAGTAACTTCCTGAATTTTTCCACTGATATGACAACACGGTTCTTGTAACCTGTTTGAGATTTAAATTTAAAACAGTTTTGCCACCACGCTGTGTGTGATCTAGTTTTAAACTTCATACATATCATCTCAGAGGTCAGAGTTTTTGTGATATGCATGAAAATTTGGGTTTCCCAACCTAGTAATTAGACACGTTCTTCCCACAAAAGAGAATGGTAGGAATGTTCTTATCTACAGAAGGATCCTTCTGTCAAGGTTTATCTGGTCTTCATCAGAGATATTCATAACTCTTCATCAAGGTGATTAGTAACAGGCTTTTCTCTCAAAGCCTTTTGATAGATAGGAAAACAGGAAGAATTTTAAAAATCCAGGGGATGTGTGTTATTCAAGAATGTGTGTTTGTATTGAGAATTTCAGCTCTAATGGTGGCAGAAAGTTCTTTTGTACAGGAATGAAATTGCCAGTTCCTTTCAGCATTTAGACCTTCAACTCTGTGTCCAAAATAATGGTTATGCAATTTCTGTTGAATGATACATCTCCTAAAATAGTATCTCAAAACAGATGCACTATTAGTTTTATATTGTTTTTCTAACTAAGCCTGCTTTTTCTATAATATTTATTTAAATCCTAAAGCACTGTTTTATTATAATCAGTCTTTGTAGGTTGTGCACAGGCACCTAGAAACAATCTGTACCTCCCTGACTTACCAGGAAATAAAGAGAGCAAGAAGAATAAGTTGCTAAATTAATCAGGTGATTAAAGATTTCCAAGACTCTTTTTAGATGCAAAGAACAATCCAGTTTTGTAATAGTATGAGCATTTTTCTGTTCTCTATGTATCACGCAGGCATCAGAGAAGAGAGAAACACAGACCCCACTGCTAATAACAAGTAAAAGAATTGGTAGCCCCAGTGCAGAGAGCAGCAGTGTCCCTTCCATAAGGAAAACCCCCAGCCCTCCATGTGAGGAGTAGCATTTCCTGGGCCACGCTAACTTGCAGTAGGAGTGAAATGCGCTAATGATCGTCACTGGTTGCTCATCTACCAAGAAGTTTCAACTGCTCTTCTTGCTTAAAGGCAGTTTACCAGCATTCTGTCTTCCTTTCCTGTCTCCTATTTGTATTGGATTTAAGTATCCCATGACTTCTAATTACAATAATTTACATAACTTAATGTCCTTGCGCTTGTTTTTGGCGTGAATTTTTTTTAGATTGTGATGATAGTCTGTCGGTGAGAGTGTCTTGCTGTTGTTCTGGCTTCCACTAAACATAACTAAACTAACAACACAATATTTTATCTGTCTCATTCTGTGCCTTGAAGGACCATAGACTGGTCAGCATACTTCCTGCTTTTTCCATCAAATCCACCACTTTGAACAGCTGCACCTTCCTTGTTGTTCCACAGGCTATGACAAATCACACACCCATATGCATGCACATATACTAGATATATGTAGAAAATATATTCAAGAGAATTCCTGGTTTTGTGCCAAGTGGAATCCAGGAATGTTTACAAATAAAGAACAGAGACAAAAATAAAGGAACTTAAAATTATTCATTTCTTTTTTTTTTTTTTCTGTAGCAATCTATACAAATATACACAGAATATATAAAAACAGAATTCCTTCTGTTGTTACTCTTAATGTTCTATGAGTCATATTTATAGAAATTCTTTATTTCTCAGACTTGCCTTGTGCCAAAATGTCACTCTGCATAATTTGTTTTAGGAGGAGGGGGTTTTTATTCATTTTAGTACTTTGTTCTTACAAGACTACAGTTAAATTTTGTGTCAAATTTGACTTCTTGCCTTGCATTTTATCTTTCTGTGACTACATGGAAAATGTGTGTTTATCAGTACAATAGCATTACGTAATTTTTAAAGCAATGCAGGAATAAATGAGGGAAGAATATTTTAGATAAATGAAAATCAAGAAATGTAATGTAATACATCCTTCCAGTTCCATGTTAACATATACAAATGTTTAATATATATGAGGACAGTAGTGAGTGGTATTTACATTTATTTTGGTCCATTGCCATGTTTGTTCAACAGCAGAGAATAATCATTGAGTAGCAGCAGTGAGGAAGAAAAAACAATTTGGAAATATAATTTTGCATAATTTTTATTGAATTAGTGACTTAACCGCTGTTGTGAGACTGACCAGGCTCCACTAGGACACAAGCTATTTCACTTCAAAACAACTTGATTGGAATGATTTTGTGGTTTTGTTTGTTTGTTTTTGGTTTTGTTTTATTTTTGTTACACCACTTGATGTGACCTTGTGTCTCAATGGATTTTTATGTTCTGTGTGACTGACTTCCTCCTCTCCCTTTGTGCACGTGTGCCTAGTTAGTGATTCTGTCTATTAGACCAACCAAGTAAACATTGTTTGCCTTTTGGGAGCAGAAGTGTGACACTGGCTGTGGTCTGCAGTTGCTCCCTGTCACTTTTTGGGGTCATTTTTTTTCCTGTTTTGCTTCCTAATGTTTCTTTTGTTTGATGAAGGAAAACATTTTGTGCCTGAAATAAGGTGTAATAAAGCAACAGATTTACAGCTTGTTTTAATAATCTATTTTAATTAGGACCATAGTTACAAAAACTAGGGGTTTTTTCTAGTAATGTTTTTAGCTTATTGGTTAATTTGTTGCATTTTCAGGTTCAAGTAAAGATGCTGAAAACTTGGAATGTATTTTTCTTTATATGAATACTACACTTTCTTGTTAACTATAGTTATGCTGTGAATTTTCTGTGAACCTTAGGAATTTAGAAATGTACTTCCTAACACACAAATTTCCCACCTGCCAAGGGTTCTTGGCTTCCTGTAAAACCCTTACTCTGGTCCACATCCTTGTGATCTTTACTCTACCGGCGTACATGAGGCTGCTTTGGTTACTTCTGAATTTCACAGAAGTGTATCTTAGATTCAGACCCTTGCTAAGTCCATTACTGTTCTGCAGTCTGGTGGGTGACAGACACAAAAAGATTAAAATTACTCGTGGCAATGTGCCATTGTTCTTTAACCTTAATTAACCTCAAATGCCATATTAACTTAAGTTGGGATGCTTTGCCCAAGATATTTCTTCCTCCTACTTCTCTGCATCTACTTGTTTACCATCCCACTCCTCTAATAGAAAGATAAGCATTGAAATTACTAAAGAGCTTCTTTAATGCAGCAATTTTGTTTATTCCTCTAAGGAAAAAGTGTTTTCCCATTGTCCATTTTTTCATACCTGGTGCCAATTTTGTGGACGTGAATGAAATTATTTTACTCTTTTCTACATTCTTTTTAATATGTGGTAATCAATATTTCATTTGAATTTCCTCTCCTTTCTCCTTATTGTCAGGCTGCTTTTCCTCTGGAGGCTGCTGAATCTAGTCTTTCTGCTAGATTCTGAACAAATTTGATTATAAAGCATCATTTAAAGATACTATTTACAAATGGGGAAGGTAGAAATGCTATGCCTAATGAGAGCTTTCTTTCCCCTTCACTCTTGATTTTCCTGTTCTCTATTCGGATAATATATCCCAACATTGTCATAAATCTTCTCCCTGAATTCTAAATCACTCACTTTATTTTCTGTCATTTGATTCAAGGTGATTTCTTGTGGTCATTATCTGTCCAACTTGTCTTCTGTCATCTAATATTCCTTTTAAAAAGCTTCTCTTTTCCTTAGTAGCTCTCATGTGTGTTTGTTAATGTATTACATTTCTGTAAATCAGTTCAATTCATTAATAATTGCATCACTGTTCATGAAGTGAAAGCTTCTTTATTGCTATCCTACTGTTCGTATATTTCAGAAGGCTGCCAATAATTAAAACGTAATTACTCTACATTGCAATGCAATCCTATTTAATATGGTAGCTTTCAAAAAACAAAGAATACTCATAAAAGCATAGGTATTTTTTTTTAAAGTAAGCATTATACTTGTTTTTTACATATGAACTCCAAATAATGTTATAAGAAAAAAATAAGGAAAAAGAAGGGAAAATTTTCAATAGCACTGTCTGTTCTTGTGGGCAGAATTCTTGTCAAGCAATAGTTGATTAGTTATTTAAACAAAACTAGAAATTTTCAGTAAAAACTTTCAAAAGTAGAAATGCTACCATTGGAAAACATACCACTTTAAAAAAATATTTTTTTCCCTGTATTTGCTTGTATTGCTTTTAATTAAAATACTGAACTGTCTTTTCTAGTTACTTTGTGGCTTTTTTCCTAAAAATTATATACTCACAGAAAATTTATTTCTTTTGACCAATACCAGAATCATTACTAAGAATGCAAAAATAATGACCACATCATTAGAATTTGAATATATCAATAATTTTTCTAACTGACCTGTAGTACTGAAAAGAAGAAAAAACTGATAAATTAAATATCTGAGGAAATTTTTAGTGGTAAGCATGTAGTAATAGGCTTCTGCCCCCATCTATGAGTTAAAAGCAGAAGTAGTTCAGCAAGAATTAAATATAAATATTTAGATTTATGTAAGATTGTTTTTAAGAAAGTAATGGGAAATATATTGATCATTTTGCTTCAGGATATGAAATAATTGCCTCTGGAGCCTGTTCCATTATCATGGTACAGCAGTATAGGTACATGTTAGGCTTTTCTCTTAGGAGATACCAGTAAAAGGTCACTGCCTGAAGCAAGGTGACAACTGGAATTGATGGGCCATCATAATTTTCAGTAATGTGCTCTGATTTAGCACAGAAGTTTTATCTGAAGTGAAGAAAGATCACAGTAATCCATTAATCAGTTATTTTTTATTTATATCATTTGAGTTCTTTAACCTTACTGAAATAATTCTGGCCCTCAAGTTGGTTTATGGAATGAAAGAAAGGAAATGGAGCAATGCAAAATAAAACTGCTAAATGTAAATCTCTCCAATCTCCGACAGATATATCAGCACTTTTATTTGGAATTTCAGTAGTGGTAAAGTCAAGGGATTGGCTTAAAAGAAAACACATTATCCACTGCTTTGCATATATTCCCACTGTCCCCTTAAGAGAAGAACTGCTTTTTGTCTGCTGAGACAGATGTAAGGCAGCTCTACATGTGATCTCTAGCTTGAGAGGAAATAATCTATCTTTTCTCTCTGCCCAAGGAGTAGACTTTGATTTTGTTTCTCGAAAATGGGCTTGCACTCTACCTGCACAGAAATTCCCAACACTCAGGCAGAGTAGTTTCTGCATAAGTTCCGTATTAATTCCTAGTTCCCATTGTAATGGCAGAAAGATGATCCAGTACAAAAAGTAATGGTGAAAGATGATGCAGTACAAATCACAGCAGTTGCAGTTCATGAATTTTTTTATTTTCAGTACCAAGAGTTGAATGATTCATTTTGTGAGGATGAAACCTGTAAGAAATGTAAGGAATACTGGAATCATCTACCCAGTGAGGTGGTGGAGTCATCATCCCTCGAAGAGTTTAAAAAAAGACTGGATGTGGCACTTGCTGCCATGATCTAGTTGAATTGTTAGAACATGGGCTGGACTTGATGATCTTACAGGTGTCTTCCAGCCTTGAATTTCTGTGATTCTGTGATTCTGTGAATGGCCTTGAAGGAAGTATTTACTGCCTCATGCAATGCCTAGGTGGTGCTTAGCAAACAACAGTGCTAATGTGATTTTACCTTTCTTCCCCTGTATCTTAACCCCCAGCACTCATGTTCATTGAGTGACATGAAGATGAAGAGTAGAATTGTTAGGTTGATTAGGTTTACTAGAAAGAAAGAAAATGAAATTGGACTTTTTTTATAACCTACATTTGGTGTGGTTGTACCAGTAGCGGTACTCCATTGAGTTTATTTCATCATCCCTTCAAATTTTGCATGCATAAATATATATTGATGGCATTAAAATAAATAACTAAATATAGGAACTAAATAACTAAATATAGGAACAAACTCCTAAAAATTCAGCATTCTTACTATCTTACTATACTTATATGTACACACATCTGTAAATAGACAGTGGTTCTTGACATTTTTATTACAAGATCATTAATTCCTCATCAGTTATCAGTAGGCCTATTGATTCTGTAAAGAGAATGTCAATGTCTTCTGCTCAAAAAAAAGTGTGCAGATTTAGTGACAGTGGATGTATTTTAGAATTCCGTACTTCTATTGATTTTTGAGAAGGAGGCTCATTTATAAACCATTATAGAACCACCAGAAAACATGTACTTTGTTCCCTTTTGGTATTACATCTTAGAAAATTTTAGCATTGCTACTGCATTATTATTTCTTCAAAGTAATTAGTGGCTTAACCAACTGAGAAAGGCTGCAGTGTCCTTCTGAACCAAAGAATAAATTTTCTGTTGCTAAAAGCAGTGGGATTTTTTCTTACTTTTGATCTATTTTAGTTTTGTTTTATGTCCCTGCTCTCTACAGTTTTCTGGAACAGTTCTGCATGGTTTCTAAAGTGTTCTCCTATATTCTTGTGCCTGCTTGTATATGACTTTAATTTCCATCCATTCAAAACATAAATAAACTTACTGGTTATTTTAAATTTACTTCGTAGCAGAAAACATTTTGATTGTCTAAATTATTTTACAGAAGAATTGTTGAGTCCACTTTCTACAGTGTTCTTTTTCACTTAGGAATCAGGAAATAATATGGACTGGATTTTTCTAAACGTATCAAATGACATTATGATTTCATAATTTAAGCAAATTGTGAAGAAGTTAGTTAATTGTCAAGTTAATGTTTATAAAATATGGGAGTTGAGGGAGTCACATAATTTTAGATTCTTAGTAAAATTCTCAAGTATGCATGAATTATTTTAGAAGAATTTGCTTAAACCTTTTACTGTTACCAGTGAAGTAATTTTGGGTAGTATTAGAGGAACGAATTAGATCAGTCTCTAAAAACTATGTGGAAATTTCTTTTTTTTTTTTGCAGTCAGAGACAGAGCTTAAGAGAATGCAAATGAACGATTTCTTTTCATCTGATTTGATACTTATGAAAGAATGCAAGTATTGACCATAAGTGTATCAAAAATCAGACGTGCAACAAAAAGCTAGAGTCGTAGCTTTCTCTAGAAACATAGATCTAGTTTTTTTTAGATGTATAGCTTTTTAATTATGAACAGATGTTATTTTTTTGCTGGAAGTCTGAAAAGTTAGCAGAAAAAAACCAGCTATGCTGCAAATATAGAGTGAGTTTATGCTTTCCAACAAATGCTGCAGGTTTGTCTTGGGCATTTTTGAATACTCATTCCCTTTTAATTAATTAAGTAAATTTTAATTTCCTTACCTTTTCAAATAAGAAACCCCAGGGAGCATTCTCAAGAAGTTTAATTTACTATGTATTGTCTGTTATCAACCCCATTCAGACTGAATAAAAGGCACAGAGAGTTTTGATTTCATTAAGTAATACAACCTCAATTGTCATTCAATGAAAGCTGTTCTTTTAAGAATCTCTACTAAAAACACTATTTCAGTACTATTTATGAACCACATTCTCTTTCATGCATCCCTCTTCTCAAGTCGCAGTTTATTATGAGTTTATTTGAATGATGTCTGTAGTCTCTATGTGAAAAGGACTGTCATGCCTTTTCTTGAGCCAGGGACTAGGCCAAGGTGACCTTCAGATGTCCCTTCCAGCTCCAGCCATTCTGTTATCTTGATGGCATAAGGCATCAAGGGCGAAATTGGCACCTTCTATTGGAGTTCCCACATTTATAGACATTTACTTCATTTATATGAATGAATATTCTTTGCTCAGTACTCTTTATTTAGTATCGTTGAGTTAGATTGTGGGTACATCCTTCCTTGCACACATATTGCAAACAGCTTTATGCTGCTTCCATGTCATCTGATAAGTTTGGGATGAATATTTGGGATCCAGGCCATTGCAAAAGAGTACTATAGCTTTGGGGTTTAAGTTTATGATAACCTTGGATAAGTTCCATTAGCCTTGAACCAAAATTCAAAACGTATAGTGCATTAATTTACAGTGATCCAAATGAACAATGCAATTGAAATGTTTTTTGCAAAACAGACAGATAAGATAGATAAAACTGCAATTAATCTAATTGTCTGAATAGTAATTTGGGGAGTCTTCTGTCCTCATGTTTGTGGAGATGTTTGCTGGATATGCCCTCCTGATTCAATTGCCAGAAATTTAGTTTGTGTCCATTTTTTATCTGAGGTTACAGACTGAGAGTAAGGGCTCTCTAGTTTGGAATATAGTCACTTAAGAAATCCTTCAGCTTGAATCCATTTTGCTCATTTCCCTCTTTTACTAAAGTGCATGTTCACTTCTAATTCATTCAGATAATAGCCTCATAGTCTGCTTTTGAAGACACAAAAATTAGTTTGCCAAACTTCTTTCACCTTTTGTACTTAATGTATCAATTTGACTTAACCACAGGTTAAGCTTCACACTAAACTAAATGCTTGTAGCTTTTGAGTGTCTCCATCTACTGAGCCATATATGTCTTACCTATCTGTACTTCAGCAAGTTTGCCTGACAAAGTATCTAATTTTGATTAATACCTGCAATTCCTTATGACTGAAACTGGGTATGGTGGCCTCCAGGGGGAAATGTTTAGCATATTATGGGGTATTATATTCCAAAAATTCATCATTTAAAGGAATAAGCTTCACCATTTAGCAAGGCAGTGAATTCAGATTGTTTGACCAGATGGCCATTTGCAACAGTAGATATACATTGGTTTTTAAAAGGCTTTGTGACTCTGTAAGAAAAAAACATGAGGCAGCCTAAAAAAATATGAATTGTAAGTAATAATGTCAGAGTTAGAAAAACCATAAACAATTGCATTAAGAATCAAGAAAGGGAGTGAAAATAAAAATAAACAACAACCAAAAAAAAAAAAAAACAGAAACAGTTGGATTATTTACAAAAATATTTATTTTGCCATACTCTGAGGCTAGGTAATTCCTTGGCATGGCAGAATGAATCATTTGTAATGCAGCATGCTTTATTTGAAAAGACAAAAATCATCAAGCAAACCAGTGGCACACTGAAAATTCACTGAAATAGAAGTACCAGTTTATGAACACTAGCAAATAAGTACCTGCATTCACGCACACACTGAAGAACAAAACTCACCAGGAAATCAGGAAATCAAATGGACTGCAGAAGTCCACAAACTATGTGCATTCTTAGTGTACTTCTGGGTAAGGGGTATTTCTATCTGATTGCACCTAAATTCATTGCTTTACCAATGGGATTTCATGCACTAATTTTTGAAAGTGACCTAGCAATTTAGTTCCTTTGGCCTTTGTTTTTACCAACCATTAATTTTGGAGGCATTTTTTACACCTTATCATGCTCCTGCAATAAAGCAGTATCTGACAAATGTAGACACGCAGATCTGCCAACGGCAGTAAGGTATTATGTAACAATATTTAAGCTTAATTGCATTTTAAAAAGTCTTGAAATTCAGCAATAATCCTGAAGCAGGCTGGAATCATCAAGAAATATCAGTGCTGGTAGACTTCCAGATGGTTCAGACTACAACAAAACCTATTTTGTGGATCTTTTCTGCCATGTGTGTATGACATGTGCATATGTAATGGAATTTTTCCTTTCAGTAGTCCCCTCTCTTGTAATCACTTCACCACTCGCTTCTCAGGCTTCTTTCATAAGTCTACTTGACATATTCACACTCAAAGGGAAAAAATTTGGGTGCCTGAATGTTTTTCTATTCTTAAAGCAGTATTAATTTCAAGTATTTTGCAAAAAAAAGCAATAACTGAGAACACCCACCCTCTCCTTTATGCTCATTCAGGTTTTGAACAAAGGCAGGATAGTCTATTCTCTTCAAACAAACCTGTTGTCCCTATTGCGCCCAGCCACAGACGTTTAGAAAAGGAGGAAAAGAGCAAAATGACTTTCCTCATCTTCCAGAAATCTACAGCTTAGGGAGAATTTAGAGCTAGAGGTTGCATGTTTGAATTACTAGTCCTTCATTAAGTTTTCTTCTATTGCATTGCCCATGTAAGATTATATGTCCCTAGTATTTTCCATGCTGTGTCACGCACATTTGGAGGGTAGCTGTAGAGGTTTCTTCCAATCTCATTGTTTTTATTGGCCTACTTTTGATATTTATGTTGTAGTTACAGTTTCAGTTCCTGGTTTAGTGCACATTTATAAGATACTGTATTTTCTATTTTGAAGTAAAAGAGGAGCAAGAAAAACTGTTAGCATCCGGCAACCACACCTTGATGCCCCCAGAGTCTTGGTATGGTGCATTAATTTTTCAGTTTGTAATTTGCCAGATGCATTTAATGGAACCAATTTTCATTACATCTGTTCTATGGTTCAAAGAGCTCTTTTTAGTTGCCAAAGGGAGCCAGCTTCACACAGATTCAGAGAGGGTGGTAATGCACTGTATCTTGAAGTATTAGATAACTAGGGATGGTTTTATAGCAAACAGATTATTTTTAAGACAGGCAAATTCTATATTCATGACTTGCCACTATTAGACTTCAAATTTAAACTGCTTAAGTCTCTTCTGCAAAAAAAACATATATTGATTTTAATGTAATTTTCTACATAATACTCTCAGATTAATTATCTTTTTAAGCAATTATATTTTTCTGTTTATTAGTAAAAGAAGACATACATAAGGAAATACTGATTTTAATACAAAGAATAGCTTAGTAAAGCTTTCTCATTAAATGCTAAAAGATGTGAGGAGTAACATTTTTTAATTTTCTATTCTAAGACAAGACAGTTTATTCTACCAAAACCAACTCACATTACCAAGATAACTGTACACATTGTGCATAATTTTAATCTTCATAAAATGTGTAACAGTTGTATGGTATTAAATTCAAGATTTCACTTGACAGCAGCTTTCAATGAAAAGGTTTTTCCTCATGGGCTGAAGAAAATTTGAAATGTTCTACTACACTTTGAAGTTCTAAAGCATTAGCCATATGAGAATTATAAAGCATTAATCCTGAAGAGTTTCCACCTGACAGTCATGAAATAGCATACCTGTGTGAAAACTGACTCAGTTTTACTTCCTCAGGCAATACTTTCCTTTTTTTCTGCTGCTTCAGAAATATCATGCATCATGTCGTACTGAGAAGATGGCCTTGGAGTGACTGGATCTTTTTGAAATTACTGAAGTCTACACTATCACTGTATTTATCTAAGACATTTCAATGACATTTTGAAAAGTTGTTTATACTAGTTTTATTTTAGTTTGATAAGCCATGTGTAAAAGTTGTTCCAAAAGAGTAATCAAAACCTTTTTTTCACTGTGTCGTTCTAAACAAATTTTGTAAAGAGAAAATTGTAATAGAAGGAGCAAATCTATTAGCAAGAGTACATGTGCAATTTAAGAACATTAGATATCTGCCAGCTCAGTCAGAGACTGAGATCAATCAGAGGTTTGTCATGTTGCCTACATTTAGGTTTTATACGGGTCATGTTGTAAAGTCCACTTTTTTTGGGCTTTGGGCACCAAACAGACAATTTCTTTCTCTCCTTAAGAGGGAAAAGATAGCGGCAACAAACAGTCCTCCAAGAATCCTAATCTTTTGTTTTTTCTTATTCCATGGAGCACACGAAAAGGAATCTTAGCTTTATTGTGTGCTCTGGCAAACAGCAGGACAGTCATGTTTCCCCCTTCCACTGTCTGCCCTGGTTTATATTATATACCGAGCTAATGACCACATTTACATTTCCTTGAAGTAAAAACGAATCCTTATAGTGGTGGTAGTTTTTGTCACTGACACTGACTGAAAGGGGAGTTGCATTTGAATTAGCCATTATGAGGTGAAAATGCATGAAATAAGGAAGGGACTGAGGAGAGGGGTGAATGAAGATATTGAATCCAGGTCTGTATTTCGAGTTCAAGATTTGGGGTCACGGAATTTACACAATCGAGAAGAACACAGAAGGAGCAATGACAGCCTCAGAAGGGAAATGAAGAGTTCTCAAGTATGTTCATATTACATTAATATTGACAGAGGAATACTTAATACTCAAATTAAAATTCACAAGAAGAGAAGCAACTGGAGGTGTTTGTTATCCTGTGCATTGTCACAATTGGAGACTTAAAAATGGGAAAGAATTATAAAACATGATTATGTAAAATGAAGCCATTGGGGCTTTTCTGTAAACAAATGCATTCTAATTTCCTTTCACATTACTGTACCTTCTTTTTTCATTTCCTAAATTTTTTTTTTATATTTAGATGCATTTCAAATTAGGTGTGTTTATGCAATAAGACTCATAGTATTTCCATTGCAAAGACACAAAATAGCTGTAGGTGTAAATTTATGACTAAAACGGAAAGAATAAATTGCTTTTCAAAAAAATCCACTTATAGTCAGTAAGCTATAGTCATTTGTAATGTTTTTTTTTTTTTTATTTCTGCTACCTAACAGAACCTGAGTACTTGGTAACATCAAAATTTGACAACTCATTTTGGCCTTAGGTCTGGCTTTCCTACCAAAAAGTTCACCATATAAACTTTTTGGCAGTGTTCCACTGCAGTTTTTTTCTTCAATTTCCTGAGTGAGAGCTGCTTTTGCTCCAGCTATTGAGAAGATCCCAAGTCAAATTTTCTCTAGAAGCCATAACAGTTCATAACCAAAATTAATTTCTAGCCAGAAAGCAAGGTATAGCAACTACAGTGGAACAGCCTAGGTCATCCCAACTTTGAAAATGCAACTAGTGAGATGGAAAGCAGATGGATCAGAATTTGCTCATCAGTACATTAAAACTGACAAATTTCAGCCCATAGATCCAGCTTCACCTAATGTCACATCCTGAGAAAATAGTATTGTAAAGAACAAAAAACCCTCTAAGAATATCTAATTAACTCAAATTTCAACATAAAATCTTTTTTTTTTCAAAATAGTTTAGTTAATATTGTCCAAATTGCATTTGGCTGTTTTCCTGGACTTTATGTTAGCAGGGATGACCTTGGAAACACAACAGGTTATAAAGTTGACCATTACATTTAGTGATAAATGAGTATTTTTAGGAGAAAACACTAAAAGATATGGATTTTTTTTTCTAGGTAGTACTACTTACTGCTAGGAAAATTTAGGCATTCCAGATGCAGAAATAAACTGAGACTAAGGACTGAAAATACTCCCAAGAGACTACTGTGTAAAGCACATGAAATCTCCTTGCTTTTGTTACACTCTTCTGTCTTTTGTTCTCTTCTGAGGTTGCCTCATGTGAATGTAGATCTATTCCTGTGTAATTTATGAGTGAGAAAAAGTATCTTCATCCAGAGAGGACTTCTCTAGTCTTGTAGAGAGCACATCTTGCTCACTGTGCGTTTGTGATGTTATGTCTCCTTTGTGCTTAGATTACTTTTCCAAAGCACATAACTTCTCAAGGTGCATACTTTTCCAAAATACAAAGTTGCTTTCTTTATAATTTAGATTTATCCTGGTGCTGTGCATGAAAACTGACATACTGTGCATGAAAACTCACATACTGAGTTTTCATGGCCTATATTTTGATTATAATTGAACTCTTGTGATTTAAAATATGGAACAGGGCTGTTGTCAAAATAAGGACAGTGAAAGTTGAAATAAATAAATAAAAATAACTTAAGAGCTTATCAGATGACACTAACAAATCAAACATTTGCAATATTTTTTTATTCATTGAGGTTGTAAATTTAATATCCTTTTATCACTAACTGGACTCGGGGCTATAATGAAAGGTACTAGATACAACCAAGTATTCGGGAACCTACAAGGCAGACCTGAATTTTAAGTTCTCTTTCCTCTCTTTTGCAGCAATGCAAACTCCTAATGTACATCATCATGTTTTTTCCTGTATCTGCCTTTACTGTCTGGCCCCATCCTTTCCATTATCCAACATGTAAATAGCTTTGATGGTTGTGACAGGACTAGGGAAATGCAGCTTTAAATTAAACATCCAGATTATCATAAATTGATTATTACACTAGGCTTTTTGTAAATTATGTGAGAAAGGGGTGTGTGGGGGTCAGTAGATGGAAGCATTTTGTGGCACACCACAGGATTTTCTATATTTTCTGTTTTGACCAGTTCATTAGTTTGAAGTCTTTAAAGAGTTATCTAAATTCTGCAGCTAGTCAAGATGGGCCACAGACTAATTACTGATATTTTCAGAAATGCACACCCCATATTTGCATTCAGTAGAATTTTAGCATTTTTGTGTATTTATGGCATCTCAGGATATTTTAACAGGAGTTCTAGAAGTAAAATGCACGTTCTTCAACCCTCATCCCACTTGAAGTGCCTAGACTTCTTCACTTTGCCAAAGCTTGTCATTGTAGAGATTTAAAAAAGTTCTCAGAAGAATATGCTATATAGTAAAAACATAGCACCTATACTGTATTTTAATAAAAAGAGTCAGATCTAAGTTTGTAGTGGAATCAAACCAACTTTTTGATTCCAATTATTTTGGATATATGTTAGTGATAAAAAATGCACATGCTAATCCACATATCTTTTAGATATGATTGCAACAGGAGTATGCTTACATCTAGAAGGTTCTTTTGTTGCTTTTCAGCCCTTTCCTCAGCATTGGACTGTATTTTTTTCTAGGTAGCTGTAATCCCTTTCAGCTTGAAATGATACAGGAATTTAGCTATTGCAGTGTGTGTGCCTTTGACTTGGAAAGAGTGAAACAGTCTGCTAGCAAAGACTAAAGTGAGCACAGGGCTCTTCAACAGGAGCATCATGAACTTCTTATTTTTTAGCTAGAAATGAAATGCTTAATCCAGAATCTGTGTGTATTTTAGCCTGCTATATTTTCCAATAATCCTTTGTTACATTCATATTTCTGTGACAGATCTGCAACATGACATCATTATGCCATGTAAATCTGATTTTGCTCTTATGTAATACCACGGAGCAGATTGTTTTACATGCATCACCAACATCAAATTTAAGCCTTGCTAATTTATTTTCTAAAAATTTTCTTGAGAAAGAAATTTACTTAGTTTTGCATAATCTGTTTTATATTAATCAATATAATTTATTTTTACTTGTGTCTAAGTTAATCTTAAAAATATTTCATTATTCCATGAATTTCCTAGGCATTGAAAGGAGATCCGCTATTCCTAAAGAGTTTTTGCTTTTTTCCCCCCAACAGTACATACCTTCATGTACCACTTATTCTTCTGATACTTCACGTGACTGCTAAACATCAGGATACTGCTACAGCTTTTCAGCACAATAGCTTGAATTTATTCGTTCTGCTATTTTTAAATGTTTTAGTGGTACAAAATCTTTAATGCGCTGTCATTTCCAAGGCTTTCTCATTACTCCTTTTCTACAATTAATGGACTCTATTTTCCATTATGATTTTCAATCGAGACTGAAACAAAAACTCTTTTTCAGAAATCCTTCTTCCGTTTAGTGAGTTACTTTCCCTATTTCTGCTTTGCTTCCATTGTGCTCCCCTTGCTCTTTGTCTGCCCAAATGGAGCCTGGTCCCCCTGCCTTTCTTTTGGAATACACCCTTTTGTACCTTATTTGATACAATAGTTGGCTTTTGTTAAAGGATGTGGTCTATGTAAATACTCCTTGGTTATCTGTGTTTCTTTTTTAACTTTAATTTCTTTGCCATTTCAAGTTAGTTTGCCAGCACAGAGACCACATTATAAAGAGAGACCACATTCTTATAGAGAGATTGTGCCTGAATTATGACTAAAGTTCCTCACTGATGCTACCATAACTAGTTGCTGTTTGTGTTTCCTTTGTGCATATGAAATAAAGTACATTTTTCAGCAACATCCAAGAGACCTGACAAAATTACTACCATGAATTTCTGTTCTGTTAATTTTTTTCATAAAAAATTTAAACTTTTATGAGCGTATTTAAATAGCAATGAAAGCAGTCATCTTTCTGTATTTTATATATTAGTAGTACATTTGCCTGTAAACAACTGTAATAATTATGACCAAATATGCAACAAATTCACTTCTGCATAGTAATGCCCTGAGAATCCCATTGACTTCAGGCAGTTAAAATTGTCTGACAACCCAGAATCAAACCAATTAAAAATTAATTAGATTACTGTTAATATAGTTGAATAATGTTTCATATTAGAAATGCTGAAATTTTTTTAAAAAATTGAATCATTGTACTTTTTTAAAAAAAATAAATTCCCTCCTCCTTCACGGTGCAATATGTAAGTGTTGCTTTGCAATATTTTAGTTCAGTTAAATGTCTCCTTAAGAAAAACAAACACGCTGATTTATTACTGCTTTGCAGAGTAAATGTTAATGAGTGAAATTTCACCGATGATTAAAATCCATTTTCTGAAGTATAATTTTTCTTTTATGGAGGCTGAGTGCCTTTGTAATAGGCATGTTTAGGTTTAAAATTATTATTGCTCCTACATCAGTTACTATTTAGTGTGTATTAGAAGAATGCTTTAATGAAATTTATGGAATTTTTCTTTATTTTTAATATGTTAATTATGCTATATATTTGAAGTATTTTTTAAACTGTTGGACCACTTCCCGACAGCAGGAAGTAGCTTTCCCATATAGTGTATTTTAGTTGCATAATTCAAATTTATATATATTTATGTCAGCTGAAAATTGCCAAGTTATTTGGACTTGACACAATGCTAAAAAAAATTTAGAACTCACATTTTATGCCATTATGACTGAAGGCACTTGCATATGTGTTTTGAGATTTATTCTTAGTGTGAGCTATCACACATTCTTTTCCCCGGGTTGGGGGGGGGGGGAATAGATATAATTATATATATATAGTGTGCATGTGTGTGTTATATATAAATATATGTGTTTATCTGTAAATACAGATATCTCTTTATTTTGATAGAAGTACACCCCTGTAATTGAAGCAATGCATTCTGAAATTGACACCAAGGAGGTGTGCAAAGGAAAGCTTTTTTACACCATCTAGAAAAGAGGAATATTTAAATCTGCAGCCAAAGCCCATTAATTTCCCATATATTTCTGTTTTTATGGTAAGGGGTACTGTTTCTAAGAGTCATAAAGGACAAAAACATGGTGAGACTGTTTCAGATTTACATCTGTGTTACACTTAAGACAAGTTTTTCGTTATAGGTAGACCAGATAGCATTAAGGTTCGGTATCTTCAATTGCTTTAATTTAATTTCCTTGTAACTTATGATAATTTTAAATTGTTTACCCACAAGTTTTATAGTGCACCCTATTTAAGTCAAGAGACACATAATAAATAATTGAGAAAGATATAATATTTTATTGCATATTCTATATATAGAATAGACTGTCCTATACTGTATTCTCTGAATGATGTAGATTTCCAAATTGCAAATGTTCCTATCATATAAAGGTATTTGGGTATTTTCCTTAGTTTAAATGCATGAATAATTATTTACATATTTATCAGTCTTAATTTTTTGTCATTGGCATTTGCAAGTGCTTTGATTTTACTGTGATGAAGTTAGATGAGTCTTGCATTTGGTTTCTGTTTTTTGACCTAACATGTATTACTATTACACTATGGGATTGGGCAATACAAAGCAAGATAGCAAGATAAATAGATATCTTTATAGCAAGATAAACAAGCAGGGTAGAAGTTTCTTTTATGAAGAAATATAAAAGCAGGTAATAAGAGAACTGAAAAATATCTTGATTTGTCTAGTCTATTTTTCACTAACATATCTACTTATCTTATATTTACTCACACAGTGAAGAAATAGATGAAATAGATGCAAAGGCTGTTCCTACATTAGTAGGAAGAAGAAGGAAAAAAGCAGGGTGAACCTTGAGACACACCTCATGGTGAGAGCTATAGGGAGAAGAATATGACATGATGTAACAAAGCATCACCAAAAAAAAAAAAGTGAAGGCAAGTGGCATGAGAAAGAAAATAAGGGGAGGACGTCTCTGTAACACCTGCATATTCCTTATCTTGCAGCATCTGTTTTCTGAAATTGATGAGGCTGAAGAATTTGCTCCACTGTACTAAAACAAATATTTGCTCCACTGTACTAAAGAAGTTCCTCATAGAGCGCAGTAACAAAATTCAGGAGCTAATGGAAGGACTGTTCAGGAAGGCACATACATAGTCTTGAAAATGCCCAAAACGAGATTCTCTAAATTTTAAACTCTCAATCAGTAATATTCAGAATTTCCCAAAAATGCTTTTTAGTAGATGTGATTTCTACTAGTGGAAAGCTGCTTGTAGTTGTTTAATGCTGGTGAAGTCTGTTGCAGTTGAGGGCTCGGGGGTTCTCTTGTTTGCCTACTTTAAATCCTGCAGCTCCTGTGCCTGCTAGAGGTACCCTCTAAGGGGTCTCAGGGCTTGGGTTGCTGAGTCTTATCAGATGATATGGTAGGTGATAGGTAACTGCCTGTCAATATCAGTGCCAGCATCTTATTGTTTGAAATTTATCTTTACATGCAGCTCTTTCTCAAATTCAGTATCATAATTCTCAGCACTGCTATTTCTCATTATTTTCCCCAAAGATGGTATTTTTATCCTTTCTTTGATGTTGTGTTGAACATCATTTAAAGAACATTGCCATTCTGAATGATATCTTTCCATTAAAACTTGGAGGAAAATGTGAACAAATCTTTAAAAATTGATCTATTCCTGGCATTTGGGATGAAAACTAACATTTTCTCTCTTTTTTTTTTTTTTTGTTTTGTTGTTGTTGTTTTGTTTTAATCTTCAGAAATAGGTTTTCGTCTTTCTACAGACTATAGCTAGTATTTACTTAAGAATAACATGTTTATATTATCTAGATTGCAAAATCTGGGATAAAAAATGGGGATTTTGTAAAAATCATGGGATTCAAAAGAGAGTCTATTTTGATGGATGTATAATAGCAGTACTTGTATGGAATTTCCTAGTCATTAAGAGAATAATGGCTACTCACATTTCCCCAATGCAGTCATCCAATGTTTAGAGAAATCTTTATGAAGAAATTGACCAGACATAAAAAGTTCTTCTCTTGTAAGTGCAGGCACTTAATTGACTGCTCTGATCATTAAAATAAATTAGACTTCATTCTCCACAACTCCCCATGGAACTTTTATCTCAGGAGAAAATTGTAAAACAATTCACTGTTGCAATGCAAAACAGAAAACCATGTTTTCTATACAGTAGCTGTGCCAAAGTATGCACATTTCTTTTTTCCATTGTCTTTGCTCTGTCATCCCTTAAATCAGATTATTTTAATTGTGTTCACTTCCTTTCTCTCTTTTACTCCCCCCTTCTTGACAAGACAAGAGTTCAGTGTCTGCTTCAATATTTTTGATTTCTCAAATAGTCTAACTTTTTCATGAGGTTTAAGAACCATAGCTGGAGGTAGCAATTCCAGTAAAATTTTCTTCCAAGATACCACATCTTTTGTGACTGTCTAATTAGTTTTCCTTCCACATGCTGATCTTGTATTTCTTCTGCTCAATGTCTATTCTGATAATATAGTGTAACTCATTTTATTATCACAGAAAGCATAATCAAACAACTGTTAAGGTAACTGTTATATCTCTATTGGAATTTTTAACTATGGGGGTTTGGGTTTTTTGGGGGTTGTTTTTAGTTTGATTTGGTTTTGATTTTTTCTTATTATAAAAGATTCCATGTCTTTAGTTTCCTTTCATTTACTTTTCTAAGGTGATCCTAAAAACTTTGTATCCACTTTCTAGGTGCTGTTTAAATCTTAGAAAAACAAGGCTTGAAGGTATCTCAGGAGGTCATTTAATCTTCTGCCAAAGGCAGAATCTGCTCTGCTTAAGTCATTCCTGTCAAATATTTCTCTAACCTGCTTCTAAAGACCTCTAACCCCTTCCAACAAATTTCATGATGTCTTTCTGTAATCACAGTTTGAAGGTTCTTTGATAGTAATTTGTAATTTGAGTTTTTCTTGTTGCAGTTTAAATTCAATAAATCTTACCCTGTCCAACAAGAATATAAAGAACATTTCTTTTCCCCTCATTCACTTATCATTTAGCAGTCTTTTTGTTTTCCTAAATCCATGCTTCCTGTAATTTTTGAGTTATATCTTCATCAAAGCTCCATTCCTAAAATTGGACCCAGTAAGCACCTGTGTGTTTCCAATGACAGAGAGAATGGAAGACTCATTTCCTATGTATTGCAAGATACCTTTTATTGCAGTTCCCATTCCAGTTGCTGTTTTCATAGCAGTAAAATGTATGTTGACTTATGTGAATGTGTGATCCTCTGTAACCCCATGTTCCTTTCTACATAATTATCAAAAAATAATCCCTGCCATGCAGTTGATCATTCTTGCCTAAGTGCTGTATCCTCAATCAAAAGATTTGATCAGCTGCTTGATCTCCTTGGCTCTGCTCTGAGACATATAAATAACTTTAATCATGAACAGCTTAATATTTCATCATAGGACTTCTGCAAAAGTATAATCATACAATTTGAGCCACTGCCATGTTTGTAATTTACAGGTTTCTGGAAGCTGTGTTCTGTAACATTTGTGAATAATTTCTATCAGTTTTCAGACATTCAAGGTTTCACTGAGAGTTGTAAAAAGATGTGTATATCTTTATATATATTATATATTTAATACACACACACACACACTATTATTGTTTATTAGATCCTTTTCATACAGCAGTCACTTTAAAAAGAGGCAGAAAAAATATAGTGTTGCCACTTGTCAGATTTCTTAAAAGACTTAAAAGATTATTGAGCATAAATTGCAACTTCTTTTTCTTTTCATAATTTAACTAGTTTTCTTTTCATTTAATCTCTAGAGGTTTTTTGTGGGTTTATAAGTTTACTCTTAAAAATTCCTTTCATAAAAAAGATAATCCTTTGTTGTGTCAAATTAATTACAGGAGGAATCAAACATGGAATATGCAAAGACAAAAACCCCACAGATCTATATGATTATGTAGAAATTGTAATCATAGGAATACAAAAGTGCGCCTTTTTGATGACAAAGTGATTTTATTTTATCAGAGTATCTTTTAAGACTTATTATACACTATGGAGATCAATGCTTTAAGATACTTCTTCACCTTCCCTCTCTTCATGAATTCCATGTCCTGACAAAGATCTCAATTACAGAGTTTTATAATTTTCATTTGGAAAGAGAAGGAATGACTCATCTTGGAATCTTTAAAGATATAACACTGCATTTCACTGTGAGTTGACCTCCTAAATAATTATGTCATGGTTTTTATTTTTGAGGATCTAAAGTTGTAATCCAAGAAAATTTGTTACATTTTTGGCTGTGCTCTGTTCTCAGTTTAAAATAATTCTTCTCATCTCCCAAATTCAAACTCTTCTAAGCTAGCATAAACCAATGAAGCTAGGGAAAAATGTTATTTTTCGAAAAATAGGCTAGGGGGCTTATGTCCAACATATATACATACAACTGTTAAAGTTCCTCAGGCTGTATTCAGGCACACTAAGGTGTGACTGGTTTTGACCAGTTTACTTTGACCCTATCAACATGAAGTTCTGGATTTAAAATATGACATTTCGGGGATGGGTCTTGCACGTATCTCTTCAAATTCAGCAGTTTTTTCTCTGGAGACTTGCTTAGTAGCCTGCCACTTAGAAAAATGTGCTTGTTCCAATACTGGATTTATTTGAAAGCATAACGTTGTTTAAATATAATTGTTTTCATTACATGAGTTAAAAATACGTGCTTGACAGAACTTCAGAGTGGTGCATGTGATGCAGGTGCCTGGTTTTTTTCCCAGCTACAGGTTGTCTTGCTCAGCAAAAAGAGGAGGCATCATCTGCCTCTCTTCTTCCTTTCCTCCTTCATTCACTTTTTCTTTCATACTGCAATTGTCTGCCCTTTCATTAGCTACGCTATTTCTATGACTCTTCTCTCAGCCACTGAACACTTTAGAAAGGCAAAAAATTACCCAGGTGGAGTTTTGCTGCCATTTTAGTAAGTGCTACTTGCCTTCAGAGGGGCTCAATGCTAAAACAGTATGGAAGAGCGTGGAACGCAGGAACAATTTTTAATGGCCAGGAGTTGTTTAGTTGGTTTAGCAGCTTCTTTTTGCAGCTATTGTCTCACTAAGCTGAATAAAAATACTGCTTGTCCCTGCAAGTCTTGTTTTCCTCATCTCCATAAGTGATCACGTCTTCAAAATGATGATTGGCAAAAGGCAGCTTTTGTCTACCCTGTAAATCATTCATCCCCAATGTATACTAATCAAGATGTACTTTCTTGTTGTCACAAACAAGGTAACGTAATCAAATAATCAAACAGAAGAAGTCATCAGCTACAAATAATGATTTAGCACTAGAAAATGAATGTTACTCCTTTTTATACAACACAGTCTCTTTCTGGAAATTGAAGGAGATGCAGTCCTTGAATTTATTTGCACAAACATGCAAGACACAATCCCAAAACACACACAGCTCAAATTTGCATTTAATTCAAAGGTATGACTAAAATTAATATTAATTAAGACTCTTTTTTTATATAATGGATGTTGGCAGTCACATTTGTTTATTCGTGTCTTTCGCCTTTTGGTGGAGCTTTTTTCTTTTTTTCTTTTAGGTTGTTTGTTTAGCTTAATTTTCTTCCTATTTCCTCTGTTCTTCAGATATTTGGGATTTCTTGTTTAATTTTGCATTTTTATGTGTGGTTTTAGTTCTTTATGGAGTGCCTGTTCTTGTTTGGATTTGTGTGTATTCTACTTTTTTATTATGTTAGTCTAAATTTCAGGTTACTGATGTCTTCTAGGGCTTTCTGCAGCTAGTAGTTTTTCTTACATTAAACAGCTGATACATGTAAAATTTGACATACATTTTCAAATTTGAGGCATCTTTTTTGATTTAGTGACTAATGGCTGAATTTCTGTTCTGTGATCTCACTCTCAAGGAACTGCTAATAATAAGGAATTGTCACATCATGCATCTGACATATGTCAAGAATAATGGTAAAGGAGATAATTGTTTATTGTCATAATCATTCAACTTCCAGCAGAAAAAAATATATTTAAGTGCTGTTTGTTATCAAGACTGGTATTCAAGACCGTGGTGACAAAACAGTCATTTGGGCTGCCACTAAAACACATGTATTTTGTTTGATGCCCAAAGCAACTCCAAATAAAGCCAAAACCAAGCCAGTTTGCCAGTTTTCAATGCAAAATTAGGTCTTATAGACCAGGTGCTCAGTTGCTTTCTTCAGCTGCACCAAACTTTTCAAAGGATGAAAACTTTTTTAGAAGAAATGTAAATATATAGTATGAATCTGTAGGTATTACTATATAGAACTGATTAGAGAGTTTATTCATGAAAACATACTTCCTTCAAATGACCATCCTAAATACTTCAGTGACAATTATCAGTCTTTGGTGAGCATCAAAGAAATAAAGCTCAGAGTACAAGCCCTCTAGATCAAAGAGGGGAAAACATATCTTTCAAAATAAGAACTTGACAGAAATAATGAATATTTGAACTTGAAGACTGAATTAGAGTATTGAACTAACTTAATGGCTACTGACTTGCATGGTTATATAAGGTAGAGATTTTGTAGTTGTTTTGAATTCCTGCACTCTTGGCAGACTCTGCTGGAAGTTACCATAAAAATGTTATTCTCTGTCTCTAAAAATTAGCTGATATTGCTCACAGATTTTCTTTTCTCATAAGAAGCAACAAGAATTCATGAAGATAGGGGTGAGAAGTTACTTTTGCTTTGGGAAAAATTGCAGTTTAAGAGGTAGTGGAAAATCTCTTTTAAGACTTCACTTAAAATAAATCAGCATTCTGAGTTTATGGCTCAGAGCAGTGAAAACTCCCCATGATACATTTCATACCATAGCAATAGATTTATTTTGCTTTTTGAGCAGATTTTTCAGATCTGTCTGAAAAGTGCACAGAAGGTAACATATGATCATCTGTGTAAGCTGGATGAATCAGAACAGTCCACAGTTCTACAGAATTTATCTTGTTTGATGTGACCAAAAGGAAAAAAAAAATCTGTATTTCTAGACTAGATAGATATAACTATGATATTTAGATTTATAAAACTTGAGCCATCACTGCTAATGTTTATGCTGGAGTTGAATCTGGTGAAGGATGTCAAAAGCCATGAGGGCTTCTACAGGTACATAAGCAGCAAAAGGAAGACAAGAGAAATCAGGAGCCTGATGAAAAGTGGGACAGGGACAGGTGATAGAGAGTATAGAGAAGGTTGAAGTACTGATTGCCTTCTTAGCCTCAGCCTTTACTTGTAAAAAAGCCTTCAGTAATATCTGCTGGGAGCCAGGGGGTGATTCTGGAGCAGGAAAGGTGTACCCTTAGTGGAAGAGGATCAGCTCAGGGAATACTTCATGAGTCCATAAGCAGTGATGGGATGCATCCATTAGAGCTGATGGAGGAAGCTGTTATCATTGAAAGTCAGCATTAATTCACCAGTGGAAGTCAGACATTAGCAGCCTGATAACTTTCTGTAAAGAAGTGCCTGGTGTGGTGGACATGAAGAGAGAGAAGTGGATTTTGTCTACTTTGATTTCAGTAAGTCTTTTGACACTGAATCCCATAATATTTTCATAAAGAAGCTGTGGAAGTGGGGTCTGGATGAGCAGACAGTGAGGTGAGCTTAAAAATGGGTGACTGGCCAGGGTCAGAGTGTTGTGACCAGTAGCTGAAGGCCAGTACCCCCAGGTGTATCCCATGGGTCAATACTGAATCAAATCCAGCTCAGCATGGTCTGGATGATTGGTTAACTGCAAATGAACAGTAAAACCTTTTAATGCTTTTAATTACTTGTTTCATCTTTATAATGTTTGGACAAATTCTGGTTTGTGCTTATTTAGCTTTCTGATACAATGGGTGCCATAAATTTAAGGAAAAGATGGTTTATTGTACTTTGATTCAGATGTCTTCTCTTATTTACATAGGCCAAGACTGGAAAGCAAACATGTCTGACAAACTATTTCCAGACTAACAAGAGCAAAGACAACAAAAACTTGACTGTTGCCTAAAATATTGGGGATTATTCTTAGGCTTTAAAGATTCACTTTTATTTTTAGACATAAATGGGTTTTCCCTTTCCTTTACCTCTTTCCCTTTTCCTTTTTTTTTTTTTTTTCCTTTTTTGTGTGATTGTACAGTGATTTTGCTTGAGCTCATAATGAAGCGCTTTTGATCAGCACTAAAAAAGGTCTACTGGTTGAGTCCCTAAATGCAAAACTTGTGATGAGAATAAACTTCAAGGTCTCAGAATGCACTTATCAGATCTGCTGTATGAATAAGTGTCAGGTCCCAAAGCAGATTGCATAAATCTTTCTGGTTGAGCCTGGTGAGTGCAAAGCTTAATACCCACAGGCTTGCAATCTTTTTGAAGGTGATTATAATTCAGCACCAGCTTTGCATCCTGGATGAAGGTTCCCCTTGAACACAAAGTATGTTACATGCTTGTGTGCTAGTGATCAAAATACCCAAAAGGTTGCCAGTCTTGCAATTCTTAAACCTGCAAAATGATGTTAAAATGCTACATTCACTCAACTAAGCTGTAAATTCAGCCATTATAGATTGAAGGCACAGTTCTACTTCATATGCCAAAATCTAATTTCAGTCATAATATTTTGTTTTTTACCATCCTCTATGGTGTAGTGTAACTCAAACATTACTGAAAGTTTATGAGTGGTAAATTTAAGATTTCATGACTTTTTTTATTTGCACATTGAGGTAAGAATTACTGCCTGAGGAAACAAATATGTACCTAATTTTTCAAGTAAGTATAGGTGGTAGATGTTCATCCATGATTGCATTTGCAGTCATACTATACAGAGCTTGGTGATTTAGTTGTTGGTAAGGAAAAATATATTGTTTTATCATCTGTTTGTTTTGGCTCTTCATTTAGGTAATGGTCCCAAGCTTTTCAGTTTCACAATTCTACTAAAAAAAATTTTACTGTGTTTTTTTAAACTTTACCATGAACTATAAGTTTTGTAATAACAACTGTCTCCAACCTCTTACTAGCAAAATACTGAAGACAATAGATAGAAGAGCTTGTTACTGTAACAGTCTATCAAAAGTACTCATAAATATTGAAAATACTCTCAAAGCTCTATTAACCTCATACAAAATATTTTCCTTATTAAACTAAGGAACAGTGTGATCTCAGTTGTTAAAGAATATACTGCTGAAAATTTCCTCCTACTTTTAAGAGTGCAGCATAAATCAAAGTATAGCTCAAAAAATTTGTAACATTCTTTTCGTAATTCTTTATCTTTGTTTTTGGCTGATTACAAAGTAACAAACTAATCTGCAAAATTCACTGATTCACATAAAGTCATGCTTCCAACCCTTGATAAAATATAATTTAATCCTACTTTATTTGAACAATTTCACCTTCCCTTGGCAGTAAAGTTTTAAGGTAATTTTGTTTCAACCTCAGTACTTTCCTAGGAAAGGAATATAAGCTTTTTTGCCCAGTAAACTATTCCCTTTGTCATTTCTATACCCTATCGGAAGGTATTACAGAATGATTCTTCCCTGGCTTTGTGGTCAAATCCAATCCATTTTCCATAAAGTCAAATGAGGAGCAAAATTTGATATAAATATATAGACTTCAACTGCTTTATCAGCTCAGTAAGTCAACTCCCTCTTCCACTAAAATCAAACAAACAAAAAAATTCTTAAAAGTTGCAAGCTATAGAGATACCTTTGGAGAAGTCTACTGATATGAGTTAGAATGACTCAAAGTTCACTGTACTGCTATGTCCAGTTTCAATTTTATGTTGATTTCCATGACTATTTATTGTGTATATTAGTACAGTGTCCCTGTACTGTGTCTAATACATCACTGTTACATGGATATCAGGCGCTGTAAGGTAGATAAATAGCCATAAAAGGACCTTACCCATCAGAATGGTACCTTTATAAGCACTTAAGTTACATTTACAATGTGGTGAACTAAATAATTTTTTGGGTAAACATCATAATATGAACTGATGTTTACATTCTTACTATTGCCTGCTTATCTCTCTTTTTTTTTGACATACAGATAAACATAGATACAGAAATATGTACAATGATATGTACTCTGTGTGTGTGTGTGATAATTTGTGCACAAATGTGCTCATGTTTTTATTAAATCTTCCCTGGCAGCTGTACCCTTTGTGTTGATATGTAGAGTTTAACCAGAGGCTAGGAAAAGAATGATCACTAAGTGTCCTGCTCTTCAATCTATTCATCAAACTTATGTACAGTATAATGTTGAAGCAATTAGTTGCAGACATAAGGGTATTTATACTGAATTCCATTTGGGATGCTGTAAGGAAGTTCCAGCAAAGTTTATCATAGTTTTCACTCTTGTGTTTGTACTTGAATCAGTATAAATAATAGTTATACTGGGATAACATCAGTCAAACCAGGGGCTGTATTAAGATCACTGTTTTCATAAAAAACCCTACTTATTACTGGGTCTGTTAGAACAGTAAAGCTTCTTAAGTCCTGACACTGCTTTGGAGGTCATGTTGTCCTCATGCTAACAAGAGACTCTATTTCAACCTAACCAGCAGCATGGAATAAGTCAGCAATAATCAAAAATTTTCACTACCTCTGTTTCCCTAAATTTCTAAAGTTATCTGAGGTAATATTCAAAGCTAAAAGGACATTTCCTAGACATATTCATTTTATCCAACTACAGAAAACTGATCTGTACAAAAGTAATTTAAAGTTTTTTTTAACTTTTGGACAGGGAGATATTGTCCACTCCCTTCAAAGTATTTTATACTGTCACACTTCTACAATAAAGGATTTTTAAGGTTCTTTTGTTTGCTAAAGGTGAAACTCTGTTTCTCTTAAACGTGAGGGAACTGTTTTGCAGTTACCAGGACTGCCAAGACTGTAAAATTATTGTTTTGGAAACAAGTGAATGCCATTCTTCTCCTCAATATTTTATATTCTACTGCTTTTTTGAAAATAATTTCTTTACATATGCTAATTATCTCAAGGTGAAAAATAAAACTATACCACAGATTAAAAAAAGAAAATTTCCCATGGTAAGGAAAAATTAAAAAGCTGGACCAGAGAAATGCATTTATGTAACAGCCACTTGCAAAAAATTGGAATAAAACACTAGTTGCTTGAGTTCAGTGCTGTGCTGGTTATACCACAGTATTCAGAAATAATTATGGGGAACACACTGAAATCATTTTTCAGGTACTTTTTTTCCCTCCTTTTTATTTTATATGCAGAAAGCATAACCATTTTGCTGTGAAGGCTCAGGCAAGCAAGGCTCCTTTCCATGGAAATAAGATGCTCATTTGACAGCAGTGTCCTTAGAAGTGTGAACTGAGATGCTCCACTCAGGTGAGTTAGCAGCTCCTAAGGTCACACAGGGCAGCAGAACTGTAGGTGCTTGCTGTTTCTGAACAGACTATGGAATGAGACATGATTCTTACACATAAATCTCTTGGCTTTGAATACCTAAAATTCTGCCTGAGCAACACTTCATTTTACTCAATTTTTTTCTCTGTTTCTCATCTAGTCAGTTAATGAGATGAGAATCTCATGTATTTTCCTATTTCCATTTCTGTATAGCATTGCTACTTCCTCTGTTGTGACTTCAGACCCTATTGTTTATGATAAATCTTATTATCAGTTTTGTCACCAGGTTTTGAAGAGTCTGTCAACATTTTAGGAAAAGAAACATTAGCAATATGATCTGAAACTGCAAATTCCCTTTTGAATCACTTGGCACTTTACATCAGAAAGTTAGTAGTATTCTCTGTTTATTTTCATAAATATTTTTAAAACATCTTATCCTTTGAGAATGGCCATCAGTATATTTTTTTCCCTAGCTGGAGATGGTGTCAGTAAAAGCATAGCACATTTACAGCTAGTGACAAGTTCTTGACTGACTGTATCCAGCAAGGGGTGCTTACGAATGCAACAGTCAAGCTCTTTCCCTGAGAGACTGTGCTTTTGCTTTACAAGGTCCAGCTTCTACTGACTTCGTGATCAATTTGATATCTTGTTCCAGAATCTCTGTTTTGAGCAGGTACATTAGACAACATCAAACTAGCCCCCTCCAAGAAAGCGTGTTGTGTATGAATATCCTTGACCTTATGTGAGATGCTATGGATCTGGTTCAGGTAGCATTTTTGTCGTGTTGTGAGGCCAAAATTGTAGTTGACTTAAAATTCCTGCTGGTTCTTGGAGCATAGGTAATGTACAGCCACTGGGAAAAACACAGAGGGAAAGGCAAAAGGGAATAAACTGCTTGTAGCTCCTACATCCTTAAAGCATACGGATTTGTTTGGGTTTTGTGGGGCCTTTTGTTTTTGTTCAGTTTAGTTTTCTTAATAAATGGAGTATTTCTCATGTTTTATAAAAACATCTTCTTGTAGCAAATTCACTCTTCTTTTCCCTGTCTAACTGATAAAATTTTGTACTAGTGTTTGTCCCTACAATAGCTGAATCTGACAGATGAAAGAGTAAAATCCACAGTGAGCATAGATGAAAACCCGTGCTGATTCACCTGCATGTTACCAAATTAGCACCTGTTCACCATGACCCTTCATCACAATTGCTTCTTATCTAATTACAATGTCCTCTTGTTGCTGCCTCTCAGAATTTGTCTGCCTTCTTTAAGCCACCTTGAATGATAACAGTGATTTCAGCTAGAGTGTTTATCTCAAAAGACACTTTTCCAATTGTATTCAGCATTTAAAAAAAACAACTTTTATTGATCCTGATTCCTATACTTAGACTGTGTTTGTTAAATAGGAACCAGACTTATTGTCTGATTTAACACAAAAATGTGTGTGTTATACTGTGTTTTCTTACAGTATCACAGATGATACACATTTGTCTAAATTTTTAAATAAGAGAAAAATGTATGCTTATGTCTGACATACTATAATGCACAGATATACATATTTCTGTGGCAGTCCTTCTGTCCTGATTTTGGTAGACTGAAGATACCACTTTATGTAAATGAGGTCAGTTGGAGCCATCAGGACTGGATTTTGAATATCTAAGTTAATAGAAAGTCTTCATTGAATATTTTTTCACTCTGTTAGAGCAAAGTATTTTTATGTAGCTATTAGGTAAATTCAAATATGAATGTTACTAAAAATCACATAACACTTTCTTATGACAATATGGAATAAAATCTGTTTAGTGACTTCCTTGTGTTTGGTTCATAGCAAAACAAAGTAGCTTGTAAAAATAATCATTGTGATTGCAAATACTGGTTGATATCTATACTACTTCTCAACATACTTTAATAAAATTGGATTGGGTTAAAATTAAACCAACCCATTATATTTTCCAAGATTTGACCATTAAAAATAAGAAAAATTATAAGGCTTTAGGCTTTTAAGACACAAAGATGGACACTGTCAATATGCCAGAAAGGTATCTTGGATCTTAATTTAAAAGACATACAGATGAGGGTAGTAAAAGTGTTAAATATTTTTTTGTTTAGTTGGAAGATTAAGATATAATTAATTTTTGCGTAAGAAGTAAATTCTCCTGCTTCTACTTGATGGTTTGAAAATGATAAATACTAGGAAGGACATAGAAAAAAGGGATTGGAACCAGTCAGGCAGCAATTCTAATAAGAATGTGGGTCCAAGGCTTCTTATGAGTAGATTTCTTGTGACAAGTATAAACATGACTTAACATGGCAGACCTTGATGAATATCAAGAACAAAAACTGTGAAGTGTGATTGTTGTGAACAGGTTCACATGCTTCTGTAGCAATACTGAAACAGCAGGCAGCAAGGAATGTTCAGTATAATAAACATATCAACCTGAAGGATCCTTCATCTCTATTTCTGCTTCTTATTGTCCAAAATAGAGCATACTCACTATATTTTCTGTGATTAAGTGATTCATTTCCTACAGATACACAGTGAGCTCCACTTCTGAATTAATTAGTATATCTATATATGTGTGTTGTCTCTACAAAAACAATTCTGTTGGTCCAAAATTACAGGAGTCCTGAAGTCTTTCTCTAATCCGAAATTAATACATAGGGTCATTTTATTCACCCTTAAAAACAGATGGGACAAGACAATGATTAGTACAATCTGAATTTCTCAGTATTTGGGCTTTGATGAAAGTACAGGCAGCATAAAGTTTAGGGGTAAGGATCCATAGCTGAGAACACTGTATCACTAATCCCAGAATTCAAATTGTCATCATTGACCTTGAAAAAGTAAGGATGATCTCACCACTGCCTGTTCTCCTCTAGTCTGTCCTATTTCAGTTTTTGAGGTATGTAAACTTTAATGGCAGTAAAGAAGAATCCTGTGCCCCCAGTGAGACTCTCCAAACCATGTGCTGCCCTGTTGCCCCCAGTGAGACTCTCCAAACCATGTGCTGCCCTGTTGCCCCCAGTGAGACTCTCCAAACCATGTGCTGCTCTGTTGCTCCCTGCTTTCCCTTCAGCCCTCCCCTTGTGGCAAGCTGGGGAGGAGCCTTGGAGGTCCATAAGGTGAAGATCGTGGGTTGAGATAAGGACAAAGTTTTGGGAAACAGCAGCAGTGAAACAAGAAAACACACACTAACAGCTGCAATAGTAATGGCAGAGGGAACAAGAAAGAACAGATTCACGTGGAAAGACCAGGACAAGACACAACACCCGACAGCTCGCTACTCCACCTTTACTCAACTGCGCAAGGGGCCCTTCTCCTCAGAGGAGAGTCCCTGTACCCCACCCCCAGCAATGGTGAGGTGGTATAGAATAACCTCTGCATCCTAGCCATGCCCCTCACAACAATTGTGATAATTAACCCTGGCCTTTCCAGAACCAGGAGTGCTATTCAAAAGGAAATCTGGGGGAAAAAAAAAAGCAGAGGCAAACATCCTGTATATGGCTGGAGGAGCAGCTGCCATTTGCCATGCAGTTGGTGTTTGGCTGGCTAACATGTCTCCTTCAGATTTTCACATCATTACTTGAGCAGTCTCCAGACCTTTGTGTGTACATCCTGGTCCAAAGCTTTTTGTGCTATGTGGCTTTGGAATCAGAGACCTTAAGTCGCTGTGCTCTGTGAAAATGTGAGTGTTCTTCTGGAAAAATATAGGTGTAAATATAGTCGTCTAATTGGCAAAATGGAATTTCCCTTCTAATTACTTCCTGATTTCTATGCTCTTTCATGTATCAAGCTGAAACATTGAAATAATTATCCAGAAGCTTGGATATGAATTTTGAAAGCATCATATTATTATTTCAATTTTTAAAAATATATAATAATTTTATTAAGCTCAATTTTAATTTATAAAAGAATGTACTGAAAGTAAGCATAGGACTGCAAAGCATGGTCATTTTTGACTTTTACTTTGAAATATGTTTACTCAGATGTACTGCAAAAAATCAACTTTCATTATAGCCAGTGGTATTTTGATGCAAAGAACATCTCTAAATAGGAAGTAGGACCTCACAAAATCAGTCTCATTAAGAGAAAAAGAAATCTGAAAATAAGATTGGACCTAATAAAAGGCTGCTACAACATTCTTCGTAAGATAAAGTAGATTATCAAATGATGGGTTATGACAAAAGTTTATATATATAGCAATTTTTGAATAGGAGTTGATTTTGCAACACAAAGAGCAGGGTCTCCATCTGCACAGGACACTGTCTATATTGAATTTTCAAAAGACTCAATACAAGTTTATCTCAAGGAAAATACTTTTGTGGTTTGATGACATACTATTTATATGTATATCTATGTATTTGTATGTAAATCTATGTGTATATGTTTCAGTGCCATGGTTTAACCCCAGCTAGCAGCTAAGCACCATTCAGCTGCTTGCTTATCCCCCACAACAACAGGATCAGAGAGAAAATTGAAAGATTAGTAGCAGTATGTAGGAATTTATTTTAAAGAGTATTAAAAACTTTACAAAGGAGCATTTAAAAATATACATTACAAGATTTCTCTGTCTTTTCATATCTCTGCAATACAATATGATTATGAACAGAAGTAAATGTTAGAAAGTGCAGGGCCGTAATTTTGCATCTTGTAGCTCAGAGAGTATGTATTGATTGTTTTCTCCTTAGCTGATCTGTCTCCAACACCATTAAAGGATTAATATATATTCATAAAATTTCATTTTCAATTATAGCCAAGCAAAAAGTATAGGCTCTCTAACATAGTACCTGAGAGCAGTAAAGCATATTTCAGGAAATAAACTGCAAATTTTATAGTATCATATGATTGTACTCTTCAAAAATCACTCAGACATTCTAAACATAGTCGACTTAGAAGTATGTACATTTCTTAGATTCCTACTATACCATAGTCCCAAGGCAAAGATTTTGTGGGAGTAAGAATTTACCTTGAAGTGGGCAATTAGCTAAAGAAAAAAGAATCAATTTCTTATCACTTAGCCAGAGTCATAGAAGTTACTGTAATCTCTCATATCTATTTTTCATTTAAGTCTCCAAGTTATTTGCTAAGCTTGAAGAGAAGAAATAAGGGGGAAAAATTAAATCCACTGAGTATCTTATACCAATGAGAAAGTTTCTGCTTGCTGAAGAAACAGGATTAGTACCTCTAAAGAAGGAAAAATTGCACCAGAATCCACTGTCTACTAAATCGCTGGCCACTGTTTTCTAAATAAAGAATAATATTTACATTTATCATCTGAACTGCTCACACAGTGGACTGATTTCATTTTAGAAGATAATGGGTGGGAGTTAAATATTTGGGAGTGATAAATTTACCATCATGTTTTACATGTGCAGGTATGTTTGTCAGTGTAAAAATGCACATCTGTGTATAGATAACATAAATACAAAGCTGCAACTAATTAGAACCATTAGAACTCCACCGTGACAGACTTTTGGTGCAATTGGCTTATGGAGCTCTCATTTTAAGGAATACTCTGTCTAATTCAGTTTAGGCAATGTCTTAGGCTCTCCTTCTGCTAGTTGCAATAATATGGGTGATCTCTTATCCCTGCAAAGAAATGCATCAAGTAATTTACCATATTGCAGTCATGTCATCTAAGCTATCGGGAGCTATTTCATAAACACTATTTCATAGAACCCTAAAAAATGAAATACAAGAAACATAATGATGCCTTTCCTATTGTGATGTCATCCTGCATTTAGTTCAAAGTAGTTCAATTTGTCTAGCAGATAATTTAGCGCAATTTATCTAGAGATTTTTCATTGTGGAAACAAGCGCGTATGCCTTAATGCGTTTATAAACTTTCCTAAGCCTAGTTATTTTAAGTAAGAAGGACAAATAATAAATACCTCAGGATATCCTTTCAATAATGTAGACCATTCAGAATTACAACTTAATAAAATAGAAGTCACCATAATAGTTTGAAATACACCTAAGTACATTCACACCAACATTAGGATATGGCAATGAAATATTTTATTTTGATAAAAAGTTAACAGAGAAAAGGATTATGTACAATAAGTCACAATATGAGTGAACTGATATATTTAGCAAGCTTTTTGAGGTTTTCTGTTTAAAACAGGAGCTTAAATGATTTACCTACCAACCAAGCATTTTATAATAAAGTCTCATATTCTAAATTTTCAGATGTCTCTCAGTAGAGATAAATTGTATGTATATTTCATTGAATCAAGCTTTAGATATCTGGATTCAATTTAAACATGAATTATTAATCGCACCAAATGTATTACAGAATTTGTTTGTGTCATTTGAAATATAATCAAAAATGTTACGTGACAAACCTGAGAAATACTCAATAAATAAAACTACATAGCTCTGTTCTACTCAATACCTATTTCCATGCAGAATTGAGTTTGGAGAAGCATTTCATAATTCATTGTTAGAAAAACCCTTGCTGGTTTAGTGAAGCAAGAAAATTACCCCCAAAGCCCACAAGATTCATAATGCTTAGAAAACAAAAAGAAAAAAATGGCAGCAAAAGATAAGGGCAATTCAAAACCTAATGAGACATTTTAGGCCTCATTTACATCTCTAACCTGATGCAATTCTTCAAAATGTTTTTCTTACAAATTTGCATACTAAAAGCTTATTCTTCCCTAACCAAAATGATTATGAGATTTCCCACACTATACTAAAGTTAGCATTAGTTTAAAAGCTACTTATAGTCACTTCTAGACAATGACTCGTGTATCATTTTTAAATTCACACCTCTATTAGAGCTGATAGTGCAACCAAATGCTTTTTTCTTGATATATGATGTCTGTGAATTTAAAACAGAGATTTTACGGATCATTACTACAAAGCATGGTAATTTTATCAGTGAACAGCCTTTTTGGCTTGATGTCTATTTTTTTTTAATTAAATATAAATTTTAAAAATCCAGGTATGTGGATAAATGTCTTTTGATTGGGTGTGCATCATCTGGTGAATAGTGCATACATGGAATTCCAAAAGGCTTTCAATGTAAACCCCTTGTCAAAGGCTTTTAGGGAAATCAAGCAGCCGTGACATAAGGGAGGTCCTTGCATGGATAACTAATTGGTAGAAAGAAACACACCAGGCATATGTTCCCTGTAATCAGTAAAGAAAATTGAAAAACTAAGATTCCCTTCACCAGAGCATAGACATCCTATGGGCTGTGTATGTCCTTGCAAATGTGTGGCTAAAGGACCAGTCTTCTAGTTCTGTTTATATTTTGTTTTCAATCCCAATTTGAATTTGAATTGAAATTTGGTGTTTTCAGAAGTGGAATACTGTTGTTAAAATAACAAGAGGGAACAGAATATCTGTTTATTCTTCTTAGCTGTACATGAATTTTTTAATCTGGTTCAAAGTTTAAAATATTTCATATTAGATTAAGTATTTGGGGCTAAGGTGAGTAATGGAAATATTAAATGCAAAAGAAAAATAAAATAAATATGGACCATTTTATGATATGTTTAAGAAGATACAAACTTTTGGCACAAATAGGAATGATGAGTGATATCAAATATAAAATGATGAAGGTTATAAAATGCGAGCATGGTATGAATTCAAAATTCCTTTTAAGGCATAGCCTTTACACAGGAAAGTGCTTTTTAGGATAAATGCTTACCTAAGAATTGTTAAATTTTTCATGCACAGCCCTGAAGCGAGAAATCTGTCACCTGAAATTATCTTTGCTTTGTGTGTTTTCACACTTCTGTTAACAGTGAACTGTTAATTGATATGCACAGGAGACACACACACAAAAAAGTAAGATTGTGGACAACATGCTGCCACTTAATAGATTAAAAAGCTCACAAGGTTTCCTTGAATAACTGATATTGAGTAATTTTTGCTTTTATGTTAGCTTTTTACATCATGCTTTGAATTCATCAGAAGTGTTCATCAGTTTTAGACAAATAAAGCAGAGGAATAGGAATACAAAGTAATTTTCTTGAAAAGTCTCCTGAAAATAGATGTTTGAGTAGCAGCAAGAGATCCAAAATTATATCTCAATTCTGTAGAAGGAGTAAAATGAATTTATTATTGTAATTCCTTAGATATTAGACAGTTGGAATGAAACTACATAAATTCTTTTATAAAGGTGCTGTTCATGGAAGTATCTGTTTCCTAAACAAATGAGATTACAAGTTTTTAGATTCCTGTCGCTTAGTATCCAGTAACATTATGATCTCAGAATCTTATGCAAGCTTAATCTGAGCCCTGTGACAGGGGTGATTACTATCTTAGCTGGATGTAATAGAAACATGTGAATACATAATTTTGTCCAACACTTCCTGAAACACATTTCTCAAACTATAGCAAGCTAAAGTATCAGTCCAAGGTTTAGAAAAAGGGACCCAAATTATTCCTTAGGAAAAAATTAAGCTTCTATGTCCAATACTAATTTCAGAAATTCCTCTCTTAGTTACTGCCTGACTCTGGAGGAGCCTTAACTCCAAATACCCTGGGTTTTTTGACATAAAATAACAACAGCCTATATTTCTATGCATGAAAAAATGCCTTGATCTTGGGAGCCGAGTAATGTTATGTCAAGCTTATTCCAAGGTATTTTTAGGGATCCTGTGGTTTTGTCCAAGGCCAAGAAAGCAATCAGTCCAGCAAAGCTTCTTGGGTTACATCTGCCTTCTTAAAGAATACTGTGGATCTTAGACGCTATGAGCTATTTCTGAATTGAGATGCGTAATTAGAAATTCTTCATCTCCTCCCAAAATTATGTGCTGTGCAGAATAGAATTCAAGATTCCTTGGGCCAGCAAAATGACAAAAATACGACTCCACCAACCTTAAATTTCTGGCCTCAAAACAAAAACAGTACAGATTAAAAAGTAAAATAGGCTTGGCATTGACCACTCTTGTTTTTCTATGAAATAACCATGTTAAAGTACTACATGTCAGCACCTTTACAGTCCCCATTTCCTCCCGCTCCCCAGGGCAATTCCCCTGAATAAACAGACACTTTTTTCTTAACAGAACATGCATTAAACTGAAGAGAAGTATATCCTCCTGAAATAGTACTGCAAAGGAAAAAAAAATAGTCTGTCCTCTTCCTCAATTTTGGGAAAAAATAATGGCTTATAGCCTCAAATTTTAAAAATGTTATTAGAGATAAGATGCCAAGCTGAAGGAGGAGCTTCGTTATGTCCTTATGCTCTGAGATTCTAGGCCTCAGAAATTTCAAACAGTCTGTCTTAGATATTGGCCACTATCTACCTGTAAATCCTGCACATACACCCCCCTAAGTGACCCCCAGCTCAGTCTGATGGTCCTGTGCTTTAGGAGCCACCTTTGACATCCTGAATCAGAAGCTTTCTCTTAAGGAGGTCTGAATTCCATACTGCAGGCCAGCTGGCAAAACATTAACTATACATTGTTTAACTTCCCGTTTTGTTTGTCTCTTTTGGCTTTTTTGTTGATCAGTGATCATGGTGAGAATATAAGAAAGATTTTTCATCACTCATTAAGAACCCTGTCTGCTGCAGGAAATGTTCCCAGGCCTTGTGGCAGGCAAAAATACCTTCCATAGGGATTGCAAAATCTTAATGGCTTCACTTACATGACAATGACCTTTTGTTATTCTCATGCTTTATAAACCTCTCTGTCATAGTTATTTTCAGTAGTTCCTCGCCCTTCTGTTTCTCTTGTCACCCAACTACATTCATGTTGACACACAGAACTCAAGTTATTTTCTGCCCATATGGTCTCAGTGAGTTAATCCATTTCTAGATTGTTGTACGTCAGCGCTGAGAACTCCTAAATATTTTCTGGTGATTTTCCATCTGGAAGTCAACATCTCACCTCCTGTCTTTCTAATATCTTTTTGTAGCAATTGTATGGATTCCTCAGAGCACATGGAAAATTTAAATTTCCCCATTTTAAATGCTATTTCTTTCACTTTTCCTTTTTCTGCAGCACTGCCAACCACTGAATTATTGTCACAGAAATTATTTTTATTTGAGTTGCATTGTGTTAATTAATATTAATATTTTAAAGTAATAAAAAAAAACACATCTGCCACTGTATTTCCCTTTAAAAATTGTTTTTATTATTGCTGGGTGTTGGATGATTGAGAGAGGACAAAACTGTATATAGGACTATATCTATGTAATGTATAGATTTTATAAAATATATATAGTACAAATATTGCGTATAAATAGCATACATATATAAAATATATATAATTATATATATAATTATATATATAATTATACATATATATTATATATATATATATATATATATATATACAATAGCATATATGTATGTATGTTTGTTTGTTTGTTTGTTTGTTTGTATGACAAATGAAAACATTTCTCATTTATAAATAATACCAGGTCTTCACAGTTTAGTGTCTCTTGGTTTTGGTAGTAATATTTTAATAATTTTCTAATTTAAACAAAGTACTTGTTTTTAGTATTTCAGTATCTTATCATTATCCTTATTTGTGATGCCAAAGAACCAAGCATTTCTACTTACCCCCTTTAAATAAGTTTGTCAGAATTCATAATCTCTAAATTGCTGCACTGCTCTTTTCAAGGATTCCATATGTAATAGAACGTTCATAAAGGCCTTTGTGAAAATAAGATGCATTAAGCAGGGCCCTTTATATGTTTTCTTGGTTATTCTCACTTTAATTTATTATCTTTAATTTATCTTTCTCTTTATCACTTATAAAATATTAATTTTTAAATACAGACAAGTATTTTTGGCTTTTGCAAATCAAGAAATCATAAGAAAATATCTGTAGGAGTTATAAAAATAGAGATTTACTTGCAATTTTATTTGCTTTTTGGCATTCAAAATTAATTAAATGTGCTTACATAGATATCTGTATTTTATTTCTTTTTCATTGTTTACATTTCCAGCATTCTAGCACTTAGAAATAGCACAAGGGCAGAGCTAATACATCAAGCCTCACGATTTGTCAAATATGTCTGTGCAACCAGAATAGCTAACCCAGGAGAGTGGCTGTTTTGCATCTTTTGTCACCAGAGAAGTGTTGTGTCGTGAGCAGCAGCAGTTTCTGTCGCACTGTGCAGGTGTGCTGTTGTGTGACACTGCTCACGCTGCAATGGGAAAGCCTCCCTTCCTTTCCTCGTCCCTTCCCCAATCCCCACCCCCCACGTCCCGGCTTTATCAGTGCCTCATTAACACTCTGAATATATTTTAAAGACTTTGTCTTAAGCCCAGCAAAAGCTGAAGTTAAACCAAAGATGTCTTATATCCTTCTGATCTATGGATGTAATACCAACCTTTTAAATCTGTTAGCAACCAACATAAACTGAATTATCTGCAGTCTGCCATAAATTATACTCTGAGATCCACAGCAGGATGAGTAGTGGAGAAATGTGAGATCCACAGCAGGATGAGTAGTGGAGAAATACAAAGATCGCAATTGCTCGTTTCCATGTTCCTTAGATGAAGGTTTTAGTTTTCAGAACCTTTAGGAAACCCTGTAATTTTAAGGATTATTTTAAAATTATTCTGATAAAACAAACCACTTATAAGTTTTAAGGACATGATTCCACAAAAGTACGCTTTGAAGGTTTTTTCTGGATGTTTCTGTGATTTTTTGTTCTTGCATGTCAGATGTCTATTCTGCATAATATTACAAAGGCAAGCTAAACTTAAGCTGAAATATGTGTAGGTATTGGGCATTTCATATCAAGTCAAAACATATCTTGCTATTGCTTAGTATTACTATAAAGTCCATGTTAGAAATTTATAATTTCCTTATGAAAATAAACTCTTCTAGCTATATTTATGGCTTTGCATCAAAGTCCTTACAGAAGACAAGGTGAACTGCCTGGTAATTTCTAAATGAGCTGAAAAAATAAGCAGCAAACATCAAAAAAGCATTTATATGTCACAGAGTTTAATCAATATTATTTAGAATACAATCTTGACACCTTTATTCTTGAAAGTTTTAACAAGTACCTTCACAGTGGTAAAGCATAAGCCTCTGAAGGTAATGCAGAAATTTCAGAAAGTAGGTGCAAAGGAAGATGCACCAAACATTTTTATAGGAAGTTTGTATCTTCCAGGAGTGTCTATTAAAAAGAAAAAGAATATGGCAGCTATGACAAAATCAGTAAATGGGACAACCTAACAGGAAATGATTCAGGATAAAATTAGCACTTAGAAAAGAGAGGGACCAGGGTATCTGCTAAATGACTGAAAATAACATGTAGATGGCACAGCCTGTAGTCATTCCCAGAATATGCATTACTATATCTTTTGCCTCACTTCTCTTTCTAAAATACCACCTTCCCTTCCCTTACCTTCTGCCAGCACAGTGATGAACTATTTGCAGGTGCTGTGGAAGATACTTCTGCTATAGCACTATGGAGTTGCTAAGATCTAAATCACGTCAGTGATGAATAGAAATTTTACTAGTATTATTATAAAATCTCATAATTCTGTCGGGAAAACAAAAAGAAAAGAACAAGAATATGCCACAAAGCCATATTTTCAACTGTGTTTTCCTGGTGTTCAATCTAAATTGATGAATCAGTGATGGGTGGGAATAGAGCCCTTACACATAGTGCTCAAAATTTAATAAGTAACCATCACCAAAAAAACCCAAAAAATTAGAAGCATACACTGTCAAGCACACACAGTGTTTTCCAAAGAATGAGAAAAGTGTTTGGTTTCACAGACAGAAGTGTGAATACTAAAATTCTGTTATCACCTCAGAAAGCCACCTGTACACTGTACTAGGTGCAAGTTGGTGACAAATAGTGCAGGAACATGGATAATAAACATTCCATGTCCCTTTCTACAAGTCTGTGGTTGGTCTGTGATTTCTCCTACATCCTGATGCAACAGCTTCCATATGTTGTTACGTGTGCCTCTCCTGTTTAAATGTACACACACAATGGATGTTATAAACGTTCCCTTCTCTAGTGCAAAATAAGAGCTTTATGGACAGTTGCAAGCCATATGTTCTCAAATAAAAATCTTTTCCAGATGAACTAGTGAAGCCAGTTTGACTTTTTTTTCAAAATGAGGTAGCTGCCAAATTTTGCATGATATTTATCACTCATTTTTGTCACCTCTAATTCTATTTCATGTGAATCCTAGAAATGTTATTTTTGACTAGTGCAGAAATTAGTTCTAACTCCCACTTTCTAAGCATATTTTTATTATAAGTAAATGACATTTGTAAAAGGATATCTTTACCTTTTATATTTATTACATTTGGATCAAATGAAGATGTAAATATACTTAATGCACAATGACTTACAAATATGGAGATCTAACTTGCTTGAATAGGCAGAGTAGCATTTTTGAATCAATAATTCCTCATAATTTAGAGAAATTTGATTTAGTGGGCAACCGTTTACTGCCATCCCCCATTTCATTCAATGACCCGGGCTATGCCTTCTGCTTGCTAAATTTTGCTTATTAGGAGGGAGTTTGTGGTATTTTAATCACTTTACAAGAAATTATGCTGGAAAATCACTGATTTATTTATCATAATCTGGTAGGTAGCTCTCAGGTGACCACATCTTTGGTTAACTGTTTTTGACTATGAATTTGCTAATTTTATGTAATTACACAGTTACTAGAGTACTACATAGGCATGCAAAGTTCAAGCAGCAAAATAACTGTGCAGAGTTAAGGCCTTGACAATGGAAAATTCCACTTCCATTGCTCCAACAGAAACTGTGCTGTGTAGCAAAATTGCATGATGGTGGGCAGAATCACGTGTGCTCTAGTGGAATTGTTGTTACTAAGGAAGAGTATCCAACAGCGTGATTTGCATCATGCTGTGTGAGCCGCCTACACTTTTCAGCAGTTGGTTCTGTGTCTGTAATTTATTGCTCTAGAAACCATTATAATAATACGAGAAATGCTGCAGCAAGTGTGGAGGAAAGAACACATCACAGTCAGACTGTAATGACTATTTAGACTATTTAAACTCACTCAGCTTGTTTTACATCAGAAAAACAAGTCTTTTTCAATTACCTATTTTAAGCATTTCACTGGGCTTTCTGGTCTCAGAGTGATTGAACTTAAATACACTATTACAAATTTTGAGATAGTTTATGATTGTAACTGTCCCAAAATGCACGGCTAAATATAAAACTAAAATAAAAAAAATCCACTTGGAAGAAAAATGATAAAAAGTATGCTATTTACTGCATAAGGATTTCTCTCATCCTCACATAAGTACTCCATAGTGTATGAAAAATGTCTGATGGCATCTCTGTGTCCAGCCATACAATTATTTGTGTTTTTGAAAACAAGGATATTTAATATAGGAACATTATGGACTTCCTCATTGGGTAGTAGGGACATAGTCAGGGTGGGATTTTGTAGCTCAGCTTTTTAGTTCATGTAAGTATCATGGGGGAGAGGGCCAGTATAAGAAACCTGAGGCTTCTATGAGTCTTTCAGTGGACCAAACTGGGACTTCCAGCTGGTGGTCTAATTTCACCTTTTCAGTCTTGATTTTGGCACAGGATATGGCCCATAATTTTTGTCCTCTGGAATTTTTATCCTATGTCTTTCAGGACACAGCTTGCTTTTGTGTTTCTACTGTCTGGAAAATGAGAGCAATTTTTGTCAAAATTATTGTCCTTTTATCTTCTGCAGGATAAAACCAATTTTTGTAACTGCATACTTCTTCCTCAGGCATCCACATTCTTGTTTTGACAGGAGGTAATTACTGTCCTTCATTTCTTCTGACTCAATTCTTTTCTCTATTTTGCTTTTTTCTTAATTTTCTAAAATGCATAATCTAGAGTAGAGGCGACAAAAAAGTTTTGATTCTAGAATCCTTTAAACCTCTTTTGTTGTAGATTTCTAAACTGCCCTTTCCACAAAATTTTCTCTTCTGCCTGTCACTCACTGACTCCACTCCAATGAACATCCCTTTTCTCTTTTGGCGGAGCTCATTTACAAATCCTAAATGTTCCTCTCTGTCAGTTTACCTCTTTGTCTCTTTTATTACCGTTGTTCTTCATTCCCAGAGCTCTTTTCTGTCACATCCTTTGCTTCTAGCCTGTTACTACCTTTCCTTAAGCTATTTCTGCATTTCATTCATATTTAATGTTTCCACAGTTCTAACATCAGTATAGTCACTTCCTTAACCTCCCAGCATAAGTAATTTCTTCTGCCTGAAATACTCTCTTTTTGAAACCAACTATTGCTTTGCTACCATATGCCTACCCTTTTCTTGGGTATGTTAAGCAGCCAGTGTACGTTTGCTTCCTTTTCCTTCACATGCCATGTGAATTTATAGAAATCTTTGTGGTTTTTTAGCATTCAGTACAAAAACCTGAATTGGTACACAGAAGCCTGATGTACCACACAAAATGGTACTGTAGAAAAACCCCAGTATGGGGGATAACCACATGCTCCTTAGAATGCTGCTTTGGGTAATTTTTCCTTTTACAATAAAACAATCCATGGCAATGTCAGAGATACGAGGGAATAATTGCTAGCGCCAAACCTAATTTAATTTTCCCTGGTACAGCCTGATGGAAACAAAGTTCTTAAATGCTAAAGCATTTTCACCAGCTCAGTAAACATCTCTTCAGAAGAATAGATACAGTCATCAGGGGACTGACCAACTAGAAACATTAAGGGCAAAATTGTATTTTCATCCTCTCTTTTGTTTGGTGCTTTGTTTATCTCAGAGTAGTTGTTGGGCTTTTCCCCCACAGATTTCTTTTGTTCTGGAAAAAAACCTCATTGAATAATTGGTTTTCAACCCTTGAGTGCATGTGTGGAATTTGAACATACTTTAGCACAACAAGTTTGAAGTACATGTAGATTTATTTTCATAGAAGTATATAGGTTTACTAATAGCTTTTAATTTTCTGATGCAATGTGGGGTATTTGAGTTGGTATTATCCAACTTGAGAGAAAATCCATAAAATTACTTATGGGTGTGTTGTATTCCTTAACAAACCCTGATTTCATAAGAAGTATTATTTCTTTTGAGCAGAGTACAATTAAGCAGCAGTTATGCAATATTTTCCAGAACCACTGGAAAAGTTTGAGAAACTGTAAACAATAAAGCAGTAATAAAATTGTTGCCATTATCTATAATTAAAGATATTAACAGCCCACATTTTTATATTGGTTTGGTTTGATTTGGCTTGGTTTTTTGCCAAAGCATTTGCTATTTATATAGGAAATTGCAAATAATATTAATACAATAGTGCTAAAATATTTTTATGACCCTAGAGGTTTGAGGTTTTTTTTCTCTGTATATAATTTTTTTTAAATACTCTCGTAGTTTATTTTTTGGTGTGTTTTTTAAATATGTCGCTGAAAATGTTTTCTTTCCTTCTTTAAATCACTTACATATGTTCCATAAACAGGTGCAACAGACAAGCCTGTAATTTTTCCAAACTTTTGTTCAGTCAAATGCATTACTTGAGCAGAGATGGGCTATTGCATTTCTCTCAGTTAAATTATTAAAATCTTATTTTTATGAACTTGTTAAAATTAGAAAACCTGGTTTTCAGCAGTGACACCTAGCTTAGGATTCTTAGGTGTTTTGTTTCTCTCTCCATGCCAGGGAAAACACTTTTTACTTCTGCAGTGTGATCAAGTAAGAACCTAGTTGTTTCATATCAGAATTAGCAAGAAGTTCACATTTTGTTAGGGCTGCTTAAAGTGTAAAAACATCTGCACAGATCTAGCCTTCACTAGTCACTTTCTTAAACTGTTCTGAGTCAACCCATGAACTTTTCTTCTACATCAAAGCTTATTTCCAACTGGGCATTAAAATCAGCTTAAGCCATAACTGATCCTGCCTGATGTGGGGCACCATCTGCGCCATTTCTAGTACCTTATTGAACTTCTTTTAATTTTTTTTTTCAGTAATTTATTAATTTATGTGATATGAAATATGAGGATTTTAATTTTTCCCCACCCCCACCCTTTTACAGGCTACAAACGATCAAGTGTGACTATACAACAATCTAATTGCCTACTAATGCTGCGTCTGTTGCAAGTAAAAATATTTTTTTATCATGTAGTCTACAGCATTTTATAAATCTTCTCAATTTATTCTTCTACCTCTGAATGTTTTCTGCTTTTTCCCTTACTTTTTCCCCCCCTTTCTTTCGTGACTGAATCGCAGGGGCTCAGCTGCTCTTCCCTGCCAGACGTTCCTTTGCCTCAGTGTCTGTGCTGCAGCTGCAGACGCCTCCAGAGCCCTGCCAGCGCCTTCTCTCCATTGGCACAGCCCTTGCTGCTTAACCTTTGGTGCAAAGCACTGTGTACAGCTGTGAAGATGAGGGACTCGTGCCCTCAGATATCCCTGGGCCCCAGATCAACAGGTGACTTCAGAGCTGTAGTGCAGATGCAGGAGGCAGAGCCCCACTGTGCCTGCTGTCAGGGCTTCCTTCTCTTTTAAGGAGGCTGAATCGCAGCAATCTGTGTTCACAGTCCTGCTGGAGATGCTGAATGCTATGTAGTACAGTGCTCTTGTTTAATGGTTTAATCAATGAGTCAGAAACCAAAACAAACCTGCAGTCCCATTCAGAAGTTGCTGTGAGGATGAAAACAGTTTACAAAGGAGTGAATGCCGAATGTATTTCTAATTTAAAGTGACTCACCATTTTCACAGGTGGATAGCCACCTTAATGACAAAACAATATCATGATACAAGGCTACAGAGGCCACTATGTCCAACCTAATAAAAATATTTTCATCTCAACCCATAACTTTATTTTCATATGTTTATCCTTATATTACTCACTGATGCTTTTTCTAATCCATTTAATAACAATCAATAAACACTTTTTGAAAATGACTGGCAATCTCAGAGCAGGTCAGCTGGCTTCTAGATGACCCTGAAATGACTGACAAGTGGCAGCATATCTTATGTTTCTAGATCTAGCAGGAGGAGTAAGCGAACATTTAATTTCCATCATGACATGGGCCCAGATTTTTCATTAATTCTTTTGACAAAAAATGTCAAATAGATGAGCTTTAAAGAATTTCCTTTAAATTTATTTATGAATCTAATGTAATATGACAGTACCTTTTACAATACACACCTTTGATGGTGTAAGTTTATCTGTGACTAAGAAATGCATTAATTTCACTGTGCTTTTACTGTCTTTATTTTTTTTTTAATCTTTTTCTTTTGGTAGGAATATTTTTTAAACTGACTTCTCTATAATGACCAGCATGAAATAATTGGAAAATAATAATTACCTGTATCTGCAGATATCATTTTTGTCTCCAAGGACTAATAATTGCTATGTTATTCTGTAGCCTGTCTGTATCTCTCCTCACCTTGTGAACCATGCTATTATTGTTAGTTTTTGTAATGCAGCTGTGTTTAGTGATCACTGCAAGTTTCAGAGCTCTTTTGTGGTGTGAATTCTCCAAAATCAAAGACAGCCCATGTAGCAGAAAGCTTAACACTCATGCTAACACACGTCTGACAGGCAAAGCAGAGAGAAAACCTAAGGTAAACATCACCTTATTTTTATTATTCAAACAGAATCTTGCTCATTATCTCCTGGTAATCTTCCATGAACATTAAAATGAGTGGGTTTGGAACAGCTCTTTATGTACTACAGAGCACTGACTGCTTGGGCTTTTTCTCTGAGCTTGTTTCCTCTAGGCAGTTCAATGGAAGCAAAGATACAAATTATTAAACTAAAATGATCAAACTGGTGATTAAATGTATAAATAAAATAAAAACCAAAAACCAAAACTAAATTTTTAGTGAACAGCAGAAATAAGGAATTGTGACTTGGATGATGTGATGAAACAGGTCTTAGTAATGGAGTTTTGATTAACTGAAGTTACTTAGCAAATGGGGGATTGCAGCTGGAGAAGAACTGAGAATTTCGAGCAGACAGATGAGAAACATTATATGAAAAATAAGGAAAGAGGGCAAAATAAGGAAGGAGAAAGAAGAGAAAAATAAAAAATTCTTTCATTTTGGGGAAGATATACCCTAAGTATGTAGAGTAAAAGGAAGTACTACTCCTATGAAATGTGGACATGTGCAATGCAAAGAAGCAACTTTCTGCTTCGGTCTCCACTAGGTTCAGAAGAAAAAAACAAGGCAGGGTTTTAGATTACAGGATAATTTATGTGGAATCCAATATTGGGAGTCCTTACTCCAGCCTCCAGATCAAAGCAGGGTTAGGCATGATTTCAGAGGGTTTTTTAAATAATTTTCAGTCAAACTAATTATAAAATAGTTTATAATAATCTGACATCAGAAGATGAGACCTAGTACTACTCTTGTCACAGATTCTAGAGAATGTGTAGCAACATGTAAAATTTCTCTGGATGCGTTTGCATGTGACACCTAGCAAACATTACACTGATAATTTTAATATTACATTGTCTTTTATAAATGAGAGTGGATTGCCCAAGCAACTTATTTGAGTCAGATTGCATGGTTGTGTATCAATGTATTCAATGTTCCTGAGCTCCAAAAGGAGGCAAGGCATCAGAATCTGACTCTCTCCTGCTCAGCAGCTGTAAAGGAACTAGGAAATAGCATGTCATGACCTGTTCTCTGCCTTCCTTCTGGATCTGCTTCACGTCTAAAAGGAGTTCGATTGACTACCAAGCATGAGATGGAGGGAGGGCGCTGGTAATATGGAAAGTTAAAGGAAAAAAATGAAGCACGTCAGAGTCAAGGCAAGTCAGAGTCAGATGGCAAAGTTCAAGAGGACAAGATATTGTCACTGTGATAGGAATTGGCCTCAGAGAGTTGCAGACTAGCTGTTGCCGAGGTTTTCTGTGTATACTGTAGAATGTGAAAAAAAAATACTTTAAAAAGGATTTTTAAGAACAAAATGATATCTTCATAGTACATTAAGCCTCCTACTGAGACCTAAAGGTTTCTTTGCAATAAATAACTACATTTAAGGAGTAATCCGATAACTTTCAAATGCTGTCACACTAACAATCTTCAGTTGTATCCCATTTATTAGAGTAATCATCCAGCAGAATCACAAAAAGGTTTGGTTTTTTGGCCTTAGCTCTGTCTTAGAATATCCTATAAACTTGCTTATATTTCTATGTATCTTATCTTCCCCAGGTTCAAAACAGAATGATAGTTCTTTACTGACTGATAAACACTTGTGAGGTTCATTACTGTTTTGATGAAAATCAACATAATTAGCAGAATCAAAAATCATGTGGAAATTTAAAATTATGCAGTCTCTGGTTGAAGGGATGCTTGGCAAAATGGAGATTGTTGGTCCTACATGGCACTGGTGTGCTATTACTAACATACCTAATTAAGTAGAAAAAATGATAGATTTTAAACAGTTTCTAAATGATTGATTAACACTTCTGAAAAGAAAATTTGTTTTTCTTTTAGCTAATGACTAAAAATCTCTTAAAGCCAAGAACGATTCACTTCAAATGTCATGGTATAAAATTTCAAACAATAACTTTAGCTATAAATTATATTTTCAGTTGAAAGTCCACATGCTTTTCTGTTGCTGATGAAGACAAACTGCTTTTGTTGTGAATAGCAGTCGATAACAATGAACTTTTTTTGCTTTATTTGCTCTTTGGCAGAGAAACTAGTTTTCTTTTGTGTGTTTCACATCTTTTGTTTGTTTTATTATTTTTTAATAAGAGTACAAGCATCTTTATTTTATGGTCTGCATATAATAAAGCCATGCACCAGATTACACCACTGACTATATAAAATATACTGTGTTCATGTGATAGTGCAATTTGGGATGGGAGACAACTAAAATAAAATACCAGCATAAAATTCAAAGAATTCTAAAAGATTAATTTTTCTTGATGCTCAAAGATGACTATATAATATTTTTCTGCCATTGAGGCATATTTGAGATGTGAGAAACATTAACAATGAGGAGGGCTTTAGGTCAGGATCACTGTGCATCATAGATGGCATTATCTGCTGATTTAGCTGAGCTGAAAACTGCTGAAAAATAATCCTTTTTGTGCCCTTGTCAGTGGCTTTGGCCTAGAGTAATATAAAATCAGCTTTACCTGAGTCAGATAATCATTACAAAATTAATTTTGTTTTTGACTCACAGAAATAATTGGGAGAAAAATATATTTTATAGATTGATGAAAATTATTTTAAGTTAAGCTTACTGAGATGTATAAAATACTAAGTGCTGCTGGTAATTGAGCAACTCTATGCAAGTGTAAATTAGCTGCTTGAATTGAAAACAGATGATGACTAAAAGCACTTTTTCCCCCTAGAAAACTTGCAGTTCTCTTTTTCCTTAGCATTCACAAGGGGCATCCAGTTAATCACACTGAGGTCTCTCCCTCAGTGCTGCAGTAGCTGATTACCCAGCAGGAGGTGCAGTTCCAGCAGGGTAAGTCAGAATGGTGTTGGTTGTTCCCTAGGGAGGGACATCCTGTAAAAACACCAAGGTTGAGAACTGTCATATTCACAGCAGTAGGTGCATTTTCCTCAGAAATTAATGGAGCAAGCTGGCAAAAATGTTTTTAAACTACATCTTCCCTAGAGTAAGATGCAAATTCAAAGCTCTTTTGAAGCATTGGAATGAAAGTTGAAGATAAGACTTTTTAGTTTTTGACATTGATGATATAGGCAACACTAGCACTAGGAATATTAAATTGAAATGGAGGATAAGTGGGGCAAATGTTATTCAAGCAGCTCCCAAACACAACCCTAGCTGTTTCAGAGCTAGTTTAACTAAGGTGCTTGTAATTATGGTTGTTATTATTGCAGACTACCTGTCACACATTTCCTTTCTTCAATTTTTTATTAATTGATAAACAGCTTTTTGTTTTCCCTGAAACAAGAGTATTGGATGTAATCTTGCCCATTTGACTCCCATCCAGCAAAAGAGGGTGAGCAGGAGTGAAGCTCTGAGATGCAGCTTTTTTTTTTTCCAGCTGCAGTCTGTGGTGTTCAGCAGATGCAGCAGCTCTAGTCTGCTTTCTCAGTTGAAGGCAATGCAGCAAAGTGATTTGGATCTGTTTACAGAAAGATTGTGCAGCAAGATTAAAAGCCTTTTTAGTTCTGTCCTCCTGAACAAAGGTCTATTTATAATACACAGTTTCTACTTGCACTATTTCTTACTAATAGAAGATAAATCCTCGAGGATTGTCTCTGATATATTGTAAGGACTGTACAACCTGGTCACAAATTCTCTTTCCCACCTGTTTTCAGCCTCTATGGTTTTTTCATCTTGTCTTTGCTTCAGCTCAGTGCTGCTTTTCTGTGCTTCTCATGTGATTTCTGTGTAAGCTCTTATACTGCATCCATTAATACTGGGTTATAAGAACATGAATGGCCAGACCTGAAATCCACCTATCATGACACACCAGAGACCTAGATAAGGGTTGGGGAAAAAAAGAGGGGAAAAATTAGAATAAAATAGAAAAGGAGAAAATACTTTTCTCCATTATTTTATTTTTATTCTGCAATAATATCTAGATAAGGACTTCCTGATCCAGAAGTGATATCTCTGTGTGAGAATGTTCCATTAAGCTTACAGAGTCAGTCTTTATGTTTTCTTTAGCCATCGGGCCCTACTAACCCTTACTGAAAATCCGCTCCCTAAAAGAGAATTAAAGATACCACTGAAAATGTGCAGAGACACAAAGTTGGCAAGGTTTTATTTCATTTTTGTTTATGCAGATTTTTATTGCATCTGTCCCATAATTACTGTCAAGTAAATACCAGTTCAAAGAGAAATTTATGACCTTTAAAATCATTCCAGTATAGTCTATAAGTCATTAACTTTCATAAAATACTACCCCCAAATTCACTTTGTCACCATATCTGTAGGAATGTTTCCATGTCTTTTTATTTAATGCATACCTCTCTAATAAACCATAAATAAAACACTCCATATTAAATACATTTTTAAAATAGCTTTCATTTAATATTTCTTCATGGTAGACCTGAAATATTTTCAATAGCTATAAGGAAAATATAGCCTGATACTTGTAGAGAAGGGGGACAGCATACAAGATGACAAATGTGAAAGGCAATGTCAATTAGGAGTTCTAATTTGTTGTGTCATGAAGCAGTCTATAAATACTGATGTAATATCTCCTAAAGTCAAGTGACAGGGCCTTCATTGTTCCTTAATAGGACCCAGTTGTTCACGAACATATGGGAAGCTGGTTTATTAATAAAATTTTTCTTCCCTAGTCATCTTAATTTTGCAAGATTGTAAATTATGCAGCCAGGGTGAATTAGAGTAATTCACTATTACCAGAGATGTCCTGAGAGATTTTTTTTCCATAAAGAACTTAACATAGGAGGTTTCTAGCTTCTCTCTGGACATTTTTGTAGGTAAATTCATTGCATTCTTCCAACAATGTGCTGAAGGACAAATGCCATTTCAAACCTAGTGTAAATTAACAGGAGATTGATGTGCTGAAAAAAAAAGGATCTTATTAGACAGGAGATTTTAAGTATCTCTTTTCTCCACTCAAACAGGAAGACAAGTTCAAGTTAAAATTCAAGACTGAATATTACCCAGGCTTTGACCTGATGCATTTTGCAATGCAGACTTGTGTAATTTTTTTTTTTTTTTTGCAGTCTGAGATAATAATATTTTTAACACCTTCCAATTAATTCTAATTTCAGTTGTAAAATACATGTTTTATAAAGTCTACACACACAATAAATATGCGCATTTACTCTGTTTCATAAAGGTAAAGGAGTATGCCCTCCCTGACAGCAATGCACTTTAATATATTGCAGTGTTTAAATTTAGATATTTGAGGCTCCCGCTAGACAACAAGTTATTAAAACATCTGCCTTTCCATAAGCCATTCTGTTCTCTGCCATTCCACATGTCCTTTTCTACTTCACCAGGCAAAATTGCCCAATCTAAATTTCAGCTCAAGTGTTTGATGGCTTTCACGCTGAGCTCAAACTGTTAGTGCTTCCCTGAGAGAATAGAATTGAAACGGGATTTAATCTAAAATAACAAAATAGAATAAAGGTTTTACATATAAATAAGTAATGCCCTGTATATTTTTATGCACACTTTTCATTTCTGGATTTTGCATGCAGTGAAGTTAAATGTTAAAATGCATACATAACCCAAAGCTGACAGGAAAGAACATCAGTGCATGTTGCCAGTGTGCTCAATTAATGCCTATGCTAAAATATATTTTAATTCAAATCCATAATAATTGTTACTAAAAAACAGATTGAAAAACTAATATTTTTATTGCTACCTTTGTCCCAGACTCCTGGGTGTTTATTTACTTTTAAGCAATGGTAATTTCAACTAGCATTCCAAAACCATTCCAAGCATGCTGTCTAGTATTTCCAGTAACAATAGTTGGAGTTTTATATGTTCACTGTTCAGGGAAGATTCATACTTGGAGCATGATGTTTTTCACAGAATGTGAACAATTGACTTTGTAACCATAAAACAGAATTATGAACTACCTGTTACGAATAGATATTTCAATATTTAATGAGGGGGTACTAAAAACACTCAGGTCTTCTGCAGTAAAAATTATGGGATTAATTCCCACTACTAACTAAAATCATGTGCTTGATAAGTGAAGCAGAACAGGGTCAAGTTACTGTCACTTACCTTGCCATTTTTTTCCATATCTAGATAAATGACAATTAATCACAATTGCTCAGATAAAAAAGGTTTAGGTTTTGTAGCAGTGAAAGCTTATGACATACTGGGGAGCAACAAAACCAGCAGCTTGATGGAGTGATTATTCCTCTGTACTGTGTCCAGTTCTGTCCCCCAGGTGCAAGAGACAGTAACAGAGTGTGATGTAACAGGGGAAGCTGAGGAAAGTAAATTTATCCAGCTTGCACAAGAGAAGGATTAGAGAAAGATTTATTTCCTGCTTCCAGCTGTATCATGGTGGAGAATATGGAGCAGCGTTTCAGAAGTGCGGAGTAGAAGGACAAGAGTTAATGGTCAGCAGCAAAGTTCCAGCTGATGTAATTCTTTTCACCATGCAGGAGGCTAAGCTATGGAAGAGGGTCCTCCGATATTCAAAACTGGGTTGGACAAAGCCCTGAGAAACATGTTTTAACTTTGAAATAGGAGATGACTAGATGACTTCCAAAGATCCCTTCCAGTCTGAATTATTCTGAGATTCTGATCTGTAATTCATCAAACAAATGAATTGCTAAGTATTTGAAACCTTTTTATTTAGCAATTTTCACTCCAAGATTTCACTCCACTAAGAATGTCTTCAATTAGTAATTCCTTTTTTTAACTCCATGCTTCTGTTCTGCAATCTACACACTATATAAACAATTTTGTCTTCACTGTATTTAGGCTGTATAGTTCTAATTATAGCTATTACAGATGTTATACAATCGTACAATGGCAAACTTCAAATATTCCATCAGGCAGTCATCTTTCCAGGTATGAAATATTGGCATAATTTTAGGAGAGTGTTTGCCTGTACACTCTGTGACCTGATGACTGTGCATATATAGGTCCAAACCATTGACTGCTAAATTTATTGCAATTATGCCTTTCCCATATCACTCAGACAGACATGAACTGAATCTTGCCTGTGTAGTAGCCAACCTTCCGTTTAACAAGATGAATTACAGATCTGGACACTGCAGTTTCAAACAGCTCTAACCTTAGGAAGACCAGGGAAAGTAAAATTTTCAATTTAATTTCATTGCTCCATAAGGCAGAATAAAATCATAAATTCTTCACCATGCATAGTGGCAAAGAGAGGCTGAGACTTGTTAACAAGCTGATTGTGAACTGTCATTAAACTTTAAGCTGCGCAAAAATAAAATTTAAAGCTTAGTTGTTGTCTGAAAGAAGACTCCTATTTCACTAGGACACTTTTCAAAATATTTCCTTCAATTTTAAAACACTGATCAGTTGTCAAGCTTCAAGCCTATAGTATGGCCACTTTATCATGTGTTAGCTAGGCCCTAGACTTTTTTCATGGAAAAATAATTCTACAGAACATGAAGGCAAATTATCTCAAATAAAACCAGCTGTACCCCAGAAATTTGTGTAACTTCCTAACTTAATCTAAATTCCAGAACTGGAAAGATTAAATAATTTGCAGTTTAGAGAGCAAGATCCAAGGGGTGCCATCCCTTTATTGCTTCTGTTGATTTAAATAGGTAGATATTTATTTCAGCAGTCACTAATATTTCCTGTTTACCTTTGGTCCAGCCCAAAGATCTTGGAGAAGAGTTGATTCTCATAGCCTTAGGAGTGAGCATGGGAGCCAGAGCAGCAGAATCACATCAGGGAATATCTTGTTCTATCCACTAGGGTATGACATGAAGGTGGAAAACTGATATGCAAAGGACACCGTATAGACAAGAAGGACAACTATAAAAGTATTCTTTCATTCTACCATATTTCTTATATCTAGCAATATACTATATGTGCTGTAGGTGGTATAAACATACTGTATTTTCTATTCTGGCAAGTGTCACAAATAGTTTTTTTCTTATCTACTTTGGGGCTTTTTGCAGCTTGGCCCATTCATTTCACTTGTGCAACACTCCAAACTTAAATGAAGCATCATTTCCTTTGCAGTCAGTAATTTAACATTCCAGTACATTGGTAAGATGAGCACTTCAGAGAACGGTTTGATTTTCCTAATGTGAAAAGTCTACATAGGTCACATGTAGTAAATTACTTGCTACCTTTGGCTACCATGCTCAGTTGGTGAGGTTGAGCCCTGAAGTATTATTACTTTTCTTGATGACATGAAGTCATTAAAACATTCTGTGGTTTGAGATGTAATTTTAACACTCACAGGAAATAAGAGTTTCAGAAAGTGTGGTGCTGTCAGATTGTAAATTATCAGGCACATGGCATGTGTCTACAAACTGCATTGGCACTGTGTAACTTTGTGAGGCATGAACAGATCAAAGACCCCATAAACTGTGCTCTGAAAAAAGAAATAAAATCATAACTTTTCTAAAGAATCAGGTGGCATAATTGTATTTCTGGTAGAAATGAGGATAGTGGATATTGTTCTTGAAGGAGGATTATTATCACCTCTTTGTTATTTTCTAGTTTTGAGTTTATGTTCAGCATCTCTCAAGCACACAATCATGAAAATTATCATTAATTTCCTTAATCTATGCCCTTTCTTAGCCTTCATGACAATATTAATTTAATGGATTTTAGTTTTGCAGCCAACTTTTATTATTCTGCTATATAAGTGTATTAATGAAGTGTTAAGCGTAAAAAAAAAATTAACTATTGTTTTAATTAACTTTCTAAGGACATCTTAAGGCTATTAATATATTTTTAGTGTATATATTGAAATAACATAAGCAGGGGACTAGAAAACTCTTAATAATCATACGTGTGACCCTCAATATAGGCAGTTTTGATTTTTTCATTTTCTGTGTAACCTAGCATATTGCCTATTTTCCCAAATTTATTAATATCCTGTGGATACAGTGCTTGTTTGAAGGTGAATGAAAGTCCAAAAACTCCCAATTATTTTCAATTTTGCACTCGTTTGATTAGAGTGCCATTGTCTGTAATTTTTACACTTGTTTTGAGTCTTCAAAGTGCATGATTCATGCCTTGAAAATGGCTTGTTTTGTGTTTCCCAGCACTGCTTTTTTTTATCCCTGCCAGTTATAACCTGATAACCTGATTTCATACTGTGCGTTAGCACAACAATACAGTCATCAAACTAAAGCAACACAGTAAGTGGGCACATTAGCCATCATTTTACTTGATCACTTGGGAGAGATTAAATTTATTCATTTTCAGAACAGATAATGAAATATTTAAAACATTTTAGAGTAAACGGTGGCAGCATTTTGAGGCTCTGGCATGCTCTTTGCCAAAGCAGTGTACTATAGACTGTACATGTAAGTCTCTTGTGCAGATGTTTGGGAAATTTCTGCAGGTTTTTTTTTTTTTTCCTTAGGCTCATTTGCATTTAGTTTATCTAAAGTGAAATCCATTCAATTTTATTGAACTGTAATTCTGGTAATTTACAATATTTACATGCTGTGGTTAGATTGAAATCAGTCCTTAATTCAAATTCAATCTAAATTTACAGCATAGTAATTAGGGCTTTGTAACTGACACTAGGGGCCTATTGATTTAATGAAAAACTTAACCTTACAGTAAGTGTTTAATTAGTTGCTGCAGTAGATTCTGCACTGTCCTAAATTGTGGACTTTAGAGAATTAGGTACTAATTTAAATTACATTACTATATAAAGATCAGAACTATATTTTAAAAGAGCCTGTAGCCCTACAGATGAATTAATTTCTCAGTCTTTGAAAAAGTTAAAAGAAAAAGGCAGTAATCAAAGCAATTGCCTACACATCTGAATTCAGGTAAAGCAATGATAGGAATACTAGAAATCACTACCTATCTTTGTAAAATATTGATTTAAAGAACAAAAAAAAGTGAGATTTTCTTAATGGAAATTTTCTACAGGAGGCAAAATTTGAAATTTTATATATATATATATGTTTGTATGCATATATGTATGTGACTGCTAAACCATCTTGGAGTAGCAGTGACATTGCAGCTTTTTGCCATGCTGCCAAGGTGGATTGCCCAGCAATCATAGAGTATTTTGTAATAGGTACTCATAATAGATAAATTTTTGTGAGCCATAAATTTTCTATCTCTAGAGGGTCATCATGGATCTCAGTAACTTTACTGTATTTCAGAAAAACATTGGTTTTATCAAATTCAAACAAACTCTATGTGTTATAGTAAAACTTTTCATTGTTTTGCTTGATTTCAAATGTACTGGGATTTTTTCCAAAAGTAGCAGGATTTTCTTTTTGGTGTCTTTTGTGAAAGGGTTTTAACCTGTCTGTTATCTTGTTCATGGATTTTCTGGTCATTCCATCTTCCTAAGTCTGGACATAGTGATATTCCCATGTGAGGTTTTTGCACAGAAGCCAGGAAACTGAGAAATCTGTTGATATATTGTGGGAGTATTATGTCTGTTCTAGTAAGGAAAAAAAGAGAAAAATAATCATTTTATTATTGCCCTTTTTTTGTCTGCTGATAAAGAAGGGCATAAATAAAATACAGATGCAAGAGAACATATTTTTATCTACCTCAGTATTTATTGTAAAAATTAATAATTCTTACTCTTACATTATCAGCAGGTAGCTATTAAAATACATGAAAACAATTGTCTTTCCTGTAGTCATAGAGGAAAGCAAGAATAGAAAGTAGATGTTCTCGTCCTGGCCTAGGTCCTTGTAGGCTAAGCTATACTGCTTCTCTTGATCTTTTATCATTTTATGAATAAGTCAGCACAGTGTCACACCAGACACTTTCTATATTCAGAAATGATAAATGGCTTCTGCCTGAATTAGCATTACAAAAAAGTGACACACATCACCATCAAAACCAGTTCTCAGAGCTGGAAGTCAATGTGCAGTTTAGGGGGCAGGTCAAAATCTCAACTGTAACAAGCAGATTAGTTTCCAATCTTGCTGTTTCAAGGAAAAGGTCATTTTATTTTTTTCTTTTTTTTCAAAGAAAGGCAAAGAAATTCAGCACCTGGAGAATTTTAACCCGTCTCAAGTAGAGTGTAAGTGAAAGAAATAAAGACAGGGAGGGGAAAGGAGATACTGTGTGTGCAACCAAATACACAAGACCACAAAATAAAATAAAGGGGAAGTAGCACAGGAAAAATACAATTAATGCAGTGAAACTTGAAGAATTATGTTGATGGAGAGTAACATCAGTAAAATTCACAAGTTCCATTTTTAAACATAGAGTATACCTCAGCTATGTTTTCCCAAGAGTAGTCATCTGTGATGTATTTTTTTTCCTAGAAAAAATGGGCTTAGGCAGGGAATGTTTAAAGAGTCCTAGATCACCCTCCACCTACAGCACATTTGCCAATGGTTGCAAGTTTTGAAGAGTCAGCAGCACAGTTCGTCAGCAAAAGCAGCTTGATCAGTCAGTATGATATGCATGATTTCAGCATAGAAATTTGCCATATTTTTTAGTCTGGCTTTATACCCTTTACTAGGTTAAAACATAATTAAAGCATTGTGTAAGATTGAGGTAACCCCAGAAGTTTGCAGCAGTTTGAGAACATTCAACACTTGTTTGGCTTCCCTGAACTGCCAGATTAGAGGCCATATCTGGTATTCCCAAGAATAAAAAGTTAGCTGAAGGATTTCTGTGTCCTAATGACCCTTAACTTCTAGCAAATGCCTTTTTAGGAAACACTGGAAATTGAAGATCACATTTTAATAGAAATTGAAAGTTGATCAGAATTCAGGAAAAAAAAAAAAAAAGAAACCAAAAAACATCAAAAGACAAAAACCAGCAAGGAAAAGGAAGGCAGTCCAAATTACCCTAATTTTTCCGTTGTTGCCTAATGATCAAGTGGTCACTGACATTTTGGAACACCAAATAAATTTCCTTGAATCCTTTCTTCCAGCTCAGAAGAAATCTAAATAGATATTTACTCATTGCAGAGGAATACTCTGACTCCAGAGTTTGCTGGTATCAGTTTCACTTGTCCTTCACCTATTACTTTTGTTCCGGCAGCCAAGTGAATGTAGTCTGACTACAAATGAGTGCCCTAGCTACTGCCTTGATTTTGTGTCCCTGAATGTATTCAGCTTTTCTATATAAAATTGAATTTAAGTTAATCATTTAAGTAAATAGGCAAAACCAAAGAACCTTACCTAAAAACAATTATGAAGTTTCAAGCTAGGAAGGAGCAGATACTGAAGCCATATAGAGGTCTAGCAAGTGTGACAGTGTGATTTATGCCATTCCTACATTATTGGTGTACCATTGATATCCTTGATATCAATGATGTACCATGGTATCCTTGGTGTGATACAGCTTATTTAAAAACCCTAGATCCTATAGAAAAAAACACCATGAGAAAAAGAAAAGAAAATGGCTTTTTTATACACCGCTATGTTAAAAGTTTCAAAGCTATTAGATCATCAGGAACCTGCTAGTACTATTTACTTCAGCTTGGGTTTCAGCTAAATTTTAATAAATTTCAGTTTAAATTTATTTGAAACTCTTCATCGGCATGGAAGTATGCAAATTTAAAATTGGCGGTTTCTTGTTTTATTCCCCTCAAAATAATTGATTTTTGTGTTCTTCCACTTTGTAGTTTTCTACTGGGACACCGTGCAGTAACCTTTATTTTCAAATATAAACCAGCTGATTGCACAAAGTTTGGGGAATTTTATTTGTTGTGGTTTAAAATCTGACTACTGTCTGTAAAGTGCCCTTGATATCACAATATTGTTGGTGTTCTCAAGAACAGTGCTCTGTTACTGGAAAAAAAAGATAATTTCCTTTATAGATGTTATAAGTTTGTTGTCATGAAAGATCATTTAGAGTAATAAACATTATAATAAAAACTATCATGCCCTTCTGCTGCTGCAATTCTTTCCTACAAATGTACTGATCAGTGTGACAGGAGAATGAAAGCAAATGTGATATAATAATTTCAGAGAATGTGGATATGTAATTTCTGGCTTGTGATAATTTTCATCTACAATTAGGCAATTCTCTTGGTTTTCTAATATAAGAATTTTCCATTTGAATTCGCATGTGGCAAGTCAAAGACAAGAAGAGTGTAACAGTCTCTCTACCTTAGAACATAATGGATGCTTTCTCAACCTTACAATAAGCTAAATAGTGGGAAGCTTTCCACAAGATCATGGGGTCTTACTTCAATGGTACCTGAAATAAATGAGATCAAATGATAAGACTGCTTTACCTTCCATTTTTAAATTTGTGCCACTTCTGCCCAAGGCAGAATCAGCAAGCTTAAAAGTTCAATGCACGTAGAAGCAAGAAAGGTAGAGATATTGCAGAGCAGCTCACTGTACAGTTTATGCTAATAGTCATCTGCTTTTGAACATCTTCTGCATTTTCCATAAATTCCCACCAGATATATATATATATATATATATATGTATGTATATTTATGTATACCCATACATTTCCAGTTCCTTTGCTCTTATACTGGCATAATGGCTAAAAAGACATTGTAGTGTTTAAAATTTTATGAAGAAGTTTGGTTCACACAGTGAAAGTCTATGAACTTATTTTTACAAGAAAGCCTTGCTGAAATCATTCCTCCCAAGACAGTACTAAAATACATTCTAGATTTGCATTCAATAAACATGATGTAAAAACAATTAGTAATTTATTATTATCCACTGTCTTTATGTCAAATTTCCAAGCTCCTTGTAAAAATGTTTTTTCTTGTTCATACATCTGCTTTTCTTCTGGTATTTAATGCCTTCTTATTGGCATAATGCAGACTGGATAGGGTGGAAATAATATGTAATAATTTTTACAAACTCTACAGAGTTTTTACCTGTTTCTAAGCTATATCTTGCTTGTTTTGCCTAAGGTGAAGCTGATTAAACATTTGAAAACAACATTATCTCTTCAGTAATCATGGCAGGTATTTGAATCACTGGAATTTCTAAAATCTGCTTTAATCTGAGTCAGCATAGTAATTTGTTCCCTTTTCAAGGTTGTAATCCTCATATTTGCAATTTTTTAAAGCAGCATGTGATAATAACAAAAAATTAAAATATTCCTCATGCCTCTTCATAAGGTGAAAAAATTAGTATGCAAGTAAAAAAATTGAGTTAATAACAGGTCCAATGCCTTAATGTGTGATCTTTTCTGGACTGATTACTTTATAAAAGGGCCATCTCTAGAAACTTCATCTTTAGAAAGGCAGCTGCATTTTCCAGAGCTAAACAAATAGGTCCTTAAATATGGGAAATGGTAAAGGTAAGGAGACTTTCAGAAAGCTGGGAAAGCACGCCTTAGAAACAGAGAGAGAAGGGAAATTTGAGCTAGCTGCAGCTGCAAAGTCTGAAATTAGAAAAGTTACAATAGTACAGCAAGCAAGGACATGAAACAGTAGTTTGAGTTTTAGGCTTGGCTAAGATAGACCTTAAGACTGCAGAAAAATATGCCTAGCAATATAGTAGAAGGTTTTAAGCTTAAAAATGGAGTATTGTGTATTGTTAATAGGAGGGAGACAAGCAAGCATTGTCAGAAGCAAGTGTATCTGTGCTTTCAGTGGTTGGCTAGAACAATTATCTGTAAGCTTTAGCAATATGCTATTGGCTAGAAAGTTTTTTAAATGGTCTGTAACAAAGAAATATTTGGCTGCTGCTGGAAAGACTTGAGCTGGTGCCATCTTTCAATTGTCTCAACCATGTGATGAGATTGATGCCACAGTAAAGCTCAAGGAACATATCCCAGCAGTGAAAAACTACCAACACAATTAAATGACAGCGAATGTGCAGTTCCTGAGGTTAGCTTCTATATACAGCTCACATATTAGTTTCCATAAAGAAAGCTGTTTAGATTTGAGGTCAGCTCCAGCCTGAAAACTAGCTAAGGAGATGCACAGATGCTCTGCCTCTGTGAGGGCCAGAGAGCTGTGAGCTCTGCCTGGCTGGCTGGCACCCACACTGAGCAGGGCTCCTGGTGCTCCAGCTGGAGGGAGGTGCTGCAGCCACGGGCATTCTGCACACACCTTGTCTGGCCAGCCGGGGGGATGCTCACCTGTGTAGGTTAGGTGGAGAACACACTGCCTCCTACACTCTCACCTGTTGGCTTTCCTCTCTTTATAAACATAATAGGAGTCCCTGTGCACAAGAGAAAAGCTTGTGTTGTACTCATTAATAGTATTTGTCCCCATTCCCATTTTCTGCCAAAGCAATCTCTGTGCCTTCTTCTGGTGTTTGCGAAGGGAAATTGCAATGTGCTCTGAGGTTTGTGGGGAGGACTAGGGAGAAGGAGAAGAAAAGGTTGCTTGGAAGGAGAAAGATAAGAAGAAAAATGTAGAAATCAGGATAATATTACAATAGGAGAGAGCACAAGGGTATTGCAGCAGTAGGACAGGATCTAGATAACTCAGTGTGAGCAACCAAGAAAGCCTGAGTGTTATAAACTAGTGTTAACTATTTAATATCCCGTTTGACAATACTGAAAGTCTGTCTTCGTGGAAACTCATTTTTAGAGAGACAATAGACTACTTTAATCATTACTTGGAAAAATGCTCCCTGTCCAAATGTTTCCTCTCTGTTCTTACTGTAGCTAGTAGTTGCTTGTACTGCCTAGATACTGCTCTGTTCAAAGCAATATAAATCCTTTCATCTCCAACAAGAAGAAACCTTTACACCACTGTATGCCGTAATTAATTATAGAAAATGTGTGTGTTTTTTCTACTATTTATACAGTTTTATGCTCTGTCACTGTCTCTGAAATTTATAAATACTGAAGCATTGACAGAGACATACAATTGACTCCAAGCAAGTAATTTTTGTCTTATAAGGCCTTCATCTGTTAAACGAGAACATTTCTAATAGCTTATTCTTGCCATTTTTCCTACCTTCTTTCTGTAATTAGATTTGGATTTTTAGCTCTAGAACAGGAACAGCAGCTAACTACAAAAAAGTTCAATATGCATATAGTGAAGCCCTTTTGTATAGTTGATATAGCTGGATGATAACATAGAGCAAATATTTAATAATTCTTTGTCAATTTTTGGTTATATAAACAGTTTCTCCATACATCAAAATATTTATTCTTTTCTGGATTTGGTTATGCAGAGATGAGAAGCAAATAGTGGACCTAATATTGAAAACATTTGGGTTGTTTTTTTTTGCATCTGTGCTGATTTGAATCTCTCTGCATGTTACGCTGTCTTTACACCTAAATTAATATTTTATGGTTCATGTTAAGGTGCAGCAAAAATTTCATGAGCTAAATCATACTTGAAAAATGTTGCCTATATATGGAGGATTCTCCTAACAGCTGAGCTGGGAATATTTCTGCCATTGAAGAATCCAATTTCTTTATCCACCTTTCTCCAATGAAATCAAAACCAGTATCTTTTTCATGAGAATACTTTGTGCACTGCTAGAGGTTTGCAATTCTTCAAACCTCAGAGGTTTCTGATAAACATTCAGATAACAATAAGCTTGCTAAATTCATTTTATAATCTCATTAATCTGTGACCATGTTTCCATTTCAGTCTGAAGAATGGCTAAGAGTACCACTGTGCTGCATTGCTTAAATATTATCATGTTTGCTTGTTTGCTTGGTGTGAATTACTGTCATTATCTCTGAGGTTTTACATTTTGTACATATTTTCAGTTTTTGAATGTTCATGTTTGGATCACTCAACATTCTGAGAAGTCAGGGTGTTTTTTCTTTCATTCTATATTCTTTCATTCATTAATTAGGAAAGTAGAAAGTTTTGTAGAAATCCTTTCCGTAAACGTTGTTTACCCATCTTTTGCGCAAAATGAATCAAAAGTCCTACGTAAATCACATTGTAGAAGTATTATCCTGTCAGGATATGACTTAGACAAGACCTTAAGCAAACTCATTAGCACACTAATTTTACATCTGTGCCAACATTTGTCATTAGTTTGCAATGTGGGCAAGTCCAAACCATCTGTACACTGAAACATGGGTGTCCCATCTACCCTGGCAGTGAGATTGCAGAGCCAGTTCCAGGCGGACCAGGAAGGACACTGCACAAAGGAAATGTGGAATAATAGCAACGAGGAGGACACACCAAACAGGTCTACACATATCCTGTATTCTGGCATTGTAGAATTGAGTCAGGAAGAAATGTGAAAACACTTTTCAGGGTTAGGAATTTTAGTCCACAATCAATCCCCCTTGGCAAAATGTGGTTTATGCAGAGTCCTCCTGATTCCTCTATGTGCCAGACTGTTCCCTCAGCTTTTTCCTCTCTCTCCAAGAACTAATGAGACAAATATCCTTATTCATACCTGGTTCTGGAACAACCCATAGTGGTTGTTCTTAACCATAGGTTAAGAAAGGAACCAACCATACAGAAGGTACTGTCTGGCTCTTTTAGGTTGTTGGGCTACAACATTCTTGGTCTATAGAGTTTTCAGATGATTCACCTTCTAAATTCTTAGCAAACTTCTAGTTATCATAAGCAAAGTGAAATTCCCAGAGACTTGCAACACCTCCAAGTGCATGTCAAATTTTGCAGTTTTTAAAAGGGTCAATGACAAAAATTCACTGTCTCTCCATTTAAGATTTCAGTTGCCTGCTTCTTAGAATGGAACTTGTCTGACAAACCTAATTGTATATATTGCTACTCCATGGCAGTGTGAAACAAGGCTGACAATTTTGTGGTTTTGGAGGAAGGATCTTTGACAATGGGAAGGTGCTGGCTTATTGAAATGTTAAGTTCTTTCCTCAGAAGTCATTAAGAAAATGATGACTTAAAGTTTTGAACTAAGGAGGAGCATAACTCAGTCATTGTTCAAATAAAATAATGCCTAATAGAATTAAACAGTTAGACCTCAAGACATGTTCTTTACTTCCAGGATATTAATGGCAAGACATGTTCTTTACTTCCAGGATATTAATGGCAAGTGATGAAGATTCAGCAATCATGCTTTTCCATTTAGAGTACGTTCATCATTCTGAGTGTGTCACAGAAGGTGAGGGAAGACAAATAAGAACTTTAATCAGTACTACGTGGCCAGACACTCTTGATTTGTGGTTCTGATTGATGTGTCTATATTCATTCTTAAAATAGTTTTATTCACTGAGCCTTCCTTGGCAATCAAAGCGCAGGAAAGTCTTGCATGTCAGCAGCAAAAGTCTAGTAGACACTATTCTGAAACTATTTCTGTGAAGTAGTTTCAGGATCATTTCCACTTTTTATGATATTCTGCACCCCTGAGTTAATCAGTATTACAAAAATATGTATACTTTGTTGAATAAGTTTAAATAATGTTCTCTAGCTTTAACATAAAATACAAAAGAAAAATTAGAAACCTTTTATAGGAATCATTAATTGAAAAAAATCCCAGTGCATTTTAAGTACATTGCCCAGCAGATAGTAGTATTGAAATAGATTAAATCAGTGGGACCTCTTCTGTTTACTTATTTTCAACCCAAGTAGAGATGCTTGAAATGTTTTTTATGTCACGGTTTGGGGTACCTTTGTTTAAATAATTGAGAATCAAAAAGATCTGGAATTAGAGAAGACATTAACCTTGTATTTTTTGAAAAACAATGCAATCCCTCTGAGGCAACCAAAAATTAGTGGCAACTTTTTAAGCATTTTTCAGTAAGTCTGGGCTTATTGTATGTTATTAATTTAGTTTACCTGTACTTGATACAATAAAAGTATTTATATAATGCTATTGATATTATCGTCAAGTGTAATTATATCTGAGGCATTCTGAATCCATATTTTTGTTGGTTTGTGTGCTATTTTTAGGAATGCCTTACAAATTTTCCACAAATTTGATGTCAAACACAATAGTCCCATATTGTGCTAATTTAAAGATCCCTTGATATACTTATGTACAGGTTGAAAGAAGTGTTTCACTTAGGAAATGGCTTCACATCAGAAATTCCTTTGGCACCCCTGAGACTCCCTTAATTTTCTGGGAAACAAGAACATATGAAGATTGTTACTGCTATCTGAGGAAGTAAGTCAGCAACTTTATGAATTATAACAGTAATACTATTTTATTAGCATGAAGGATTTTCCAGTTTGAAGTATTTTGTCTAGGACGAGCTACTGAGTTGGAATAGTTGTACCACCCATGTATTAAATCTTTCCAGATAAACTGCTTTCATGTGACATTCAGAGGAATTTCTCAGCACCCCACAGTTCTTGGAAGCAGTGCTTACATATAAGGGAGGGCGAAGGTTTCAATTGGCACATTTACAGACATTATCCATATGCACGGCTGCAACTGCTGAGTGCAGGGTGAGAGATGCAGCCTGCTCTTGCTATAAAACTGAACTCCCCAAGATGATAACCATTGGCCACAGCACTTTTCACAGTAGCCAAAGATGTTCACAGGCAATTTGTGGAGAGCAGTAAGCTGAAAATATTCACAGGATATGTGGCACTAGGAGGTTACCAAAGTTCAGTGGTGTTCAGAGTTTATTGCCTTAGGACAAGTTACTGCGGAGGTTCAGTACCAAATGATCGCTTGGTCATTTTTGCGTGGTATATTGACATCCAATTCAACCCCTTTTTATAAGAGCGTGCGCTTGCACATGCCATGTGTAAATTTTGCTGAGGAAAACACCCTTGAAAAAATGTATAAAGTACGCTAAAAATAAGTTACAGAGAGAGAAAAACTATTTCAATTCAGGACATCAATTAACACTGATTTGCACTGGAGTGCGTTTGAAAGTACATGCGATACTCACATGCCAAATGAATTCATTAAAGACCAGTGTGATTACAGTGAATGTCAAATGAATTAATAACAATGGGACCTTTAAGTGTTACCATTAATTTCACAGTGTGTTGCTGTTTTATACTTATGGGCTCTGAAGCTAAATGACACTCTACAGTTGCCCTAGTAGATTAATTGTGCATTAATAATCTATGGGTGGGCCAGCAATCTGGTGGGCACTTACATTTCATTGACACTTGGATACTAAAGATCATAATTTCCAGTTTTCAGTCAGGAAAGCCATTTTGGCTTTAAAATAGGCTCACATAATGTCTTCTGTATGAGATTAGAGTTCTTTAAAAGTGTTGGTTTTGAATTCTAGATCTGCATTAAAAATTAAGTGTGATTAAAGAGGTAAACCTTTCATTGTTTTTTCTGTACATAGCTCTCCACCTGGGAAATATGTCAGTGATTTCTGCCAGCTTGTATTCAGCCCCGTTTGTTCAGGGCATTTCTTTTCTGCCTAGTGTTTGAGACTATTTGAGTTGACCTTTGTTTTGGATGAGGAGATTTTATTGTTGTTTCTGTTTATTTGTTTGGGGGTTTGGGAGGGATTTTATTGGGATTTTGTTATGATATTTAGATCGGTTAACTTTACACTGTTAAAAATGTGTGCGTCCATTCAGAGCTTAAAAAGCATGTACCAGTTATGTACCCAATATTTTTATATGTTGTGCCCTAAAAGAAATAGAGCGCAGCTTAAATGAGAGATAAAAAAGATAAACTTTTTTTTCCCCACAGATTTATAACTAGTAATTTATATATTTTTATTCTGAAGCATTGCATTTTGTTGTCTTATAGGGAAGTGGGAAAATCTGAAAACAAGATAGCCTGATGTCAGTTGGTTTTTTAGTCTTTTTTGTTTGTTTGCTTGTTATTTTTTTAAGCCAACAGTAAGGTAATTGATGTCAGACCTATTTAGGAGTTTGATATGTGCATGTAAAAACTTATACTATTGGATATAACCCTTGTACAGATGTCTAAAAGCTCTTTTGGACACTCTCTTACAAAGGCAATTAATCACTCAATAATTCATCTAGAATGGCACATTCCCACTTCATTTGTACGTTTGTGAACAAGCCAGTGTGTGCTACACAATAGTAGTCTTTGTGAAAATTTGTCATAACACATTTCTAATACTAATAAGCCATTCATAAAATATTATTATCATATAAGTCATTAATCTAATTTACTAATCATCTAGGTATTGCTTTTCTTTCTAACTCAGTATTTTAGAATGAGATATACACACATAAACTATGAGATGTTCTATCTATGTCTCAATTGGAGTTGATAAATGGGCCATCAATTACATATTTTAATTTCATCCATTAAACACTCTTCACATCAAGCTTTGCATGACACATTCTTAAAAAAGAGATAGGAATGCACTTCAGACTACTTTAAGTTTAAAATGAGAGAAAGTTTGGTAATCCTGAAGCTCTTTCTAAATGTAGGAATGTTCCGCCTGTTAAACACAGTAGTTGGACTCAGAAATATTCCTTGTGTGTTAAACACAGTGGTGAGGAGATACTGCCAGTTTGTGGTGGTGTCACACAGAATACACACACACTGAGACACAATGCATAGTCTGGACTTCATGTTCTGAGACTGAATATGCAAACAGTGCCAGAAAGAGAAGCCACATCATCAGTCAAGCTTTACACCTTTAAGATATTAATGATCTGAACATTGTTGTGAATTCCATTATATAAATCAAATATTTATCGCATAACACTGGTGAATCGCAGGAAAAAATGTAATCATATTTTGGACTTTCCTGCCATCAAAATATGCATTCACAAATTCCCTATTCTTTACCTGCTGAGCTTTTATGCTTCTACATATTTACATTTGTATTTGAGTTAACAAGTGAAAATTATCAGTTGTCCAAACTTATTCAAGACAAAAACAATAGTAAAAAACACATTGTAATTTCCATGTTTTATTCTGAGTGTATATGTAAATACAGTTATATATATGTATTGCTCTTGGTAGAGGTATCTGAAAGTTCAGTCCTTGGGCTATCTGCAATAGTATTTCAGGTATTTGTTAAATTGGAATGGATTTCCCTTGACACACAAATGCAGGATAGTGTTTTGATTGGAAGGGGTTGTGTAAATGAGTTTTTCACCCATTCTACCATTTCGTGACACTTTTCTTACATTTGGATACCATCTGCCTCCAGCCTCCTATTCATTAGCAACAGCTTTGTGCCCACTCAGTCCCAGTCCTACTGACAGTGTGACAGGCTCTTTGGAAACTAAATATCGCTCTATATTTGTTCCGAACATTGGAAGCAGTGGCAACTGTCTCCTCCTCTGCAGCTGATTGCAGTAGGGGAGTTCAGCCTAGTGAAGTTTAAGACAAGCAATGCAGGAGTGCATTTCCAGTTTGCCCTTAAAACTGAGAACACTCTTTTCTGCTTGTCTTCTGTTCCTTCTTCTCTGGAAGGTCACTTACCTACCTTGTATCCCTGTCCTCTGTCATGACCTACCCAGTGAAGTATCTGAAGTACAAGTGATGAGCCGATGTGGTATCTGGTTGAAGGTTTCCTCTAATTTCCTCTAGCAGTTTGTAGCTCAGCAGTATCATCTAGGTAGTTGGCAAAGATATCAGTTTGGGTTCATCTATTCATGGGGGGTTTCACTTTTGTAGATCAGCTGCATCCTCTTTTATTTATTGTTTAAATATACACAATATACTTACGTTGCAGAAACTAACTTTTCTGGCAATGACTGGAGAGATAGTTTCCTATTGAAAAATACTGAATCAGAAATGTGTATATTCTAATGAGGGAGATCAGAAGCATTCCAAAGTAGAATTCCATTTTAGTCAAAGGGGTTTTTTAATACTTTGACAATGGAAGTGTTATAGTGCTGTTGGGTCTTTCACAGTTCTGGCCATGAGTCACTGTTCCTTCTGCATGCAACATGCTCATTAAAAAAAGAAAAAAAAAGGCAAAAAAAAAAGCAAAAAAAAGGAAAATCTTATCTTCCCTTGAGGCTGTGAATATCACCCCCAAAAACTGGTCAAAAGTTTTCTTCTTCATCTTTTTTTTTTTTTTTCCCTACTACACCATTTTTCATTTTCTTTTTCAAGGTAAATTATTCAACAAATATTTACTATTTGGAGTTTTCTCCTCACTGCTCTATAACTTGGAATAGATAGGACTTCCATTGAAGTAAATGGTTAAGAAGATGAAATGGAAGCAAGTCTTGGCCCAGGATACAGAGAAAATATGGTAGTTGTCTGAAACATAACAAAGTTCAGTATTTTTTTGAGAGCTTCAAGGAGAATTGGGAAAATCCTGTGTTAAACCTTCTATCTTGAGCTGTAAGAGATTTTTCAGCACATTGAACTACTAGAACCTAGCAGAATGGATAAACTCAGTGCCATGTGCATATATTTTTATCATAACTTAAAATAAAAACAGTCCTCATTTACTGGGGGGAGGGAACATATTAACATAAAAGTATGATACACAGAAGAAAACTGCAGCATTTTTAAGTGACTGAGTGAACTTGAGAAAAAAGAACCCAAACAGGAAAAACTTCCATATTTTACAGTCATGAGAATAGACATGTGCAGCTCTGTTAGAATCTGGATACTCACCAGGGATCTTACTGGCTCAATGCATCACGAAGAAATGTCTGTCAAGCTCCTACAAACTTTGGTTTCCCAAACAACTGCCATATGCCAGAACTAACTGCATAAAGGCACTATGAATCAAGCATCAACATTGTGAGATTTAAGGATGTTCGTGGATCTTCTTTAAACAAGGTTCCATTAAACCTTCTCATTTCATCAATTTCCTAGGCAGGTCACAACAGCAGCAGAGTGCTCAGTAATGCACATTTAATCCTTTATTCTTTTGGATCGGTGCTATTTTGCTATTAGAGGAACTTTGGATCTGATTCTGATGAATCACGACACTTTATCCTATCCAGGAAGGCATTAACCAGACTGTCAGTGAGTTCTGCACTGCTCCAGTACATCCTTGCTGCTACTGTTTCTCCCAATATGAAATACAGTTCTGTGCCTGCTGCAAAGCAAGTATTCTCATTAAAATGATACTTAAACAAGCTCTCTCTGCGCTAAATGCCTTAATGCTAGCAGCCTAACACTTCTTTGGGATTGCTGTAAGCTCTAGGGTGGAAGACTGCTTTATATCTGCCTTAGACTGCCAGACTTCAATTCCCACAGACAATCAGCTGCACCCTCCTTGTGAGCCTGCGCACCAGGCAGCCCATACAGAAGCACTGTGTCAAATGGTTAAATAAATAAATAATGTGCCTTGGGCCTGGAGCCAAAAATTCTCTCCCCTTGCACCAGCGTGAAAGGTAACAGGAAAAGACGCTTCTGTTCTACTACTGATGAAAAAGGTGAAGGCTGTAAGCTCGGCATGTCTTTTCTCTAATACTGCATCAGAGCAGGTCACAATGTAGTGTTAAACATGTCTGAAATATCCTTATTTTTCCAAGCCTGTTTACTGATGCATCCCAACACAGATGGAACCTTTCTTGCTGCACATATTAATTCATTTGTTATTTATGCATTTCTGATCTTTGTGACATTTTGTCCTTTGGCCTGCTACCAAGTCATTTTTTATAGATGTTCTGAGAAAAGGTGGCCCTTGTCCTGCAGTGAGCCTCACAAATCCCTGACACACACATATGCATTTTTTATTGTCCTCACATGTTGCTTAACAGTCTGCATGCTTCCTGCTTTGCAGCAGAGCAGATGGGTTTCTGCATAGCATGAAAGAGATGAGATGTTCAAATCGATTGTTTTATCAACAATCAGTTGTAGATAAAAATCATTTTAATGAGTGAAATTAATGATGTTTGCAAACATGGTGTTAATTAAAGAACATAGCTTGGTCTCTTTTCCCTCCTTTTTTCCCCCTGCACACAATTTTTGTTACCCATGACATCTTTCATTATTGACTCATGCCCCAAAGAAAAGACGATTAAAATCTGCTTTTGTTTGATGTAGCTCTTATTGAAGAAAGAAATAGATCTTTCTGAAGCTTCCTGGTGAGATGAAAGTCTAATTATCTCCACAAATGAAAGGAAAAGCTTTAATTAGGCCTGTGCTGAATCTGCGCACTGTGAATTTGTGCATTGTGATGGATGGAGCTCACATCTCCTCAGTGACTGCAGCTGAAATAATGAAGAAGGGGAAGAGGTAGCCTGGTCCCATGATTCAGCTGGCAGAGAAGACTTGGAGGTACACCTGTGTTGTGAGAGCGTGCCCAGAGCAGCTGCCACAGGCCATGTTTCTGTGCAGTGCATTCGGCTGTTTTACAGCCTCCTCCTGAGCTTTGATCTCTTTTCAGACAGCAGGGGTCCTAACAAATCAAGCTTTTCATGTTTCCCTCAGTTTCACTCTCTTTTGCTTCACCATTCATACTTGAACTCCAAAGAGGACGGATAAAATATTGTCTTTTTCTGAATCAATTTGATCAGCAGCGGACATGAGTGAAGAGGGCATTTTGTCTTTTGTGAGGTGTTTTAGGGCTGACTGTGGGGTAAAGGCTGCTAAAGAATTGGAAATTGCATTTATTTATTTTGCCATTTAATTCACTTCTTATGCTCTTAACAACCTTTATGCTTAACACTTGATTTGCTACACCCTTCTTTTTTACAATGCCGTAGTGTCTACCCTGTTAGAAAAGGTGGCTTTCTGGCATAGGATTAGACTGCTAATGGTCCCCAAAGAGAAATCTGAATTATGACAAATAATGCACTCTTCCACATTTTATAACATTTCTGTTCTATTTCTGCCATGTTGCATGCAGTTTACTCTGTCCTCATGCAGTTTACCTGATATCAGGAAGGTCAAACCACTACTTATTCACTTTACTTGCAGCCAGCATATTCTTCTTTTTGAGTTGCAAAGCACCTTTGACATCAAGGGCAGTCAAGGGGTTTACTACCACACCTTTTTGGGCAAGATAGCAATAAAAACAAGATACAATTGAAGTCAAAGTCAGATCAGCATCAACAATCTAATATTCTACAATTTCTGTCAGTATATTCTGGGTTGTTTAGAATGTATTGGTTTAATTGTGTAGCCTCTGGAACTGAGCACAGCAGACAACTGGAAGCATGCAGAAATAGAAGGATATGGGATAAATGACAATGCATCCCCTGTCAATTTATTTATTTAAGGAAAGGAGACATCTGAAAAAAACAGCAATGCCATCTTTCAAAGCAAACATTTTGAAAAGTCTTTTTGTGGGTAGCTATATACCATCTATAAAGCCTGAAATTGTTGAAAGCAAAAGATGCCGATTCTGAGTAATTCAGCAAAGCAGTAATATAGATTTTAATTTATACTGTGTGAAACAAATCTCAGGCTTTATCTACTGGTATTCTAAAATTTTAGACATTAAATAAAGTTACAAGCTGAAATCTTACTTTGTAAATTTTCTCATTTGTTTAGAGACCTTTAAGTCAGCTGGCACTTGTCTTAGTCTAAAACAGCTTTCTTTGCTCTTTCTGCCCTCCTCCTGCCAGATCCTTTCCTCAGTTTCTTTGTGTAGATTTTTCTCTTTTGTTTATGCCTTTGTAAGGATCTCCCTAGTGTTAGCACTGAGTTCACAGAGCTGAAGTCAGAAACCTGCCTTATACAATATTTTAATCCTTAGGCCATCAGTGCCGACATCCTAGTCTGGTGCCCTAGAATTACATGGATAATGGTGAATGTGTAAAGGTCCCAAAGCTCAATATAGGAGAAAAAAGCTGGGGGGAATACTGTAACACTGAGCACAGGTCTGAAATAGGGGCACAGCCAGGGGGGGAATGAGGAGGCAGTGGAACTCTTGTTAGACTGCTGTGCCGAGATGAGGAGCAGATAGTAAATTAAGAACGAGCACTGCAAGAACACATCTGAATCAGACCCTCCAATTAACTGTTCTCTTTCCTTCTTTCAAGTTTCATTTCCTTTTAACCTTTTATTTTATTCTTTTGATCTCAGCATCTTTTTCTTTTTGTTCAAATGAAAAGCAGTGGTGCAATAATTTTGGTTGAGAAGGTGCTTTCATTGTCTGCTTCTGTTTCCAAGCACAGCAAATTATGAACAAGAGCTGGAAATACTCAGGCAGACTATCAGAATATGAGTTTGGACAAAATTTGAGACCTGGGACAATTTTAAATGAAAACTGTTCTTCCTCAGTTTGTGACGGTGTTGCCCCTATTGCTTCTTAGTTGTTGAGAATCTCAGCAGATTTTATGTGGGATTTTGTATGTGCATGTGTGCACAAATACATGTTTAGACCAATGAAAGTTAATGAAAGAAAATATTGTACAAAGTAGGAGCAGTATTGTTTAGCTATGATATGCTAGAAAACAGAAAAACTGGTCATTGCCTTGTAAAGAACCTTGCAACTTTCTCCTACACACCCTCTGTTTAGGAAAAATCCAAACTGCTCCATGAAGATTTTTGATTAGGGACAGCAGAGTGCCCATGGAGCACTGTCATGCAGCATATGGTGAGAACTCTGTAATACACTTCCCTGTTAGTAATGTTATTATAGTTTCTGCATATCGCCTACCAGAACTTGCAGTTCAGTTCTTCTTCAAGGTGAGAGTCATTCCAGCCTTGTGAAGCACCTTGAGGAGCTAAATCACTGCCTATCTTGTCACCAGGAAGAGAACTATTGTCTGTTTTGAATCATCCCATATACTTCCAGTGGTTGTAGAAAGAAAGTTACATCATAGAGGTATTCTTCTATTAACCTGTCATCAACAAAGTGTTGAAAGAGTTGTAAATTCCGGTGATAAGGCTTGCAGAACACGTGAGGTTGCTGGGGTTTTTTCTGAGCACATTGCTGGCTGGCTGGTGCATGCTGAGACACACACATGGTGCTCTCAATTGATTCTGTATTTATGGTTTTGAAGTTTCCAGAGTCAGATAAACACAGACATGCTCACTTCATTATGAACTTCTGCTGATTTTTGATTCTGGAATATCTAATGGGCATGTATTTCACAGAATCACAGAATGGTTAAGGTTGAGAGGGACCTCTGGAAAACATCTTCTCTGAACCTCTGTTCAAGCAGGACCACCTTGAGCAAGTGGCCCAGGAGTATGTCCAGCTGACTTTGGAATATCTCCAAGGATGGAGAGTCCACAGCCTTTCTGGGTACCCTGTTCTAGCATTCAGCAGCTCTCACAGCAAAGTGCTTCCTTATGTTTAGACAGAGCATCCTATCTTTGTCTGTGCCCACTGTCCCTCGTCCTGTCACTGTACATCACTGGAAAGAGCCTGACTCCATCTTTGTATCTTCCCATCAGACATTTATATGCTTTGATGAGATCCCCACCTGAGCCTTAATGCAACTCCCTCAGCTCTTCCTCATATGAGATTTGTTATAGTCCCTTGATCTTTGCAGCCTTTCATTCCATTCTGTCTGCTGTATCCATGTCTCTCTCATACTGAGGAGCCTAGAACTGGACACAGTGGTGGCCTCAACAGTGCCAGTAGGTGGCCTCAACAATGCCACTTCACTGTGGACTCGTGCCCACAATTCAACAATCTTTCCAAGAGGATCTTATAGGAGAAAGTGTTGAAAGCTTTACTGAAGTCTAGGAAGACAATGTCCACTGCTGTCCCCTCACCTACCAGGCAAGTCATTTTGTCATGGAAGGTTATCAGGTTGGTCAAGCGTGACTTTCCCTTTGGGGAAACCATGCTGAGTAATCCTGAAGATGTTCTTGTAGTTCCCGTGCCTGGAAGTGGTTTCCATTGTTATGTGCTCCATCACTTCCTCAGGGAATGAGGTGAGGCCAACTGATCTGTAGCTCCTTGGGTTCTCCTCCTTGCACGCCTCAAAGACAGGTGTGATATTTACTTCTCTTAATCTCTATGATTATTCAAAGATTATTAAGAATGGTCTCATGTCCCGTCTCGGCTGTTCTAATGGCCTGGTAAGGCTCTGGATGGCCTTGAGGCAGCCTGCACTCCAAAGGACGAAAGGAGTCTTCAGGTTTTTCAGTTCTTCAGTGTTGTTTATTAATTCTTATCTACGATATTTTCTCCCGGCCCGACAGAGGTCCGCACAGCAAGCCAGCCATGAGCACACTGACTGCCCTCGGGGCGGCCGCTTATTTTTATACCAAAAACTTCGTGTAAGATATTTACCTTTTCCTCCCAATACCTTTCACCCTTATTGACAAGTGCACATTCAGTAAGAACCAATCTCAAAGTGCCACCATCAGCATCGAAGATGGATGACAAGAAGACGAAGAAGAAGGACAGGACACGCCCTAATTCCTCCATCTTGTCTCCTAGAACCTCCCTGTACCGAGATTCCAAAACCTGTGTTTTTACTCTATAATTAATCTATCCCTTCACCACTTACCCCCATGTGATCCTCCCATCCTCATACAGATGTTGCGTCCAGTGCAGGATCAAAGTCCAGCCACCAAACACTTCTGGCAACGTTCCAGGACTCCCGAGCCCCCCAAGGGTTGTCTCAGCGACTCTGCACATCAGGAATGATGTGCTGAGTTCCCAGAGTCTCATAATGATATCTGCCAGCTCTCTCAGCACTCGTGTGCATACCATCAGGGCTCCCTGTCCACTTTCCCTAAGTACTGCCTGAAGTGATCCTCTTCCACCAAGGCTATACCTACCGTGCTCCGTATTTACCCCCTGGGTTTCTTGGAGGAGAGACTCCCTTGTAAAGACAGAGGCAGAGAAGGAATGCCATACCTCAGCATCTTCCATGTGTTGTTGAACCTTAAGCAGCAGGCATTTGTTTTCTTGTTTTATCTCACCTACAGCAGCCCTTCCTCCTGTCTTTAACATCTCTGGCCAGATTAAATTCTCTTTGAAACCCCTATATGCTACTGAGCCCATATATGCCGGGAAATCTTATAGAATAACTTATGTGGAGTAATTTTATTTACTGAAGAGGGAAAAATGAAACACAAAAAAAGGTTGTAAAACACTTGTTTGTCCTTTTAAAAGAGGAGGGGAAGACAACTATCTTCCTAGGGACTTGACATCAACCTGAAGTGTTTAGGATGGTCACAACTTCCTTGAAAACAAGTGGATATTTTAGAAACTGTGGAGTTTTGAATTGTCCCTGGTCTGATAATTATAAGTATAAAAGACTGGCAAAGGGATAGAGCAGATTTCTTTATTTCTCCAGCAAATTATTAGTTTACTTTCCCATTCTCTGAATATTACTATATTACAGACAAGTCAATATTATTCCAGAGTTTATAAGTATATTAAGATAGTCTATAAATAATTTAAAAACCTATTCAGTTATGAGATTTTCAGTAAAAGATGGAATGCTACAAAGCCATTCCTTTCATACAGAAAGAAAGAAGAATTAAATCAAAACTGCAGAGAAAAAGCTATATTTTCTGTATATTATTCTATCCGGTTATGCACTGGTATTCTTGAGATTGCCATACAGGTAGGCATATAAAATATGCTTCCAGAACCACTAAGATTTAAAGATGTTGTTGAGCTAAATCTAAGCAGGAAACACAACATATTGAATTTCCTAGAGATTTTATATTTCTGATAGTCGCACTTCAAATCACTCCTAGTTCAGGGTTTTCTAAAGAAGCAGAAGGTACCCAATCTGGAATGAAAATGACATTTACTGAATTTCAAATAAATTCTGTGATCTTCACCTCACATTACCCTGGTATTTTGGTTCTATTGTCAACAGTGTAACATGCTGTTGTACTTGATCTCCTACTTGGTGTGAAATTAAGAAAACAATTTCTTTTTTTTGCTCACATTGTCATTACACAAGTAAGTTTGGAGCTCAATAAAAACTGAGATAACTATATTGGATAGCCATAAAATTTTGTAACTAAACTATGATCTTTATTAAGAAGACAAGGAAGGAAGCAGTTCTTTTTCACTCATGAAATTCATTTCTTTTTCACTTATACAATTCACATAATTAAAGATTTTTATCAGATATTGTTCTCACAAGACAAACAAGTCTCATAGACCTTGAAACTTGGTATTCCAAAATTCCCTTAAATCCCAAAACTAAATTTTAAATTCAGTGGAAAATTCCATTCTCTTGGCTCTCGAATAAAAAAAAAAAACACGCCTCAAGATCTTCCATTTGTTATTAATACTTTTTCATTCAACTATGCATTTTACCAAAATTATAAGAACGTATATCCTTTTAATTTTTTTTTTTTTTTAATTAGAAGGAATACCAAGCAACATGCTCCTGTCAGTTTCTGCAATCTTTAGGATGGAACCAATACAGCCCACATGATTCCTTATGGCACTGTGATATTACAGGGAACCGTTTTCCTTCTCACAACCACCAGCTGCTGTATGAGAGCTGAAGGGTTGCTCAGAATCTCTTAGCCTTATGTTTCCTTATCTGCAGTTCTTTTTCATGCCTGATTTCCCAGAATTTACTTAACATTTTCAGAAGGACGTCATTCACCCACTAGTTGTAGCTGGATTTGGATTCATAACTCTTTTGAAAAGAGATAGTGATGTGATTCTCCATACCACCAACACATGATATTGTCAGAAGATAAATATTCTTCTCATCAAAATACGATGGAAGAACTGACTTGTCCCATCCACCAGAAAACTGAACCAAATTAAGGCTGAACATACTGAATGCTCTTTTGCAAAGATAGGAAAAGGGACTAGCCATCTGGCACCTCTTGAGGCTCTTTAAACACGGGGATTTTTTTGCTGGAGAAAGCATTACTGTCTTCTGAATTCATCTAGGGGTTTTGCTGTTGGAAGGGGGACTAGGGGTGCATGTTTTAGTCAGGGGATTTTTTACTGGATTTATACCATATCTTTGTACTTTACATGAGCAACCTTATTCTGACTCAATGCCAGCAGAAACTTGCTGGAGTTTTCTGCTGTAGCAGATCCTTGATGACTTGTGAAGGAGCCTGCTCCATACTGCAGAGAGGCATTCAGCAAGGTCTGGGTTGCACTCATTATAGCCTCCCCAGCTGTAGCTGTCCAGGCTAGGAGCAGGCTGGGTTTCCTTAGCATTGACCCTGTTCTGGAAATGGTTGTTGTGTCTTTATATGGGGTGCCAGCTTTTACCTCTTGTATCTAGCAAGAAATGATTAGCAGGTTCATGTCCTGTTGTCAGTAAAGAATTCAGTGGGACCCAGTGCTTCATTCAAGGAAATGTCTTAGGAAGCTGAAATCCTCTGATGTCTTCAGGATTTGAAACCATGCCCCCATCACTTTTGGTGCATGATTGCAAAGATAACAGTCATAATTGCAAAATAAGCCCGGCTGATTATCACAATTTTTTTTAAATGTAGCTGAAGAACAGACCCTTTTTTATTTCACGTTTCCTTGCAAATAAAAAACTGTATTACTCTTTCTAAGGTTGTTCCTACAATGGTTGGGCTATACTGTAGTTGTGGACAGTAGAATAAACTACTTAATAATAAATGTAAGCCTATGACTAAGTATGTTCTGTATAAATACAAAAATTAAACTTGCCATAGCAGGAGGCTCATGTTAATCAGGAGCTGCTGGAGGTCATATTTGAGATATTATGTAAATTAAAAACTCAAAAAATACAGACTATGAAATAATAATTAATTACATTTGCACTTTGATTAAAGATTAAATCTCAGTATAATAAAAAAAATTCTGTCTTTGTATTGCCTGATATAATTAGGCACTCTCCTAAATGACCAAACTTAGAACTGCCTATTATGTCCTAGCAAACCTGTGGGAGAGCCTGACATGTGTTTAGCAATCATGGGGTTTTTTGTGTTCATCAGAAAAAATAATTTTAAAACAATGTGGGAGGGGCAGTCCTTATCTTTAAGGCAACTGTTGGATAATTGACCTCCTTTAGCATTTAATTTCTCAAGCCTCTAGGAAGCTTAATTTTGAACATCAAAGGGGTACCTGTGGAAGAAACTGTTCCAGACTGGTGAGTAAACAAATTAGAGTTAATAGGGTCATTAGCTACTGTGGTAAAATTTCAACTGGGTATTCCTCACTAAGGAATGTAAATGTCAATGTTTTTAAGTCTTCTAAAATATAATTAGACATGGAACTTGAATACAAATGCTATTTGTATTCAAGTATTTTGCTACATATCCTATTAACAAACAATGTTTGCCACACTCTGGGCATTTTTTTATTAAACATTAGGGAATCTGTTGTTCTGCTCCTATGCATTGCTTGCCAGACAATTAGAATAGAAAGAAAAAATGTACAATGCTGCTAAGTCAATACTATGCTGTAAATATCAAGGATACTGTGTGTCGTGTTTGATATAAAACATGCTAGCCAGTTACCTTTACAGTAACAACTGTAGATCAATTTAACCCTTAGATCTGCATGTAGCAGTATAAGAACTTAAAAAAAAAAAAAAAAAACCAAACAAAACTAGCCCCCCCCCAAAAAAAAACCCCAAGACCACAAACCCAGAACCGCAAAAACAACTTACATTTCCTCACTTGGGTGATGGATGATCTTCTTATGTGTACTTTCTCTTGGTTCTATGGCTACATAAAGGCATAAAGGGGTAATTGCTGATTGAATTTGAAACACAGAATGCAGCAAATTCAATTCCTACATCCTCTCATTTCACTTCTTGCACATTACTAAAGTCTTTTTTTTTTTTTTAATTATCCTTACATATGGTAATAGAAATACTGCTCCCTTCCTTCCACCAGTGTGACAAGTTTCTAGTGCAGGCACATTCCCTCACCTTTGCCCACATACCTACTTGCAGGCTGTGGCCCCTGGCACACCCATTCCCCTGATGTTCTTGCTGCTGACTGTTCCCAGCAGCAGCAAGCTCCTGCAAGTAAGGGCTTTGAGAACAACTTCCTTTTTTCACTTTGTAACCCTAGGAAATGTAAAGCTGTGGGGTTTATTCTAAATCTCTAGGAGGTCAGTACTCAAGAATGACTTCTTTTTAATCCAGAAAATCACCTGCTGCTTAGAAGTGTCATCATTTAAACAGGTAGAAAGGAAAATTTCCTCATAAGGAACAATAACATTAAGTCAGTCTAAGAGTTTGTGGAATAAGGACTAAATGTGAAGCTCACAAATGTGTTTAGCATAGAAGGAAATAAAATATTTGCTAGAATTTGCCAAAGGAGAATTGCACAAAATATTTAGGCTGGAAAACTGCAGATGGCCAAGCACATCCAGTGGTAAATCACCTTCTCTCAGTGAAAACTGATTTGTACCAGCAGGGTCTGAGTGAGTGCTACAGTGAATTCTACCAAAAAAACCCAGAAGGTGGGGGAGAAGAGAAAGGCATTTTAAATAATTGATCATAGCTATATCTGTGGTTACAAGGATAGCATTCTTAAGTCATTAGCCTGAAGGAGCAAGGAGTTTAAAAAATACTAACTCTTCTCACTAAGTATAATCATAAAGTTTAAGGGGGGAAAAAAAGGAATGGGGTCCCATTTGTCCATCATTAATAATTTTGTTGTGATAATTTTGTGATTTGGGCTGATTTAATCTTTTAATCTTCTATTCTCCCTTAATGGCAAAAATTTCTTTTTACGTAACACAAATAAGAGTAAAAAAACCTTTCAAATGCTTTTTATGTAATGTGAATCATGTTTAAGTGATGTTTTGAAAAAATTCTTGTCCATTTGAAGCAAGCTTTTTGCACAAGGCAGGATGTTATAACTGAGGTTTTTTGCAAAATGGTTCTAGTTACTGTTTGTTATCATTCTCTAACCCTGTGCTTCCAATAGGAATCTTTAGTTTACCTCCATAAGTGCATCTCATAGCATTCATTTTTAAATAACCATTAGTTTTATTTCAACCTCCTACAGTGTTTTTGATAGAATGTTACTATTTTCACACAATAATAATTTATTCCCACTGTACACCAGACTTTTCGACAAATGTGGCTCCATTTCTCCCACTTACTGATTTTACCTGAGGCAAAATGATATCAAATCAAGATCACACAGCATCTATGGATAATTTGGGATCATGTGCAGATTTCCTGATCTTACATTCTATGTCTATTTTAAGACTCTATAGTAAGACTCATTTAACCTAACTCACATCAGACAAAAGTGAGGCATGTGGTTTTCCTTCTGACACGTGCCTCCCAAGGATAAGTCAGCTGATCTCAAAACATTGACAAGAGAAATCATGGTAAAAGTTTTTTTGCCCTTCCACTTAAGTGGAAGGTAAATGCCTCTGCACTGTCCCATTAAAATGTTTCATGGTCCAGTATGTCCCACCCATGAAGGTAGTAAGGGAGTGCTTCTAGTATGATTTTTCATTTTTTGATTGAAATCTTGACTATGAAGTGTTCTGAAAAAAATACATTTCCACCCTTATTTTAGAGCTGTTGACTCTACATCGCTCATCTGGACACAGAGGCAATGTTAGTTACAGAACTTCAAGTAAAAACAAGTGAAAAACAGATCAAACATTGTGATCTGCATATTGGAATGAAACATTTGTTTGTACACATTTGTCACTCTTTTAATTATTTTTGTAAGGAGTTAAATAATAGTCACAAGCAAGTATTAATTTCTTCAAAATGAAGCATAAAACAGCAAACTCAGGATGCACTTCTAACAAAATACTGAACTATCCAATAGAAATTAAAGGCAGATGGAATTTATTCCAATGGCTATTAAAATGTAACCCAAAAGGATGCCCTTGATTTAACTTGCTACAAGCTGTAGACGTCCATAGCAAGCCGGCACGCTTGAACCATACCTAAATGGATCAAACAAAGTTACAAGGAATGTAACTTTGTATTGCAATTTTTATCCTATTCCCAAACATGTTTCATTGCTTTTCTTTCCCATAACTGTTCTTGATCCCTATCTAAGCGGTTATGTCAGAGCACACTGGAAATGTCTGACACCAGAGGGTGCAGAGTTGCTATTCCATGACTACAGCACATCATCTGTAGGATCGCCTGACACATATAATCAGGAGAGGTGGTCTTGCATTAACCTTTCCCACTCCCAGAGGATGAAATGATAATGAAACAACAAAAAACAGATAATGAGGCAAGGAGAACACAATTCTTGTGATTATGACTGAAGATGGGGCGGGAGGGGGACAGCTGAACAATTTTGTGCAGACTTTCAATGAAGCATTACCAATTTCAATAATAAATGGAGCAGATATGTAAATGTAAATGTAAAGCCAGACATGGGCTGAATATGATACCTAGAACAGGAGTCTGTTAAAGGAAGGAGTTGGTTAAGTTTGTTCTTATGACTGGCTAGCACTTGACAGACAAACAACTTCCCAACAAGAATAATAAAATATATAATTATTTTGTGACTTGATTCAGTTGACATCCTTAGGGAGAATGATTCAGTGAAGCACCTGAAAACTCAGAATCTAACAGTTGTAAACAACTAGAACATTTGGTTTTCTCAGCATGGAGGAGATTAAGGGGAGACCTCCTAGCAGCCTTCAGCATCCTCATGAGGAGAGGAGGAGGCACAGGTACCAATCTCTTCCCTCTCATGACCAGTGGCAGAACCCAAGGGACCAGCATGAAGCTGAGTCAAGGGGTGTTTAGGTTGGAATATCAGGAAATTTTTTTTTGCCCAGAGTGGTTGGGTACTGGAACAGGCTCCCCAGGGAAGTGGTCAGAGCACCAGCCTGACAGAGTTCAAGTTTGGACAATGGTCTGAGGCGCATGGTGTGACTCTTGGAGTGTCCTCTGCAGGGCAAGGATTTGGATTTTTATAGTCATGATTGGGTCCCTTCCAACTCAGCATATTCTGTAATTCCACAATTCTATGATTTGCTTAATGCTGTCTCTGCTGAGACAGGATGTGTGTAACCACATCCTACGAAGACTGATATTATGTGGTAGTAACAAAATGGGGAAAATGCTTGTTCACTTTCGTCTGTGACTTTATGATCTGGCTTTTTTGGCATGTTTCTACCAGTAAGAAACTACTTCTCCACAACAGTTCCTACAAGAAGGTCAAATATTCAGTGGAAGGACAGAGCAGATAACTAAAAAGGTACGGATTAAAAAGCAGCCACAACTAAATTTGTACATGCTGAGTTAAAAGTAGATGAGAATCTGACTACAGTGGAATTTACCCCTGGAAAGTGATGGTATCAATTAACTCAAGAAAGCAAAGATAAGAGTAAAGTAAAATTGCATAGGCTAAAGCTTATTTCTCAAAAGCTGGATATTGTGGAAATGATGTAATGGTAATACATTTCCTTTGTTTTGTCCCTCTGACAATTTGCACACACCAAAGGCTCCATTTATACTGAACTTACGGCAGTGCATTTTGTACGTGCCGTAAGTTCAGTACATGAACATGAAAGCCCTGGGCATCTCAGGAAGTTTTAAAGCTTTCTTCTTAAAATGTGAGTTAAAGTCACACTTTAAATTGTGCTGCATGTGTCACCATGTTTACTCATGTCTCTCTGGAGTTTTTAACAGCTAAAAAAATAGGTTTCTTCAATGGGAAGCATATGCCACTAGGGCCTTTTATCTGAATGCTTCAGAATCAATCAAAAGGCATTATTTGAGCAGCCATGGGCCAAGGCAGAATTCATCTGTTTGAGTCTCTGACCCTGGTAATATACTGCTTGAGTGACTCTACAGCACTCAAGCCATGTCCTGTAGGACTTACTGTGAATTACATTTTGTGTGTCTGTTGTAACTCACCAGCTTTTCTTATGCCAAGTGGGGTTTATTTTGTTTTCTTCCTACTCTTTTATATGACAATCATAACACTTACTACTTTGAACAACAATATCTCTTACAAGGATCATAGCTTTAGTATTTACTTGCTACCCATTACACAAACCACTTATGCATTACTTGATTTTACATAAAAATAGTTCAAAATTGTTTTCTTATAAAAGTAGTTTGAAATTGTTTTCATATAATATTTTGAAATTCTGTAACAAAAGGAAAGAAACCTGACACAATTAAATAAATTGGAGACTACATTACATGTTTTTTCTTCAGGAAAAAAATAAGGCCATAAACAATGTGTACAAAACTTTTTGATATTCATAAACTGTACTGTGCTTTAAATGCAAATGGTGAAAACTGAAATAGGCACACTACTCTGCTCAACCATAATTATATTTCTTCTTGTAGATAACTGATGTGGAAAGATCTGTTTAGTATGCCCACTCAGAAATGCACACAGGCTGAATAGCCAATATAAAAGGGTAATGTGGTCAAAATTCACACGAATGCTTTGTTCAGATTTTGTCATGTCACACCTGTGTGTTTTATGGTCACTGGAACTGTGCAGACTCTTGTCACTGTTTCTGCATCTCTGGCACAAGGGCTGCCATACATGCCTTCTGTCTGCTGAGATCCTAGATGCTGAAAATCTGGGTTTATTCCTGGCATCTGGCACTTTCCAAGTAACTTAATAGAGATAACCTTATAGAAATTTCCAGAGCTAGCAAACTTTGTGACCATTCTGGTTTTATATCTCTCTTCTTCAGAGATAGTAGTGGAAAGAGGGAGAGATTTGAGGTTTGGAAGTGTTCCAGAAAACTTACCAAAGTATGTTTCGCTTTTGTTCCTTTAACCAAGAATTCCTTTACAAGAATAATAAACACCTAATACTAAGCATACTCCATCTTTAGAATTCTGCATTTAAAGTCATATTCATTTAAGAACATGTTCCTTCCTTCCACTTGGCTTTGCCAAGCATAAACCCTACCCAGACTTCTAATTTCTCATTTCTTTTGTCTAGTGATTCCCTTATCAGATTAATTAGATAATAAATTATTTTCCTTTTCCCATTCTCATTTAAAATTCACTGATAGGTCAACCAAACAGAAGTAGTTTTATTGCTTTGCCCACGATCTGTATGGTATCTATTTTATCATTGGTACAAAACCACCTAAACATTATATTACCAGACAGGCTAATTTCCATTTCTAAAAAGACTCAAAAAGAAAAAAAAAACCCTAATGCCATAGATGATTTTACAACTTTAAATAGGCAAAATCAGTTGCAAATGTTACTCGATAAAAGTAAGTATGAAGTGAGCTCAAATTCTTCATGTAGCATAGTTCTATGCCAGTTCTCTTCCCAACAGGATGTTTTTCACTCCCTAATTTATCAAAAATGTGCAGAGGAGGTGGGGTGACTGCTTTTTAACTTAATCATTGATTGTGATTTTATATCAGTGTGTGTCCTGTGAAATCTGCAGTACTAAATAATATATTGCTGGCCTGGAAACATAAGTTTATTGTGTCACCACGTGCATTCATCCTCTTAGCTTCAGCTGATTCAGTGCATGGTCACAGGACCACAAACATCTGTGGTACTGTGCAGGACAGAGTAAATCTTTTGCAGTAGCTGGGAGGGGGCATGGTTGGGAAGGGCGTTCAGCTAGGACGCAGACATCAATCCCCAGGAGGGGCAAAGCAATTCTCTTGCTTCCCAGGAGAGGGGGGTCCTTCCAGGGGAGCAAGCAAGGGTCACTCTGCTCCTGAGCCATCGGGAGCAGTCTGGACGCCGTGGCTGTGGCCAGGTCAAGCTCTGCACTCTCTGTTTTGTGCGCTTGTTATTAATGTATTTGTTGTTATTGTCCATTCCCTCATCTCATTGATGTTGCTGTAAATTGTTCTTATGGGAACCTGTGATCTTTGCCTTTTGTTCCTCCAGTCCTCTCCAATGCCATGCAGGAGGGAGGGGAAGGGGAAAAAGGCAGTGAGAAGGCTAGGGTGAGCAGTGTCTGGTTTTGGAATCATGCTTGGGGCACTAAACTGGGGAATACCATTTCTAAACCATGAAAGGTACCGCTCTTAAAAAAGTAGATGAGACCTGTGGTATGACTCTGTTAATCACAAATTATTTCAAACTAATGTGTGAGCATGCATTCCCTAACATACCTTGACAGATCTAGACTCTTAGGAACCTTTGGCTTCAAAGACCAGCAAGCTTGACAAGTAACACTGCCCCAAAATTTCATGTTTATGAGGTTCCAAAAGGTTGAATTCAAGTCCTATTCTTAGAACCTTTTCTAATCTTTTGTTTAGGGGGAAAAAAGGCGTTGGTCTGCTTCCCAAAATATTTTGCATTATTATCATAATTGTAAATCCATGGCTTTACTGAAATTGCCAGTTTTACTAACACATCTGTTAACAGCTGGAGAAAAAACTAAAACCAAGTGAAACTTTGAAGTTTATCTCAATAATATACCACTTTGATTTTGAATTGTGAATAGCTGCACCTGTGTCTGTTCAGCCCTAAGTCCTCCTGAAAAGATGAAGAACAAAATACAATTAAAATGGGTGGAGTGGAAAAAATAGAAAATTTTAAAATACAATTTGAACATTGGCAACTAGAAATATTCAGGAGTATGCTTTTTAAATGAAATGCAGTAAATTGTCCTAGTGGCATTAGTAATGACTAAATTATTCTAGCATGACCCATCACTGTAAATCTATTTTGATGTTTATTTTTATTCTTATACTTAAATTGTTACAAGGATTAATCATCAATCTTTGTGATTCATACTGGATTTCATCCAATAAGCCTATAAGGTATGCCTTTTCACAGCCTTGTGTCACTTTTGGTAGTAGCAATACAAATTCTTTATGTAGAGAAATTGTAACTCAAAGCTAAACTAGACCAAATTTCAAATATATTTATAGCCATGTGAGATCACGTTTAGTAGTAAAAGTGTTTTCACCTTTTGAGGACAGTAGGTCAGAATTTTGATCTCACCAGCTTCAAGGTGTCAAAGGCCCCCTCATTTACAGTAGTTGAAATGTATTGGTGATGCCTATATTCCCAGAACACCCAGTTTTCTAATGCCAATACCACAAAACCACTACCAGGGTGCTCCCATGCTAATAATCAAGAAATGTATCAGGACTTTGACTCACTGGACTATGGAGACAGACGTACATCTTCAGCTTATAAGAGTGATCCCTGCAGGGGTGAACACACTGCTTTAATACTGTATAATTTGCACCATTCCTATTCATCTTTTGAAAGATTATTCCAATCCCAAAGCTGTCAATTTTGCATTTTCATAAGAACTAAATCAGTTTTTAAAAAGTCAGAAAGTTGCTTTCTCTGTTTCTGTCCTTTTGATTGATTATCTATGGTTCCACAGCATATTACGTGATCACAGCAATGTTCTTTGGAGATATAATCATCAAAGAGCATTACTCAGCTGGGAAAGTACATGTGAAGGGTGTAAATAATGAAACCAAACAGGGGGCCATTAAATACATTTTTTTGTTTTCTCTGCTTAGAGGCTTGTTTACAGGGTAGGGGGCATACTGTTAAAAAGGAATGTTAAAAAAAAAAAAAAAACAGAACTCCTAAACTGTACCAACCAATCCATCTGTTCAGATAAAGAGCCCTGCAGACCTGGCAAACCTTGAAGGTTTATCAGCGTTCGTTTTGGCTTTGAAAGGTGTGTTTAGTCCTGTGGCTCTGAAAGTTCTAGTTTATGCGTTAGGAAGTATATTCCCAAAGCAGATGTATAATTCTTTAATTATATGGTCCTGGTAATACTAGACATATAGAGCATATAAAGCCTATTTCTGTGTAGCACATCAAATACAAATTACTGGAACTGTTGTTTAAAAATTGCTTTAAAGGAGAAAAATGGGGCAGGAAGGAAAGTGTTGAAACATTCAGCCCCTTGACTTGTAGCAGAGCTGAAAAGTAACTGATTGTGTTTGATAAATACCATGACTTAGTTGGGCAGACCCCCATTGTTATCAGAGCTGCAAGGCAGCCTCTTAAACTGTTCAAACATGGATCTCCAACATTCACGTCTATAGGTGGCCATTGAATCTTAGTGCGTATTGTATAGGTGGCCTTTGAGACATAGTGAAATATATGTATTGTATAAATGGCCTACGAGTCTCAGTAAAATATATGTATTGTATAAGTGGCCTTGCCCCAATCCTAGTTGTTCTAAATGGGCTGCAGCTGTGATGTCCTTAATTGGGTGGCAGCTGTGGCCAATGAAGATAACTGGGATAAAAGGGGGTTGGCCGGTCAGGGAGAGCCTTGGAGGAGCCCTGCTGAAGAAGCAGGAACAGCACTGCTGTGAAGAGCTGCTTGTGAGAAAACCACCCAGAAGGTATGGGACTCTAGAAATATGATAACAGCAATATGAATACAACAAGTGGTGACCCTGATGTGATAGAAGATAGGACAGCCGAGAGCTGTGGAGGAAACATGGCCTTTGAGTCGAGGAGCTGTGACAGCCAGGAGCTGTGAGAATATGGCCTTTGAACAAGGGGCTGTGTGTGTTGTAAGTGGCCTTTGAGTCATGGGGAAATGTATGTATTGTACTTTAATATCTGTGTTGTATTTGAATATCTGTAAGTAAAAGAAAAGGGGGCAATATAGTAGGAGTCTCAGTAAAATATATGTATTGTACAAGTGGCCTTGCCCCAATCCTAGTTGTTCTAAATGGGCTGCAGCTGTGATGTCCTTAACTGGGTGGCAGCTGTGGCCAATGAAGATAACTGGGATAAAAGGGGGTTGGCTGGTCAGGGAGACCCTTGGAGGAGCCCTGATGAAGAAGCAGAAACAGCACTGCTGTGAAGAGCTGTGTGTGAGAAAACCACCCAGAAGGTATGGGACTCTGGAAATATGATTACAACAATGGGATAGCAACACATGTCTACAAAGGCCAACTGCTCTCTTAAAATTCATTGCTTGTTTGTTAAAAAAAAAAAAAAAGGTGTCTTCTTTCTGTGTCATTAATCCTGTGGGTTTTGGTTTGTTGGGGTTTTTTACCAAAATGGTTCTGTAATTCCTTTTCTGATGCAAACTTCTGTAACTGGTGTAAAGTGTCTGGTACTGAGTGACCTGATACTGGCCTGTTGTTACTTTTATATCTGCAATAAGCATCATTAGGAGTAATTCATAGAGAAGTCTATGAGCCTTATTTGCTCTATAGCTCTCCCTTTCTTTTTGTATAGAGGAACTTTGTGTACTACATGTGTACAAACAAACTTAACTTGTCCAAAGTAAAGAAGATTTTAAAAGTGAAAATTAGATCCATTAGAATTGGACATTAAAAATGTCCAATTACAAGGTCAGAATAAACATTACTGTACAGATTGCTGCTCTTTATATTGAAACTGTTTAGAAAATCAGAAAGGTGTGAAGCCTTTCAGGACACCTGAAAGCAAAATATATAAATCCAATCCTTTAATGAAAATAAGGGACTGGAGAAGTAGGATGTGTTTGTCTGAAACTAGCTATGTAGAAATTTGAGCACATTACTGTTACTATCATACTCAAGTATATTCCTGTCCTTTTCTGGATGAAATTAAATCAGCTAAAATATTCTTCTAAAGGATTTCTTTGGTGACCTACAATCTCAACTTTTGACTTTTCTTTGTTTTTCTTTTTTCTTTTTTTTTTTTTTTTTGGTCAGCCAAACACTGTCACTTATTTTAGGATTTTATCTGATGTTTGAATTGCATGTGTGTAAAGAGGACTTCAAAATCTCCAGTTGAATTTAAAATAATTTTGCATCATATTTTTGCTTTCTTATCAAAACAATGATGGCTGAATCCTAGATATCAAGTACCCTGACATTAATATAGATTATGTCATCATTGTTTTGACACATGGAAAACTTGTTCTTTGAACAGAGTAAGTTTAGTTGATCTTTTCAGATGAGTATGGCCACAGAACTTTTACACATGTACCATTTTTCTTACTAAAATGGCATTAAATTGAATTTTTATTTTTGAAAACTGGAGATTTCACATACAGTAGAGAGGTGATTCTAAATAATAAATCAAAATATACATCCTAACAATCAAGAGGCAGGAGTGCCAGGCATGAGAAACCTTCTAATATAGCATAGAGCAGTCTCTTGTGCACAACTGCTGTCCTCTGAAGAAACCATGCTTTTTAACCTCAAACAAGGAGGGGAAAAAAAAGAGTCTTGGTAAAAAGTACAGCTAGAACATCCTTTAATAGAGATGGAAATGACTTGATATGGAACTGGGAAAAAAAACCTAAACCAAAAGGCAGTAGGCATTTTTGAAGGGGTGGAGTGACAACCAGAAACATCCTTGACTCTGTGTAAGCTCTGCTCAGCAGTAACTAAAACGTGCCTGTATTATCAACACTATTTCCAGCACAAATCCAAAACATCCCATACTAGCTCTTGTGAAGCTGCTGTCTACCCCAGACAAATCTGGCAGACACCTTTATAGGGCTTGTTAAAGAGAAATATCTTCTGAAGAGTATGCTTTTTCCACAACTCTAATCTTAGCAGATGTGGATGTGAAATTTATTCATACTGATATACTGAAAAAATTTCCAGCTTTCTTTTTTGGATCAAATGGAAATTATAAATCATACTGCTGATGGTATCAAATTGTATAATGATTTAAGACAACAGATATACCAACAGTACAGGACACTTCAGTCAAAGTTTTTTATCTTATTGCAGACTGGTGGGAAAAATAATGTGTCTATATCATTCTTGCTACAGCTTCAAATCTTAGAGTCCAAACTAATATTTGACTGGTTAGAGGCCCTTTTAAAAAGGTTACAGGTGCAGGCTGAGAACCTATGGTACTAGACATGGTAGAGTGACAGTCAAATTTCATTAAAAATTTTATTTTCCTACTATTTCTTTGCAATACTAGTTTAGTATGACAAGAATATGGATGAGAAAAGTGGGTTTGTGTAACATTATTTTTCTCCCTGGGGAGAAGATTTTTCTGGGGCAAAATGACATTTATTGTGAAATTAAAACAACAAAGTTAGTAAATTTTTTCCTGCGATACTTTTGTATGTACCTTGACATTCCTCGTTTCCTGATGGCAAGCTAATCCAGTGGGAGATCCATAAGCTATAAAAAATTGGCAAATAGCACACAGGGTTGAAGAGCAAACTTTTAGGAGTTTACAGTACTGAAACAGAAAGAACTGCATTCACCTAGTCACCATTGCTCTCTTTAATCGTTCACAAACCACAGCAAGTTATATAGTGTGTTATATACAGATGTTTCCCTAATTTGATCAGTAGATAGGAAATAAATAATGATTTGGGGTTTTTTAATGCTTCATCCTAAATATGAAGGAAAAGTGTGTTAAAATATTATTTTTAAGAAAGGACAGCAAGAAGACTAAATGACAGGTTAAGTAATAAATAAGATGGTTGAATAATTGAAATCTCTTACTATGTGGGCATCAACAGATTAATTTTTACTAGTGAATTTATTTCCAGTAATGATCTTTGGAAGTGATCTCTCAATAATAAGCTGTCACAGTGAAGGAGAAGATTTTAGACTCTTGCTTAAATTTGTGCTAACTGTGCTGTGCTTATTTGTGTTCTATATCATTCTCTTCTTCAGTTGCATAGCAAGCCAAACAAGCAATACTTATGAGCTCTTAAAAGCCCCTTTAAAACCATGGCAGCTGGATAATTCAAAAAATAACCAATGCATTCTGAGATGGCACCAAAGTTTTAAAATTGTTTATATGCTTTTTTAAAAGCACGTCAGTGTAAGCGTAGCTTTTTGTAACATAAAAGGGAAATTGATCTTAGTGTCTATTAACACAAACAGGAAAAGTTTATCTTGAAATGCAATATTCTTTGTAAGAATTCAGCTATGAAGCCTTCCTGGAGACATGGAACTCTAAATGAAAAAGCCAGTAAATCACTGGAAAATATTTTACTCTTAAGCGTGGATGTAACTCATTACCTGTTTGGGCCCTGCTTACTTTATCTGGATCTAGTATTCTGATTGTTCTTATATCACTGTTTCTATAGATGTTTTTGCTTATTTAAAACCTGTGGCTTGAAAGCCATAATCTCTTCCAGATGTGTAGATATGTCTAGGGAAAAGACTTAGCCTACTCAACTCTGGATTAGCATCTTCCTATCAGGTTTTTTCAAATTTTTTTTTTTTTTTTTTGGTATGAAGCCAAAAATATAAAAGTGTACATTAAATAGCATAAAACCGTAAAAGTACAATTGGAATATTTGAAGTTTGCATAATATAGCTCACAGCATAAAGACTGTAATTGCAAATACTAATTGCTAGGTTTAAAAAGCCCTAGAGAAATAATTGCTGCTAGTCTACATTTAGAAATTTCAAGGTAAAGGACATAACATGTTAACTAAAACACAGCTAATTAGAGCAGAAGTCGATCCCTTTCAAAGTCTGAGATGGTGATACACACAATACAGCTGTTAACTTCAGAAAACTGAGTGCTCATGTAATCAAATAAGGAAGCTGATTTCTTTTTTGTGCCTGTATTTCAAGAGAGATTCAGATCAATATGTTGTTTTATATGATTCTCACATTTTTAGGGTACACAACTCTACAAGAAAAAAACACCCTCAATCTAAATCTAAAAGTTCAACCTTGTCCAATATTTTCTGTGTTAATTTTTAAAATTAGTCTTTGAAATTTCATTCACAAAGTTTTCTATTTTTGAGCAAATTTTTCTGAGTTCCCATTTCCCCCAGTTTACATCGACAGTTGAAAAGCAATATATTTCCTCTCTCGGGCTGTCTTTGCAAAAGATTTTAATATTGTTGTTTTAGTGTCACGTAAATCCTTTTGAGAGAGCCATAAGGATCCTGTAATGCAAGCATGTTAATTACTGACTACTGAAACCAGTACCAAGCAAGATCCCTAGCAAGAACAGCCATTGCCTTAGGACAGAAAAAGTCAGTGCTGAGGGGGAAAGCATGTTGGAAATTTAGTAGAGAAACAAATAGTCAATAGCTTCAGTGTTCTCTCAGTCTCAAACATGGTCTTTCTCTCATGTAAGAAATGAGCTAGTTTATTGCAAGAGGATATGAAAAACTCAACCTCTCTTGTACCTGCTCATTAGCTGTTTGATAATTTCATTCTCCATATCTTACTAAGAAGATACAATATGTCCTGTTCTGTGGAACTTGTTGAAGGTGTTTTCAACCTACTAGACTAGTAATTTCCAAAGATATGTTTCTTTATAGCTTTTTTTCTTTTACAGTTTGTTGCAAGTTAGTCTTTACCAAGAAGACTGAAATTTCCCCTTAATTTTCCTCACAACTAAAATTTTTGACTGTGCTCTCATCTTTGTTATGCCCAAGACCAGGAAAATTCTGAGACCATTATCATCAGGTTCTTTCTGATAATTGCTGACTTCCCCTAGCCTAGCATGGCAAAGGAGAAGGCCTTTTGTACACTGTGGATTATTTTGAGAATGTTAAGCATGTTTGCATCCAGGAAAGAGTGCACTGACTAGTAACCACAGATTAACTGGTACTTTTTCCTGTCCAGATCTCTGCATTTAGTGTCTTCTTTTTAAGCTGTAAGCTGCACATCTCTATCCACACCTGCAAGAATTGAATTTCTCTTCTGTATTATTTGCATTACAAATTGACTTAGGGTTCTGGTTTTTTTTTTTTCTGTAGTAAGACTTGAGGAAGGATAAAAAGGTGTTAGAAAAGTAGTGGCAAAGGATAAACAATTAAGGAAAAGGGGGTTCTCTGTACTGGACCTATTAAGTAACTATATAAGAACAATAATTTTCTGAAATGGAAATCTGTATCTGTTTATGTGAATCAAAAGATATGCTAAATCAGCAGACTCCCGACCACAGAAATATTGATTATGCTATCTTCACTATTCTATGAAAACATTAATGCCTAAAATATGTTTGGAGTACAAAAGGTTAATGTCAAAAGTCTCTTTAATAGAAAGAAAAAAAAATCATATGTCCTTGGATTTATTCAGGAACTGTAATGAATATACTATTCTCTATTGCAAAAGAAAAATTAAAATAATTTACAGAAATCTCTACAATAATAAATGTATATATTCCAAATTACTGTTCTTAACTATACTTAATTATTCTTTGTATAGTTATCATCAATACACATAGAGTAACGTTAATAGAAATAATCAAAAAAGTGACAGATAAGAGTTAAATAGACTTAGCTGTTCCAGATTTGATTTTAAATAGATTTTGAAAGAAAAGGTCTGAAATTATCAACAGCTACTAACTGAAAGAAAAAAGGCAAGCCTTTATTACCACTATGTGTGGCTCCTTTTTTCAACCACCCAAGCTCACTTTAAATTATTCTTCCATTAACTCACTGTGCTGCCTACTTCTAGCTCTTGCTGAGCAAACATCAAGAGCTGCACCCAGCATGTGTCCTGTAGCTCAGAACAGGAAGCACTTTGGTACTCTGTATTCATGGGGAGAAACGGGAGGAGGGAAATGTCCATGGGGAGAAAAGGAAATAAAATGAGAGAGAGAGAGAGAGGAAGGAAGGAAGGAGAAATTTGATGCATAGCTTACTAATTCTGTTATTGAGTGTAGGAATGAAGTATTATACTTACTATTAACTGAAGAGGATCTATTTCCTAAAAGTTAGTTACTCACTTTAGCATTCTTGGCACTGTTATGGATGCATTAACTAGGTAATGGTTAATACAATGTCAGATTCCAAGTACAAATGAGCTCTTTCTTTGTGTGGATTTGATGAAACCAGTACAATTTTTATCAAAAAGTTGTTCATTGTAATAGTATGGAACCCTTCCTTGGAGTGCAGGAGCTGCTTTTACTTGACACATTCAACTTTATTTCCACTTTATTTCCCCTACCTGGCAAATGGTATTTCTATGCTTTCAACAAACCCAAATTTCCAGTCCTCCTTTTACTCAACTATGTAATATCTGGAACAGATATTTGGCCATTATCTAGTTCTTTATTGACTGTATAGACAATGTAACTTTCTTGAAAGACAGTAATGCTGCCCAACTCATACATTCACATGAAACTATACCATCTTTTTAATGCATTTTATTAATTTACAAGAAAGCATAAGCTTTATGGGGGGGGAAAAAAAGATAATCAGCTGGAGGGAAGCAGAACTTATAAATGTTTTTAGTCTTTTTCCCTCCTTAGTAAAAATATGAACATTTAAATGTATGCAGCAGAAGCAGATGAAATTACATCCTCTGACACTTGTTAACTCTGGAACAGATATGTGATTGATTGCAAGGTGGCGTAGCTGCTGGCGTTTTTTGTCGGCACATTTTGATGATACAGTTACTTAGGTGAACTTCAAGTACATCAGTGACACATACAATGTTTCAGACCCTTTGACTGATTTCAAGGCTAATAATTTATGAAAGCTTTTGGAGCCAGTTATTAGGTTTGTCTCAGAAGAGATTGATTTTTTGCTTTAATCCTCAGTTCCTCACTATATATCCTGTTTACCTCATCTTATTTAGTTAGAAAACAAATTTATAGAACTTTAATTTAGAAATGTCTGTTTTAACTACTTGTCAACACCTTAACAAGGTGTACTATGTGAAATGTTTGGACTTGAAAATACCTATGCAGCAGATGAGTCTAGAAACAGGTGAAGAATATATGGACAGAAGTACCACAGAAAAACATAATTTTAAAATAGACTAAGTCATAAAGGGAGGAAGAAAAATATCTAACAAGAAGTTTAATGCCTGCTTTGTAAGACTGTTGAACTTTGTATGTTAATACTGTGGGACAGCAAATCTCATATCCTCACCAATGTAAGGGAAAACACACCTGACGCTGAGATTGACCCCATTTATGTAGCATGTCCACAGGTTCCTTCAGGACTTCAGAAGTCTAACTCAAGTCAAACACGGTGGTTGGAACACTCCAGAGAAGTATTAGCTAATAAAAAAAATGAGTTAAGATCTTTCTCTTCCAACATCCACTGTATATACAGTATTTGATCACTTAACTGGAGTATTCTGAAACATAACTGGAAGAATAGTAATGGAAGGAAGAAAATAAAATTAATTTCTCACTACTGTAAATTGTGGTTAGATTGCAATGGGATATATTAGTTTCAAATTATTTTATAAACATGGATGAACATATTCAACAACTCTAGAATGCAAAAAAAAAAAACTTAATCCATGAAATTTCTGTTTGTAAGATTTTGCTGTTGAAATTATTTCAAAACAATTTGTCATTATATTTTAGACAATTCAATGGAAACTCAAGTTTTTTTCAAAACAGTCAGTTGAATGATTTGCTATCATGCCATAAAGTCTTAATTCTTTTTAAGCAGACATTTCTTTATAACAACTCTAACATGTAGATCTACATTCAATGCTAACATGTTGCTCTTGTATTCATTTCCTGAAAAACTCAGCTGTATGCATGGAGTAGCATCTTCTTGATTACCCAAGCAAAGTAACATTTCATTATGAGACATGAACTTATTTAAGGTATTTAAGGCAGGTCTAACAATTAGCCTTCATGGCTTCCGGGGAATGGAAATTACTTCAAAGATTTTACTACAAGCATAAAAGGCATAAATAAAGGATGACTGGCAGGTTATATTGCTATTTCAAACAATAACTTGGGACTTCTAAGAACATTGCTCGTATTATTTCTAAAGCTGGAGAGTCAAATTAATTTTTGCCCTAATAGCAGTGAGGCTGGTTGAGGGATGAATTTGGCCCACTGCATTTTGATTCCAGATGTTCTAGAGAATTTCACACATAATTGCTACAACTAGAATTCAGTTCTCTAAACAATATGTAGGAAAATTAATCCCACAAGAAATCAAGCTTGATAATGAGGAAAAATGGATTATCAGACCTTGTATGACTACTAGAAGAAGGATTGCTCTGTGGCAATGAGCCTCAGTGGAAAACTGGGTGACAGATGAATTGCTCAGGAGCTGCAATGCAATACGCCCATTTGTCATCTCCATAGTCCCAAAATACAAATCTCATGGCACATTGTTTTAAATTAAAAAAAGGAGGAAAAAAACACATTTTCTTCTCATTATTTTTCATATAAAATAATTAGAATGCTTTTAGTATGTTAGTAGAATAGTTTCCAAATGTTCACTAGAATTGTTGGAATTTTTAGAAGTTGCCCTTTTTTTCGTTATCAAGAAATAATATACAGTTATTCTTCCAATAGATTTTAAATATTCCTTCAAAGTAACTTAAACTGAGCAGTCCTAGAAATCACAACAAAATCCTTTGCAGTTGACCCACTGAATTGCAGAAGGTATCTTGCCTTTTTTTAGCACAAAATCTGTAAATTCATGCATCTGGTTCTGTTAGTGTGTAAATTTAATATGTGAGCCTTACTGTTGAAAATGTGTAATTAAAAAAAAATATCAACAAGGCAAAACCAGCAAAAATTCTGAGTACAGTGTTATGAAAAACAGAGTCCACTTTGAAATTTCTGATTTTGTAAAATATAGATGAGAAATATGCATGTGGTGCTTAACATTGGCTAGCGCTCAGCTTCTCCTCGTAACATTCTTTTTGATCACACTAATAATACGCTATGAAGCATCACTCTGTGGGATGCAGTTAAAGCCTATTTAAGCCAAAGGAACTGCTCACACTCTCCCAGGGGAAAATATCAGAACATTTTTATTTTTGCCTCAGTCACTCCAGAAAACTTCATAAGGGATAGCCTTAACCAGTGTTACAGGGAAATAACTACCACTGGTATGCCTGGAAAAAATGGGAGAGAATTGAAGACTAAATGTGGTGCTGAAACATACTGAATAAGATGATTCAGAATTAAATGCTTAAGGCTTACTTGAGCCTAAGTTGTGGAAGGTTTATGCAAATTAGGCAGTTAATAGATATTCTTGTCAAGGATCTTTGTAGAAAATGCAGTTAAAAAAAATCCCAGTCTACTTCCTCTCCCCATTCTCTTCCTCAGCTCCCAAGAGCTAGTTTTCTGCCATAGAGGCCACAAATTTAGGTCTCACTTTTTCAATATTTCTGTTCTCATAAAAGATTTATTTAATAGCATTTCATGTTTAAAGCTGCCTACTTTAGTTTTATCTTTTATAGTTGTGACTTTTAACCATCTTTTTTTCATATGTTTTCTTTTTTTTTTTTTTTTTTTTAAGAGAACAGTAAAATTATTAGCTGGCATAATAAGGGATGGTAGATTTATTCTCTAAGTAATATGTATAGAGTACTTTGGATTTTCCCAAACTGGGTAAATAAATCAGCTTCAAAAATCTTCCCTTTTGTAATATTTTTACATCTAGAGGGAGAAAATCTGTGTAACTAATACTGTTAGTAAAACAGATTCTTTTTTAGGCACTGAGAGACATATCAACAAGAGGACTGAACTAATATAATGAGCCTCGCTATACTGAACTTTTAGTCCTGAGCAGAGCAATTAGATGCTACAGAAAAATAGGATAGAAAATACATCTCTTTGTTCACTGGAGCCTATTTCTGTTACTCAATATAATTGTATCACTTTCACAAACAGATCAGACTCCATCTTAATAGGGACTTGCTTCTGAGTACTTTACTTTTCTTCACCCCTACTATTGTTATTGGGAGGCTGTTCCTGGTCATCACTGCTGTCTGATCATTAAGAATACTTTTGATCTCCAGCCTAGTTTTATTCATGGACAATTTATAATATTTTTCTCCTACCAAGTGTCCTTTAGTTTAAGTAGGCCTTCTCTTTTCATGGCATATAATTATTTTCCAAACATAATTATTTATAGGGAGTGATGTCTTTGTAACTGCAATATGTCTTCTACACCATTATTTTGCTAACTTAAGGAGGATAAGCACTTTTACTCATCCTTTGTATGATAAGCACTCTATTACTCTGATCCTCTTTCCAGTGCCTGCTCAAGCTTGGTTTCCCCTCTGCTGGGCTTGACTAGATTGTATAGTCCCTATGCAGATCCGTGCAGAGGTAAGAGTCCCCAAATAATTTGCAGGTACTGAATGGAGAACCAACAGAAGTCATCATGCAAAAATCCACCTTTTGACAAATTCTGATGTGGATCTCATATGAAAACATGTGTCATAATACTTATTATGCTAAATCTGACATTGAGCAGGACTCTAGATGTTGTATTTAGGAATAAGAGACTGTTCAGAATTTGACTCTGAGTTTGTCTTTCAGGTTAGTATCTGTAACCATTCTTTCCAAAAATAAACAACCCTAACTTATCTTAAAAAATTGTTAAGTAGGCAATAGATTTGAATTTGTTAAGAGACTGAGAATGTAATATTTCTCATTAGATGATGTATGAAGCTTTATCACCATGCTTAGAAGGCTATAAAGAGGAGGAAGCCAGCCTTAGGTAGGATAAAATTAAACAGTTTGGTAGAAATGTTCATTATGCAGCTTTAAGGAGGAATAGAAGAATGTCATAATCTCCCACAGTAATGTGTGGTATTTCAGTGATGCAATGAATGTGGAAGCAGAGGAGGAAGTAAACAACATCCCATCATTTTTTCTGGCTAGAAAGAGTGGAGGTGGTTTAAAGTGACTGTTTTGGGGAGTCTGGTTGCTATCTTTAACAGGAGGAGCACAAAAATATTACTGTAAGAACACTTCAAGGTTCATAGATTTGGAGGACTTTTCAGAGACTAATTATGTGTTCAAAAAATCTAATATCCAGCTGAGATGTATGAGCAGCCAAGGTATATCCTTATTCCTGAGGTTACTGTTTATAATGCATGCTGTTATTTTAAGTCAATAGTTATTTTAAGTCAATAATTATTTGAAGGTAAGCATATTCTCATATTCTTAAATCTTTTATACTGGTGAAATTGAATCTGAGTAATTTGGTTCATGTCAAACACACTATTCCTTTGGGTCACTATTTAAGGTTTCCAGTCTCCCTTGAAGTATGAGGGGCCTCATCATATATAGATTTAAAAATGGTCAAAATTTATAGAATTAATTTTCTGAACTGTATACTTCCAATAAGGAAGAGGGAGAGCTGGAATTGAAAATTACATTTCTGCTAATGCCTTGCATAACCTTCTGTATGCAAATGCAATAATTAGAAAACTTCTGAGGAGATGATAGACGTATGTGAGCCTTCCACTCTCTGAGCGCTGGTCTAAGAGCCAGTCTCTGAAATATCATAAGACAGAGATGCTTCCATTGTCTTGCTTCAGATAGTTCTGCTTTGCATGAAACAATTGCATATTAATTAGGTCAGACAGAATGCAGGAGTGTGAGGATAAAAATCCATCTTAATGGCTGAAGTTTCTGTACAGGGAGGGAAGCTGCTAGTTGCAATTTTTAAACAAAACTTGTTTATACATTTTACCAATATTTAAGTGCCACATGGAACTTTTTTAATGAGCCACATAGTGGAAAGATTTTGTGGAGCTGAGACATTAAGCTAGAAATTTATTCTCATTCTAACTTCTATCACTGTGGTTTTCGATTTATCCATATACAGTAGAATTGCTACAATAGGTAGGATTAAGAGTCCTTGTATAAAAAAAGCATAGTAGATTGATGGCGATATCTTAGGAGATGTGAGTTTGATAGCTCCTTGGCAGAAGACAAAATAGAATCCTGGTCCTGTATCTTCTTGCAGTGTGAGCTAATAAATAAAAAGCAAAGTGAGGAGATCATCCATTTAGATTTAGAAGAAGTCTATAAACTCAAATTTTCAGTGAAGTGCTTGATCCTTCAGGTATAGTCAGGATCTATGCTTAGCACAATTTTTTTTTTTTCCTTTCAAATGCTGACTATTTAATAATGAAACTGATGACAGTTTGAGAATACGTGTTTTGAATGTAAATTTAAAAAGTTAGGTGAGATGCCAATGTTCTTTAATGCCCTTCAATGTCAAAAAAAGATATTCTCATAGTATTGATTTTTCCTTTTAAAATTGTTTTAAATTTTGCAAATGGAAATTGTGTTTACTTTATAAATTTTAACTTCTATTTAAAATAAGTACAACTGACAATTTTGCAATTTTGGAAAATTTTCACTATCGCAAATATTTTCATAAAACTGTTATTGAGAAAATTAGATCTCAATTTCTCATCTTGATTAAGGATGAAGTTGACTAAAACATGCAAAAATCTAAACTATTCTTATGGAAGAGAAAAGCAATTATAAAAACTATTTTTTGGTTTTAATAAGTCCCAGAGAGTTTAATAAATCAATAAAATGATACTTTCTTGACAGGTTACAAAAAAAAAAAAAAAAAGCACTTCAACGCTGCATTTTCTAATCGCTTTGCCTGGCACCCTGCAACCCTGCTGTGTGCCAGCAGCACCAGCCCCAGGCTCCTGACAGCAGAGCAGCGTTGCAAGGGGCAGCAGTGCAGCCTTCACAGACCCTCGGAGCTGGAAAAAGTGATCTTAAAGGAACACATGAACTCAACGGGGGTCTGCCGAATGATTCAGGAGCACAGACCCTTTAGGTAGAGGTTACCAGTGTTAGAAAGCTCCAGAGCCTAAGATTTCTCACTGGCCCTGTTCAAATAAATGTAGAGGCAGTTTTTGGTATTTCAAAGATTTGGTTCTCTGCAGCCTTAGAACTTATCCCAAAGTGGCGATGGCTTCTAAGCATTGGTTCTGCTATTGGAAAATCGAAGTCTTTGCTAAGACTTCTCAAGTTAATTTGGATGTTCTGTTCATATTTGGGATGGTTCAGCTTTTGAATTAACATCTGGGGAAAATATGTATGAAAGATCAATTCCATGACTGCTTCTTCATAGGAGCAACAGACAAATATGGAAATCTTTCTCTTGACACCGAATATAACTGTAGAGCCAAAAATATGTCAAGATATTCTATCTTGAAAACAGAGCAGAAGTGGAATACAGATTTGAGCTTGCAAAGGATGAAATGAGCAGATGTTCTGTCAACAAACTGCTCACTGTACAACAAATTTTAAAACAAGTGGAACCAAGACATTTATCACATTTTTACACAAATCAGTTTTTCTTCAAGCTGTAGCTAAGACTGCTCTCATGAGCATTACTTTCTTAAACACAAAAAATTTCAAGAAAAAGACATTTTAAATTTTTATTTTAATTCTAAGGTTCTGTTTAGAAGCAGTAAGATTTTCTTCTGTAGTCAATATCATCTTCTGTTGCTGAGTTAGGTAAATGAGTGATTTTTCTACCAAGTAGCAATAGTATCATCATGTAAAGCCCTCATCCAAAATTTTCAAGTCTATACATGTGGAGTATTGTAGTTTGGACACTTTCTACTAACTTCCAAAGTGTTCATTCTGTGGCCCTGTGGTAAACCTACCACAGCCCTTCAACACCTTGGAAGTAATCAGTACAGTCTCCCTCTATGTATCTGCTGCCATAGGTTTTCAATAAGAACATGCACAGAATTTTCTGCAGGATTTTAAGGAGGCTTAGCAAACAGGTGAATCATCCAGCCTGTCTCCAAAAGAAAATTAGCCCAAGCTTTTGACCAATATCCAAACAGATCACTTTAGGTCCTGAACTAGGAGAATATAAAATTAAACTTGGCACCAACTAAATTCAGTATCTCCTCTGCATTTAGTGAATGGAAACTGTAGACACTTGTATTGCACAACTAGATAGCTAATGTGCCAAGCAATATACCTAGAGATACCTGACAGAAAATACACCGTGGCATTCAAGGACATCTTATATTCTTGTGTTTGTGAGAAATTTCACACCTTCATTGCCTCTGTAACCAAAAATACAAAATTTACAGGATACTGTATGCATCATTGAGGTAGGAGCCAGATAGGGTGCTAAATTTACATTACCAAAAGGCAGTTGAGCTATTTATTGAAAACAGAAGCTGCATACACAGGTAAACATGCCAGTTCTACCTACAAGTACTGTAAATGACATAAGATTACATTTTTAGAGTGATGGACAAGAAAAATCAGCAGGACATGTTTCTTCCTTAGAAAGTACTCCTTTATTTTTGAATCCAAACTAACACCAAATTAAGATCCATTAACCATTAGTAACAATTCGCTGTTTTTATTGCAGACAGTTATTAGTCATTCATAGTTCTAATAAAGAAGGTATTATTATACAGATGTCTAGCAGTCTTATGGTCACATTTAAACAATAATTTGAAAGAAATATATATTCAACTCATTAATTTTATAAACTGGCATTCCAATTATTACTTATTCACTGACAATTATGCACTTTACTCTCAGCATGTATTGTGAATTTGCTCTGTAGTCTTGACTCTTGACCAGGATTTTTTAAAATTTTTTTGTAGTGATATTTTTAGAGCACGTCATAGAACCACAGAATGAGTCAGGTTGGAGGGAACCATAGTGGGTATATGGTCCAACCCACCTAAAGCAGAAAAATCCTAGAGCTCAATTGCACAAAATGCAGAATTAGGCAGTTGTTGAATATCCTCAGTGTAGGAGACTCCACAACCTGTCTGGACAATCTGTTCCAGTGCTTGGTCACTCACACAGTTAAGAAATTCTTCCTCATGTTCAAGTGGAACTTTTAGGGCATCATTTTCTGCCCATTGCTTCTTGTTCTATTGGTTGGCACCACCCAGAAGAGCCTGACCATATCCTCTTGACACCCCCCTTTAGAATTATATGTGTAAATGAGATCTCCTCTCAGTTATCTATTTTTGAGGCTAAACTGGCCCAGCTCCCTCAGAACATTCCCTTTTAAAATTTGGATAATCAGAAATTATTATAATACCTACACAAAACTGACTAATTTCATAGTATTTTGATTGTAATCTAAGTTATATTTTCTCCATATACTAGTGGTTCTTATTTGCTATTTGGGTAATCCTTGTGTCAGTGTGAACAATCAGTATGCTGACAGCCATAAAAGCTTATAAAAATGAACAGCACTGCACTACAAAATCAGAAATCTTGTTGAAAATATTCTCTTTGAAACAGTCAGAGATCTGGCCTTTTATATAACACTCCCAGTGCATGAAAGATAGAGCTCTTCCAGTGCTGCTTGCTATACTTTTGTTTTAGCATTAAGGGACATTAGAACTGGGAAAGAAGCACAAACAAAAATTTTCTGTGTACTGACTTTTTGAATATAGTTAAAGAGAATGCTTTTCTTGACCTATCTATATAATTTTAAGAGACATTTTAGGGAATGTTGCCAAGAGGGCTGTCCTTCAGATTTGAGTTGTCACTCCATTATTTTAAAAAGTTAATCCACTTTCCTGTCCCTTTCATATAAAGTAACAGTACCTTTCAAATAAACCAGTAATACAGTCATCCTGGAGAAAGTCTGGTATCGAATTCTGTGCAGGGAGGATGTCAGCTAGGAAAAGGAGCTGATGATTGCTGAAGCTCTAAGTGGAAGCTTCTAAAGAGCAGATTTTTTTGAAGTGTTCTGGATGTACAAACAAGTTTGAGACGAGCTGGAGGAAGTTTGGTTACACATTAAATGTTGTACATTGATGAATTGGTGCTGTAATTTTTTTATGCTGATAGTTAATTACCTATCACATGCTTGCTATAGCAACATGAGGATAAAAAGCAGTGGGAAGATGGAAGCTGATGATTTTTAACTGTCTTTCATGATGTAAACACATGCCTTGTATTACTTGTACCAAAATGCAAAGACAATGAGTTTTACTCTGCCCTTCAGCAGCCTTAGAAGCCATAGTCAAAGACAGACAGATTCAGCAGTGCCTCCATAAACAAGAGATGTTAAAATTTTAGAAGTATTGCAGAACACACATATGCCAAGTTGAAACCATGAATCATGACAGCTCTGAAATGGAGTAATCTCAATGCCCACCCACTTTTTTTTTTTTACAGTGGGCACAAAAAGAGGAATTCCAGGAAGCTTCTGTTCTCTCAGGATTAGTTTTATTAAAGCATGCAGATTACAGAGGAGTACAGAAGCAGGGTCTCTGCAGGACGGGCCCTTCCCTGCCCCGAGCGCAGACACATGGCGCTGCTCTGGGCAGGGCCTCAGGGGTAGCCAGGCCCTGCCTTCCCACCCTGCCATCCTCAGAACACACAGGACACTGCAGGGAGGTAATGACAGCATTTTCCCTTTGGGCTCCTGGGCTGCACCTGTGGCAGACAGCCATGGATGATGCCCACACAGGGAACTGGTGCCAGCTGTGTTGGGTCAGCCCTGGCCTGGCAATCCTGGCCTCGGGCCGGGGCTGCTCTGTGGGGCAGCTCGGGAGGAGCAGGCCCTGCTCCTGCCGCCCTGGACGTGGAAGATGTTAATGGCAGTGTAAAAAAGTGTTCTGTGACATCTTTCACCTCTGAAGATGTAGGAAATGGGAACATGTGTCTGAGAAAAATTCCACAAAAAATTGCTAGCTGATTTCTGTTAGAAAGTTTGATGGCTGTAGTTAAATGAATTCAGTAAATATTTACCAAAATCATAGCATGTTTCAGTTCAGTTTCCACTGAGCTTTATATCTCTGGGATCCCCACACATAATGCACAGACTTAGTTTTATTATTCTACCGATTCATCAGTCATTTGTGATGCTGCAAAGTTATTTTTCCTTTTTTTTTTTTTTATGGTTTGAATGCAGAATGCAAATTAATCACCCTGTTAGGTTAGCACTGAAAATGCTGTACAATTGCAGGATTAGTATAGGATTAATTAGTTAGAGTCCATTGTGGTAGAATTAGAACTCTTTGGAAAAGACAGAAGTTAGAACTACTACATCTGCCTTGGCTTGAAGTGACCATTTTTATTTCATTTATCAACATAGTCTAAGAGTTGGTAGCTACTAGGTTATTCAAGAGGAAAGGATGAGCTAATTAAATGCTCACACCCTTATTTCTCCTCCTTTTTTCTGTGGAGACGGAAAAAGGAAAGTGGAGAAAAAGTTGTTTTGCAAGTGAGAATCATAATGATGAGCCATTGTGTGGTAGTCCACAGGTAGGTAACAGAGGGGCATAGGGGAAATGGAGTGCTCTGGATCAAACCAATAATTCCTGAAAGTTTGGGGGTTTGGTTTAATTTTCGTTTGGTTGTTGTTTGGTTTGGTTTGGGGTTTTTTTGCTGGTTTGGTTTTTTTTGTTTTGTTGTTTTGTTTTTTTTTTGTTTTTTTTTTTTAATTTGGGCTTTTATTATTACTGAATTTTTAAAATATTAGTTAATTTTGTTTCAAATGTTTATCCAGCTATATGTTTTCTTAATAATCAACAGCTAGTATCATCCTTGAAAAAAGCATCATAGAAAATTGAATAAATTGGAAAATTGATTAATTTTCAATAGAGACATCTTGTTATAATAACCTCCTGAGTTATCAATAAATGTATTTGTGCTCTTTTACCCCTAGCTTCGTGGTCACCATTGTCATTCATTTGAGAAAAAGAACCACTACCTTCTAGCAGTGGTGCATCCAACTTCTGCAAGGAGCTAGAAAAGCAGGTAGGTAGCTTTTATTTTTCTGAAATATGCCATTTTATTCTTGGATGATGTCTGACTGTGGCCTCAGAATTCAAATTTGATGCTATTGCACTGTAGTTTGAGCAGCAACAACTCACAAGGGAAGGTAACACAAACTACTATATTCCAAGGCTTATTTTCACCCATTTTCACTTCCAAGGGGAGGAAATGCATGTTCAATTTGTTATTTTTCACTCTTAATCTTAGATCAACAACTTGAAAAAGTTGAAAAAATAGGGGGAATCAATTCTGAGTGACAATGTTGTGAAAAATTTCCATATTTCAGTTTTCCGGAAGTGTTGTGACCTTTTTTTGCTCTCCTGTATCTCAGAAGTATTCGGTGTTAAAAGTTCAACCTTGTCATGCACTTAATCCTTGATGAGAACAAGTGCATGTGGCATGTCTGAACAGATTTGATTTAGAAACAGAAAATACCCTTTTATTCCTATCCAGAATGGAAGATAATTAAGCAGTTCCAGATGCCTGCATGTGGAATCTTTAGCAGACATGAGCATATTCCTTCATCCTCACCAGTAATTCTATTCTGGTTTGCCCTAAGTTTAAAATGAGCAGGGGGAAAGAAAGTTACCTTTCCTTTGTGTTTTGTCACTTACAAAAAAATTTATTTATATTTTACACATTTTTTTATTACTGAAATATATTCTAATTATAACATACACTTACCAGTATACTTTTATGGGGTTTTTTGGGGGCAGCAGTAGGACTACACCAAATCAAGGTACTTTTTAATGCCTCCTGAAAGCATAACTTGAGATATGTATTACTCCCAAAACTAACTTGATATAGCACTGTGTGTGAAAATTATTATTCTTTAAACCTGCAGTAGGACTGAGGATCGACTGGAACCAAATCTGTCAAGACAGATTTCAGAAGCACTTCTTATTTCATATGACTCTGATTTAGTATAGCTCTGCATTTAAAATAGAAGAAAGGGAAGAAAATGTCAAAAATTGAATTCAACATTATGTACAATATTGAATCTTGGAGAAGAGGTGATGGAATCATTTTTGCAGAATTAATCAAACATTTTGAAATTTCTAGCATGAAGTTTTCTTGCCATGAAGGATTAAACTCTTGCATACTTTTTTCAAAGAATTTGCGTTTCTTTGGGGATCACTGATTTGGGACTTGCTGAAGGCCCTGAGAATATCTAGCAGGCATGACATTTTCTGATTTCCAGCTGCAGAACTAGTTTTCTTCCTGTCTGTTGTGAGTAGGCAGTTTTGGTTCTCGGGATACTGGGCTCCACACCTTTCTCAAAATCCCATAATGACTTGTCATGAAGAAATGGATGAAGTTTCTTCTTGTATCTGTTTACAGATTAAAGAGTAGAGCCAGAGATCCTGTATGACCTGTTACTGGGGCCTAAATTAAGTTATTCAAGTTCTTACTTCTGCTAGCAGACTTCTAAGCATACAAAATGACATGTATCTTTTGGAGTATTTATTTTTCTTTTAGATGACAGCTGCTTCTCTGGTTATATTTCGTTCACTTTGCAGTCAGTGATAAAAGTCTATGCCAGCTGTCAACATAGTATGTTCCCATAGAACCAAACTGGTGGGAGATAACCATTTCATCCACACTTCACTTTTTAATGTCCTTTCCTTCCAAACCTGTTGTCCCCACTACAATGTCATAGAACAGCTTTTTTTTTTTGTTTGTTTTCCTCACTGCTCTCCTTGGGAGGAAAAAATGTGCAGTTTGCATGGCATACCTACAATGATCTTCCAAAAGATGAGATAAAAGAATCCATAGCATGAGGAATTCTTGGACTCCTACTGCAAGGATGTCCTATCAGTATTGTAAGGAAGTAAATTAATTTCATTCTTTACTGAAATACAGCAGTTCAAAATTTTATTTGCAATATGTGACAGAAAATACCTTATAATACGTTTTCGTTTAGGCTGCAACACAAGTGTGCTGAGTGCAAGGATGTTTTCTCAAGTTAGGTGAAACACAGGGATGATGTTATGTGCCAAAGTAATGATTTCATAGAGTAGTCTCACCTAATAGTTTCTTCATCAGGACAATTGGAGTATATGTTTGGAATGAATACTGTGTAGTACACTGGCCACTCTGTTTATTTACAGGCTGCAATGAAATGTGTTAGAAAAGCAAAAAAAAAATGGCCATTGTTTCTTCTGCTGATTAGCATTGCTCCTACTTATTTGTGCGGATTACTTTTATATGAATAAAAAAAGAAGTGCTGCAATATCAGTAGGTATTCCTAAATACTCAAGTGTGCTATAAATGTAACCATCCCTTTTATATTTAAATTAGGTATTTGATAGAAATCAACAAAGCTCAGTGGTGAAAACTGACAACTCCATGCATAATGCTGTAAAGAGAATGATTTCTCAAATATTTACTGCATCTATAATTTTTTTACATGCTGGCAGAAAAAAATACCAACTGAGTAGCCCATGCATGTATATTTTATCTATTTTATAATTTGTGTCATTTTAATCCTCATAGTACCTCATTTTTTTCTTCCAGTAGACTAAATAAGAAATCTATGATTACTTACAGAGTCCTTAACAATGGGAGACTCTATTAAGCATGCAGAGAAAACAAATGCAGCCCATGAATTTAATTCTAGTTTTCATTATCTTTTATTTGTGTATCACACCCTAAAGCTGTCGATTTTATTCTCATATTCATCTTTCTAGTAAAACGTTGGGAGGCAGAGGGGAATGTGCTGAACTGAATTATTGATTCACTTTATGTGAGAAGAAATCCCTGTGTTCTAAAAATTCTAATGTCTTAAGTTACTAATGTATTTTTCCAATATTTGTAACTCTGGAAGTGTCCTAATTCTTGACAGTACATTATTGTCAAAGTACAGTAAATATTTTATGCAAGGTACAGTATCATAAATCGAGAAATCTCAATAGCAAATGTACCTACTTTAGCATGACATCTCAAATTCTGTTAGGAAATATTTCATGTCAGCATGGTGGTGTATTTGGCCTCTGTTCAACCTCTTGCAAACCATTAAGAACACTTTTCCCCTCTTCTTTATGTAGTGTGCTTCTTACACATTTTTCCCCTGTTTGCCCGAGAGATAGCTTGGCATAGTTGGAGAATCTGGCTTCACGGAGGACCTGCTTTTTGTGGTGTTAAGCTGGATTGACTGAAGCAAAGGAAAGTTGAATGGCTTGCCTGAGGTTGGCTCACTGCGGATTAGAACTAAGAATCCTCTTGCTCACAGCCATTTTTCTCTAAGCTTGAAACCTCACTGCCTTCATATTATCCCAGCAAAATGAGGGGCATAGCTGACATTTAGTTTATTTCTAATGATTTACATTCCCTTTTTCATTGTTCAGATTTTCAGATATTCTTTTTCCCAATTCATCTTATTTTTGGGTATAGAAGAGAAATCCTTCTTTGGGTTCATATTTTGTTTATCTTTTCAGGGTATGTGGTATGTAATAACATTTACAAATTTTTCTTTTTAGTATATTTTCCTGTTTAGCAATGGATAAGTTCTTTAGTACTCAGTTCTTATAAGGAATTGTCAAAAAAAACCTATCATAAAAGAACACCCCCAAAATATGATTTTTCATAACCTTTGATACTTAGTAGTAAGTATTACCATCTGCATGTATACTCACACACCCCCAAATGCATGTATTCATACATGCATATTTGCACACCTGTATTCATGCACAATATTGCATTTTAAAACTCAAGTTTTGTGTAATGGTCAATTATTATACCACATTTTAGGAAGAAAGGCTCCAATAAAACATTCTGTTTCCCCAGTACCAAGCCATGAAGCTTCTGGCCAATGAAAGAATCCCTAGAAGTTCTGTGCCTTCTAGCAATGAGTCTATTGGGTTTCCCAGCTATAGGGCTTACAATAATTCCCTGTAGCAGTCTTCCCTCTTACTAGCAAAATCTCCAGTGCTGGAAGTGTGCTTGTAAAAGAGTATACGCTGAAGCTGTTAGAATTTAGAGCCCAAACTGTGGCAGAGCAAATTTTTCTCATAGCTTTTTTATGCCACAATTTTACTGGTGATGTTATTGTCACAGTTGTTTTTCCAATTCTGAATGCATAATTAAAGTGCAGGTTTCAGATCTGGTGGTACAAGACACACTGGCCTTGAGGGATTGGTAATTATGAAGAGATTCCTAATCTATTATACATGACAGTAGGAAGAGGCAAAAATAAGGAGTAAAAGGTAAAGGACAACAACCTAGAGTCATCTGGGAACAGGCAGGGAAGTACACGAGGTCAGTGTGTGGCATGCAATATTTCCTCACCATCTTAAACAAAAATATCTTAATGGAATTCAAAATAAAGTAAAATGACTTCTTCTACTTTTCTTCTTTCCTCCCCCTGCACAAACATAGAAGGGCTTATGTGTTGAGATTGACTTGTTCTCCTGGACAGAGAAATAAAAACCTGTATCACGTGCCATATTTTAGTCATATTTCTGTACCTATTAAGTGGTAAACATACTATAAAACCTAAACTGAGGGAAAAAATGATGTTGTCTTGATTTAAAGAAAAAAAAGCTATAATTTTACTAGCTTTGAAGATAGACAACTCTGTAATCCTGAAAAATTTCTTTGTAGGGTGTCTCCACATTACTAGGTCTAAAAGTACCTTCAATTTCTTTGGGCCTCTCATGTTGCCCAGCCATTTCTTATTTCTATATTGAAGGAGACTAATGAGTTGACCTTTTGGTTCATGAGCTTGTTCTACATAAAAACTACAGGTAGATTCACAGATTGGGCTGAAGCTGAAATGCATTTTCCCCATTTTCCTCCATCACAATCATCAGGAACATGCTCTTGAAGAGTATCACATTGCAGTGAGTCAGGTGATCCCTATCCTGTCTTGGAGACTTCTTTTAAATGTTTAAAAATATTCCCAAGGATTCTTTAGGTCACTAGGAAACGTCTTAACAAATCAAAGAAAGAAAACTGCATAGAAACATGCCTAATTTGTTAATAATTTAGAAAATTACCATCATTCAGACCAATTCAAGTCTACTCCAGCTTGTGAGGCTTAAGGGAGACCAGATGGTGGTAGTACATTGGAAGGTATCCAAAATTGCTTTTGAGTTAATTGATATAGTGGAGAAGAGATCTCTGAAGAAGTATATATCCCCAGGTAGTTGATTGCTTTGGAATTCCAGCAGAGAAGAAATGTGTCAAAAACGAGAAAGGAAACATAAGTTATTGAGTGGTTTTATCTTAGATTTAGCCCACTAAATTACTAGCCAAACATACATAAAAACCAAAAAAGTAAATAATTTGATAAATAAGGAAAAAGTGGACATTGCAGGACTAGATGGAATTGAGAAAATGCCCTCTAGTTTTTACCTTTTGTATTTACACTTCACTTCCATTGTTTTACTGTATAGAAGTAGACGGCTTACATTTAATTTGAAACAGTAAATTTCAATCAGTATGGCAACATTGGACCTTCTAACAGTATATTGTTACATACTGCTAAACGAAAGTGTCCCTGTCCTAAATTAGAACTGCCACCACAGGTTGTTTAAATTCTCTATAAAAACAGATCAAATAAATCTGGAAAAGTAATTCATAGCTACAGTAAAATGGAAAATTAATATTGAACTTTAAATCACAGAGAAATCAGGATCTATATAGTGAATATTCACTCTTCTTTTAGGCTTCCTATTTGAACACCTGCATTTTGTGTACAGAGTCTTAGAATTATTTAGCTTGGAAAAGAACTCTAAGATCATTGAGTCCAATCTTTAATACATAAGAGACATTAAGTATAATCTTTGGTAGCTTAGCTTAGTTTTATTTTTTCTCCTTTTTTTTTCTTCTTAATTTTCTTTCTTTAATTTTTCTTTTCCTTTTTCCTCTTCACTTTCCTCTTTTTCCTTTTTTTTTTCCTTCAAATATATGTAATTAAGTGTATTTAGTTCTTAATAATGAGATAAATCCTTCAATATTTTTATTAATTTCACGTTGGAAATGTTTCATCAGGAGACTTAGCATTTTCTGTGCTTTTCTTTCACGTGATGTCTTTCAATCTTTTTAGTGTGCATTCCATTAGAAGAGCAGTCAATGTGACCTTCTTCAACGGGGTTAATAAAGAATGCATAGTTTCATAAGCTTGATTCAATTTCCTTAATGTGAGCACACTGAATAAGTGACCATTATAGTATTTGTCTGGTTTTCTGTGCTGCAATGTGCAGTTACCAACCTTTTATATGAATGACCACATCTGGTGTGCATTTGGCCACGTAAGGTGAGACAAAAGCAAAATAGATTTTCCTTAGCATTAAATCAAATTTCCACACATTGTACTCTCTAATGTGGATCTAAAATGTATCAGGTCATATATTATTTAGCTATATTGCATTTTGTGCTTTTTTTTCAATTCCATCCCACATTCCCAGTTTTAATAAATGCATGAGTAGATGCAATATTTGAGCATTATATCTTAGAAAGTCAACACTTTCAACAGATTCTTCGAACTTCAAAGAATTTAATATTAGTATCATAAAAGGTCTTTTGAAGAATAATACTGGAACATAAGAAAAATGACTGCCTGAGTGTGCCCTATCATTTTGAAAGTGTTTTATTGCTTTAATTTCCTGTCTTACTAAAGTAACAAGCAGCATAATAGAAGATGTACTGTAACAGAGTTAGCAATTTATTAGAAGGCTTGAGCTGGTTGAGGACTTCATGTGATGTGAAAAAGAAAACCTCTATTTAGCTGAAAAATGGAGACAAGCTGCAACATTAGTGTTGCAGCAGCTTTAAATGGAGTGCTATCTTTGACTGATAAGTTGCTTCTAGAAGCCCAGTATGTTTGAATAGGATAAATCTGTAAATATAGGGCTCACTCAGTCCCTGTTGTGAGTGGATAGCCTCCTGGAAATCTGATGCTATTTCATCTGAGTTGTATATGAGACGATGTTGCTATTTGGATTCCATATAACAAAGGCAGTGTTACAGCTATATCCACAGAATCATAGAATGGCTTGGGTTCAAAGGGATCTGAAGGATCATCTAGTTCCCACCCCTGCTGTGGGCAGGAACACCCTCCTCTAGACTGGGTTGCTCAAAGCCCCGTCCAGCCTGGTCATGAGCACTTCCCAGGATGAGGCATCCACCACTTCACTGGGCATAATATGTATTTTCATTTATTTATTATACTTCCACATAACTAATATTATACTTCCACATAACTAATTCTGGGCTTTGGCGATCTGGTATAGTCAAAGTTTAGGCTAGGCTAAGTTTTTAACCTTTTTTACCAATTTGCTCTTTATAACATGCATGTTGGAATTCATTTCACACAAAGCTGAAAAATCCATTTAAAAATTATAGAAATGGAAGATGTGACAGTAACTAACCTGTAAAATTATGATACAAGATGAATTCAAAAAACATTTATTTCCCTAGAAGGAGCAATGTACTATTGGGTTGCTGTTTACAGTGTGCATACAAGATGTGCCAGCATCTGTATGCTTGTGATGGAGTTGCATGTTTATCACTGCAGAGCAGGAAGTACAAGAATCGCAAGAGCTTCTTAATCCCACTACAGTTCTGCCACTGAAGGATTACAAAACAGCTGATTGTAACGATTGCTTGGTATTGCCCAAAAACAAAACAGAACAAAAATATATAATAATGTGTGGGCAATGCCTTTGAAACCACATAAATACCATTTAGATGGAGATTTCATTGATAGCACTGTTTTTAGTGGATTGCACACTGTGTGAATTGCTTAGAGAAATTTTATTTTTATTTCTTATATTTGATGGATTATTGAACAATGCTACTTCTGTTTTGTCTTGGTTTTTTTCCATAGAGACACTCCTAGTTATGTTTTAAGAAGGGCAAATAATGTAAATCATATAATAGAAATCTGATATTAAAGGTTTATGTACTGAATTAGTACCTTGGACATCAAGAGGCTCAAGAAGAAGCCCAAATATTACTGGTATCCCTATGTTAGTCTTTGAAAGAATAATGATTTGCAAGCCTTATTGCTTACTGAAGCACAAAAGATTTCCTCTGGGCTTGCCACAGACAATCTTCAGGCACGTTAGAGGAGTCAGCTAGAGTTAGTTCAAAGTGAATTACTCTGTTTTAATCATGGTGACTTTACCATTTCAGTCATGGCATGTAATATTGTCAGTATTTTTTTCCTTTTAAATGACAAGTTTGGTCACTTTTTTAAGGCATATTTTAGAGTGTTTGTGAGATTTATAGATTCAACAGCTCTTCAAAGATTTTCTGCCTTGCTTTACAACCCTGAAATTTTCTATCATGTCTATTTCATCACCTTGAGGCAGTTCTAAGTTAAAATTTGTGAGATGTTTTACAACAGAATGAGTTCTTAGTATGATATATAACCAATTATATAGCTATAATGAGTCCAAATTTGAAAAAGCAAATAAAAAATGTTGCACTAAGGATTACTAAGGACTAACATTACCCGCTCTTCATTTATTTGCAAATAGGAAACAGGTATATAACCACAGTATTCACAAATATTACTATCAATAAATTTAAAAATTCAGCACTTTGATTACTTTAATATTTAGCTAATTAACTTTGAAACCTTGGAGGATTTTATGCATTTTCCAAAGTCAGTGCCAATTTCATAATTACTTCGATCACTTCCTAAACTGCTAAGTTTATCAGGACACCAAATAGTAATCAATGAACAAAAAATGTGAATCTGGTCCTTTATCAAATTTTTTTCCTCAGCACACTTGAGAGAGATTTCTGCTGAGATACTTTTCTTTTTTATAGTGTAGCAAATTAATTACTGAATCTTCCAGGAAAGATTCAACTCTTTTGCAATCCTTTTCAAGAGGTTAAAGAACCATCTGGACTTGACTCTGAATTTTGTATAGAGTAAATCAATAGACTCTACGGTTATACAATCACTCTGTATTTTTTTTTTTTTTTTGTTAATAAAGGTTATAAAACTACTGATGATGATGGTCTTTACCCTTAGCCCTTCCTGTACTTATGTCTCTGGTCCAATAACCAGAGGGATCATGGAGGTATGGTTTATCTTCATTTTAGCCCTCTTGGTATCATTTTAGTCCAAAAGGGAAATCAAATGAGATATAGAAGATGCTAAACTTGCAGAACTCTCAGGTCATTAGAAACTAATTAGAAACAGCTTATGGATTTCAATGATCCTTTAGGTAAGATGTGAGAGAGGGATCAAAAAACATTTAACATCTTCACTTCCTCATTCTTTCCAGACAATGTGGTAGTGTGTGACAGTTTCTGACTTATTTTCTATTGTTGCTTTTTTTTACAATATAAACCTGTATTTTGCAGGGTAGGTGAAGTGCAAGAAAATACTGAGATGTTAAGGTAGACAATAGGTCTTTTCACTAGACTTCATTAATTATTATTCAAAAGTTATGATTTTCTAAATTAATAAAACCCAAATATCTACCTAAATTACAGCCCTTGTCATGTATAATCTACATGACATGAAAAGAAAGATGTGCTAAGAAAAACTTGAAGGATACGAATTAGTAATAGACACACTGTTACCATTAGCAGTTTTATACAAGCTGTTATTTGTACCCAGTATATTTATATATACTGTTATTTATATTTAGAATGCGAAAGTCTAGGAAGTTTGCAAATCTTAGAATAATTTCTAGTGTTACATCTCAATGTTTTCATATGAAATAGCTTTCTTTTCCTGCAGCATGAATTGTTTTGTGACAATATACCTATCAGAGATGTCCAACAGAGTTACAGAGCCGAAGTTGGACTTTCTCATAAAGTCTTTCTACCTGTGACTTGCAAGAAGTACTTGACTTCTCCCAAAAACACACAACCTCTTTAGCTTGAGAATATCTGTGAGGAAGACTGCTGGCTATAGATATCTCTCACTGACATGCAAACCTAGTACTTTGATCTGTCCATCTGAACAAAGCTGACAGTAAAACTGAAAATAAACAGTTGTAGCGTGAACAGAGTTGACTCTTTTTAGCACAACAGAACTTCTAGATGATTGTGTGCACGTCTAAGTCTAGCTGGAACCCATGCAGTAGAATTAATTCTCTGTGGACAAGGCTGGAATTTTGATGTTCCAGCTGGCCAGTCCTGCATGTTGGGAGCTACACAATAGTTTACGTTCCAAGTTTTGTCAATCAGTAGACCTAAGAATTCCTTTATTAACTGTTAATAATACTAGGATAGGAAGTCTTTCCCCAAAAGACTTGGGGAAAAAAATCATTTTCTGAGGTATTCTTCTATGTTTATGTAAATTTTAGCCACATTTTCATGCCTCTTTTTCATGTTACTTCTGTTGACTTACAAAAACTTCTGGAGCATGTCTAGTCTTTCTTTTATAAGCACCTCAGTCATGATTTGTCTTGCACTTCCATGATCTGACCTTTGACTAAAGAAGATATCTTTTTTAAAATGAGGGACTTTTAACTTATTCTTCTCTCTAAAAGCCCTATCCTTGTTCATGTAGCACCTTTTCTCTTACAGAAAATGTTCTGTATCTCCAGCCACTCCCTTCTTTCCAATCAATCTTGACACAAATGGCTTCATTCCCAGGATTTTTTTTTGGATGGTTATCCTTTGATTGTTGGAGACCAGTTGCTAAGGTGAGCAGTTCCTTTGTGTGTAGACTGAAGAATATGTGTTACAACCTGTCGGCAAACGCTCGATCCACATCAAGAGAGAACTTCAGACTTACATGTTTTTACAGACTGATTTATGATTTTATAGACAATTAGATATAGATGCCTAAAACATTCTGATTGTAAGGGCTTTTTCAGTAAGAATTCATGAAGTCTCATCTTGTAGTGCATGTAATCCAGTATTTTCTCTCCATCAATGAAAAGCCTCAGATTTCTTACAGAATGAAAAACATGCAATAATTTAGCTACTATAAACAACATTTACTGGTTGTTTTCATTGTATTTCATAATCATCAGTGTATTTGGAGGATCTTCTCATTCATCTTTATTAAGACTTCTGCAAATATACAAAACATTTGATAGGCCCAACTATATTAAAGTTGTCTATAAAAGGACACTACAGAGAGATTATTTAAATATTTAGACAAATACTCTCAAAATAACAATAGCTCCCAATACTTTCATGTAGTATTAATGATGCCAAGTTAGAGGTGACAGCGAACAAATGCTTATGTATCATTTGGGAAATTGAGAAAAGCCCTCATGCACAATGGTGAATGAAGAAGAGCAATATGGGAAAAATAGCAGCCCCACTACGAGGGATTTTAATTAATCTGTTGAACATGACATACAATATGATTTGAGAACAGTAAATATTTTAGTCATGGTTTTCATTATCTAAATTAGTGCTGGGCTGGAATGCCCCAGATAATGAAAGAACTTATTTCTGGTCACCTGCTTGGAAGTTTCTGGGCAATACATCCCATGCATAGTACCCTTCTTATGAAAGATTATTATTTTAGGAATGGCAGTAAGTCTCCTTATGTAAGTGTAGTGTGAAATTAATGCAGGGTCAAATGCAGTATTGTGGTGTTCTGGTTTCCTCAATGAATTAGGTGTGGAAAAAAAAGAACAGGCCCCAGAAATCTTTGGAGTAAAACACAGATGTATGTGAAGGGACTCTGCAGATAACTGGCATCACCTAGCAGAGTTCATCAGTTTGTTCCTAGTACCATAACCTAGTACTTTTACCTACACAGCAGCTCACTGCACAAAGTATTGCTATGTTTTCATAGGTGAGCTTACTTGTCACTGGCTTACATATCACTGGCTCCATAAACTGTCTGGTCTGAAACCTTAAAGACAAGTAGTAGATAAGTGGGAGAGTTGTTAACACCTAAATTTAAAAACACCAAGGGAAAGGAGAAATTTCTTAACCTGGGAACATTTAAAAAATAATAAAGAGTAGTTCAGGTATGCATGAGCATCAACCTGAGGATCACATAAAATGTAGTGTGGCTTTAATTTAAAGACACACTTTATGGGTTTGGATTTTTAATAAGGCAAATGTGATAGATATGATCTGTAAGGACTTGAGACAACATTTGATGTATTGCCTCAATGGAAACCATCAGTAAAAATGGGATCAGTAAAAAAACAATAAAATGGTGAAGAGCTGGCTAAAGAAAGCTATCATTTGTGCTGTAAAGCAGAAGTATGAGTTTGAAGTGAGATTATTAATGTATTTTTTTAGGATTAATGACATTCATGGATATTATTCTTCAGCCTAACCTGTCCTGTATAGTTCAATATGAGGTATTGCATTGCTCTATTACTAATCTTTCTTGTTCCTTCATGTTCCCAAAAAGCCTCTTCTGTGTAGTTTCCCTTTTTTCTTAGTGTCTTAGGTCACTTCTATGCTATTATTTATTTTGAGAATAAGTATAATATTTTATCTTCTAATGGTAGGCTTATTTTTATGTATATTGGTGTGGTTTTTTCCTTTAGTACCTTTTTTTAGTATGATATGTCCTATATGTGTTCACTGGGCATCCAAGAGTTGGTTTGAACTCAGGTCAAGAAAAAAAATTCTTCTAGTTTCTTCTGGTCCTCTACTTCAACCTAGCAGCATCTAAAAATCTTGGCACTACAAATAGGCCAGGATGGAGTAGAGGGAGTATGTAGGGATGTAAGAGGTCAGTAAGTAATGGTAAGTTGCAATAGCCACTGCAGGCCTAACTCATGCTGACATGATTGGATTCACCAAAAGCCACAACCGTATCAAATGAAAAGAACACTAAAATGTAAGAGTTAAAATGAGTGTTTCCTCTCTTTCTTCAGCCTGGCAGAATAGTAATTAATCAGTCCTTTCTTCAGATGGGAGGACCACCAGGTTCTGAGTTCTTACAGTGGCAATTTGATGGATTTACTGATATAACTCTTTCTGCTGTGTCACACTGCAGAAAATAATAAATTGTTGTGTGTCAGAGAGAGGAAGCATGAGGTAGTTCTGTAAGAATGTAATCAGGAGATGAAAGAGTAGTCATGGGTTTCCAATCCTTGTATATCCTTCAGTGATTGTTTAATGTAAAATGAATAAATAGTCCTGGAAGCACAGAGGAGGAAAAAGGGAATTGTTCAAATCAATGAGTTCAACAATCATACTCATCTTTTTCTTCCTCTTTCACATTGCCATTTTCTATATCTAGAGAAAAAAGATACCCCAATAATAATTTGGTTACTCTCCTTCAAAGACAAAATATGATTTTTAGTTTGGGCTAAAATATAGTCTCACCATATTTTGGTGGATGCTTTGCTTGTTGGTCAGTTGAGTTAGGATGAAGGTGAATGGGAGAAGGAGAAAGAGAATAGTAATACTATAATTTGCATCTGTTCTGGAAATATTTTAAATGAAAGACACGATCCTTGTTCTCCTGAGAGGAGGTAATTTATGCTTCTAATTTGAGAAGATTTAGTGGTTTTAACCATCAGAAATAAACTCCAAATAAGCCGCTCCCCTTTCCTCCCACCCCTTCTGGGAAAAGGCAGAGACTTTGGGTTGAGATAACAATTTACTGCAATCAAAAAGCAATGGACTAGGAAGGCATAGTAACAGCAGCCATGTTAGTAACAGGAGAATGTACACAAAACAAGTGCTTTATGCACAAAAGGTGTTCACCTCAACTTAGCTCTCGGTGGCCGCGGGAACAAAGACGTGATGGCAGACGCTGCCCATAGGTTGTATCCAGGTGGCTGCCAGGACAAAGATGGCAGCTGTTCCCACAGCCAGCTGTCCTGTCCTGTCGGTTTCTCGGCTGTTTAGGCGGCCTGGAAAGGCCCAGGGCGGCCTTGGGCAGCCCGTGCTTCAAAGGACGAGGAGAGACTTCAGATCTTTTCTCGGTCTCGGTGTTTATTAATTGTTTATCTAAAAGATTTTCTTTCAGCCCAACAGAGGTCTGCACAGCAGCCAGCCATGGGCACACTGAGAGCCCCCAGGGTGGTCACCTATCTTTATACTCAAAGTTACGTATACAATATTTATAATTTTTCCCCAATACCTTCTACCCTTATTAACCGGTGCACTTCTAGTAATGACCAATCCCAAAGTGCCACCATCACCACAGAAGATGGAGGCCAAGAAGAAGAAGAAGAAGGACAGGACACGCCCCAATTCCTCCATCTTACTTCTTTAGACCCCCCCTGTACAGAAATCCTAAACCCTGTGTTTTACACTCTAATTAACTTATCCCTTCACCATTCACCCAGTGAAATCCTCCCATCCTCATACAGGTGTCATCTCCCGTGTAGGGTCAAAGTCCAGCCACCAGACACTTCTGGCAACATTCCAGGACTCCCGAGCCCCCCAAGGGTGTTCTCAGCCACTCTGCACATCAGTCCTGAGGTGCTGAGATCCCACACTGTCTCTGAGCACAAAACAAAAAACTATGAGGGACAAACCCGTGTAAGCTCGACTGTCCGTGTCCTGCCGTGCTGCTGCCCAGATGCTGCACTCCATTCCACATGGCTGCTTCTGGCAGCACTCAGTTCCCTCCAGCTCAGGCTGGACTCAGCTGGACCTGGGCTCACTCCTGGCTCAGTTCCCCAGGGTGCTTCTCACAGCACTGCTGCTTTCCATCACCGTGCTGTGGAACTGCGTCTCAGCGGAACCGTAGGGGATGGGCTGCCATAGCAGGGACATGGTCTGCAGGGCAGATCCTGGCAGCATTCCTGCTGGGGAGAGGGAGGCAAAGCTGCGCTTCTGGGGGTGCACTCACCTTTTCTTTGCCCTGAAACCACATCCCCGGTGATGATGTGCGCAGTATGGAATAGCAGCTCAGTCATGCCCCACTCTGCAATCAGGGGTGCACCCTGAATTGCAAATCTTGTTCTGCCGTATGCTCAGACACTTAAAGCTCCCAGTGAGGTTTTATAGTCATCTGCTGGCCATCTGAGGTGTTTCTCTTCAAAATTTTTAAGAGATCCTACAAACTTCATTTGATTTGTAGGATCTCTTAAAAACTTCTGAATTTTACAAACTGGATACTGAAACTTAACAGTGGCATATAGGATCTTTATCTCTTTTTAGTCATGTGGAAGTTCTTATTGTGGCATTCATTTTTTTTATTTCTAGTGCCTTAAAATAGCTGTCTCAAATCACTGATTGGTCTTCACACATATGATAAAGTATTTATATCTATTGAATTAGTGTTCTTTTTTTCTACTGTTTGTCATATCTAATGTAAAATAATTCACCTTGTAGAGACATATCTTTATTACAATCAGCTACACCCTGTCCAAAATCATGACCTCTGATGGTTGTGATGCAAAGTTCTAAGAGTAAGGGCTTTTGCTTTGGATACAAACAAACCTTTTTTCAAGGAATGACAAAAAGTAGGCCTTCACTTGATAACTTCAGGGTCAAGCTAAGTTGATTCACTGTTGAAAGACACTAATGCATTTAAAATTAGTGTAAACAGAAAAACTAAAATATCTATTGACAAGAAAAATGACAGGTTGATCTCCAGGCAGGCAAGATACTGTCACATCACGATTTCTTGAAATTTAGGTTTCCTGACATACATAGCTTTTGAAATAGCTTTTGTAAAAGGTAAGATCAATAGATTAGATTGAAGGTAGAAAAGAACTTTTGTAAAAAGGGGGAGGGTTGGGTTTTTGTTTATCTTTTCTCAAAAGTATAATGTGCACTATTTGTCAGAGACATTAAGGAGTTATACTTCACAGATTTATAACTGTTGAATTTTCTCCTGCTCTCTTTTTGTGTCATAGAATGTTTGTAGCTTTTGGTCTTTCCTACAGGTCTTGCATTTAGTAGAGGATGTTGAGAAAGGTCTGTGGACTCTAAAAAAGTGTCAGAAAATATGTCTGTTCAGGACTAGAAAAAATATTTTTTTTATTGCCTACAGCTTAGAGAACCACGTTTGCCGACTTGAGTGATCTGTACTGGCATTGTGTTTCTAGCATGTATTACAAACTGAACTGAAATTCTTATACTTCAGGAGATTTGAAGACTGTCATATACAGTATCCACTCTTCCCAAGTATCTAGAATATGTATTTCCAAGGTAAAAATTATCTTCTTTACTAATCTAAAGTTTTGACAGCCTCCTTGTGATGCTATGCTCTAGGTGTCTGAATTCCATTTAAAGCTGAGAGCAATTAGCTGCATAACTTAGTGAAATACAGCTTGTGATGAGGCCTCCAGAAATTATTCTTCTTGGAAGTAACTCAACAGATCATAATTTTTTTTGCTATATGAACATCATCATTTTTACACAGGTTTTCTGTAAAACTTAAAAATGCAGTGTATAGGAGTTAAACAATATACTCCACAGAAGAAAATAATCTGTAATCAGTCTGAAACTTTACATTATACTTTTTGTAGTCTTAAATCTGAAGAAATACAGATTATAATTTTCTTTCATAGGGGACCATGTAACAATCTTCGTTCAGTCTAGTTAATGTGCAGAGAAGCTGTTTGACTGTAGTAGAAGAATACAACTTCCAATCATACTACAGTCATGCTTTAATTTGGGTGCTTATCTACTGAATTTTATTTGTATACTATCTCTTAGTTATCATAGAAAACAGCAGTTATGGTTGTTCCAGTATTTTACTTAGTATAACTAGGTTTTTTTTACTTTTCACATATCCATCAACTTAGCTTAACTGATGGAGCCATTTAAAAGGAAGCATTTATTATTAATTATTGATCATACTTGGCCTTGTCTCTGTGGGCAGACAACCAGAACATTATGAGCAAAACTGAAGGTAAGAGGAATGCAGAACAGTCTTATTTTTCAAAGCGTCACAGAAATGCCTTCGATGTTACAGGCATATAAAACAACTGATATCTTTTATCTCATCTTGTGTGGAAGTGGTGTATCAGAACATTTTAAGGAGTTAGAAATGCTCAAGAGCAGAGGACAAGACAGAGATCCACAGATGCTGGAAGTTATTTTTTCCCCTTGCAGGCTTCTGCTGTTAAATTGAAGCTTCATAACTATGTAAGAGTGTCTGCTGCAACTTAAGGGGTTTATTTGCCCTTGATTCACATAGGATTTTCCACAGGTCAGCCACAGGAACAGTGCTGGGTCATGATGCATCTGCTTAAAGGTCCTGACACATCAAGAGCAAGATAGATGACTCTTGTCAGAGGGAAACATGTTGGACAACTGCTCCCTAAGGCTCTAGTGTTCATAGTAATTGCTACATCATTCACATCATAAATTAGCAGGAGCAATATAGCTACAGTAAATGACTCACATATCTGCTGCTCTGTATTTACTTTAGAGAGATGGTAACTGTCAAATTTCATAGGTGCTGATAAAAGCAATACACTACTGTATTTAATCTTGTGTTACTTCTCAATGTTCATATCTAGAAGAGATTCTCAGAAAAATACTGTGAAATCCACTTCAAAAATTAATTCTCTTTTAATATAGTTGCCATGAAAATACAACCTTTTAAATGGATTCTCTAACATTTATCTCTCCTTAAATTCTAATTTCATTGGTTTAGATTTATCTTGTAGCCTATTCATTCTTTAGAAACCCAATAGGGACATCATTCATGTTGCATAAAATGTAAAAGGTTACAATTTCTGATCATTGTATTAAGAGCTTTTGCTAAGAAGAAGTAATAGATTTGTAAAGATAACCAGAGAAATTACCTATCTTTATAATAGTGCCAGCTTTAAAATTACATATTAGCAATTGCCTTTATTAATTTTCATTGATGCAAGATGCTTCTGATGGAAATATGATACTTCAGTACAATAGTGAAGTGTTGCTCTGTGGTGCTGTTCTGCCTCTCCAGCTCTCCCGCATTTTTTCTAAATGTTTCAGTTTTGCTTATCTACACTGAACAATGTAAAAGGTATGGAGAAAATCTCCAGTTTTTATCCTCACTCCCTTACTGACAATAGGCCCAAAGGATGTAGCAGCAGTGGAAAAGTGCAGTAGCCTGTTCCTTATGGAAAAAGTCTCATGTAATGTTAGGCAGGAAAAAAGATCTGAAGAAGACTAGGCTGATGCTTACTGCCTAGCTGGAAGATAGCTGCAGTCTCAGGTTTAGGATTAGATATGACAAATAAGCCACATATTAGGGGATTCTAAAGGATGAAGAAATCATTGTGCTGTCCCATGTTAATGTAAAGTGAATGAAATGGCTTTACATTAACATGTAAATGAAAGTTGTTTGCACATTGTAAATTCACAGAAACTAAAGTCTTTTGCTGTGATCTTGAATCTATTAATCCAATTTTTAATCAGAGAAGTGATGTAATGGAAATTATGCATTTCCAACACCTCCTTGATATCTGCAGAATATTTTTTTTTTATAACAAAATATATACTTTGTGTCCTCTGGTTTCTGAGACTTACAATGATCAAACTGCAAAGTTCCACCTAGTCCTCTTGTCTATATTCACAGGAAAGGTTATAATTGAATGATAATTTACAGGATAAGTCCTTACTGAGTTTTTTATGTCTAAATAATAATACACCTTTGTTCAAATGTGTTGAGTTGCAATTGTCTGTTCAGGTGCAGACTCCCAGTACTGCAAGGAACATGAGTACAGGCATTAGCTTTCATTGTTTCCAGGATCGTGTCCAGGAACTGTTGAATCATGACTTAAGAAGCGTTAGTGGCTGCTGTATTTGTAATAAATGCTGTGTTTTCAACATGTTGCAAAGCATAAACTGAGAGTCCCGTTTCCACCACTGCCCTTCACTTAGAGCTGTGCATTTCTCTTCAGGTAGCTTCTCTTTGCTTCTCTTTCTCTCTGCATCTAGATACTCTTCTTATCCAGAGCTACCATCTCTCAGAACAGATGCCAATAATAAGTGGAGAGAAAAAGTGTTACTTATATGCAATTTCCAAGGAGTCTGAAAGGGTTTATATGCCAAATATATAAATAACTAGAGATTCTACTATTCAAAGTCTGAAAAGCTGAACACAGCTGATTTCAAGTTTCTGAATGAACATTTTGATGACTGCCTAGGATAATTTAAAATTATTATTGACTCTTGCAAGCCTAAAACAAACCTCTGCCATCCAGACCTAGAGATCTGAAACAGTAGTGTGACTTATGTCTGAATCTGAATTAAAAATACAAAATAAACAAATGCACAGTATTTTTTCATGGTAAGAGAAATAATTTTGTTCTTAGGAAAAAGTCACTCTTGGAGGTTTTGATTTTCCAGTAGAAAAATACGTCACTTTGTTGATGTTAAATTTAAAAGTATAATTTTCAAAGTAATCTGTTGCCAAGGTAAGGAAGAATAGCAGGTTTCTTTTACATCTGTTTCAGTATTTCTGTAATATTTTGCAACATTTAATATTCTTGAGAATGATCCCTAGACTACAAAAAATGGGCTAGATTTCAGGAAGTTTTAAGGAACGTTTCCTGTTCACTTTCTGCTACTATCACTTAGAAAGAACTAAACTGTTTAATTACTTATTTCACTTAGCTTCTCTCACAACAAAACCATTTTCCAATCAGAATATGTATGCCAGTTCATATTACTGAAAGGCATGCCTGACTGAAAAGGGTCAAACAATTTATAAATTACTGTTTAAAAGTGAAATGTGAGAAAAAGCTGTCAAAAACAGAAGGTGAAGTGAAGTTGATTCTTCACCTGCCAAGGCTGGATGCATTGAATTTTAAACAGACTTTTAATATTGTGATATTCCCTTTTCTTGGTTTATTACAAGTTGCAAGCTGATGTACTTTAATTCTTGTTAAAGATTTTAGTCATAAGGTAAGAGAGTACATGCTGTGTAGCACAAGCTAAAGGGACAGATGTATAAGCCGGGAAGTTTTCCAGATTAAAGGCACTTAACACTGAATGCATTTGATGTTCAAACGCATTTTGGGATCTTGTAATTCTGTCATAAAAATGCACCAAGGCTGAGCACGAATTCTGACTCCATGCATGCTAGTCTGCATATTGGCTTACTACTTAACACATTGATTTGTTTCTAATCTGTTCAAAGATTTTTTTTCTTTCACAGAAAGACTGTGTTTAGAATTAGTGTTTCATAGAAGTAGTGATATTTGGTTTAAGTTTTATTACCAAAATGATGCAAATATTTTGTTAAAAATTCATGTGGTTGAGGGGACTTTGTTTAGGATTATTACAGGCTATCGAATCCAGATAATACTGCCAGAAGTGATGCTCTCTCTCTTCCTATCTAATGCTATAGTCTTTTAATGAGATTTGGAAAATCATTTGAGAAAGTGGTACATGAATGGCACGACAGTATTCTTCCACTATTCTTCAAAAGAAAGGGGAATTCAAATTAATCTAGGTCTGGATGACTGATTGAAATTTTTTTGTCAGTGGTTCAGCAATCAAAATGAGAAAACCAGGAAGAAGTTGAGAAGTATGTATGACCACTGATTTTACAAATAGAATGTATGATTTTTTTGAGTATCACTACTCATCTTCACCAGAGAAACTTTAACATGCTATTTTCACAATTCTTCTGACAATTTAAAGAATTTTTTTTGTTATTTTAAAATAGTATTTTGCTCTCAGCAGCAGTTCTTTAATGGACATGAACACAAAAACAAGCAATATACAAAGCCCTGCAGAGGACAACTCTAAGCCCTGCACAGGACCATCTCCAAGAGTCACAGCAAGTGCCTGAGACCATTGTCCAAACCCTTCTTGAGCTCTGTCAGGTTTGGTGCTGCGATCACTTCCCTGGGTAGCCTGTTCCAGTGCCCAACCACACTCTGGGTAAAAAACCTTTTCCTAATATGCAGGTTGAACCTCCTCTGACACAGCTTCATGCTTTTCACTTGGATCCTGTTACTGATCACCAGTGAGGAGAGACCAGTGCCTGCCCCTCTCCACTTGTGATGAATTTCCTTCTGGGATGACAATAAACATCTGTTTTTAAAGGTGTTATGGGGATAGGCTAAGGAAGTTGTTATTTTTAAGCCTGGAGGAAGAGGTGGCTTTGAGGCTACCTAATAGCAGCCTGTCCATACCTACAGGATGTTAGTGAGAAACTGAGGCAGGCTCCTCACAGTGAATGAGACAGCAGTCATAAACTGAAGCAGAGCAGGCTTTGACTAGGTAAAGAAAAGATTCCTCTAACAGAGGAATCGAGTATTGGACCTAGTTAGGCCTGTGAGAGCCCTGGCACAACTAGACAAAGCTCTGAACAATGTGGTCTGAAATTGATGTAGGCTCTGCTTTCAGTAGGAGACTGAACTGGGCACCTACTGAGGTGCTTTCCCACCGGAATGATTCCAGTATCCTGTGATATATGGAAGTGTGGGGAGAGGATAAAAGCAAGAAGTGCAATGATCCGGACGTTTAGGGATATTTTTATGGGTAGATATCACTGTCTCATAAGCACAAGATCTGAAAGTTGAAATTCTTTTTAATAATGCCACAGCAAATCCAGTTCTACTGCTTAGTCCAGGAGAATGGAAAAAAATAGGAGTAAGTAGTGAATTTTTAACAGTTGAGCATGAGACAAATATTATCCTATTCTGTTTTGCATGATATAATCTAGATACTTATTTAAATGTGATTCATCTTTGTTGTCTCATTCAATATGATAATTGACCTAAGACATGATGAGAGATTGTTAGATTTGGTGCTCATAAACAATCAAAATCCACATTTAAAACCTCTGAGATTGACTTAAACTGAAGTGTAAAAAGCAAATGACTCAATGAAATGGTTTAATCCCCCTTTTTTTTTTCTTCTCCTTTTTAAGGATTAGTACTTTCTGGAAGAATGGCACCTGCAATTACATTAATAGGATAAAATGGGTTACCTTAGAGTGACTTAATCCTTAAGTTTCAGGATAATGGCAGATTTTTCTGATCAGGTTTTTATTGATGGCATGTTTAGAGATATTTAGGGAAATAACGGGTTTTGTGGGTTGGTTTGGGGTTTTTTTCAATCTATTTAATAAATACTAGAGGGAAATCAGAAGCAGAAATCCCAATAAAAATATCTCAAAGTCAGTATTTCACACATTTCTTGGTCTCTGGTGTGCTACAAGAAGATCACAAATTACCTCAATTTCCTAATTCTGTAACTGGCTATCCAAGATTGCAGTGGGAGTTAGAGATCCATAAAAGTCTAAATTATTATTTCAATTGGAGTTCTTATCTTTCATTTACATGGCTCTGAGCACTTTCAAGACCTTTTTCTACTGTAGGTTCTATTATATCCTTCAGTTGTGTCATGAAGAGGAAAAGAATGAGAAGCCTTTCTACAGCTTCCCAAGCTTTCCCCATCACCACATCTGTGTGAGCATCCACCAAAGACCTTCAGCTTCCAGTTTCATATAACATTAATATTTTTAATTTTTATTACTGTATGGGAAAGGCCTAGTTTTTCTTTTATATTTGCAAAGCACCTTGCACACAGAAAAAAGCAAGTAGGCAACATAAGAAAACAGCATCTGGAGATATATTCCTTCCATTCTGAAGTGTTTTCATACTGACATATGCCTTTAAATTTTCATTTATTGAATAATTTCAAGTCTAGTTTTGTTAAGGATAAAGGTTTAGCCTTCAGACTTAAAATTTGTGATGCAAAAGTGTTTTGTGTTTTGCTAAAGTACGACTATAGGTTTTACTACCACACCATCTGTCTGTTTAGAAAAACATGAAAAAAAAATGCTAGAATCTAGAAAATTATTCGTTATTAAAATTGGTTATTGGAAATTTTAATGAAATTCAGTACATTTTTTCCAGTTGTAAGTTCTGTATCCATTCTTTTAATTTAAACTTATCTCACTTATTTTGATTAATATAAATACAGTCTCTTATGGCAACAGATTCTGAGACTGGGACATGGTGAGACTCTTGAGAATGGTGCTATTTGGGGCCTGAGGTGGACTCGATAATATTTAAGGATCCCTTCCAATTCATCTTACTCTGTGATTCTGTGGTGTATTCCTTCAGAACTCCTCAAGTCTCCTTAAAGCTGCCTCTAACTCTGCTAGTACTGGTCTATTTTGTTCCTTCGTAATAGATACTGCAAGGTGGGAGAAAAATTTTGTTCTTATTTTTTATTTAAATCATAATAATTAAACTCACTCAAAATAATTTTAAATTCATTTTCAATCAATAGAATGAAATCTGCCTAGCTTCCTTTAGTGAGGAAGGGCACAACATGAAGTCCTATGTCAAATCCAAAGCGCTTGAAATTTTATTTCCATCATCACTCATATAACCTATATGCATGACTGAGCTATGGGATGCATGGGATAAAATTATGGGGTTTAGTTCTTTCCATGGAAGTTTGTGCCCTCTTCTGTTTTGCACAGGTTTATGAATACTTCAGTCCTGAGTTTGATTCAGAGAATCCCATTCGCTAATGTTCCACCATGTAGAAGCTACTTTCAGATTATTTACGAGGATGATAGACAAATGTATTCCATCCTTTAAAAATCCTGAAGGTTAAAATGGACTGCTTGATGTCTTTCTTAGTAGAGGTAGAGTTGTAATCAAGGAGGACTGTAATAGAACTCTACTGCCTACTACAATATAGTAGACACTGTATTAAAGTATACTGTAATATAAGTCATGCAATAGGAGACAATCCTATACAATATCCTGGTTATTGAGAGTCTGATTTACACCATATAGACACATAATGAATTAATTTTATCTTTTCATAGATTTTATATCTTTGTAAATCTTGATTTTCCCAATTTTCATTGCCTAAGTTGTGTTAGCAATCTGTTCAAGTTCAGCTGGTTTAACAGTAAGTTTAACTAATAATCAGGATTCAAAAACTTTGTGTGTGGCTGCTTGATTTTTGAAGATGCTTGTCATTAGATCACACTGCCTATTATAGGCACTGTCCAAAGAAGAAGGCAGAAATTGCATCAGAAATTCATGAGGGCAAAAGAAAAGTTGCAGATTTTATGAGTGACACATTCAGAGAATGTGTCATAGGAGACTGTAAAGCCATGGAAACAGGGAAAGCTTGAGGGTTTTGTTCATTTGCAATTAAAGTTTGGGTTCAAAGTAAATTAGCTGTTCTTGAGAAGTGACTGAATGGCACTGACATATCCTGAGATTTTAAGGTTTACCTAAACATAAAAATATTGGTAATTATGATTTAAGGCCAAAAATTACTTTATTCCAGTAGTATTGAGTTTTCTCATTTATAAACGCTTCATGTATTTATAAATATGTCTTGGAAAATGTCTCAAGCATAGGTAAAAATAAAGATTTAATCTTTTTTAACCTCAAAAAGAAAGTACTTCTATGAAATGCTTCTTGACAAAGGTACATGTTTATCTTTTCTAGTTTGGCTTGTTCAGGGTTCAGGTTTTTTGGCATTGGAGTTTGACTAAAATAATTATCAATTGGATCTAGGGAGGACATTCGTACTTCCAAAACATGTAGCTCAAAGAGTGACCTTATTTCACAGGTGTTGAATATTCAATAAAGGCTTCATCTGGAAGTGGCATCCAAGGTCAGCTCTTTCTATAAGAACACAACATAGCTCATAATTTCTGTTCAGCTGTGGGCATAAAGGATGTACAGAGATAAGCTGCTGGAATTGTACCACCACTTCCATGGTAAGTTTAATGTCATCGAATTGTGAAACACATGCAAATTTTTCAGGGTGAAGAGTGCCTCCTACTTCTCTCTAGACCCAACCATAGTGGAATGTCATGGAGTTTTCTAATTACCACTCAGAGGCAATTGAAGCAACACTCTCTAACTTGGATCAGCTTGCAATTGTCCTATGCCAAGCAGAAGAAGAGTTAGAATAATAAGACATGCAGAAAACAAGCTAGTGAGTGTGTGTGTATGTATATGTATGTGTGTATGTATGTATGTTTTACAAGATGAATTTTAAATACTTTAAGTTGGAGGCTGTATGGCACCTGAATTTTTAATGTGGGAGTTTACAGAGATTGCTTAGTTCTCAAGCCAATGTGTGCAGACTGGATAACCCAAATGGCTTTTGCTCTTGGAGGACACACTTCTGTGCTCTGCCAGACTGTAATTTTCATGTGTTTGATAGGATTAGAGGTATTTTTAAAGATTTATCTAATCAAATAGCTTTTGTAGGCAGAACTTTTTAATTTTGCTATAATTAAAGGAATAATACCAAAATGATTGCTAGCTATTAGAGGCTGTGGAAAAAACATCTTGACGTGTCTCTCTAAAGTTTTCTTTTGTTTAACTTTCTTCAGGTAAATCAGTAATGCATTACATTGCAAATTATAAAATCACATGGGGAAAAAATGTTAGCTTTTACACCACTATCAGTGACCAGAGACAGACTTACACTGTATTTTCATTAGTGTGCTGCCTAGTGACTTGGGTAAGCTTTAAGCACAATGCCAGTTGGTGGTCACTTTCAAACAGCAATGCCAAATATGCAAGGGGAAACAAAGCTATTGTGAGATTATTTTTAAAAATTAAGCTAATGTTCTAGAAACATGCTTCTAACTTCTTGTTCTAATTGGAAACGTTCTAATCCGATGCTGCCGAGTGAAGCTGATTGCAGACTTAATTGCTCTTATGTAACAACTAATATCTGGCAGTAACACACACTGTAGAACACTGGCAGGTTTTGAAATCAGTTTGTTCCCTTTGCCCCTTCTTTCTTTGTTGTTCTGTTTACTGTGCCCAGTTAATGTGCTCTTGTGCCATAATAATCTCTAGCTAAATGGTAATTGCTCTATTGACAGCACTACTGTACATTTTTGACACATCATTATTCATACTTAACCACTTGACCTGGAATAAATGTTAAAGCAATTACTACTGAGAGCTTTTCTATGAGAAAATTGAGGCAAAGTTTAAAGATAATCAAAATGCAAAGCTGATCATGATAGCAACTGGAAAAATGGCAAATCCTATTAAACAGATTTTTATTAGCCAAGTTGATGCCAGTAGATATTATCTGGTAATTTAGTCTTATTAAAAAGAAAATAAAGCAGCTAATTGTTTACTATTCTGGAACTTATTCCAGCTTGCAATTTGCAACTGAAATTAAGCTTTATGTGGCTCATCTATTTTGTCACATTGAAATATGAAAATCATTTGGTACAAAGCACATCTGCTCAGTCCTTTCCATCTTCCTGCAAATCCTCGTTCAGTATGTTTCATACATGTTGAGGTATTCCATTCATGCATACAGCACCACTATTTTAGATATTTCTCTCTTACAAACCTAATATCTTCAGATCTGAGAGCTCACAATTTTAGTACTTTTCTACCATTATACATACTTTTGCAACTATAATAAATCTGTGAGTGTAAGCTGTTTTAGTTTAGAGATTTTAGAAGGAATTTGAAAACTGAGAGGGACAGAGTTATTGTTAATGCAACAGTGTGAAAATTGTCCAAATCTCCCAGACCAGCATTTTATTTTGATAGTTAATTGCATATTTGCTCTAGCTGTGATTGTATTCTTAAAGGAAAGTAAATGTTCTCCAGTTTAGTTGTTAAAAAAGTGGCATTTACAGTGATCTCAAATTTCAAAAGACTCAATTGCAGAACAATGCCTTCAGTACAGTGCTTACAGTAAAAGCTGTAATTATAAGAGAATGCCAAAAAACATCAAGAAAGCCTTAAAGGGATAGCATAAGCTTTTACTGCCCCCATCTGAACTATGAGACTTGCTTGAAAACCACCATTAGGATGCAGAACACTGATTGTTGATATGTCACTATTGCTGTCATGGGAGAACTGTTGTAAAGGCCAGAAGCTTACAGTGGTTTCTGTATTAATGAAACTTTTCCACACTTAATGAAAGCAAAGAAAGATTGGGTTTTTTTAATTAATAAAATATTAAAAACTAGGGAGGAAATCTCTTTTCATGTCGATCCACATTCAGAAGAGCAATAAGGTTCTGCAGCTGTGCTTTATCAGGCAGAAAAATCTTTTGTTTTTAAACATGCTCAACTCCCTGTTAACTGCTTCAGTATCATGTATGCCTATCAAACTGATAATAGATTGTTCAGAGGGCATTTAAGAATTCAATTCTTAAACTATTCATTCACATTATCACTTCTGATTAGTTTTAGAGGAGCTTTTACAGTAAGTATAAGGACCACAAATTGTCTAATAAATTTTCTAAAGCAGTTACACCAACTAAATGTATCTAGGTGTCTCCTATTGCTTCTGTTATTTTTATTCATAGCTGAGAAATCTCTTAATAATAATATTTATATATATATATATATATATATACATATTATATATATAGAATATATATTTATTTTTAGAATAAATAAGTTTTGTCAACAGTTCGCCTTCCAGTGTTGAGGAATTTATGAATTTGTTTCGGGTTTGACTTCTCAGTTTTTTATTGAGATATGTACCTCACAGTTTAGGCACTACAAAGCATTTTTGCTAGATAAAACTTTCTGTTTGTTTGATTTGCTCTTAAAATTTCCCTATATTTTATTCCTACTCTGTGTCCTTTCCTATTAATATGCATAATATATTAAACCTTGGGGTTTTTTTAGCCATGGATGCAGAGACCAAAAGTCCTGTTGTGTGCTTTTATTTTCTGATTTCTCGAGGGTTTTTTTGATTGACCATCTTTTTAGTTCAAGAAACATGGATTAAGTATTTTAATGCATGTCTAGTGTGGTAATGGGTGATTATATCATAACTGCAAACCACATTTTGTTAATTCAGATAATCTTTCATAAATGCCACTTTGTGCCATTAACTGAAAGACCACACAGCCTATGGAACAATTTTTTTCAGTAAAGAAGATTTTACACAGTAATTCCAATCAGGCCAGGCTGTTTCAAATTCTGGTTTTTCAAATAGACTTCTTTTCCCTCTTCTTACCAAACTGAATGAAGCACAGTATTTAGTATGTGCTCCTCACATACAGCAAAAGAAAGACAACTAACACAACCAATATACTGTTGTTCCCTGTCAGTCCACATTTTGTAGCACAGAGGACTGTACAGGTAAAGAGAAAAATTACTGTTGATAGGCTTCACTGATCTGGGGAAGAAATAACAAGATTGCTTATTAACATCATGAGATTTTTGTACCGCCATGCATATTTGGAGTCGTTGGTTTTTTTCCAGCTTTTGAGTCTTTATTGTTATATTGTGTCAGGAAAAAAAATTTTGGAATTTCCATCTACAGTTTTCTGAGGAGAAAGGGTGTAGGAGAAAAGGATCTAAAGGCTAAAACTGTCACATGAATTCTGACTTTTAGGGATTTAAGGAAATTGGTAAGATTCACCAAAGTAATCGTGTATTAGTAACAAATAATGACCTTGAAAATAACCTGAGTTCCAAACTATTTACTCTTGTTGAAATGCTGTACCTGTGCCAAAAAAAAATCTTGGATTGTTGATAGCAATGTGTAGCCATTACTGAACCTGGTTTGGCAGATTCCTGAGAGATTTATTCCTTGCACTTCTGGGGAAAATTTGTACTGTCTGAGACTTTGCTACAATATTAGAATAGCAAATAAAGAGAAGAGGTAATTTCTCAGTCTAACAGAAGATTCTACAGAAACACATTCACACTACTGTGTTAACAGGGTTCCTGCTGCTTTTAAAAATAACTGTTGGAAGACAGTAATAGAGAGTCATGAAAACAGGGAAATCAGGTTCCTCTCAGAAGAGGATGCAAGCACAATGTGGTGTAGCTAATACTGCTTAATGGTGCTACACTTATATTGAGTCCTTTCTTTCAAAATGTCTAGCAAATGTCCAAATACCATCTTTAATATTCACATCTGGTTCAATAAAATTTTCTAATATGTGTACAGGCTTGTAAATCACATGTGAACAAGAAAGGAAATATAGGGATACTATCTTATGTAAACTATAGATTAAACTAGGAACAATGAAACAAAGGAAAGTGTTTGTTTCCTTGTTCAGCTTCACTTAATGTGAGGCTAGCAGTATGATGATTCCTGGGTATGTCTTCCTTCAGCTCAAATATTTGGCTAAATTTATACTCACGTGAATTATATACCTCTGTATATAAGGGCATTTCTGGATCAAATCTGCTGCAGGTTTCAGGAAATGTTCTAGGCATCAGTGAACACAGCCTTACTGGTTCAATAAAGAAATAAAACTAGAAACGAGGAAATAGATCACAGATGTGGTTCTCTGCTACTTACACAGCAGAGCTGATATAAGTAGGTGCTTGATGCTTTGGTTGTTGTGAGTTAATCAAAGCCCTCAGTTGCACTCTTTCAAGGCTTTTCAGCATAGCAGACAAAAAGAATTTTTCCAGGCTGAAAGAAAAACGCTGTGTTGGTAGTGGGACAGTTATAAATCAGAAGCTGGATGAGGATGGGACTGTAGCAGAATGTGGAAAGGAAAATAACAGAGCTGTCTCCTTCCTAGTTAAAGGAAACCCCTGGTAAAGGAGGAATGGATATTGGGTTAACAGAACTAAAGACATCAAGAGAGTGAGGCACAAATACAGCCCCTGGTGTTACAGAGAGATCATAGCAATACATGTTAGACAAGGGGCCTTGCCTTGGCTGTAATGGTGTTAGTGAATAAAGACTTTGGACCTCACTAGGAGGTGGATAGTATGGGCTCCCTTGGGATGGATAGACTAGTGTCTCTTTTGAGGCTAGCTAAATATGTGTTCTGCTTTAACCTGACAGGTGGCTAAACAGCTGCTCAATTCACTCCCTCCCACACTAGGATAGGGGAAAGAATTAAAAAAAACCAAAGTAAAATTCATAGCTTGAGATATGGACAGTTTAATAGGGAAAATGTTGATGATGATGATAATAAAAATAATATTCAAATAATTAGAATATACAAAACAAGTGGTGCACAATGCCGTTGCTTACCACCTGCTGACTGATGCCCAGTCAGTTGGTGAGCAGCGGCTCCAAGGCAGTTTCCCCCCTAGTTTATATATTAAGCATAATGCCACATGGTATGGAATTTGGCCAGTTTGGGTCAACTGTCCCAGCTGTGTCCCCTCTCAGCTTCTTGTGCCCCCGGCCTCTTTGCTGCTGGGGTGTGGTGAGAAGCTGAAAATTCCATGGCTTGATGTAATCACTGTTCAGCAACAACTAAAACATCAGCGTGTTACCAACATTATTCTCATCCTAAACCAAAACACTGTACTAGCTACTAGGAAGAAAATTGACTTTGGGATCCCAGCTTAAACCAGGAAAATACGGTTGTGAGACAACCTAGAAGATAGAAGACAAATCCAAGCAGAGATCTTCTCTTATATTCAGCACATACATTCAGCACATGCCAACTGCTGCCTTGTTTAACTGTATGCTAACACAAGTGCAGAAATCTTTGGTTTAAAAGTAAGTCTCTGAAAGAGAGTGTAACTAATTGATTTGATTGTGTTATCTGCAATGTGATTTGGTCGTGTTGTTTCACCAGCTTATATGTACTAGAAATGAAAAAATCCTGAAGCATAACCACTGTTCTCCAAGATGGAGGGATTAGATTTTTTTTTTCCCCCAACAAAAATTTGAAACCTATGTTCCCCTATCATAAAGATTGCTGGGCTGGTGTTACTCAGATGAATGCCATATGGATCTGGACGAATCTTTGAATTATTTTAATCCCATGAAACATTTTCTGTGAAAGCAGATAAAATTCTTCCACATGCCTAATGCTTTTTAAAGTTTAAAATGTGATTTTTTTCATACTATTTACATAAAATTTCAGATGAGAAGCTTTATTTTCCAGCAACAGTAACTTCAATATTACATGCATAATCGTTTTATTTTTTTATTCTCTCTTACAAAAAAAGAGATTATTCCAGGATAAGAAAAATGGATTCTTAGTTTATTAATTTTTGAAACTGTTTTTAGAGCAGGTGCCACATGGGTGTTCGTGTTACTGGATCCATTTGCTTCCTAGATTGTCATTGCGAGGTTCAGTTGAAGTGATATTAAAACGTTGAGTTGTGTTCAATGACCAGAAGTGAAAGTATAGCAGAAACATCATTTCACCAATGTGAGTGAGGCAAAATGTTGTCTTCTCTACACTTCTCAGAGGACACTGCAAAAGAATTTGCTCTTACCAGCTTTGGAGAACTAACTAATGCATTACATTCTTTGAGATTATTTGTTAGGATGTTGTCTGACAGTATAATTATAAATGTGCTTCCCAAAATACTGTTCTCAATTGTTGAAAATTGAGCTGGAAAACTGCCAAATATCTTACTGTGCAGTTGAAATCTAGTATAAGGCACCTTGAGCCAATAGCACATTTTTAAATTTAGATACCAGGTAAGTGATTGGGTGAACACTGAAGGTGGCAGATCTGGAAAGCTCCAGATGTGCACATCAAGTTCTGCATGGCATGATTTCTATCGTTTTGCTCACTTGCAGAGATGTGCCAAAAACTTGGAGAGGTGCCTGCAGATTGCTGTAACAAACCCTGAGCCCTTTAATGTTTAAATATATTAGAGACAAGAGATGTAGCATGTTAATAAAAATAATAAAAAACCTATGTGGTTTTTTTAGCTATAAAATATGTAGAAAGCAAAAAGCTTTCTTATAAGAGCTGATATCTGTGCTCTAATTCCCAGTAAATTGACTGAATTCATAGATTTATACTCTTTGTGAATTAAGCATTGTACTTGTCTAACTAATGAGCAAGCATCTTTAGTTAGCATGCATAAATGTTCCGAAGTTGTATCTTTCAGTTTCTGCATGATGGCAGCAGCTGAAGGAAACAACCAATTTGCTGCTATGTTTTCTTTCCTGATAGGTCAACCTTATTAGTGCCCTGAACTACAGAGTGATACTGATACATTAATCCCTCTGAAGAGGAAAGAGATCTATAATGTAATTTAAGGAGCATGTCCCATTTTGAATTGATTGATCCTGGTTTTCTTATCACAAACAATGACAAGTGTTGAAAGTATAAAGAATTTGTGAAATTAGAGATAAATTAATCAAGATACATTTTCTTTCTGTGAAATACCATGAATGTTAGAGAAACTGCCTTGCTTTGTTAAAGCACCAGTAGAGTTTTCTGCAGAAATACAGGGCAAAAATATTGATTGAAATTCATTTTAGAGCATTGAATACTGAATGTGCTGCTTCAAGTTTCAGCACAGATTTAGAACGAGAAACAACAGAGAGGCCAGTACAGAAAAGGTACACCTCATTTGTGTGTATCTCAAATGGTGTAGATCAGGAGTCGTTTCTACAACATTCATGAAGTTCCTGTGTTTTAAAAGGTGCCACAAATTAGATCAGGACTTGCTCTATTGTATATAATTTAAGAGCAAAGAGCTTAAATGAAAGAACCACAGCTGCCTTAGAGTGAATAAAAAGTAGTAATGTGATCATTACCTTTATTTTATTATTGTATGTATATTTTATACTATTTTAATAAAAGTTTCCAAATAGTTCTAGAAAAAGAAAAAAGAGCCAATAGCCAATACTGCAAACATTTAGCATGAACAAGTTATTTTTGCAAGAAGATTCATGGCAGACTGTGTAATTTCTTTTAGTATTTCACCTGTGACACTATAAATAATACATGTTTATTTAAGTAGACCTATTATAGACTACTATTTATCTTGTACATAATTTATGGACAGTGGTCTCCTAACATGCATAGATAATGTTCTCTCCAAAAAAAAGAAAGTTCAGAATAAAATAATTTTAAAGAAATGAAGCAGTTATTTAAACTGAATTGAATCAAAATCTGCATTTTGAAGGCACAGATTGATAACTGCTTTTTTGAAGCAGAGTATTAACTTCCCTTTTCCAGCCTGTGAACTACTTAGTGTTTTAATATATTTTTTTAAAAAGATTGGTGTGAAACATTAGATAACAACAGAAAATATAAGTGCTTGAGCAGTCTGATTACTGCTGAAACTTCAGAGATCCTGCTTGTATTTCAGATGCTGTTCAGGTCTCTAGTTAGAAATACCTTTGTAGAATTTGTGTACATTTTTATGTAAGTTGAATGAAAACCTGACCCAAATTACACTGAACTTGTAAATCATCTTTGCATCTGTGACTAAACTCCAATAGGAAATTGTTTGAGAATTATGTGTTCATGTTTCCCTGGGGAAGAATCCTGTCAAGAATATGTTAGCCACTGTGCAGCCTGTAATAGCTGTATTTATTGACATCTAGAAGGACAGTGATTTCCTCCTGAGACAGCAGAAAAGCCTTCATATTGTAAATCTGTTCTAACTTTCTAATTTCATGTGTGAACACATTCCTCTATGTTTCATCTTTTCCAGGACAGTTTAGAAAATTACTTATATCAGTAATAAAATTCCCCATTCCCTATGCATATGTTTTTAAAGATGGTTGTCTAGTCCAAGGTCTGGGGTTTTTTCTGTGACTGACTGATGTTTATTTTACTTTTTTTCCGGTTTTAGAAGCATACTAGAGGTTGCACTGGGCAAAGTGTGTTGTGCCCATGGCATCAGGTAGAAACAGTAACATTTTTAAGTTCCTTCAGTATATATTCTCTCTCCCACAGTTACACTGCTTTTTTAAACTCCCAAGTGCTGCATATTTTTATCTATGTTGGCTCAAGTCAGGATAAAGGTATACAGAAGCTTTCTTTTAAAGGCAGCAGCTCTGTTTTGCCAGGTTAAGCAACAGAACAGCATTGAAATCTTTTTAGTGAGCATGAGCTGGATCTTATTTATTAAGGGACCGATCCAAAGTATTCTTGAGTTAAAGTTCCCCGTTGACTTTGTCAGTTTTGCTCAGGCTCCAATGGCTCTGCTATATACTTTTGTTAGGAGGATTAAAATGTACTCTTTCATTAGTTAAGTGCAAAGTGAATTTCAAATGAGTCAGAATATATTTAAAGTATAACTGTCAAATCATTGGTATTGATTTAGACACTGTTAAACAGGGGCAGTGCTAACACACAAGGGTTTATTCTTTGTTACAACTTGCTCATAACCCCCATTGATGATAATGGGAATTACAGGCATGTCCTGAAGGGAATGTGCCCTTTGTAAATTCTCTATAAGCCTTAGATTAAGGAGCCACAGTTCTGTGAGAGTTCAAATACTTTTTGTGTGTAGATGAAACTTTGTGAGCTCTCCTGTGTCTTTTCTTAGTAGTTCTTGGAAGGTAGATATTCAGAAAGAAATATATCCCAGAGCTGTTGTCTTGTCTTTCCTTATCTGACAGGGAAGATGCCAAGAAACTGCTGGGAAATAGGCACACTTTTTGTCCAAAGTGTGCAGCAAGAAAAGTTAATAGTTTGTACAGGGCCCTGACTGGTGTTACAAATTTCTAGCGTAACAAAGAAAGATTTGTGCAAAACTGTTAGGAAAATCAAACGTGTAATATTTTTTTTCCTACTAATATTGTATAAGTCAGAAACAAAAAGGATAATCAGGTGATATTATGCTGACTTCTGTAGCTATTCACATTTTCACTGTAGTTAATGAGGATGCACACTTAAGTCTTTCTGAAGTAACCCACTGCCTTTGCCTGGTGTGCTGTTTTGTGAGCCATTCCGCTCCTCAGGTACTATGTTTGCTATCCAGATCAGATGTTTATACGTTTATTACATTTAAAGGCATTTTCAGTTCACATAGCACTGTAAAAAGCAGTGTGAGATGGCATGAAGTTTGCCATCCTGATGCCCCTTTGCTTTCTTCCAGAGCATTACTGCTCCAATGGGACTTGAAGGGCACACCCATCATGGGAAATATGTGGCATAGGAACCTGCTGGTCACTCCAGCTTTTTCCTACAGTTTTTGCTTCTGAAATTCTTCTCATGCTAATTTTAATATAATTTTTTTCTCATTTCCATTCTTCTCTACTTGTAGGTTTGGTGCTTGATTCAGTGTTTGCTTCTGTCTCAACCCTACTACTTATCCTAAACTTAGCAAGTTTCTACCTCCATCTTTTGGATATATTTGGTAACATCAGAAATTTTTAGGCCCCCACTCTGGTTTCAAAACTCTCTGACTCTTAAAAAAACAGCAAAAAAATCCCCACCAAAAAAATCCCGACCAAACAACAACAACAACAAAAACAAGCAAACAAAAACAAACAAACAATGGAAGGAAAATAAATAAACAAACAAAACCCCCAAACCAGAAAACACCAAAAACCCTTGCAGGGGGGACATATAGGACTGGAAAATTGCCGATTCTTTCTTTTTTGGCACTGATGCCGTAGAAGCACACCCATAGCCCTTACTTTGCCAGCAGAAGAAGCTATTGATTTTGTTCTTGTTCTGCTAATCTTAGGAGAGGAAAGTGCTGAATTAAGAAATGCTGTCTCTTGGGTCACTGCTATAATGAGTAAGTTGTATCAAATGGCACTCTAACCTCTTTTTGTACTTTTGAAATGAACTTTCTGTCAGAGCCCTGTTGGCACGAACCAGCTTCACGGTTCCTAGCCTGCACCACCACCCACTCACGGGCTCAGTACGCATTCCACCCCAGCCAGGGCCCTCGTTCCCACCCCAGTGCTGCAGTGGGCCTGCCTGCCCCTCCTCCTGTCACCAGGCACTTTCATGTTCCACACCAGTCATGGACGTGCCTTGCTGCTCTCCTGGCCAAGGCTCTCTGGCCCTGCAGCCAACACCTGAGTGTCTTGGCCACCTGTCCCAGCCGTGACTGAGCTGTGGGATGAATTGGGTGACCTGCCTTGGGAATGCAGCCCTGTTCCTGCTGTCTCCCCACACTCTCCCTCCTCTTGCATTCTCTGGCAGATTTTCTGCTGAAAAGTTGAATCTCGATCTGTATGATGAACATGCTCCTCAGGCCCCAGTTTAGGCACTGAAGCCTATCTTGGTTTCCAGCACACTCAGGTGGCTCTCAGGTTTCTCCTTACCTCCTCCTTGCTTTGCACAGGAGGGTGGCTTCTGAATTTTCTAGTACATCCTTAGTACTTTTTGAATCTGACTTGGAAGCTGAGCAAGAGAAGCTGTGTACCTTATGAATCTAGATATTTGTTCCTGGTCCTCTTTGAACAATTTTGTCTTGAAGAAGGCAGAACCAGTAGATGAACTAGTCCAGTGCAGTGTGTCCTGTAATGGTGTTACTTCTCAGGCTTGGTTTTCCCTGAATCTCTCCAATCTCTCACTCTCTACAAGTAAAGACACTACCAAGAGCTACTCCTGAGAGCTTTCAGACTACTGAAAAAAAAATTACATATAAATGTATTTATTAAAACAAAAACCTGTTCAAATTCTTATCTCTCATAGGCATGATTCCAATAAAGAGCATCCTGCCAGACCAGATGCAAACAGCAACAACAGCAAAAAACAAAACAGTGCAGAAAAAAAACAAAAAACAAAAAAACAAAAACAAACAAACAAAAAACCCCAGAAAACACAAACAACCCCCCCCATATTTGGAAAATCATTTACTATGTCAAAAATTATAGAAAAAACCCTGCTCACTTTTAAACTCTATGTAAAGGATTAACAGTACATAATTAAACACATCCAATATTAAAAAAAATACAAGCAAACAAAAAAAAAGTGAATGAAACAAAAATTATGAAAGTTGACCATCCAATATCAGTATACCAGAAGAGAGATAAAATGTGTCTATAAGGATGTGGTTTTCAGCATTGTAAGCATACCACCTGCATACCACTATTTTTTCATAAATTCAGTCTTTCTCTTCAGAATGTTTACTTTTTCTTTTTTTCCCCTTTTTTAGTATGTAAAGCAGAATCCAAAACCTGTAAACATTTCCCCATCTGTTAGTGAACCTTTCTCAGATGAGTTTTTAACTTAAAATAGAGTTTCAAGGGACTTGTTACCATTTGTCTGACTTGTTATGACATTTTAGTGATTAAGAGTTTTTGTTTTGGAGACAAACGAAAATCAACCAAGCAGAATCACTTTGCATATTCTGAGTCACTCTGCCCTTTGCTGTGTGAGGGCAAACTAGTTTTACTGTTCTGTGGAGTCTCAGTACAATAAAGTCTACTGTTAGAACAGTCTTTTGAATTTAGTTGATGCCAAGTGGTGAAATGACTCAAATACCGATAAGCTTATGCAGAAATGTTGGCAGGCCAGCTCCAAATGACCAGCATTGTTCTGCAAGAAGTGTTCCCATGAAGCTAGTGAACTTGCCAGTGCCACACTGGATGCATTTTTACTGAAGTAAGTGTGTATACAAGGAATTCTTTTTCTCCTCTTTCCCACTTACGTATAATTGAAGCAGCTATGGACTTCTTACAATGTGGAAGATTCTTTAGCGTTCTACATACTGCGTCATCTAATTCATCATGGAATTTGTTTGGCAATTCCTCCCACATGACATCTTGCTTGACCTAAAAGAAAAAAGAATCATGCGGCCAACATAATTATCCTTTATTTCCTGGTGCAATAATTTTAAAAAGAGAGTTGACACATTCTGTAGGCTTTCTGAAGGGAAAATAATTATATCACACACTCAAAATTAAATCCTCTTTTGAGCTTCTTATTAATTAACATCTCAATTTTGTTAGGAAATATACTCTAATAGAGCAAGTGGAACTAGTATTGAGTAATATCCTTGCAAAAAAAGTTATAAATTATATTTTCTGTGAGTTTTGAGTTATTAAAGAGGATTATGTTTGTCCTTTTTTTCTTTACTGCATGGATTTTCGTGAACACGATAAGGATTTACATTCATGTCTTTTGGAAATACGCTCCTATGTTCATCATTCAGTTACTCATAAAAATGAGGTTTGTTTCCCTGAATACTCCTTGATTAGTGGACTTAAAGCCAGAAATTATTTTAGTACTGATGAGAAAATGTGAAATGCTCAGATAATGATTACTTGCATAGATTTTGATATTTTCAAAGAAAAATTGTGACTTTAGAAAATCAAATAAGATATTCAAAACATTATCAAAAGCCATAGAGTATTAGAAAATAAGCCACTCATAATTCTGCTTCTATATCAGCAAAAAATAAACCAAATATATGAGAATTCAAAAAATAACATATAGTAAGTAAAAAGGAAGCTACTAATATAAAAGTAAAATGCATAAGGCTTTTTTATTTATTAGTATAACCTATAGGTTAAAAATTATACTTTTTAGTAAACCTGTGAGCATCTAACACTTGTTCAAAGTGTCCAGGGTCTGTAGAAAGCCAGTGAGAAAATAAAATTACTCATTTCCTACAGGACCTCTGAAAAGTGATGTGTAGCTTCCTCAGTTAGGCTCACAAAATCCTTTGATCCCAAAATTGGTTTGAGGGAGACTAGTCCTAATGTGAGATTAGTTAAACACAAGTTATGTTCGTGATAGGAAAAAGATAGAAGAATTTGCCATGTTGGTTTTTAGTCATAATAAAGTTAAATAAGTCCACCTGCAAATGACTTATTTGATATGATTATAAATTAAGGTTACTTCAATTCACCACTTTTTCAATAAACACCCAATCAAAACAATATATCAAAGGTGAAAGTAGAGACCTTTTCTCCCACACTACCAAGATTTTAATCTTTTGGTTCCTTATTTTCTTTCTCTAAAAATTCCATAGGGAGCTATTTGTCCTGGGTTTTTTTTGATCCCTTGATTTCATAAAAACTGTATTAGATAAGGACCAAGGCTTTTACCGAGAGTGTTGCCAGTAGTCTGCCTGTCATACAAACCTGAAGCGATCAGATAAATTCATCCTGTGGAAAGAACCAAGCAGCAAAACACAAACTTTACAAGCAAGTGGCAGAGAACTCACAAGCTGGATCTCAAAGTGTTCGACTCTTCCATGCAGTTTGTCCCAACAGTGAAAACAATGCAAGTAAAATTTCAGGATTTTTTTTTCAAATGGATGATAGAAATCCAAAACCTTCTTTCCTCTTTTCAAGTTACTGAAATCCCTGAAAGTTATTCTCTCCTCAAAAACCAACTGATATGCTGTATCCAGTAGCTAAAACTAAAAAAAAATAAGGGAGAAAATGCTTGTTCAGAACAGTGCTTAGGGGTTTGCTTATAGGTGTCATTGTGTCTCACATCCCTGCTGTGAAAATCAGCTTGCATTTGAATGTGCATCTTGACCCATAAATGTCACCCTGGTCCACTGAGCATCTTGACTTCAACATTTCCTGTTGTAAAATGGACAATGGGATAACACTTTTTTTTCTGAAGGAGGGACCTGTGACAATGTGTGCATGTGTGCAGTCAGGAGAAACTGCAGCACTCGGGATTTAAAAGCATGTCATCAGCCACTGAGCGGGAGATCACAGGAGGACGAAGTTGCTGGACAGTTTTTGAAAAACACAAGGATTATCGTTTCTGTTTCCAAGCCACTTCTCCTTTTCACAGCCCTGAATCCTTCTTGGCTTCTCTCCATCAATGGCTCAACGATGTGCCCATACTAGAGCAAGTCCAGCTGTGTGCTACAGCAACTGCCTTCGAACAATAAAGTAAGAAAATGCTGCAATTCCTGCACACACATTGTTTATGTTGCTGGCCTTTTCTTAATTACATGCATTTTCTAGTATAAAACAACATTATGCTCAGAAATGGAGAACGCACTGAGAGGTTCATGTAGAATAAAAGTATTTCCAGCTTTACAATGTCTTGATGATTGCATAACAATTTACAGTTTTTTAAAGAAAATGTTTTGGTTTTTTTTTAAGAAAAAGCATGGTTTTGCTCCAGAGGATTTTTACAAGTAAGTTAAATTTTTTTTGCATTCCTTCACAACCAGAAGGAAGACCTTGATTAGATTGCAGCCTCAGTCCTTCAGTTTAAAGACCAAGTGCATAATTATATTATTGTAGGAGACAGAACTTCTGGCATACCTACTTGAAATTTAGGACTTCAGATATTTTTTAATGTTAAATCTTTATAGTAATATTTGTCCACATTCCTGAACACATGGGAAGAGTACAGTCATTCTGAAAATGTCCATGAGCAACTACATTTTTCTCTGATTTTAATTAAAGTATACAAAGAATTATAATGTCTTTTCAAGATAATATGGAATAATTTAACAATCATCTAACTATATCCATTGCTTAAATACCAGTTTTCACCCTAAATTAAAGAAATATGGATTAGACTTTTTCATCACAGTGAATGATCATGAAGATCAAAACATAAGGGTTTTTTCCTTCAAAACATAGCACACATGGTTTGATTTTAAAAGTACCAAAAGGTGTCTCCATTTTTTGCATACGTCCGCTTATGTAGAGATAACAACCTGAATATTTTCATAACTTTTCTTGCACTAGAAACTTGTTCTGTATTCTTTTGAGTGACCTTTTCTCCATGATGAGTATTATAAATGAAAGAGGATTTGAATATGCACACAGGAAAAACCTTTATTTGAATATGCATCATAAGTAAAATATGTGGTGTTTTCCCAAATGTCTTTATAGGGACAGCAAGACTAGAACTTGATGGGAAACCTCATATAAATGTTATCTCTTAACAGAATCTAAAATGTGATGATTAACACCAATACCTTATGCACTGGGACATTTTCACAGATATTCTCCAAAGCATTATTGAAGTGTTTGATAGATCTCATTAGAGCACTTTGATGTTTCCATTCTTCATATTCAGAAGTAAAAAACCCAGGTTAGGATACAGTTGCTCAGATGAAGAAGATATTAGGGGTATATTGTTAATAACGGGTTAGAAGAACCCACATTCAGTGAGGGAACAGAAAGTTATGATTATTAAATGTATGCAAAGTTTTGAGCTACTAATTGTGTTTTCATAACATGTATGCTTATATTTGGCTATATCCATACTCATTTAAAGAATATTGCTCATTCAGATCAGAGAAATTAATCAGAAAAAGAAAGAAAAAATGCCTATAAAGAGAAAGGAAATAATTTACCAAGAATCACCAAAAAGTTACTGGATCTTGTGATTCATGTGTTGTATGAAAACCAGCCTTTTGTGGCTTGAGAGTTATAGGAATAGGTGATAAAATATGCAACATGGCATAGTGTCTTTTTATCATTAGCTGTTTTGCATCTGAGCTTAATCAAAGAGGCAACAGAGGACTGCAGACCTTTTAACTGTAACAAAATTGGCGGCTTTTAAATCCTTTCAAAATAAATTATATCACCTGTTCATTCTTTTTAATTCTGCTTGTTCCCTAAAAGCTATCCACTATTACAGACACATTTCTTTCCTTTGATTTATTTAATTTTTAGTTTTGCCTACTGAATAAGCATCCTAAATGTAATCATTGCAACACAGAATCTGAAAAACAGATGCCAAATTAGTGAAAATAATACTTGGGTTGTCACAACTATTTCCAAAAATAAAACTAAAGCTCTTTTTAAATACTGAACATGAATGTCTCCAGAACTAGCACAACTTCTAGTAAGTTTTAGAGTGCCTACAGTGGTACCAAAAAAAAAAAAAAAAAAAGCTATAACTTATGTTGCAGGTAATTCTTGTATAAACAATGGATTCTAGACTACTGAGTTTTAAAAAGACAATATGTTTCCTAAATGCTACTGTTAATATATTTTTTAAATGTTGCACTTTTTTATTTTTCCATTTTGATATGATAGGATGGTTAGGTTCCTTAAATATATTATTACAGGTGATAACTTTTAAGCAAAATGTTGTCTATCAGAATAAAAACCTGATCTATTATAGTTCTGGAATAATAAATAGAAATAGTCTACTTTTAAAAATACATCTACATGCACATTTTATGTGCAATTTAACATATTTAGTACTCCACGCTCAATTCATTCTCTTGAAAGTTTTGCTTCAAAACAACTTCATTGTTTTAAGTGACTAAATTAAAGCTTTTTAGTGTTTCCTGCAATCTCCCAAAACAGAAATAAAATCAGTTTTAATTTATTTTATTTGCATACACTGTGGATATAATTATTGCTGCAGAGTCTTTTTAATTGTTTTCAACTAGGTGCTTGTCTTTAAGTTGAAATAGACTTCTAATTCTACACTGTTGATATTCCCTTGTTAATTTTGACAAAGCATCATAAATCCAGGTATTTAGGCTTATTGAATTTTGAAATGAGGTGATTAGTTGGAACATGGATGAATGAACTGATGCAAAGCAAAATGAATTTTATGATTTACTGTCATTTACAAGTTCCTTTGGAGCTGTTATGCACAAATTGTAAAATGTATTAAGAGGTAAGATATCGCAGTTATAATCAACAATGTAAAATTTTCTCAAACAAAAGTATTCAGGCAAACGCCCAAAAAGAGTAATTGTTGAATAAGTGTTTGTTATACGCAGTTAGTTTTTATTGTAGATTATGCTTTTCCACTCCAACATTTCAGGAAGCAGAAAGGTATCTAAATAGACTTCCAGCACCAGTCAGTAATGTTGAACTTCCAAAGCCATTCCCATTATAATATGTTTTAAAATATTAACGTATATTAGAAGAGGCATATTTAGGATTAAATATCACATTTATTATTTTTTGCTTCAGTTTTATAATGGTTATTAGATAAAGGTAACAGCAAACTACAATAATGTACTCCCTTAGTTTCTGGTGATCCATGTTTCTATTATTGTGGGGTTTTGGGGGGGTTTTAGTAGGTTTTAAATGAAAATAATAGAGATTCAATAATTTTGCCAGTGTGATACAAATGCTGACATGTAAATATGAAGTAAACTGTGGATGCATTGTGTTCTTCTTTCCTGCTAAATACAGATTTGAGTTAGTAGAAAGGAAAGAAATACCTAGCTGTACATTCAGAGTCTAAAGTTCAAAAACCACAGACCTTGAACTCTACAGCTTTGTAATATTAATTTTAGGCACATTCTGAACATAAAGGACTTAAGAGTTAAGAGCCCTAAGGACAGTTTTTCTTTATTTGAATTAAAATTTGAAAACCAAAACTTTCTCTGAAGCTTGAATGAACTGCTGCAGGACTCTAGAAAGGCAAATTATGAGAACCCTGTGTAATGGTTCTCCTGTGCCGGTACAGGAACACTTAAAATCAGGTTCTGTCTATTCTTCTAAGACCTGGGTTCCTCTCTGCTCTAAAGTGGAAAGTGCAAGAGCTTCGTGCTTTCTTACTTCTCTAAACCCTGCACCAATATCAATATTTGGGCAAATCATTCCAAATTTGCAGCTTCCTTTTTTTCCTGCAAGCCAAATAACTCTAGATGAAATTTTATGTTGTAGATCCACTTCTAATCTAGATAAATATTAAACACCTCAGAATCTTGATGTGCAACCTTTGCTAATGAATTTCTCCAGACATTTTACAGCCATTTGTAATAAGTCTTCTATTTTATATTTTAAGACTTTTGTTGAATAGAACTCCCATATAACCATTTTTCATAGGTAAATTTTAAAAGATTTTACAGTAAATTTTATGCTTATGAAAACATGTAAAGATTTCCATGCAAAAGTAAAAGAAAAATCTTGTTATTTAATATCCTAGTTTTGAGGCCTTATGGAAAAAATATATTCTTTTGCCATGTATATTTCTAATTCTGCATTTGCTCTCTTGATTTTTTTTAGCTTGGTGTAATCTTGTCTTGATACATCAGTCGTAAAACACAAAATTCTGCATGGATGCGGAGCGATCTCTGACTGTAGCATGTTCAAAGTCTTACATTGTTTTCTGGTAGGAAAGATAATTACAAGGTGTTCTCCCTACTCACAAATCATATCTGCTTTCATTTCTTTTCTCTGCTACTGAAAACAGAGAGAAGCCAAACCTTACAGCAAAATTTTTTTCTTCTGAATGTTCCATCTCTTCTCCTTGAATAACAAAATCACAGAATCATTAAAGTTGTAAGACATCATCAAGTCCAACCTTTGGCTTTGTACCACTATGCCCACTTAATATTGTGAAGTGCCATATCCACAGCTTTTCTGAACATTTCCAGGGATGGAACTGGAAATGGCTGTGGCTCCACTACTTCCCTCAGCATCCTGTTTCAATGCTTAACCCTTCTTTCAGCAAACAAATTATTCCTAATATTTGACCTGAACCATCCCTGGCTGTTTCCTCTTGTCCTGTCTCTAGTTTCTTGGAGAAAAGACCAATGCCTGCCTAGCCACATCCATCTTTCAGATAGTTGTAGAGGTTAACAGAAATAAATTCCTTACCTCTAGGATGGGACCAGTGATACAGCCTCAGGTCTGTGACTTGCATATGCTCATTAATTAATACTAATATAAATACTATTAGCTTGAAATCTGTGCCACCCTTACTCCCATCCTGGTAATTTATGGAGACATTGCAGATTATGGCAGGGCTGTTTCTGTTTGCCAGTTAGAGAGGAATCATGACAGACCAGTACAAATAAAGTATGTGGTATTGCAGAGAGTTTTATTGGATGTACTGTTAGGACTCAATTTTGTCCTGCTCTTTTGTGCACCATGTGATGAACTTCACTGAACCTGAAGCCTACTGCATATATTTATATGGATTGTGGTTGAACAAACCATATGTTTTTATGCATCTTTACAGCAAATAGTATTCTGTTGGAAATGTCTGTTCACATACTTAGCATTCTTCCATTTCTGGTGTTATGTCTTCACAGTTTTATGTTTAATTAAAATTCATGACAGGAGACTTACTTTGTCAGTATAAGAAAGGTGATGGTGTCTCTGCCTGATTAAATGATCAAATATATTTCCCACAGAGAACAAAGATTCATTTATAGGTGTGAAAGCAATTATTCATAATCTTGAAACTTTGTTTTCAATTTTATTTTTCCTCATGTCAGGGTTGATGTGTTTTCAGTCAAATGTTACTTCAAGATCTGATTTCAAGCTTCCATTCTCAATTTCACTTTGTCACATTTACCTACACTAATGGGTAGCTGATATGAGTCAATACAATAACAGAAACGTTTAATCCCACTAGTGGTTTTATTTTATAGCTATTTACCATGAGGCTTATCTCACATTTACACGACTTTACTACAGGTGGTCTGATGCTTGTTCAGTTAGTTCAGTTGAAAACTTTAGTGCTTATAACAATACACGCTTACAGCAAAGTACAGAATATTGAGCCCCTCTGCTGTAGGGATGAAAATTGTATGCAAACATTACAGTTACTGAGTAATTACCCAGTGGTCAGTTGGGTACAAAGTTCCTTAAAAGCTGGACTATTTGGCTTGTTCAAATTTAGATTCTTAGTAACCTATGTGTGAAGAAAACATGCTCTGAGTTCCGAGGCTGTTTTTTAAACACCTTGACAGAAAACCTTTTTGGGGGGGAAGGGAGGGGAGGGTTTTTTCAACCTTTGTTTCAAAGGTGAAAACTGTATCATTATATTTAACTGGCTACCTCCAGTTCATTAGCGGAGGCATCATTAAGTAGTACTGGAACATTTGTAGTGGCTAATCTTTCAAGCATTTAGCATTCACGATGACCTCGTTAAAAGTAACAAAGGTCAGGCTTCAGTTCAGCAGAGTCACCCATTCACCAGGGCGACTGGCAAAGCAAAGTAATCTCTGTGTGTCACTTTTCATTAATCATGCTACTTTCCTCTTCACGAAATTCCAGCAGATAATTGTTACTAAATGCGATTTGCAACACCCTGTGCTGTGGTTGAAGGACCAGAAATAGGCAAACAGATAAAAACATTGTTTAGCTTGCAGGCAGCAAGTGTTTGCTATTCAAAGGTATCAATGCATAAACATTGATTTAGCCATGAGCTGACACTTATAAAACATTTGCTGTTTCCAGAAAGCCCCGCGGTCAGGCTAAGTAATATCCAAGGGCAAGTCCTTTTACCTGTATAGTAAGGTTAGCTTCTATATAGTTTGTCTCATCAGTTTTAATAATGTTAAGTAGCTTCAGCACTGCTATAGGTCACAACAAAGTACACTAGATTAAACATTTGCAGATGTGGTAGGAAATGTGTTCCCATGTAAGTTTGCTTATCACTAAATTGAATAAATATTTGATTAAGTTAACAGTTTTATACTTTTAGTTAATTGTGATGTAGTATTTTTAATTAATACATTTTCCATATCTCAGAAATTATTTTATGTGTCTTCTCTATGCTCTGAAATTCCTAGGATAAATTTATCTTCATTTCCATCTGAACTTTGTAAACTTCAGTGAAAACTGAGCAGTTTTAGAAATACACCATTGGAATTCCAGAGAAAGAGATTCTTACATGTTTGTTTCATGGCCCCATTTTGTATAACACCTGGACAGATTCTGTTCTGTCACAAAAGTTAAGCTGATAGAGTTGCTATGGTGTTCCTTAGCATAAGGCAAAGTTTGATTGCTACTAAGGGAATAGGATTGCATTCCTGTATTTGTGCAAAATTTTGATCTTACTGACCTGCAGGTTAAGAGAGCAAGAACAACAGTGAAGTAAACTATAGTTTTAGTGTGAGTGTTTCAGATCTATCACCTACATCACAGAACAACTGGTAATGGAAGTGTTTTATTTGCCAGTTTTTCAAATAGGTTTAATTGCAACTTACAGAAAATAAACAAATGCCAAGTCAAACAAAATTCAGGATTCTAACCTACTCATGTCACATCTCAAATAGGTAGCAAATAAGAGTTTAGAGCAGTACAATTTCTTCAAAATGTGGTTTTCAAAGGTGACTGGAAATGCCTTTATTTCTTTTGAAATACCACAGGAGAATACCATTATTAGTTGCAGGCATCTTATGTTTAGATATAAGTTGCTGGGTTTAGTCAATTCATGATTATTCAGGGCAATGGTACAGAATAATTCAGACAAAGCAAAACTATTGACAATGGAAAAATGTACAAAATAAATTCAAAGAACTTATAATGTGAGAATGGAAAAAATATTTAACATGGCTGAAGAATCAGTGTGATAAATTATTATGAAGAGTCTTCCTTTAAATGATAATTGGGTCTGTATGTATAGAGTGATCATTTGCCTTGGAAATGGTGAATGATGGTACCAGATCATTCACAGATCAGGTGCATACCACTTCTGATTTGAGCCTAATTTAATCTGAGCAATCAGAATTGGCAGTAGAATTAAACAGATCTAAAGTAATAGAGCTATGACACAAAAATACTGGTTGTTAGTAATTCAAACATGAGATAAGTTTCTGGAATTTCATAGAATGCAGTTTTCTCAATATGGCATTTCTAAGAATGTTTACAATATATTCACTTGAGGAGATTTTGTTTGTGTTCCCCTAAGTGCCTCGTTTTCTGAAAAATCTATCCTTTTTCTAGTATTGGGCCATGACAGAATTTACATCTTTTTAGTAGCAGATGTGCCTTTTTTGCATTTAGTAACCCTCACCTACAAGCTAATTTTGGTTTTTTGTTAAAAAATACATTGGATAATTAATTTCTATTCATGCCTATGAACTTCTATCACATTCCTACTCAGCCATCTCTTTTCCAGCCTGAGAAGTCCTGGTTTACTAAGTAATTTCTTGTGTGGAAGCATTCATTCTTGAATAGGGTCCAAATGGGATACTGTTGCAGTATTTAATTCCAACTTAAGTGCCATCTGCTAGTGGAATATTCTCTGCCAACATTTCTCTCCACCACTTAATAAGAAAGGTAGTACTAAAAACCAAGAATGAGGTTCTTTCTAGTATATGTCTCTTGGTTTCTTTAGCAACTGCTAAATTCAGTTTTACTCAAAGGGTCTGCTCTTGTATTTGGAGGAATGGGATGTTGAAGGTTTACATTTTGCAACATAGAACATTATCTCTGCAGTGCATGAACTGTTTTTAGCATTCAAGCTATGGTCAAGCAGCATGAGCAACACTCAATCGAATGTCGTGTTTCTAGGAGGAATTAAATCAACAAAAATCTTACGTAGTGTAAAAGAGAGAGAGACAAGAAGGGTTCAGAGAGTGTGGATTTTTTTTTTTTTTCATGCTAAGGACTTGTTGACTCAACTGAAGAACAGTCAGGTTTGTGTGACCTGCAGAGATAAAGTAATATCAGAAAAAACAAAGTGAAGGTGTTAAAAATTATTATTCTAATGCAAGTACATACGAAATTGCTTTTTGTTGTTAAAACACATACAAAGAAGTTCATTGAGGGAGAAGTTACCTAGTCTATTTAAAAATGAAAAACAGATATAAATGGTTGTAACAATGGTATTTTAAAAATTAAGTGGTTTGCATATGCATTTGTAAACATGTATTAATAGTATTATATTAAAGAAATACCCACTGAACCTCTACCTGGACCTAATATTTATTTAGAGTCTTTATTGATGTGCTTTGCAAGTGAGTTTGTGGTTTTGCTTCTTTTGTGAATTATAAGGTAATCTATAGCTTCTAAAAGTAAATAATGTCTCCAGTAAGTGCACTAGATAGCTATTATTTATCCCAGGTCTCACTTCAGCTATGAAATTATAAAAGGTGTACTACTGTAAAAACTACAATAATTACTTTAATTATACTGTAAATAAAACAGAAAGTGCATAACTACTTTTTCTATCAGATTTCTCTAAGGTCTATAATGATGTAAGGAGCTTTTACTGTACTGTAGTGGCAAAGACTATTTTATTCATTTAAAGCCTATAAAAAAGACAACCATAGAAGTAAAAAAACCACTGTATAAATATCATCATTATAGAATAAATAGGTTTCCATCAACAAATGATACAACATGATATAAATTTTCTTTTCCCCCAAAACTAATTTTTTTTTCACTGTTTCTTTCAGTTTTGGATTATTAGCATATATCTTTCCTAACTTTGGTGGATAAACAGCCTTGGCTTGTATAGCCATTTCTGATACTGTGACTTAGAGCTTTAATTTGATTCTGATCCCTCGACACACATCATGTGTTCAGGGATGCGTAAATTTAAATTTGGAGGTTGCCTGCTGACTTCTAAGTAAATAGGAATTTATGCAGGCACCAGCATTCTTGTAATTATTTTGTTGGTTATCTTGCTGGATCACATCTAAGAAGCACAAGAATAATCTGAGAAGTAAGTATATGTGCAAATATATTACTGTAAAAAACTGTATGGCTTTTATCTCTGTAAACTATAGATTATAAAATTGTTTTCGTTATTTCAGAGTTTGTGGTAACATCTTTGGCTAGGACATCAAGAGCTTATCAAAGTTTTCTTTGTAAAAGTGTCTGAAAGATCAAAAGACTCTGGAACATTCACCCTGTGTGTGGCATTGCTTTCAGATTCTCCCCTTAGGTAATGAAGATTTTATCTCAATAAAAGATCTTATCTCTGAAATCTGCAGGAGTTACAACTTCTTGTTTTCTGGTTCTTCCATGGGTTTTCACAGTTCTTTTAGTTCACTTTTGTTCGTACCTCTGCTTTCTTCCATAGTAGAATCTGTTTTTCTGGAGTTGGTTTCCCATTGAAGCTGTGTGTGGCCCAAAAAGGATAGTGGCATTTGGATCCTCCCTTCCCCTGGCATAATCCAATTCTCCCTGCCAACACTGCTTTCTTTTCTGCATCCCAGTCTCTGAGGTTCAAAGAAGCATGCTCATATTTTTCATGTTATCCCTGTCTCTTCTGTGCATCCTGGCTGTCTCTTTATAGAAACATACCTGTTGCATGTTGTACATATGAGCTACTTAAGCAGAATTAAAAATCTTTACAGCCAACTTCAGGAATCTTTCCGACACATCCTCTAATGTTCACACATTGCTTTTACTGCCTATTTCCAAAGATTCCAAGCTCATCTGCATAAATTTACTACTTGGAAACATAAACCATCTTAGGCAACTATCAAAATGTAGTAACAGTAAATTTCTTTACCATTTTCCCACTTTCAGTTACTTTTTGAACCACTTCTTTTTTTCTTTCCAGCAGAAATCCCCCTTTTTCCATCACAGCTCCTGCACACAGAGAAGCACAAACACCAGGTACTATCATAGTTTATTCTATATTACTGTGGTGTTTCCTCTCCTAGAGGGATTTCTCAGCTTTCTTTTAGGTAGTTTTAGTTCACTTACACATCACAGACTTTGTTCAAAATTGCTTTAAGATAGGCTTTCTGCCTATAAATTGAAAATTCATTAGTGAAATTTCAATTTTTTAAAGAAGCTCAGGGGTCATAATGACTTTGGTATATAAATAGTCCACAAAACTGTCATAAGTAGCTTCTGTCATCTTGTCTACAACAATTAAAGACCTGCCACAGCTAATTATACCACATACCAATGATGTACAGCTTCTTTAGTTTTCTTTCTTCTTTACCTTGACAGAATTCTTTTAACAGAAACTTAATGTCAGTTATATTCTTTTTTTTGAACATGCTACTAGAACATGCATTTTCAGATAACTGAAAACTACTATATGTAGAACAAAGTCTTGTTTTATTTTATACAGATTTAGCTCTTTGTGAGGTTGAGAAAGTTTAACAATGATGTGAATCTCTTCAAAGTTCAACGTTATCGTTGTCATCCTTTTCCACCTTAAAATGATTTAATTTTTTTTTAGAGAGCACTTAAAGAAAGTAATATGCTTTCTATGCCATAAGATCCTAGCAACATCCTCTCTCATTACTTTAACTATACATATATTTCCCCTATATAAGGGGAAATTTCAATGCACAACAGTTTTATCACAAGAGACATCAACAAGCTTTTTCATTTTAGGACATGAACCAATTAGCCCTATGCTTTCCATATGGATTTATACCCTGTCACAGAATATAAATAAAAAATAGAAATACCATGATGTATACTGAAATCTTATCAGGCTCAAACAAGTATCCTAATTGTGCAAGTAGAAAGAACAGCTGTAACAAGGGGCATTGGTGCCTGCAGGCAAGTCTTTGATTCTGTACCTTTCCATCTTGTAACACTCTGTACTGAATATCCTTGTAGTCCTTCTCAGTACAACCTGAAAAACCTCAAATAGTTACAAAAGGCAAGAAGAGTATCACCTTAGCTGCCATCGTACAACAGATTCTCCTGTGCTGGGTATCACTTAGCAATTAGGTGGGCAATACAAAAGTATCATTCCTGTAAAAGTGACTGAACATGCTTGAAGAAAAGGATTAATTATGGCTTCCATAAAGGTGTTTTAGTAAATAAATCCAATCATTGATAAATTTAATACATTTATTTGCAGATTAAATATTTTTAGAGACAGAATCCCTAATGAGGTGTAAGTGACCTCCTGTTTTCATGACAGCCAATACAGCCAGAACATGCAGTACAAAAACACCTCTGCTGCATGAGCTTTGACTATAAGCAGCACTGCCCAATGTGTTTTGAACTCTTTATAGGGACAATATTATACTCATTGTGCCTCAATATCCTCATGGTACGCAGAGCAAGAAGAGAAACCTGACAGAACTCTGACTTCTTATTAATTTTTAGCCAATTTAACAAGTTGATTCCAAAGCCCTGAAGTGTTATGTCCATTTTAAAAATAATATATCAGATTTTTGACCATCAAATAACTCTTAAATCTGCATGATACCCAGTTTTATGCAGTGATGCCAACCAGATGCTTGACATTGAATGACATTGTAAGTGTATCAGCTCAAGTGGGACCTGACATATGAGTTTGAACTACATTGACTAGTGATTAAAGACTTGTTAGGTGTTTGACTGATAAAGCACCACTGCCAGTTCTCAAAGATAGAAAAAATATTTATCAAAATCTCAGTTTTTTGTGTGGATTATGGGTTTGGGGTTTTTTTGTTCTTGTGCAGCTTTTCAGAACATAGGAAGGGTAGGAGATTTCTACTTTCTTCTTTCTTGTTGCATAGGTTTAATGGGAGCCAAAACATGTAGAACTATGTACAGATTTGCCAGCAGAGTGAAAACAGCTGCAATAACAGAATTTCAAAGTTCCAAAATCAAGTAATCAGGAGTTACAAGTAGTAGAATTAAATTTGACCATGTAAATTTCAACTAGGCAATTTTTATATATCAAATACTACAATCTTCAGCTGCATGATTCCTCCTTTTTTTCCAAATCATCCCTGGTTCAAACCAAAGGAGCAGGCTGGGATGACCAAATAGCTTTTTCAATCACCCTGGCACAAAGTGTGTTCCAAGGCATTTTTTACTATATAGTTGTTACCCTCTGAGCTTTCACATGGCACTCATCACTATTGTAGGCGTTCCACTCATGGCTATCAATTTAATTTCAAACCCCACCTGTGGGGCAGGAGATTATTATGTATAATGTCACAGAAGCCAGGGCAGATGGATGGGGCTGGGTCAAAGACTCAGAAGAAAAATGAATGATTTACAAGGAATCCTAATATAGATTATTCTCACTTATTCCAGAAAGTGCAGTGCATAGAAGTTCCCAAGTCCACTATGGTTTTATGAATGTGCTCTTGTCACCTCTACTGTGATTCCGATGGCATTGCACAGGAAACTGGCCTCATAAGAGTTTGACACTTCAGTACCTACATCATGATCTTGTGCTCTTTTGTTGGCAGCACATACACTCCATCTTGATCTACAGGTCAGTCTTGAGTCTGTCTATCCATACACAAGCTAGTGAAAAGTTAATGCTTCCCTTTTAGCTACTTCACAGATAGAAATATTTGAGAATTTTGAGTGCCTAGCTTGAAGTTAAACTCTTCACAAGTCCAGGAAACTACACTATTTTAAGGCTATGCCTAAAAATCTGTGTCAAGTAGTCATAGGGACTAAAGTAAAAGAATCCAATTATCTGCATACACAATTTATGATGCTGAGCCCTATTTGTGCAGAAAATCAGAATCCTATAGGTCTAAGTTCTTGACACAGCTTAATATTACAACCATGGATATGTTTGAAGTTGTGAATCTTCATTACTTTTAAATGGGGAACAAAATTTCAAGCCAGCTCCATAGACCCAGAAACAGGGAATACATCACTTAGTATCAACTTTGAGAATACATTTTAGGGGATGTGCAGTACCCTGTAAGAAGTCTATGATAGGATCTAGAATCCACTTCTACATAGCAGAAGTTTAATAAATGGACATGTCCTTCTGATAGCATCTGCTTTCTTTATTTCACATTTTGCAACTTCTGCCAGAAATCTAAGAGGGGTCTAATGACTAACAGCATGCTTCAAGAAGTGATCCCTATTCATGCCCAGAGCACATCCTTGCTCAGTGACACAGAAGTGTTTTGGGAAAAACAGTATAGGATCACACAAATATGGAACATAATAAAATGCAGATACCCAAGAAAGAAAAATCTCATTACTCAGAGTTTGCTTTTACAACTGCAGTAATACTTCTTGCAATTATTTTTAGTTTGGTTTGAGCTTTTCCTGTTCCTACAAAAGAAAAAAGAGACTGAAAGTGGTTGGGTGGTGTTGGGAAAAATACTAGGTTTATTTTTTTCCCTACCCTTATCCTTATTCTGGTGGAAAGGGGCAGCACATAAGGAAAGGCTGGGTTTCACTTCTTAGAGTTTCATTAAAATATACACGATTACATAATGTCATAATCATATTTTATTTCAGTCTAGCTGTCAGAAAACAAGCTCTCTGAACTGTTTTGAGATTTGTGCCCTTTTTCACACACTAGTGGGTTTTGGTTATATTACAAACAGTGACCACTAAATTATCATTTCACCCAACCAAAGACTACAGAAAACAAGTATTTAACAAATACTAGTTAATAATAATTACATAAAACTGATTTTAATAATGAATTTAGTTTCTGCTGACTTGCTACATAAACATATGGTTAACTTCAGTATCAATCAAGAATTTCCTTGGACTTTATTTAACAGGGTGACATACAATTTAAGTACATGAAGTGTGATAAATACAAGCTGTCTTGATGAAGATCTCTCTGTTGACTTAGATAATGATTGAAAAAGAGAAATGTAATAACACATATGTGCATAGATATTTTAAAGTAGAAATGAAGCCAGCCTGTTAGAATTATCAACAGAAAGTTTAGTATGGCTAACACTTTTACTTAGTTACATACAGTAAGCAGAAGCAGTGTCATGCACACAAAAACATTAGCACACTTCCTACAGGGCATAGGGAATCAGAGCTATAGTTTGATTACTTTTCTACTGCCTTACACCTTTAACTGATGTAAATAGAAAGCTGAATATTGTACAACTCTTGTGGTGCAAAAGGATGCTGCTTTAGTCTGACTGAACACCCTATGAGATTATTTGTATATCAACTTTCTTATAAGACAGTTTACCAATTTGTCTTTAATGATGAGAAGGAGATACTTTTGCAGATCATTACTTGGCTAAAAGGACAGTATCACCATCATTATTCAGATTCTTTTACTTTAAATCTGAAGACTAAACTAGATGTTTTACTGCATTATCTAAACACAGAGGTCTATACAGAAACAGCATACTGGAAAGAAACACTGACATTTGATGTGGGGGATAGAATATAAGTAAATTAAGGTTAGTATAGAATGTAATCTTACCCCCTAAAGAGTTGCAGCTGGGTTAATTATTAAAGATTAGGAGCAGGCCTGACTTTAACAGGCCACAGCTGTAGCCAATACGAAGAGTGTTAAAAAGAGTGGATTGGTTGGTTGAGGGGAATTGGAGTCAGTTGGCTGCTGTGAGGACAAGGAAGAGTCAGTGCTTAGAGGAGATGCCTGTGAGAAACATCAAGGAGGTATGAGACTCTAGCAATATGGATCCTTTGCAATAGAATGACAATAGGACTCTTGCAATGTAATGACAACAATTCCAGTGAATATATTCCATCTGTGTGATTGCTTTGCAACAGAAATTGTAGTGATGTGGTCCTTATTCATGGTTTGTAAAGCTGGGGTGGCCTGTGAACCAGAAGTGTAGTACTTGACTGTCAACAGCTGGGTTAACCACTATAAAAATTACTGCCAGGCTCAACTTGAACACTTTTGCAAACTTAGATTGATGACATTTTTTTTTCTGCTTTTCCAAGGCTTCAAAAAACTCTTCCCCACTAAGTGCTGATGCTACAAAGAGAGAAAGTTAACATAGTACCAATTTGACTTTGGACTGTGACCACGTTTCTCAACAATAGGAAGTAAACAAAGAATATTTATGATTAGAAGTCATTTGAAAACAAATTTTTTAAGCATGAAGTTTGCTACTAGTTTGCCAATGAAATATTACTCCCAAACTTTGTGGCATTAACGTGCATGAATAGAGGATAGTAGCAACAACTTTACCCAAATGTTTCAGCCTTCCCCATAAAGGAATGAGTTGTGTTTTGCTACAGGACATTCCTGCAGCCAGAGGAGAACACAGCACTGTGGGAAGGCTATATGCCAATGTCTTCAAGTTCCTTCAGTGCTCAGCTCAAGCAGAAGAGAGGAGAAAAAAAAACTCAATCGAAACTTAATTCTAGTAAATTATTTCAATTAAGGCATTTTTTCAAGAATCAAAGGGGATTTAATCAGCATTACCTAGACCAATTATAAAGGCAGTCAGTAAAAGTGGCATGTACCACTGTACACACTAAAAAAATTAATTTTTTTCTCAGTTTCAATACTCAAATGAAAATGGAAAAAAAAAAAATTAGCTTAAAAGGGGAGAATTTTCAGAGATTCCAGAAAGAGTCTGTATGAGAGATAGATGTGGCTCAGAAAGGGAGATGGTATATGCCCCCTCATAGATGCAAAGAAACTTTAAACTCTGAATTGCAGCTTGCAACTTAGAAAAGTCTCCTAAGTGCCGGTTCATTTTTCATGAATCAGTTAAATCAGTTGGTGATCATCAGAAAAAGATGTTGACATCTTCCCCAACATCCCAGTGATCCAGAGAGATCATTACATTGGCCCTATTGCAAAGTGTGGTGGGTTGTTGGGGCTTTTTATTGTTTTGTTTTTTTGGTTTTTTTTTTCTTTTTGCTATCTGTAAACACTCTGAGGGTATTACCCTACCCTAACTTGTTTTTCTTCACGAAGAAAAGCAACTTTAATGAGGCCTTTACTTTCCTCTCCTTAAGGTATCAGCCAGCTAGCCCAAGAGGGGAAGTGCTAATTTGCTACTGTCTCTGGTTTACCGTTGTTGAGGCAAAGCTCCAGCAGCTGGTGACTTGATTCAGAGGTGCTAAATGGTAGCATAGAAAAGCTGTGGTAGCCCTGCTTGGTCTTTCTGATTGGAAAGCCAGGGAACCTTTTCAGGTTTAATATCTTTGGTAAGTTAAGCTGTGTTAAACTGCCTGCTTAAATTTAAGGGGGTAAGATGTGTTTATGTTTGACGACATGATATTTGTTTTGCTTATCTGTTACAAAATGATCTCTGACAAGGTGCTCTTGTCTATGAGGGTCATTGAAGGTAGGCAGCAGCCACTTTTATTTTGTGTACAAGTAGAACAGGAGAGGCTAGGCTAAAAATTGCAATCTGATTTTATGTTATTAAGCCCCATATGTTGCAGCCCACAAAAAGATGGTGTTGCAGAGAAACGTGCCAAGTTTATTGGGAAAAGAACTGATAGCTATAGAAAGAAAGAGCTACTCTTGTAACTTTATAGTTGAGGCTGTAGCAACCTTATGATTGTAGACAGAAATGCTGATAGAAGAGCTTTTTGCAGTGAAGTGGATTTAATGTGGAAAACAGATAACAGGCAGATTTTTCTCAGAGTACCAAATGTGTTGTGGTCCCTCCTATATATGGGAAGTTGAGGGGATTTTGAGTCTGTCAGAAGAGAGGTCATAAGGGAGAAAACAAAGGAACTGGAATTAATTTCAGTTTCACTTGCACACACTGTAAACTATCAGCTTGGTACATAATATTTCTCAGTCTACCTGTCTGCTTCTCAGGAAAGACATTATACCTATTGTTTATTTTCCTGTTATGATGTTTAGGGAGCATGCCAAGCATGCACTGCATTACAGAGATAGCAGTGGAAAAGTAAGCATAATGATCATTCAGGTTTCTGAAAAAATACGTCCTTTAACACAGCTTTTGCATTCTATAGCAGAAAAAGGAGGGTAGGTCAAGGCTACAGCTCAATCTAGATCCTGTTCTTTTATCTGTAATTAATTTTGTCCTGTAGGTAATCCCATGATTAGCTGGATTTCCATATATACCCTGAGTTGCAAAGCTTGAGTGTATATCTTACTAGCAAGAAAAAGAGATTTGGTGTTGGGTTTTGTGAATTTGTTACTTGCAGGGTAGATAATTTTTCTTACAATCTGACTTGTTGATATATGATGATGAAAACAACCTCTCTTTTAAATAACTTTTCTAAAAAGGAATAAATACCCAGACACTGATGTCTGGATCACTGCTTTCAGTTCTAGACTGCTGAAGAATATAGCATTTTGAATGGACATCTGTTTTTCGTTTTTAAACTTATATTATTACCAAAATGCTCTTAAAATTCTTCCTACAATTTTTGCCTGTGCATTAACAGTGATACTGCCTTTAATCATAGGACGTAGACTATTCCTTGCAAATCAGTGCTGTTTTAAGCACTCTTTCTAACCTTAAATAAATGTGTAACATCTATTCAGTGCAGTATAAAGGACTTCTCCAGATGGTTTGATCATGACAGATAACCTTATTTATTGTTATGACAGTACAGGGGCAAGCTGCACCTGTGGTCTCTTCCCCAGTCTGTCTTGCAGGCTTCTATTTCAAGCAAAAAACCTTACCAACACTTTGGCAGGATTGAATATGGCAGTTGACCTAACTTCAGACTGAAGCCATGCTCTCAAATTCTTGCTCCAGTTTCATGTCAATCGATTCATCCTTTATATAACCTTTACAAGTGTTTTCTTCAGATAGACTATGCTGCCATTTCTTCTTTTACTTTACTGTTCTTAGTCTTGATACTAGGACACTGCTCCCTTTTCTGATAGGGTGAACCTGGTGAGCCCAACTGTAAACTTTGATTTTGTCTCAGTGACACATTTCTGTAAGGTTCTGTGACAACGATCAAAGTTACAAAGAGTATCTCCCTAAAAAGACATGTGTTATCCCTTCCTGTCAGAAACACATCACAAGTACAGGAAAGGTTGATCACAATAGGTTCACTTGCCCAGGTCAGTGGAACATGCAGGTGGCTGAGCTGCAGGAGGTGGCGATAAGGCTATATAACATCAGGGAGGCTGAGAAGGAGTTAAATAGCTGTTTCCAAGTACAGTCTGCAGGGAACCCAAAGCCTGCAGCCAAACAGCTGAAAACTTCCCCCACAGCACACACACTGCAGGAAGGGGGGCCAGTAATACATGAGAAGGAAAGCTTGCAATGGCAAGGACCAGCAGTAGGAAGAGACTTCCTTGAAGCCTGAGGTGCCCTTAGAGAGCCCATTCACTGCTCTGCAAACTGGAGAGGAAAAACTCTTCACCTCAGGAGACCTGCTGGGGCTGAATAATGCAGTCCAACGTGCTCCCTGTGCCACAACCAACTAAGAGGCCACAGGTAGTAAACAGTAGGTGACTCTTCTGTGAGCTATGGAGGCACCCGTTTGGCAGGCTGGAGTGCTCTCCAGAGAGGGGTGCTGCTCGCCTGCAGCTCGTGTCAGGGACGGTGCCGAGAGCCTGCAAAGCCACGTACTGACTCCTGGCTACTGTCAGCTGCTGTGCTTTCACCTGGGCACCAGGGATGCAGCCAAAGCAGTCTGAGGAGCATCAAGAAGGATTAGAGTCTGGGAAGCAGCAGTAAGGGACTCTGGAACACAGGTAGGTTTTTCATCAGTCCTGCTAGTCAGAGGAAAGGGGTTTGAAAGGGATGGCTGACTCCAGTGAATTGACAAATGGTGGCACAGCCAGGGGTTTATCCATTACACCATGGGACTCATTTTGAGAAACCTGGTCTGCTGGAGGCTGATGGAGCTCATCTATCAGAGGAGGACAACAGCATCTTCATTCATTGCTTTGACAAGATGATGAAGACTTTAATTGAAACTTTCCAGGGAAGGGGGATTTTAATCCATTCCACTCCTGCCAGTTTGATGCTAGTGCCAGCAATAGATGCCCAGAAGCCTGCAGAGGTATCACAGGCCAACAGGAGAAGAGCTGCACAAAGGAATTCCAGCCACTTCAGCAATAAGTTGACTTCATTGGGGGCACAATTTAGATGCCTCTATGGAAGACCAAGTAGCATGAGTAATAGATGAGGATTTAGATGTGCATGCCTGGAGACATATAATCTTACTGACATCACAGAAATGTGGTGGGGTGGATTCTGTCACTGGAATGTTGGAATGGAAGGCTATAGGCTCTTTAGGAGGAACAGATATGGGAGGCCAGGAGGTGGTGGTGTTTCCTTCTCTGTCAATGACCAGCTGGAATGCATGGAGTTCTGCCTGGGGATGGATGAGGAGTCAGCCAAAAGCTTCCAGCTCAGGATAAAGCGAGTGCAGGGACAGGTGACATAGTGAGGGTCTGCTACAGGCTACCTGACCACGTGTATGAGGCCCTTTACAGACAGATAGGAGCAGTCCTGTGTTCAGGAGGCTTGGTTCTCATGGGGCACTTCAACTACCCCAGTATCTGTTAAAGAGACAGCTTAAAAGAGCAGATCCAGATCCTAACTTCTGTCTCCAAATGGAAGGGATGCCAACAAGGTGTGCCTGCCCATGGCTCGAGCTAGGTGGTTTTTCGTGTCCCTTCCCACCCAGACCCTTCTGTGAGCATGGCAGCATGAGTCAGTACAAGCATAATGTTGCTTAAAACATTATTCTCTCAAATTTAGGCAAGCTCAGGTTCTTCCTTTTTTACCTTAATTGTTTCTGCACAACGATGTTTCATTCTCAGTATCACTCCTGCATCATTTTGCCAGTGCTGCCTTAATCCCTTTCTTCTTGTGAGATTTTTGTTAACATTTTGGTTACCTTTTTTGATCACACAATTCCAACAAATGAAAGAAACCCATTAGTCAAGCTGAAATCAGCCAGAAATTTTATAATTAGTAGTTCTTCTAATCTTGTCTTATTATATCTTAGAATTACTATATTATACTTTATCTGTGATTTTTTTTTTCTCACAAAGTTTTAACCAACAAGCTGTAGTGTTATCAGTTAGCTCAATTAAAGAACAGAAAATATTTTTAAATGTGGCCTCTCACATTCCCCAAAATTAATAAACATTTTTGTATTATAATGAAGACCATGATGTTCTGAACTTCTCCAATTTTTAAAAATGTAAGAATACAGTTAAAAGCAATCAAAAATTTCCCAATCAATAATGAAGGAAAATTTTTTGGTTCTGTGAACTAATGCAGAAATTGAGATAAAGAAAAGTTAACAAATAAAAAAGTTGATTGTGTACCATAATGAGGCAGCAAAATGCTGAAACCCAAGTTATCACATACAGGTGTATCTTAATTTAAAACAAACTCTTCTCTTATTCATTAGTCAGCAGTGGTTTTTGTCTTGACAGTAGAAAACATTGTGGTACTGCTGTCTGATTTATAACTTCCATTTGCAATTTGGGTGTTGCTGACTACAATGGAATAGTTTTCAAAGTGACTCCAATGCTGTGTGATAAATGGATGGATTTCAGGAAGAGGCCTGGATCTGTTGACAGTGCTGGCCATGGAGAAATCTCTCTCTGCTTGTTTTGCTACTTCTAATAAATTTTGCTACTTCTTTTCAGTCAAATTTTAATTCATTTTTCTTTATACTTCTATATTTTCCAGTGCTTTATTGCACACTTCTGTATAGTTCTTACATAAATATTCTTCTGTTGTCACTACAGTTTCAGCCAGAAACTACTGAAGATAAGACCTATTCCATGGGGTTAAAAGCTATATATTATGTTTATCGGCTTATCTCCACCCCTTGTGTGAACACATTGATATTCAGCTTGAATTTCAGATTCTTATTATTTTTCAAGACTAAGCAGTTAAATGTTTCATCAGTTAGCAAAGAATAAACTGTGGTCCTCCAGTTCCAACCCCATAGTCTATTTCTAGACTGAAAGCTAAGTATGTGTGCTGTAGGCTTCTTGGCTTTGATCACACTCTAAGGTTTATTTTTTATAGGAGTCTCAGAAATTTTCTTAAAATGTTAGTTTAACTGGAGGAAAGAACACATCTATGGTGATAAATTAATCAAAATATTTTCATTTTTCTCGTCTCTTTTTGAAGAAAGAAAAATAAAACTGTTAAAGCAGGATAAAATTATTTTTTCCCAAAGACTGAAGTATTAACAATATGAGACAATAACTACAATTCAGTATAAATAGGAAAAATTATTACTTTTTTGTTTAAGTTTTGTGGTAGGGAGCGGGAAAGGCACTGATCAATAGGAATAAGGACCTCTGCACAGTACTGCCCATCAGCATTTGGCTGGTGTTACAGAAATTGTGAAATCCCTGCCTGTATCTCTGGTAGCATCTGAATATGCAGGTAAATGTTCAATGCTGCCATGAAATTTATTTTCTAGACACTGCTGAAAATCAAACTGTAGGATGTAGATTAAGTAAAAATGAGTACTTGCCAACATGTCCAAGTCTGTGCTCAACACTCCCACTACAAGCATAAAGGTCGAAGCTCTTTAAAGTCCAGCCTGATATCTGGAAGTGCCTTTCCCTTTCTTTTTTGACCACAGGGGAAATTTTGGACAAGGCATCAGACTTTCAAACTTCAGTGAAGGGTTCAAAGTTGGCCAGGAGGATGCCTGAACTAATTTTAGTATTATTCCTCTTTTTGATATTCTGTTCAATGTAATTTAATTGCTATATAACATTCTCCACTGTAAGAAACATTTTCTAATTGCTACTTTTTGTTGTTCTTTTCCTGTGAACTAATCCAGCTTTAAGTTACTTTCATGACAATACATGATACCATGTGGTTCTCAGCAAGTTTTATGTTGAATATTTAGTACAACTGTGTTGACATTCTGCCAGGCTCTTGGTGAGAGCTGCTTGTAAGAAGTCTTGTAGCTGAATCTGATTCAGTTTAAGGCAGGTCACAAATCTCAGTCACAGTTCAGTAGATCACTCAGATTTTATTGTCTGAGTTAGCCTCTTTTATGGCTGGCTTCCAAAATAGTGTATTGGAGTAGGAGTTTAGAAGAGGCAAACTTGGAAACATGAAGGACTGAGAAGGCACCATGCTGCTAACATGCAGTCTGTACTTTGCTAGTCCTTTGCTCCAGCTCTTGGCATTGTCCCTTATGAATAACAACAAATTAAACCATTATAAAAATTGATATAATTGTACAGAGGAACAAAGGTTCTCTGTCTCTTCTGGAGTCTAGTGTATCTATTATCTCTTCTGTCTTCTTAATCAAGAGAAGCAGCTGACAAGAAAGGTCACATGTTACTAGTCGGAAACCAGATAGCAAGACTCAGGAGTTTTCTTTACTTCAGACCATACAAGTGACAAGCCCTGGATAAATTCCTTTTTCTTTTCATTTAAAATAACCTCCCCATGGTGCCAGTCAATATTAAACATGGCCTTTCCTGAAATCTGTTATCATGTGAAAAATAACTTAGACCTACAGAGAAGTAAATACCAGATTTTGTTGTATACATATATCCATAGCAGTAGCATATACTCTGTTTCACAGAAAGAAAGTTGAACTTTCAAGTAGAAGCTTCAGATTTAACACTCTCAAGAGTGTATTGGTGTGTACTGCCAGCATATCTGATAACCTGAAGAAGCCCACTGAAATCTACCAGAAAATACAGATATACAAATACAGAAATATTCCAAGTCTATACATTATGGAGAGTGTTGCTGTGCCTGTTCTCTAGAAAACAATTTTTAGCTGAAAAATTTTGCCAGAAATATTGCTTTAAAAATATTATGAAATTTCATTTGGGAGCAAAATATTAAACATATTTATTAATGGAATTAGCATTTTTTTGGGAATGATATCAGCTTAAATTGTCCACATTTTTCTGAATGTCTTTAAAAGACTGATTGCTCCCTTACTATAATGTTAATTTTATCATACACCGTTATTTAGGATAAAATAATTTAACTACCTGGCAGCAATAGCTACTGCTTTTTTTGCTATTAAATTCAGTGCTGTTTTTCATTACTCCTCAGGTATGCTGATTAGATTGGAAATTTATAGTATATGTTTCTCAAACAAATGTTTCAGAAAAGTATGTCTCCTAAATGTATTTACACATAGTCTAGTAAAAGACCATGAAGCATAACAGCAATGAAGAAGGTCATAACACTTGTTCTACTATTCCTGGATTCCTTTTGACATGCTTTCTCATTCCACTCTTTTTCTATGTGATAACCTTTATATTTATTATTCTTATTACTTCTATCATTTTAAGTATATTTTAAATTGTGTCCTTCACGAAACTACAATATTTGTAGCACTGAATTTTTACAACCATTTTATGACTGTTTTTCCTTCTTTATTTTCATACTGGAGCTTGATTCTTTTTGTCTTGTCTCATCCTTCCTAGACAAGTCTGAGTGCTGTTTTGATATTTTCATTGATACGTTATATTTCTTGTTTTTGCCATAGCCAAACAAGGTCTTTTTTCTTGTTCTCTGGAATGTAAGCTTATTTTTTCCTCAAAGTTTTACCCCTTTTCATGCCTGAATTATAAGCTGCCATATTTATTTTCCTGACCAGCTCTTAAAATTTGTTGTCCTACCCCTAATTTATAAATTATATAATCAATTATTTACACCTTATTTCCCTAGAGAATCTTAGGGAGAATATTTGATTGCCCTCAGATAAGTCATGGCAGGAGGCAAGATGTCTTGGGCAGCTGACAGCAGTTATCCCAGCTTGTCTGTAGCCTGTCTTGAGCCCTGCCGTGCCCCGGGCCAGCCGGAGCTGCCTGTGCGCTGTGTCCGTGGTGAACGGCCCTGGTGCCCTGTGCACACCCCCTGTTCCCCCTCTGCTGAGCTTGCCTTGCTTTGCCTCTTGCACAGGCAGTCAGAGATGGTCTGGGCTAGGAGAGGGGAATGCAATCCAGCTTCAGCTGTGTTACAGCCTTCACTCAACATCAGCCTAGCAGCAGTAATTGCACAAGGGTCTGATAATCACCTTGGCGTTCATACAGCCTGACTGAAATCTGAGTGGTGTGCACAGTACTACAGAACTTCTCCAGTTTTCCCAGGCAGGCCTACAAAGGCAAGAATATTTCTGCTTTCTGAAGGGCATGCAGCAGATTTATGCCCTTTGCATTGTTACTAACCAAGCCCCATAGCTGTTCATTTTTAACTAAAGAACTAATTTTATGAGTAGATGGCACACTGTCTTCTAGACTCTAATTAAAACTTATTTTTGGTCCTTAGGTGTAATGACTACTCTTCTGAGATGAGTTCCTAATTAATGCACAGAGATCCTGAAAGTCCCACCTCTCGACAGTCATGATTGACATCCAAGGATACAAAAATTGCACTAATTGAGCTTTCCATTTATACACTTTTCTGCAGCCAGCTCGTCAGAAAAGGTAGGAGAAGAGATGAACATAAGAACAGTTATTTTTTAGCCATCCATATTCTCCTGAGGGTGGGGAGGGGGGGAAATCTTGCAGAACTATGGAAAAAATTTAACTATAGGTGTCAACTCTTCAGATTTTAGATGTAAGATTTGTTTTACTGTGAAAATTATAGTGCTTTTGTTAATACATATGCAGTTGAATAATGGTACACTACTCAATATTAAAAAACAAGGATACCTTATGTCAGTGGGGAATGCTTTGCATCACAAATAGCATTGCATAGCAATATATGCTTTCTGAACAGAGGCTGTGTTGTATTAAACTAAGATATTTCAATGGGTGAGTAGCAGCTTATCTGGAAATGTTCTCTTAATTTTGACCCAGAGTTGGTATCAGAGATTTTATAGTATTTCTAAAGCGATTACTTCTTTCTAGATTCAATTTAGTACTTCAATAATGAACTTCTCTTTGTGATTAATTTAACTGTATATTTTTCTGGGGTCAGTTAAGATGAATTAATTTAATTAAGTCCAGTATACTCATGTGAGCTGAAGCCCACAAAAAGGTACTGAGAAGAACATGTTAGATGAAAAGGAATAAAGAGTGCTGGAAGGTATCAGAGATACTTGGCAGAACAATTGCATTGCAAATGGTATATAGGAAGTACAAAAAGCAGCCAAGGGGGAAAAAAAATGGAAAGGAGGCCAAACATATGCCTAGTTAAAGATTTATCTATGTTTTTAAAAGTTATCCAGGGTACAATAAGAAGATATTCACTCTCAAAAAATTTTTCAGGCAATATTTGTTGTTTTGTTTTTTTTTTTTTTTGACTGGATAACTTAGAATACTTTAGCTTATTTATTCCTTATTTACGGCTTTAATTTCTGGTGGCTTATAACAAATGTAAGTGAAAATGAAGCTCATAAAATAGACATCAGATTTTCATGAAAGAAATCTGTTCCATTTCAATGTTTATATTTTAGATTTACTTGGTATCTTTGCTTGTTTCTATAAATGGGAGGCATTCAAGATGTGGGGAAAAAATAATTGGAGATATTTCAGGATCTTTCAGGATTCTAAAAAGGAGACAGCATTTTAATCTGGTGGGTTAAGCTTGAGGGCTAGAGGAATTAGACTTTCTTGGGGAATGTCCATACTGAAGAAGATTAAAGTATAAATGCTTACTGACATATGCTTAAAACTGGAATTGAAACAGATTTAGCTGTTTGTATCTAGATTAAGGGATCCATGGGAAAAAATGTAAGCATGTGTATTGTGGGGTCCAGGCTCTCTTTAACTTTTGAGATGTGTTACCCCTCAGCTGTAGCATAAAGGATTTAGAGGAAGGGATTGAAAAGAAAACTAAAGCAAGGATTACATAAGGGAGGTCCTAGACAAAAAGACATCCCATCAAAGCAGTACAATAATTTTGCAACATCCCCTTTGTGCCCCAAAAGGTTCTGAAAATGTGAATTTTCTGTGCAAGATGACAGAAGGAGGCAAACTGAGAGTATGGGTGCAGAATGACTTGAGAGTTCAGGCTTTTTAATTTCTTCTAATAAAAATATAAGGACAAAGAAAAATTTAAAATTTAGAGTTAAGAATACAGGTATGTAAAAGGAGGCTAGGAGGAAAAAAGTAGGAACTAAAAAATAAATCATTAGAAGTGTCTATTTTATATGCTCTTCATATCTAGAATAACTTCAGACTATTAGGATTAGTGCAAAACTATTACTAGATCCTCTATGAGAATGGACAGAACTATTTCACAAAAAGATGAAATTAACAAACTAACCCATTGCAAGTTTTTAAATGTACCTATAATTTATAATGTTACTGTGAATTTCCAGACTGCATGCATGAGGAAAAATACCTAGGTTTTAAGTAAATTTTTCTTTTAATTGCTGGACATACAATTTACCTTCCTCAAATAGCCAAATTAAAGTGCGTACTATCTCCTCTCTAATTTGGCTGCTTTGATAAAGATGAATTGTTTAAACATTTTGGTAGAAACAAAAGATATTTTAGCTTGCTAAGGAGAACAAAGATGCTTCTGTACAACATAATACAGCTACTAACATGTCAAGGTCTAACTTCATTATCACACCTTCAGAATTTGTGTGTTTTTATAGTTAAGAAACGATAAAAACTCACTGTAAGTTTCACTAGACTGTATCTATGTAGAAACAGCTATTAACAGGAAATGTACGCATACATTCAGAGTGCTGGCAGTGGTTTTAAACTGTAGTTAAAATGTATTTTGTGTTAATTCAAAATAATAGTTCTAGATGTAACAGCAGCTTTAAAGATCATAGCAAATGTCAGATCAGCTGAGGCCAATGTGTGCCTCTTGGTTTTGGTAATCAATTAGACATTAATGATAGGTATTTCATTTTGAATAGCTGCAACAATAATTTATTCTCAGGGCAACATGGTGGAGCCTAGTCTCCTTTGGCTTTTGGAACCAGTGAAATAACAGAACATCAGTCAAGTTAATAAAGTGTGGCCCTATTACACATTCTGCATCTGTACATAAAGTGCCAGCATATGATCAAAGGCTGCAGCTGTTTCAGTTATATCACAGTCACATCATAGACATTTTATAGTTATAGCAGAGAGCGTTCCAGGGACAACCCAGTCACCTTGAAGACATAGGGAGTTCAGTGGACCCTCATTAAATTGCACCTTGATATTATATGAAACTGGTAGGACATCTATTAGGTATGGTAGATATAATTCCCATGCTAAAATTGTTTTGTATGCATGTTTTATGCATTGCCTGTATGTCTTCTCAAGAAATTCAGGGTTTTGTTCACACAAATTGTCAGAGTTCCATGTTTACATATTTTAATTTTGAACTTGTGGTTGCCAAAACCAAAGGATTATTCATAGCCAAATGGCTGTGTTGCATTGCACATGTGAAGGCATTAATAAAATATGAATTAGTAATTAAAATATTTTGAATGCAAACTGGAATATTAAAGAATGTTTTCACAGCTGTTGACACATTTTTCCATTTCATCTCATGGAACAGTGTTTTGCTTAAGTCAATGGGCTTTGTAATTGACTTTTTGCAAAAGAAGAATTTCACATAGTCAATTTTTAGTTATAATCAGATGTGTTTTAATAACAGCAGATTAGCTTTTCTATATTATACCAAGTTCCAGTCTGAGAAACATGAAGAGGGAGGGACCTTAGTAAGAAAGTGATTCAAAGATTTATTTCTGAAAAATATGTTTTACATATTACATAATGTTTGTTCCACACAGAGTAGCTAACTGCTGTATTGCAACAAAATTAAACTGGCAACTTCCTTGTCTGGAATTTGAAAGGCACCGTAACATCAGCCACATTGTTGCTTCAGCACCACATTAGAATTCACCAAAATAATTTAACTTTATAATTTAGGTAGCTAAACTCAACAATAAAATATAGGCAGCAACCTAATTTGAGAACTTGAATCTGAGTTTTACAAAGTGTTGCTGTATTTAATTCCCAAAGCAAAATGAAAAAAGATAAAGAGGTGCCCAAGTTTACTCAAGTAATAGTTCCGATAAAAAATACAACCTTATGTTATTAGCATTTCTTCCTAAACCTAGTCACACTTTAGAGGTAAAGACACATCTGTTTAATTGTTCTGATAATTCACAACGCATGTACAAAGGAAAAAAAAAAAGAATGGTTTGTAAAACTAAAATAGGTTATGTGGGATAATAATCTATTATGGTAAAAGTCAAATTGCTTGTCATGTCATGAAGGGTTATGCTTTAATTAAGCAATAAGGCATGACAGGGTGTGAATTACAATGTAGTAATTCTTGTCTAGTGTATTGTTAGGCAAGAGGCCAAAGGCCTAGTGCCACTGAATGCTGTAGGAATGAATTATTATGCTGTAGTTTAAACAATTCAATCTCATGTTCCAATAACTGTAAAATATTACATTCTAAATATAAAAATGCATATTATGATTTTCATATACCTAATTGCTCCTTGAGTAAACTACTTAGTTGCAAAGAAAAGAGACAATTTCTGTTTAGTATATTATATTTAGATTTCTATTGCAAATCAACTTTGAGCACAGTTGTTTCTGAGAGATTTGAAGGATGCCATTGTGATACCGTTCTTTCCTAAAAGAAACAGAAAATAAATGCTGAGGAACAAATGCTTCCTAAATTCTTTCTTTGAATTGTAGTCTAGTTCTGTCCAATGAAAAGAAAGGGCTTTGTGAAATTACCATTAACTGGGAGATTTGCATTTAGTGTAGGCGTTGTTGTCACCTTTGCTTTTTGAAAACACTTTTTTTCTTCTTCCCATTCTTTCTTATTGACACCTTTTCAGAAGACACATCATTTATAGAGCCCTTCAAATTCATCTTTTGGACTAATGCTTTTTAAAAAGTTGTATTTTGTTTTATTTTGTCCTCCATCTTCAAAAGCAAAGTAAATAGGAAGAAAAAAATACAGGATTGTGAAAGATCTCCCATTATACTCCTCTGCTCCAAAGCACAAAGTCAAAGATACTGTAAGTAGTTGGAAATGTTTAAAAAGTGATGCATATTGATACTTTTTCTGCTTTTTCATAATTCATATAAGTAGAAAACCCCATGTAGTTAAAATTTACGATGCATAATATTTCCCACTGAAATATTATGCTAAGAAATCATACCTGATGGACCATGTTGTAAAGTTATTTCACAGTTTACATGCCTGACTGGAAAAAGTTCAACAGAGTCTGTCCCTTACCTGGGAGAAGTTAGAAGCCTCATCCATTGATACATTTATTTGATTGTAGCTGAGTGACATCAGTCATGTTAGTGGTATCAAATAAATCCCAAAACTATTTCTTTACACTTGTTAGATTCAATAGAACTGAACTAAAATATTGGGGCTTTTCTCATTCTTTTACATTGCTTTTGCAGCAGTAATGTAAATCAATACATCTTCCAGATGTCACAGGTCTGGTGTGCAGTATCACTCCAATCTAAATCTGTGTTCTTCTTTCCTTTTTTTTTTTTTTCAAATTGCATTTTCCTGTTCAATCTCAGGCTGACGGTTGCCTGATGCACTACTGAAAGCCAGACACAGGAGAAATTTGCAAGTTGTAATATTGACTCCTTAGCTCATTGAAGTTTGTTGTCCTTAGGTAAAACCAGAATTTGCCAGTTGACCTAGTCACATTACAGCTAATATACTTCCTTTCAGTGTTGGAATGTTTGCTATGATAATACTTGCAAACTGTGTTTAATGCTCCTTTTTTTTGTCATCACTTCTGTACTGTAGTGTAGATGTAGCAGCAATAATGAACCTCATGTAAGGAAAGGGTGGGTGTTTCTGTTAGTAACATGAACAAAGAGACAATTTTTTTCCATAACACTTGAATTACAAGCAAATTTGCCTTCAAAGGATTCTTTGTACACTGAGAAAATCTGTCACTATGACACAGTTCACAGGAGGAAACAATTGGTTTAATTTTCTCAACAGTTGAGTAGCTTCCTATTCTTCCTGAGTACAATTCATCAAAAAATAAAGTATGTTTCACTTCTGATATGCTTTACCCAGACAGTCAAGGCATTTGCTTTTTGTTTTCATAGTTATTAGGCCATTTCTACTTGTTAGGCTATCAGCAAACAGTTTGCTTTAATATTAGACTGCAGTCTAGATAAGGATTCACAGCAATTGTTCATCACTAAAATAATTTTAAAGCTTGTAAGTCCTATCAACTGATGTTTTGACTTACTTTCTTCATTTTTTTAGTATACAAATCTGTATAAATACTACATAATTTTAGAAGAAAAATCAAGCAGCAACAAAAATGTTTAGAGCAAAGAATAATAAACTACCACTTCAAGCTTCTATTTTCAAAATAGTAATGCTTTTGAGATGTGATTAGCAATGACATATTATGTGACAAAAGAAGAAAAAGGACTTAGAAATGGAAACTAAAAATAGTTGTGTAGAAATTTAATAACCTGGCAGATTTTATTCCATCTGTTAGGAAGAGTTTGAAAGCCATTTCCTGCTGCCATTCACTCTGCAGAGACTTCAGAGTTCAGAGATGGAATCAAATACCTGATGTGAAAATCTGCTATTATGATTCATATCCAAAGATTCATATCAATATCTTTGCATAGAATATTTTTTGGTTTATGTATAAAAAGAAATCTTGAATCTAAAGGTTTAGGATTATTTGTCTCTTTGTCAATGCCACACCTTGAGGCAGAAGAATTACCAAAAACATTTATTCCTTTCAAATTATGAAAATTGTTGAAACTATTCTATGCAAGTGGACAATTCAATAAACCAATAAAGCTTTCTCAGATAGGTGGCCTAGGATTCAAACTTCATGAACTTACTTTCAGGGTGAAAGTACTGTACAGAAGGAAAGTACAGTGTGGTGTTGACCTGTCCTTTATTGTCATTCAGAACTGATAAGAAAACTGGGGGAAGAGAACAGCAGTCAAATTAGCAGACAGAAGGTAGAAAGGAGAGCATGTGTGGTGTAAACCAGTAGCTGATGAACTGGCATTGCAACAAACCATAAAGAAGCATGGACATGCTGGTTTAGCTGATGGTTTAGCTGAACAACCTACATCTATCTGTATAAAACAAGATAGATGCTATCACTGGTTATTTCTGGGTGCTGCTTCACAGGTGTTTGGCAGATATAAGAAAGCATAAATTGCTCTTTGTCTTGAGTAATAGCAAATCTGTAAGACTCATGGTAGTGTTAGTCTAATTGACATTATCAAACTAGGGGAGTGAGGACATAGGGTAGAAGTGTACCTGGGTGAGTGGCACAAGCTGCTGTCAGCACTATAAACTCATCTTACACAGAAAAGGATTATTTGCATTTAGACATTCAGGAAAAAATCGAGGGACTACTGAAACATCATTGGCAGCTGGAATTTGGTTTTGGGTTTTTTTCCCTAAGGTGGCCAAAAGAAACCTAGATAAGTGTGTTTATATTTGAAAAAAAATCCACCTTCCTGTTAGAAAGAATTTTCATGAAAAAATTAAAACCCTTATGTAATGCACTTTCCACCCATTTACACATTCTCATGCTCTTTGGAGGTTTGAAAATGCTCTGGCACAAGATTGTTGAATTTCACCTGAAATCTGAGTTAGAAATGAAAATTCATTTTCAATTTAAATAAAAAGGAGTACTGACAGCTCTACCTGACAGTGAGGGGTTTTTTTATGTTTGTCTTTTAGAAAATTTCTTTCCTAATTTGTAGGTGCCTTTGCAGGTATGTGATGAAAATAGAATGAATATTTATTCTGATTCTGCAGGATGTGCACTTGCTCATCTGTCAGAACAGGGCTAAAGCAGGGATATAAGGGTTATCCCTGTTCTATGTAAATCCTGATGGTAATTATTGACCCACCAAGTTATTTGTTCTGTCAAATAATTCGTTTCCTGCCCAGTCTCTGCAAAACAAATATGATTGATACAAATACATGTTAATTGAAATAACACCTGTGTTAATGGTGATCTCAAGCATAACAATCTCCCATTGCAAAGAATCCACTAGCATAATTTATCAGGCCTAAGATTAACCTGATGGAGTAATTAGAAGTTCATAATACTAATTACCTCACTAAAGCCAAACTTACAATCAGTAAGTTTTTTTTTTTACAATGGGCGATATGTTTTCTTATTGCAATAATTTTCTTTTTTCCCAGTAAATAGACTTTGGATATAATAAGACCAGCTCAAGCAAACAGATTTGTAGATGTGCAAAGATGTGCTTGGTGTATGTTACCTGGGCTTCTGGATAACTAGCTGTAAGCAAAAGGACCAGAAGAGTTATTAGCACCATGCTCTAACCAGCTGAGCTAGTCTCAGTTGTTGATCCATGTGTCCTTCAGGCTTTAAGTACAAATAGTGTGGACTGCAGTCTTATAAAGGAAATTGTTAAAAATTGCTTGAAGATACCGTTTTCCATGTAGAACAGCAACAAAGTTGTTTCCTTAGATAGATCAGGCATATATGAAGTTTTAATTAATTAATGCTAATTTGTGTGAGGAAAACTTAAGTTCAACTTTTCCTTTGTACAAAGCTTATTTTAAGTGTTCCTCCCTTGCCTTTTGACTCAGCATTAACATTTGGACAGGTATGCCTTGTGATGCAATCTTTACTTTTGTCACTTAATTTTTGCATAAAAAATCAATCCCAAATGTGACACTCTTGCATCTATGCCCACATTCTAGCAATGATTCCTAGAAAAAAATAACATTCAGAATTTGAATACCTGGAGTCCATTAAAAAATAATAATGAAGTAAAAAAAAATAATTATTCCTAATGATGGGAAAATCAAAATATTATCTTGAGCATTGATTGCATTAATATAATTTATCTAATCCTTCTACTTCCTTTCAATGGTGTGGTAGATTGAGCGACTCAGACCAGATTTTAGCCTTTCCATTTATAAAGCAAGGATTTTTTGAGATCTATAACTGTGTGCTGCACACCCCAAGGTGGCTTGAACAGCCAATAGGAGTAATAGGGGTGATTAAACCTTGTCACAGGGGTTTAGATGCGGTGCTTTCTTCCTGCATGACAGGCTGTGACAGTCAAACAGCACTGAAGCAGAACAAACGACAGTGGCAGTTTGCTGCGAGCAGTGCTACTGTCACAGCTCCCACTAGAAAGCTAAGAGCTAGGTATTCAGCTCAGGGAAGTTTCAAATAGCCCATGCAAATTCTGGTTTCAAAAATTTCCCTGCAAATGAGTAGTGACATGCATTAACTGCAGAGTGATTGTGTTACTGCGTGAGTGATTGTCCACTGTGGGACGCTGGCCATGATCATCGTTTATGAGTGACACAGCCGATCCATTTACATCTGTGCTTAGCTGTTCCTGTTCTGGGAAATCTCAAAATCTCACTTCATTTCAGAGAGCTGCTGTGCTGATGCAATTAGAATGAAGGTTATCATCACTCTCTAATGATTGCATGTGTTTGTCACTCTGAGTAACTGTGTACAGGAAACAACAAACACTGTGCACCTGACTGAGCCCAGGATAAAATCGTATATTCAAATATAAAAGTTTTCATTCCTGACTAAAAGGGCCTGACTTAAAGATAACTACAGAAGAATAACTTTGACTTTTTGATATTCCTTATATGGCAAAAGTTAACCAAGAAAATGCACCCCAATGTTCAGTCTTTTCAAGTGTAGCATTGCAGGCTTTTGTAACAAAACAGGAGAGGGAAATTTTGCAAGAGAAGGAAGCTAAATATCTTAGTAGGCTGTATAAGAGAGAGGAATACTATGAGTATTTTATTTCTCATTTTAAGCGGAATTAAGATTGTATTCCAAACCCAGAAAAATAGTACTGTATGCCCACATAGATAGTATTTAATTATCTAAAGCAGGCTAGAAAGGGGTTGGGAAAAGCTCAAGAGAACCTCTGCAAAATCCTTAGCAAGGTAATATAGGTAAGAATATTTTCATTATTTCAAGATACATCTTTTCTGCATCTAGAAATGTTATGTTTAGATTTCTCACTGCTCTCACAAAAAACAAGTAATTTTGAACAAATTCTGGTTTAAAATCTCCAAGTTAATGGTTTGTTGTTTTTAGCAATAAGATTAGATGAAATTGTCTCACTTTAATTGAAGATTACAGCAGTGTAGGTGATGTTGGACTGAAAACGTCCCTTCTAAAAGGACTAAACCCCTCCTTTTGTATTTATTTATTTAAAATTAATCCAAAATTTTGCCATTTCTTTTTAGAACATGTTTTCACCTATAAATATTTTTTAATTTTTACTAATCTTTTCTAAAAGTTGGTTATCAATTAGTTTTTCAACATTTATTTTTCAGCATACTATTTCTTTTATTTCATGTAGCTGTAGATATTAAACAAGTAAAGCTTTTCATGTGTTTTCTCGTGTTCTCATAAATTCATGTCCCGACTGCCAAACCTAGGATCTTTTTCAATTCTAAAATCAGTTAAGGATAATCCTATCTTATTAAGGCAAGAATGCCAAAGCTTATCTTTGATCTGGTCATGTGCACCCATCTTCAGTGAACCACCCTTGCAACTCCTGACCTCTGCTTCTCTGCTATACCCAAAGTAGTAACAGCTGAGATAACATTTCCTGGTTGTAATACTGAGATGGTGCTGCACTCTTTCATTCCAGACCATTTCTTTCATTCTGTTCTTTCACCGGAAAAGTATATAGGAGTTTTCATGGAAGAGATCCATTCTGAAACACAAGTTCAGTTCCTCCTGTCAGCATACCTGTCCTTTCCTTAGCCCTTTTATACCCTTGTCCCTGATAGGATTTGAGACGTGCTGGGAGGAAAGGATTTGTAGGCAAAAATGCCTGAAAAATTGTATAGGGAGCATTGTTTCCATCTGGTGAACATTGTGTGGTTCGCCAGAGAAAAACTCATATCCATCTGTCTTTTCTGGGTATGTAAGAAGAGATTGCTCTCTAATAAATATTATCAGTGTTGTGGGCAGCAGCAGGAGTGGTTATGAGAAGAAGCAGGACTTTGACCATGCAGTAGTAAATAAGTAGTTTCCTTTTGGAGAACCTTTTCAACTGCTGGTATCTTTTTTTTCTCACTTCTCTTCCCAAATTTTTTGCAGATCCTCAGAGGGTTGGCTGGGGGTGTCATAATCCAGTTAAAATGTGTTGCTGGGCCAGGACTTCAGCCTTGTAAATCATGACAGGAACTTAAAGAGAGAAGGATGGTAACGGCTGCCTGAAAATCTGCACTTAACTTTTAATAAAAATTAAAGCCAACCTCAACAGCATTAATTTGTTTGCTTTATAATTTCAGCCCATGAAATTATTACTAAAAATTTATTATTAGGATTTGAGAGTTGTCCTGAAAAAACAAACATAAACATTCAGTTAAGAAGCCTCTCCTATTCAAATACCAATCCAGATTATTTTCACAGAGAATTGTAATTTCTTTAAAATGATGCAATTTTTAAGCAAAAAAAGCTAGAGGAAGTGATGCCAATATCAATATGTAATGGTTTTTAATTGGTGAAATTACATTAATAAAAATGACAGCAGCTGAGAGTAATCATTTTCAGAAAGCTACTCAGCGGTTTGTTAAAAATAAGTCGTTAAAGTCATGATTTAGTTGTTCTGTCTTGCTAACCCACCACATAAGCAGTTAATACAAAACATTCCATTTTACTGTTATGAAAGAAAAAATGTGGTTTTTTAAAGGAGCTGTAAATTAGGTTGTGCTGGAAGCATCCATTTTCATGCCTCCATCACTGCCAACTCCCACTGTTTTCTTTGATAAATGATTTGCAGACTACTATTATTATTTATGTGTTTTACAATTACTACGAATGACACCTCCCCTTCCTCAGCCCTAAGCCACAAATCTGAAATGAATAAATGCTGTTTATTGTGACAGTCTGCCTTTTGTCTGTGGAACAATGACAAACTACACCACTGACAGCCAGTTGCCGTTTTTAACTACTGCTCTCGAGCTCAGTCTTTGAGTGTTCTTCAGAACATGACAACAGTCAGTGTGGAATAAAATGAGTGGGATTGCATTGTGTTTGTTTAGCATGCCGTGACACCATTGTCCAATACATTGAGTAAACAGGAAGAATAAATTACATAACCACAATAGCTCTTAGTTCTCTGCATTTCATTGAGGTTTGTACAACTGTGGTCATATAAAAATTAATATATTATTGCTTTTTAGCATCAATCATTTTGATATTCATATAGAGAATTGCCTTTTCACCGGAATTAAGTGAAGGAGGAGAAATAAAAGGGGTGCTTTTAATTATTTGTGAAATCTAAGAACATTTCTATTTTATGTCTAAGCTCTTCAACAGATCTAAAGGCAGCACAGAATGACTTTATCTGTATGAATTTTATAAATGTCTTCTGACCTGCAGCTAGTCAGTATTTAAGTGTTAGAATGACCTGTTTAATTCTACCTGGCAGAGCAGAGTTAGTAGGTAAATCAGTTCTTATATTTTGACTAGAACTTGGCTTTAATCTAAATGCAAACTTGCAAATATGTCAGAGTATTTATTTAATGTAATTTTCTCTGAGTTTGAACATTAATCTAGCATTTCTTCTTGAAACCAGATGTTATCCTTCTGTTAATGCTGCTCCTCCCTTTACACACACCTGGCTCACTTGTGTGCATGTGTGTGCACACACAAGCATACAGCAATGCTAGTTTATAATCCTTTTTCTCTGTATTTGTGTGCATAGATGAGTACTGCATTCATGTTTTACTTACCTGTCTAAACACCACAACATCACAAAGGATCTTCTGGCATTTGTATTACTTTATTAGAATCTTGTGCTATTAGTAGTGGAAAGAGATGTCTAGTGATTAACTTAAATTTTTGTTCAGTGTAAAATGCTGTGTCCAGTATCTGAACAAGAAGGACTCTTTTCCTGAATTGCATACAGTATTCTAACCAACATAGGTTTTTCTAAAAATTCCTCAGTTTACATGTGATGTTCAATCTTTAATTTTTTTTTCTCCAGTCAAAGATAATGGAGAGAATGTGAGCAAATTCCAAGCCTGCATTGGTGCTGCCAGTTTGTAGAAAATGTATTTCTAATTGAAAAGACATAAACGGCAGTCTTGCTTAGAATTTACCATCATTTCCTCCATTAAAAACTGGGGTTAATTTCTTATTGCATTTCTGAGAAAAAAATTTGCCTTATTCTCTTCAACTATCTGTACTCCTTTCTTATTGTCTTTTTTAAGTTCTTTGATTTCCCTTTGAAGTCTCCTTTTATTTTTTAGACTTCCTATCTCCCTCCTTGCAGAAGCTCCTAGATTTAGTCTCACTGCAGTTTTCTGCCTGCTATATAGTGGAATGTATTATTTTCATTTTTAAATACAATTAAAAGTCATTAAGTAGGGAGCAGGGTAGCTTCAGAGTGCACAGATTCTTGTCCTTGCAACAGTCATTCCTCCAGGACTGCAATTGCTGTACTTATAACCAGGAAAACCCTTCAATAATATCTATGAAGTAATGTAGGGTATTGTATGTCTTTGCATGCTGCCTAATAGATAATATAAATTCAAACTCTGTTCATCTATGTGACCAGTAAAGACATATAATATTCTTGGCTATTTGAAAGAACTATTTTTTACAAACCTTTTTGAGGGTTAAATATGGTAAAATACATTAAAAATAATGTGGCAATATAAACATCAAAATGCTCGTCTAAGCAGGTAGGAAGAGAGCATGTGTTTTCTGTGGGCAGGAAGTCAGAGCTGCAATTAGCTTCTCTTACTAAAGGTTTCATCGACAATGAACCCAAAAGAAAAATTTTTCTAATTGCAGCCTTTTTAGCTTAGCAGTTTTTTATGGTATTAGACACCAGAAAATTAATGAGTGAATCACAGCATAGCAATATATAAAATCAAGAACAGACACATGTATTGAGGAAAGAAAGCAATTTGGACATTCTCATCTAGGTATTCTAATCCAATAGAGAACACTTCATCCTCTTGCATTGCTTCCTGGCTGCTGAACATATTCCCATTTGAATAAACAATGTTGGCTCATTCACGGAGCTGAAGTATCCTTCCTAAAGACTTAAAGTGTGATTTAACTATTTCAGATAATATCTAGGTTGCAGCCATTATCTAGCTATAATAAGCTACTTGCCATCCATCAGTAGAGCTATACAAACATTAATGAGTTCCTTTTGAATCTGGAGAGTACTTAAGCTTTCATGATAGTTATTCACAGCTGTATATTGATTTGCGTTTTTTTCACTTTCACTATGTGTTTTACTGAGATGATTTAAGAAAGTCACCTTATTAGTAATTTCCTGTTTATTATAAGTTATTGATAGTTTAAAATAACATTTTTACACAAGGACAATGGATTATCTCTCATAACCTTAATACAAAGCATGTAGCACTACTTCTGATATTTAAAATGAAAATCTAACAAACATGTTCAAATTAAATTGGTGCTTATTGTCATTTGAATGTATGCAATTGGGAGACAGGGGATAAGTACTAATAAAAATGTCAGTGAAATATATGAAAAAGGTGCCTAACTAGTTTAACATAGAGAGGAGGCTTCATACTTCCTGGAAATTTCTGTTATCAATTACAAAAACTCCAGAATTTGACATGCACTATGAAGTGCCCAAAGTTAAAGTTTCTTCAGGAGTATAGCAGTGAATTTTAATTTTCCTGGTTTAGTTTCCTAATGTGATTTTAAATGTTATAATCTATGTATATATGAAGACTTACATAAACATAAAAATTTACTTGCGTTATAGTGATCTGATTTACTTTGCTATTTCTCAAACCTGTAGAGAAATTTCCTTTTCACATAAATGGAACAGCTTTAAAGGAACTTAAAACAAGCAGCAATAGTGATACTACTATTGAACAGAAATTTTTCTCATAATTGTGAAACTTTATTCAGGGTTGATGTAGTCTCTAGCAGTGTAACAATCAATGGGATCTTTCTTCAAAAGCAGAAAGGTTGAGGTCCCTTCATTAAGAGTGCTGTGTCTCTTCACCTCTACTCTTGCCCAATCATTGTAGCTGCAAAAGCCAGAGCTGTATGTATTCAGCTTCTCTTTTCCCCTCTCTGGTTTCATTCATTGCAGAACTGGACACCATGGGATCAGTAAATGTCTCCTATTTCAAGTGACAATAAATAAATTTAAAAATAGGAATATACAGCCATTTTGACAATCTAGATTTGGTATTCTAATCTAATAGAAAAGCTTTCATGCACTAACATTGCCTCTTGGCAGCCTCAACAAATCTTCATCTGTGAGAATAGTACCATGCCAATCATATGACTGTGCTATTCACACTCCAATTTGGATATACTAAACAGGTTTTCAGTTATAAAGGTATTTCTCTTCTGTGGGCTGTGTGGCCACTAGAGATATAAACCAGGAGCAGTAACAAGGAAACTGTAAAATGACCAAAAAGGGGATGTTAATTCAGACCCATGGTGGTAACAGATCAGTAATCATAAGATCTTTTTCCTAAACTGCTCCTTTGAAGCACCCAGAGAGGTAGCCTATATATTTATTTTTTTTCTGCTACCATGAGCATTCTCTGAGTGCTGCTCTGTCTCACATTCATAGATTTTACTGGAACTTCAGCATGCAGATCAACAATGAACATAGCAGAAAAATGCAGACATAGAATTTGACTTGTGACTACCAGACAGTCTAATTTTCCTGCAAGGTTGCCTTAGGTGTCACATAATGAACTTTCAAAAAATCTGGAAATACTTTCAGAACTGAATGTGACTTTAATTGATGCAGTCACCAAAGTTACATAAATAGAACTATCTCTGAGACTGTTGCCAGTGTCAGTTTTATTCTTGATCTTAATCTCTAAAGAAGTTACTACATCAAGTATGAGCTAACATAGCAAAGCAAACCTCACATAAGCTGCCATGTGACTGAAAAAAAAAAAAGAAACAAAAATCTTGGATTTTTTAAAAAAATTTATAAAACTTTATAGAGTTTGCCAGAGATTTCTTTTTACCAGTTAATTTTCTATAGGGAACATCAGAAAACATTGTGAAAAGTATCCATAGTTCTGGTTAAATTGTTGTCTGTATTGATAAAATATTGAGCATAAGCAATTTGCATTTACTTCAACTGTAATAGGGTGCTAAAGTCAGTTGGTTTTCAAAAGAATATCTTACAGCTAAATACCTGCATTCTACTGATGTCAGCAGAAATTACTCAATATTCAAATATTTGCAAATTATTCTTCTGTTGTCAAGTCAATGTTTCCGTCACTACTAAGGAAAATTGCAAAACCTATATCCATATGTGGTTATTAGAAGACCAGAAAATTCAATTTAAAGAAATGTAATAAAAATTTGAGGAGTTTTAATAAAAATGCTCTTTCTTTGATTATTTTTCCATCAGCATGAGAGTTGACAAAATATTTAAAACTTGTTTTTAAATTCCAGTACAGTCTTCAGAACACTAGGGTGTTCCCCAAGCACCAGAGCAGTGTAGAATTCCCAATGCAAACAGATTTACTGATAAAAAATAAGGGATAAGAAGATTAGAACTAAAATAGATGCCATTTTTTTGTAGACTGTATAATGAAATTCCTATTAACATGTAGTCGACTATGAAGTTTCAGCATGGATCCCTCAGACTTTGCAAAGGATTTTAAAAATCTTTTTGGAGTAATTACATAAATACACAAAGGAAATCTCTTTGTTTCCTCATGTTATCTGGCAGAAGCTTACTGCAAATAACAAAAGAAAGGAATGTCTGGAAGGATGCTAACAATTGTTTTTCTCCAGAATACGCACTGCACCTGGTGCTGCTAAAAACCTAGAAGTGGGGAGCAGGTTACCAAGGGAGGAAGTATTGGCCAGTGGTGGAAGTTTTTATGGATTATTGAAGACTAAGGAGAATTAAGAAGAACACCATAAGAACCTGACACATCAAATGAAAATAAATTCAACAGTGACTGATGAAATTCATCCTCCCTAAGAGGGAAACAGCCCACAGTGCAGTGAGTGAATTACACTATCTTTTATGTACTGTGGGACTCTGAATTAGACATAGCCTCTCAGGACAAAGATCTAGACATCACTGTGGACAGCTCAGTAAAGAAATCTGCTTAAAATGTATCAGAGGTCAAAAAGCTGAATAATATTTAGGCTGTGTAGGGAATATTATGAAAAATATTACAATGTTACATAAATTGATGTACATCCTTACCTTGACTGTTAAAAGTCCATTTTGGTCAACTTTTCTGTGAAAATTGTATGAAGAGGAAAAAGGAAGGTTACTCAAGGGCACCTGGAGTTTCCTTCTGCTTAGAGGGAAGAAAAGTAAAAAGAAATATGAAATTCTGAATAGTACTCAAAGTCTCAACTAGATGTTTCCCTTTTTCAGTCTTAATAAAGAGATTAGCTAGAGGCATGTTCTTGGATGACATGTACGATTGTCTTTAGCACTTAGCACCATATATTTCTTTCAATTTGCAGTTTGTGGAAGTATGTATTCAAATGCTATGAATAGGTTTTTTCTATTTGTAACGAATGGTTTTTTTAAGAACAGGAAAATAGAGGACATAACTGTTGAGACTACTTCCCTAGACTTGTATCTGTATGTTTTGCAGGAATACTTTTCAGATTGTGATGGCAGAGTGGCAATTTAGAATGCACTAAGAACAACCCAGTAGCCAAATGCTCCTGTAGAGCACTTGCATAAATATATTTTCAAATATATTTAAATACCCTTAGCTGGCTACAGTGATCAGACCTGTTTTAGACAGTGTGCACACTGCTCACTTGTGTATGTTGCAGACTTTAAATGGCTAGAAATATAGGTTAGTTATTGTAATGGCTGTTGGAAAAGAGTAAAATTATCAAATGGTTTATTATTATTTGATAGAAGGACATTATAGTGGAAGATATTGTCACAATTTTCTGCTCAATTAAACATCAGAAGAAAAAGAAGTAAAATGAGGAAAAGGCTCAGGAGCCTTCTTTCTACCTTTCTTGCTTTCCTTTTTTTTCCCCATTTTTCCTAGTTTTCCCCCTTAGTGTTTCTCTTACCTATTTTCTTGAGTTAGAAATGTTATTTTATGAAGATGAGGACTTCGTAATAAATTCTGATTTTTTACACTGTCAATTTATTACTTCTGCAATATGAAGAATAATATGTTCTCAATTTTCCTTGTCCGTTGTTCCTGGAAAAATTAATAGAGTTCCTTCTAGTCTTCATCTTTGTCCTGGGAAAAATACTACAACTCAGCCATACAGCAATATTTAAAAAGGAGAAAATCTAACTAAAACATGCCTTTTGTTTACATTTAAAATTTCTAACAAGTGTACTCTTGAATTACATGCAAATAGGAAGAATCATCAAGGGTGGATCGACCTGAGGTCTATCTATCTTTAAATTATGAAATGGAAACATTTGTCATAAGTTTCTGGGCATAGGTATGACAAAAATGTTGAACTGAAGTTTGCTCTCAGTTGCCTGGCAAGATTTTGTCTGATATATAATGAATTCAGTTGGTGTCATGAATTGATCATTGGACAGGTTTTGATTGCTACACTTGCAGTAGTTCTTAAATATCACAAAGTACAAGTAGTACAACAAATCCATTGAGAGCCAAAGACTAAATGATTGCAGTCTCATTTCTAATGTCTTTTATGGCTATTGTATAAAAATTGGTCAAGAAATATTAGTTATATAACTGATGTTTGAATTCATCTCTTTTTCCATGGTATACTGCCACAAAGTAATAAATTAAGAGGGAAAGTAAAAATTTAGACACTATCTGCATTATAATGACTCCCTTTTTTCTCATTATAAAATATATTATTTAGCCAGTGCTTTCTCTGTTAATTATGTGTAAAAATGGTAGTATAGAGGAAATCCTTTATCAAGTCATATATATCACTGAAGTCGAAACCTCCTATGTCCACAGTAAAATTCTTATCAATCAAATATGTAAATATTTGAAAAATTTATAGTTTTCTTTTTATTAAACCTATTCTTTAAAAACCAATCTTGATTAACATTAGCTGCATTATATTTCTTCTTTTCTTTTATAATACCTTTAAATATTCAGTGTGTTGCCTGGCATTTTTGATAGGCCACTGGTCCATACTTACAAGGATTTCCCAACAGATTATTTCACAGATATCTTACTGCTTTGACTGTGCACTCTTAAAATTTCAGCCTAATAAATGCCCATAAATACTGGGAAAAAAATTTGCTAATTTATCAGTTAATTCTTTCAAAACTCTTCTACCTTATCTGACATTCTGATTTTAAAATTATAGGTTTAAGAATGGTGCCAAACATTATTTCTAGTTACTGTCAACAAGTAACTAGAAATAACTGCTTTCATTACCACGATCATGGATATACAAGAAGCTTTCTGCCTAAGTACAGAATGAAACTATATTTTTGTAATTCTGAGAATTTTATTTGTGTGGGCCATAGTATTTTCCTTTGTACACACTCCTCTTAACTTTTTTTGTATTACATGTTTCTTCTAATTGTCTAATTTTTCCTAATTATCATGGACAGTTTCATTTCAACTGCTTAACACGTTGTACTTGTGACTGGGTTTGATTCCATTAGTGTCTCTTAAGTGTTTATTCTTAAGGAACCATGATATATATATTTCTCTTTTAGACTTCTCATTTAGTACCTGAAAACTAAATCGTTTACCAATCTTTAGTCATGCAGTGTGTGCTTTATGATTTTTTATGGCGTGGTGAATGATCATCAACCTACCTATGCGGTCATTTTTTGAAGACTAATTTATATTTAGAGCTTTTATTGTTTTAGAAAGAATTTCAAAGTTCAGGCGAGCAGAGAAATATCTTCAAAGTAATAAGATTTTTCTCAAAGGAGTAGAGTAGACTTTAGTGAAGATCAAAAAAATTCAAATCTATTAAAAGTGACTCTATGTGTGAGAAATCTACTAGAGAATTACATGAAAGTGGTAGGAGCAACTTCTGAAACATGTAAGATAACGCTGAAAAATAAGTTGAACTTCAAGCTGCCATTTATTTTCCAGCTCAGTGATGTCACTGTGGCCGTCACAAGCTGTGTTGCCTTGCACATAGGGCTGGAAACCTCATACAGTAAATCCTTGTTCTCCCATTGATTTCTCTGTGCCTTATCAGAAGAGAAATGCACACATACAACTATGCATAATACAAGGCAGTATTATTTAACAGAGTGCTCCTGTGACCTATGCAAACCACTCATTTCTTGTTAATATGGCAACAGCAGAAAGTCTCCAGAGGTTTGTCCAGCCTTATAATGAGAGCCCTGTGTTATGTGCAGTTCTGTAGACTCAGAGTGGCCATAGATTCATCCCCTGCTGTGAAATTTGGCTGCTGCCTGAGGCCCTGTGGAAATCATGTTTCTTGCTATGCTCAACCACGTGCAAGCCTCCCTGCTGAGAAAAGCAAGGAAATTTGCTGAACTGAGTTCATCTATTTCTCTCCCTCACCATCTGAGACAGAGAGAAAAGGATCTGCAGGGCAAGATTTCCATCCTGCTTTTTATTTCTGAGAGGGAAGTAGGATGGTCACCAGCACATTCCTTAGGATGTGTTGACTGATGAAGTCATTAAGGGACTTGATTTTTGGAGGACAGTCAGACAGACTAGGCAGACGGAGCAGAAAATCTCAGCAACTATGACCAAAAAAAGACAATGGAAGAAGCCTTGAATATTCCTTTCTCCTCAAGAAGTTCCATGAACATGGTGTAGGAGAAAAATGAAAGGTGCAATGTGAATCATCCCTGCTTTTGTTAAAAGTGCCAAATCAATGAAACAGTAAGACTCGTGCCTGTTTTTATAGTTTATGTATCTAACCTCATGTAGTTAATGTCTGCCCCCTCATTTTTCATCTGGGAGATGAGTTCCAAGGGCTAGTAAAATGTAAGGGACCAAATGCTTAAGAAAACTCTGTCAAACTAGGTATTTTAAAACAAAATAATTACAGACAAAAAATACTGTACAGAAAAGGGTGTTTCATATACTACATTGCTGAAGTGTTTAGAAAACAACAAATCAGAAAACTTACTATATTGTTCCCCAGAATGTACAAGGATTTGATCTCAAGTAGAAGGTATGTTTATTATTTGTTGGGAGCAGTCTGAAGAACTGTAAACCTGAAATGAAAGAAATAGGATGTTAGATGAGTATAAATGGAAGCTCCTTTTGAGAACGCAACTGATGTGGTGGGAGGGAGTAAAGAAAATTTTTATTTGCTTTTTGTTCTTTTTCGGTCTAATGTTTCCTATTAAAAACCTGCAAAGAGCTTGTCTAGCATAAATAGCAAGTGTATTGAAGTTAATAGAGCTGTCATAGTATATAATGACTTCAGCTGGTCAAAGGACAGATACAACGTTGCTGATAATGCTAATAGCAAAGTTTTAATAAGCAGGCAAAAGATTTATATTTTTTTTTGATTGTTTATTCAGTTGTGCCACAAAATTAGGGAATAGTAGGCACCAAGACGGGAAAGAATTACAGGGGTCTATAGCTGCAGAGAGATTCTTCACACTTGAGAAAATAAAACTTGTTAAGGTGAGAGGAAAGAAGGCACTATATAAATACATGTTGAAGAGTTGTGTGCTGAGAATGATTTCAGATGGACTGGAGGGAGAAGATCTCAAGAAGCCAGTGCAGAAGTCAATGGTTCCTTTCTCAGTGATTCAGAAAGGTGTGTCTCTTACAAAATAACATATTCAAACAAGAACAAAAGAAAATTGAGATGTAGCTCCTACCAAAAACTAGGAGGTTAAAAGACTAATGCAATAAGCAAAATCAAGTAAAGGAAATATTTCAGTTTTTAAATATCTTTTTTATATCTATATATTCAGCCAGATTTTTGACGTAAAGAAATAGCTACTAGTGTTTGTATGTGTGTATATATATGCATGCACGTGCTGTTAAGTGTAAATCCTTTGTTTCTTTTGAGAAATAATAATGAAGCATAATAAATCTTGTAACCCATGAAGTACTGCATTTGCAGCTTTTCCTGTCACAGCATGTATATATACACACATACGCTAATATGGATCTTTTAAGTAGAATACTATGTTTTCAATATATTTTTGAAATATAGCTTATGACCTAGTTTCAGACTGATGAGTGGTAACATTTTTGGAAATCCTATAGGATTCTGTCATTATGGATTTTTTCGCAATAAGGAACTACTAGAAATTCTTTTTTCCAGACTGCTGAGTGCACCAAAAAATACAAAACCCAAACCACATCCCCCCCCCCCGCCCCGCCCAAAAAAGCCCCCAGTAGTTCATTTCATCTATTATCCTCATACTAGTTTGGAGATAGAATGTGTAGAATTATGTGGATTTAAAATCAAACTGTTTTTGAAAACTGTTCTATTTCCTGGTTCACATGACGAGCAAAAATATTTGGTTTCATATTTTTCCTTTTTAAATTTTTTTTAATCAGTTGATGATGTGAAATCATTCATTAAAGTCAAGAAATTTTCAGTAAAAAGATTCATTCCTGCTCTGAGGCAGAAAAATAAATCTAGTGTATTTAAATTAAAAGATTTTATTTGGTGATTTGGAATTTGTTAGTCAAATAGCAGGTATAGATAGTGCAACTAATGTAGAATAGTCAAGTGCCTTAAAATTGAACTATGCATATAAAGAGGGGGGAAAAGCCTGATCTTTTAGGCAGTTACATGACAATGAGGAAAAAAACCTTCAAATATTGCTATAATCCAGTAATTCTAGAGTATGATAATACAGCTGATATACAGTATTCTTTTTACCTCCCTAGAGTCTACTTTCTTTAGACCGCATGTGAATGAAAAACCCAAAATCTTCCTCATTAGGACTTAAAAGAACATTTTTTCATCACACCAATTGTCATCTTGGCTACATTTTCTGGATTATATTTTACTTTATTTTTTTAATTGTTACAAATGATTATACAAATGCTACTTTAACATTTCCAAATCTAGTAAGCTTTTTTTCTTGTTTTTTAATATCTATTAATATCATGCTTGTAATTCTTTGTCCAGTTTTAAATTACTCTTTAAAATAATTTCCTGCCATCTTCCTCAGAAAATTTTTACTATCTCAGGTGAATAATCTGTAGGACAGTTCAGTTGAACTGCATAAAACAAGTAAAGAGTGCCATGTCATTCTGCTCTGAGCCCCAATTTTTTATAATATTTGAGTTTAAATTTTAGAAAGAACTAAAGTACTTTTTAGGTAACAGTAAATTCTGTATTATGGCTTTTATTTTGACTTTGGGAATAAATTGCAGTGTGGGAAAAGCAGCTGAAAACATGGATAAAAGTCGAATGCAGGATTATTGTAGACCCTGTCAAAATAAATGGTAGAATATTTTTTAGTTTGTAATTAAATGTCAAGATTTGTGAGTTAATGGAATTTCTGTAGTCACATCAAGGTCAGACGAGCAATTACTGTTTATGAATTATCTGAAATCTTGTATAGCCTTTTTTAGCTAGTCTTATAGCATCTATTTATATTAGACATCTTTGCCATTTCTGATGTTTCTCCCCCATAGTTTCTGTTAACAGCAATGTGGTGCATTTTGTCAATTCTGTAGTTGTTTGCAAAACCTTCCTTTATTTCACTGAAGTGCTTGCAATTAGCCCACTTCTCCCCATTGAGAAGCATCTTTGTAATAACAGCTTTCCTGGCAGAGCTTTTGTTAGGGAGATTTTAAAATCAAGAGTCTGCAAAGGTTGGGAAAAATCCAATCATACAAAAGTTCAGCAAATCCCTTTCAAGGTCATATCAGTTAAGATTACATAGATTTTCCACTCCAGCAAACAGTAGAGGTTTTTCATTTTTCGGGATGAATTCAGAATGATAGAATTAATAAAATAAACCAATTCTAAAAGAAATTGTTTGCTAAACTCAAAGAAAAGCCTGGATGCATCCCCCTACCCCCACCCCCAGGGTCTTTAGTGAGGTTACCTTTCTCCCCCTTGTAGCCTCTTGTATCACTTGCTTTGAAGTCGTTCACAGCGTTTGCTTTGACAGCCACTGGGTGTGGGAAGTGTAAGGCTATAGCCAGTGTCTCCATAGCATAATCCGCCCAGTCACTGTTGGTCACTGATCCAGCTGCATGCAGCAGCTTAGTAGTCAAAGGGCATGGTAATTCCCTCCTTCTCTCTTTTCTTTCTTCCGAGGCAAAATCTTCACCTGGTGTTTTTGATTCATGCATTCTAATTATGATGGCTGCCATCATCAGCCCTGTGGGTGACACTAGAAATTCTCTGAGCCAGCAGCTAATACCACAGCTTGTTAAGCGACCATGTCAGCCTGATTTTAGGGCCCATTTTGCAGTTCACCGCAGGCCTATCTAAAAGCATCAGGAGTCTCCGTCTAGCAGGACAGGCTCATTGTCTTTCTAAATGTCTCCTTCTGATAAGCAGATCCAAATATGGTTCATTCACTGTGGATTTGAAGGCACAGTGGGGAACTTGGCTCACATAGTGGGTGCAACAAAATGCTTAATATTTTCACTTGGTATAGAGCTAAAGAACCCAATTTTCAATTTCAGGATACAAACATTTGCTCCCTGACTATGATCAAGAGTTTGAAATTTAAATCAGAAGTCTTCGAAAGCTATTCTAATTCTCAAAGGAGCAGGCTTTCCCATACTTAGTACAAAGAAGAAAATCCTTGGTTTGTATCAGAGTTTGAGCACACAGAATTCACACGATGACCAGAAGTATCCTTTGTTGCCTAAAGATATTGTAGGAATTTTTTCTCTGAATAATTTTGTGTGAAGTATACGATTCTGGTAACTGTGAGGTTACTAACAGCGCTGCGAATGCTGCAGTCTAATCTGCCTTGCAAACTTTATTTGTTTTTAAATAATTGCTTGAAATACGTATTTGTCTATGCTGCTCCATGTATTTCTTTTTAATGTTTCGTCTAACCCAAGCTCTGGCAGTAGAAGGCAATGAATATCTTTCAGCTGCAGGAAATTAGAATTTTTTCAAAAAGTATACTATTATGACTCTGTATATTTAACCGAGTCTCTGATCTGCAAACTACTGGTTTTTATAGCTAGAAACAGGGCTAAGTTTTTTCTGATTTCATAGGCATATTTTTAACCAGCAAAAAAATAAGTGGCCTTTCCTGCTGCACAAATCCACAATTATAATATTAATGCAACAGTTTTTGTTCTCTAAGAAGAAAATCAGTTACTTACCAATGAGGTATGCGAAAGTGCTTATCTTGCAGAACTATCAGTGTGAACCAGTATGCATATGGGAAGAGCTAATTTAAGATCTCCACAGGAAATTAGAGTGGCTCTTTTATTATCAGCATCCATTTCCTAAATACTGTGTTGCTTTTGGCTTATATTCCATCGACCTATAATAATGATGCTGCGGACTTATTTCATCTCTTTGAAAGTTGTCAAACTGCCAGCCGTGCCAATCTGTGTGCTTCCTTACGGAGATAACTAAAAAGTCCATTTTTTACAGGAAAATCTAGAATTTTGTAGCCCATGTTCTCTTTAGTGATTGTGGTTTTGTGTAAAATCACTTTAGTGATTGTGGGTATTGGAAAACTTCTTCCCCCTCATCCTTCTCAAAGGATTTATAGGAAGAGGGCATTTCCAATGCACACTGTAATTGTGCTCTGGCTGACTTGTATGTATATTCCCTGTGTAACCAGGTATCTGAGGCAAATCTTTGTGGCTGTACAAGACAATAAAAAAGATAAAGATTTGATTGTGATAGATAGGGGTTAAATCTCACAAAATTTATGTATCTCTCTAAAGAGTAAATTTAACTAAAGAGGCAGAATTTACAGTCTCCTTATTTTCTATCCACTTTTTCTCTAGTGTGTCTAGAAGGCTTTTTAACATGGTATAAAATTGTGACAGAAACCTAAGTGGAGCAAAAACTGTTCTTGTAGAGCTACACCAGCCTATATGGGCTTAAAATATTAGAGGTAGGGATAGATGTCTAAAATTAGACAAAAAGAATTGGATCATTCAGAAGGAATAAAATGAGTTCCATTATGTGGAACATAGAGAAAAAACAGGTGATCAGGGTCAGCCAACATGGATTAATGAAAGGCATAAAGCCTGATCTCCTTCTATGACAAGGTGATCCACGTACTGGATGAGAGACAAGCTGTGGATGTTGTCTACCTGAGCTTCAGTAAAACCTTTCTCATTAATTACCACAACATTGTTCTGGAGAAACCTGGCTATTCGTGGCTTAGTTGTTTGTTGGGTTAAGAGCTGGCTGGATGGCTGGACCCAGAGCGAGGTGGTGAATGGAGTTAAATCCAGCTGCCTGCTGGTCACAAGTGGTGCTTCCCAGGGTGCAGTACTGAGGCCAGTCCTCTTTTATATCTTTATCCATGATCTGGACAAGGGAGCTGAGTGCACTCTCAGTAAGTTCTCAGAGCACACCAAGTTAGGTGTGAGTGTTGGTCTGTTGGACGGTAAGAATGCTCTACAAAGTGATCTGGACACGCTGGATCGATGGGCTGAGGCCAATTGTATGAGGTCCAACAAAGCCAAGTGCCAGGTCCTGTACCCGGCTCTCAACAAGCCCATGAGGCACCACAGGCTAGGAACAGAGTGGCTGGAAAGCTATGTGGTGTAAAAGAGCTATGTGGTGTAAAAGAGCTATGTGGTGTAAAAGAACCTGGAGTGCTGATCAACAGCTGGCTGAACATGGTGGGGGTGGGGGCAAGAAGGCCAGTGGCATCCTGGTTTGGATCAGAAATAGCATGGCCAGCAGGACCAGGGCAGTGATAGGCACTGGTGAAGCTGCACCTTAAATACTGTGTTCAGTTTTGGGTCCCTCCTGAAAGACATCGAGGTGCTGGAGCATATCCAGAGAAGGGCAACAAAGCTGAAAAAGTCTTATGAGGAGTGGCTGAGGAAGTTGGGGTTGTTTAGCATGGAAAAAAGGAGACTCGGGGGCGACCCTTTTGATCTCTACATGACCTGTAAGGACACTGCAGAGAGGTGGGGGTTGGTCTGTTCTCCTAAGTAGGCCACATAATCAAATGAAACAACCTCAAATTGTACCCAAGGCGGTTTAGATTTTCGATATTAAGAAAAATTTCTTCACCAAAAGGGTTGTCAAGCATTGAACAGTCTGACCAGGGAAGACACTGAGTCACCACCCTGGAAGAATTTAAAAGATATGTAGATGTAGCTCTTAGGAATATGGTATTGTGTCAGACTTGGCTGTTCTTGGCTAATGGTTGTTGGACTGAATGATCTAAAATATCTTTTCCAACTTAAATGATTTTTTAATACAGGATATTTTGTGGAAGTAAAAAGACAGCAGTAGGCTGAGGATTCATTCCTGCTGCTGTGGTATGGAGTTACTTATGGAGAATTGCATTACATTGGATCTACTAATGTGGTTTGTTAGCATTAAGCTTATTTGAACTTTATTGAGTCTAGTCATAACAGAGTTTAAACTTGAGTCCAGCACCATTTTCTCTTCTTTATTATCCTAAAATATAAACCATTTCTTCCACTTATCTTTCATCGTGGTAAATATTTTTAGATAGCAGTAAGGAGTTAACACTTAATTACAAAATGAACCAGCAAAAGAATTCCAGCATTGTTATTAAGGGATGAGCAAATGGATTTCACAAAATAGTCCTTCAACTCCAGTCAGGATGCCATTAAGAAGACCAAAACCCCACAATTATTATAAAACACATTTGTTTTTAATTTGTTCTCATATGCAAACTCTTAAAACTTGAATTAGCAAGTCTTGTATTTTCCCATATGACTTTGGATGAGAGAAATACTGGTTATGATTTTGGTACTTGTGGACCAGTCTGCATGCTGTCAATCAAAGTATCCTGTCTGGACTTTTGTTATCTCCCTCCATTCTTTGCAGCAGGCTGCAGGCTGCTCTCAGGTCTCAGAAGATATAAGCCTTTCCTTTAAAAATAACCAAGAGCTTAGCAATGAATAGTACTGCTGCCTCAATTCCTTCCATTATAACATCCTGCCTAATGCTTTTCACTTTAGTTTTCATTTCCTTTGTAGTGCTGAGATTTGGGAAAATTAAAATCTGTGGTACTCTGTATTTAAGCATAGATTTGAGACTTGCAGCTTGCAGCATTCTCACATGGTCTCTCCTGTTAGTGAATGTAAAAGCAGTTTCTACCCATCTCCCTCTTCCTATTTCCTGAACTAATAGATCAGTAGGAGAAATTTTCCATGCATAACGTGAAGAAAGAGCAGCTTAGCTCAAAGATTTTTTTGGTTTACCATTGATCGGAGGAGATGAGGGGAATCCAAAAATTCTTTTTTTTTTTTTTCTAAATCACTTTCTGCCTGGACTTACCTCTCTAAGAAAAACATTATCCTGCTTCTGGTGGTAGTGCTGACAAAGAGATGTTAATTTCTTCTAAAAACTTATTTTAATGAGTTAGCAAAATGCCTGGATGATTGTTGAAGAGTAATATAAGCATTGTTTAGGAAAACTTGGCAGGGGGAAAAACAACCATCAAGCATTCATTTGGGTACTGGTGAGCAATAGAGAGCTCATTATTACATTAGACTGCTACCATTAAGTCTAATGAGTAGGTATCAAAGTTGAAGCTAGAGATCACCACAATACATGCAACTACTATTCTTTGTAGAACTACAGGATCAGAGGGCATGATGGATCTTTGCAGTGTATCCTGCTTTCTTGTAAAATACATAGCTAGAACTGAAGAATCAATTTTAGTAAAATGACTTCTTTTTTAATATGTGCATGACCTCAGTCTTCATCTGATTCTGTTTGGGACTCCTAAATTGTCTCATTTCTGCCACTCATAAAATGCTTTTCTTCTGGTTGCAGAGCAATCTCACGGCACATAAACTATGTATCTCTTGGTTAAAACAAAATTTGGAGATATTCTGGCTATGCATTACCAGCTCCAATTCCTAAATATTTAGTCTGTGAGGTCAAGACAAAAGACACAGATAGTCCATAATAGAGCCTGAAATATGTAAAATATGTGATGGGGTCTCAGTATCCACTGCTGAACTGTACAAATCTACTCTTATGGAATCACACTAGTATGAAGATGTAGCCATAGTTTCTTCTGTTTTGTGTAGGCTTATTTACCCGTATCGGTAATTTGGGAACTGTTTTATAAATTGTAGGAAATCTGGGAGAAATTGGAAGTGCCCTTGATGGGTGTTTCAGCACCCAACAGTACTGGGAAGAAAAGTCTAAGGAAATAAATCTTAGCTATTTTCTATTATTTTATATTAGTAAAGATTCTTCCCTTCTGAGAAGAAATTGTTGTAACTCTGATGTCTATGTCAGAGATGCTTTAGGAACTTCCCTGAAAAATTTGACCTTTGAATGTTTTGTTCTTAGTTCCTAAATCTGGTATTTCATTTTTACACTTAGTATGTATTTAACAAATAAAATTTCAAAAGTATTTAGAATACTGTAAAATATATTATATGCAGTGAGAAAGGACAAAAAATATCTATTCTTTCCAAATATAATGAGGTATGTAAAAGAGCAGCTCATCAAAAATGTAAATGTGACTGAATTACTAAGTTCTCATTTTCTGAGTAGCAGCAATTAAATAAACTTGAAACTGGTGGCTATAACCCTCAAGGTTGGATTTGATTAATAAAGTAAATGATAGCCTGCTGATTTTAAAGTAAGAAGCTGAATAAATACATGTTGCCATTTTCAGCAATAAAGTAATATGCTATTTAGAGTAATTGTAATGGTCATAAAATAATGTTAGAAAAAATGTCGAATACACTCAAAAAAGGATGGATTTCCATCAGATAAGTGAAGAGGTTTGAGATGATACATATAGTAACAAATTATTCATGGCATAAATTAGGCCCTAACTAGTGCTGCAATAGTAGTATTTATTTAATCAGAACATAATCATTGTTTGACAATTACTTTTTAAAACTTCCCCAAAATCAAATAGATAATATTTGTACAATTGTAATAGCTCAGCTATGCAAGCAATTGTAAGACTTACGCAGCTGTCCAAGGGAGTAAGGACCTAAAAGAATTTGGCATATCAAATCATTGGAATACAGTAACTAACAAAATAAAACACTTCCTGTTAATGGAATTACTTGCATATTAAAGAAAGCAGAGATTGCCATTGATGTCTCAGACCTGAGAATTAGCCTGCAAGAAACAGAGAAGCTGGTAATCATGTAAATTGCATGGGATAATACAGGTTGTTTCCTTTCCAATATGGCACATTTCAGGAAGTGCTTTAACTCTTCAGAATATAGCAATAGCCACAGCAGATCAGGCAGTAGTTCTGTCTAACCTCTGAGTCTGTCACTAGGAGTGGCCAGGGATAGATACACAAGGGAGGAGAGCTATGCAAGACCTGTCATTCATTCCCTAATACTCTTCCAATTACCAATTCTTTCATGCTTAGAACTGTACAGAGATAGATGTGGTTGTATGTGTGTGTCGTCTTATTTGTGGGTCTTTCTTTTGTCTCTTTTTTCCAGTCTCCCCTCACGTCCGTGAAGACTTTGCATATGTATAGCCTTTCTTAGCAGCACCTTTTATAAGTATTCTCTCCTTTTCTTTCAAGTGTATCTTCTAGTTTCATTACTGGTCCCTAGTTTTTTTAAGAAATGACCAGTCCCTATCCACTATCTCAATAAGACTTCTGAAACCCACATAAATGCATCTTTTAACAGATAAGTGGACCTTAACCTATGTTGTTCTTCTTCACAAAATCATGCTGCCACCATTTTGATAGCTACTGAACTCCTATCTGAACATGTCCGAAATTTCTGAGATGGGGAGACACAAAATGTTCAAGGCATGGGAGAACAGTTCTTTTGGGTGCTATGAAATTAGTAAGGTGATGTTTGTTGTGTTTCATCCTGATCTGTTCCTAATACCTGGGGCACTTTCTAATTAAGAAAACCTTAACTTGCCCTTTGTGTTAGAAGTCATTTGGAGATTAATGCTATCTCAACTGGACCACTCTGTTCCTCAAATGGATCACGCACATGCTCCATGATTCTTCAAAAGAGCTTCAGGGATTGCCAAAGTTATGCTTTCCAAGTAGAAAACTTCTATTCATGTGACCATTAATCAGACTATTCATTTACCTGGCACAGACATCAGGATTACATATAGATATGCAGTTCATCAAATTTCTCCTCCCTTCCCTCATTTTCTTTGTAATCAGGGAAGATTTAAGGAAGATATTTTATTAGTACATACAATTCACCTCTGAGTTCTTTTAGAAAATCTGAGTTAATACTATCTGGCCTGAGGTATTTACTGCCTTTCATTTTTTGTCACTGTCTTCTCTAATAAACTCTACAATCTATGTAATGTCAGATCCCCTGATGATTCCCTGTCAGTTGCTAGCAAGGGATTGTTCCCAATTTCTTCCACAATGAATGTAGGGAATTAACTTAGTTTTCCTGGAATGACCTTAGGTTGTCTGGCAGTTCTTTTGTACCATCCTCATAAACTGGTGCTACAGAATCCCCGGAATGTGTCTTTCTCCTGATGCATTTTAAGAAAGAGCTATTATTATTGAATATCTTTTCTACTAGTTGCTCCTCAAACTCAATTTTTAGACTGTTTGGTTTTGATTTTACATTTAATCTGCCAGAGTTCATTGTTCTTTTTATTTTATTCATTCTAATAAGATCTCAAGTATTTGAAGTGTAATTCCTTCTTTGTCATAACCTCTTTAACCCCTTTTTGATTGGCAATATGCACCTGGGATTTTTTTTCCAATGTGGTATCTTTAAATAATTTCCATGCTGTAATTCCCACAGTGTCTGTCGAGATTTACTTCTCTTAGTTGCCCTCTGTAGCTTCTTTTCAATAAGTGTCCTAAATTTATTCTTGAAAAGCCTGAAAAACATGATTCCTGAAATCTTCATGAGGAAGAAGGATACTATTTCACAGTGAGAAGCTTATACAAGACATATTTCAGCATAATTTTCCATAATTTATGCTGACTGGGGTTATAATGACAATGTTACTTTTATTTTTCAATTCTCTAACAGAAGAATTATATCAGCATGTACCAGAAGGATATTATTAAACACTTCCTACAAAAAGCACTGCCTGTTTTCTGACCTTCATTAGAAAGTTTTAAAGTTTGATTTGGTACTTCCATAAAAGATCCCTGATAACAGGAAAATATCAGAGTTGTTAGTGCAGCCTGATGTCTAACAAAGAAAGCAATTCAGTTTTCCAGGTGAGATGTTTTAGTTTTAACAGTGTATACATGCTGTCTTGACACCAGGGCAGCCATTCCTCCCTTGGCTTTTAAATTATGGCACAAACATTTCTCATCTATTGCAATTTTAGAGCCATTTGAAAGCTCGGATTTGGCCCCATGGTTTCACTGTGCCTGTACAATTGAGGAGAATGGCCTCTGTGATGGGTACTATTATGGTCATTGTGTTCCTGTGAGGTGGACCTACGTCTCTGCTGAAGCTGAGACAAGTGTCTGCAGTCCTGAGTATTGCTGAGGGATTTCTGTGTACTCTCAAGATGTAAAGTGTGCTCTTTTCTCTGTTCCATGCTATGAAAATATTACAATTTTTCAAAGATTGCCTATTTGTACTACTACTCTATAGTTAATACTTAATTTCAAGAACTAGGCTGTGTAAAGAGGGGCTTTGCATCAGGCTATTTGAGTTTATGGAAGTAAATAATCATCCTCTGATGGTTTGAAATCAAGAGTTTAAATGCCTTTTTCCATAATTATAGTTTTTTAAGTGTGATTCTTCAATTGGGTGCTTTTTGCCTGCAAAATTGAAATTCATGGAATGTACTTTTATGTTTACAGGATATATATTTTGTGTGATTTATCATCTTTTATATTTAAGATATTGTCCATACTTTGACTGTATATTAATATGCAAAATTTTGGGGAACTGAAAGTTTCAGAAATCCATTTCACAGCAACTACTTGTACTTCTCCACATAGTATTAGCATAGCAATATTAAAATCATATTTATTAATATATTTTTCAGGATTTTATAAACTACTTTTTATTCGCCTAACCTTTTCAATTTTGTTGTTAATTGATATCTGTTTATCTGTTTGGAGGTATTTGACTTAGACATTGATATTAACAGAATACAAGATGTAACCCAAGAAAAATGGATTGGCTTATCATGAAAATTGCAGCCCTTACTAGTGGTTCACCATATTATTATGAAACCATAGTTTCCTACTAAATCTGTTCTTATACCTTTACAATCTGCATATACCTTTGGCCACAGTAAAAGACAAAATCATTGGCTGGAAGAACTTATACTGTGGTCTTGCTCATGAAACTTTAAATTTGGTAAAATTTCCAAATACCAAATGGCAGTAGCAGAATACTCAAGTCTGTTGACTAAACTTATGACCTAAGTTTTTATTTTTCCAAGTATTTCAAGCACAAATTACTTCTTCACCAAGAAGAATATCTTGGTTAAACAAGCTTGAAATTTTCTGGAAGGAAGCTTTTATTGGGCTGCCTATATGTTTCACATTTAAATCCCCAGTCCTGTGTAGTAGAATAGAAGCACATGTAGTCATAAGCACTCTCAATTACTTCTGCCTGAGCAGATTATATATTGTGCCTGTTTTAGCTTTGCTTATCCTTTTTGGAAAGTGTAGAATTTAATTCTGGTCAAAATAGGAAATAATTAACCGAGAAACATAGAATTATTTAACAAACAATTAAAAAGACTTCAAAAATCCTCTACTTTTAGACCCCCCCAAGCACCACCATGAGCAGGCTGGGACACCACCCACCATATTGGGGCTCCATCTGACTTGGTCTTAAATACAGATGGGGTGTTCAAAACTTCTCTGGGCAGCCTGTTCCTGTGCTCACTAGCTTCTGAGTAAAGAATTGCTTCCTAACATCTAATATTAAACTCTCTTCTTTCACTCTAAAATCATTCCCCCTTGGCCTATAGCCATCTTGCCTTGTAAAACCTCTAGCAGACATACTCCTGTTGGACAAAAAGCTAGTTGTTACTATTTGTGTGTATTCAGTGTACTGAATGGAGCCCAAATCCTGCTTGAAGTTTCAGTTTTTGAGCTTGTTTGGATCTACAGGTTTGCTTTCCTAAATCTGGCAAGGGATCTTCAACCTTCTTTCTAGGCAATTTAATAAAGCTCTTTATCTTCTAATTCTCCTTTATTCGTTAAGTAAAACTCATCCCTACTTGTAAAAGCAGATGGGGAAATTCATATTCTGAACTGTAATTATTCTTCAGAAATTCTGTAATTCTTCAGAAATTCTCAGTTTTGCTGTTGCTAACCTCTTCTATTAGGTAGAAACAGTAAGATGTCTGTAGTGTTCAGTTTTTCATATATATGCTTTGTTCGGAGGAGTCTGTTATATTGTTGCCTTCTTCATCTCTATTGCATGGATTAAAAAATCTCCCTTGTACCCATTCCTTCAAGATCTGAATGTAGAGATCTCATTCTCTATCATGGAAATATTTAATCTATTCTTTTATTTAGCCTATTCATGCATAATGACTAATTTAATGAAATGGTGTGTTTATTTCCAGTTTACTTTAAGTATTTTTCTCTCAAATATAAATTTGCTAAACATATTACTGCACTAAAAATAATTACATCAGCCAAAAAAGTCAAGGAAACTAATAATTCATAAATAACTTCTCAAAGGTGGACATTAAATTGCTGTATTTCCACACTTAATTCAGATCTTTTTTCCAACTGTTAGGCAATTCACTATTTATATAAACTAACTTACTTGATCTAGATGACTAGTTCTAGAAAAAAAAAATTATTAGTCTTAATCCAGAAAAACAAATAGGAAAACAAATGCAGTTTCTCATTTGGGGATGCTGAACAGTTTTCTGTTCAAACTGTATTAATAGAAAAATGTATGTGGCTAAAAAGAACTTGTGCAACTTTTAAAAAGGAATCTCAGTTGATCTTATGATCTGAGAGCTTTGCACTGCATTACTGCACAGTTTCTTGGAGTTTTCTCACATGCAGTCACTTGGATCTTTAGGCCACATTTACCCAAGGCCTGTCTGCAGGCATTCGTGCAGATATGCCCTCAGCTTGTCTCGTTCCTCCGTCTTCTACTTTCCTTCTTTCCCTCTCTCTGAAGATCAGGGTATACACTCTTTTCTTATTGAAGCATGAAGCTCTCTCTTAGTCACTCAGAAAAGAGTACTGGGAATTCACAAATATAAAAACTATTGTGAGACAGTTTCTCAATTTGCTTTCCTAATTCCATTCAATGCAACGTTAATTGAGAGAGTGGGTATTTCATTCTTTCACAGAGACAAATACACCCATATTATCATTCTGTGAAAATGGTTGTTTGCTGCTCTCTGAAGAGACCTCACTATTTCAAGCTGCTTTCCACACACTGCATTTTCTAGGTCACTGAGAACTCATTAGGTATTTCAGAGCTGTGTTTGCAGATTCCTAATACTTGTAAGCCTGAAGTAAGTATTCTGTCCAAATGCTGAGAAACAATCTTTAAGCTTCATTCAAATGGCATGTAGTTTGCTGTTATTTTTCATTAAACATTATTATATCTGTAAATCTGGAATTAGAAAGTCTAGCCAGAATGTTTATGGCTTTAATAAAAAAATGAAATCCCCAGATTATGACATTTTAGAAATATTCAAACCAGAATAGTGCAATTTAAAATGAATATACTCTTACATCGCAAATTACAATTCATCTTGTTTTTTTTAAAACCATTTATAATACCTCTTCTAAACTTAATTTCAGTAAATTGCATTAATGCTGAGGGCACATTTTGAAGTCAGCTTTCAGTCAAAGACTTTAGATTACAAATCCAATTATAAACACTTTTCAGAATACATAAGAAATTTCTGGTTCTTTGGTCACCAAAAATACACTGAATATGCTGTACTTTATGGGGGAATTTCCTCCATGATTGCAATTGCTGAACATTAAATTTAGAATTCAGATTATCTCTGAATTTATGTAGTCCCTATAGAATTGAAACTGCACTGTGTAAAAAAATTTCTGTATTCAGACTTTAATCAAAGATGAAAAGGATGAAGCAAGCAATCAGCATAGCCATTCAACAGAACTGGGTATTGTACGCTCAAGAATGGCACCAGGAACCCCCATGGGGAAGTGACAGGATGAGACTAGGAAATGTTTGTGACTAACAGGATACAAAAAGTTCTTTCACTTTCTAATGTAAACAGGTTCAAATTAGCCACAGTATAGCATTTCCCCAGGGGGTCACCTGAATATTTTAGCAAGAGAGTTCTAGAAAGAGGACTGAAAACCTAGCACGTCTTCTAGTGTCCAACCACAGGTAAAATGAATTGATTACACTTCTCTTGGTTTCAGAGATTTGTAGATAACAATTTAGATTTCTGAATTTCAGCATGACATTGAAAATGTAAGATGTTGCAAGAGCGACTTAGATTTTAGAGGCTGTTCAAAATAAAGTTAAGGTATCTCTTCATAGCACTGACTTTCAAACCCCAAAGTATAGAAAAGATTATTTGTACTATCTGCTATCATCAAAGAACAGAACTTAAACATAATGTCGTTGTCAATTGCTCTCTATCCATTTTAAAGCATAATTGTTTTTTTCATCATATTATATCATGTTGTTTTGGAAAGCATTCAGTGCTAATTCACAGCAGTATTTAAAGTACAATGCAGTATCATCAACTTTAATTCAACTTATCAGACTGCTAACTAACTTAATTCAAAATTTCACATACAATTATATGAACAGAAATATACATTAAGTTATATCTATAGAAAATTTTTTTTAGTGCAATCTTGCATTTGAAAATATATTGACTGTTAAAAGCATGTGTTCACCTGGTTTCAGTTTGTAGCAAAGGGTTTTGTGAAAAGTAATCGGTATTACTTGAAAATTCATTTATGTCATTGGAAGGAATGTTGCATATTCTGGAGGTAGTAGAAGGTAGCCATAACTATGAATGCACAAGTCTTTGAGCTTAAGAGAAGCTGGAATCAGATCCAAGCTCTCAGTCTGTGAGTCTTGTATGAATATAAAAAGCACAGATTCTATACTAAAGAAACAATGCTCTTGTAAACACAAATGGAAATCTCTATGAATCTCATCTTGGTTACACACAAGGGGAGTGTATTCTCCACTAAGTCTAATGGGATGTGCATCGAGGGGAGAATAATATGCACCATTGCCTTGTTCACTAACAGGTGAAGGGTAATACAGATGAAATTGGAGAACTAATGGGCAAGGCAGTTCCATTAGCATATACACGGCGGTTTCACATTTTGCAGCAAAGTAAAGGCAAAGCAGCAGCATAAACCAAGGAAAGATTAAGTCTAAGACCTGCTGTCGATGTGATGAAAACAACTTGACATTTGAGTGTTTCAAGTGCTGGTTTATCACATGAGTGGCTCAAATGATTACTTTCTCTGTAGAATATCACAATGAGAGAACCTGAAGGACCTACACACCGTATCAGATATGGTGCAAAAGAAATGTTCAACTGTATGAATTTGGAGATACAGCATGGAGTTGTCATTATGTTGCACTTTTACAGTAAATGACTGAAAAGACCCACCTGCCTAAAGGAGTTGTGTGATTTTTTTTTGCTAAAAAATAAACAAGTCAATCAACTGATCAATCAATATTTCAAAACCTGAATAAATTCAAAGCTCACATCAATGATATTTTAGCATTGTAAAATTCAAAGGTTCACAGTACATACAGACACACTTTTTTTCTTCGAGTTCAAACGTAAAGCATTATTTTGTTCCTCTGTAGATATCCAAGGATTAATTGCTCTTAAATAAGACAATCCAAATACAAACCGTATGATGTTTTAAATGTGTTTCTGAAACTTTTTAATATTATGAATGGATCATTGGTATCTTCCATCTGGAGAAACACATATTTTTTTCAGTGTTGTCAGTTTAAAAAAAAAAGATCTTGCAGAACTGCTGATCAATGATAATTATGCTCCAAAATTAAAACATCCCAAAATAGCAATATTAACAAAAATATAGCTCTAAATAGGAGACTAACATATATAAGACCTGTCCTATTACCACTGAATAGCTGCAGAAGATCTTTAATCTCATTTTAACTTAAATATGTTAAACTAAATATGTTAACAATGCATATGTGAGAAATCAGATATCTTTCCATTGTATTGGAAATAACAGAAAAACACCTGCAAAGCAATTTTAGTATTCACTGATATCAATCAAAAGCTGTGTATTCTTTTCTCCTACAAGAGAATTTACATGCAATCATCTTTTTTACTTTTGTCTTCTAATAATCCATTATGTTTTTTAGTAATGTTTTCTAGAGGTAACATGAGGAAATGAGAAGTCCCTTGGTTGGACCAGAAGTTTATTACATTCAGTATACTGTCACTGCAGCAGTACTCAGTAGTTCTCCTTCACTGTGGCCATGAATGACAGCAGTGTACAGTAAAATATCTGTCTGCTGTCAGGGCCTACATAGTGCATAATCATAATTAACACAATTCCTCCAAGTTGAACAGTCAGCATAATGCAAGGAATATAAACCTTTAAGATTGAATCTTTTGACTATAGATCTGTTCTATAAGTATGTCTCTCATTGCATTGAAAGAATGATGATTAAATATATTCTTTTCCAAAGTGAGTTTTCAAAGAAGAGGTACTGATTTCATATAAGTAGGTCTTACTAGGCTCCCATTAAAATACTTTTCATTTTAATATGAAAGATATTTTAAAATCTCAATCCTGATTAACACAAAAAAATTTCATTAAGCTTTTTAGCAACAGTTTGAAAAGCCACTGTTTTGTAAGCTGTAGTAAACAAATTCTTGAAACAAAAATGCATATAAAATTTATTTTTTATATTTTTAATTCCTCTTTATGTTCTTATTTCTTTGCAAGAGAAACACTGATTGTTTTGCACTTTGCACAAAACTGTATGGGGGTGTTTTAATTATATGGGGTTATTTTTGTGCTCTCCTAAAATCTTTGCCAGTGAAAGATATGTTTTGCTAGATTTATGTTAATGGGAAGTACTGTAATCTATAGTCTACCTTCTTGTTAGCAGCCAGAATATTACTGGGATATAATGCTGCAGAGGGAACCTTGAACTACTGCTACTCCCCATCTAATAACACAAAGCTGGAAGAGTTGTGAGGTAAAAAAGTTAGTGTTCTAGGGTATGATTTCAGAGGCTCTAAAACTCTCCAACTGTATTTTTTTTTCTTTTTTTTTTTTTTTTTTTGCTAAGTATTGTGGCAGTCAGGTTATTCCTGTGCCTTTGGAGGCCAATATGTTCAAAGGTGTGAAAACCTCTTCTTTTGCTCTCTGCTCATGTATTCAAACCATTTTCTTCACAGAAACTAAGAAGGGTGCAGGAATGACATATCCTGATTATCATTTCATGCTGAGAAGGAGTAGTAGATCTTTTAGACCTATTTGATTTGGACTTTCCCTGCAGCACCTATCTACCTTTGCTAGCAGTATTACAAAATCTTAGTAAGCCTTCTGTGCCTAAAGGCAAATTGAACTCGCACACAACAGGAACAGGTTTTAGTCACCATACATCATGAAAGCTGAACTGGGGAGGATCCGCTTAACTCAAGTGAAAGTTTTACAATATTGCCAGGCTGACACCACTGCTAAGCTGACTGCAGTATACAAATTTTCTGCTATTTCCATGCTCTTTTACTGATAGAAAAATAGTGGTTCGTGTCATGGGGAGCAGAGTGGGGCTACTGATGGTGGGCACTGAGCAGATGCGGCTGGTTGGGCCCATCCAACAGGCCCCTTGGTGTCAGGGGACAAGCACGGACGTGGCAAGGAATGAGGTGCGGGGTAATGTTCATTCCTGGGGCAGTAGTATTTCTTCTCAGTCATGAGATCAGGTGTCGCAGACATTTCTTCACAGAAATCCTTTCTTTCGGATTTCTGTGTCTTCTGGAGGCCAGAGGTCTCAGAAGACAAGGTAAACAATTATTATCAGATGCTGTGGAATGTAACAGGAGTTTCCTGATTGGCTCATTTCCTATGTTTATAATTAAGGGCCAATCACCAGTGCAAGCCAGGGGACTGAGTCCTTGGCCACAGCTTTGTTGTAGATTCTTTCTAGCTATTCTTGGCCTAGCCTAGCTGCTCTGCAAACCTCTCTCTTTACTCTATTTAGTATAGTTATAATGTATTCTATATAAGATATAATAAATCAAGCCTTCTGATTCAAGAAACAAGATTCACCGTCTCTCTCTCACCAGCTGCGACCCACTCAGGCGCAGCAATAATCAGGTACTCCATCAGCAGCATAAACTGCCTCTAAATAGAGTTTTCTTTCTAAATTATTCGGCTCCAAACTGGAAGCCCTGGGTTTTTTTAAAAAAAAAAACCACAAAAATGCAAGGAAAAAAAATAAAGAAAATGTACATGTATTTGTTAAAAGAAATAGTGTTTTGAACTTGCTTCCTTTCTATACGAAGTGTTCCAGGCTGCAGAATTGTATCAAAAGTATTTGTGTTTCTTGCACTTCTATTCCAGTGGCACTATGAACAATTTAATCAGATTACCCACATTTTCTGTGATTTTTTTGTTTGTTTGTTTCTTACAAACTCTGTCACTCTTGATGTCTTCAATGTATCCATGGTAGGAAATATAATCCTTTCTGCAGTCAGAGAAGTTGTATCCAGAGATAAAGTAGACCACAGGTCTTCACAGTGTGTTATTACAGGAGCACAAATCCTCTCAAAAAAAAGGTAAACACAGTACATTCATTGTAGTGAAAATTAATATTAAGAAACTTTAATTTAAAATAAGTATTTCTTTAATGCTCTGAAGATGGCATTATCAGAATTTTGTGAACTTGGGCCTGTTTTAAAGTGACACTGATAGAAAAGTCAGGTTTTTTGAGCAAAATTTCTCAGAGACCTTGTAGTAAAGTAGCTATAATCATCTTTGAATCATAATAATACTGTGCATGTACAAAATGTTTTCACAGGTTTTCTTTGCATATTGTGTCTTGCAGCCTAGAGAGACAGGCACAGGCCCAATTGAGTGGCTGGATTTTTGCTTCCTGCCATTAACCACAGTCCCCTGCTATCATGAGCATCCATGTCACATAATCCCTTTCATCAGTACAGAAAGCTAGTCACAGTTCCCTAATTCTGAGGTCAGTTCTGCACCAGCACCATCCTCGATTAGAACAGCTGGGGGTAGAAGTGGTCTAATTTGTACCTTCTTATCCCAGCTCCAGAGAGGTTAGCCAGTGCAGCCCACTGTGGCCACCCCCTGCAGAAGCACTTCTAGCAACCCTACACGCTGTACTGTGCGTATTAAAATGTGCTTCATAAAAAGAAAACTTCCTCTTTGCTCTCACTGCTCACCCAGTTCTCCTGAGCCAAACTGTGATGCTAGTGAAGTGAATGGAAGGTACTCTATGACTTGTGCTTTTTATTACTGGAATATCTCAACCTAATATGAAACCTGTAGACGTCCTGATAGTTCAGGTGTAACAATCACCTGCATTTCATTTGGAGGAAGACAGTTGGTTTTGCTGCAGGATTACCTGTAATATAGCATTGTAATTGTTTTCTTTTATGATTTTTAAAAATGTATTAGACATGCCTATTCTATGAAATTGAACTTGGGGAAATACTTGTCAGAAAGAATTCTAACTGTGGGCATTCTG